>NC_082715.1:26713247-27963247 GCF_030144855.1 Hypanus sabinus
GGTCAGGCAGCATTGTGGAAGCAAAGGAATTGTTGACTTGATGCAGCTTGACCCCAGAGCCCAGTTTGCTTTTAGTCTTCCACATTCCCCAGCACACTCTTCCACTCAATTGCTACCACTGGTACAGGTTTTGCAGCCTCTAATACAGCTCTTAGCTTTGTTTTCCCTGTTGGGCAGCACAATAGTGTAGTGGTTAGCACAACACCTCACATTACAGGCGGCCAGCGTTCATTTCCTGCCTCTCAGGAGGTTGCGTGTTCGCCACATGACCACTCGAGTTTCCTCTGGGTGCTCCGGTTTCCTCCCACAGTTCAAAGATGCAATGGTTGGTAGGTTAATTGGTCATTGTAAACTATCTACGCTTTATCTCAAAATATAAGTACCAAATTCATGGAATAAACTTCTGTAAATCTAGAACAACAAAGACTTTGACGGTGCCAAACATATTTTTTGAATAATAAAATTTGTAACTAAAATATTCCAACATAGACAATTCACCTTTTTTTGAAGATAGTGCACAGCAGAACAATAAATTTTCCTGTTTCCTGGGATGGCCCAGTGAGGGTGTAAAACTAGGTCCCACCATAAAAAATACGCAGATAGGCATTTCCAAGTAGTTGGATTAGCGATTATCAGAGATTTGACTACTTGACTGTGACATTAAATTTAAACTTAATAACTTTCAGCACCAACCACCAACATACCTAAACTACCAGCAGATTGATTATGCAGAGATTAACGGTCCAAGACATTCTTGGCAGTCTGTAATTGTCTTCTCTTCCAGACCTCTATTAGCTAGGCAGTTGTGTGACATTAATGCAGCTTCCTTGGACTCAATCTCTCATCTCTGACAGTCCACTGCACACTTAATTAGTATTCACTCGTCACTGTTGATACCTCATTCTAAGCTACAACGTCCGCCAACACTGGGATACCACAGACATTGCCCTCACTCCATTTCACCCTAAACATCCCATCAAATTCTGCCTCTTTTGTGACAGTTAGTGATATTATAAATAAAGAGGATTAAAAACTCAGGTTGCTGATAAGCCAACTAATTCCAAAACTGGTTTCCAATGCCATCAGATCCACTTGCTTAGGTCTCATCCAAACTTGGAAAACTGCAACGTGAGGCACTGAGAAACATTGGTATAAGTCAACTCAACCTGAGAGTCGATTTGTTAATGAGTGCCAAATTATGCTGGAGTCTGCCTAAGATGTTTTTACGTTCTCCCCTAGAATACAAAAAAATTCTACCCAACATGAGCTTGACAAAAATAGACCCATACTTTATTGAAATAGCTGTTATGGGTGTTGTTTGATATCTTGTGTGATGTTATTATTTCACTACCTCTTTATGAAGGAGGTCCAGGTAGTAAATGTTTTCCACTCAGTATAACTTTACACTCAAACAAACAACACCTCTGTAGATATTCCAAACACAATGAATGATGAAAGATAACTGAAATGGTAGATAAAGAGTTGTTCTGAACAACACGGTGTTTAATCTAATTTGAATAAAACAGGTAATGACATTTAATGATGCAACTGCCTAGGCAGAGCAGACAAAGACACAATCGGGCCAAACACTGTTCCATCACTCTCAAACCTGCCAGAAGGTGACTTTCTAGAAAACAATGTTATTAGTAAAATAATACTACAGAGTTTCCTCTGAGTCCTGATGAAGGGTCTCGGCCCGAAACATCTACTGTTTACTCTTTTCCGTAGATGCTGCCTGGCCTGCTGAGTTCCTCCAGCATTGTGTGTGTGTTGCTTTGGATTTCCAACATCTGCAGATTTCCTCGTGTTAGAGTTCCTCCACACTTCTTACGGAAATGGATCTAGGCTTATTTACATAGGAATTAATGTATGCACTTTGCGAACACAAGAGATTCTGCAGAGGCTGATAATCCAGAGCAACACACACAAGATTCCAGAGGATCTCAGCAGGTCAGGCAGCATCGATGGAAATGAACAAACAATTTGTGTTTCCGGCCGAAACCCTTCTTCAGGGCTGGCAAGGAAGGGGGAAGATGCCAGAACAAAGAGGTGGGACAAGTGGAATGAGGATAGCAAGAAGGCGATGGGCAAAGCCAAGTGGATAGAAAAGGTAAAGGGCTGGAGAGGAAGATATCTGATAGGAGAGAGCATGGACTATAGGAGGAAAGGGAAGGGGAGGGGGGAATCCAGGGGGAGCTAACAGGCAAGTGAGAAGAGGTAAGGGATCAGAGTGAGGAAGGGAATCTTTTTTTTTTAACCAGAAAGAGAAATCGATATTCATGCCATCAAGGTGGAAGCTATCCAGACAGAATACAAACTGTTGCTCCTCCACCCTCAAAGTGCCTTTTCGTGGCACACAGAGGCCACGGACCAACGTGTCAGAACAGGAACATGAATCAGAGTTAAAACCTTTTGCCACCAGAAATATCTGCTTTACAGGTTTGAGGAGGAGTGAGGATCGCTGAGGTCGAGCCGGCTGAGGTTCTCCTTCTTCAAAGAACAGGGTTTCCGTTCCTCCACCATTGATGCTGCCTTCACCCGCATCTCCTCCATTTCCGGAACATCCGCACTCATGCTATCATCCCGCTATCTTAACAGTGATAGCATTTCTCTTGTCCTTACCTATTACCCCATGAGCATCCGCACACAACACATCACCTTCTGCAGCCTACGCCACCTCCAAAGGGATCCCACCACCCAAACATAACTTAATCTCGCCCCCTCCATTTTCTGCAGGGATGAAACCCCCTACGAGTCCCCACTAATCCCTGCAAATGGCCAAGTACTACTCTTGCCCATTCACCCCCATTCAAGGCCCAAACAGTTCGGGTGAAGCAACTGGCAAATCTGCTGGGGTCGTCTACTGTGTCCAGTGCTCCTGATGTGGCCTCTTCTACGTTGGTAAAGACCACCCTTGGATGGAGGAGCAACACGCTATATTTCGCCTGGATAGTCTCCAATCTGATGGCATGAATATAGATTTCTCCTTCCAGTAATAAAAATCTACTCCCTGTCCCTCCCCTCTTCTTCTATTTCCCACTCTGGTCCTTTCTCAATTGCCTATCACCCACTTCTGGGTCCCCTCCTCCTGCTCTTTCTCCCAAGGTCCAATCTCCTCTATCAGATTCCTTCCTCACCAGCCCTTTACTTATCCCACCCACCTGGCGTCACCTATCACCTCCCAGCTAGCCTCCCCCCACTTCTTTATTCAGGCATCTACCCCCTTCCCTTCTAGTCCCGAAGAAAGGTTTCGGCTGCAAATGTCGACTGTTTATTCATTTCATAGATGCTGCTTGACCTGCTGAGTTCCTCTAGCTTTTTGTGTGTGCATGCCCTTGACAACAACGCGGTGTCCTTACTCACTCTCCAAGGGCAGTGTTCAGGCAGGGTCAGATTACACAAGGATGTTCTGCTGGGCAAAGTCTTAACCAGAGGCCAATTACTAAATTACGTTGTAGCACAATTTCTACACCAGAAACAACCAAGGATGAAATGAATATTTCACAATACTGTATTCTTACATTCAATTGTATAAAATAATGGAGGTTGTTTTCTGTTTGGAAGAGCAGCATTCCCATTGCTAAACAGCTCAACATTATGCTGGTTGGCCAAGGGGGTAGCTTCACACTTCTAATGACCACACATCCAATTGTTGATCTAGGCACTGCAGGACCCATTTTTAGACAACCCAAATCTCTTTTGCCATCAGAATCAGACCATCAATCAGAATCGAGCTAAAATCAGTGATGACTATCTGCAGAGCACTTCGGGATGCCCTGAGGTTGTGAAGGGTGCCATGTTAATAAATATTACCCTTGTTGACTTACTGGGAGCATTGTTCCTTTTGTAAGTTCAGTTTTCAGTGCATTTCAGACCCCACTTCGAGGAATGTGTTCAGTTCTGGTCACCTCACTACAGGGAGGTGTGGAAACCATAGAAAGGGTGCAGAGGAGATTTACAAGGATGTTGCCTGGATTGGGGAGCATGCCGAATGAGAATAGGTTGAGTGCACTTGACCTTTTCTCCTTGGAGCGATGGAAGATGAGAAGTGACCTGATAGACATGATTGCATGGACAGCCAGAGACCGTTTCCCAGGGCTGAAATGGCTACCTCAAGGGGACATAGTTTTAAGGTGCTTGGAAGTAGGTACAGAGGAGATGTCACAGAGAGTGGTGAATGTGTGGACTGCACCGCGGTGGGTGATAGAAGCGGATACAATAAGGTCTTTTAAGAGACTCTTAGATAGGTACATGGAGCTTAGAAAAAAAAAAGAGGACTATGCAGTAGGGTAGTTCTGGGCAGTTTCCAGAATAGGTGATATGGTTAGCACAACATTGTGGGCTGAAGGGCCTGTAATGTGCTATAGATTTCTATGTTCTATTACAGTGTTCAGCCAGAGAATCAACAACTGATCCCCAACTTACTTTCACACAAAGTGATTCACAGTACTGCAGGATTACTTTTTTTTAAATCAAAGTCTTTCAATGCCCACCTGCTTTCAGCAGACAGTATCGGTCTCTCAGTTAGCCAGCTATAAACTCAGTGGCCACTGTTAGGTACGCCTGCTTGTTAATACAAATCTATAATCATCCAGTCAAGTGGCAGCAACTCAATGCATAAACGCCAGCAAGCATGGTCAAGAGGTTCAATTGTTGTTCAGACAAACATCAGAATGGGGAAGAAATGTGATCTAAGTGACTTTGACTGCAGAATTATTGTTGAGGGGCTCGAAGATCTCAGAAACTGCTGAACTCCTGAGAGTTTCATGCACAACAGTCTCGAGTTTACAGATAAATGGTTTACACAAAAAACAAAATCTTGTGAGCGGCATTTCTGTGCTGAAAATGCCTTGTTAATGAGAGAGGTCAGAGGAGAATGGCCAGGCTGGTTCAAGCTAATAGGAAGGTGACAGCAGAATTGCCCACACATAACCACAGTGGTGTTTGGTTGAGCATTGCTGAACCCACAGCACAATCGAACCTTGGGCTACAGCAGCAGAAGACCACAGACATACATCCAGGTACAGGAAGTATCGAATGAGGTGGCTCCTGCGTGTATGCCATGAAATTACATAGAACAACATAGTACCACACAGGAATAAGGGCTTCGGCCCTCCATGTCTGTGTTAAGCACGATGCCAAATTAAACTAAATCTCCTGCCCGCAAATGAGCCATATCCTTCCATTCCTTGCACATTCATCTTCCTATCTAAAAGCTTCTTGAATACCATTATTGTGTCTGTTTCCACTACTACCACTGGCAGAGTTTTCTAGGCATCTAACAATCTATGCCTAAAGTACAACTGCCCCACACATCCCCTTTAAACTTCTTACCTCTCACGTTAAATCTATGGCCTTTAGTATTCAATATTTCAACCCTGCTAAGTTGATTCCAGCTGTGTTTCCCCATCTATACCGACATTAACAACCTCTCCTTATAGCTCATACGCTGTGATCCAGAGAGCTTCCCAGTAAACCTCTCCGAACCCTCTCTAAAGCCTCCACGTGCTCCTGTACCTAATAATGTGATCACTGAGTATTTGTGTGATGAAGGCATGGGCTGCACTGTTTCCAAATGGGCACTTGGTTTTTGAATTTCCCGCATTACTGGCTCAAGCTCCAAGGGTTATGGCCCATGGTACCTAATGACATGATGCAGTACATGATACAGCAATCGTGCTTCCTGTTCTCTCTGAATTATGCCTTGCTTCTTTTCTGGGGTCCTGAACAGGCACTGTACTGTACTGAAATGTACAACCTGATGAAACTCTGCGCACTCCCACACTTTGCCATGTTTATGGTCGGGCTTCAAGTTGCCTCACGTAACTAACATAACTAACAGCACCTGAATAGCTTCTATGCCATAAATAACATTGCAGTGACTTTCAGTAACAGGCCACAGGGCAGAGCCCTTCCCAAACATAGTCTACAACAAATGGCATGTCTACAAGCAACACACACAAAATGCCGGAGGAACTCAGCAGGCCAGGTCACATCTATGGAAAAAAAGTACAGTCGACGTTTCAAGCCGAGACCCTTCGTCTACATCCTCCCTCAAAGCTGAAATGAGCAAAAACAAAGACAAATTGAGTTTCGAGATTCCCGGAGTCTGATATCACAGCCTTTCTGAGTATACACCAGATGATGTAATGCTCACTCTCTTCCTTTTCATCTGACTACTACTTGGTGACTGTCGCTAAACCTGATGGATTAGTTATACAGAGGCATGAAACGGTTAACGAGGAGAGCGCAAGACGCAAAGATTCACTAACAGGTAGACTGAATTAAATTTGAGATGCGATCCCTTTGAGATACAGTACTTTGCAGAACTCTTAGACGCATGTTTTTAACTAGGGTACCTAAGAGTATTGCACAGTACTGTAGATCAGTAACAAAATATTGAGTGAGGGAAGACAGGAAGTTACCCGTTTGTCTTTTTGCACACTGTAGTAATACATTGTTTTGTTTCTCCCTGTGCCTTGTGGCACACGGGGCAGCAACCTTGCCATTTCTTTAGCATTTCTCTTTTTCTTTTTACAAGGCCAAATTGCTAGCAGCACAGACGGAAAGTGTGCAAGGAGCCAGCAGTATCTGAACCCGGGACCACTAACCTCAAAGTCCCATGCAGGTGCCACTACACCACCAGCCGGCAAATACATTGTGAGGATAAAATAAATGCAGTCCGTGAGATGCTGTTTTATTTTCCATAAGGAGGGAAGCACAGTCTTCATTTTTCATTGCAACCCCATGAAATAAGCTGCCAAGAAATTCAACCTGTTCAATAGCACAAAACATACAATCAAAATGGAAGGAAAAAAAATGAAGGCAGAATACAAACCTACTGGCATGACTAAGTGATACCATTATTTGGAGATTAATTTTTGGGCCATCTATCTGGACACAAGATGCCAGAAATCCAGAGCAACACATATAAAATGCTGGAGGAACTCAGCGAGTCAGGCAGCAGCTGTGGAGAGGAACCAACAGTCAATGCTTTAGGCTGAGACCCTTCACCAGGAGTGGAAAGGAACGACCACCCCCTCACCTTCTTAGTCCCCCTTCCTCTCCAGTCCTGATGAAAGGTCTCAGCCCGAAATGTCAATGGTGTTCTTTTCCACAGAAACTATCTGAACTTTGTGTTGTCAATCTTACCAGGTATACACATCAGAAATTCAACCCAAGCAGTAGGTCACTTTCTAATCATTAAACTTACTTGTTACTGATTCAGGAAGTTGTACATTCTGCCTACATTATACTTCAAAAGTAATTCATTGGCTGAAGAGCATTTGAGAAAAACTGAGGATATTAAACGGCAATTAATTGAAATCCTTTCCGTATGGCAGTTCACTGCTTTTCCACTTCTCGGATTATCCACCCATTAACTTCGACGGCGAAAAGACGGCAGGCAGTAAATGCAAGAGCAGAGAGCCATATCGTGATCTGCTCAAACAACGTTTGTGTTTACTGCTGCATTCCAATTTCCAGGTATCTCCGTTCCAAGGGAATAATTAATGGTTACACTTTATCACAGAACTTACTGAGAAAACCAATCTGCACTCTCTTCGACAGTTGCCAAGGTCACCTGGGTACACACAACCCCGTGGCTATATTCAGCTGCAAGGAAGGAGTTGTTTATGCAGTGAAGAGGCTCATTCTGCAGGGCTAGAATAAAACAGTCATTCATGACTTTGAACCTACTCTTGCATAGAAAGGAACAATGAGAGATGTTGGCATGGCACTTCGAGCCTAACCTGTTCGAAAGAAAAAGAGGAAAAGTGATTTTATCTGCTGGAAGTGTACACTCAGTTAGCTAAATACTGAACTGTTCTGTACCACCTGGAGTCTTGTTTGCTGATACCTTGGGTTCCAGGCACCTGATTCCATTACAAGCTCGTGCAAAGGGCAACGACTAACTTAAAAATAATTTTGAGAGAAATTGGCCTTGCTAAGGGCACAAAAAAAAACACAGTAGGTGGCAATATGGGATGCTGACTCACCATCTTCTGATTTCAGCAGATGGCTAAGAAAAATGCCAGTCTGAGAGAAGATTAATTAAGCCTGAAACAAGCACAGCTGGCACTCCAACATTGCTGAACACACAAAGTCTGGTTATTTTACTGGGCTGATAACCTAGAGGCCTGGAAACTGGAGTTGTAAATTTTAAATTCCACAACAGAATTTATGAATGCGTCATTGGTTTATTGTTCCAAAATCAAATAAATCTAGAATAAAAAGCTTTTAGCAGTAACGACGCCCACAGGATTGCCATGCAAACACAATGCATCTCACCAAGATGCTATGTTGTAAGGGAAGCTGCCTGGATTCAGTGACCCTGGATCCACGTGGTTTAGAGTTTGAGAAGATTTCGTATGTCACCAAAGTGTCTGGCAATTTTTGATGATGTATGGTGGAGAACATTCTGATTGGCTGCATCACAGCCTGGTCTGGAGGCTCCAATGCACAGGATCACAAGCGACTACAAAGGGTTGTTAATTCATCCAGTTCCATCACAACACAACCCTCCCCACCATAGCAGTGCCTCAAAAAGATGGCATCCTCCTTAAGGACACTCAACATCTGGGGCAACCCTTCTTCTTGTTGCTACCATCAGAGAGGAGGTACAGGAGCCTGAAGACCCACAGTCAATGATTTAGCAACAGCTTCTTCTCCTCCGCCAACAGACCATAAACCCATGAATATTACCTGCATTTTTTTCACTATTCATTTAGTTTGTAATATATAGTTATTTTAATGACTTTGCACTATACTCTTTCTGCGAAACAACTAATTTAAAAACATAGAAAACCTACAGCTCAATACAGGCCCTTTGGCCCACAAAGCTGTGCTGAACACGTACTTACTTTTGAAATTACCTAGGGTTACCCATAACCCTCTATTTTTCTAAGCTCCATGTACCTATCCAAGAGTCTCTTATCCACCTCCACCACCATCGCTGGCAGCCCATTCCACGCACTCACCATTCTCTGCGTAAAAAACGTACCCCTGACATCTCCTCTGTACCTATTTCCAAGCACTTTAAAACCGTGCCCTCGCATGCTCACGAAACAATTTCAGTTGTTTCAAGTCAGGGATGTTAGGGGTAAGTTTTTCCACACAGAGAGTGGTGGGTGCGTGGAATGCATTGCCAGTGAAGGTGGTAGAGACGGATACAATAGGGTGTTTTACAGACTCTTAGATAGGTAGATGGAGCTCAGAAAAACAGAAGGCTATGCAGTAGGGAAATTCTAGGAATCTTGTAGAGTAGGTTACATGGTTGACACAATGTTGTGGGCCGCAATGCCTGTAATATGCTGTAGATTTCTATGTTTCACATTGTATAAGACAGTGACAATAAAGCCGATTTTGATAAAGACATCACAAAATGATCTAACACAAGGAAATCTGCAGATGCTGGAAATTCAAACCACACATACAAAATGCTGGTGGAACACAGCAGGCCAGGCAGCATCTATAAGGAGAAGCACTGTCGACATTTCGGGCCAAGACCCTTCGTCAGGACTAACTGAAAGGAAAGATAGTATGAGATTTGAAAGTAGTGGGGGGGGGAGGGGGAAATGTGAAATGATAGGAGAAGACTGGAGGGGGTGGGATGAAGCTAAGAGCTGGAAAGGTGATTGGCGAAAGTGATACAGAAGGGAAAGGATCGTGTGACAGGAGGCCTCAGGAGAAAGATGGGGGGGGGGGGGGAGAAGCACCAGAAGGAGATGGAGAACAGGCAAACAACTAAATATGTCAGTGATGGGGTAAGAAGGGGAGGAGGGGCATTAACGGAAGTTAGAGAAGTCAATGTTCATGCCATCAGGTTGGAGGCTACCCAGTCGGTATATAAGATGTTGTTCCTCCAACCTGAGTGTGGCTTCATCTTGACAGTAGAGGAGGCCATGGATAACACATCAGAATGGGAATGGGACATAGAATTTAAATGTGTGGCCACTGGGAGGTCCTGCTTTCTCTGGCGGACCAAGCGTAGGTATTCAGCGAAACGGTCTCCCAGTCTGCGTCAGGTCTCACCAACATATAAAAGGCCACACCTGGAGCACCAGACACAGTATACCACACCAGCCGACTCACAGATGAAGTGTCACCTCACCTGGAAGGACAGTCTGGGGCCCTGAATGGTGGTGAGGGAGGAAGTGTAAGGGCAGGTGTAGCACTTGTTCCGCTTACAAGGATAAGTGCCAGGAGGGAGATCGGTGGGAAGGAATGGGGGGGGGGGGGGAACGAGTGGACAAGGGAGTTGCGTAGGGAGTGATCCCTGCGGAAAGCAGAAAGAGGGAGGGAGGGAAAGATGTGCTTGGTAGTGGGATCCCGTTGGAGATGGCAGAAGTTACAGAGAATTATATGTTGGACCTGGAGGCTGGTGGGGTGGTAGGTGAGGACAAGGGGAACCCTATCCTGAGTGGGGTGGCGGGCGGATGTGATGAGGGCAGATGTGCGGGTAATGGGAGAGAAGCGTTTGAGAGCAGAGTTGATGGTGGACGAAGGGAAGCCCCTTTGTTTAAAAAAGGAAGACATCTCCTTCCTGAATGAGGAATGAAAAGCCTCATCCTGAGAGCAGATGCGGCGGAGACAGAGGAATTGTGAGAAGGGGATAGCATTTTTGCAAGAGACAGGGTGGGAAGAGGAATAGTCCAGGTAGCTGTGAGAGTCTGAAGACTTATAGTAGATAGCAGTAGATAAGCTGTCTCCAGAGATGGAGACAGAAAGATCAAGAAAGGGCAGGGAGATGTTGGAAATGGACCAGGTAAATTTGAGGGCAGGGTGTAAGTTGGAGGCAAAGTTAATGAAGTCGATGAGCTCAGCATGCGTGCAAGAGGCAGCACCAATGCATTCGTCAATGTAGCGAAGGAAAAGAGTGGGACGGATACCTGTATAGACTTGGAACATGGACTGTTCCACAAAGCCAACAAAAAGGCAGGCATAACTGGGACCCATACAGGTGCCCATGGCTAAACCCTTGGTTTGGAGGAAGTAGGAGGAGCCAAAGGAGAAATTATTGAGAGTAAGAACCAATTCCGCTAGACGGAGGAGAGTGGTGGTAGAGGGGTATTGGTTTGGTCTGGAATCCAAAAAGCGAAGAGCTTCGAAACCGTCCAGGTGAGGGATGGAGGTATATAGGGACTGGACGTCCATGGTGAAAATAAGGCATTGGGGGCCAGGGAACTTAAAATCATTGGAAAAAATTCAAAGCATGAGAAGTGTCACGAACTTAGGTGGAAAGAGATTGAACAAGGGGTAATAAGACAGTTTCAAGGTATGCAGAAATGAGTTCGGGGGGCAGGAGCAAGCTGAGACAATAGGTCTACCTGGACAGGCAGGTTTGTGGATCTTGGGTAGGAGGTAGAAACGGGAAGTTCGGGGTGTGGGAACTATGAGGTTGGTGGCAGTGGATAGGAGATCCCCAGAGCTGATAAGGTTGGTGATGGTATAGGAGACAATGGCCTGGTGCTCCTTAGTGGGGTCATGATCAAGGGGTAAATAAGAGGAGGTATCAGAGAGTTGTTTCTGTGCCTCGGCCAGGTAGAGGTCAGTATGCCAGACAACAACAGCTCCCCCCTTATCAGCAGGTTTTATAGTGAGGTTGGGATTGGTGCGGAGGGAGCGGAGAGCAGAGCGTTCGGAAGGAGTGAGGTTGGAATTGGAACAGGGTGCGGTGAAGTCGAGACGGTTGATGTCCCGTCAGCAATTAGCAATAAAGAGATCCAGAGCAGGCAGAAGACCAGAGCGGGGTGTCCATGAAGAGGAGGAGGGTTGAAGACAGGAGAAGGGGTCATCGGTGGGGGTAGGCCTTGCCAAAGAAGTAAGCTCGGAGACGGAGCCGGCGGAAGAAGAGTTCAGCGTCATGGAGTACGCGGAACTCGCTGAGGCGTGGGTGAAGGGGGACAAAGCTGAGGCCCTTACTGAGGACAGAGCGCTCTGCCTCAGAGAGTTGAAGGTCGGAGGGAATGGTAAAGACCCAGCACAGATGAGAGATGTGATCAGGGGAGGCTGGTAGTGTCGGTGGAGAGGGAAGGATTGGGGTGAGAGGAAGATGGATCCCGTGGTTAATTGTATCATCCATTATGAGCTGAGTCAGCTGATGTGGGTGGTCATGTTTTTTCATGACCATCGTTGTTCTAAAAGCAATTCTTTCTACAGAAGTGGCTTGCCAATTGCCTTCACAACACCGGTGGCCCGAGCCATTATCAATACTCTTCAGAATTTCTGCCTGGCGTCAGTGGTTGCATAACCAGGATTCGTGATATGTACCACCTGCTCCCATGGCTTCACGTGACCCAGATTGCGGAGCTAAGCAGGTGCTACACCCTGCCCCAGGGTGACCTGCAGGCTAGAGGAGGGAAGGAGCACCTTACACCACTTCTCCACTCCGACACCTAGAAGCTGGTATAGGACTGCTGAACAAAACAGGACAGACTGCTTAGCGTCACCCGTGTATCAAAGTTACACACATCCCAGTCAATCCTGCTAACTTCACAGGATCAGAATACATCTATAAAGCAGAAAGAAGCCATTCAGTCTGTGTGTGTCAGTGGAAAAGGGTTGCCCAACATCATCCCGCTTTCCAGCTATGGTCAGCCAACACAGGTATTCATCTCGTGGAACTGGACTAACAGGCTGAACCAGACAATGTCAAATGTTTAACCCCAATCAGTGGTGAATTGGTTGGTCAAACAAATTGATCGTATGTCTAAATTGATTAGGAAACTGCCGGAACTCTCACCATTGGAGAAGATGGAGCACTGGATATTGAACCCACAGAATGTGCTTTCCTTGGTTGATGTGAGTATTGGTTTTGAAATTATCTACACATGTGTCTGTGCATGAACCTTCTTCAGGAACATTTTAGATTATCTCAAAACCCCACCAAGCTACATAAAAACAAACAACACCCTTAATTCCCAAGAAAGAAGTGACATCTACATTATTTTTCTGTAGGAAATACTTACTGTTATTTTAAGTCTGACAACAGTAATCAAAGCACTCCGAGCATCCTTTATAGCTGTGAAATACTCTGAGTAGTGAGAAATAGAAAACACAGTCTCTGCCGCGAACAGACTAACACAGCAAGACTATTTTAGAATCTTAACTGGATATATGTCTCAGTTAAACTCGTTTTGGAAAATACATTTGATACTAGATTTATTTTTCATTCATTCACAGAATGCTAGCAATGTCAACATTTAGTGCAGAAGTAATTAAGTTTGGAAAGTGTGAAGGACGTTATGAGTCAACCGCACTTCAAAGTCTATTTTAAGCATTAGTTTATTTGTCTCATATACAACAAAACATCCAGTTCACATTCAAGTTCAAGTTTAATTATCATTCAACCATACACGAATATGCTGAACACAGCCAAATGAAACAGTGTTACTCCGGGACCAAGGTGCAAATCACAGTACCAACAATCACCCACAGCACAAGGAACATAGAGCCCATGTAAGATAGCAAGCACATAAGATATCACTAAAACAGTCACACAAAAAAATATAGTCCAAGTCCCTGAGTCCATGAATGTTGCAGCAGTCTGCAGTCAAATACAATGCAGCTCGTCTTCTGCCAAGCGAACACTGGGTGGGGGCAGCACCAACTCCACTTACAATGTCACGCCATAACCGCCTCAGCTGGAGACTCTAACACCTTTCTCCTGGGCAGCTGTAAACAGGCAACACCTCAGCTTGAGTTCTAGTCCTTGCTATAACCGACACCACACAGCCCCACCGCTGTCCGCCAATAAATCAGTGAATTGGACTTGCAACATTCCACGTTAACAATGTCCAAACGGGGTCTCGCAGTGAAAAGCAACTAAGACGATCACTCGCTGTCAGACTGCCCACTGGCTTTACGCACCTACTCGTCCGATGCCTCTGACGTAGGCAGTGTGATCTGCACCAAGTCCAGTTCCTTCTGTTTCTCTGCCAATGAGCAACTCGCTGATAGGGTAGACTTGCAGTATTTGAAGTTCTTGGTGTCCAGCAGAGTCTTGCGATAGTAAAAATATACATTTAAAAAGGGACAATAGCACCTTTGGTTGACCCTGTAAAAGCCACTGTGATTGAATGTGTCGCCATCTTACCAGAAGTTTAAGAAACATACAGTGAAATGCGACATTTGTGTCAATGACCAACATAGCTCACAAGTGTCACCATGCTTGTGGTGACAAGAGTATGCCCATAACTTACTAACCCATACGATTTGGAATGCAGGAGGGAACAGGGACATCTGGAAGGAACCCACGTGGTCAAGGGAAGAATGTACAGACATTGGCGGGAACTGAACACCAATTGTTACCGGGCTGCTATATACCATGGATTTATACCACATTAAAAGACACATGATCTAAGATTTAGTTTTGTTACGAGACCATTTTAAACTTTTAAACATGCTGCCCTTTGAATATTTAACTAGTCCCACTTGCCCAATTGAACTGATATAAAAATTGCCATAATTCTCACTGAAGAAGAGTGGAGATTTTACCACAATTACCCTTAAGCAAAATCAGATTAACTTGCTCTTCTTCTGATTTACTGCATGCAGAACTTGGGCAAATTAATCGCAATATTTGCCTGGATAACATGATTGCACTTCCAAAATGATTTATTTGAAATGAAGAGCTTTAGGAAATCCTGAAAAACATAATTAAGTGTAACTGAAATGCAAGCTCATTCTCTCGTTGGCATAAAGCCATTAACAAGAATATTGACAGGTGAACAAATCAGGACTGGCAACACGTTATCAGGTACGTAGTTCAAAGGCAATTTGCAGATAAATTGTATTGTGCAATTTTAAAGCATGTGGCACATTAAATCAGACCACATTCTGAAATGGTGTTGTTCATTCATTAAACAATGCACAGCGTAATAGCCGCAAGAATTACTGTAATGAGAAAGGTGGCACAAGCAACATCATCTCATACAAGTTTAAAGTGAAAACTGAAAAGGCTAGAATTACACAGATTTTCATGTAAAGATGGAATAACAAGCGATGGGATAGAAATATATTTACAGATCCTGAACAAAATTCTGCGGAAAATTGACAACTTGGAGCAAGGCAGTGTCGAAAAACTTTTGAGTTTTTAGAAAAAACTACCTGTTAGGAAATACAAGATGATTCATCTTTCAGAGAGACTTTCATACTTCCTAGCATTTCTTCGGTAGTGTTAAAACTCCTCCCAGAGTGACACTAAAAATTGTGCAATGTGCAAAATGCATCTGCAATGTGAACTTTCAACCTCAAGTCCAAAAAAAACAGTTCTGTTTTCTAACAAAGTTTTAGAAACACCATTGCTCCTGAAATAATGCCCCTCCAACTGCCAAAATTCAAATAACATTCTCTGTCTCCTCTGGAATCTGTGACCTCTTGGGATTTTAAATGTAACTTCACTTCTTTACCTTGATTGCTTAGCCAAGTGAAAAAGGGGGAGGGGGAGGTGTGGGAAAATCAAGATCACAACCACATTCACCTTCCAAACCCAGGATCAATCAGCTGTTGTTGATCTCTGCCACACCAAGGAGCTCACCCATACTAAGAGAGGATGGCATTTTCTAACCTGTTCTGCTCTCATGGGCAACTACTTGTGCTAAAAGATTTCCCCAAAGTGCAAACATACTGAATCCATGTTCTCAAAGAGACTTCCCTGGAGGATTCTCCATGTCCATAAGACATAGGAGCAGAATTGGGCTATTCAGCTGCTCGTGTCTGCTCTGCCATATATATATATTTCACTCTCAACCCCATTCTCATGTTCTCTCCCCATAACCTTTGACTCCCTTGCTAATCAAGAACATATCAACCTTCACTTTCAGAATACTTAATAACTTAGCTTCCACAGCTGTCTGTGGCAATGAATTCCATAAATCCACCAGGTTCAGACTAAAGAAATTCCTCTTCATCCAAGTAGAGTCAGGCCTAGATAATATTTACACATGTTGGTAAGTGAAAATAACATTTGCTTCACAAAGGTGACAGGCAATGACAATCTCCAAGAGAGCTTAACTACCTACAACGCACGTAAAATGCTGGAGGAACTCAGCAGGCCAGGCAGCATCTACAGAAAAGAGTACAGCTGACGATTTTCAGGTCTCGGCCCGAAACGTTGACCGTACCTTTTTCCATAGACGTTGCCTGGTCTCCAGCATTTTGTGTGTGTCGCTTGGATTTCCAGAATCTGCAGATTTTCTCTTGTTTGTGATTTAACTACCTACACTTGATTTTTAAGTCACTCCCACTGAGAGTCACAAATGTCCACCTACTGGCTGGACCAGCTACAAATACTTTAGGGCTAGGTACCCTGCAGTGAGCAATTCATCTCAAACTCCATCCATTTTGTCCACAAATCAGGAGTATGCTGAATTGCTGTTTACAAGTCTGAAAATGTGCAGGGCCAATGGTACTCAAAAGGCTGATACCATCAAGGGGAAAGCAATTCACTTGAAGAGTGTCATCAAAAATATTCATTCCCTCTACAAATTCACCAAGACCACTTCACCATTGTCAACTAAACTCATGACCTTCACTACTAAGGAGGACAAGGACTTCGGGTACATTCAATGACTACCACTGGTACGTTCCACGGAAGTCGCGCATTATTCTTTCTTGGAATAACATCACCTCCTACCCCTTCCCCCACGTCTTCCCCAACACAGCAACTTCAACAGAAGGATCACCCCATCCTCCCATCACAACAGGGACCGTGTCCCCCTTGTCCTCACCTATCACCCCACCAGCCTCCGGATCCAGCATATTATCCTCCGCAACTTCCGCCACCTTCAACAGGACCCCACCACTAAGGACATCTTTCCCTCTCTACCCCTCTCTGCTTTTCGCAGGGATCGTTCCCTCCGCGACTGCCTGGTCCACACGTCACTCCCCACAGATCTCCCACCTGGCACTTATCCCTGCAAGCGTAAGTGCTAAACCTGTCCCTACTCCTGTCCCTCCCCTACACCATTCAGGGCCCCAAACAGTCCTTCCAGGTGAGGCAACACTTCACTTGTGAGTCTGTTGGGGTAATCTATTGCATCCAGTGCTCCTGATGCGGCCTCCCCTACATCGGCGAGACCCGACACAGATTGGGGGAGTGCTTCGTCAAGCACCTCCGCTCCATCCGCCACAACAGACAGGACCTCCCGGTTGCCACCCACTTCAACTCTCCTTCACGTTTCCATTCGAATATGCCCATACATGGCCTCCTCTACTGCCATGATGAGGCCAAACTTCGGTTGGAGGAGCAACACCTCATATACCATCTGGGTAGTCTCCAGCCCCTTGGTATGAACATCGAATTCTCCAACTTCCGGTAATTCACTCCCTCTCCCTTCCCCCATCCCACCTTCACTCTGTCTCCTCTTCTAGCTGCCTATCACCTCTCATGACTCTGCCTTCTTCTACTACCCATAGTGCTTTCCTTTAGATTCTTTCTTCACCTCCCCGGCCTCTCCCCTCCCTGCTTCCCCTCCCCCACCCCTTGATCTTTCCTCTGATTGGTTTTCCACCCTCCCCCCATCTTCTTTATGGGGCCCCTGCCCCCTCCTTTAGTCCTGACGAAGGGTCTCAACCCAAAACGTTGACTGCTCCTTTCAACGGATGCTGCCCGACCTGCTGAGTTCATCCAGCTTTTTTGTACATCTTGATTTGACCACAGCATCTGCAGTGTACTTTGTATTTACTTTTTGCCGCCATTCAAGATGGTAGCTCATCGGTAAATTAAGGATGGAGAATAAATTCTGGCCTTGCCAGATCTTGAGAACTGTACAAATGAAAATTTTATGTATATTTGGCCAACGAATTATTTAATTTTTCTCAGCACATGAACTGCAAAGTATATTAGAACAACTAAGGGTCATGACCTTCTGCGGGGAAATACCTGAAAAGTTCTTCAATAGGAAGGACCTCCAGACCTCTGAACATACCAATCGTGTGATCATACGAAGGTGATCTTTCATTTCAACAGCAGTGCCCTCTATCCACAGATGCTCTCTTTAAAACAGCTTGTCTTTAACAGTTCTGAGGAGGTGGGTCTCAAATCAACGCAAGAGCCTACCTGCGTAACTCCTCATTTCCAGCTACACCGAGTATGAGAACACATCTGATCACTGCCACCTTTTTCATTAGCAATGCACTCTTGTTCTGTGTACTGTGGGTCAACAGGGAGAGAGCCTGCCTCACAGCATCAGAGACCTGAATTTGTTTCTGAGCTCCCATTCTCTTAGGTGTTCGCAAATCCTCCTTGTCCCTCTGTTGTTTCCCCTGGTTACTCTAGTATCAAATGAGTCCCAAGACATGATGGTTAGTAGGTAAAGTAACTGCTATAAATTATTCCTCGGGTAATTCAGAGTCAGATTCATTTATCACGAGTACATTGAAGCAGGACTGGTCTCCGGGTTTCCTGCCTCCAGGCTTTGGCCATCGCACTCCGACTTCCGGATTTCCAATCAAACTTCGGACTTTGATCTTCTGTATCAACTCCCACAGCAGGCGATGACACACCCCGAACTCCAGGTCTCAAAATCCTGGCTCACCAACTTGCCGGCCCGCATCCTCCCTGCTTGCACCTTCGGGTGTAGAGGATCACCACTAACTGCATCTGGGTGGACGTGCTAAGGATCAAGGTGAAGCTGATTGAAATGGAATAGATTTTAGGAAAATACAGCTGATGGAATTGCTCTGCGAGCTGGCACAGACTCAATAGGACAAATACTATGTCACTATGTCATAGGGAAGTTATATGCTCAATGTGACTCTCATTTCTCAGACCAATGAAGTAAAAACAATACCATATATAGACTTTGCACCTTATACAACTGCTGATGACGTTTACTGTAGTTTTATATCCCAGGAGAAAGCATCAGTGAAAACGACAGTATCACAATAAAAAGAAATCACAGGTTAAATTTTCCAAACAACCTAAATATATGTTCAAAGTTGCTCTACTTCAAACTCACATTTGTCTTTGTAGTTTTATGAAATAATTTCTAAGTCCCCGCCTTTCTGTAAAACTTATGCATTAAAGGGTTTAAAAAGTCATCCAGAATGTCTCGAGTTGGGCACTGATTGATTTGGAGACCAGAGTACCAATGTAGTTCTCTGAGATGAATGGCACCCAAACAGTTTACTTATGCTTGACAGATCACACAATAGAAAGTAGAGATTTTGAAATCTATGGTTCATGGCATCAACTTTGTGCAAACGTCTTTATGTTTCTTTGGCCAAATCTCTGTAAAATAAAGTCTTAAGAAATCAAAATCTGTCTGCTCACTTTGCCATTGGACTACATGAACTCTTGCAGAGGTTCCCTTTGCTGATAAACCACCTATCAAATCAAATAGTGCAAATACTGAGAATGAAGGCCAAATTAAGGCAAGAGTTGGAAAAAAGTGGATGGTAAATTACTCTTTAATAACTTTCACTTTAGTGCTGTGTCTTTAATCAGCATTTTTAGATATTTTAGATTTTCCTTTAAAAAGCAAATCATGCTTGAGCATCACATGCAATTCCTTGCACCATACACATGCCAGCAAATGCAGTTAAAGTTAAACTGTCAGTACTGCGCCACTGGAACCTCAGCCAAGTCTAAGAGCTCTAGTGTTGGACTGGCCTGTAGAATTGTCTCTACTTTTCTGGAAATATCTTGGTTTCAGTGGCAGGTGTCACATTACTTCAATCTAGCTTGATTCTGTTGGAACTTCAATGGAATCTGCTGTTAATCAGTGGTCCCGTATGAGACGGCCAAACCATCTTTGTTCACCCGTGTCTCCTGCTCTCTTTCTTTATCCTCTCTCTACCTCCATCTTTGCTCTTGTAACACAAAAAATGACTATAAGCAACAAGTTTTATTCCAGACCCAGACCCGGTATTACAGTCACATACCCTGAAACTTTTGGACCACACGCTAACCCAGACCCGGTATTATAGTCACATATCAACTCACAGACCTCCGTTGATACCACTGCCCCCCCCTTACTCCATCCCTATCTATAATTTTAGTCTGGTTCTCTTTCTCTCTTTTTTCCCCCCTCACTATAATCTCTCCCACCCCCCCCCCGCAAGCCTTACCTTTCTTTCTCTTTTATTTCCCATAATTCTCCCCCTTCCCCCTAGCCCATTTCCCTCCAGCCTATCACTTCCCAGCTCTCTACTTCATCCCTCCCCCCCACTTCTTATCCCCCCTCAACCATCCCATGTTACTTCACTCCTGATGAAGGGTTTCGGCCTGAAATGTTGTCACTACCTCCTCCCATAGATGCTGTCTGGCCTGCTGAGTTCTGCCAGCATTTTGTGTTTTTTTTTAAAAAAGTTCTATTCCTCATTCTTGACTTGGATTCCAAAAGCAGCAGGATCCGACAGTAGGAGTCAGATTTACCAATATCTTATTGCCTGTTTGCCTCTGTCCTCTTCAAAGACTTACTACCATGATCCAAACATCTCTACTGAGATACCAGTTGAAAAGTAGTATAATCTAGCCGAGTGTTTTTAATTATTCCAATTTTATGACCTTTATACATCTCTGAATGTCAGAAAGAATACACCATACTGCTCTGGACTGTCCTGAACTTTGCATTTATCCCTCATAATATACCCATGGGTGAATGTAACTATTCTGGCCTGCTAGCCCCCAATGTCCTTTCAGCATTACTACTGTGAGCACTGCTATTTCTAAATGTTTCTCAGGAACAAAAATCCCCAACACTTCCTATCCTCTCTTGTAACACTGCACATGTGCAGGAGCACTAACCGGAAGTTCTCTACTGAACAACTAGCCATCCACAAAAACCCTCAACGTTTAGAATCATCAGAGCTTTCATGGTGGCTTCAGGGGTCAGTGACAGTGCAGCCAACAGACTGGAGTCAGCGGTACTTTAAGCCGGCAACATAGACTCAATATATCTGGAGCAGCTAAGTCTATGCAGGTGGACATCACTATTAGATCTGAGGACAAAGGGATTGTTCGAATTGACCTATTAATCAAGCTGTCAAGGTTGAACCCCATGACAGAATAGAACTAACTTTATTATTTCAGTAATTAAACCACTCCTAAAATATGCACACTCAACACTGCAAAGATCTTTACTGTAAACATGTGCTTGTTTATGACTGGACTGTCTGGCTAAACTGATTACTAACATAATATGACCAGCTCATTCTGGCAGTAGCTGTGTAAATGCTGGTTAGTAAAAATACGTTGAGCAACGTACACAAAATGCTATAAAAACTCAGGAGGTCAGGCAACATTTATGGAGGGAAATTAATAACTGACATTTCAAGTTGAGACCCTTCATCTGGTCCCTTCTGATCTGTCAGGTGATAGACCCATCATCTGGTCCCTCTAGACCTGGCAGGCCAGGCAGCATCTATGGTGGGAAATTAATAATCGAAGTTTCAAGTTGAAACCCTTCAGTTGGCAGGTGATAGGCGGATACAGGTGCTGAGGGGTGATAGGCACATGGGGGAGAGGACAGTGGGAAGAGCCAGAAGCCAGGAGATTACATGTGGAAGTGACAATGGGCTGAAAGATGATGGAATGTGATGAGGAAGGTAGGGCATGGAATTGGAGAGGAGGAGTGGGGGTAGGTAGGGAAGGCAGATGGGAATATTGTGAATAAAGCATCATGGGGGGGGGGGGTGTATGAGGGATGGACAATAGGTTTGACCCAGAAGATAAACTTCCTAAAAATTTAGAGAGTACTCTCAACTCAGGATTCAACTAACACATACAAGACCAGAAACACTTTTCCTTAATGTACATGCAGATTCTGCATGAATGCCCGCAGAAAAAATGAATCTCAAAGTAGTATACAATGACATGTACATACTTTGATAATAAATTTAATTTGAAACTTTAGAAGTTGTTGGTAGCCATTCATTTACCAGTACATTAAGAGGAAAGTAAAGTTTCTCTGGAAGGGACTTAATATCTACCTGATACCATTCCGGGTTTGCAGGTCATTAAAACTTCGACATTTTAAGGATGTAATTATGCAAAGTTTATAAATAATGCCATTTACCGCTAATTAGACGTCTTGAATGATCAAGCTTTTGGATCTTTCTACAAACTGCTCATGACAAAGGAAGACAAAAAGACCTTTGGGAACTTTTGTGAACAGAGTAAATGAGCAATTGTGCACATCTCCCAACAATTCATATTGAAAGTCTGGTATCACAAATACTGAGAGGTATAAATAAATTAAAATATATGAAGAAATGAAAGGAAGGGAATTACAAGGAAAGATAGACAAAAATAAGAGGGGGAAATCAAAACATTTTTACTTTTTAAATTAACCTGACAAGACTGGGATTTCATGTATGAAACAGGTACCCGTAATTGTCAGACCTACTGAAATTAACTGGCAAGAAAAAACATGATTTAAAAAGTCCTTGGACATTAAGAAACAGGGCTAGACTGTATTGTCAAGTGTTTTTACCTACTGCATCATGGTAAGACACACAATGTGATGCCTCACAGCATTAGTTTGTAAATAAACCACAAGTAAATAAATGTTGGAATATTCCTGTAACCAAAGCAAACACACCTAATGCCTGTATCTGAATTCCAAATCTGAATTCATTATTCGAGTTAATACAATTCAAACCCCAATAATTATTAAAAATGTTTAGTTTGTGCACACTTGACATTTTTGAAATAATAAACCACTTTGGTGAGCATAGATTCCTAATTTCCATTCATATTTCCTTCAATGGATTTAGAAATCTACAAACTCAAGGGCACTATAGAGTACCTTAACAAATAATCTAGCCAGCTAAGTAAAATATATTCAGATTTAACTGGGATCCAACCTGTGTAATAGCGTTCAAAATCCGAAGGGCAATTAGCTTCATATAATGCGCTGATGCATATTTAATGAACGTAAACTAAACACGAGAAAAGTTATTTTAAAAGGCTTTGCACCATTGATCAACAGCAATCAGCCCCAGTACCGAAACCTTTGCACTGTACTACATATTGAAACACGATTAACGCAGAGGCATTATTTCGAAGTGTTGAGAGCCTTTTAAGTCGTTCAATGATCGTTCAGCGCCTACTTCAGAGGGATAAACTGCCTACCCCGGCGAAGAAAGATCTGTCTCTTCCTTTGTACTGGTCGCGACGCCGTCAGCGGACTCATCGTTTAAATAGTATCCTGTTAGAACTACGCTCTGAGAAGCAGGCAGGAGATCCATTCCGTGCGAGGCATAATTTCCACTACTTTATTGTTCAACAGGGCACAGCGTAAAGCGGAGAAGAATAAAAAAAAAGTCCTTGCCTGGCAACGTGAGTTATTTCCATATTGAAACCCCACCCCTACTATTCAGGCACAGTGGGTGGAGCAAATGTTGGGAAATAGAGCGTCCGCCTGTCTCAAATAGGAACCTTGACACCGAACTTGGAGCTTGCGACCGAAGTCCCCTGACTTGATACTTTCCAATTCTGGCATGTTTGATAAGTGAGGGTTGGGGAGGGAGCCAGTATTAAAATACGATGTCTAATCGGCGTGCACTATTCTGAAACAATATATGCACAATCAGTATTAAAATGATTCACCTTTTTGCGTGCGTTCCGACCAGTTAGTTTTGCGCTGCGGCTGAGGGAAACTCGCCGGCAATGTATCATGCCGGGACGACCCTTTTAAAGGGGAGGCCTTCCGCACGCAGAGTCCGAGGTCCACTCGGTGACAGACGGAATGTTCATCCCGTACACTCACCTCGCTCTAGAACGGGCAAAGCCCATTATCAGCCGCACACAGACCCACACCCCGATCCAGGAGCCGGCCTCAAATGAGGCCACCCATTGATCTGATGGGGGATTACACAGGTGAGAAGGTACTCTCATCAATGTTCTTTACTTAATCGTGTTATTTAACTTTTTAAATGTTTTAAGTGTCTTAAATTGTTTTCATTATTTGTGCTTTTACAGTTTTATGACATCCAAAGGCTGTTTTGAGAGCTACAAAGGTCCACTGCAACTCTGTCTTCTGTGGGTTACTCTGTAGCCTGGCACCTGAGGCCTAGTAATTACTTGGACACTGCTGGCCCTCTCGGGGGTCCAACAGAGAAGTGAAGTAGGCCGCCTGTTTTCAGCATCTCCATCCTTGACAGCACACAAGCCCCAACATGATTGCATCTGCTGTCTTCTCAAATTGTACTGTACATCCTACAAACTAAAATAGCTGGGAATGGAATACCCTGTCAATATCATATAACACCAGGCCAGAAACAACAGGATTTATTTTACATTGTCCAAATCCTACGCAAATACTTAGCTCTACATAGCAATTGTTCTTGTTGCCACTCTCCCAAATTATGCACAAAGTTTAAGCATGAACTAGCCTCCATCAAACTAGTGGAGAAGATCTTCTACAAAGTTGCACTATATTCTACCTACATCCACAATCCTAGCCAAGTCTGCAACTGAACAAACTTATATAACCCTTCACCCTATTCTTGCTCTAGGTACGTTTCCCTGGCATCATTTCATAGTTGCCCACGTTCCTCTCAAAGTACGTCTACCCGAACTTAACACTACCGGGCTTAGACGTGTGGCCAGATTTGTCTAATGCTTTTGAAAAGATAATTAATTTATGGTATTCCTAAGGCTATATATTACTTGGTACAATGCCAACTGTTTTATTTAAGAATGTGTGTGTGTACATACATACACTCAAAACCATACATGACGTATATCATCCTAAACTGATTTCTTTAAATTTATTAATTCTGCACTCTCATCTTCTTGTTCTGTATGTGGTAAGTTCACATTCCCGTCTATTATTGAATTTTAATATTTGTTTTATCAAGTGCTCTACAGTACTATTCAACATTTTTCAGGTTTTATTGATTTATATGTATGCCATTTCTTGTCTGTACATAATCTATTTCATCCATCTTAAATTCATTCCTTGTTTTGTATGTGATTGGTGTAAATGCTCAGCTTCTCCATTATATACAATGAGAGCAGCTGGTTGGGGTTAAAGTAATTAAAAATATTAATCAAATTCCCAATGCTTGGTTGCAGGTTTCCAGCAATAACTGGAAGAAGAAATCAATGTCCTGCCATCAGGTTGGAGGCTACCTTGATGGAACATGAGGCATTGCTGTTCTAAAGTGAGAGTGGCCTCATCAGGGTGGGAGAAGAGGGCATGGACTAACATGTCAGAATGGGAATGGCAACTGGGATTAAAATGGTTGCCCACTGAGAAATCCTACTTTTTGTGGACGGATCGAAGGTGTTGGGCAAAGCACCCCCCAGTTGACGTCGGGTCTCACCGATGTACAGGAGGATGCAGTGGGAACACCAGATACAGTAGATGACCCTAACAGATCACCAATGTAGAGGTGGCTGTGTCGGGAGCACTGACATAGACTGAGGGATTGTTTTGTTGAGAACTTGATGAAAATGTGAATAAGAAGTTGGAGAGACTGGCCAGAGAAGCCAATGGCTAATATCTTGGTGTTACTTGGTATAACTAATACCTTACTTAAAAAATTCTTAGTAATATTTACAAAGTATTGTATTTGTATGGATTGGCTTTTGCACATTGATTTGATATCAGTCTTTGTGTGTTTTTCATTGATTCTATTGTACTTTTGTTCTACCATGAATTCCTGCAAGAAAATGAATTCTTGGTAGTATTTGGTGACATATGTGTTTTTCAATAATAAATTTACTTTGAACTTTGTGCATAGAAATCTTTGTGCAGGGCAAGGATTAAAATTAGATTAATATTATAAGAAAAATCTTGAAAGAGGGATGGGATGAGGCAATGAACTATGAACCAACATTATTTTGGGATCAACAAAATTTAAATCTTTGCAATATTGATCTACAGAAAGATGCTTCCAGGTGGTTTTTAAAACATTACAAACTTGATCACAAGGTCAAGGTCATGGAAGTTCATGTTCAATTGTTCTGCTCAATCTTAATACAGTATTTTCAATGTACAGCCTGTCTGTTCTTTACAGCTTTACATTCAATGTTAGAGCTTTAAGACAATGGCTGGATCCTCCAGCTCTAACCTTCTAGTCTAAGTTTTCATTTGGTATGGTTCCAGCTGCTTAAAGTAAAAACAAGCTGAATCACCACGTAAAGAATTTTTCAAGATTTGCCACAAAACAACATGCTCTACTCTTAGCTGAGCAGCAATGCATCCAGTTCAGGATGCCACTCAGCTAAAAAAAAAACATTGACATAACTCAAAAGTTATGACAGACTTCTACTCTGTGAGTTTATATAATGCCAATAATGGTGGATACAATTTAAAGTTCCAGATATTTTATATTTCATTTCAGTCCCAGCTAAGCTACACACTTCCACTTGTTCTTTTATGAAACAATAGGTTTGCATATTTGGCAAAAGAATAAATTTTAATTATTAGCCTTACTGTCAGAAATCTCTGATGCAGAATGATGACAACCCGGCCTTGGCTCACTCTGTTCAAGTAGATTCCTTTAGCCTAATATAATTAAAATGAAAGAAGTAATGCTTACATTGCATTTGCTTTTTTTTTACCATCAACTCGGTCTGCAAGTTAACCTTTAGGGAATCCTGCACTAGTAATCTAAAGCCTCTATGCATCTGATTTCTGACTTCTCTGCCCATTTAGAAGATAGTCTATTCCCTTCTGCAAGGTGCATACATTTCCCTACACTGTATTCCTTCTGCCATCCCTTTGCCTGTTCTCCCAAAATGCCCAAGACTTTCTGCAGACTCCTTGCTTCCTCAACGCAACCAGATGCACCACCTATCTTTGTACCATCCACAAACTTGGCAACAAAGCCATTTATTACATCAACCGTATCATTAACAATGACCTTAAAAGTAGCAAACCCAACACCAACCCCTGAGGAACACCACTAGGCACCAGCATCAACCAGAAAAGGCCTTCTATTGCCACTCCTTGCCACCTGCCAATCTTCTAATCTATGCTAGTACCTTTCCTGTAATACCATAGGCTCCTATTTTGTTAAGCAACCTCATACGTGACACCTTGTCAAAGGTGTTCTGAAAATCCAAGAAAACAGCATCCACTGACTTTCCTTTGTCTATCCTCTCTGTTATTTCTTCAAAGAATTCCAACAGACTTGTCGGGCAAGATCTTCCCTTAAGAAACCAGGCCTATTTTATCATGTGCATCCAAGTACCCAGAACCCTCACCTTTAATATTGGACTCTGAAATTAGGTGAACTGGCCTATAATTTCCTGTGATTTTCCTCCTTCCCTTTTTAAATATTAGAATTATATTTACAATTTTCCAGTTCTCTGCAACTATTCCTGACTCTAATGATTTTTGAAAGATCACTAGCAATGCCTCCACAATCCAGTTCTGAATGTCCAGGGGGGACTGGTGGAGCCGCTGATCAGTGCTCTGTGATCCTGCTGGAGGGGCAATGGAAATTATACACAATGATTAAACTATATTTCTGCTTTCTATAGGTCCAGTGGAAAAACTCCTCTAGGAATTCATCATAGACGTTCCAATTTTCTAGGATACTATCCAATATAGCTAGATGCAAAGTTATGACTAGAATGTGTGGTAGTTTGTTCAGCTGGTTTCATACCACACAATTGAGCACAATTCAGAACATCCTGACTGGCTGCATCACTGCCTGGTCTGGGAATTGTACTTCCCTCAATCACAGGTCTCTGCAGAGAGTGGTGCAGACAGCCCAGCACAATTGTAGATATGAACTTCCCACTATTCAGAACATTTACAAAAACAAGTGTTTTTGATTGATCATTGGGGACCTGAGTCACCCCAAACACAAGCTGTTCCAGCTGCTACCATCTGGGAAATGGTACTACAGCATAAAAGCCAGGACTAACAGGCCATCAGACTGCTTAATTCATGCTGATGCAATTGTATTTCTATGTTATATTGACTATCCTGTTGTACATAATATTTATTATAAATTACTATAAATGTAAGAGTTTTTACTCATGTATTTCTAAGTAATAAAGTCAATTCAATTCAATCTCTCAGTAAACAAACAGAATTGTGGAGTTTTTGTTCAGCACAATAGTCTTCTTCCTCAATTGGATGGCAAATATCAAGAGTGTGAACAGGTGTGCAACTATTTCCATTAATTTTCTTTTGTTTCCACTGTTAGCACAACTTAATTTTAAACCATTTCCCACTGTTATTATTAAGCATTTTACTGTCTACCAGACAGACTACAAGCATTTCTACCAAAAGCCTCCATTAGAGATCTTTGTACATTTGACTCCGAAACCATCATAAAAGTTTCACATTATTACTTTTATTGTTTCTTGGAAAAGTAATAAATCAGCTTGAGAACAATCCTGATTTAGAATCTGTTAATAGATAAGACAAACAACTGAACTTAAATTTTTAATTAATACATATATTTGACAATGTTATTTGCTTCTGTCTATTTTCATCAAAATGTCATGTAATTAGAGATAAAATATCAATAAATTAGAGAGAGTGCAGAGACGATTTACTAGGATGTTACCTGGGTTTCAGCACTTAAGTTACAGAGAAAGGTTGAACAAGTTAGGTCTCTATTCAGTGGAGCGTAGAAGGTTGAGGGGGGATTTGATCGAGGTATTTAAAATTTTGAGAGGGATAGATAGAGTTGACGTGAATAGGCTGTTTCCATTGAGAGTAGGGGAGATTCAAACGAGAGGACATGATTTGAGAGTTAGGGGGCAGAAATTTAAGGGAAACATGGGGGGGGGGGGTATTTCTTTACTCAGAGAGTGATAGCTGTGTGGAATGAGCTTCCTGTAGAAGTAGTAGAGGCCAGTTCAGTTGTGTCATTTAAGGTAAAATTGGATAGGTATATGGACAGGAAAGGAGTGGAGGGTTATGGGCTGAGTGCGGGTAGGTGGGACTAGGTGAGATTAAGAGTTCGGCACAGACTAGGAGGGCCGAGATGGCCTGTTTTTGTGCTGTGATTGTTATATATGGTTTTATATATATACACACACACACTCCTTTCAAGGCCTTTATCAACATTTACAGAACAGGTTATATACTTTTGAGAAAGGTTTCACATAACAAAAAGTCTGGATAGAATTTAGTGAAAAGTATTTAACCAAGATCAAAATGCAAGCTGGAGATGTGAAATGGAACCAAAAAAAAAATGCAGATACTTGGCAGATGAGGCAGCATCTATAAAGAGAGAGATGTTCACATTTCGAACAATTGAATCTTGACAATAAATTATGAAACCCTAACCATTTCTGCACATTAAGTGCAGCAATTTATAGAAATATAAAAGATTCTGCAGATGCTGGAAATCTGCTGAGTTCCTCCAGCCTTTTGCAGGTGTCACTCAGCAATTTATGCAGATCTTAGTAATTGCTGTCTCTCTGACCGCCTTCCAAAGTGGAAACCTCAAATCCAAAATTCTAATACTGCATCTCCATTATGACCAAAGAACAGGGAATGCAACTTTATCTTATACTGATGTCAAACACTGTAACCTTGAAATCCACTCTTGCACTCAACACATTTGAATTGAACCACTGCCAATTTTCCAAACGTTAGCTTAGCTGGGGTCATTTCCTTTACTCATCTGGATAAATACGAAATTTGTTGCACAAGGCTCTACAGACTTATGAACACTTTCTGCCAGCTGCACCTCCTTCCCACTGTAAAATATATATATTTTTAAATAAGATAAATAGAAAACTCCAGCAATACTTAGCAGCTGCTTCTCCATCCTTTCAGAGGGAAAATGATAGTGGACCTCTGATACAAGGTGATTCCACTGACCCTTGTCAATATTTTTTTTAAATTGATGCACCATAGAAAGCATCCTATCTGGGTGCATCACAGCTTAGGATGGCCCAATACTTACAGAAATTACAGAGAATTGTCGTCATGCCTCAGAATAGATGGATGTCTATTTAGAACAGAGATCAGGAGGAATTCCTTTAGCCAGAGGGAAGTGAACCTCCGGAATTCATTGCCATAGACTGCTGTGGAGGCCAAATCTTTGGGTATATTTAAGGCAGAGGTTGATAGATTCTTGAAAAGTCAGGGCAGGAAATGTTATGGGGAGAAATCAGGAGAATGGGGTTGAAAGAGAACTGGATCTGCCATGATGAAATGGCAGAGAAGATTCGATGGGCCAAATAGCCTCATTCTGCTCCTATCTCTTATGGCTCATTCCATCCTGAAAACCAGGTTTCCCTCCATGGACTCTGTCTATATTTGCTGCTTCCTCGGGAGAGCAGCCAGCATAACTACAACCTCTCCCACCCCAGACGTTCTCTTCTGTCCCTAACTTTCATCAGCGGGGCATAAAATGAAAAAACAGAACACCAGGCTCAAGGACACCTTCCATCCTGCTGCTATTAGACCTCTTGTATGGAAAAGATGACCTCGTCTTCACAATCTACCTCACTATATGGCCCTTGTTCCTTAATTTTCTGCACTATAACTGTAACACTTTATTCTGCATTTTGTAATTCTTTTTCTCTTTGAACTACCTTGTACTCATGTTTTGAAATTGTCTGCATTTTTGGCATGCAACCCAAAGCTTTTCACTTTATTTTTGGTATGACAGAAAGAAACTGATTGTAAAACTTTGTCATAGGACCCTTGTGGTTAAGATGCTGATCTAGCAATGCCCTACAGCAATAACTAAGACAGTGTCCCAACAGTTCCAGAGCAAACAACAACACACACAAAATGCTGGTGGAACACAGCAGGCCAGGCAGCATCTATAGGGAGAAGCGCTGTTGACATTTCCCTTAACAGTAGCCAACATTGGGCAGATGTTCAGCACCAATTTATAGTGCAAACACACAGAATGAATCAGTTTACTGAAAGAACTGGAAGAATGGGAGAAACATTGTACGAGGGCTAAAAGCAAAGGATTTAATCTAGAGTAGTGGTTCCCAACCTGTGGTCCATGGACCCCTCAGTTAATGGTAGGGGTCCATGGCATAAAAAGGCTGGGAATCTCTAATCTAGAGATTCATCAGGATGAGAGAACTGAATAACACAGTTTTGTAACTGCTATGCATTGTGCTCCCTCTTGGAAATTTGCTTCTATTGACAATAGAATCAAATTTTAGAAGTTTAGTACAAGCAAAGCCATTATTATTTAACTTGCTAAGTGACACCAACTGTGGAAGAATTGTAGTTGATGAACTACATAGAACAAAATAGACCATAACAGCAGAGGCCTTTCTGCCCACAATGTTGTGACAACCTTTTAACCTACTCTAAGATCAATCTAACCCTCCCCTCCCCCTACATAGCTCTCCATTTTTCAATCATCTACGTGGCTATTTAAGAGTTCAAATGTCCCTAATGTATCTGTCTCTACCACCACCCCTGCCTGGGCATTCCATGCACCCACCACTCTGGCATCAACAAGGAAATGGAAGAAGAGGCTTTGCAAGTAATTAGTTAGGAAAATTATGTACCAATTGAACAAGAAATATTAGAGAAACTCCTCCATCTTTGAAAAATGAAATAGTTTCTCAATTTTGCTTCAATAATTGTTTCTAATTGATCTATTGATCCCTATTTTCCCTTTACCAACTATATTAGATAGCACAATTATATTTGGACCATTGTCGTTCTCTTCTAAAATGTTTGTCCATCAATCTGCTTTGTAAAAGAACGACTACGCATTGAAATGTTCTTATGATTCACATTATGCCTGTTGTATGTGGATCCTATGTAATAATTGCACAAATACACAGGGGCAGCTCTGGGAAACCATTACATAGCTCTCTTCAGTGCAGCTGTGTGTGGAACACTACTTGGAAAAAAAAGTGCAAGAAGTCAAATAATGGTGAAACTCCAGGCCTAATTTTTATCTTGGCTTCATTGACCGTTGCAGTACACATGACAAAAATGCAATAAGTAGCGAGTGTCTGAAATTATCTCAGCATGACTATTCAACTTGAATGCGTACACTACATATTTTAACTGGATATGCTTGCACGCTAATGTGCAAGTCCATTGTAACTCATCGAAATGAGCCAAAACAATCTTCAGACCATTTTGTAAGGCTAAGCAACAAAATCTTCAAAATGATGTTCTGGGGACTGTACAAGCTTATGTTCTAAGCCAGCTCCATGGAGGGAATGAAATGAAAGAAGATAATGCACAATGCTTTAACTCAGAGTAATAAGATTATTAAAGTACAAGCAGCACTAGCGACCAGAGATTAGGATTCAATTCCCGCCGCCGCTGCCTGTTTGTAATGGGCTTCCTCCAGGCTGTCTGGCTCCCTCCCACATTCCAAGGACATGCAGCTTAGGATTAGTAAGTTGTGGGCATGCTATACTGGCACCAGAAGTATAGTGACACTTGCAGCCTATTCCCAGCACACCCACAGACTCTGCTGGTGGTTGATGTAAACAATGTATTTCACTGTGCGTTTCAAAGTATCAATGTACCTGTGACAAATAACGTCAATCAATCTTTAATCAATGATGTAAGCATACTACAGAAAAATATCTTTAGTCTTTGCAAAGGCTTTAGAGGACAACTGATTGTTAAGGAAAGAGAATAAAATCCAAACGGGAGCATGAAATGGAGTTCTTTGTAGCCAGTTCAATGCTTTCTAAACAGGGGTACATTTGATTGGAAGAATATCCCTTAATTTGCAATAGCAATGAAGCTCTGTGAAATCAATTGCAGTTTTTATTTCACAGAATAATTCAGAGATAAAAAAGTTTTCAGAGTAAATAATGAGTGTCCCCTTTACTAACTCTAATAAGTCCTTTATCGTATTCAGGCTTGGACTGAATAAACCCAAGTAATATCCGTGCTGCACTTTTGCCAGGTAATGACCATTTCCAACAATAGAAAATTGAACCACTTTCCTTTAATAACTAATACTGCACTACACCTTAACAACACAAACACGAGGAAATCTGCAGATGCTGGAAATTCATGTAACACACACAAAATGCTGGTGGAACACAGCAGGCCAGGCAGCATCTGGAGGAAGAAGTACAGTCGACGTTTTGGGCCGAGACCCTTTGTCAATCCTGAAATGGCCAAAAACATCGACTGTACTTCTTCCTATAGATGCTGCCTGGCCTGCTGTGTTCCACCAGCATTTTGTGTGTGTTGCTACACTTTAACAAGTTCAGTTTATTGAAAAATGTGGATTTTTCCACATGTACATACTGATCATGTGGGGTAGGTAATGCATATTGTTTATCCCTGGTACAATATCTCTTTAATGGCCACAGTCAAATACATTGCTTCACCAAAATTGGTAATAGACTGACCATGCTGGTTCATCTCTACTAGAATTCTATTTTGTTCTGATCTAACTACTTCTATTTCTCCTATAAATCTGAAGTGCATTGGTTTGCATTAGGCTTGATTAAAAAAAATATGGGCAACCTGACTGGGTCTCAACTGCTTATTATCCAATATTTCAAAAATTTGGTGATCTAGCTGTCTTTTCTGTCAAGAGCTCACCGATATTTCTTTGACTAAATCGTTCGGCTTTGGACAAGGATACATGTTTGCTTGTTTATTTTCTTTCCCTTATCTGAAAATTTAAACGATGGCTTCCATTACATCTACAATCACATTCTACTCTAGTCTCACCCACATACAATGGATTCTTCACTTTCACTCTACAACCACAAAATTCAGTCATATTTATTGACATTGCAATTTCACATGCAACATCAAATGTGAGGTAACGTGTTTCACAACTGCAAGCAAATTTGATGATTTGCCCTTTTTTAGACCACACACACTTTGAGAAGTTTGTAATCTAGTTAATGGCAGCTTCCTCAACAAGACAGTGCACTTGATGAGAGTCTCAACCAGTTTGTTTCCCAGTACTAAATCTGCAATTTCACAATTGAATTATCAATCATCTGAAAGTGTCTACAATCTAAAAAGTTAATTCTGATTTTTTTTAAACTACAGATAATGCCTAACCCATGTATTTCCAGCAAATCCTATTTTTTAAAAAATTAAGTCTACTGGCACCTGTAGTTTTTTTTTTAAATTTTCATATTTAAAAACCAATGCTTTGCCTTCCAACATATCTTCAGATTATTGTGGTGGCACAGCAGTCCCTTTGAATTGTCCATTCTCAAGGACTGTGAATGCTCCAAAAATGTTAAATCCCCATTCCATCAGCTACAGTCTGTCTAGGACATCTCACCCTGATCTACTTTTTAATATCAGAATCAGAGTTAATATTACTGGCATACATCGTGAATTCATTAACTTTGTGGCAGCAGTACAATGCAATACATGAAAATTTAGAAAAAACTGAATTACAGTAAATATATGTATATTAAAGAGTTAAATTAAAATAAGTAGGGCATTGAATTCACTTTATTACTTACACCTTTCACATACATGGGTAAAAAATTTTTTGTTACATATCTGTTTAAATGTGCAATGTATAGTAATTTGTAATAAATAGTATGTACAACATAGTCAATACAGCATAGAAATACAGTTGTATCAGCATGAATTAATCAGTCTGATGGTCTGGTGGAAGAAGCTGTCCCAGAGGCTGTTGGTCCTGGCTTTTATGCTGCGGTACTGTTTCCCGGATGGTAGCAGCTGAAACAGTTTGAGGTTGGGGTGATCAATGATCCTTCGGGACCCCAGTGATCCTTCCGGACCTTTTTACACACCTGTCTCTATAAGTGTCCTGAATCATGGGAAGTTCACATCTACAGATATGCTGGGAAGTTCACATCTACAGATGTGCTGGGCTGTTCACACCACTCTGCAGGGTCCTGCGATTAAGGGAGGTACAGTTCCCATACCAGGCAGAGATGCAGCCAGGCAGGATGATCTCAATTGTGCCCATTTAGAAAGCTCTTAGAATTTGGGGGCCCAAATTCTAAACCCTCCAAGGTGAAAGAGGCGCTTTTGTACTTTTTTCACCAGGCAGCCGGTATGTACAGACCACATGAGATCCTCGGTGATGTGTATGCTGATGGAACTTAAAGCTGTTCACCCTCTCAACCCCAGATCTATTGATGACAATAGGGGTTTCCAATCCTCCTGTAGTCCACAACCAGTTCCTTTGTTTTTGTGAAACTGAGGGAAAGGCCGTTTTTGTGACACCACTGTATCAGTGTGATTACTTCTTCACTGTAGGCTGCCCCATTATCATTTGAGGCAGTGCCAATCAGTGTAGCAAAATATTGATTAAAAACATACATAGTGAGGTAGTGTTCATGGGTTCAATGTCCATTTAGAAATCGGATGTCAGAGGAGATTTGAAGCAAGAAGGCTTCGAGTGGAACATCTGACAGGATTTTCAGACAGAAGGCATTTTACTTCTTGGGTAAAGGGAGGCAAGACTGTCAGCCAGTAGAGAGCGGGAAGAATTTAAAAAGAAGACCGCCATATACAGCGGGCAGCGGAGTGAGAGGGTACCAGAGGGATAGGGCTTTGGCTGTAACGAGTGAGAGGGTAGCAGAGAGATAGGGCTTTGGCTCTAACGGGACTTCGGCAAGGAAGGGCAAGTTGAAGAACTGATTCACAGATAAGTCTTCGACTTTCCCAGCTGACTCTTCCCTTTCTCCCGTGGCCCTCTTCCGCTAACATCCGTTGCTCTGTCATGGCAGGTGAGCTCAGACCCGTGCCATGTTCCTCCTGTGACATGTGGGAACTCAGGAAGGCGGACAGTGTCCCTGAAGTCTGCGTGTGCAGGAAGTGTGTCCAGCTGCAGCTCCTGATAGACCGCATGGTGGCACTGGAGCTGCGCATGGACTCACTTTGGAGCATCTGAGATGCTGAGAATGTTGTGGATACCACATTTAGTGAGTTGGTCACACCGCAGTTTAAGGATCTAAGGAAAGTTAAGGAATGGGTGACCAACAGGAAGAATAGTAGTAGGAAGGTAGTACAGGAGGCTCCTGCGGTCATCTCCCTCCAAAACAGATAGACCGCTTTGGAGTCTGTTGGGGGAGATGGCTCATCAGCTGAGGGCAGCAGTAGCCAGGATCATGGCACCGTGGGTGGCTCTGCTGCGCAAGAGGGCAAGAAAAAGAGTGGCGGAACTGTTGTGGTAGGGGATTCCATGGTAAGTGGAATAGACAGGAGCTTCTGTGGCCATAAACAGGACTCCCGTATGGTGTGTTGCCTCCCAGGTGCAAGGGTCAGAGATGTCTGGAAGAGGCTGCAGGGCATTCTGAAAGGGGAGGGTGAGTAGCCAGCTGTCTTGGTGCAGGTAGGTACTAATGGTAGAGGTAGGAAGAAAGCGGGATGAGGTCCTACAAGCTGAATTTAGGGAGCTAGGAGATAAATTAAAGAGTAGTACCTCAAAGGTAATAATCTCAGGATAATTACCGGTGCCACGTGCTAGCCAGAGTTGGAATAGCAGGATAGCTGTGGCTTGAGCGGTGGTGCAGGAGGGAGGGTCTCAGATTCTTGGGGCATTGGAACCGCTTCCGGGGGAGGTGGGACCAGTACCGTCTGGATGGTCTGCATCTGGGCAGGGCCGGGATCAATGTCATCAGGAGATTGTTTACCAGTGCTGTTGAGGAGGTTCTAAACTAATATGGCAGGGAGATGGGAATCCACACAGAAGAGGGAAGTGATGCAGAGTTAATGAAGCAAAAAGTAAGAGTAGAGTGCATAAAAGTAAAAAAGCAAACATTGCATAGGACACTAGATGCTAAAAGGACAATGAGTATAAGGGCACTTTATCTAAATGCCTATAGTATTAGAAACAAGGTTAGTGAACTTGTGGCACAGATCAATACTAAGGCATATGATTTAGTGACCATTACAGAAACCTGGTTGCAAGGTGGAGATGACTGGGAATTAAATATCCAAGGGTATCAGGTAATACGGAAAGATAGGCAAGAAGGCAAAGGAGGTGGGGTAGCGCTCTTAATTAAGAATGAGATCAGGGTGATCGTGAGAGACGATATAAGATCTAAGGAGCAGAATGTTGAATCCATCTGGGTAGAGATTAAGAATAGTAAAGGGAAAAAAAATCACTGGTGGGAGTTGTCTATAGACCACCTATAGGAAATAACAGATAGTATCAAATTAAAAGCTCATTTGTACAAAGTCGCAAAGAGTAGTGGAAGGCTGGAGGAATGGGAAAACTTTAAAAAGCAACAAAGAACAACTAAACAAGAAATAAGGAAAGGGAAGATAGAGTATGAAAGTAAATTAGCACAAAATAGTGATAAGCAAACTAGAGGGCCTGAAGGTAGATAAGTTTCCTGATCCTGATGTGATGCAACCCAGGGTGCTGAGGGAATTGGCGGAGGTTATAATAGACACGTTGGTAATCACTTACCAAAAATCTCTACACTCTAGACAGGTCTCGGCAGATTGGAAGACAGTAAATGTCACAACAATTTTTTTTAAAAAGATGTAGGCAAAAGACGGGCAACAATAATCCAGATAGCTTAACATCTGTAGTTGGGAAAATGTTTGAAGCTGTCATTAAGGAAGAAATAGTGAAACATTTAGAAAGGAGTGGTTCCATTAGACAGACGTAGCATGGATTCAAAAAGGGCAGGTCCTGTTTGACAAACTTACTGGAGTTCTTTGAGGACATAATGAGTGCAGTGGATAGAGGGGAACAGGTGGATGTCGTATACTTGGATTTCCAGAAGGCGTTCGATAAGGTGCCACAAAAGAGACTTATAAATAAGATACAGATGCATGAAGTTGGAGGAAGTGTACTGGCATGGATAGTGAATTGGTTAACTGATAGAAGGCAGAGAGTTAGTATAAATGGGTGTTTCTCTGGTTGGCAGTCAGTGGTGAGTGGGGTGTCGCAGGGGTCTGTGCTGGGACCGCAACTGTTTACCATTTACATTGATGATTCAGAAGAGGGGACTGAGTGTAGCAAAATTTGCTGATGACACTAAACTGAGTGGAAAAGCAAATTGTACAGAGGATGTGGAGAGTCTGCAGAGGGATATAGATAGGTTAAATGAGTGGGTTAAGGTCTGGCAGATGGAATACAATGTTGGTAAATGCAAGATCATCCACTTTGTAAGGAATAATAAAAGAGCAGATTATTATTTAAATGGTGAAAGATTGCAACATGCTGTTGTGCAGAGGGACTTCGGAGTGCTTGTTCATGAATTGCAAAAAGTTGGCTTGCAAGTTCAACAGCTTATTAAGAAGGCAAACAGAATGTTGGCCTTTATTGCTAGAGGGATTGAGTTTAAGAGCAGGGAGGTCATGCTGCAACTATACAGGGTACTGGTGAGGCCACACCTGGAGTACTGTCTGCAGTTCTGGTCTCCATACTTGAGGAAGGATATACTGGCTTTGGAGGCAGTGCAGAGATTAATTCCAGGTTGATTCCAGAGATTAAGGAGTTAACCTATGAGGAGAGATTGAGTCGCCTGGGACAATACTCTCTGGAATTCAGAAGGATCAGGGGATCTTATAGAAACATCTTAAGTAGAGGCACTGCTGTGCTTTTGTCATAATTGCATTTACTTGCTGGGCCCAGCACGTCCTCAAAAATGATAACACCAAGTAATTTAAAGTTGCTGAGCCTCTTTACCTCTGATCCCCAGTCCATGAGCATGGCTCTTTGGCTTCTTCCTCTTGAAGTCAACTATTAAGTGACAAATGGTTGTTATTGTAGCACCACTCAGCCAGATTTTCAATCTCCCTCCTATATATTGATTTATTGGTTTACAACAGTAGTATCATCAGCAAACTTGAATATATCACAGGAGCTGTGCTTAGCCACATAATCATAAGTGTAAAGCAAGTAGGGCCGGGGGCTAAGCAGACAGCCTTGTGGCATGCCTCTGCTTATGGAGATTGTGGAGGAGATTGGTTGTTGCTAATCAGAACTGACTGGGGTCTGCAAGTGAAGAAAGGGAAAATCAATTTACACGAGGAGATATTGAAGTCAAGGACTTGAAGCCTATTGATTAGTTTTGAGGGCATGATGGCATTGAATTCCAAGCTGTAGTGGTTAAAGAGCATCCTGATGTAAGCACCTCAGCTGTCCAGATGTTCCAGGGTTGAGTGAAGAACCAATGAGATGGCATCTGCTGTGGACCTGTTGTGCCAGTAGGCAAATCGGAGCAGATCCAAATCACTTCTCAAGCAGGAGTTGATATGTTTCATCACCAACTTCTCTAAACACTTCATCTCTGTGGATGTACTTGATGATAGCTATAAAAAATGTCAAAATATTTCAAAGTCAACTTCCACTGCAGTCTTAGAAATGGCTTTGCTTTTTCACTGCTGATTGATTTTTGAAGACAAGAGTACTCATTCCACTCTGTACACACAAAATTTAAAAATAAGCCTTCAACATTAAACGTGTAGTAAGAGTCATTTATGAAATAACTTTTCAAATAAGCCAAATTAGGTCCCACACCACCAGCTTCAGGAACAGTCATTTCCGCTCAATAATTTAAGTGAATTAATAAGTGAATAATTTCACTTAACTCAGCACTGAATTGAATCCACAACCTATGGTCTCACTTTAAAGGAAGTTACAACTCATGTTCTCAGAATTCTTTAATTACTTATTTATTATTACCATTAATTTTTGTTATTTGTAGTGTGTCTTCTTTTGCACACTGGTGATTTGCCAGTCTTTGCGCGTAGTTTTTCATTGATTGTCCTACTGTGAATGCCCACAGGAAGACGTATCTCAGGGCGGTACACAGAGATATGCACTTAAGAATAAATTGACTTTGAACCTTTCTCTCTCTCTGGCACAAAACGCAAAATAGTTGACCTTCACTACCAAACTTAACACATAATATACTGTATGGCAGTACCTGGAACAAAGATATTTTCAGTCTCTTCCAATAGCAACTCTAAAGAGATATTGTGGTTACATAACAGACCATTTGAGAGCAGAGCAAGGTGACCTTTGTTAGCCTTTTAATTCCTAGTTAAGGATTGAGAGCTCTTGAGTATTTAGTATTTCAGTAATAATTGAGTAATCTTGTAAATATATATTGTTTGATTCAGCATTCTTGTTCATTTAAATAATTCATTATGGGTTATATGCAGAAATACAGAGAAGTGCATATTCATCACATTACCACGATACGTGCACGCCTCGCTTAAAGTAATCATGAAGTTAGACCCGCATTCCCGGACTCCCATGTCTTCCTTTGAATTAATTTAATGTTTTAATGTTCCCATAACAGGAGTTGCTGTTATGGGAACAACGATTGTTTAGAAGTAGGTTTCTCGGCTCCAACCAGACACAAAATAGAGGTCACTTTTAGGATATTTCTTAAGACTAAATGGCATCGTCACAACAGGAGTTCCAACTGGCATTAATTCATTCAAAGCCCAGATACTGGCCCTTGTGGCTAACTCCACTTGTGTATGTGACCCTCCGGTTCTGTCGGCTGTGTAAGTCTAGGTATGAGCTTGAGGTGCAAAACTTCCTGTTTGTGTGGGTGCTGTATGATCTGTTCCCCGTTACCAATCAGTACCACAAAATAACAGACAGTACACCATATGCAATTAAACGGTTTAGCTTTACAATTCTTAATTTGACTAAAGGGTTAGTAAAAGAAAAACAAAAAGAAAGGGGCCCATTTTAATGAAACAGTCTAACGTGCACAAGTTGGAGCTCACGGCTTCCCTTCCACTGGCCCTCCATCGATTTCCCCAGGCTTCATCGACCCCATTCCAAGTTCACTCCTTTCTGTGTCTATGACCTCCCCTTCTGGTGTTTTCTCTCTTCACCTTCCACCGATCAAAAGACCCAAATCACCTCGGTCTCAGGCACACAACAAGAAAAAAACACTTCCTTCATTGGACGGTGCACATTCCAAAGCCCCCGTTATCTCCAGCCACAACCCATACACTGCAGCTACAGAGAAACCATTACATTAGCAGTGAAACCTTTCCCAGAGTGTTACATGTACATCATCTGAACCATTTCCAAGGCTCCACACAGGTACATCTCAAAACTGATTAACTAAAAAATGATGAACTGGAGGGTTATCTTCTCAGTGAATGATGTTTTAAAAGTTAGTTCTTGTTATCTTTTCAGAAGTTATTTCAAAACAGCACAAACTGTTGCTCACAATCTTTGTAATCTGACAGCAATAATCTCACGACCCAAAAATAACTGATCAACATCCATGAAAAAGGAAAACACAGTGTCTTGAGCTGTATCAGGTTAAAGAACAGGGTGATGTGAAACTGAAGTAAAATATATATCAGGTGTTGTGAAAGGAGCAGATAAATTTTTGCGAGTGTGCAGATATTTCGTCAAGGCCAATTCCTGAAAAACAAGCAAGGTATTTTAGCAGGGCATTGAAAAAAGCCTCAGGAAAAAGCAAAAGCCACTCAACCATCCTCCACCACCCCAACCACCCCAATCCTTATCTTCTGGGCCAGTTAATGAAATCATGGCTTATCTGATGATAACCTCAACCCCATTTTTAATTTGCAGTAACCTTTTGCCTCAAGCTTATCTACCTCTGCCATAAAAACAATTCATAGACTGCTTCCTTTGCTCTTTGAAAATAGCTCCAGGTTCATGACGCAGGGGGAAAAAAAACAAAGATTGCCTCATCTCTGACTTGAATATTAACTTTTAAACAGAGAATTCTACAAGAAACATCTTCTCCACATCCGAACTGATAAACCCCTTCACAATCTGAACCTTTCAACCAGGTCACTTCTCAATCTTCTGAACTCCAACTATTGAGGGTAGATTGTCCAACCTTTCTTCATAAATCAATGTGCCCACTGTTTCTTGTTGACCTACTCTTCTACCGATGCTGATACGTTATCTCCTACAGAGCAAGCTTTTATTTCTCACAATAACTTTTGATGCAGGTATCTTATCCGGTATCTTCTGGAAATCTATTTATCCATTAAATCTCCCTTATCCACTTAATACTTTTTCAAAGAACTCTAATGAATTGGCCAAACATGATGTCCCCTTTATAAAATGTTTATTTGCCAGCACATGACATCAAATGCAATTCATCTAATGGCGAATTTGATTCAGGGGACACCGTCAGAGTAGGCAATGGAAAAATGTACAATGTTTTCCAATGCTCCCAAGTATATGTGCATCTACATTTGGTACGGTAGTATATAGTAAGAACTTGATGCCCTTTTCCTAGTTCCTCCATCCTATCCAATTGGAAGCAAACTTCAAAGTACATTTATCATCAAAGTATGTATACAAAATACAACTCTGAGATTCATACTCCCACAGGCAGCCACAAAACAAAGAAACACCACTGAACCTATTCAAAGAAAAATATCAGACACCCAACGCAGGACAAAGAGAACAAATCATGCAGATGGCAAAAAGCAGGTGAACAACACATCAAACGGGGAGTCTAGGAGGATTCCGTTCAGTTCTGTGCTGCTAGCCAACTACAGGCCGCAGAGACAATTTTCATTGATTGCCCCAATCAAACCACTCAAAAACAGTGCAAAGAAGAGTAACCAGAATCCAGAGACCCAGGCAACATGAACCCCAACTTTCCCCCAAAATGAGTCTATATCCACAAGCCTCACTAATCAATCCTTGCAATGTGGAACCTCGGACTCCTGCACTTTCCTCCGCTAGCAGCAAGCGAGAAGGAGAGGAAGAGCAGTCAACGCAGGCACACGGTGGGTACCGAACACCCACTTGTCCTCTGCTCTGGTCCTCGTCGACCCTATGCCCAAGCTTCCAGGTCTCCAGGCCGCTCCCTACCTCACTGAACTCCCTCAGAGACAGCAAGGCACCAGGTCGCTCCATCGCCCCGAAAACACACCTTCCAATCACAGGTTGCAATCGCACGCAGATTAGTAGTAGAATCATATTTGAAACAAGTAGCTTCGTGAACTGTCCGCAGGACGTCGCCGTTGGCTGCAGTGTTTACTGGCGCCATCTTGTTGCGTAAAGCAAACAGGTTAACAGGTTAGCCACCATACAGCTGAGCAGAAAGTTATTCTTGCTTTTAATGAGGCAATGGATAAAAGAATCAAAAACATGTACAAAGTACAGAAACTGCTAGAGAAGCAGAAGTTTGCCTGTCACAAAGGAATCAAGTCAGTCATATCTCTGATAATGAATTGTGTCCCATTCATCAGAAAAGTGAAATGTTAATTGGGCTTTCTTGTAGCTTGCTTTGATCTTCAGGTCTCCTCGAAATTTGCTTTGAACTTTGAACAAAGGAAGCAGATGGCTTTAGGTGTAAAATTAATAAAACAAATATTCCGGTGTGCTGCAGAACACAATGGAGCAAAGTGAGGGAATTTACATTGGAATTGGGTTGTTTAAAGCCAATGAAAGAGCTGTACAGTATCATGGTGTGTGGCTATCTTAAGCCTCAACCTGCAGAAAGCAAACCGAACTTTAATGGTCAAGAAATTGACTAATATGTAAATGTAGGAGAGACCAAGCAGATGCCTTCAGCATCTAATACGAAAATGGAGAAGCCACATGCAAGTTGTTCAATTGTATGTAAGGAGTGTTAATAATACTGAAAAACAGTGTGAGAAGTCAGGAATGAATCAGGGTGACAGCTGCTACTTTTGCACTAGCAAGTGTCTGGAGAGAGCAGGTGGAATTTTACTGTGGCAAAATAACAATAGCCCAGGAATAAATACTCCCTTTGGGGAGTGGAGACAGAGGAAAAGGAGCATGTTGGAACAAGTGATTCCATAGGTTACTGTTATAACATACTTTGTATTGTTCTCAGTTCACAGACAAATCCAATTTGGGCTGATGGTGGGAATTCTATCTCTCTCTGCTAGCTATTATAGCTTGGTCAGATTCAACACAACACACACAAGATACTAGAGGAACTCAGCAGGCCAGGCATCATCTATGGAACAAAGTACAGTCAACATTTCAGGCCAAGACCCTTGGGCAGGATATCATTTCAACTCTGTTCTGAACGCACACAGATTGCCAGCAGAATCAGTGGAAATAAACTGACACTAAATTCATGATATTCATTAAATAAATTTGAACAGGCAATGAAAGACCAACTTCTCAATTTTTTCCTTCCATTGAGGTTATGGTCATGTCTCAGTATCAAAAAAGAAAGGACTTTCTGTCCTTTCAATACCTCCGCAACCGTTCATTAAGATAAGCATGAGAGAATGGGCTACAGGGAAATAGGAGGCAGTCATTGTCACTTGCTGAGATGATGAAATATGCCTGGCCTTTTGTATTTCAAATAAATTGGTCAATTTCTCTCTTGCACATATACAGTAAATGAGCCTCCATGGCCCTTTGAGAAGAAAATGTCAAAAAGTTGCTACCACATGGTTGAAGAAAATCATTCTCATCTTTGTCCTGATTGATCCTACATCTTAATTTGAAATTCTGAGTCCTAGTTCTGGGCAGCTCAGCTAGGAAAAATCTCAACTATGTGTGCTCCAAATATATTTTCTTATTACTAAAGAGGCCATTCAACCTATGCAACACACACAAAATGCTGGAGGAACTCAGCAGGTCAGGCAGCATCTATGGAAATGAATAGATAGTCGACGTTTCGGGACAAGACCCTTCTTCAGGACAGAAAAGGAAGGGGCAAGATGCCAAAATAAAAAAGTGGGGGAGGGGAAAGAGGCTAGCTAGAAGGTGTTAGGCGAAGCCAGGTAGGTGGGAAAGCAAGGGCTGGAGTAGAAGGAATCTGAAAGGAGAAGAGAGTGGACTATAAGAGAAAGGAGAAATTGATATTCATGTCATCAGGTTGGAGGGCACCCAGACCTGCTGAAGGGTCTCAGCTTGAAACGTTGACCGTACACTTTTCCATTGATGTTACCTGGCCTACTAAGTTCCTCCAGCATTTTGTGTGTGTTGTTCGGAATACAAGGCATTGCTCCTCCACCCTGAGGGTGATCCCATCTTGGCACAAGATGCGGACATGGACCGACACATCGGAATGGGAATGGGAATTAGAATTTAAATGTTTGTCGTTTATTGAGGATGATGCTCGCCATCTCACAGACATCCCATCAACATCCCTTCTTCTGTCTCTGCAACCTAGTTTCTCACCCAGGACTATCGACTCTATCCTGATTTGAGGGGTTATTTTAAGGGAACTAATTTATCTACTAACAAATATACCTTTGGGATTTTGGAGGAAACCTGAGTTAGGACAGGAGAGGGGAAAAAAAATCACAGCATCACAGTGGAGAATGTGGAAACTCGATACAGTGAGCACCACAGGTCAGAATTGAACAGCATCCAGTGGAGCTGAAAGGCACCTAGACCACGTACTGCACATCTGTTTGCCTTACTCTGCCAATTCCCATTCGAATTTTCTACATTTCAATGACAGCACCCCTCCAGTTTTAAAAAGCTTTGAGCCAGACCCAATCTACATGATCTCTCTTTGTACAACATAACTACCATCTTATGAATTAATAGAACAAATCTTTATTGAATTCTCTGTATCATAAGTACATCATGGGTATATTTAATATTTCAGTAGCACTTTATTAATATTGCAAATATATTGTTTAATTATGCATTCTTGTTCATTCAAAGAATTCACTACAGATTATATGTAAAAGTACATGAATTGCATACCTCACAATGCTACCACGTAACACAGTCGCTCCTTGTTTAAAGCAAAAACAAAGTGCACAATTCATCTCCCAGCTTCCTTGTTTTCCTTTCAATTAGTTTTATGCGTTGGAGTTACAAAACACAACAGCAGCAGTGGGGTACTTTTAAAATGAACCCAAGACAACTACTTTCCTGTAGAAGCTCAGCGAGACGTTTGAGTGTTTTTTTTTAAAAGGGGCGCAGTACATATTCTTCAGAAGGGATGTCACGATTGAGTTTTTAAAAAAGGCAGAAAATGGATTCACGGGCTTATAAACAGTGAGCACTGGGTGATAAAAAAACATTAGAAAAAGAGCAACAAAGGCTGAGAAGGATGGATGCATTTGATCACACAGTAGATAACTAGATATTGTATACTGAATCGATTGTGCAGTATTTTAAAGCAAATGGAATAGCCGAGGGGAAAGTATAGGTTTCCCCCGCTATCTGAAGGTACAGCGTTCCTATGAAACTGTTCGTAAGCCGGAATGTCGTAAAGTGAAGAAGCAATTACCATTTGCTTATATGGGAAAGATTTGTGAGCATGCCCAGACCCAAAAAATAACCTACAAAATCATGCCAAGTAACACATAAAACCTAAAATAACGGTAACATATAGTAAAAGTAGGAATGGTATGATAAATACACAGCCTATATAAAGTAGAAATACTTCTCCGCAATCATTGCAGCACTGTCTAGCATAGCAAAAATCTCACTACGTAGTGGAAGCTGTCTATCTAGTAACCTTTAAGCTATGAAGCTGCCAAATCATACTGAATAACAAGTCATACCAAATAACACAAAAATACACAGCCTATATAAAGTAGAAATAATGTATATACAGTGTAGTTTCACCTACCGGAATCGGGAAGACAGCGAGCACACTGATGATGGTGTGTTAGGCTAAGTCGTCGGAGGTTGTGGTGCTCAGCAATTTTTTTCCAATAAATTGCAGTTTCGTCACAGTTAAACACTTGCTTATACGAATAACCACCTTCTGTAATTATTTTCTTCAGTTCTGCTGGGCACTTTTCAACAGCTTCAGTATCAGCCGAAGCACTTTAAGCTATGAAGCCGCCCTCGCCTTAAAAACCGATCAAACCACCCATGACTACCTTTAAATTCCACTTTTGTGACACTTCCATTACCTTCATCCAGTGCTTTCTGTTTCAGCTTATTAAAAAGGCTGGCCGATTTTTCCTTAAGTATAAGGTAACTTAATGGAACACCACGCTTTGTACACCCATCAATCCACTCAAGCAATAGACTTTCCATTTTATCCATTATTGGATGCTGACTAAGACAGACCACTTTGCTACGAGAAGAACCAACAGCAACATCAGCAGCTTTCAAGATTCTTTCTCTCTGCATATAAATAGTGCAAATGGTTCAATGCATAGACAACGTCCTTACTTCGTTCACCACGATCGAAGTGCTTAATTATGTCTAGTTTTACGCTGAGTTTAACACCCTTTTGAGCTCTTTTAGGTTTTTCTGATACCTTAGAACTCATCTTGCTAACGGATGCACAAAATAACTCGAGATAAAGCACAGATGCTCAGAGGCACGTGTTTAAGCTGTGGCGGCTTGAATGCGGTTCCGGGGCAGGAGCTTGGCTGTTTGGGGCGCGCGCTGCCTTTTTTCCTAACAGTGAAAACACCTTCTGTTAGCAAAAACAGGTAACTAATGTAGGTCTTTCAAAACAGTGAGGTGTCGTAAAGCAAACACTCAAAAAACAAGGGCCACCTGTATTTTTGCATTGGACTTAAAGGCATACAGTTTGCTTAGGAATTTGACTGCTCCAACCAAACCAGCCGAAATGTGCTTGGTTGATCTTGTGTAAGTAATGCAGAAACATTTAGAACCAAAACCATTATTGATGCTATACTCAACATCAGTAAGATGTTGTACTCAACACAAGGAAGATGAAAGAACTGATTGTGAATTTCTGTAAGGGGAAAACTAGGGAACACACACCAGTCTCGTAGAGGGATCAGAAGTGGAAAGAGTGTGCAATTTCATATTGCATAGTAAGGAACTTAAGGGTTATGGGGAAAGGCCATGTTGGTAGAGATGAGAACATGGCTAGATCAGCCATGATCTTATTGAATGGCAGAGCAGGCTTGATAGGCCAGATAGCTCCTATTTCTTATGCATTTATGTAAATTCTTGTGTGTCAATACCTCTGAGGATTTAACCTGGACCCAACATATCGAAAGCATGACAGCGGCTACATTTCATTAGGAATTTGAAGAGATTGGATATGTCTCCTAAAACACTCAAAATTTTCTACAGATGTACCATAGAAAGCTTTCTAACTGGCTGCATCGTTGTCTGGTATCAGGGGGTGGGGGGTGGGGGTAACTGTCCAGGCCTGGAAGTAAGCTGCAGAGAGTTGTAAACTTAGTCATCTATATCATGAAGTGCACTAGCCTCTGTAGTATCCAGCACATCTTCGAGGAGCAATGCCTCAAAAAGGCAGCATCATCATTGAAGGCCCCCATCACTCAAGTCATGCCTTGTTCTCATTGCTACCATCAGGAAGGAGGGACAGAACCATGAAGGCACACACTCAATGATTCAGGAACAGCTTTTTTCCTTCTGCCATCCAATTTCTAAATGGACACTGAACCCATGAATTCACTACTTTTTCTTAATGTCTATTTTTGCATTACTTATTTAACTATTTTCCCTATTATTATGTATTGCATTGTACTGCTACCACAATGTCAACAATTTTCATGACATGTGCCGATGATGTTAATCCTGATTCTGATCCAACAGATCCCCCTCAAACTATCTCAGATTTACCAAATCTGATTTCTTTTCATATATTCATCCTGACTCTGTCCAAACCAATTAAAACAACAGATTTAGAAATAATGCTGATAGCTCACCAAAGTTCTCAAAGTACTTTACAATCATATTGTAATTCAAACCTACTTAGAAATTGTAATAATTCGAATCTTTCTTTTGACCTTCAAAATTTTGAATGCATACGTCATTCTTCTGCATACTCTGTCATTGTAGCTTAATAGTTTTTTTATTTAACTTTTCCCAACACACTATTTTAAATTTCAACCCTAACCTCTCAACCTGCATTGTAGTGGATATAGTTTGATAATTCAACTTCAAGAGGAAGAACTAGGTAAACTGAAATTATAAATTAGAGTAACATTGATCCTTAGAATCGCCCTTGAACTGCTGGATAATCGATATAATAGTTCTCACTATATACAGTACTTCTAACTTATTCATGGAGATATATTCGTGTCACACCTGATGTATACAGGCATCAGCAATGTAGGAAAATAAAAGTGGCAATACAGTGCTAAATTATGACTGATACCTCAAACTGCTTGCAAATTCATATCTAAATTGCCTATATTTTCCTTGAAACAAAATACTTTCACTGAAGTGTATATCCACCAGCAGACTCGGAGGAGTAAGTAACAGTTATTTGCAATCTCCTGGAATTATTTGAAGAAATAACGCGCAGGATAGACAAAGGAAACTTGGTTGATGTTGTGTGCTTGGATTTTCAGAAGGCCTTTGACAAGGTGCTACATGAGGCTGCTTAACAAGCTACGAGCCCAGGAAAGATTCCAGCATGGATAAAGCAGTGGCAGGAGGCAAAGAGTGGGAATAAAGGGAGCATTTTCTGGTTGGCTGCCAGTCTTGTGTTGTTCCACAGGGGTCAGTGTTGGGGCCGATTCTTTTCACATTATACTTCAAGTCAATAATTTGAATGATGGGATAAATGCCTTTGTAGGAAAGTTTGCACCCAATACAAAGATAGATGGAGGGGCAGGTAGTCTTGAAGAAGCAGAGAGGCTATAGAAAGACTGGCAAATTAGGAGAACGGGTAAAGAAGTGGCAGATAGAGTACAGTGTCCGGAACTGCATGGCAGTGCATTTTGGTAGAAGGAATGAATGGAGAGAAGATACAAAAACCTGAGGTGCAAAGGGATTTGGAAGTTCTTGTGCAGGATTCCCTAAAGGTTAACTTGCAGGTCAGGTCTGTGGTGAGGAAGGCAAATGTGATGTTAGCAAGAGGACTAGAATATAAACACAGGGATGTAATGTTGAGAATTTATAGAGCACTGGTTGGGCCTCACTTGGAGTACTGTCAGCAGTTTTGGGTCCCTTTATCTCAGAAAGGATGCACTGAAACTGGAGAGGGTTCAAATGAGGTTCACAAAAATTATTCCAGGATTGAAGAATGAATTGGGAGAAATTGTTATGGGAAACAGGGAAATGGCAACAGAATTTAATGCGTACTTTAGATCTGTCTTCACCAGGGAGGACACAAGCAATCTCCCAGATGTATGGATGGGCCAGGGTCAAAAGATATCAGAGGAATTGAGACAGATTGACATTAGGAAAGAAACTGTGATGAGTAGACTGGTCGGACTGAAGGCTAATAAATCCCCGGGTCCAGATGGTCTGCATCCGATGGTTCTAAAAGAGGTGGCTCAGGAAATTGCGGATGCATTGGTAATCATTTTCCAATGTTCCTTAGATTCAGGATCAGTTCCTGAAGATTGGAGAGTGGCTAATGTTATCCCACTTTTCAAGAAAGGAGGAAAGGAGAAAACGGAGAACTATTACCCTGTTAGCCTAACGTCAGTCGTGGGGAAGATGCTTGAGTCCATTATTAAGGACGAAATAGTGGCACATCTTGATGGCAGTAATAGGATTAGGCCGAGCCAGTATGGATTTACCAAGGGCAGATCATGCTTGACTAATCTGTTGGAGTTTTTTGAGGGTGTAACAAGGATGTTAGACGAGGGTAAGCCAGTGGATGTTGTATACCTAGATTTTCAGAAGGCATTCGATAAGGTGCCACATAGGAGATTGGTGAGTAAAATCAGAGCTCATGGCATTGGGGGCAGGGTTTCAACATGGATAGAAAACTGGTTGGCAGATAGAAAGCAAAGGGTAGCAGTGAATGGGTGTTTCTCGGACTGGCTGGAGGTGACTAGTGGGGTACCACAGGGCTCTGTATTGGGACCACAGCTCTTTACGATTTATGTCAACGATTTAGATGAGGGCATTGAAAACTATATCAGCAAGTTTGCTGACGATACTAAACTGGGTGGCAGTGTGACATGCGAAGAGGACGTTAGGAGAATACAGGGAGACTTGGATAGGCTGGGTGAGTGGGCAGATACTTGGCAGATGTCATTCAATATGAATAAATGTGAAGTTATCCACTTTGGAAGCAGGAACAAGAGGGCAGAGTATTGTCTGAACGGTGTAAAGTTAGGTAAGGGAGAAATGCAAAGAGACCTAGGAGTCCTAGTTCATCAGTCAATGAAGGTGAATGAGCAAGTGCAACAGGCAGTGAAGAGGGCAAATGGAATGTTGGCCTTTATTACAAGGGGAATTGAGTACAAGAGCAAGGATGTCCTTTTGCATTTGTACAGGGCCCTGGTGAGACCACACCTGGAATATTGTGTACAGTTTTGGTCTGCAGGTTTAAGGAAGGACATTCTGGCAATTGAGGAAGTGCAGCGTAGATTCACTAGGTTGATTCCTGGCATGGCAGGGCTGTCTTACGCAGAGAGATTGGGCTTATACACACTGGAATTGAGGAGATTGAGAGGGGATCTGATTGAAACGTTTAAGATAATTAAAGGATTTGATAGGATTGAGGCAGGAAATATGTTCCAGATGTTGGGAGAGTCCAATACCAGAGGCCATGGATTGAGAATAAGAGGTCAGTTATTTAAAACAGAGTTGAGGAAGAACTTCTTCTCCCAGAGAGTTGTGGAGGTGTGGAATGCACTGCCTCGGAAGACGGTGGAGGCCAATTCTCTGGATGCTTTCAAGAAGGAGCTAGATAGATATCTGATGGATAGGGGAATCAAGGGATATGAGGACAAGGCAGGGACTGGGTATTGATAGTGAATGATCAGCCATGATCTCAGAATGGTGGTGCAGACTCGAGGGGCCGAATGGTCTACTTCTGCACCTATTGTCTATTGAATGGCTTGTCATATGAACAGTGTTTGATGGCTCAGGGCTGGTATTGACTGGAATTCAGAAGAATGAGGGGTAACCTCAATGAAACCTATTGAATGGTGAAATGCCTTGATTGAGTGGATGTGGAGAGGATGTTTCTTATGGTGGTAAAGTCCAAGACCAGAGGACAGAGCTTCAGAATGGAGAGGCATCGTTTTCAACAGAGATAAGGAAGGATTTCTTTAGCCGGAGTGGTGACTCAGTGGAATTCATTGTCAAGGCAGCTGTGGAGGCCAAGTCTTCATGTATGTTTAAGGCAGAGGTTGATAGATACTTGACCGGTCAGGTCATGAAGGTATCCTGGTTTGCGGGGGGGAGGTAGGAGGTTGGGGCTCAGAGGAAAAATGGATTGGCCAGGGTGAAATGGCGGAGCAGACTCAATTCTGTTCCTTTATCTTATGGTCTATAGAATATGATCAATCAATATCATGCTACAGCTGTATTAATTAACACTGACATTTGTCATGAAATGTGTTGTTTTGCAGCAGTATAGCACAAGACAACAATAACTATAAATTACAAATTAATACAAACTGCAAACAAGTAACTTAACAACTGCAACATTTTTTCTTGTACAATCTCCATACAGATAAATGGACACGCAGATGTGGAAATTATGGGCAGATTTCTTGGCTCGAGGTCTGGGGTATGCCAGCATGTTTCTGCTCTGCCATTAGACTCAATGATGGATGATACTGAAAGATTCATAGAAACATAGAAAACCTACAGCACAATACAGGCCTTTCGGCCCACAAAGCAGTGCCGAACATGTCCTTACCTTGGAACTACCTAGGCTTACTCATAGCTCTTTATTTTTCTAAACCTCATGAAGCCATCCAGGAGTCTCTTAAAAGAACCTATCATTTCCGCCTCCACCAACACCACCGGCAGCCCATTCCACGCACTCGCCACTCTCTGCGTAAAAAACTTACCCCTGACATTTCCTCTGTACCTACTCCCTGGCACCTTAAAGCTATGCCCTCTCATGCTAGCCATTTCAACCCTGGGAAAAAGCCTCTGACTATCCACATGATCAATGCCTCTCATTATCTTGTACACCTCTATCAGGTCACCTCTCATCCTCCATCACTCCAAGGAGAAAAGGCCAAGTTCACTCAACCTATTCTCATAAGCCATGCTCCCCAATCCAGGCAACATCCTTGTAAATCTCCTCTGTACCCTTTCTATGGTTTCCACATCCTTCCTATAGTGAGGCCACCAGAATTGAGCACAGTACTCCATGTGGGGTCTAACCAGGGTCCTATATAGCTTCAATATTACTTCTCGTCTCTTAAACTCAATCCCACGATTGATGAAGGCCAATGCACCATATGCCTTCTTAACCACAGAGTCAACCTGCGCAGCAGCTTTGAGTGTCCTATGGACTTGGACCCCAAGATCCCTCTGATCCTCCACACTGCCAAAAGTCTTAACATTATTATATTCTACCATCCTATTTGACCTACCAAAATGAACCACCTCACACTTATCTGAGTTGAACTCCACTTGCCACTTCTCAGCCCGTTGTAACCTCTGACAGCCCTCCACACTATCCACAACACCCCCAACCTTTGTGTCACCTGCAAACTTACTAACCCATCCCTCCATTCCTCACTTAGAAAAATAATGGTTTCCCAGAACAGATTCATGAGGCACTCCACTGGTCACCGGCCTCCATGCAGAATATGACCCTTCTACAACCACTTTTTGTGTTCTGTGGGCAAGCCAGTTCTGGATCCACAAAGCAATGTCCCCTTGGATCCCATACCTCCTTACTTTCTCAATAAGCCTTGCATGGGGTACCTTATCAAATGCCCTGATGAAATCCATATACACTACATCTATGGCTCTACCTTCATCAATGTGTTTAGTCACATCCTCAAAAAATTCAATCAGGCTCGTAAGGCACGACCTGCCTTTAACAAAACCATGCTGACTATTCATAATCATATTATAAATCTCCAAATGTTCATAAATCCTGCCTCTTAGGACCTTCTCCATCAACTTACCAACCACTGAAGTAAGACTCACTGGCCTATGATTTCCTGGGCTATCCCTACTCCCTCTCTTGAATAATAGAACATCCACAACCCTCCAATCCTCCGGAACCTCTCCCGTCCCCATTGATGATGCAAAGATCATTGCCAGAGGCTCAGCAATCTCCTCCCTCGCTTCCCACAATAGCCTGTGGTACATCCCATCCGGTTCTGGAGACTTATCCAACCTGATGCTTTCCAAAAGCTCCAGCACATCTCCTTTCTTAATGTCTGCATTCTCAAGCTTTTCAGTCCACTGCAAGTCATCCCTACAATTGCCAAGATCCTATGTCGTAGTGAATACTGAAGCAAAGTATTCATTAAGTACCTCCGTTATTTCCTCTGGTTCCATACACACTTTTCCATTGTCACACTTGATTGGTCTTGCTGTTCACATACTTGTAGAATGCCTTGGGGTTTTCCTTAATCCTGGCTCATGGCCCCATCTGGATCTCCTAATTTCATTCTTAAACTCCTTCCTGCTAGCCTAATAATCTTCTAGATTCCTATCATTACCTAGTTTTTTTGAACCTTTTATAAGCTCTTCTTTTCTTCTTGACTAGATTTACAACAGCCTTTGTGCACCACGGATCTTGTACCCTATCATTGTTTCCATGTCTCATTGGAACGTTCCTACTCAGAAGCCACACAAATATCCCCTGAACATTTGCCACATTTCTTCCGTACGTTTCCCTGAGAACATCTGTTTCCAATTTATACTTCCAATGTAATTCATTCAACAGGAATTTGCTGTTTGTTAAATTTGAAGTACCCATATTCTGAAAGGTATGTGTCAAAGTCCCAAATGCTCATACAGTCGGCCCTCCTTATCCGTGAGGGATTGGTTCCAGGACCTCTCGCAAATACCAAAAAATGAGGATGCGCAAGTCCCTTACTCAACCTCTCTCAATATGGTGGACATTAGGACCCGGCGGAGCTCTGAATCTGCAGTGTTTCTGTTCACGAAAATAATCATGATCACAATTGAAAATAAAGTTGAAATAATAAAGCGTTTGGAAAGAGGTGAAATACCATTGGTCATTGGAAAAGCGTTAAGCTACATTCGGTCAACGATCGGAACAATTTTAATGGATAAAGTGAGAAAGGCCCCGCCCCGATGAAAGCTACAATTATTACTAACCAATGCAATGGTTTAATTATTGGGTTTTGGGGTTTTGGGTCCTCCACATCAACCAGGCACAGATGGAGAGCGCACTCGGAAGTGGTCTGTCACTGCTTTGATCTCGGGAACTTCCCGAGCCCGGCAATGAAACATACATTCTTAAGTGTTTTATATGCATAGAAAGGTAAAATATATACTATATACTAAGATAAACGTTTGACTAACTGACGCTACATAATACCAGGTGTACCTGTTCCTACTTACATAGTAAGAGAGCTTCCGATTTTTTTCAATTCGATTGACGGTAACCTACACACATCCTTCCGTATACTTTAAATCATCTCCAGATTACTTATAAAACCTAATACGATGTAAATGCTATGTAAACTAGTTGTTGTACTGCATTGTTTAGGGAATAATGACAAGAAAAAAGGAGTGTACATGCTCGAACGACAAGTGCTGGAAGAGCACTTTGGGGTTTTCTCGATTTGCGGTCGGTTGAATTCACGCATGCGGAACTCGCGGATCAGGAGGGACAATTATATATACTTGGGTGGATAAAGGAAGCTCACCATTGAGTTGCTCTCGGGTTCAACTAATCTGGATCAATGGGCAGTGATGCCCCCTTTCATTCGAACTACCCGGAACTATGAGCTGTCCCACATAACTTCCAGAGACAAACTATGACAATGGTAGGAATTAACTTTTTCATGCATCTGAAGTTGAGACGTTATTTATGTTGCAATTATTAATGTAGTCAATATATAATGTACTTGTTGTTCTACCCCCAGGGCTATTTTCAACTTAGAAAATAACAGATGATCTGTTAGTAATTTAAATCACTCTCAATCATAAATACTGCCACACATTTCCATTAAGATGGCATCTGAGGGGAAAAAAGCTCAGTATATGCATGCAAATACATTAGAATAAAAACGATAAAAGGGACCATGGCTGTGACCATTATTTATGGTCATGCAAATGATCATCCATTTCCTCTATTTTTAATGCATTTTATTACTGTATTTGCTGGAATACTCAGCAGAAAATCAGTTGCCAATATTTTCATCTTTGTTCAATACCACATTTCCCTGACTAAGGCTTCCGACAGGAGTTTGTGTATGACAAGAAACACACCTTTCCCAGCACACAGTTTCTAGATATTTAACATTATCTAATGGGCACATTAATATTTCTCAAATTCCATAACGAAGGTATAGCAAGCTTAAAATCACTTTTAATTATTCAGGTATAATATAACTTGCTTTTGAAGTACATTCACACTCTATTAATAACAAAGCATTGTTCTCTAAGCATGGACTTTACACAATCAATTCGATAATTACTATGCTATTCCACAAAGATAACTGTGAAGTCCATCATAATTTGTGCAGCAGGACAGTAAAACAGTGTTAATATTAAACTTTGAAATACATTTATTTTTTTCCACATTTAAAACAAATATAAAATGAGAAGAATGCATTTATATAACATTTTGATATTTGTGAAATACAAAAGGGAGTACATTTGGTATGGCAAAAAACAAAAAGATCATATCGAGTACATTTTCTTCTATAATCAATTATTCAGTTGCATTAATGTTTATAAATTATAACTGGCTCCATCATAAAAATATCTGTCCATGTCACCTGTTGTATGTTGCATCTTAATGAACAGCATTGCCATTACCATGAATTATTTGGATTGCATTATAAAATAATAAAACTGTCTTCAATTGATTAATTCTGCAAAGCTTCCTATCCTGATGTAGTACATGCACCTAAATGAATTTAAATACTTTTCTATTAGACACTTCCTCACCAACACTCCCCACCCCCACTCTCTCATCTCAATGTTTGAACTTGTTGGGAGCGATCACAACCCTTAGATGGTTGATATGCCAGCTGCCTGAACAGGCTGAAAGAGCACTCAGGAAACTGTAGACTTGCTGCATTTCACCAGTTCTGAGCAGCACTTGATCAAGAAACTCTTCTTCCAAAAACCTGCTCGTTACAAACAGCTGCTTCATCCATACAAGTAGAAGCCCCTTCAAAAAAAAGATAATGTCTAGAAATGCAAGTCTTAGCAATGCAGTCTGACTAGAGTCTTAGACCCTGACAGTAAAACAGTGGAATGCAGCACTGCAGCTAAAACAGACGTAATGAATTTTCAGTTCTTTGTGGTGTATGGTAAGACCAAAAGGAGCAGAATCAGCCGTGGACAGACATGTCAGCATGGGAAGGGGAAGTGGAACTGAAATGGGTAGCCTACAGAAGACCTTGGCTATTGTGACAGATGGGGCAAATGTGGGCCTCACTGATGGGCACACAGGAGGCTGCACTGGATACAATCAATGACCCTAACAGACTCAAAGGTGAAGCACTGCCTCAACAAAAAGGATCATTTGGTGCTCAGTTTCTTCTTGCATGACAAAAGGAGTGTGCATTGTATGCCAATCTCCCACCACCAGCCCAGAAACTGTAATTGTTCTACAGGAAATAGATGTCCTAGTGCCAAGTAATCAGCAGAATGTTTAACCAAAATCGTTTAATGAGATTCACCAGGAAATTGCTATTCTACTTAATCTTTTTTTTAAATCACAAATATCTAAACACAAGAGATTTTGCAAGTGCTGCAGTAACTCAGCGGGTCAGGCAGGCAACATTTCAGAAGGGAAAGAAGCAGCCAACGTTTTAGGTCAAGAACCTTCATCAGGACTGGAAAGGAAGCCAGACAAGAAGGTAGAAAGTACAAGCTGCCAAGTGATAGGTGAAGACAGGTGAGGGAGGCGGGGACGAAGGAAGAAACTGGGAAGCATAGGTGGAGGAGGTAAAGGACTAAAGAAGGAATCCGATAGGAAAAGTTTAAAGTTCAAAGTAAATGTTATTATCAGAATACACACGTCACCATGTTCAACCCTGAGACTGTTTTTCTGCAGACCTGCTTAGCAAATCTATAGAACAGTAGCTGTAAAAAGGTCAATGGACAACAGGTGTAAATGCAGATATAAATAAATAGCAATAAATATGAGAATGAAGTGACAAGATAAAAGAGTCCTTAAATGAGTGTAGTTATCCTCTTTTGCGCAAGAAGGTTGTAAATCTAGTCAGCTCCATCTTGGGCTACAAAGTACCCAGGACATCTTCAGGGAGCGGTGTCTCAGAAAGGCAGCATCCATTATTAAGGACCTCCAGCACCCAGGGCATGCCCTTCTCTCACTGTTATCATCAGGTAGGAGGTACAGAAACCTGAAGGCACACACTCAGCGATTCAGGAACAGCTTCTTCCCCTCTGTCATCCGATTCCTGAATGGACTTCGAAACTTTGGACACTACCTCACTTTTTTAATATACAGTATTTCTGTTTTTGCACATTTTAAATAATCTATTCTATATTTGTAATTGATTTACTTGTTTATTTATTATGTTTTATTTTATGTATTTTTCTCTCTCTCTGCTAGATTATGTATTGCATTGAACTGCTGCTGCTAAATTAACAAATTTCATGTCACTTGCCAGTGATAATAAACCTGACTCTGATTCTAAATTTACATTGGTAGCACATCCCAATTAGCAGAACTCTTTGAATATTCAAACATGGTGTCTACAAAATCCAGACTCCCCTTTTGTCACAGTGTTGAGTGATGAGTCCAAGATATACAAACAACCAGAAGGTTAAGTGACAAAACAGAACCATTCTAAACCATTAATTGACAGGGACACATCTTTAACAATGTGCTAATGTGCAGGAATATTCATTTACAAACAAGAAAATCTGCGCAACACACACACAAAATGCTGGAGGAACTCAGCAGGCCAGACACCATCTAGGGAAAGGGTACAGTCAAAGTTTCAGGCCAAAACCCTTCTGCAGGACGGGAGAAAAAAGTTCTGCTGTTTTTAACACTGCAAAAGGTGGAGTGTATAGGTTAGAAGTGAATTTTATTGTGAAGTTTTCATGTTTTTTTGTGGTTTTGACATTTAGTTATTTATTATGCCATTCTAACATCACAAAAAAGTCCGTCTTGAAAATGAAAGCTACTTGTCAGTGGGTTTTATATGAACTGGTGATCCAAATTGCCCTATTCCATGGAGCCTAGTCTGTGGCAAACAATTTACAAATGCAGCAATGGCTCCATCAAAATTGAAAAGACACAACGACAAATCACTGTCATTTGACATGTAAAAGTGCTGATTATTTTAAACAGCTATTGGAAAATCAAAACAGACAGAGATAGGTCCTTGATTAGCCAGGGCATCAAAGGGTATGGGGAGAAGGCAGGGGAGTGGGGATGACTGGAAGAATTGTATCAGCCCATGATTGAATGGTGGAGTAGTCTCAATGGGCCAAATGGCCTACTTCTGCTCCTATATTTTATGGTCTTATGGTCTAAAGAATGGAATACAAGGGGATATTGCTTTGCGGATCCAGAACTGGCTTGCCCACAGAAGGCAAAGAGGGTTTTAGACGGGTCATACTCTGCATGGAAGTCGGAGACCAGTGGTGTGCCTCAGGGATCTATTCTGGGACCCTTACTCTTCGTGATCGTTATAAATGACCTAGATGAGGAAGTGGAGGGATGGGTTAGTAAGTTTGCTGATGACACAAAGGTTGGGGGTGTTGTGGATAGTGTGGAGGGCTGTCAGAGGTTATAGCGGGACATTGATAAGACACAAAACTGGACGGAGAACAGGCAGATGGAGTTCAACCCAGTTAAGTGTGAAGTGGTTCATTTTGGTAGGTCAAATATGATGGTAGAATATAGTATTAATTGTAAGACTCTTGGCAGTGTGGAGGATCAGAGGGATCTTGGGGTCCAAGTCCATAGGATGCTCAAAGCAGCTGCGCAGGTTGACTCTGTGGTTCAGAAGGCATACTGTGCATTGGTCTTCATCAATCGTAAAATTGAATTTAGGAGCCGAGAGGTAATGTCGCAGCTATATAGAACCCTGGTCAGACCCCACTTGGAGTACTGTGCTTGGTTCTGGTCACCTCACTACAGGAAGGATGTGGAAACCATAGAAAGGGTGCAGAGGAGATTTACAAGGATGTTGCCTGGATTGGGGAGCATGCCTTTTGAAAACAGGTTGAGTGAACTCGGCCTTTTCTCCTTGGAGCGACAGAGGATGAGAGGTGACCTGATAGAGGTGTATAAGATGATAAGAGGCATTGATCGTGTGGATAGTCAGAGGCTTTTTCCCAGGGCTGAAATGGTTGCCACAAGACGACACAGGTTTAAGGTGCTTTGGAGTAGGTACAGAGGAGATGTCAGGGGTAAGTTTTTTGCGCAGAGAATGGTGAGTGCGTGGAATGGGCTGCTGGCAACGGTGGTGGAGGTGGGTACAATAGGGTCTTTTAAGAGACTTTTGGATAGGTAAATGGAGCTTTGAAAAATAGAGAGCTATGGGTAAGCCTAGTAATTTCTAAGGTAGGGACATGTTCGGCACAACTTTGTGGGGTGAAGGCCTGTATTGTGCTGTAGGTTTTTTATGTGCAAATGGTAATATAACCATATGACAATTACAGCACGGAAACAGGCCATCCTGGCCCTTCTAGTCCTGGCTGAATGCTTACTCTCACCTGGTCCCACCGCCCTGCACTCCGCCTATAACCCTCCATTCCTTTCCTGTCCATATACCTATCCAATTTTACTTTAAATGACAATATCGAACCTGCTTCTACCATTTCTACTGGAAGCTCGTACCACACAGCTACCGCTGAGTAAAGAAATTCCTTCTCGAGTTACCCCTAAACTTTTGCCCCCTAACTCTCAACTCATGTTGTCTTGTTTGAATCTCCCCTGCTCGCAATGGGAAAAGCCTATCCACGTTAACTCTATCTATCCTCCTCATAATTTTAAACACCTCTATCAAGTCCCCCCTCAACCTTCTACACTCCAAAGAATAAAGACCTAACTTGTTCAACCTTTCTTTGTAACTTAGATGCTGAAACCCAGGTAACATTCTAGTAAATCTCCTCTGTACTCCCTCTATTTTGTTGACATCTTTCCTATAGATCAGTGACCAGAACTGTACACAATACTCCAAATTTGGCCTCACCAATGCCTTGTACAATTTTAACAATTTTATGTTATGTTTCTATGTTTTGTTAATAGTTACAGTAAAAAGTCTCAGGAAGCAAGTTATTTAGTAGCAGAAGTTATTACCAAGAAAAGGAAAAGTCACACAGTTGGTGATGGCAGCATGTAAAATTGTGGTAAGTAAAATGTGAGGACAAGATGCTATACAAGAAATTGAAACTGTTTCACACTCAAGCAGTACAATATGTTGACGTGTTGATGACATGTCACATGATGTTGAAGGGGTTTTGTGTGATAAACTGGAAAAACAACAGCTTCTCAATCCAGGTTGATGAGTCAACAAATTTCACCAATAAGCGTCATGTTGGGGTATTTGTAAGATTTGTACATGATGGTGAAAACTGTTTCTGTTGTAAAGAGCTGCCCAAAACAAGCAAAGGCCAAGATATATTTAATGCTTTGTCTTCATATCTGGAAACAAAAGGTTTGTCTTGGAGGGACCGTGTCGGCATCTGTACTGATGGCGTCCCATCAAAGGTTGGTTCCATTTCGTTTCACTTGTTAAAATAAATTCTGACATTGTCACAACACACTGCTTCAACATTGTGGATAAATTTCAATGTTGTAAATAGCATTAATTAAATCAATTTAAAACCTTTATTAAAATTAAATCTACTGAGCCTACCTTTAGAAAAATTAAGTCCTCTTTTGGCTTAAGCCAGTTATTTAACAGAACTTTTAACATTTGCTTTGTGAGTTTTTAAAATTTATAGAAACATAGAAAAACCAAAGCACAATACAGGCCCTTCAACCCACAATGCTTATGAAAGTGAAAGAAAGAGACTAATTTCAAGAAAGGTAAGCTAAGCTTAATTACCTTCCCCCCCCCCCCAAGAGAGGATGGCTAAAAATTCATTCTCTACTCTAAAGTCATCGACAATTATTTTTGTATTATCATATCTACCACTTACTGATCCTATTAGTCTAACATGAGCTGTAGATATAATATCTTTTACGCAGGGATTCCCTGAGACCTGAAAATTATTTCAAGGGTTCCATCCGGGCTAACACATTGAGAAAGGCCGCGTTAGAATCTGTCCCCAATGTTAATTATCCAGCAAAATTATTTGGAAAGTAGAGTCAAACATGGAAATCTGCCATTCAGATAGACAAGAATAACATTTGCAAAGGCAGTTCAAGCTGGATTTTAGAATTGAACCAGAACTGCTCCCAGACATTTTGGTTTCCAATCTAGCAAGGGGAAAAACTGTGACATCATTCTGCACCTCTCAAGATTTACATTGGGAGGAAAAGATCAAGTCATTTATTCATTTGTTTCCATTTGTTTTTAGATTTTATCATTGTTTGTTAAATGTCATTATCCTTTAAATCTTTTCAGTCACAAAAACTCAATGACATTGTATTGGGGAACATGCTTCTCCAATCCTTTACGAGTCAGGCCAAGCAAAGGATTGGAGGTGCTCTTCTTCTGAATAAAGATGCCAACCTGGAAGTTTGGAGTAAGGTCACTGATGAGTTTTTAAACTATTTCTCTGTGCATTACTATTATTACAATTATTTTAATTTTTGTGTTACCTTACATTTATATTTTCAATTATAAATATTAACAACACACACAAAATGCTGGTGGAACGCAGCAGGCCAGGCAGCATCTATACATATTAACAGTTCTTTTGCACTAAAACCCAGTACACAAAGCACAGCTAAACCCCCTACAGCCATGCTTTGTTTACTGTCAGGAAGGTGTCTCTGTTCTGGACTGTACTGTCTATGCTTCACTTGACACCTCTAGTGCAGAATGTCAGTTCGATTGGACACCTGTATTTGGACCAGGTGAATGTGTACAGATGAAGATTGTGTATTGTGCATTGGCATTCTGCTGAATGTAGCTCCATTCAGCCTTGCATGTGGGGGAGGGGGAAAAGTCGCTAACCAACAGAACGGCTAGTGGTTAAGATGAATCAATATGATCAATGGAAGCTATTGACCATGTGCTGCTAAATGGGATTCAAATGAAAGTAAAAGATAGAGAGATGATTTTGGAAAGAACCTTCATTCTGTCTGCTCTAAAAGCCACGATGTCCCCGTGACCAGCCATTTTAATTCCATTTCCTAAACTGACCAGCTGTGACCAGCAGCATTTCCTGGCAAGTTCAGACCAGACACAGATTACAGGAACATCTCATATTCCAAACTGGCAGTCTCCAACCTGACAGCATCAACATTAATTTCTCTAACCGCCAGTAACTGTTATCCTCTGTTCCCCATGTTTTCCTTATCCCCATGGCCCCTGTACACATTCATTGCCCTCATGACCTCCTTCATCCAGCTAGTTCCTCATTTCCTTCCTTTAATTCCATGGACCTCCTATCAGATTCCATCTTCTTAAGCCCTTTGCCTCTTCCACCAATCACCTCCCTGTTTCTCACAATATTCCCACTACCGCCTCCCCCCGTTTTCCTCACTCACCTGGGCTCACCCATCAGCTGCCAATCTGTGTTGATCCCCTGCCTCATTCTTTTATACTGGCTGCTGCCCCCTTCCTTCCTCCAACCCAGATGAAGGGTCTCAGCCAGAAGTGTTGACTGCTCATTTACCTCCCCCCCCACCCGAAGATGTTGTCTGACCTGCTGAGTACCACCAACTTTTTTGTGTGTATTGCTTTAAATAAATGGGTACTGAATGGTTGCCATGGAGATGCTGGAGCTTAGAGGTCCACTTCTGCATTGTACATCTCTAATGTAAAATAAATTATCAAAAGTTTTCATGTAATAAACCACTGAAAGAGTTAGAGGGTCAGAACATGCAGGAAATGAGTCTAATTGTAGCACATTAAGCAATAGAGATTGTAAGCAAATTATGCTGGAAATGGGAATGCAGGTTTTTGGAGAAGACTAAAGCATTAAATTCTTAAAACAATATAGGCAATGAAGATAAATCAAGAAAACCATAAGCTCATGTATCCTTGAATGTTGAAAAAAATTAGGAGCTTTGTCCCCAATTTCATTTTATTGCAACAGAAAAATAGATCAATTTTTATAAACATTTCTACAGAGCAACAAAGAAGTCTTGATGGCTTGAGTGCACAAACTATAATGTAGGGCCAGAGAATAATCAATAGTCAAGAAAACAGTGAAGGATAATGCGACGTGTTGTCAGTGAACAGGTTGCATATTCAAGGCTTTGAATATGTGACCTACTACACCTTTCAGCAAAAATTCAATAAAAACACAATGAAATTATTCTAAGGCGTTAGAGCAAAGGAGAACACAGCAAAGCTGTAGTCGGTTTTACATTCTGCCCAATTTCCTTCAAGACTGATGTCAAAATAATAATTTTGAGATGCAAAGAGGATCACCAATTTTCTATTACACATTTTATGCAACCACTCAAGACCAATTTTGCCTGTATCAAGTCACAATCTATTATAATTACAAGAAGCTCTGCTTTGACCTCATTTCCATAAAGATACTTAATGTAGACAGCAGCAGCAAGGGTCACCAATTGCTCTTTCCAAGTGGGCTCTGGCTGCGAACTTACTTTCAGGGACTCTGCTGTTCATGCTGTGTATTATTGGTTTACTTTTTTTTAAATAGTTTGCACAATTTGTTCTTTTTTCGCACTTTGGGATTTTTGACAGCGTTTGTTATATGGGGGAGGGGGGGGGTTCCGTGGATTCTATTTTACTTCTTTGTTTGGGGCTGCCTGCACCAGAAAATGAATCTCAAGGTTGTTTATGGTGCACAGGCGTTGATAATAAATGTACTTTGAAATTTAAACTTGGAGAAAGTGACAGTGTGCTTCCTTTTTTTCATCTTTATACTTGAGGCATTCATTTTGGATTTTCCCCGGTGACCATGAAGGATCGGCAATTGATGTAGGATGAGTTGGAACTTAGAAATAACAATCTGCTCTTCATATAGTTTATCTCAAGCACAATTTGGAAAGAAATACGATATATTTCTAAGGGTACTGGAAAAACAGCATTCATCAACACAGTTCTCTGTGAAAATGAGTGTGGGTTGGGTGGATGAGAAGTTAATTAACTTCTTGTGGCGACCCATTTCCTGGCACATCCGAACCGGCTCACAATTAGATAGCCTACGGGGGTTTGCGAGCAGAGAGCTTTGGAGCCTCGGCGCCACGGGGGGCAGGTTGAGGGAGGCTTAAAAGTGAGGCTGAGGATTTCGAATAAAGTTTTTCCTTCGACTGCAGTTACCAACTCCGTGTCGTAATTTTAGCGCTGCGTGTAGCACACCGCTACATTCTATTATTAAAAATGTAATTGCAGAAAACTTGTGCCAATTTATATTCTGCTGAATTTTCAATTAACCATATAACAATCACAGCACGGAAACAGGCCATCACGGCCCTCCTAGTCCGTGCCGAACTCTTAATCTCACCTAGTCCCACCTACCCGCACTCAGCCCATAACCCTCCACTCCTTTCCTGTCCATATACCCATCCAATTATACCTTAAATGACACAACTGAACTGGCCTCTACTACTTCTACAGGAAGCTCATTCCACACAGCTATCACTCTCTGAGTAAAGAAATACCCCCTCGTGTTTCCCTTAAACTTCTGCCCCCTAACTCTCAAATCATGTCCTCTCGTTTGAATCTCCCCTACTCTCAATGGAAACAGCCTATTCACGTCAACTCTATCTATCCCTCTCAAAATTTTAAATACCTTGATCAAATCCCCCCTAAACCTTCTACGCTCCAATGAATAGAGACCTAACTTGTTCAACCTTTCTCTGTAACTTAACTGCTGAAACCCAGGTAACATCCTATTAACATCCAGGTAACAATTGACAGATGATTTCCAATTAGAGTGTTACCATCAGCAGAACTCATCTATTTTGTAAACTTTAAAGATCACAAGAAAGCAAACATTGGCTATACCGAATTACAAAACAAGTACACTGGACTATAACAGAATTCTGCATTAAATTTTACCAAACATCAGCAACAGCTCACACCATTTTGCTATCTCCTGTTGTTACTCTCTCATTCCTAACACTAGTCCCAACCAGATGTCATTGGTAATTCACAATTTCAGAGATCACTTTGCTGCACAACAGTTCAATTCATTACAGAAGCAATTAAAAACAATATCCATTAAAGAACAGATAATGTGGTGGTGTGGAGATATGTCCCCACCAAAGGAGGTGTAAAGCATTCCTTCCCTCTGCACTGGTCACCCTTAGGCAAGATGTAGCACCAGCTTAGCGCCCCCCCACCCTCTCCACACCCCCACCCCAGTCAGGGTCACACAAAGCCATGGGAGCAGGTGGTAGATGGTCGTATGAACAGTCGGTACATTTCACAAGACCTGGTTATGTAACCACTGATACAAGGCCATCTTTGAAGAGCACTGATAATGGCGGGGGTCACCTGTGTTTTAAAGACACTGCCCAGAAGAAGGCAATGGCAAAAAACTTTCGTAGAAAAATTTGCCAAGAACAATCATGGTCATGGAAAGATCATGATTGCCCATATCATACGACACGGCACATAACAAACAAACAAATGTATACTTACTCTGACTTTAAAAATAAAGTATTAGGTAGTCATTCCAGATTTTCATCCTATGTTGCTGAACAAATGATATGGACCTGCTCTTCAACTATAAAGACTGAGGTATATTGTATATGAAACATTGGTTAAAATCTCACCTGTATTCAAAGTTTATTTGAATAAGATCCTGAAAGTAAATTTTCTGGAGAACTATGTTTGTCATCAACTTCAAATTCTTCAGTGTTATAACTTAAGAGGATCTGTATTGGGACCAGCACACAAGTGCCCATTACGAAGAAAGCACAACAGCGCCTCTATTTCCTTACAAGTTTGAGAAGATTCAACATATTATCTAAAGTTTTGACAAACTTCAATAGATGTATGGTGAGCAGTATACTGGTTGCAAGGCGACCTGGTATAGAAATATCAATGCCCTTGAACAGCAAACCCCACAAAAAGTAGTGGATACGGCCCAGTCCATCACAGGTAAAGCCCACCCCACCATTAAGGACATCTACAAGGCACGCTGTCACAGGAAAGCAGCATTCATCATCAAGAACCCCCACCATTCAGGCCATGCTCTTTTCTTGCTGCTGCCATCAGGAAGGTAGTACAGGAGTCTCAGGAGCCTGAACAGTTGGATGCAGGTACAGTTATTACCCTTCAACCATCAGGCGCTTGGAAGCAGCAGTAATATCTTCACACAACTTCACTCATCCCTTCACGGACCTACTCCCACAACCTATAGACTCACTTTCAATAACTCTTCACCTCATTTTTTTATATTTATTATCTATTTGTTATTTCTGCTTTCCTCTCTTTCTTCTTGTATTTGCAGTTTGTTGGGGGTTTTTTTTTGCACTTTGGTTGTTGTCTGTCCTGTTGAGTGATTCTATTGTTTCTTGGAATTACTGCGATTGTCAGCAAGAAAATGAATCTCAGGGTTTTATACAGTGAAATATATGTACTTTGATAATAAATTTAATTTGAACTGATCCTATTTTACTGAAGGGAGTGGAACAAGAATACACAAGGTCATGTCAGGCAATGGTCAGTCCCCAATATCCACGCTTCTCTTGGTAATCAGTCCAAATGTTTCAGATCTTAAGACATAGGAACAGAATTCGGCCACTCGGCCCATCAAATCTGCTACACCATTCCATCTTGACTGATTTATTTTCCCTCTCAACCAACCCCATTCTTCTGCTGCCTTTTTCCTGTAGACTTTAAAGCCCTGACTAATCAGGAACCTATCAACCTCCGCTTTAAATCTACTCAATGTATTAGCCTCCACGGCATTGAATTCCACAGCAACACACACAAAATGCTGGAGGAACTCAGCAAATGGGGGAAAAAAAAGTACAATCGACGTTTCGGGCCGAGAACCTTAGATTCATCTTCTTTAAAGAAATTCCTCGACTCTGCTCTGAAGGGCTGTCTTTCTATTCTGGGGCCGTGCCCTCTGGTGCAAGAGACATCCTCTCCACATTCACCTCTATGTAGGCTTTTCAATGAGATTAACCCCCCCCCAAACCCTCACTCTTCTGAACTCCAGCGAGTACAGGCCGAAACCATCAAAGGCTCTTAGTACAGTAACCCTTTCATTCCCGGGATCATTCGCGAAGGTTACGTTATCTTACAAGATAGGCGCAGGATACAAACGGCAGGCTTAACAGTTATAATTATCTGTCTGGAATAGTATATTAATCAATCTAAATTTTGAAATTGGATTTTCTACAATAAACATTCGGTTAATACTTTACGGGCGACTCCTCTCTGAACAGGAATGTTTTTAATTGTATTCCCTCACTATGGAGAGAACCCATGCATGCACGTCACAAACTTCGAAGGTCGTAAGAAGATAAACAGAACCGCATTAAATTATAGAAAGCGAAAACTGGAGTAGACATAATACTGCACTATACAGCCAATGTCAGCAACAGCTCAGCAAGTACTTGCAACATCACTTTTCATCATTACACAACCAAATAGTTATCCACAATTCCACAGGTCATTATGCCGAGTATAATGCTTCAGTCAACGGAAAAAACAATGACTGCATGTCTGCAGCTACCAAATTGGTGGGAAAAAACCCCAATAAACTAAAGTACAGAGCATGGTAACACCATCTGAAACATCCCGTCCCAGGAAAGATCCGCTGCCGACTGCCTCTGAAGGATCACAGCGGCCTCAAACCCAAGTTGCAAAATATACAAACTGATTCTGTGTCAAAGAAAGGGAATTAATACCTTAGCGGGGCAAAAAAAAAACTTCAAACACTCTTGAAACAAAAATCTTACCTCAGGTGGAGATAGTGGACCAACTTCGTAACCATCTTGACCATTATTGAGATTTCCCTCCCACCTTTCAGGGGATCAGAATATCATCACATTCCGAATTCCCTGTTTATTTTCCTGTTGGCGGAACACACGAACTGTAATCCCCCTGGAAATCCTGTCTAAAAATAAAAGCTGACACTGTACACTAATTGACCAAATGCAATTAAAGGATAACAGTAACTACAGATGTTAGTCAGAGGAAGCTCTCTCTCTCTCTCTCAGGTAAATCCATAGAACTGCATGTTTTTAACTGTCGGTCGCTTGGTTTTGTTTTTACACTCAAATTAGGACCCGCCTTTTCCCAGGGTGATAAGTAGTCGATTTTGCTGGAAATTGCAGAATAGATTTACTCCCGACGCACGCAATCTGATAACATCGCCCATAGAGAGAGAACTCCTGCACTTCACCCACGTGCTTCCACCACCATCACCAGACCCTCTTTTCTGTCGGTAAACTGCTACCGTCAGGAAATATTGTAAAGCTCCCAGATTGGGCATTTTTTTAATTGCCTATTCTCACAATGAAATCCCGTTTGTAATGCAATTGTTTTAAAATTACAAACGCTTCATGCAATCAAAATCTCTTTTATTGTCTTCTGCAAAAGAAGCATTTATCATTAACCAACACGTTTGCTGTTAAATTCACGCTTCCAGACAGCGGTTGCAATTAACAAACATTTATCTCCTTTTCACAGCTAATTTTATTATCATCTGCATTACTTAGTCCCCAACCTATCACATTTGCTCTCTCCACCTCTTCCCTTTTCTGCCTGTTTTCTTGTTTTTCCAATTTCCAGTGAGGAGTTGTGGATCCTTACCCTTGTTTCTCCCTCCCCCACAATGCAATCTGATCTGCTGAATGTTTTCAACGTTCTGTGTCTAATATCCAGCTCTAAGCATTTTTTGTTCTTGGATTTTTTTTTAAATCTCTGTTGTAGATTTCAATATATTACCGATAAATAAATTGTCTGATTTTAAAATAAACTTATTAACTTAGATTAGCTTTATTTGTCACATACACTGTACATTGTGCCATTTGTGTCAAATCAAACCAGTGAGGATTATCACAAACAAGAGAGAATCTGCAGATGCTGTAAATCCAAGCAACACACACAAAATGCTGAAGAACTCAGCAGGCCAGGCAACATCTATGGAAAGAAGTACAGTCGATGTTTCGGGCCAAGACCCTTTGGCAGGACTGCTTTTTTTTATTGATGCTGCCTGGTCTGCTGAGTTCGTTCAGTATTTTTATGTGTTTTGCAGTGAGGATTATGCCAAGCAGGTCTGTAAGATTACCTCATGTTAGTCTGAGGTCTGTACTGGATTTTTGAACTGATTGAATTTTCTTTTGTGCTTTTAATAGTTTCAATTAATAAATTATTTTTTTAAGGAAAAAAAGCTGAGGCCGGAAAGATTAAATAAAACCAGAAAAATACAGGAAACAGTCAGTGGCTCAGCCCGCATCTGTGGAAAAGGAAAATGAGGTAATATTTTAGGTTAAGGACCCTTGGTCAGAACTGACAAACATTAGGTTTAAGATGTAGGGAGATTGGAGCAGATCAGAGTGAAATTGAGATAACTTATAGGAAATATCCTGTCTATGTATTAATGAGTGTGGTGAACTATGTGCCTGTCTGGACACGCCCCCTGCTGAATGCTCCTGTGGCTCCTCCCACAGGCCCCTGTATAAAGGCCTGATGCTCGGCCTCAGTCTCCAGGACATAGTATGATGGACACTCACTCCTGGTTCCTTCTTCCAGTCAATAAAAGCCGATATCTCGCCTACGTCTCATTTACATTTAGAAAGTGTAAAAATGCATAAAATCTGTGATCTAAAGGCAGATGTAGAGTAAAATACAAGCTCTGTGTCACCCCTGATGGATGAAATGCAGGTGATCTGTAAAGAGGTCAAACAATTGGTACTGTAGTGATGCACACAAAATGCTGGCGGAAATTCATGAAGGGTCTCGGCCCGAAATGTCAACTGATTACTCCTTTCCATGGATGCTCCCTGGCCTGCTGAGTTCCCCCAAAATTTTGCATGCGTTGCTTGGATCTCCAGCATCTGTAGTATTTCTGTTGCAAACATTTAGTATTTGGTTTTTCCTATGGGAAGAAAACCATGCTTTGAACACTGAAAGATGAACATTAGATTGGAGGAATGTTGACTGTTTATTCCTCTCAGTATAAGTTGTGTGTCTTGCTGAGTTCAGCATTTGTGAGTACAGTATTGCTCAAGATATTCAGCACCACAGAATCTCATATTTACAATTTGTTGCTAAACTACAAAGTCTTTTTTGAGGTATGTCTAACCTGAGGGAGTTACGGTTGCAATGGGGGATTTCAACATGCAGGTAGACTGGGAATATCAGGTTGGTACTGGACCCCAAGAAAGGGAGTTTGTGGAGTACATCCGAGATAGATTCTTAGAGCAGCTTGTACTGGAGCCCACCAGGGAGAAGGCAATGCTGGATCTGGTGTTGTGTAATGAACCGGATTTGATACAGGAACTCGAGGTAAAGGAGCCATTAGGAGGTAGTGACCGTAATATGATAAGTTTTAATCTACAATTTGAGAGGGAGAAGGGAAAATCAGAAGTGTTAGTATTACAGTTGAACAAAGGGGACTATGGAGACATGAGGGAGGAACTGGCCAATGTTGACAGGAAGGATACCCTAGCAGGGATGACAGTGGAACGACAATGGCAGGTATTTCTGGGAATAATACAGAAAGTGCAGGATCAGTTCATTCCAAAGAGGAAGAAAGATTCTAAGGGGAGTAGGGGGTGACCGTGTCAAGGACAGCATAAAAATAAAAGAGAAGTATAACATTTTATTGGGAAACTTTTAAAGAGCAACAGAAGATTACTAAAAAGGCAATACGGGGAGAAAAGATGAGGTACGAACTGATGGGTACTTAAGGAGGTGGCTCTAGAAATCATGGATGCATTGGTAAACATTTTCCAATGTTCTATAGATTCAGGATCAGTTCCTGAGGATTGGAGAATAGCTAATGTTATCCCACTTTTTAAGAAAGGAGGGAGAGAGAAAACGGGGAATTATAGACTAGTAAGCCTGACATCAGTGGTGGGGAAGCTGCTAGAGTCAATTATAAAAGAGGAAATAACGGCACACTTAGATAGCAGAAACAGGATCGGTCTGAGTCAGCATGGATTTACGAAGGAGAAATCATGCTTGACTAATCTTCTGGAATTTTTTGAAGATGTAACTATGAAAATGGACAAGTGAGAACCAGTGGATGTAGTGTACCTGGAGTTTCAGAAAGCCTTTGATAAGGTCCTACATAAGAGATTAGTGGGCAAAATTTGAGCACATAGTATTGGGGGTTAGGGTACTAACATGGATAGGAAACAGGTTGGCAGACAGCAAACAAAGAGTAGGGATTAACGGGTCCTTTACAGTATGGCAGGCAGTGACTAGTGGGGTACCGCAAGGTTTGGTGCTGGGGCCGCAGCTATTTCCAATATATATTAATGATTTAGATGAAGGGATTAGAAGTAACATTAGCAAATTTGCAGAAGACACAAAACTGGGTGGCAGTGTGAAATATGAGGAGGATGTTAGGAGAATGCAGGGTGACTTGGACAGGTTGGGTGAGTGGGCAGATGCATGGCAGATGCAGTTTAATGTGGAAAATGTGAGGTTATCCACTTTGTTGGCAAGAATAGGAAGACAGATTACTATCTAAATGGTGTCAAGTTAGAGAAAGGGGAAGTACAACAAGATCTAGGTGTCCTTGTTCGTCAGTCACTGAAAGTAAACATGCAGGTACAGCAGGCATGTTGGCCTTCATAACAAGGGGACTTAAGTATAGGAGCAAAGATGTCCTTCTGTAGTTGTACAGAGCCCTGGTGAGACCACACCTGGAATATTGTGTGCAGTTTTGGTCTCCAAATTTGAGGAAGGACATTCTTGCTATTGAGGGATTGCAGCGTAGGTTCATGAGGTTAATTCCAGGGATGGCGGGACTGTCATATGTTGAAAGATTGGAGTGACTGGGCTTGTATACACTGGAATTTAGAAGGATGAGAGGGGATCTGATTGAAACATGTAAGGTTATTAAGGGATTGGACATGCTAGAGGCAGGAAACATGCTCCCGTTGTTGGGGGAGTCCAGAATCAGAGGCCACAGTTTAAGAATAAGGGGTAGGCCATTTAGAACAGAGTTGAGGAAAAACTTTTTCACCCAGAGAGTTGTGGATCTATGGAATACTCTGCCTCAGAAGGCAGTGGAGGCCAATTCTCTGGATACTTTCAAGAAAGAGTTAGATAGAGCTCTTAAAGATAGTGGAGTCAAGGGATATGGGGAGAAGGTAGGAACGGGTTTCTGATTTTGGATGATCAGCCATGATCACATTGAATGGTGGTTCTGGCTCAAAGGGCCAAATGGCCTACTCCTGCACCTATTGTCTATAGAGTTTAAATCTTCTCTTCAACAGGAGTCCAGTCAGACCCTCTTTCACTGCTCCCCTTCAATGATCTCTGCTGCTCTCTAACTATACAGTACTCACCCAGCCATGTTCTAACCTCCCAATCACTCCTCTCTCATTCTCCGCTGTGGCTCCCCTCTCATCCTTTGTGTTCTCATCTGCCCATTATCTCTCTCCGGTTCCCTTCCTTCTTCACTTTCTTCCATGATCCACTATCCTCTCCTATTAGGTTCCCTTTTCCTCAGTCCTTTAACTCATTCACCTATCCCCTTCCAGCTTAGAAACATAGAAAACATACAGCACAATACGGGCCCTTGAGGCCACAAAGCTGTGCCGAACACGTTCCTACCTTAAAACTACCCAGGCTTTACCCATAGCCCTCCATTCTTCTAAGCTCCATGTAGTCATCCAGGAGTCTCTTTAAAGATCCTATCATTTCCGCCTCCACTACCACCGCCAACAGCCAATTCCACGCGTTCACCACTCTCTGCGTAAAAAACTTACCCCTGACATCTCCTCTGTACCTGCTTCCAAGCATCTTAAAACTATGCCCTTTTGTGCTAACAATTTCAGCCCTGGGGAAAAGCCACTGGTCTATCCACACGATCAATGCCTCTCATTATCTTATACACATCTATCAAGTCACCTCTCATTCTCCGTCGCTCCAAAGAGAAAAGGCCAGATTCACTTAACCTAAGGCATGCTCCACAATCCAGGCAACATCCTTGTAAATCTCCTCTGCACCCTTTCTATCGTTTTCATGTCCTTCCTATAGTGAGGCGACCAGAAGTGAGCACAATTCTCCAAGTGAGGTCTGACCACAGTCCTATATAGCTGCAACATTACCTCTCGGCTCTTAAACTCAATCCCACAATTGATGAAGGCTAATGCTCCTTATGCCTTCTTATCCACAGAGTAAACCTGCGCAGCAGCTTTGAGTGTTCTGTGGACTCGGACCCAAAGATCCCTCTGATCCTCCACACTGCCAAGAGTATTACCATTAATACTATATTCTGCCATCATATTTGACCTACCAAAATGAACCACCTCACGCTTATCCGGGTTGAACCTTATCTGCCACTTGTCAGCCCAGTTTTGCATCCTATCGATGTCCTGTTTTAACCTCTGACAGCTCTCCACACTATCCACAACACCCCCAACCTTTGTGTCATCAGCAAATTTACTAACCCATCCCTCCACTTCCCAGCCAGTTCTGGGTCCACAAAGCAATGCCCCCTTGGATCCCATGCCTCCTTACTTTCTCAATAAGCCATGCAAGGGGCACCTTATCAAAATACCTTGCTAAAATCTATATTCACTACATCTATGGCTCTACCTTTATCAATGTGCTTAGTCACATCCTCAAGAAATTCAATCATGCTTGTAAGGCATGACCTGCCTTTGACAAGGCCATGCTGACTATTCCTAATCATATTATGCCTCTCCAAATGTTCATAAATCCTGTCTCTCAGGATCTTCTCCATTAACTTACCAACCACTTACCAACTAGGGATTTCCTAGGCTATCCCTACTCCCTTTCGGGAATAAGGGAACAACATCCTCAACCCTCCAATCCTCCGGAACCTCTCTCATCCTCACTGATGATGCAAAGATCATTGCCAGAGGCTCAGCAATCACCTCCCTCACTTCCCACAGTAGCCTAGGGTACTTCCCAACCAGTCCCAGTGACTTATCCAACTTGATACTTTCCAAAAGCTCTAGCACATCCTCTTTCTTAATATCTACATTCTCAAGCTTTTCAGTCCACTGCAAGTCATCCCTACAATCGCAAAGATCCTTTTCCTAGTGAATACTGAAGCAAAGTATTCATTAAGTACTTCCGCTACCTCCTCCAGTTCCATATACACTTTTCCATTGTCACACTTGATTGGTCCTGTTCTCTGACATCTTATCCTCTTGCTCTTCACATACATGTAGAATGCCTTGGGGTTTCCTTAATCCTGTCGACCAAAGCCTTCTCATGGCCCCTTCTGGCTCTCATAATTTAATTCTTAAACTCCTTCCTGCTAGCCTTATAATCTTCTAGCTTCCTATCATTAACTAGTTTTTTTAACCTTTTGTGCACTCTTCTTTTCTTCTTGACTAGATTTACAACAGCCTTTGTGCACCACGGATCTTGTACCCTACCATCCTTTCCATGTCTCATTGGAACGTACCTACTCAGAACCCCACACAAATATCCCCTGAACATTTGCCACATTTCTTCCGTACGTTTCCCTGAGAACATCTATTCCCAATTCATGCTTCAAAGTTCCTGCCTAATATCCTCATAGTTCCCCTTACTCCAAATAAACGTTTCACTAACTTGTCTGTTCTTAAACATTTCCCTAACTTGTCTGTTCTTACTTCACCCCACACACCACTCCATCCATCACCAGCTTGTACTCCTCCCACTCCCCCCATCTTATTCTGGCTCTGCCCCCTTCCCTTCAAGTCCTGATGAAGGGTCTTGGCTCAAAATGTTGACTGTTTATTTCCATTCATTGATGCTGTCTGATTGGTTGAGTTTCTGTGGCATTTTGTGTGTAGTGCAAGAGAAATAATGCTTCACTTGGATGGACATTTTATGTCTTAGTCTGGTCGTATGGGGAAAAATAAATGGAAAGTTGTTGCCCCTTCTGCGGTTGTATTGGAAAGACACCTTAGACAGCACATTGCAAACCTATGAACAGCTCTCGTTACATGCACATGCAGTTCAACTCTGAGTGAAAATGCAGAAAATTTGAAGTTAGTAACTCATCAGGGGTGATTGATAAGTTTGTGGCCTAAGGTAGAAGGAGATGAGCTATTAACTTCAAACTTTCTGCATAATCACTCAAAGAGTTGACCTGCATGTGTGTGTAACGAGAGCTGTATACCTCATCTCCTCCTACCTTGGGGCATGAACTTATCAATCATCCCTACTGTGGACACTTTCTGGAGGTCCAAGATCCCTATTCTCCACGACCACTGGACTAAGTGTGTAAATGTAGGAGGGAACTATGTTGAAAAATAAAAGTGCTAGGTTTTCTAAAATTGACTCCTTCTACCCTACCATGAACTTTATCAATCACCCCTCATAATATGAAGGAGTTTATATCTAATCTAAATGCGAATCTCATGAAATTAGGGAATTGCAAACTGATTAAGTTCTCTAACATTTAACATCTGTGGAGTGTGATAGGGAATGGGAGAGGAAATGCTGAAGAACTTAGTCAAAATCTTGAAGAGGTGTCCAATTTAGCTGAAAAAGTGATAATGTAAAAACATGCTGACTGATATAAATAAATAAATCAGCTTGCAGATTGTGCATCACTACAGTTTGAATCTTAGAAGTATTCTGGCACAGAAGGATGCCATTTGACATACCAAGTCATGGAGAAAAATCCACTAATTCCATACCACTACTCGTCGTTTTCCTTCAGGTGTCAATCTAATTCCTTCCTACAGAAATTGACTGTATCCATCACGCTTCCAGTTAGAGTTCCCGACTGTAATCACTCTCTATGAAAAAAAGGTTTTTCTTCACACCTTATCATGAGTTCTTCCCATCACTTTGAATCCTTGTCCACTGCTCTTTCAACTATTTTCTAGTGGGAACGCTTACCCTCTATTTACAGTTCGTAAATCAATGTGATCCCTATCAAATGTCATCTCAACTTTTTCTTCAATTTGCAACTAGGAATACTCCAGCTCTTTACTCTTAATTTGTATCTAAAATTCCATAATTCTCTAACCATTCTAATCAGTTCTTTCTGGTGGTGTAAGAGTTGACAAAGAAAAGAATTGCCTTTGGAGGTCAAGTCATTGGTTTGTTGTGTGTGGTATTTCATTAATATTATACTGATTTTTCTGTATTTACTGTGAATGCCCACAAGAAAATGAATCTCAGGGTTGTAGATGGTGACATATATGTACTTTGATAATAAATTTACTTTGAACTTTGAAGTTACTTAAAGTGAAGGTTGATAGGTTCTTGATTAGTAAAGGCATCAGAGCTTATGGGGAGAAGGCAGGAGAATGAGGTTGAGAGGGATAATAATTCAGCCATGATGTAATGAAAGAGCAGATTTAATGGGCTGAGTGGCCTAATTCTTCTCCTATATCTAATGGTGTAAGAGGCAAAGATTCTAATTTATTGGAGCCCAGTATTGGTTCAAGGGATAAGAATGAACAGCATTACTTTCTAGCTTTGGGATTATGAAGAATTAAATAGCTGTAGTTGGAGAAGCAGCTGTGAAGAAGAAAGCAACTTGTTTGAACTAGAGACTTCCTGGGTGGACAATGTATTAAATTTAAAGAGATGAAACCGATGATCAAATTAGTTATCTGGGTAACGATATCAGCCTATGAAAGGAGCAAAAATTAGATTAGCAGTTTATCTGTAAGCAAACAAGGAACAGCCGACCTCAACTTCTTTCAAATAATTGCAAGGGACTTCAGTCAGGTTTGTTTAAAGAAATCTCTGCCTAATTATCATCAACATGTCACCTGCAGCATAAGCAGTCCCAACACACTCAACCACTGTCATACTATGATTAAAATGTCTACCTTCCAAGCCTAGAGCGCATTTCAGGAAATCTGGCCATCTGCTGTCCTCCTACCCGTATACAGGCAGAAGCTAAAGAACAAGGCTCCAGAAGCAAAGACAACAATGAATTGGTCACGGCAGGCAGAGGAATAGATACAGGACTGCTTTGTGTCGGTGGACAGGGCTACGTTCCAGAACTCATCAGAGGATCTGAACAAATACGTCACAGTTGCCATGGACTTTATAAAGTCAGTTGTGGATGAGTGTGTCCCCACAAAATCATTCTGAGTTTTCCCCAACCAGAAGCCCTGGAGTAACTACAAGATGCACAGTTTGTTGAGGGTCAGATCAGTGGCTTTCAGGTCTGGTGACCAAGTGAGGTACAAGTCATCCAGGCATGACCTCCGGAAAGTCACCACACATGTGAAGTGCAATTCCTGACCAAACTGGTATCACAGAAGGATGCCCAACAGCTATGACTGGGCTTGAATGCTATCACCTCCTACAAAGTAAAGCGACATATGTGACAACAAGATTTCATTCTCAGATGAGCTCAATGTCATTTAAGTTCGCTTTGACCGACAAAACATGGAGGCATTTCATGAATTCCCACGGCCCTTGACGACCCTGTGAGTTCAGTCTCTGCGGCTGACATGAGAGTGAACCCACAGAAAGCAACTGGTCTACTCAGGGAACATGACCGAGGACTGAAAATGAGTGCGACACAGACAAAATGCTGGAGGAACTCAGCAGGTCAGGCAGCATCCATGGAAAAGAGTAAAGAGTCGATGTTTCGGGCAAAGACCCTTCATCAGAACTGAAAACAAAGTTGTGAAGTTAAAGCAAGAAGTTAGGGGGGGGAGGGGGGAGAAGGTGGCAGGTGATCAGCACTGAAGATTTGTGCCGATCAACTGGCTGGAGTGTTCAGTCAACCCTGGTGCCCTTCAAATCATTGTCAGGGACTTCAGTCAGGCTCGCTTGAATTTTCTGCAGCACAAGGGGTGTCAACATACTTGACTAGTGCTATCTTTAACCTCTCGCTTCAGCAGTATGAGTTGCCCAGCTGCTTTGAGCTTTGAAGCTTTGAGCAAGCTTCAATTCTTGGGGGATCGCTTCATCATTCACCCAAAGCAGGATTTCCCAGTGGCCAACCATTTAAATTTCCGTTCCTATTCTCGTTCTGACATATCGGTCCATGGTTTCCTCATGTTCCACGATGACGCATCCTCAGGGTGGAGGTGCAACACCTTATATTCCACATGGGTAGCCTCCAAATTGATGGCATGAACATCGATTTCTTCTTCCGGTTAAAAAAAAAATCCCTCACCCTCCCTCTTCTTCTATACCCCACTCTGGCCTCTTTGCTGTTCTCACCTGCCAATTGCCTTCTCCTCGAACCCCTCCTCCTTCCCTTTTTCCCGGGGTCCACTCTCCTCTTCTATTAGATTCTTTCCTTCCTAGCCCTTTACCTTTCCCACCCACCTCCCTTTACCCTATCACCTTCTAGCTATCCTCCTTTCCCTCTCCCACTTTTATTTTTGTATTTTCCCCCTTCTTTCCAGCCCTGAAGAAGGGTCTCAGCCCAAATCGTCAACTAGTTATTTATTTCCATAGAAGCCAGCTGACCTGCTGAGTTCCTCCTGCATTTTGTGTGTGTTGAATAGGTAATAGAGACATTATTAGGGTGAAGACAGGTCTTTACCAAAGGAGATATAAGGCATTCCTTCCCTTAGCTGGCCTGTAGATCACTCTTGGGCAAGGAGTAGCACCTGCTTAGCCACATCCCCCCCCCCACCCCCGATCAGGGTCACATGAAGCCAAGAGAACAGGTGATGCATGGTTATATGAATAGCTGGTGCATATCACAAGTCCTGACATCAGACAGCCAATCTCTTAAGAGTACGGATAATGACTCGGATCACCCGACTTCTAAAGACTTTGCCCAGAAGAAGGCGAATGCAAATCACTTCTGTAGAAGAATTTGCCAAGAACAATCATGGTCACGGAATCGTCTATGTCATACAACACAGCACATAATGAACGACCATGAATTGAAACCAAGTATCTGGCTGTCTGGCTGTTTTTGATATTTAGACGGAATAGACAAAATGGAAAGGGTGGGGTTTAGCTCGGTTTAGAATAATTCTGACAATAAAGATAAACACCTTGGAGAAGTGATTAATGGTTTTCTTTGAAAAGATCAGAAAGGAGGATTTGTATGGATGAAGAAGGATCTGGTGCTTTTCTCACATATATGATGCATAAACTCTCCTGAGGCTTCCAATCAGGGCCAGATATCACTTTCAATCAATATTTCAATGTCATACTCTGCCATCTTCATCGGAGGTGATGCCTAGGCTTGTCTAGTCTGGTGGTATATCTACTCAACCCCCATCATCCGTCTCTCCTGACTCTGTCCCTCCTGACAGGGAAAATGAAAGGAACTATTCAGGAAAATAGGTAGTTTTAGAATTTTGTCATGTATAATGAAAAAGGATTCTTAATAATGCAGGGAAAAACAATCCCAATATTTTGCAATGAGGTTAGGTGTAACATACTTAAAATGAAAACTAATACATAGGTGATAAAATAACTTGGGCTATGGTCAATTGGGAAATGATATTTAAAAATCATCCAAAAGATAAACAATGGCAAATATTTGTAGAAATATTTCATAACTCTCAATTAATATTCATTCCATTGAGAAACAAAAGCTCCATGGACCTCTGCTTTCTGATATGCATATTCCATGATGATTTTGAACAGCTACATCATTAGGTGGTAGGGAGATCCTGGCTGAATGAGCTCCTGTGAAGGAACAGTGACACCGGTTATGTCACCTAAGTGAAGGGGATGAAGGAACCAGAATAAAAGCAAAATTGTAATTATTCCCTCAGACCAAGAGTTATGGCATGTGATGAATCATAATTGCTCACATTGCTTCTGTAGTACCAACACGCTTTAGCTGAAAGACTTCTCAAATTACTCATCAGTAAATGTCTGAAACTGCATACTTTTCCTTCCTCTTCGTATTCTCAGAGGATAGACTTATATTGGAATAGTCTTCCACAAGCAATCCTGCAGAATGTACCTTTATTATTATGCAACACACACAAAATGCTGGAGGAACTCAGCATGTTGCTTGGTTTTCCAGCATCTGGAGGTTTTCTCTTGTTTGTTGTTATGCAGTCTGGCCAGCTTAAATTCAGGTGTTGGTCTTCAGAAAAATAAATGTAAGAACGGTATATAACTTCCAGACATGAAATGAAACAGAAGGTAGTTAGCATATGGATGAACCCATCAGTCATGTGCTTTTACCATGGCATTGCTGAGACCAGAGGGAGACAGCGCTGAACTCTGTCATCCCTGCCTTGTATGCAATGGAAAGTGCTCCCAAGTCAATTACAATGTGTAACGTTTAACCCTAACACTCACCCAATGTTCAGTATTGTATTCTCGGTACAGGAGGTTTAGAGAATTGAAAAAATGGTACTGTTAAAAGTATTTAATTATGGGCCAAAATGCTATGTTAATATGAAACAATAAATACGCCGACTTAAAACACTGTGCAGCAATCCATTTTGAAAGTGGCAGCTACTTGTGCACATATGCATCTGCCGAAAAGCTATAGGTGTTACATCATGTGGCATGAAATGTGTCTCAGGCTGGGAAGTGAGAATATACTGCAGAAATGAGAATATACTATGTTCATTTATGTGTTTATTTTTCAGCTTAAAACCTCCATCTCGCTGAACTGATAAGTTTTCATTTCGAAGAGGCAATTGTGTTTATACAGTGGTTGTTTGACATTTTGCTTTGGGAATAAACTATCTTGATATATCAATCTCAAATCCAAACACAAAAGTAAATTTTATCACATCAGTATGACAGAGGACAAAGAACAGGCTTATTTTTGCAATAGTCATTGTCTTAATAAATATCAGTTTAAGGATAGAAAGCATACAGTATTTCTCAAATAACTGAGAAAAATAAACCAGCCAATCTGCATTTAATCAGAGTTAGATTTATTTTATACTCACATTTGTATTTCATTACAATGTTATTTTCTGTAGGCATCTGTATAAGTAAACATGTTCACCGATACAATTTCTCAGAATTTGTGAAATTTGAGACCATTGTGGTTTGATTTTTTAAAAATAACTTCCAAACAATTGATTTGCAATAAGATTTCTGTCAATCTTGTAGCCTTGGAGCAAGACTAAAACATTTAAAAACTCAGCAAAATTCACCTTGGTTCACGATCTCATGTGGTCTTTGTAAAGCAAAATTTATATAGATATGTGCTGTTCAGTTCAAACTCAAAAACATATTAAAAGTTTTCTGGTTTATTTAAATGCAGGGAAAGACAATGCTGTGTTACAGTCTTAATGTAAATAAAGATGTCAGCATTTCTGATGTACCATCAATAACTCTCGGAAACATGAGACGAGATATAGGCTTTTATTCGCTGGAAGAGAGCAGTCAGCAGCAAGAGATCCCCACACGACATCCTGGAGACTGAGGGGGGCAGGGGGAGCAGTGCCTCCAATCGCCTTTATACAGGGGTCTGTGGGACGAGCCACAGGAGCAGTCAGCAGGGGTGGGGGGGGGGGCTGTCCAGACAGGTAAATGTAGTTCACCACAATTTCCTCAGTGATATTAAAAAGATCAGAACAACTAGAAGAGGAAGAATCAGCAACAGTTTGTTCTTGACACACACCTAGAGGAAACATTGCACTTAATTTCTTTGTCTCTTCACTTAATATTTAATATGCAGTTCAGAATTCCTGAAATAATTTACAAATGAATTGCCTGCTTCTGTGACTTTATTGTCATGAAGATAATTTCAAAAAAGTTGCTAAATTTTGATTTGTTGTAAATTTGATAAGTTATAATGCACTGCAGTTGTGAAATGGTGTTGCTTTATTAATTATATTGTCTCACACAAAAAATTATGTTGGAAGTATATGATGTGAATTTTCAAATTATTAAAGGCAGCTGACAAGATGTAGAAACATTATTTTATGTATCAGCAGCATATACAAATATGGACTGGTGATAAACTCAGAATAAGAACTTTTATTTAAAAATCAGAGTTGAAGTTAACCACTCAGTACAGTAAAGTAATTCTTACGTCATTGAATTAACTCCTGATAGTGTGCAGAATGTAGTGGTTTTTCATTTTACTGCCTAACATTAAACGTTCTATCACTGTACACTTGATGCACAGAAAGATTTCAACTCAATCCAACCACAGCAGAAACAAACGGCAGATCCAGTTTGTCCAGTGCAGGAATTATGATGTTTAAAACTCATCCAGACTGGGATAAATGAGGTTGCTTTGAGATGTAAAATGCACAAGGAGTTGTCCAGTACAGATCATTATTAGTAGAGCACAACCTGGATGGAAGAAATTGGAAACTTAGCACATGAATCCTAAGAAAGGCATTGAAGCATGAGTGGATTTTGGTTCCACCAGTCTAACACCCTCATTCAATAAGTTCAAAACAGCCTAGAGTCACAGAATACAACAGCTCAGAAACAGGCCCTTTGGCCCTTCTACTCAGGACCAAACTATTATTCTGCCCAGTCCCATCAGCCTGCACCTGGACCAAAGCCCTCCAATCCATGTACTTATCCGAACCTCTTAAATGATGAAATCAAACCTGCATCCACCACTTTGGCAGGCAGCTTTTTCCTAAATAATTTGTGTTTCTAAGTGGAATCTCACAGCCTGTTGGGTATGGCAATCATAAACTGATTCTGCAGAAGATTGTTTACAACTTGTAAGGAAAATCTACAGATAAAAATCTTTTTTCTTCATTTAATATTCATTTCCAAGATAAGTAATTAGAAGATTACATTGGCTTGAAGATGCTACATGGTTAAGTTTTACTGCATAAAGAGGAAGAGCTCTAATTACCTACTAACTCAGGAAACCATCTCCATTTTAAACTGATGTTAATTGAATAAAATGTAGTTAAATGGATTACTTTATAAGATATCTTCTACAGAAATTCTTCAGTTAATAATTAAACACACTGAGCCAGAAGCTCGATGCAAATTTGAATTATTTGTTGCAACCATTTTGAATATGGAATCACACGGTACATTTCACACAGTTAATAGAGTTGTAATTCAGAAAATAAAGATATTTAGGTTTTACTGTTACCATGCAATACAAAACATAATCTACTGCATTGCAGATTCTCATTGTCTATAAAATGGTTTGGCACTAGTGTTTTAGTTTACGCTTGCCAGAGGTAGCTTTTCTTTCATAAAATGCTTACTTTTACCTTCACATTGGCACATTTTCCTCCAGATGACTCAACTCGCCACCATCTTTACACATCAAATCTCATATATCGGTGTCCAATTTTAAAGGCATCAACTGATAATTATAATCTCAATCTAAAAACTCTTTAGCTATTGTTTACTTAATGTAAACACACACTCATTATTTCAGTAATGGCATTACAGAATTGTCAAACTGGGTCAGGACAAAGATCATAAAGGCTTTGTAAACATGTGTGGTTTAAGTTTATGTGAATATCCTGTGGAACTGCACACAGGGAGAATATATTTACGAGGCATTTTTGGGGGGATTAGTGTTGGTGAAATTATCAGTGATTCCCGTCAGTATTCTATGAAATATTCAGTAATTTCGTGGTTTCCATGCATGCATGTTTAAATACAAATATCAGGACATTGTCAAATATAAACCTGTCTGATGCATTGTAATTAAAATGAGCAAAGATTCGCTGAGAAGGAATACAGTAGCAGTAATTTAAAAGAAACCACAAGAGTGGAAAATTATAGACACTGAGAATACAGATCGAGAGAAAGGTAAATAGAAATACAGGAAACAGGAAAAGAACTGGAAAATTTGAGATGAAAACATGTACCAGGACAGAGCGAGTCTTGATAACAAAAATACCATGAAAGAGATGACAATGTAACTCAAGAGTGAAATCATGGAATCATACAGTTATGAAACAGGTCCTTTGACCTACCATGTCTAATTTAAGATTTATTTCATTTCTTACATCCATCTCACAAGATGAGGGAGTAAAAATCTTTATGTTGTTGTTTCCATTGCACTGCTCAAGCAATAAGAAAGGGAGATGTGGAAGGATACTGCCCAAACAATAAGTTTGTGTATATAATTGGTTTGTATATGTGTATGTACACTCAGATACAATGTACAGTTGGATTTATCAATGTTATTGATAAATCTGATGGCCTGGTGAAAGAAGCTGTCCCAGAGCCTGTTGGTACCGTGGTACTGTTTGCCAGAAGGTAACAGCTGAAACTGTTTGTGGTTGGGGTGACTGGAGCCCCCGATGATCCCTTTTTACCTTTTTACACACCTGTCTTTGTAACTGTCCTGAATAGAGGGAAGTTTACATCCACAGTTGCACTGGGCTGTCCGCACCACCCTCTGCAGGGCCCTGTGATTGAGGGCAGTACAGTTCCCATATCAGGCAGTGACACAGCCAGTCAGGAGGCTCTCGATGGTCTCCCTGTGGAATGTCCTGAGGACCTGGGGACTCATACCAAACTTCTTCAGCTGTCTGAGGTGAAAGAGGCAGTATTATGCTTTTTTCACCACACCACTGGTACTGTATGTACAATCCAGGTGAAATCCTTGGTAATTTGTATACCAAGGAAATTGAAACTACTCACCCTCTCAACTACAGTCCCCTTGGCATCAATAGGGACTAACCTGTCTCTGTTCCCCCCGTAATCCAGGGCTAACTCCTCTGTTTTTTCAACATTGAGGGAGAGGTTGTTTTCTTGGCATCACTGTGTCTTCTCCTCTGTAGGCCTCTATGCTTTCTATTCTCCTCTCTTTGCTGGCAATCAGATACCTATCTGCATTAAACTCATTTACCAGCACTTATCTGTATCTTACTGTACCTTGGAGATCCAATTGTTTGCCCAGGTGCTTCCAAAACTGATACCAGAATACCCACTTCACCACTGACTCATGCAGTGTATTGCAGGGTGAAAATGTTCTTCCTCAGATCCCCTCTAAACCTTTTATTCCTTCAAATTATGACCTCAGGTCTAAGAAACCTCTGCCATGTTTCTTAGTATCTACGCTCTGTGTGCCTTTCATAACTTTGTATCATGTCCCCATCAACCTCCACAACTCCAAAGAAGACAGACCCAGCCTACCCAGTTTCTCTTTGTAACTGAAGCAATCCATTGCAGGCAAGATCCTCTGAACCCTCTCCAGTGCAGTCATGTTTTTCCATTACTGTGGTGATAAGTCTGCTGACAATACTACATTGATTGGTCTACTCTCAAATACTAATGAGGCAGCCTACAGAGAAGAAGTCATCCCCCTGACACAGTTGTGTCAAGAAAACAACCTCTCCCTCAATGCCACAAAAACAAAGGACCTGGTTGTGGAATGGAGACAGGATAACCTCTATTGACATCACAGCTCTGGGGCTGGGAGGGTGAACAGATTTAAGTTTTCCCAGAGCTGAAATGGTCGCCACAAGAGGACACAGGTTTAAGGTGCTGGGGAGTAGCTACAGAGGAGATGTCAGGGGTAAGTTTTTAACTCAGAGAGTAGTGAGTGCATGGAATGGGCTGCCAGCAACGGTGGTGGAGGTGGATACGATAGGGTCTTCTAAGAGACTTTTGGATAGGTACATGGAGCTTAGAAAAATAGAGGGCTATGGGTAAGCCTAGTAATTTCTAAGGCAGGGACATGCTTGGCACAACTTTGTGGGCCGAAAGGCCTGTATTGTGCTGTAGGCTTTCTGTGTTTCCTCGGCATTCACATCACTGAGAATCTCACGTGGTGACCTCAAACACTTGAAGAAGTTTGGTATGGGTCCCCAAATCCCAAGGTCCTTCTACAAGGGTGCAATTGACAGTATCCTGACTGGCTGCAACACTGCCTGGTATGGGAACTGTACTCCTATCAATCATAGATCACTGCAGAGAGTGGTGCGGACAGCCCAGCACATCTGTAGATGTGAACTTCCCAATATTCAGGACATTTACAAAGACAGGTGTGTAAAAAGGGCCTGAAGATTCATTGGGGACCCGAGTCACCCCAACCACAAACTGTTCCAGCTGCTATCCTCCAGGAAACAGTACCAGAGCATTAAAGCCAGGACCTAATATTGCATTAGAACCTTTAGCTATTGCTATTCGTGAGTCTCCTAATATTTTTGGTATTACCCGTAATGAGAAGTTATACAAATTATCGCTTTATGCTGATGATTTGTTGTTATATATTTCTAATCCTAGTAGGTCTATTCCTGCTATTTTATCCTTGTTGGCTCAATTTGGTAGTTTTTCTGGTTATAAGTTAAACTTAGATAAGAGTGAGTTATTCCCTTTAAACGCGCAAACTTTATTGAGTGATAGGATGCCATTTAAAGTTGTTACTGATAACTTTATCTATTTAGGTATAAAAATCACCAAGAAATATAAAGATTTATTTGGACTGAATTTTTTACCTATGCTTCATCAAATTCAGCAACTTACTACTAGATGGTCTCCCTTATTTTTATCATTAGTTGGTCGGATTAATGCTATTAAAATGATGATTTTACCGAAATTTTTATATTTATTCCAAGCTTTACCAATTTTTATTCCTAAATCTTTTTTTGATAATATTGATTCAAAGATTTCCTCATTTGTTTGGCAAAATAAAAATCCTAGGTTAAGCAAAAGGCAATTACAAAAGTCTAAAAAAGATGGTGGTCTAGCTTTACCTAACTTTAGATTTTATTATTGGGCGAATAATATTCGTAACCTAATGTACTGGAAACTAGATTTGGATTCACCTGTGTGCCCACAGTGGGTAAATTTGGAATGTAGTGAGGTTAAGGGATATTCTATATTTTCCGTTCTTGGTTCTTTTCTTCCTATTGATTTAGCCAAATTCAATAAACAGATATCTAACCCTGTTGTTAAACATACACTACGAATTTGGTTTCAATTTCGCAAATTCTTTAATCTGAAAAACTTTGCTTTGGACAGCCCTATTTTATGTAATTTTTTTTTTAAACCTTCATTGACAGATCAAGCTTTTAGTATATGGAAAAGGAAAGGTATAAAATGTTTTCGTGATCTTTTTTTTGAAGGTACTTTGATGTCTTTTGATCAACTATCCAACAAATTTGAATTACCTAAATCTAATTTTTTTAGATACTTACAAATTAGAAATTTCTTACATAAAATTCTTCCATCTTTTCCTAATTCAACTCCATCGGATTTTTCAGATTTGATTTTTACTTTTAATCCTTGTCAGAAGGGATTAGTAGCTTTTATTTATAACATGATTATGAAGATACAGCCAGAAATATCGGATAGAATTAGACAAGAATGGGAAAAAGAACTTCGATGTAATATATCAACAGATAAATGGGAAAAAATTTTACAAATGGTTAATTCCTCCTCTATTTGTGCTAAACATGCTTTAATACAATTTAAAATTGTACATAGAGCTTATATGTCTAAAGATAAACTTGCCCGATTTTATTCGCATATCAATCCTCAATGTGACAGATGTCACTTAGAAGTGGCTTCATTGACTCACATGTTTTGGACATGTCCCACTTTACATAACTATTGGAAGGACATTTTTGATGTCATTTCCTCAGTATGGAATATCGATTTACAACCCCATTTTATTACTGCAATTTTCGGTATACCAAATGAAGATGGCAATCAACTTTCCCCTTCAATCAGACGAATGATTGCCTTTGTAACATTAATTGCCAGAAGGTCTATATTACAAAACTGGAAAGAAGTAAATCCTCCTACTACATTTCAGTGGTTCTCCCAAACTATTTCTTATTTGAGTTTGGAAAAAATCAGAAGCACTATCTTTGATTCTTCAATTAAATTTGAAGAAACCTGGGGACCATTTATTCGACACTTTCATATGAATTAATTTGGCTTATTTCAGATCCTTTTCTCTACTTATACTTGTTCAGGTATGGAGTTCTGGAGTTCTTTTCTTGACACCTTTATATATTTATAAAGTGTTATTATTGCCCATGTTAGTGTTAGTTTAGTATTTTTTTTCATTATATATTTTTTCTCATATATAATTTCAATTTTTTTTTTCTCTTTTTTCGACGATTATTTTTGTTTTTCATATATATTTACATAGACTTGATTGATTTATGCACCTTTTGTTGATGGATGTTTTAATAGGATATTATTATCCTATTACTAATGTAATCTCAAGTTTATTGAATCTGTAATCTATTCATTATTTTGTGTTGTTTTTTTTTATATATGAAATTTAATAAAAAGATTGAAAAAGAAAGAAAGCCAGGACCAACGGGCTCCAGGACAGCTTCTTCCACCAGGACATCAGACTGATGATTTCACGTAGATACAATTGTATTTCTATGTTTTATTAGCTGTCCTGTTGTTCATACTATTTATTACAAGCTACTTTAAATTGCACATTGCACATTTAGACGGTGACATAATGTAAAGATTTTTACTCTTCATGTATGAGAAGGATGTAAGTAATAAAGTCAATTTAATTCAAAATAGTGTGCACAGTATTCCAGCTGTGACCTAATTATTGTTCTATAAAGTTACATAAAAATTTCACTACTCTGATATTCTTTGCCCTGGACAATGAAGACAGGTATTTTGCATCAAGTTTCAATACCCTGTCTGTCTGTGCTGCCACCTTCAGGGCTCTTTTGACTTGTACACCAAAGGTTTCTTTGATCATAGGTAACCCCCAGGGCTAATTCATGGTATATTTCCTACATTATTTAAACCTCCAAAATGCTTCAGCCCACACTTTTCAGGATTAATTTCCATCTGCCATTGCACTGCCCAACTTACCAATTCATCAGCATCATTCTGTGGCCTATAACTGCCCGCCTCACTATCAACAACAGCAGCAACTTTCATGTCCTCTGCAAATCTACCAGTCATGCCTGTGGCATTTGCATCTGAGTTGTTAATGTACATAACTAACAGTAACAACCCTTGCAGTAATCACTGACTACCAGCTACCAAACATAAACACAGCCCTCCACCATCATCTTCTGTCTCATATTACCAAATTCATTTTGGATCTAAGTTGCCAACTTGCCTACGATCTCATGAGCTCTAATCTTTCAGATCAGTCTGCTATGTTTTGTAACTTCAAAACATTAAACTAATTGCAAGAAAAAGACGTGAGCCCAGGAGATAAACGTATGTACTTTATAAAAAAGGCATGCATTTATCACGCGGTTGAGTGATAATGTATACCATTCACATGCTTTTACATGTAACCATTAATGAAGTATTTAAACGAACAAGAATGTTTAATCAAACAATATAGTTACAATTATTACTCAAACATTACTGATAAATTAATTACACAACACTCCTCTCTGCTTAGTGATAAACTCCAATGCAATATAGAATCCAATTCAACTCAAATATATAACACATTGCTCTCTAGCCATTCTAGAAAATACAACACTATATTTGATTGATATGCTCGTGGCCTAAGGTAGAGTCAATTTTAGAAAACCTAGCACATTTATTTTTCAACATAGTCCCCTCCTACATTTACACACTTAATCCAGCGGTCATGGAGCATACAGAGCTTGGACCTCCAGAAAGTGTCCACATCAGGGGTGATTGAAAACTTCATGACCTAAGGTAGAAGGAGATGAGTTATACAGCTCTCGTTACATGCACATGCAGTTCAACTATTCGAGTGATTATGCAGAAAGTTTGAAGTTAATAGCTCATCTGTTAATAACTCATCAGGGTGACTGATAAGTTCATGGTCTTAGGTAGAAGGAGATGAGTTATTAACTTTGAACTTTCATTCCATTCGTCCAGCAGGGCATTGACTTTGACAAGCAGCTTTTTGCCTCCCAACTGAAGTTGATGCAATAGTCTTAATGCAAGCAGAGTAAATTCTGGTTTTTATACTCACAAAAGCCGAATGCTTGTAACTTTCTTGAAGCTCCTTGAAGTCTCTTCCAGCTTAAAATCAGGCTACATTTCATGTAACTGCCTGATTAATATGTATCAGAGGCTTTCTCAGATATGTTACCTGCAAAAACTGTTGTAGTCGAATCACTGTTCTTGTCACTTTCACACTTCCTCTGAACAGCATGGTCCTTCCTTGGTCCAACGTGATTTCCAATCAGAAGCACAGAGGTAGTCACCAACACCTGTTTGTCCTCTGTTGGGCAATGGCTTCTGGTGTACAACATACAGGTTGTTGTTACATCATCCAGTATCCTTCTTAATTTGGTTGACTCTCTTGCAGGGGATGTGGCATGTAACTGGTGGAAGGATCTCCAATCAAGTTGTAGTTGCCTCAACCTCTCATGTCTCCACAATGCTGGCTCTCCTGTTTTTACCACATACAGGACCAATGTGGCTTGTGGATTGTTGTATTTCACTAAATCAAATTTCATTCCCGCAGGAGTTATTTTTTCTGCAGTATAAGTTCTGAGTTAGATAGCTGCAGACTTCAGTTTGATATCTTTGAAATGCTGTTTGAACTCATTTTGTGGAATGACTGAAACAGCTGAGCAAGAGTCCAAATCCATTTTAATTAATCTGCCATTCAGTTTTGGTGTAGGCCATATTGCTTGTGTATTGTAAGTTTTCACATTATAAATCTCAAGGCTACCTAGTTGTGTGTCATTCTAATCATTTTCAGATTAGTGCTCTTTTTGAAACTGCAACTGGAATTTTTATCTTTTTCTCTTTCCTGTGCAGTCCAGTTATCTTTGTCTGTCCGACATGCACTTCATATGTGCCCTACTTTGTTGCATTTTTTGCAAGTTTCACCTTTAAGTCTGCATTTGCCTGCTATATGTGAGCCCTTGTCACAATGATAACACAGTTTGTTCAGCCGTACAGGTCTCTGTCTAGATAAATGCTGCAACTTTGCTCATGTTCTCATAATTCCTGACTGCAACAAATTTGCATCTTTGTCTGCTGTTTCCATTGATACAGCTATTTCAACTGCTTTTTTAAATATAAGTTGTGCTTCAGTTAGGAGCTCTTTCTGAATGTTTTTTTTTGTAAGATTCCACAAACTAATTGATTTCTCAGTGCATCATTAAACCCATCATTGAACTGACGATGCTCAGACAATTTCTTCAATTCAGTCACATACGCTGTAATAGACTCCCCTTCCTTTTGATTCCACTTATGAAACTGAAGGTATTCTCTAATTGACACTAGTTTTAGTTCTAAATGTTCCTACATTACTTTTACAATATCAGTAAAGCTCATTACAGCTGATTTGGTTGGAACTGTCAAACTCCAAAGCAAACTGTGTGTTTTTAAATCCAATGTGCACAGCAAAATTGGCACACACTTCTCATTGGTTACTTCATTTGCTTTAAAATACTGCTCAGTCTGCTCCATATACAATATCCAGTTATCTGTTGTGTAATTGAACATGCCTTTCTTTCCAATGTAACCAGCCATTTCTGCTCTTTTTTTACTATTATTATCACTCAGTACTTACTGTTTATGAACCTGTGAATTCTTCCATTGTTTGCTTTTTTAAAAAAAAATCAGTTATCTTTTCTTTTGTGAAGAAAACATGCTGCTCTGAAGAAAAGAAAATATGCTGTGGTTTTTTTTTTAAACTAGACAATTTCTCACTGCACTTTTTTAACTTGAACGCTTTGCTGTGCTTCAACCGTCATCTCAGGTTTGTTTTAAAAATACCTCGCCTTTTTTACTTCCTGTGAGGCATGTATATATCATGTGGTGGCGTGATAACGTGACATTCACATGCTTTTACATATAACCCGTAATTAAGCATTTAAACAAACAAGAATGCTAAATCAAAAAATACATTTGCAATGCTACTAAAATATTTCTTAAATATTAAATACACAATACAGTTTTCCATGCTGCTCTTGTCAAATAAAGTCTATGTAAGCTACACAAGCTGCACTATCCTCATCTTTCAATGCTACTCTTGCTGATTATTTCTGATCAATACCTGCTTTTCCAAGTGTAAGTTATTCTATTACACCAAATTTCTTTCCAATAGTTTTCTTACTACCAACTGGTTTACAAGTAGGATTGAAAATTAAAATTTACTGGAATCAGGAGTAGAAAATTATTGTGCAAAAGTTCCATAGATATGGATAGAGCATATGTTTTACTGAAAATGCAAAGCTCATTATTAAGATCAAAACCAGCTACTTAGCTGCTTTCGGCTTGAATATGCTTATCTGTTAGAAGTGGTGTTTAATTTCAAATTGCTGAAAAGGGGTCATCATTACATTAATGTTCTTTTCAGTAGCTTTAGATATTAGTTACACTAAATGATGTTTCTATTAAAGGAATGGAGTGTATTGGTTAGCATTTTACATTCCATGAAAATACTCTCTGTGTGCTATTCTACTTGTTGTTATAATTAGATGACTGTATAAAATTAAATAAACACTTCCCGAGGGATTTTCCTGTCAGAATTAATTAAATGGTTTAAATAATAGAATTTGGAAATTTTCCGCAAACAGTAAAAGGAAGAATTTAATTGTATGCATAACATCAATGGATTAACCTTGTCTTCTCTGCAAGAAGTCTGTCAGGTCAGTTTAGAGCATGGCCTCAGTTAACTTACAAGAGCTTTCTCAGGCTGTCAGTCTGATGCTACTGAAACCTGGTATTGTCAATCAGAAGTATCTTGCGGGTAACACCCTTTTGCTGGTAGGGGACACGTGCAGTAGAGGTATCGGGGTGGGGATACTAGTGACATTTCCATGAGTGAGAATGAGAATGCTTCGGGATGGTGGTAATGTTTGGTTTCAATGTAATTTAGATAAGGTCCAGAGTGCATGGTGCCTGTATACTTCCTGTATTGCTCAGAATAAACCAGTGGAAGGTAATCTAAAAGATCAGACTAATCAGGATTGAAATGGAATTCTGTAAATAAAATTCCAACAGCTGAAAAAATATTCAGAGTATAGAATGGAGAACAGGCTGTTCGGTCCATCAGGTCTGTGGCAATCATGATGCCAATCTAATTAATCCCATTTTCCTGCACATGGTCTGTATCTCTCTATTCCAGCTTCTTCATGTCTGATTAAAAGCCTCTTAAATGTTGCCGTGGTAACTGCTTCTACTACCCCCCATGCCACTGCATTCCAGGCACCTATCAGCTGCTGTCTAAAACAATACCTGCCTCAGAGATCTTCTTTCAACTGTCCCTCTCTAAACTTAAACCTATAACCTCAAGTAACTGATATTTTAATAATCATCATCAGCATTATTATGCGCAGTGTCGTATGACGTGGGTAGTCATGGTCTTTGTTCATGATAGTTTGCAAATTTTTCTATACAAGTGGTTTGCCATTGCTTTCTTCTGGGCAGTGTCTTTACAAGATGGGTGATTCCAGCCATTATCAAAACTCTTCAGAGATTGTCTGCTTGGCGAAAGTGGACACATAACCAGGACTTGTGATGCACCAGCTGCTCACATGACCATCCACCAACTGCTCCCATGGCTTCACGTGACCTTGAGCAGGGAGAGGGGGTGTGGGGCTAAGCAGGTGCTACAACTTGCCCAAGGGTCACCTGCAGGCTAGCGGAGGGAAGTAGTGCTTTACACCTCTTTTGGGAAAGACATATCTCCACCCTGTCATATTATCTGTCCTTAATTGATTCTGTAATGAGTTGTCATTACCCTGACTCAGTGGTGTCAAGGAAACAGCCTCTCCCTCAATGTCGCAAAGACAATGGACCTGGTTGTGGACTACAGGAGGAATGGAGACAGGCTAGCCCCTATTGACATCAATGGATCTAGGGTTGAGAGGGTGAACAGCTTTAAATTCCTCAGCATAAATATCACCGAGGAAATCACGTAGTCTGTAAATAGTGCCTTTTTCACCTCAGATGGTTGAAAAAGTTTGGGTTGCTCCCCAAATTCTAAGAACTTTCTACAGGGGCACAATTGAGAGCATCCTGACTGGCTGCATCACTGCCTGGTATGGGAACTGTACCTCCCTCAATCGCAGGACTCTGCAGAGAGTGATGCGGCCAGCCCAGCTCATCTGTAGATGTGAACTTCCCACGATTCAGGACATTTACAAAGACAGATGTGTAAAAAGGGCCTGAAGGATCATTGGGAACATGAGTCACCCCAACCACAAACTGTTCCAGCTGCTACCAGTCGGGAAACGATACCTCAGCATGAAAGCCAAGACCAGCAGGCTCCAGGACAGCTTCTTTCACCCAGGCCATCAGACTGATTAATTCAGGCTGCCGCAAATGTACTTTTATATTATATTGACTATCCTGTTGTACATAATATTTATTATAAATGACCATAAATTGCACATTGCACATTGAGATGGAGATGTAACATACAGATTTTTTCTCTTCATGTATAAGAAGGCTATAAGAAATAAAGTCAATTCAATAATTGATTCTGTAATTAATTGAACTGTTTTGCAACAAAGTGATCCCTGAAACTGTGGATTCCCGATGACATTTGGTTGTGGAATAGTGTCAGGAAGTGAGGAATAACAACAAGAGATTGCAAGTTGCTGATGTTTGCTCCAGTTTACTGCAGAATTCTGTCATAGTCCAGCCTATTTGTTTTGTATCTTGGTATAGCAAGTATGTTTTTGCTTTCTTGTGATCATTAAAGTTTACATAATAGATGTGATCTGCAAATGAAAACACTCAACTGCATGCAGTGTGCAGAATATAAATTATCACATTTTTTTCTGCAATTAGACTAGAAGGCCATAAGATTGTAAGATATAGGAGCGGTGGTAGGTCTGCTCTGCCATTCACTCATGGGCTGATCTAATTCTTCCAGTCATCCCCACTCCCCTGCCTTCTCCCCATACCCTTTGATGCCCTAGCTAATCAAGAACCTATCTATCTTTGCTTTAAGTACACTCAATGACTTGGCCTCCACAGCTGCTCTTGGCAACAAATTCCACAGATTTACCACATTCTGACTGAAGTAATTTCTCTGCATCTCAGTTCTAAATGGATGTCCTTCAATCCTGAAGTCATGCCCTCTTGTCCTAGACTCCCCTACCATGGGAAATAACTTTGCCATGTCTATATTTGCACTAGCTCTACCTTCCTTGTACTTTTGCTTTTACTTTGGATCTGACTTCACTTGTCAGCCATGGTAGTGTCCTTCTTTGAAAATTTCTTCTTATTTGGAATATATCTGTCTTGCACTTTCCTCATTTTTTGCAGAAACTCCAGCCATTGATACTCTGCTGTCCTTCCTGCAAATGTCCCTTTCCAGTTAACTTTGGCTAATTCCCCTCTCATGACATTGTAATTTCCTTTATTTCATTGAAATACCAACACATTGGATTTTATTTTTACCCTCTCAAATTTCAACGTGAACTTGATCGTATTGTGATCACTGTTCCCCAAGGGTTCCTTAACCTTGAGCTCTCTTATCACCTGTGGATTATTGCACAATGCCCAATCCAGCATAGCTGATCCCCTAGTAGGCTCAACAACAAGCTGTTCTAAAAAGCCATCCCTTAGACATTCTACAAATTCTCCCTCTTGAGGTCCAGTACTGGCCTGGTTTTCCAATCCACTTTCATGTTAAAATCCCCAACGATTATCATGACATTTTCTTTCTGACATGCCTTTTCTATTTCCTGCTGTAATTCCTAATCTACATCCCAGCTGTTGTTTAGAGGGCTGTATACAACTGCCATTAAGGTCCTTCTCCCCTTTCCATTTGTTAACTCAACCCATAGAGACTCTACACCTTCCAATTTTATGTCATCTCTTTCTAATGATTTAATATTATTTCTTATACACAGGGCCACACTACCCCTCTGCCTACTAACCTGTCTTTCCGATACACTGTACATCCTTGGATGTTCAGCTCCCAACGGCAGCCATCCTTTAGCTAAGTTTCAGAGATGGCCCGCAATGTCATATTTGCAAATCTGCAGCTGAATTTCAAGATCATCCATTTTATTCCTAATGCTGCATGCATTCAAATATAACACTTTCAGTCCAGTATTTCTTGCTTTCTGTCTTAACTGCACCACACCTCTATTGCCCTGTATCTCATGCCACTGGCCTCATCTCCTGCCTATCCTTTCTATAATCTCTGTTGCATGCTACCTTTGATTTATTTCTGTTTTCCTTTTCCTCAACCCTATCACTCCGGTTCCCATTTCCCTGCCAAATTAGTTTAAACCCTCCCTAACAGCTCTATTAAATGTGCCTGCTTTGATATTGGACCCCTTTGGGTTCAGGTGTAACCCACCCTTTTTGTACAGGTTGTACCTCCCCCAGAAGGGGCTCCAATGATCCAGGAATCTGAAACCCTGCTCCCTGCACCCAGTCTCTCAGCCCCATTATATATATTTAATTATATTTATATTTATATTTATATTTAATAGGATCATTTTAAATCTCCTTTGGTAGAGATATGTCTTCACCTCACCACTCACTGATTCTTCCACTTTAAGGAAAAGAGTCATGACTATTTTCTCTCTCTGCCTTTCATAATTCTATTTACTTCTGTCAGGTTTGTCTCTCTGCATTCTACACTCCATAGAAACAATCTAAGTTTGTCCAACTTCAAAGGAAACTTTTGGTTTCAACAGCATCAGAGGAAATGACTTGGCAAAAATATGCGATTTACTGTTTTCCATTTAAACAATGTTTCCTTAGCATGTGGTTAGTAATACTTATGTTGCACCTCCCTCCCCATGCACCCATTTTGTTATATTTTCAGTGCGCGCAGCTTCCCTAAAGCCTGTTGGAACGGTTAGTTTTTTTGTAATTCTATTTTTGGTCACAGATGCAAATTCTAAAATGAAAGACACTTAGAGTTAAAAGTCAGATTACTCCCTCGATAATTTAACAATTCTCTCAACCAGATCGTTATTTGAGTCAGGATGTTTAAAAGCTAATGTTAACCCAAATGAAATATTATCTGCAAATCATAAACAAATTGCTTCCAAAGGACACAAAACTATTTAATGGAATGTGATTTTTGAGTTCTGATGCCTTGGTTGCATTTACAAAAAATGTACTAAACCAAGAGAATAGATAATGAATACAGTTTACTTTGTGTTACACCATTTTAGTAGAGATATTCAATTTGTCTGATTTTAAAGTATATTTACTTCATCATTGACTCTTGCCTCCAGTTTAAGGCAACAAAACTTGTAATAATCTTGCAAATTTCTACAGATGTGCTGTGGAGAGGATTCCAACTGGTTGCATCACTGTCGGGGATGGAAGGGCCACTGCACAGGATTGGAAAACACTGTAGGAAGTTGCAACCTTAGCCAGCACCATCATGGGCACTGGCCTCCCTGGCATTGAGGTAAATTCAAAAGGCGCTGCCTCAAAGCCCCAGCATCTGTCAGTAGGGACTCCCATCACCCAGGACAAGCCCTCTTCTCGTTGCTACCATTAAGAAAGAGCTACAGGAGACTAAAGGAACTCCTTCAGCATTTCAGGAACAACTTCTTCCCATCTGCCGTCAGATTTCTGAATGGACAATGAACCCATGACCACCCATTACTTCCTTTTGCTCTCTTCTTGCACTACATATTTAATTATATAAATTGACCCTACTGTAGTTTATAGTTTTTTACTGTGTGTTGCAATGTGCTTTTGCTGCAAAACAGCATTTCACAACGTATATCAGGGGTATTAAATCTGATTCTGAATCAGGCTATGAATTTTGTGCAAGTGTTTATTTTGAAATTTCACTTCATTCCTTTATTACCCAATTATTTGCATTTTGTAACACTAACACTTCCATCAGCGGCAAGGACTGTATGATCCCTGTTTCATTAAAACATTGGTTCCAGCTGTTCATGTGCTTCTGTGGGGGGGGGGGGTGTTATGTCATGGCTGTGATGCAAACCCATTTCATCCGATAATCAAAAACTGGAACAGCCATTAGGATTGGATTAGCACAAGACTAATGAATCAGTAAGTAAAATCAAGAAGGTAACACTAACAATGCATTGTTGTGGTCACATCTTTATGCCCATACACTTTCAATAGCATATCTCACACCATGTTTGAATTATATTTGCAGACCACACCACTCTCATCAATCATATCCTCAACTCTCAGTTGGTGAATGCCTTACAAGACACTGCTCCATCGTGAGAAGTACAGCTAAGCATACCCAGTTGTACGTTTGTAAAATCTTGTAAGATCTTTAGAGTGTTACAGCAACAAATCAGAAACCCCTCTTTTTTATTTGAGGCCTGGGTGCTACCACTGTTATAACAACCAAGCAGAGCTCAAACTTCAGGCATACGGGATATTTGGTATGCTGCTGCAGCTTGTCCTAAAGGAAGTAATACGTCCCCCTGGGAATTTGTGTGGATTACTTCAAACTGATAAGACACTGTTTCTCTGTCAGCCATTGGTAAATAACAAGTCCCCTGGAAGTACAATATCTTCCCCATTCCCTAAAGCGAATCTGCCTTAATTTTGTGACATTCAGTGTTTTGTTTTATCTCTGCTTATCTGTAATACAATAGATTTGCAACTGCAGCAGCATTTGTAATGGTCACATATTTTCCTTGCTCGGCAATAAAGCTGGTTGAAATCAAATCTGACATATTCTCTGTCCTGGGAGAATTGGAGATTTAATGTTGCTTATTAGTAAAAAAAGAACAAAAAGTCACTCTTAAGTGGCAATTTAAGCATTTGCAAAATAAATAACGCCAATAAATTAATTTTAGATTTTTTTTGAGAATTCGAAAAGCACTGAAATTATCAAGCATAAAAGCAGAAAATGTTGGAAACACTCAGGCTACATCCACACTAGACTGGATAATTTTGAAAACGCTGGTTTTGTGTAAAACTGGTAGGCGTCCACACAAAACATTTTTGAAAATACCTCCGTCCACATTAAAACAGGTATTTGGGCGAATCTCCTCCTACAGGGCATGCGCAGGACACATCTACAGAAAACAAGCAACATGTTTAGTGTCGAATCTCGCCGTGAAAGTGTGTGCTTGTGCAGTTACAGACTGGAAAAACTTAAAAGGAAATTGCCAAGTGACAAGAGCTGTTGGCTCTCGTGTAGGAGGACATAAAACTAAAAAAATACTGGAGTGTATGGAGGCAACCGACAGGGAATTCACGGACAGTGTGACCCGGCTGATGATGAACATTGAAGAACTGACTAACTCTGTTGCATTAATAAAGCGCCTTGTTAAATTTAGAAAACATGTCTGCATCAGTGTTATCTTGTATTTCCATACAATGTTACATTAGGCTGTTACACATCTATTGTCAGAGAAGTACTTGCATAAATAGGTAAACCACCTTCAAACAAGCAAGGATAGAAAACAGGGCAAAGTGAGTATACTTACTTATTCAGTAAGTTATGGGTCAAAGTATTTGGTGAGTATATTTCTAACTCTTCTGGCTTCAGTCTCATTGTCGTCTGTTCTGAAACTGTTAGGTTGTGTGGGGGTTGCGTTCAAGAAAACAATGAAATGCCACCATTAGTTCCAGCACGTCATGACAGCGTTTATAAAGATATCCGGTTACCCGGTCCACATTACTCTGCCCAATCCGGCGTTTTCAAATTTACACACTCTGGAGGGCGTTTTAGAAAAGCTCCATTTTCAGGGAAGGAAAACACCATGTCAGTGTGGACAGAGGGTCAAAACGAAGAGAAAAAGCTTGGTTACGGATTTATCCGGTTTAGTGTAGACGTAGCTTCAGCAGGTCAGGGAATATCTGTGTAAAGTGAAACAGAGTTAACATTTCAGACCCAACATATTGGATCCATGACTTAAAATGTTAACTCTGCTTCTCTTTCCACCGACACTGCTTGATCTATACAGAGTTCCCGGCACTTTCTGCTTTTATTTTAGATTACCCTAATCTCCAGCTATTCTTAATCTTCACAGCAACCATTACTTCCTAGCTTTTTGGAATCTGTTGTAGAATTATGTTATGTTGAATGGTAACATTCAGCCTAATCTCATGTCTATTAAGCTTAATTAAGTGCTGGCCATTTTACCTGCCCCGGGAGATTTCGGTGATCTTTTCGGAGCGGTGTACATTCCACCTCAGGCCAACGTCAAACAGGCTCTAGACAAACTGAGCAATGTGATCAGCCGGCATGAAACAGCACATCCTGATGCCCTCCCCATCAGTTTGGGGGATTTTATCCAGGCCAGCATGATAAAATCATTGAATTATTATCATCAAAAAATCACATGTAGTACTGGAGGAAATAACACGCAGGACTACTGATATACTAAGATCAAGAATGCCTACTATGCTTCTCCATGCCCATACTTTTGGAAAGTCTGATCACCTGACTCTACTTCCACTGCCTGAGTATAGGCAGAGACTGAAGACTGTAGCGCTAGTAGTGAGGGCCAAGAGCATACAGACAAGGGAAGCACAGGTGTGCTTACAGGACTGTTTGAATCAGTGGACTGGATTGAGTTCAGGAGTCATCTTCAAGCCTGGATGAGTATGCCGCATTGTTACCGACTTCATTAAAACCTGTGTGGATGAGTGTGTGCCTATGGAAACATACTGTACATTCCAAAACCAAAAGCTGTGGATGAACCAGGAGGTTCGTAAACTGCTGAGGGCTTGATTTATTGCATTTAGGTCTTACGATAAAGGTCTGCACAAGAAAACCAGGTATGACTTCCGAAGAACTATTCCCAGAGCCAAGGAACAATTCCAGGAGAGGTTAGAGGTGACATCGGATGCACATCAACTCTGGCAGGATTTGCTGGCCGTTATTTCCTAAAAAGCAAAACTCAATATCATGAATGGTGATGCACCATCAATAACTCACACTGAGACGTAAGGCGAGATATCGGCTTTAATTGACTGGAAGAAGAAACCAGGAGTGAGTGTCCATCATACTATGTCCTGGAGACTGAGGCCGAGCGTCAGGCCTCAGATCGCCTTTATACAGGGGCCTATGGGAGGAGCCACAGGAGCAGTCAGCAGGGGGTGTGTCCAGACAGACACATAGTTCACCACAAATGGCAGCGATGCTTCACTGCCAGATGAACTCAACACCTTTTAAGCTCGCTTTGAAAGGGAGAATAAAACCACAGCTATGAGGATCCCTGCTGTACCTAGTGACCACCTTCAAAAGGGCAACAATTATACTAGTGCCCAAGAAGAGCAGTGTGAGCTGCCTCAGCAACTATTGTTCAGTCGCACTCACATCTACGGAGATGAAATGTATTGAGAGGTTGGTCATAGCTAGAATCAACATTTGTCTCAGGAAGACCCTGCAACTTTCCTATCACCACAATATGTCTACAGCAGACATGATCTCAATGGCTCTCCACGCAGCTTTTGGTAACCTGGACAATGCAAATGCTTATGTCAGGATGACATTTATTGACTATCACTCAGCATTTAACACCATTATTCTGACAGTCCTGATTAAGGAGTTGCAGAACCAGGGCATCTGAATTTCATTCTGCAACTGGATCATTGACTTCCTCATCAGAAGACCACAATCTGTGCAGATTGGTAACAACATCTCCACCTTGCTGACAATCAACACTGGCACACCACCGAGTTATGTGCTTAGCCCACTCCTCTACTCTCTCTACACCCATGACTGTGTAGCTTGGCATAGCTCAAGTGCCACCTATAAATTTGCTGAAGATACAACCATTGTTGGCAGAATTGCAAATGGTGATGAAAGGGCATACAGAAGTGAGATATACCAGCTAGTTGGGTGGTGTCATAGCAACAAGACCAAAAAGCTGATTGTGGACTTTAGAAAGGGTAAGAGGGAACATAAACCAATCCTCATAGAGGGATCAGAAGTGGAGAGAGTGAGAAGTTTCAAGTTCCTGGGTGTCAATATCTCTGAGGACCTAACTTGGATGCACGTATTAATGCAGTTATAAAGAAGGCAAGACAATGGCTAAATTTCATTTGAAATTTGAGGGGATTTGGTTTGTCAAGTAAAACACTCGAACACTTCTATAAATGGTTGCATCACTGTCTGGTGGCTACTGAAGTAGATCGAGGTAAATTGCAGAAACTTGTAAAATTAATCAGCTCTATCATGGGTACTAGCCTCTGCAGTATCCAAGTCATCTTCAAGGAGCGGTGTCTTAGGAAGGCGGCATCCATCATTAATGATCCCTACCACCCAGGACATGCCCTCTTCACACACTGTTACCATGCAGAAGGAGGTACAGAAGCCTGAAGGCACACACTCAACGACACAGAAACAGCTTTTTCTTCTCTGCCATCAGATTTCTGAATGGGCATTGAATCTGTGAACAAAACCTCACAACATTTTTTAATTCTATTTTTTGCACTACTTATTTTAACTTAACTATTTAATGGACACATATAAACTTAATATGATCAGCTTTTCTCTTTATATTTATTTATCATGTATTTCATTGTACTGCTGCCATAAACATGTATCACATATGTCGGTGATATTAAACCTGATTCTGATACTGATACCGATTCTGACAGCAGAACAGTGAATAGTACAGCATAAAAACAGGTTCTTCAGCTCAGCATTTCCACAATGACCACCTGCCTGCATGTACTCCATAACCCTCTTATTTTCTGTATGTTCACATGCCTGTCTAAAGGTCTCCCAATTGTAGTTACCTCTCCTGGCAGTCTGCCTGTAGAAAATATTTACCTTCCAACTCACCTATGGCTTCCATCATTTGACCTTTCCACCCCAGAAAATAGGGACTCTTATTTATCCTATCATGTCAGGAAATGCTTGACCCAAATGCAGAACAGAGGAGATGACTTAGCAGAGAGCAATAACTTTGATAATGAACTGCAAACTTATAAGCCAAGCACGAGGTGGGCCACAAAACAAGAGAGAACAGATACTTCACATGACCAGGCAGCCAGGTTACTGAAGGGTAGGAGCAACTCATTGAGGCTGGCTGATTCACCGGATGAACAAGGACTGTGGCTGCATCTGATGAGTTGGAATCAGAGCATTGAGCATCGATCAGAGCATTGAGTATAGGAGTTGGGATGTAATGCTAAAGTTGTACAAGGCATTGGTGAGGCCAAATTTGGAATATTGTGTACAGTTCTGGTCACCGAATTATAGGAAAGATATCAATAAATTAGAGAGAGTGCAGAGACGATTTACTAGGATGTTACCTGGGTTTCAGCACTTAAGTTACAGAGAAAGGTTGAACAAGTTAGGTCTCTATTCATTGGAGCGTAGAAGGTTGAGGGGGGATTTGATCGAGGTATTTAAAATTTTGAGAGGGATAGATAGAGTTGACGTGAACAGGCTGTTTCCATTGAGAGTAGGGGAGATTCAAACGAGAGGACATGATTTGAGAGTTAGGAGGCAGAAGTTTAAGAGAAACACGAGGGGGTATTTCTTTACTCAGAGAGTGATAGCTGTGTGGAATAAGCTTCCTGTAGAAGTAGTAGAGGCCAGTTCAGTTGTGTCATTTAAGGTAAAATCGGATAGGTATAGGGTCAGAAAAGGAGTGGAGGGTTATGGGCTGAGTGCGGGTAGGTGGGACTAGGTGAGATTAAGAGTTCGGCACGGACTAGGAGGGCCAATATGGCCTGTTTCCGTGCTGTGATTGTTATATGGTTATATGGAAAGGAGTGGTAATTGGTTAGATGGGTGGAGACTGGGACCGCTCTGCCTGTGCAGTCCCGATATATCTATATTTGTCATAAACTTTTAATACTCCTATCAAATTGCTTTCAACCTCTGACATCTCCATAGAAACAATACAATTTTGTCTAGCTTCTCTTTATTGTTAATCCAGGAAGCATACTGCTCAATCTCTTCCGCACTATTTCCAAAGCCTCCACATTCTTCCTGCAGTACAGTGACTGGAAATACACTTAATACTCCAGGTGAGGTCTAACCAAAATTATACATGGCTGCAATATGACTTCCCAACTTTTATACTCAAAGCCCTGACTAATGAAGGAAAGCATACCATACGCTTTCTTTTCCACCCTATCTACTTGTGTTCCCACTTTCTGGGAGCTTTGGACTTGTACACCCTCCATACATCAATACTATATAACTTATTTTCCATTTGCTGCCCCAAAATGCATCACCAGAAGGAAATCCACCTGTCATTTCTCCATTCAGAATTTTTAAGGGTGTAAGCGATACATAATTTTGTTATTAAAATGCTTTTGGAATGCAGCACTGATGTTTTTCCATTAGAAGCAGCATCTTCATAAATATTTAGCATGTATATTTCATACTAAATAGTGAATGATCCTGAAAAATATTTGTCAAATGCTTAGTGAGCAAATGTGCAGGCTGAACAAGACAAGAATAGTATATTGAACTTATCAAAGCTATTTAATTACTCCTTTATCAGTTTCTTGATCTTGCTGGAGATGCTAATCAGTCTACTCTGTAACCTCCTTATCTCCAGAGAATACAATGCAAGAAATCCAGCACGTTTTTTTCATATTTATTTAGGGAGATGACTTGGTAACAGGCCTTTCCGCCCAATGCCCAATTACACCCATCTCAACATTGTATTTCTCCAAGATCAATACATCCTTCCGAAGGTGGTGCATCCAAACTAAATATGGCAGGGAATGCATTCTCACCGACTACTTCAAAAAAACACTGTAAATGATGCCATGAAGCTTGCACTCATTTGATTCCTTCCTTAGAACCAACTACCCTGAGGATAAACATAGGGCCCTATGTTTATGTATACCTCTAAACCTCCAGATTTTCTATTTATTTGCTGATGAGACAGGGATTTGTTGAGCAACTGCAGTGAATCCTTTAAATAACGCAGACTTCAATTACAATCCATCCCCAAAACAGTACAAACTTCAGCCACAGATTGTCCATATACAGGAGTGGACAGTCGATCAGGTGGCTGAGGTCCTAATCAAGTGCTTTCCATTGCGCTAAGAACCTTTAGGTTGTTTTGACAACAGCCATTAGGTGATTAGTCGGGAAATAGACCAGTGCAGCCATGGCGTTGATTTAGCAAGGGCAGTTATTTTCCTGGTTACTCCAAAATATTGATGAGAACGAACTTAGAAAATGGTGATGCTTTTGAAGGATTGGAGAGATGAATATGTTTTCTTTTTTTGAATGTTGCCTATCACTCATCAAATGAAGATCAAATATTATCAGAAGTCTTCTGCGAGCTGTCATGTGTTGCTGTCTTATTGAGTAGTTATGAATGTTGAACTGTATGGAAATAACAACCAATGTTACTGGTTATGGACTTAAACTTTCCTAGCTTGCATTTTGTTATTCTAAATCTGCTGCTATTGTTCTGCCCACTCCCATAAAACAATCATCATGGTTGTTTTTCCACACATTTTCACACTTGTATGTGTGAAACAAGAGTATATTGCCCCATGGTCTCTAAAATGTGAGAGTTTGAGAGTGGTGATGGTGCTTTAAATTCCTCGGTGTTACTATTTTAGAGGACCTGTCCCAAAGCCCAGCAAGTAAGAGAAATTATGAAGAAAACATGGCAGCACCTCGACTTCCTTAGGAGTTTGCAGAGATTCGGAATGGCATCTAAAACTTCAGCAAACTTCTGTAGATGTGTAGTGGAGAGTATAATGACTGGCTGCATCACAGCCTGATATGGAAACAGCAACACCCTTGAAAGGAAAATGCTACAAAAAGTAATGGATACGACCCAGTCCATCATAGGTAAAGTCCTCCTCACCATTGAACACATGAAATTCTGTTGCAGAAAAGCAGCATCCATCATCAGGGACACCCCAGCCAGGTTATGCTCTCTTTTTGCTGCTGCCATCAGGGAGAAGGTACAGGAGCCTCAGGACCTACGCCACTAGGTTCAGGAACAGTTTTTACTCCTCAACCATCAGGCTCTTGAACAACCTCTGGACTCAGTTTCAAGGACTCTTCACCTCATGTTCTTATTGCTTATTTATTGATTATTATTATTTATTTTTTTATTTGCACAGTTTGTTGTCTTTTGCACAATGGTTGAATGCCAAAGTTGGTGCTGTCTTTCATTGATTCTGTTATGGTTATTATTCTATAGATTTATTGTGTATGCCCACAAGAAAATTACTCTCAGTGTTGTACGTGATGACATATATGTACTTCGAAAATAAACTTACTTAGAGCTTTGAACTAATTATTGGGATCTCCATTTACTCCTAATCTAAGGAATGTCTTTTCATTACAACTCTGCCTTTATGTCCCAATCTATTTTCTAACCAGCTCTCAAATTTGGAGCCATTTCCTTGCACTTTAATCTTAACTGGTAGTTTTATCAACAAACCTGTATGTTAAAACACCAGGGCTTTTGTAACATTAATGGCCAGAAGGTCTATATTACAAAATTGGAAAGAAGTAAATCCTCCTACCACGTTTCAGTGGCTTTCTCAAACTATTTCTTATCTGAGCCTGGAAAAAATTAGAAGCACTATTTTTGACTCATCAATTAAATTTGAAGAAACTTGGAGACCGTTTATTCGACATTTTCATATGAATTAATTTGGCCTTTTCCAGACCTTCTTTCTGCTTATTCATGTTCAGGTGTGGAGTTCCGGAGTTTGTTGACACTATCATATACTTGTAAACTATTACTATTGCCCATGTTAGTTTAGTTTAGTGTTTTATTTTTCTTAATATATACTTTTTTCTCATATTTTCAAATTTTTTCTTCTTTTAATGGTTATTTTTGTTTTTTTTCATATATAATCATATGGACTTGATTGATTAAGGTATTTTTTTTTCTGCTGATGTTTAAAAGGATATTGTTATCTTATTATCAACGTGACTTCAAGTCTATTGTATTCATAATTTACTCATTATTATGTTATGTTTTTTTATATGTATATATGAAAATCAATAAAAAAATTGAAAAAGAAAAGAAAACACCAGGAAGCCCCAAAGTCAATCATTGGTTCCTGCTACTCTAAAGTGGAGATCTGTTGGCTACATTTAGATTTCATGCCTCTAGCTCATGATATCCATTCTTGATCACTGATGAACTCTGGTGTACTCTGGTGATCTCCCCTATTAATATCTATAGTCACTCAAGAAGAATAGATACTTGCCAATAAAATGGATGGTTCCCAATGCTCAGATATCATAACATGCCAGAGTTTTTAAGGTAGGGGTTCCCAACCGTTTTAATGCCATGGTCCTCTACCATTAACCGAGTGGTCTGTGGACCCCAGGTTGGGAAACCCTGATTTAAGTTAAGAGGACAGGAGAATTTTGAAAACTAATTTCAATATATCATACTTCGATGAAAGAATGATCTTCATGTGGGAATTACTTTAAGTGTTAACAGCATTATGAACTGAACTACTTTTCATGTTGGATCATCTTTTCTGCACTAAACATCGTAAACATCTCAGCTGCAGATCTCCTAAAAGTATCGATGATGTTCCTTCAGTTCTTTGCAGGAATGGGACCCGCTCTCAGGGCCCCGCAACTGGCCACTTTTCGATATGCCAAGGACGCGGCCTGGAAGACTAGCGCACCTTCAGGGTGCCGGATTTTCATGGGTCTGGAGATGGGCTGATTCAAGGCCGGTGTCCTCAACTGAGGCTCAGCTGGAGAACACAGAACATTGGGAGCTGTGTGTCCAGAGCCGGTTCTCTGGGTGCAGAGCTCGGAAAAATCGATGGAACAGGCTTCTAACATAATAAATCAGCGAGCTGTTTGTTACGTCTCCCCTCTCACTGTGAAACAGGGACACTTCTTTTTACCAGGTGAATGAATAGTCTTTGGGGTACTGCAAGTCTGTGTCTTTATTGATTCTTTGCTGCATGCTTGAGTGCTCAGTAGGGGACACCAATGCTTTTTTGCTGTTGGGGGGGTGGGGAGCTGGGGGGGATGCTTTGGGGTTCTAACATTTAACTGCCATTCATTCTTTGGAGCACACCTCTGTTTATGTGGATGTTTACCAAGAAAACATTTCTTACATTGTATACATTTCTCTGACAGTAATGTACCTATTGAAATCTATTGAGAATGCTGACAATTTCAAATAGATTTGGTGGTAAAAAGAAGCATTTTGGTTGCTTTTAAATGTTCCCATTTGACGTATTGAAAACAACAATCACAGGTTCACAATAAAAGTTACACCAATGCACCACAAGATGGTACTAGTCAACTCTTATCAATTCAGTTAATGAAATATTAAATAGATATTTTATTGAACATTCACCATTTTAGCCAAAATAATCATTTTCATTTCTAGCCAATTTTGTAATTTTAATATATTTATTTAGTGGATCTAATTTTTAGGATTCGTCAGATTTTTTAAGAGGGGGAAGGAATGTGAAATTCTAGCTCTAGGTAAAAGCAAAACCTCTTGAACAGATGTGGCAATTTATGGCAATTTAGAAGTGAATCACATGACTAAGATACAGAAAGAAGGGAGAGGCCAGGTAAATTATGTTGCCTAGGCACAGTAATTCTTTTTTGGCTAAGATTTAAAATAGGAAATGGCTGTCATGTTGTAATAGCTGTCTTGGAGCCCACTGGTCAGGCTGCCACGGGTTCCATTAGTCCCCTTAAAGTAACCAGTCCATTGACATAGAATTTGGGAATGGAAATCAGATTGCAGAAAATATATAAATTAAATAATACAGTGCAGTGCAAAAGTCTTAGGCATGTATATCTAGCTAGGGTACTTAAGACTTTTGCACAAGTACTGTACTTGTTGACCTGGAGCAGAGAGCAGGTTTGTAAGTCTGGTGGAGCAAAGGATGTTGGGAATGGTGGTGCTGGAGCCTCACGGGAGGAGTGTGGGACAGTTGGCAAAGGAGTGCCAGGAGTGGGTGGTGGCCAGGGTGCAGAGATACCCGCCCTGAGCTGCCAGGCAAGGTCATTTGATTCCAAACAATTAGTTTAATGATTATTACAGAATGTCTCTCTGGTGCTTCCCACTCCCTCCCCGCTTCCCTTCTCCCTTTTCCAACTATGATTTTCCTCTCCCTGTATCCTTCTCACTCTCAGTTCACAAGTGACCCATATCAGAATCATGCTTATCCTGATTCACATGTCATCGCATGCGAAAACAATGTGTTTTTGTTTGCAGTATTAGTACAGTGCAGAACTTAAGATCATGATAGCACTGTGCAAAAGACTTAGGCACCCTAGCTATATGTGCCCAAGGCACTGGCACTGTACTGTACATACAATTCTAACCAAATTTTAGAAAGAAAAGCAACACTTCCTTGCTGAAGAATAGTGCAGGACCTAGCTTCCTGATCTTTCCTCACTCATCTTAATGGTGTTCTCGGATTGTATTTGCCAATTTGAAACACATACGATAATAAAAGCGAATTTCCAGAATACAATGTCTAACCATTATGCATGCACTATGTCATCATACTCACCTCCTGTTATACACCCCCATCATACTTGCTATGTTGCACTCTACAGTGTTCTCAGCATTGTGATAGGAGCATTCCTTGGATTTTGCTCTTGGCAACAAAGTGGCAGCTTTCCTGCACACAAAATCCTAGTGTTATTTGTGGTATGGACTTCCACTTTTCCAACAGTGTTTACTGTCAAGTTGAGCAAGAAGACTGTAAGACAAAGGAGCAGAATCTGGCCATTTGACCCTTCGAGTCTGCTCTGCCATTTCATTATGGCTGATCCAATTTTCCTCTCAGCCCCAGTCTCCTGCTTTCTGCCTATATTCCCTCAGGAAGTTCTGGCGATCCTTTACATCAAGAACCCACGATGCCAGTAAAAGGTAGACTAACCAGTCATGCTAAATGAAAAATATAAAGGAAAAGGCAATAAGGGATACAGGAACAGATTTGGGGTGTACTGTATGTGCCTGTCAATGAACCAACCTCACTATTTTTGCTCTCTTTTTGCGCAACCTATCTGACTTAATTTTTTATACATATTTATTATTGTATTTGATAGTTTTATTATGTATTGCATTATAATGATGCTTTAAAACAACAAGTTTCGGACATATGTCAGTGATATTAAACCTGATCCTAAGTCACTGAAAGTGACAGTCAGGCTGAGAAAGCAATTAAAAGCAGGAAGTGCAAAAGGAAGGAAGTCATATTAAACCTTCATAAAACACAGATACCGCCACAAGTGGAATATTTCTTCCAGATTCAAGTGTCATACTTTAACAAATATTGAGAGCTCAGAAGGGGATTTATCAGAATGACACCTGGAATGTCAGACTTCTCATTGAGAACAAAATCCTGCTCAGAGTCATAGAGCAAGGATTCAGGCCCTTTGGCCCAACTGATCCATAAAGAGCAAGATACCCATCTAAGCTAATCTCATTTGCCTTTATTTGTCCCATAATCCTCTGATTGTACCTTTCCTAAACATGTATCTATCCAACTGCTTTCTAAAAAGTTGCTATTGCACTTGCCTCAACCACTTCCTGAAACCTGTGCCGTCCAGTACTTGATTTCACAACCCTGAGGTCAATACAAATAAACTGTACCCATGTACCTATTGGCCAAGGGCCATACAATGAGTAATCAAGGGGATGAGCAAGTGCATTGAAAGCAACATTAAAAGGTGACTCTTTTTTGTGCAGCGAGTATTTAAAATTGGCATGGCATTGCTGGGATTCTACTGGAAGCAATTGCAATGGTTATTGGCGAGTTACCTGAAAGTCTAACATTAGCAGAACTATAGTGAGAGAGCAGGGTAATGCTACTAGTTATACCGAATGAAATCCAAGGGCTGAATGAACTTGTTCTACACAGTAAACTTACTATAATTTTGCGATCAGAGATAAGAAACAGGAAGGGAAATGCACACTTTTTAACAAGATTTCTAAAAATATTTAAAGCCTGATATAAAGATAGGAACATACATTTAAGATGTTCGTACATCCAAAAAAGGTCATTTTAAAATCGTTTACATTGAAGAAACTGTGACGGAAATACAAAATATAATATAATAATTAGTTTAAAAGTCCAATTGTTTATTAAACATTGACTTAATGCATCAGTAGAAACTACTTTGGCCTTATGCAAAAATTGAAAATACTTTCAGATATTTTACATCTAGAGTGTTTTGTATCATATGTTCATGTCGACACATCCTTTGATTCCAGTGAAAATGGCTGAAAAGCAACACTGCCTTTGAAGGAAGAATGAGTCATTCACATGCCTCAGAATTCTGTACTGAATCATGTCAGTATGAAAATCTTAAAGCCAATCTCACTCTCATGGAATAAGGTATGCCATTTTCCCACAGCAGAGAGAGTTTAGCATATTCGTCCAAAGCGTTGGAAGAATGTGGTAATTATTAACAATTTTTAGCAAACAGAAATAGTATTGACCCCAATGGTTAGCAGTTTGTGTGTGGGTTACCTATGAGAACATACACACTCTTAAGCTGAAATTTTTGATTGACCTTTCTTCATTATTTGTAGATCATTACAACTTGCTAACAATACCAGGAGACTTCCATTATTAAACTTATTGCTTTATCATTTTTATGAGAAGGTTAACATTCTGTTAACCTGTTATAAGAAAATGCTTTTTTTTGCAGTTACTTGACTTTAACAATCTGGTTTTTAACTTTTGTTAATGGAAGTAAAATAAAACTCCAATTATACAGAAGTTTTCACAACCCAACCCAGATCTTCCGAAAGTATTTTCTGACAGATCAATGGGTTAGTTAACTTGCAGAGAGCAACCACCTACAAACGGTAATGTAATAATAACCAGATTCTGTTCTTAGCTTGATCATTGGAAATAATTCCAATGCCTTAATGTATCTGAGTGAGCAGGTAAAATCTTCGTTAATAGAGTGTCAATCCAATTATGATAATAGAAGTAATTGTAATATAAGACCATAAAACCATAGGAGCAGAATTAGACCATTTGGCCCATTGAGTCTGCTCTGCCATTCCATTGTGGCTAATTTATTATCCCTCTGAAACGTCATTCTCTTGCTTTCTCCCCCTATCCTTCGACACACTTACCAATCAAGAACCTATCAACCTCCACTTTAAATATAGCCAATTACTTGGCTTCCAGAGCCCTCTGTGGCAATGAATTCCACCCTCTGGCTAACGAAATACCTCCTCATCTCTGTTCTAAAAGGACACCCTTCTATGCTGAGGCTGTGCCCTCTGGTTCTTGACTCCCCCACTATAGGAAACATCCTCTCCACGTCCACTCTATCTAGGTCTTTCAATCTTCAATAGGTTTCAATGAGATTCCCACCTACTGACATTTTTGATTTTACGGATTAAATATTTTTCAGTCTCAAGTACTGAATGAAGGAGGACATCTTGTGCATAGTAAATAATTGAATAGAAGACATTTTCTAGTCCATTGCCTGCAGGTGTCTGCTACATTGATGAGTATGACCATCACATTTTATCTCTCGTTTCCTTTGGAAAAGCAGAACATTGCAACGCAAGCTCACCATACCACAGCATTTCCAATTACCACAGCAAACAATTGGCCTAGCTGTAGGAATTATTATCATACAGCTAGGCTGTGACTACCCCAGTGGTTGCAGTTGAATTTTGGAGTTTATACATGCCCTTCTGGATACAACTGTTTAAGTGATGAAACTACTGTAAAGTTTCCCACAGGATTCTATGGGCCAGCAGTAGATGTGGATGGAGTGACCTTTTGTGATTTTTATTGAATGATATGCAATTACTTGCATCTTGTCTGTTTCCTAAAGTGTGTCAATTTCTATATCTATTCTTGCAATACTTATGTTGCCATCTTCTGGCTGGCATTTTGCACTTTAGATTTCCAGATTTGCAGAAAGAGGATAAATTTATTTGCACCAAGCTCACTCAGCTGTATCTCCACTTTGTATTTTACTAACTACAAGTCTCAGCTACTCTTTCACTGACATTAATCCCACACTTTTAAAAGTTGGAAAAACTGAAATATATTTTTCAATACAGCTGTATAAAACTGCAGTAAGTTTTCACCTGTCTACAATCACTTGTCTATTCCTTTTAAATCGTGTAAACTTATGTTTTCCCCTTTGTAATGTGCCAGAACTGAGTTGATTATGGATGGATAATCCAGAATCCATTTATTCTCAAAGATTCAGGAACAGCTTTTTCCCTTCTGTCATCAGATGGACATTGAACCCATGAACACCACCTCACTAATTTTTTTGCACTACTTATTTAACTATTTTATTGTCATTCCGTTTTTATTATTATATATTGCCATTATTGCTGCTGCAAAACCAACAAATTTCACAATAAATTGCATGATATTTAACCTGATTCTTTAGAGACACCTGGAGCATCCCAAAAAATTGGACCCAATGAGTAACCATTATTTTAGTGCCGGGGCTGGAAAATTTTGCGTTTCTAGAAAACTCAAAAGTATAGCTTAAATTAAACAGATTAATTTCCAATGCCAAACCTCATATGAGTAGGGAATCATTAGATTTAGTTCAGCAACACTTAGAAATTTGGAAGTTTTAAAAAACTTTTTACTACATAACATTTTTGCATAACATTGGAAGACTTACCGAGAGCCAGCCACCACTGCCAGACAAGTGGAAATTCAGCCATAACTGAAAAAAATTGCATAAATAAAAGATTTTTTTCTTTTTAGTCTTGCACTTTTAAATAGGCCAGCTGCAAAATAGTGGCTCTAAATAAAATTGTGCAATATATTTTCAGTCATACTTGAACATCTAATTATTAATTTATAGTCAAAGTGAATTCATTAAATACTATTTTAAAAAATTATAAACTATACACCAATTTATTTAATAACTATATAAAAATAGGCGATGTGTTACATATCAATTAGCATTCACAGGAGCATGCATGTGTACTATAATTATGCTTGGCTGTGGTGATACCACCCACACCTGGATTATTGTGTACAGTTGTTTTGTCTCCCAAGCTAACAAAACATATAACTACCATACAAAAAGTACAAAGAATATTCATTAGATTACTCATACTGATTCCTCAGAATGGAGGCTGTCATATGAGTAGGCATGTTCTTCCTGGGATGAGGAGGGCTAAGATTAATAATCAGAGTCTCAGGGTTTGTGGTAAGACATTGAAGACTAAGATAAGGGGAGATTTCTTCTCTCAGGGGATAATAAAGCTGTGAAATTCTCTGCTGCAGAAGCTACGGATGACAAGTTTTTGACTATATTCTGCAAGGAGATGATAGATTTCTGGACGATAAAAGCTTTGGGGGCTATGGGGAGAGAAGTCGAATATGATATTAAGATATTAAGGGTCAGCCTTGAGTGTTTTGAATAGTGGGGCAGATGAAAAGAGCCAAGTAGCTTTCGCTTGCATTGAGTCTTTGTTCCATGTGTTCTTACAAAGAGGCACACATACAGTATATATAAGGACACTCAAGCAACGTGTGCTGTGAACTTTAGATTTTGTGTCATAACAATAGTAGGTTTCTGAGTGCAGAAGTATAGACATCATGGTGAGAAATCAATGATTAGATATTCAAACTTTACTAAACATGAAATCAGGCATAAAGAATGCTAGTTACCACAGAAGTAACATTTATAGCATATGATGAAATACAGTGACATTTACTTAATTGATTTCTCCCCCCCTCTCTTTTTCTATTCCCCATTCTGCCCCCCCCTCTTCTCCTCACCTGCCTATCAACCCACTCCCTGCTTTCTTTTCTCTCATGGACTACTCTCCTCTTCTACCAGATTCCTTCTGCTTTAGCCCTTTACCTCTTCCACCCAGCTCTCACTTCATTATGCCACACCCACCTTTCCCCTCATGTGGTCTCAACTAACACTTGCCAGCTTCTATTCCTTCTTCCAGCTTCTTCCCTTTCCTTTATGGTCCTGAGGAAGGGTCTTAGCCCGAAACATCAACTGTTAATTCCTCTCCATAGATGCTGCCTGACCTGCTGAGTTCCTGCAGCATTTTATGAGTTTCTCATTACCTTTACCGTTACAGTTTTGTAACTGTACAAGTGATCACTTCAATTTCACTAACTGAACCTACATGATCCTTGCCCCTATATCTTTTCAGATATTTATGGACACACCCAAAATGATATGCCTTTTAAATTGTTTTCAAGGCCTGGAGTTCGGGGTCCCATCGTCGTGAATCCTGAGCTCGATGTCGAAGACCGAAGGCCAAAGGTCAATTAGAAGGCTGGAAGTCAGGGCCCGATGGCTGACGTGCCTGGTCTGCAAGTCAGAGAGGCCACTGGGGAAGTCGGAGGCTGATGTTGATGAGTCCATGGGCCCAAAGGAGACTGGTGGTCCGGCCTGTCCTGGGGTGGGAGAACAGTCTGTGTGTGTGAATGGGTGAGTGGGAGAAAAGGGTTTTCTTTTGCTGATTGGGCATGCTATGTTGACTCTAGAACGTGGCTGCCCCCACACATCCTTGTGTTGGTTGTTAACATGAACAATGCACTTCACTGTATCTTTCAATGTATACGTGATAAGTAAATGAATCTAAATACGAATCTTAACTGCAATGAAATCTAACGTCCTGGCCGAGGCTCAGGTACAGGGACAGAGAAACTGAATGGGTTGGTCATTGATGAGATTGCTTCATAAAAACATTCTCTGCGTCTTGCCCTAAAACAGAAATGAATTTATAGACCAAGCACCAAGCAACTGAAGGGGGTCATGTTCAGCCCATGTTCTGTGCACGTTGGCTGACTTCAGCTCGGTGGTAACAGAATCCTGAAAGTTGTCCACATTCCCCCTCCAGATGAGAAGGCAGACAGGAGCATATCAGCTTTGGAGATGTTCTCAGTCAGGAAACTACAAAATGGATAGAAGCGTGGCAAGGAGTATCATGGGATTGGAGCTGTGGGGGAGGTATGATTTCTTTGGTGAAGTTGGTGACAACATTGAAGAACGATAGGAGGATAGCATCTGTTCGGTAATCAGAAGGGAAAAGGCACAGGGATTACGTGCGGTGGTGTGGTAAGTGTGGCAGTCAGACCTGCAGACTGAGACTGGAAGGAGAGAGTAAACAAATGCTTCATGTTTGCAAGATGGTGAACTTATGCAGGCAGCCAGAGGGCAGACCTTCTGATTTGTGCACCAAATCAGCTGAATCCAGCTATGCCCAGCGTCCTGAATCCTAATAGACTAAAGTTAATTTCAAATAACTGCCGAAATATCAAGAAACAAACTTTTTCCTTAAGATGATTATGCAAAAATTGAGATGGATTCAATTTCATTCTGAATGCTGATGCTTGCTTTATTGTTTGCACGATTTGTTTTTATTTACTCTCTCTTTATCTGCACATTGGGTGTTGGTCTTCCCTTTTCTTTAATTGGGTTCTTTTGGGTTTCCTGTCCTATGGCTGCCTGACAGCAGACGGATCTTGACGTATAATTTATACATACTTTAATAATAGATGTACTTTGAACTTTGAACTGGCTCTCCCAAGCTTAACACAGTCAGGAATCTCAGATCTCACTAGTGTTAAAGTGGAAGCAAGCATGTTTGTAGCAGTTTCCTAAACCGTTCGTTAAAATTTGCCTCTGCTTCTGTAATACTCTTGAGATCGGAATTAGAATATTATTGTCATGTGCACCATGTTAAAATAATAGACTTGTTTTGTGGTTCCCATCATGAGGAGATCAAAATTCTTGTATGCGCACTTGTCAAATGTAGAGATGGAAGTAGTGTCTAAGAGAAGGTGTTATTTGACTCTCCAACCTTTATGGAAAATCACAGGGAATCCCCAGTTACCTGAATCCCCAAACTTCTGCTTCTGGTGGGAAAAATCCTCCATCGAAACCTAATTTCTAAATTTCCCTCCAATTTATAAAGCAACAGCCTGATCGTGAATATATGTTCCACAAAATTACTGGTTTATATATCCAGTGGAATATCATTACTGATTATAATGCTATTTTTATTCCTGTAATTGACAAATGTAACATACAGTATATTAAGTGTATACAGTATACAGCAGTAAAAACCATTGATCATGTGGTATGAATTACAATACACTGCTGTTTCAGCTACTGCTGTCAGCTTAATGTTGTTCAACATCAATAAAATATGTTTGGTTAGAAGCTCTATGTTGTTTACTTTCCTTACTAAACAGCTACATAGAGGCGTTTACTGACACTGCAACAAATCATTGTAAATTCACATATCAGCCTTTGTAAGACATAGAACAGCTGGCTGAAACACAGAAACAAGTATTAACAGTGTGCAGATACTGTCGCCTAGTGGTCAGGTGAAACTGGAAGGAAACAATAAATGCTTTAATGCTGAAAGGAAACTGGGCAATTCAGTTTGCAGATTATTACCAAGTAGGGTTGGGTGATGCTTTTTTCTTCACTGGTACAGCACAGACCACTTAGATACATTCAAGGCATTCTTCTCTTTTTGAAATGTGCACGCACAGGCAGGGTAGCTTAGTCTATGTGACAGCCTGCCTGTCCTAAACTGTGTCATCTGTGTTGTCATCCCATGACCTTTAAGAATATTTCTTCCTAAGAGTTCACACTGCTTACCAGCTGATGACTGATCCAGCGAGGCAGAGTTACCTTTTTAATGACTATCTGTAAGGAAGTCATTGGTACAGGTTGTCCCTTTGCAGAATCACCCATTCATTTTAAGGATGCAGTGATTAGTGATCGAGGATGGCAAAATGTTGAGATGCATCATGAAAGAGCAGGAAATGATATTTGCTACCACATATACATGCTTTATTAGTACTGTACCGTAATCGGAAAATTCACAGCATTGTAAGATTTAGGAGGTCAGTAGGCCCAGTATGCCAATGCCAGCTTGTTGAAATAAATATTGGCCTACTTCCATTCCTTTATTCTCTTCCTTATAGCCCTGTTAACTTTTCCTTTTCAGCTAAATATCCAATGAGCCTTTAAAGTTATATCTGCATCGTAATGCTTTCTCTTGCCCAAAAATATCTTCCTCAAACCACCCTTAATTTCCTCTTTGGTTCTTTTACTAATTATTTTGAATGTCTATCCTCTGAACGTCCTGACTTATTGGGACATACCCAACTAACTTTGAAGATCTCAGTTAAAACTTTTCTTGAACGTCTTTTCCTTAAGTAGAACCATCTCAGCTTCTCCAGCCTCTCTGCATAACTGAATATCCTTGTCCTTTTGTAAAAGACTTAGTGCTCTGAATTAGATCTTGTTATCCTTTCCAAAGAGTATTGTCCAGAAATGGACACAGCATCTCAGTTGAGGCCTGGCCAGTGATTTTTGAAGATCTAGCTTATATGTTCTACTGTGTACTTTGACTTAAAAATCCAAGGATCCCATACTTCTGAAGTTCCACAGCAAATTTCACACCTTCATGAAAGATCCAAATATTTACTTTTTAGACTCATTCATTTCATTAAGGGTTTGAAAGAACAGCAAACCAAATAGCATTCTCTGTGAATGTACAAAGCTGTCAGATTTGTTGCTGAACTTGGGTCAGGGATACTTGTCACAATCGGAATCAGGTTTACTGTCACTGGCATGTCCCTGGCACAGTAACATAGCAATTCGCACAGTACTTTGCAGCACCAGCTGCAAGATCCAGGTTGTTCAATTGCCACCGCTGTCTGTGCATTCTCCTCGTGACAGGGTGTGCTTCCTTTTTTTTTCTTTCAGCCATCCATCAATTTTCGATGATGATTGGGCAAGGTTGTATGGAGGACCTGCAGTTGCCGATGCTGCAAGTCTCCCCTCTCCATGCCACCAAGGTTGTCCAAGGGAAGGGCATTAGGACCCATACAACTTGGCACCGGCATTGTCGCAGATCAATGTGTGGTAAAGAGCTTTGCTCAAGGACACAACACGCTGCCTCAGCTGAGGCTCGAACTAGCGACCTTCAGGTCGTTAGACCGATGCCTTATCCACTTGGCCACGCTTCCTCTAATGCGCTGGTTTCCCCACATTCCAATGATGTACAAGTTAGGGTCAGAAAGTTGTGGGCATGCAATGTTTTCGCCAGAAGCAGGTTAACACTTGCGGGCACATCTCAGACTACATTGGTCATTGACACAAACAACATATTTCACTGCATGTTTCTATGTCCTGACGTCCGTGTGACAAATAAAGCTAATCTTTAGTTTCTAAACAAGTCGTGAAATTTGTTGTTTTGTGGTAGCAATATGTAACAAATTATTGTAGGTTACAATAGCAAAAATAAGGAAATAAATAAGTAGCGTAAAAGAGGAATGCTGAGGTAACACTCAAGTGTTCTTGGTCTGTTCATTACTCTGAAGGTGGAGGGGAAGAAGCAGTTCCTACACATTGAGTGTGGATCTTTAGGACTCTGTACCTGCTCTCTGATGGTAATAATGAGAAGAGGGCATGTTTCTGTTGCTGAGGGTCCTTAGTGATGGGATGTGGCCTTCTTGAGTCACTATCTTTTGGAGTTGCCCTCAATGTTAGGGAGGCTAGTGCCCATAATGGAGCTGGCTGAGTCCTTAACCCTCCGAATCAGAATCAGAATCTGCTTTAGTATCACAGGCATCTGACATGAAATTTGTTGCTTTGCAGCAGGAGTTTATTGCAATATGTAAAAATATAAGAAATGTACATAAAAATCAAATTAAATAAGCATTGCAAAATAGAAAAATATTGTGAGTTAGTGTACATGGGTTCATTGTTCATTCAGAAAGCTGACGGTGGAGGGGTAAAAACTGTTCCTACAACATTGAATGTGGGTCTTTGGGCTCCTGTACCTCCTCCTTCATGGGGGTAATGAAAAGAGGGCATGTCCTGGGTAATGTGGGTCCTTGCTGATGGATGCTGCCTTTTGTCGTTTGAAAATGTCCTCGATGCTGAGGAAACCAGTGCCCATGATGGAGATAGCTGAGTTTGCAACCTTTTACAGCTTTTTCCGATCCTGTGCAGTGGCCCCTCCACACCAGACAGCGATGCAACCAATTAGAATGCTCTCCACAGTACATCCTTAGAAATTTGCGAGAACCTTTGGTAACATACCAAGCCTCCTCATGAAATATAGCCGCTGACATGCCTTCTTTGTAATTGCATCGATATGATGGGCCCAGGAAAGATCCTCAGAGATGTTGACACCCAGGAATTTGAAAGTCACACCCTTTCCACTGCCAATACCTCGATGAGCACTGGTATGGTTTTTCTCAGCTTCTCCTTCCTGAAGTCCACAATCAATTCCTTGGTTGCGACTCCTCTCAACCAGCTGATCTATCTCACTGCTGTACACCTCTTCCTCACCATCTGAAATTCTGCCAACAATAGTTGTGTTAATGGCAAATTTATGTATAGTGTTGAGCTGTGTCCAGTCACACAGTATTGGGTGTGCAGTTACTGCCCCTCAACCATCAGGCTCTTGAACAAAAAGGGATAGCTACACTCATTTAAAAACTCTGTTATATTGTTATTTCCTACTTGTTATTTATTGCTATTTATTTATATCTGCATTTGTACTGTTTGCTTACAGTTCCTGACATTTAGTTACTGTTTTATAGATCTGCTAAGTATGCCCACAACAAAGGAGTCTCAGGATTGGATGTGGTGACATGTATGCACTCTGATAATAAATTTTACTTTGAACTTTGAAGAGTCTAAAAATGAGAAGAGTCATAATCTTTCCTGTTAATACCAATAATACTCCCAATTTAGTACACCAGACAGATTCTGTCTTCTCTCCTAAAGTTTAGAGATGGTGACTGAGTTATGCCATGAGCTCCATTTTGCATTAGGGGAAAAATTAATACCTGATATAAAACTCTGCAGATGACCACAAAGCAGTGGGAACCTTCCTGGTCATGTCAAGATACATCTGCAAGTTTGTAGTTCATTCCTGCATCAGAATCAGGTTTAACAACACTAATGTATGTCTTGTGGCAGCAGTATATTGCAAAATATAATAGTAAAAGAAAAAAACATAAATTACAATAAAAAATATATGTCAAAATTAAATAAGTCGTGCAAAAAGCGAGTAGAAAATTGAAAATAGTAGGGTAGTGTACACGGGTTCCTTGTCCCTTCGGGAATATGATGGCGGAGAGGAAGAAGCTGTTCCAAAAATGTTGAGTGTGCATCTTTCAGGCTCCTGTACCTCCTCCTTCGTGGGGGTAATGAAAAGAGGGCATGTCCTGAGTTATGTGGGTGCTTGCAGATGGATGCTGCCTTTTGTCATTTGAAGATGTCCTCGATGCTGAGGAAGCTAGTACTAGTGATGAAGCTGGCTGAGTTTACAACTTTCTGCAGGCTTTTCTGATCCTGTGCGCTGGCCCCACCACACCACATGGCAATGCAATCAGTCGGAACACTCTCCTTGATAAATCTGGAGAAATTTGTAAGAGCATTTGGTGCCATGCCAAATCTCCTCAAACTCCTAGTGAAATATAGTGGCTGCTGTGCCTTCTTTGTAATTGTTGGGTCCAGGATAGATCTTCAGAGAAGTTGGCATCCGGAACTTGAAGTTGTTCACCTTTTCCACTGCTGATCCCTCGATGAGCACTGGTACGTTTTCCCTCAACTTCCCCTTCCTGAAGTCCATAATCAATTCTTTGGTCACGCTGACATTGAGTGCAAGGTTGCTGTTGCAACACCACTTGCCCAGCTGATCTATCTCACTGCCTCCACTTCACCACCTGAAACTCTGCCAACAGTCATGGGTGGAGAGGGAGCAGGGCAGTGGGGCTAAGCATACATCCTTGAGGTGCCCCAGTGTTGATTGTCAGCATTGGGGCACCTCAATGATCAGAGATGTCATTTCTGATCTGCACCGACTGTGGTCTCCTGGTGAAGAAGTCAAGGATCCAGTTGCAGAGGGGGGCACAGAGGATCAGGTATTGGGGCTTGTTGATTACTACTGATCTTATGATGGTGTTGAATGCTGAGCTGTAATCAATAAACAGCAGTCTGATGTAGATATTGCACTGCTACCATACTTATCATGTAAGCAGAGAAAAACTAAGACAACTGACTACGTAACAGAATTTTCACCAGATATCTGGTTTCTAGGAGTTCTGTCATTTTAGTCTGTCCCCATTTAATTGTGATGGCTTTATGTAGTCACGACCAGGCACTGCTAATCATGGAAATGGCATTTACAATATTCCGTACGTAAGGCATTGGACAAGGACCCTCTAGTAAGTACGCAGATAGCACAAAATTGGTGAAGTTGTGAACAGTCAAAGAACATAGCAGGATATAGATCAGTTACAGTTATGGGAGGAGAAATAACAGATGTTTAATCTGTGAAAGTGTGAGGGTTTGCTCTCTGAGGGGTCAAATGTAAGGGTAAAAAATACAGTTAATGGCAGGACTTTTCACAGCGGATCCTTGGGTTTCAAGTCCATAGCTGTCTGAAAGTGGCAAACATGTAGATAGAGTGTAAATAAAGCATACAGCATACTTGCTTGCCTTCACTTCAAAGGGAAAAGAGTATAAGAGTCAGAAAGTTGTAAAAAAAACTCCAGTTAGGCCTCACTTGGGATATTGAGTGCAGTTCTAGTTACCCCATTACAGGAAGTGTGTGGAGGCTTTGTATGTTGTATGTTGTTCATCCTTTGGAGTCGAAGACGACCACGACTTCTGTTAGGTGGAGGGTTTGTGACTGTAAGTCGGGAGGTGACTGGTGAGGCCAATCTGGGCCCTGAAAACTCCCCCACATATGGGACACATAAGGGTAGGTGCTGCAGTGGAAGTGGAGGTAGCTCGAGCCTTGGGCGCGTCGCGTTTCCTCTGAGCCTCTGCGGTGCGTCTGATTCCTGCTGCATACGCTCCTTTAGTGGTCCTGCTCCACCAGGTTGGGCGGTCCAGAGAAAGCGATTCCCAGCTACTGGGATTGATGTTGAGGTCTTTGAGGGACACTTTGAGGCAGTCTTCTGCCCTCCAACTGAGCGTTTGCCCTGGCTCAGCTCTCCATACAGCAGCTGTTTTGGTAATCGACTGTCAGACATCCTGACGACATGGCCAGCCCATCTGGCTTGGGCTTTCTGTAGGAGGGTGTAGACACTGTGGGTGCTAGCCCGCTCCAGGACCTCCGTGTCTGGGACTTTGTCCTGCCATCGTACGTGGAGAAGTCTGCGGAGGCAGCTCAAGTGGAAGTGGTTGAGCTGTTTAGCGTGTCTGCTGTAGACAGTCCAGGTCTCGCTGGCATAGAGCAGGGTGGTGAGAACCACTGCTCGGTAGACCTTCAGCTTGGTGGTAAGGCTGAGTCCTCTCCGCTCCCATACATTCTCACGGAGTCTCCCAAAGGTGACACTGGCTTTGGCAATTCTATTGCTGATCTCTGCATTTATGTTCACCGCTCGTGATAGAGTACTGCCCAGATAAGTAAAGCTGTCAACTGCCAGTAGCTTCTGCCCCTTTACTGAGGCTTTAGAGAGGGTTCAAAGGGGTTTACTGGGATGTTATTTGGATTACAGGGCATTATCTATAAGAAGAGGTTAGACAAAGTGCGAATGTTTTATTTTTGGAGTGTTGGAGAACTAATAAAAATTATGAGAGCACGGATAAGGTAAACAGGCAGAATCAATTTTGCAGGGTTGAAAAATTGAATACTAAAGTGCATAGCTTTAACATGGGAGGTAGAAAGTTTAAAGGTGATGTGTGGGGCAAGTTGTTTTTAGAAAAAGGCTGTTAGGTGCTGGGTAAACACTGCCAGTGGTAGTAGTGGAGGCAGATTAATTTGGCATCATGCTTAGCACAGATAGTGCAGGACGAAGAGCTATACTGTGTCCAGTGCTATACTATGTAGTTCTATGTAATACACATGGAACTTTGTTCTATAGTAATTTCATGACATCCTGTACCTAATAAAGTGGCTGCTGAGTGTATATTTGTGATCTTCTGCTGCTGTAGCCCATCCACATCAAGGCTTGACATGTTGTGAGTTTAGAGATGCTCTTTTGCACACCACCGTTGTAATGTGTGGTGATTTGAGTTATTGTTGCCTTCCTGTCAGCTTGAACCATTCAGGCCATTCTTCTCTGACCTCTCTCATTAACAAGGTGTTTTCACCAACAGAACTGCCACTCGCTGGATTTTATTTTGTTTTTGCACCATTCCCTGTCACCTCTAGAGACTGATGTATGTGTAAATCTCAGGAGATCAGCAGTTTCTGAGATACTCAAACCACCCCATCCTGCACCAATAATCTTTCCACTGTCACATTTCTTCCCCATTCTGATGTTTGGTCTAAACAACAACTGAACTTCTTGACCATGTCTGCATGCTTTTATGCATTGAATTGCTGCCACATTAACATGCAGGTGTACAAGCATAACTAATAAAGAGACCATTGACTGTATGTCAATATAATAAACGCAAGTTTGATTCTACGGTGCCTACTATGTTGGCAATAGCCCATGTTAGACAAGAGTTATAGAGTCATATAAAAGTACAGCCCAGAAACAGGCCCATTGGCTCATCTGGTCTGTCCCAGACCTTTTAAACTGCCTACTTCCATCGACCTGCACCGGGGTCATAGCCTACTATCCACGTACTTATCTAAAGTTCTCTTATACATTGAAATCATGCTCACATGCACCACTTGTGTTGGCAGCTCGGTCCACACTCTCACAACCCTTTAAGTAAATAAATTTCCCCTCATGGTCCCCTTAAACTTTTCACCTTTCACCTTTAACCCATGACCTCTAGTTGTAGTCCCACTCAACCTCAGTGGAGAAATCCTGCTTGCATTTACCCCATCTTTACCCTCATAATTTTGTATACCTGTTTCAAATCTCCTCTCTATCTACTACGTTCCAAGGAATAAAGTCTTAACCTATTCAGTCTTGTCATCTAACTCAGTTCCCCCAGACCCGACAACATCCTTGTAAATTTTCTCTATACTCTTTCAACCTTGTTTATATCTTTCCTGTAGGTAGGTGACCAAAACTGCACACGATACTCCAAATTAGGCCTCACCAATCTTTTATGCAACTTCAACGTAACACCCCATCCCCTGTACTCAATTTTTGATTTATGAAGGCCAATGTGCCAAAAGCTTTCTTTATGACCCCGTCAACCTGAGACACCACTTTCAATGAATTATGGACCTGTATTCCCAGATCCCTTTGTTCCACTGCACTCCCCAATGCCCTACCATTCAGTGTGTAAGACCTACCCTGCTTGGTCCTACCGAAGTGCAACACGCCGCTTTTGTCTGCATTAAGTCCCATCTGTCATTTCTCAGCCCATTTTTCCAGCTGGTCCAGGTCAATGAGAGACTTCCTTGCTGTCCATTTCACCTCCAATCTTGGTGCCATCTGCAAGTTTGCTCATCCCACTGTTAATACTATGAACACAGTTAAACTGTAAATGTGTGGCTCCTTGCTTTAATGAACTGTTGTGTCACGACTGTCTCAATGTGATATCATTGGTAATGTCTACAAACAGCCACAGAAAATATTTTGCACACTACCCACTCTTGTATGTAAACATGCATTTCATAACAAGATAAACAATAAAAATGTCAGTGGAAGAAAGCAGCCTGAAGAAAATTTGAGGCCTCCAGAGAATGACACCAGTGAATTAGTATCAGGGAACAATGGAATGGTAAGTAAGTTAAATCAATTATTTTGCCTCAAATTTCACTGTAGAGGACATGGGAAATGTCACCATTGTAATAACAGTTGACATGAATGAACTTGTAAAAATCCCAATCACAAGGGATAAATTATTACAGAAGCAGTGATGATAGACTGCTTGCTTAGCATGCGAGAGATATTGGGATTGATGGCTGCATTTGGTTATAACACAGTGGTTAGCACAATGCTATTACAGCTCAGGACATTCGGGAGTTCAGAGTTCAATTCCAGTGCCGTTCTGTAAGTTGTTTGAATATTCTCTCAGTGGAATGCACGGGTTTTCCCTGGGTGCTACAGTTTCCTCCCACAGTCTAAAGACACACCACTTTCTAGGTTAATTGATCATTGTAACTTGTCCTGTGATTAGGTTTGGGTTAATCGTGTTTGTTGGGGTTGCTGGGGTGGCATGACTCGAACGGCCAGAAAGGGCCAACTCAGTACAGCATTGTTAAATATAAAAAAAATCAATCTTAACAAATGCATGGGGTGAAAGGCACACAAATTGCCAGGACCCATTGGCCTGCAACCAACCGTCCAAAGGACGTGGCTGCAGTGACTGTAGATCTGTTGGTTGAAAATCTTCAGAGCTCAATAAACTCTGGAAATGTGACAGTGAATGCGACTCCCTTGTTCAAAAGGAGAGGAGGACAGTAAATGGAGAAATATAGGCCAGTTAGTTTAATATACAACAATCAAAGAGAAAATAACTAGTTCTTCAGGAAAGGAGAATAAAATCAAATCAAGTCAACACAAGTTTATTAAAGGTTAATCATAGAAAATCTACAACACTATACAGGCCCTTATGCCAACAAAGCTGTGCCGAACATGTCCTTAGCTGAGAAATTACCTAGGGTTACCCATAGCCCTCTGTTTTTCTGAACTCCATCTACCTGTCCAGGAGTCTCTTAAAAGACCCTATCATATCCGCCCCTACCACTGTCGCTGGCAGCCCATTCCACGCACTCACCACTCTCTGCGTAAAAAACTTACCCCTGACATCTCCTCTGTACCTACTTCCAAGCACCTTAAAACTGTGCCCTCTTGTGCTAGCCACTTCAGCCCTGGGATAAAGCCTTTGACTTTCCACATAATCAGTACCTCTCATCATTTTATACACATCTATCAGGTCACCTCTCATCTTCTGTCACTCCAAGGAAAAAAAGGCGAGTTCACTCAACCTATTCTCATAAGGCATGCTCCCCCAAACCAGGCAACATCCATGTCAATCTCATCTGTGCCCTTTCTATGGTTTCCACATCCTTCCTGAAGTGAGGTGACCAGAACTGAGCACAGTATTCCAAGTGGGGTCTGACCAGAGTCCTATAGAGCTGCAACATTACCTCTCAGCTCCTAAACTCAATCTCATGGTTGATTAAAGCCAATGCACCATAGGTTTTCTTAACCAGAGTCAACCTGCACAACAGCCTTGAGTGTCCTATGGACTCAGACCCCAAGATCCCTCTGATCCTCCACACTGACAAGAGTCTTACCATTAATGCTATATTTTGCCACCATATTTGACCTACCAAAATGAACCATCTCGCAATTATCTGGGTTGAACTCCATCTGCCACTTCTCAGCCCAGTTTTGCAACCTATCAATGTCCTGCTGTAACTTCTGACAGCCCTCCACAGTATCCACAACAGCTCCAACCTTTGTGTCATCAGCAAATTTACTAACCCATTCCTCCACTTCTTCATCCAGGTCATTTATAAAAACCACGAAGAGTAAGGGTCCCAGAACAGATCCCTGAGGCACACTACTGGTCACCGACCTCCATGCAGAATATGACCCGTCTACAACCACTCTTTGCCTTCTGTGGGCAAGCCAGTTCTGGATCCACAAAGCAATGTCCCCCTGGATCCCATGCCTCCTCATTTTCTCAATAAGCCTTGCAAGGGGTACCTTATCAATTGCCTTGCTGAAATCCAAATACACTACATCAACTGCTCTACCATCATCAATGTGTTTAGTCACATCCTCAAAAAACTCAGTCAAGTTCATAAAGCATGACCTGCCTTTGACAAAGCCATGTTGACTATTCCTAATCATATTATGCCTCTGCAAATGTTCATAAATCCTGCCTCTCAGGATATTCTCCATCAACTTAGCAACCACTGACGTAACACTCACTGGCCTATAATTTCCTGGGCTATCCCTAATCCCTGTCTTGAATAATGAACAACATCCGCAACCCCCCAATCCTCCGGAATCTCTCCCATCCCCAATAATGATGTAAAGATCATCGCCAGAGGCTCAGCAATCTCTTCCCTTGCCTCCCACAGTAGCAGGCCAGACAGCACCTATGGGAGGAGGCTGACAGAACTCAGCAGGCCAGACAGCACCTATGGGAGGAGGCTGACAGAACTCAGCAGGCCAGACAGCACCTATGGGAGGAGGCTGACAGAACTCAGCAGGCTGGAGTGATGTAACTAGTGGAGGGATCAGCTCTTGGCCCTCAGTCATTTACTAGTTACTATTAATGACCTAAAGGAGGAAAACATAAAGGTTTCCACGTTTACTTATGATACAAAGATGGGTGAAAAGGCTTTCCGCAATGAGGATGTTGTAATACTGTAACAATGTATAGTTCTGAAGATCAAACCCATGTTCAGTGAGTTGAGGTGTTGAGGACTAAAGATCAAAACTGTGAAGAATGAGTCTTGAGGTCAACACCCAGAGGCTGATGAAGTCTGAAGGGCAAAGCCAGAGGTAGAAATCCAGAGCTTGGCAGGCCCAGAGATGGAGAGCCTGAAGGCTGGTGTGTATGGAATGAGAGGCCTGGAGGCTAAGTCTACTAGTCTGGATCAGGGAGTGGAGGTTGGTGGCCCAACGTCTACGAGTCTGAGAGTCTGCGGTCAAGGACTGCAGACTCCGAGGCAACCTGTCCTGCGGTTGAAGTTCTGTCTGTGTGAGAAAAGTGCTCACTTTTGCTGTTGTTCTGTTTTGTTCTGCTGAACATTGTGGGCTTGCCATGTTGGCACTGGAATGTGTGGCAACAGTTATGGACTTCCCCAATACTTTCTTGGGTGTGTTGGTTATTGATGAAAAAAAAAACATGTTTCATAGTCTGTTTTGATGTACACGTGACAAATAAATCTAAATCTGAAAGACATTGCGACTGGTTGAAAACTAGAAAATAGAGTTTAATGTGAAGATGTGTGAGGTCATGCATTTTAGTATGAGAAATCCGCAGACCATAAGACCATACGTTACAAGAGTAGAATTAGACCATTTGGCTCATTGAGTCATCTCCGCCATTTCATCATGGCTGATCCAATTTTCCTCTCAACCCCAATCTCCTGCCTTCCCTGTGTATCATGCCCGGACCAGTCAAGAATCTATTAATCTCTGCCTTATATAAACATATCCATAGATGCCCTTGGCAAAGAATTCCACAGATTCACCAATCTCTGGCTAAAGAAATTCCACCTCATCTCCATTCTAAAAGGATGCCCCTCTATTCTAAGTCTGTGTCCTCTGCTCTTATACTCTGCCATCATTGGAAACATCCTCTCCACATCCACTCTGTCAAGACCTTTCCCCATTTAATAGGTTTCAATGAAGTCACCCCTCATTCTTCTAAATTCCATTGAATACTGGCCCGGAGCCATCAAACACTTTCCATATGACAAGCCCTTCAAACCTGGAATTGTTTTCGTGAAACTTCTTTGAACCCTCTCCAGTTTCAGCACCTCCTTTCTAAGATAAGGGGCCTCAAACTACTCACAATATCCCAGTGAGGCTTCACCAGTGGTTTACATTACATCCTTGCTTTTATGTTTAGTCCTCCTGAAATGAATGATAACACCGTCTTTGCCTTCCTCACCACAGACTCAACCTGAAATTTAACCTTTAGGGAATCCTGCACGAGGTCTCCCAAATCCCTTTGTACCTCAGATTTTTGTATTTTCTCTCTATTTAGAAAATAGTCAACCTTTCATTTCTTCTACTAAAGTGCATTGCCATACGCTTTCTGAAACTGTATTTCATCTGCCACTTCTTTGCCCATTTTCCTAATCTGCCTAAGACTTCCTGCAGCCTCTTTTTCCTCGAAACTTCCAGCCCCTCCACCTACCTTCATATTGTTTGCAAACTTTGCAACAAAGCCATCATCCAAATCATTGATATATACAGGTGTTTCCCCCCCCCCCTTACAAAGGTAGAGCATTCCTATGAAACCTTTCTTAAGCCGAAATGGCGTAAAGCGAAGAACCATTAATTTATATGGGAAAAATATTCTTGAAAGCAAAAATCCTCTTTGTAATGCGAAAACAGGTTACTAATGTAGGTCTTTCGTAAAAGTGAAGCGACGTAAAGCGAACATTCGTAAAGCGGGGGACACCTGCAATGTAAAAAGAATCGGTCCCAACACAGACCCCTATGGAACACCACTAGTCAATGGCAGCCAATCCGAAAAGACTCCCTTTATCCCCACTTTTTGCCTCCTGCCAATCAGCCACTGCTTTATCCATGCTAGAATCTTTCTTGTAATACCATGGGCTCTTAGCTTGTTAAGCAGCCTCATGTGTGGCAGCTTGTCAAAGGCCTTCTGAAAGTCCAAGTACACAACATCAAACGATTCTCCTTTGTCTATCTTGCTTGCTATTTTTCACAGATTTGTCAGGCAGTGATTTTCCCTTGAGGAAACCATGCTGACTTTGGCCTATTTTATCATGTGCCTCAAAGTACCCTGAAACCACATCTTAAACAATTGACTCTATTATATGCCCTCTCTTTGGCTCTGACTTCCCTTGTTAGCCATGGTTGTGTCATCTTGCCTTCAGAACACCTCTTACTCTTTGGGATTGTGTATATCCTGTGTCTCCTGAATCATATCCAGAAATTCCAGCTATTGATACCCTGCCATCATCCCTGCAAGTGTTCATTTACAATCATTTCTGGCCAGCTCCTCTCTCATGCCTCTGTAATCCACTGTAATACTGATACATCTGAATTTAGCTTCTCCTTCTCAAATTTCAGGGTGAATTCGATTATATTATTGTCCTTATTATGGTCCATTATAGTCCCTAAGGGTTATTTTACCTAAGCTGTCTAATCAGTTCTGGTTCATTGCATAACACCCAATCCAGAATAGCTGATCCCCAAGTGGGCTCAACCATGAGCTGCTCTAAAAAGCCATCTCATAGGCATTCTAGAAATTTCCCCTCTTGGAAGCCCACACAAACCTGATTTTCCCAATCTACCTGCATATTAAAATCCTCCGTGACTGTTGTAAGATTGTACTTTTGGCATGCATTTTCTATCACCCGTTGTAACTTATAGACCACATCCTTACTGTTGCTTGGGGGTCTGTATATAACTCCATTCAGGGCCTTTTTACCCTTGCAGTTCCTTACCTCTATCCAAAATGACTCAACACTTTCCGACTCTATTTCACCTTTTTCTAACGATTTAATTTCATTTTTTTACCAACAGAGCAACACACCCTCTCTGCCTTCCTGCCTGTCCTTTTGATACAATGTGTTACCTTGAAATTTAAGCTCCCAGCTACAGTTTTCTTTCAGCCATGATTCACTGATGCCGACAACATCATACCTGCCAATCTGTACCTGTGTCACTGGTTCATTTACCTTATTCTGTATACTGCACAAATTCAGTCCTGTATTCACACTTACTGAGTTTGTTCACCTTTTACTTTGCTACTCATCTCGTTGATTGCAACTTTGCCCTATCGAAAGCCGCTCCTTGCTAGGAGCCTTACTACACACTGCCTCTGTTTGTAACCCAACTACCTAATCTTCCGCACTGTCACTCTTGCTCCTATCCCCCTGCCAAATTAGTTTAAATCCACCCGAACCACTCTAACCAACCTGCCCACATGGATACCAGATCCCGTGGGGTTCAGGTGTAACCTGCCCTTTTGTATAGGGTCATACCTTCCCGATGAGAAGAGTTCCCAACGATGCATAAATCTGAACCACTGCCCCTGCACCTGTTCCTCAGCCATGCATTCACCTGCCAAATCATCTTAGACATACCCACACTAATGCGTGGCACAGGCACCAATCCAGGGATTACTACCCTGGTGTAGTAACCTCAGTTTCTCAGCTTTCTACCTAGCTGTCTAAGATATCTCTTCAGGACCTCCTCACCTTGTCTACCAATGTCATTAATGCAATATGTACCGTGACTTCTGACTGCTCACTCTCACCCTTGAGAGCACTATAGACATGATTGGAAACATCCCTGATCCTGGCACCAGGGAAGCAACATACCATCCAGTTATCTCTATCATGCTCACAGAACCTTGTCTCTGTTCTTCTGACTAAGGACCATGATGCGCCATCAATAACTCACTCTGAGACGTAAGGCGAGATATCGGCTTTTATTGACTGGAAGAAGGAACAAACAGTGAGTGACCACCATACTACATCCTGGAGACTGAGAGGCCGGGTTCAGGCCTTGATCACCTTTATACAGGGGTCTGTGGGAGGAGCCACAGGAGCAGTCAGCAGGGGGAGTGTCCAGACAGGTATGTGTAGTTCACCACAGACCAACCTACCAACACTTCACCTCTCTGCTCATCTGAGCCACAGTAGCAGACGCAGTGCCAGAGTCTCAGTCACAGTGGCTCCCCCTGGTAGGTCGTCTCCTTCAATAGTATCTAAAATTATATACTTATTATTGAGAGGAACGGCCACAGGTGTACTCTGGACTGTCTGTGCATTTCCCTTCCTTCTCCTGACAGTTACCTATGCCCTGCAAACAAGGGGTAACCACCTCCCTGTATCTCCTGCCTATCACCTCCTCATTCTCCAAAAGGCAGATTACTAAGCAAAAGAATGATGTCCAGGTAAGCTATGTGTTTTAGTGCATAAATCACTAATATTTCGCAGGCAGGTCCGACAGAGGACAGATGGTATTTTGACCTTTATTGTAAAGTGATTAGACTTTAAGGATAGGGAGGTTTTACTGAGTGTTGATGAGGCTTCTGTACACTTGGACAACTGTTTACAGCTTTCGTCTTCTTTCGTCTTTTAGCAGCCCAAAGGAGACTCACCACGTTAATTCCAGGGATGAGTGGTTTGCCCTATCAAAGAAAGCAGCTATTTTGGGATTGTATTCCCTTGTGTTTAGAAGAATAAGAGGTGAATTTATTCAAACATGCAAGATCCTGGGGGGGGGGGGGGGGCATCCATACCTGGAGACGTTTTCGCAAGTGAGACAGTCAGCAACAGGAGATAGCTACAAAGTAAGTGACTGTCATTTAAACTGAGAAGTGTCGAAATACCATCTCTCAGAGGGTAGTGAATCTCTGGAAGTCTCTGGCCCTGAGGGCAATGAGAGCCCAATTATTTGGTGCATTTAATGTGCAAATAGATAAATATTTGAAGACTTGAAGAATTGAACATTATCGGGAACTGACATAGAAGAGGAGCAGAGACCAGTAAAGATCAGCGACGATCATATGAAATGGGGCCTGGTTGCATACTCCTGTCCTATTGTAGATACTCTCACCATATATTCATGGTGATTATTTATTTATTTATTTATTGGGATACGCACAGAATAGGCTCTTCCAGCCTTTTGTGCCATGCAGCCCATCAGCACTCCAATTTAATCCCAGCCTAGTCACTGGACAATTCCAATGACCAATTAACCTGCCAACCAGTACAACTTAACTGCTAGTGCTTAAGAAAGCATACGGTGCATTGACCTTCATCAATTGTGGGATTGAGTTTAGGAGCTGAGAGGTAATGTTGCAGCTATATAGGACCCTGGTCAGACCTCACTTCGAGTACTGTGCTCAGTTTTGGTCGCCTCACTACAGGAAGGATGTGGAAACCGTAGAAAAGGTGCAGAGGAGATTTACAAGGATGTTGCCTGGATTGGGGGAGCATGCCTTATGAGAATAGGTTGGGTGAACTCGGCCTTTTTTCCTTGAAGTGACGGAGGATGAGAGGTGACCTGATAGAGGTGTATAAGATGATGAGAAGCATTGATTGTGTGGATAGTCAAAGGCTTTTTCCCAGGGCTGAAATGGCTAGCACAAGAGGGCACAGTTTTAAGAGGTACGGAGGAGAAGTCAGGGGTAACTTTTTTATGCAGAGAGTGGTGAGTGCGTGGAATGGGCTGCCGGCAACGGTGGTGGAGGTGGAAACGATAGGGTCTTTTAAGAGACTCCTGGACAGGTATATGGAGCTCAGAAAAATAGAGAGCTATAGGTAACCCTAGGTAATTTCTCAGCTAAGGACATATTTGGCACAGCTTTGTGGGCCAAAGCTCCTGTATTGTGCTGTAGGTTTTCTATGTTTCTATGTCTTTACACTGTGGGAGGAAACTGGAGCTCCCGGAGCAGATTTACATTGTCACAGGGGAGAATTGAACCCATGTCGCTAGTACTATAAAGTGTTATACTAACCAGTACGTTACTGTGCATAACCAACATCCTATGGTAGAATGAATGAATATTTAATATCTCCTTAAGATGCCTGAATATATGTGAAGTCTTTAAAGAACACATGACTTACTTAAGGTAAAGGCTACTTACTTGTTGACGTAACTGCAACATGAATCACAGTGACTGTAATCGCATAATCCCATATCTGTTCTTTAACTACCCCAGCAAACAGCAGCCCACACACAAAGTAGGTCAACTCCATTGAGATCAGATTGACTAAAAGACAAGAAAGCCAAGTAACTCAGCTATTTATGTCACATTAAAAGCAAACATAATCATTTGGCATTGTAATGTAATGAAGTAGAGGAAATTTGTTCTCGGAGTTTGATGTAGGAAGATCAAGGCAATTCATTTCACTAATGTAAGAATTTATTACAGGTCATCATTCGGCAAAAGAATTGAAAATTTCAATCTAAGACTTTAATGACAGTATCAAGGTATGTATCATACATAGTAGATAATCAGCAGATTAATGGAACCAACTTAAATCATCTATTGGTCCTAGATAAATCAAAGTGCTGAGCTGTGAAACAATTAACCACATGGCAGGACATGGCAGGCCTTAACATAGTGTTAAGGCTCTTAATGATTTGAAAATATTTTTTATTATTTAAGTATGTTTTACATTGAATTCAAAGATTTAGAATGAGATGAAACAATAGGGCCTATTAGGGACCAGAAAGATGACCTATGTGTGGAGGTGGAGACAATGAATAAGATTCCAATTGAATACTTTGTAAATTTCTCCGAGAAGAGGGGAATTTTGTCAACATGGTTAGAAAGAACAGTAGTGAAATTCTGATTGTCAAGTAGATGCTAAAAGAGGATGAATTAAGGGCTTTTAGCAGCTTTAAAAATGGACAACTCACCAGGCCTGGATGATATATATACCTGACTGTTAAAGAAGCAGGAGAGGAGGATTTGATCACCTTTCTCCAGTCCTTCCTGATTATAACAATGGTACCAGAGGACTGGAGGATACCTACAGTACATTGTGTCATTGTTTAAAACAGTGAAAGTATAAACTAAAGTAATCACAAGCCAGTTCGGTCAAATTTAGCATTGGAGATATTATTAGAATCCATACTCTGGGACAATGTAACTCTGCTTAGAAGTTTACAGATTTATCAAAAAGAAACAGGATGGAGTGCCAAGCCTGACTGAGTTGATTTCACTATTTGAAGTGGTAATAAGAAGGATCAGTGAGAATGGTGCATCAGTCTACATGGATTTCAGCAAAGCTTTTTTATTAAAACAAGCCCTTCCATGATAAGTCTTTCAAAGCTGTAACTGTGCATGACAGGAACAGTGGCAAACTTTATCCAAAATGGGGAGTCAAATCCCTACCCCTACTCAGATGGTGGTATGGATGCAGACCTCATTCCCCAGTTGAGTGCTAGAGGCAGAAACACTCATCACCTTTGAACCATACTTGAATGTGTAATTAAAGAGCTTTCATCTAGCGCTGGAAGCTGGGACTCACCTGACTGGATCGTTCTTGACCGTCACAGACTAAGAACAGAACTGGCCCAAATCAAAACAGAAAACGTTAAGAAATATACCGAAAGGTCAATCATTGGACCTGAATGTCATTTTAAGTTCAGATAAATCATATTTTTCTGTTTTTTTAAATTTTAGATTTTAGTATTGGTTTAACATAATTATATATTCATATTTAAGATTAATAAAATTGGTATGATTCAAATTAACTTTCTTTGCTACATGACAATAAATTAGATTTTCTTGTCATCCCCTAGGAATTCAATATCTCCTGACTGCTCTTCTTCCTCCAGGACATGGGTACCAAAGATTGGTATCTGGGGTGTTAAAATAGTAGAGCACCATTTTGGGGGGAAATTAGGATTAACAGTTGATACTGCAGATTTAAGTATCCAGAAAACAATGTTCCAGCAATGCTTCTTGGACGAGTGAAGACTTACTGAGGGAAGTTCCCCTCCATATTTTCTCTAATGTTATACCCAATAAAATAAGCATATTCCAATATACACTGCGACTCCCATTTCAAGCATCATCAATATTAGCTAATGTAAGTCACAGTGGTGTTTGCTAGAGCAAGCTGTCCATCTCATCTCACACAACATCCCAGCTGACATGCTAAGAATTTACGCACCATCTTATTCAAGTATAACAACGACAGTAACACACAACTGAAAACTTGAGACATGGCCTGTGTGCACTCTTGGCTGAAACAGGACAAATCCATAAGACATAACAGCGAATGATGCCATTCTGCCCATCAAGTCTGCTCTACCAAAATTTGTTCATGGCTGATCCAATTCCCTCTCAACCCCTTTTTACTGCCTTCCCCCATAACCTTTCATGCCCTGACATCAATTTTCTCCTTCAATACACCCAATGGCCTGGCCTCCACAGCTGAACATGGTTACAAATCTATAGATACCCCATCCTCTGCATAAAGAAATTCCTGCTCATCTCCATTATTAATGGAGTCTCTCTATATTGAGGTTGAATTGAATTGAATTGCCTTTATTTCTTACATCCTTCACATACATGAGGAGTAAAAATCTTTACATTACGTCTCCATCTAAACGTGCAATGTGCAATCATTGTAATTTATAATAATTTATAATAAATAGAACAGTCAATATAATACAGAGCACACTCAAGTCAGTGTGAGTTCATCAGTCTGATGGCCTGGTGGAAGAAGCTGTGCTGGAGCCTATTGGTCCTGGATTTTATGCTGCGGTACCGCTTCCCGGATGGTAGCAGTTGGAATAGATTGTGGCTGGGATGGCTTGGGTCCCCAATGATCCAACGGGCCCTTTTTACACACCTGTCCTTGTAAATTCCTGAATCATGGAAGTTGATTCTGTAGTTTACAACTACAGATGCACTGGGCTGTCCGCACCGCTCTCTGTAAAGTCCTGAGATTGAGGGAAGTACAGTTCCCATACCAGGCAGTGATGCAGCCAGTCAGGATGCTCTCAGTTGTGCCCCTGTAGAAAGTTCTGAGGATTTGGGGGCCCATACCAAACTTCCTCAACCGTTTGAGATGAAAGAGGCGCTGTTGTGTCTTTTTCACCACACAGCTGGTGTGTGCAGGCTACGTGAGGACCTCGGTCATGTGGATCCTGAGGAACTTGAGGTTGTTTACCCTCTCAACCTCAGATCCATTGATGTCAATAGGGGTTAGCCCATCTCCATTCCTCCTGTAATCCACAACCAGCTCCTTTGTTTCTGCAACTTTGAGGAAGAGGTTGTTTTCTTGACCCCACTGTGTCAGAGAGGTGACTTCTTCCCTGTAGGCCACCTCGGTATTGTTTGAGATAATGTAGTGTCATTGGCAAATTTAATTAGCAGATTGGAGCTGTGGGTGGCGATGCAGTCATGGGTATACAGGGAGTAAAGGAGGGGACACAGTACGCAACCTGAGGGGCTCCTGTACTGAGAGTCAGAGGGTTGAAGGTGAGGGAGTCCACTCTTACAACCTGCTGGCAATCTGACAGGAAGTCCAGGATCCAGCTGCACAAGGCAGGGTCAAGGCTGAGTTCTCTGAGCTTCTTGTCATGTCTGGATGGAACTATGGTATTGAATGCTGAACTGTAGTCCAAGAACAGCCCTCTGACCTGGACTCCCCCACTACAGGAAATATCCTGTCCACGTCCACTCTATCTAGGCCTTTCTCGTTCGATAGGTTTTGATGAAATCCCCACTCATTCTTGCAGGTTTCAGTGCTTACAGTCTCAGAACCTTCAAATACTCCTCATATGATCAGCCTTTCAATCCCAGAATCATTTTCCTCAACCTTCTCAGAACCCTCTCTAAGGTTAGCATATCCTTTTGTAAGTAAGTGGCCAAAACTCTGAGAGAGGCCTCACCAGTGCTCAACATTACATCCTCGCTTTTATGTTCCAGACTTCTAGAAAGATCTAAGTTATATTTGACTTCCTCAACCTGCAAGTTAACCTTTAGAAAATCCTGCATGATGATGCCCAAATCCCCTTGCATCTTAGATTTTTGTATTTTCTCCTTGTTTAGAAAATAGTTTGGACCTTTATTCCTTCTACTGAAGACTATAACCATAAAATTCCTGACACTGAATTCCATCTGCCACTTCTTTGCCCATTCTTCTAATCTGTTTGAGTCCTTTTGCAGCCCCCCCCCCCGCTTCTTCAACACTAGCTGCCCCTCCACCTATCTACCTATCATCCACAAACTTGGCCACAAAGCCATCAATTCCATCATCCAAATCATTGACATACAATGTAAAACAAAATGGTCCCAACACCAATCCCTGTGAATCACCACTAGTCACCAGCAGCCAATTAGACAAGGTTCTCTTTATTCCCATTCTTTGTCTCCTGCCAATTAGCCAATGTTTTATCCATGCTAGTATCTTTCCTGTAATACTATGCCATCTTATCTTACTAAGCAACCTCATGTGCAGCACCTTGTCAAAGGCCTTCTGAAAATCCAAGTACACAGCATCTACCGATTCTCCTTTGCCTATTCTGCTTGTTATTTCCTCAAGGAACTCCCTTAAAGAAACCATGTTGACTTTGGCATATCTTACCATGTGCCTCCAAGTACCCCAAAATCCCATCCATAACTATCAACTCCCAACCACTGAGGTCAGAGTAACTGGCCTATGATTGTCTTTCTTCTGCCTTTCTCCCTAGTTGTAGAGTTGAGTGACCCTTGCAATTTTCCAGACCTCAGGAACTACATCAGAATAACTGATTCTTAAAAGATCATTACTAATGCCTTCACAATCTCTTCAGTTGGGCTTACCTTCCTATTTTATCTTTTCCCTCTTTATGGCTTTTTCAGATGCTTTCTGTTGGTTTTCAGAAGCTTTCCAATTCTCCAACTTTTGCTCTATTATATGCCCCCTTTTTGTTCTTATGTTGATTTTGACTTCCATTGTCAGCAATGGTTGTGTCATCCTGCCTTTAGGATACCTCTTCTTTTTTGTGATGTATCTATCCTGTGCAGATGCAGTTTAATGTGGATAAGTGTGAGGTTATCCACTTTGGTGGCAAGAACAGGAAGGCAGATTACTATCTAAATGGTGTCAAGTTAGGAAAAGGGGAAGTACAACGAGATCTGGGTGTCCTTGTTCATCAGTCACTGAAAGCAAGCATGCAGGTACAGCAGATAGTGAAGAAAGCTAATGGCATGTTGGCCTTCATAACAAGGGGAGTTGAATATAGGAGCAAAGAGGTCCTTCTGCAGTTGTACAGGGCCCTGGTGAGACCACACCTGGAGTATTGTGTTCAGTTTTGGTCTCCAAATTTGAGAAAGGACATTCTTGTTATTGAGGGAGTGCAGCGTAGTTTCACAAGCTTAATTCCAGGGATGGTGGGACTGTCATATGTTGAAAGGTTGGAGTGACTGGGCTTGTATATTTAGAAGGATGAGAGGGGATCTGATTGAAACATATAAGATTATTAAGGGATTATGGGGGAGTCCAGAACCAGAGGCCACAATTTAAGAATAAAGGGTAGGCCATTTAGAACGGAGTTAAGGAAAAACTTTTTCACCCAGAGAGTTGTGGATCTGTGGAATGCTCTGCCTCAGAAGGTAGTGGAGGCCACTTCTCTGGATGCTTTCAAGAAAGAATTAGATAGAGCTCTTAAAGATAGCAGTGTCAAGGGATATGGGGAGAAGGCAGAAACGGGGTACTGATTGTGGATGATCAGCTATGTTCACATTGAATGGCGGTGCTGGCTCAAAGGGCCAAATGGCCTACGCCTGCACCTATTGTCTATTGAATTGCTCCAGAAACTCAAGCTATTGCTGCTCTGCCATCATCCCTGCTAGTGTCCCCTTCCAATCAACTTTGGCCAACTCCTCTCTCATGCCCCTGCAATTCCCTTTACTCCACAGTAATATTGATACATTTTAATTTAGCTTCTCCCGCTCACATTGCAGGGAGAATTCTATCTTATTATAGTCACTGCCTCTTAAGGGTTCCTTTACTTTAAGCTCCCTAGTCAAATTTGGTTCATTACATATTATCCAATTCAGATAACCTGATCCCCTAGTGAGCTCAATCACAAGCTGTTCTAAAAAAGCCATTGCATACTCACTCTACAAATTCTTTCTCTTGGGAATGAAAGTCAGCACCAATCTGATTTTCCCAATCTACCTGCATATTGAAAACCCCATAACTATCATAATATTTCCCTTTTGACATGCATTGTAATTTGTAGCCCACATCCTGGTTACTGTTCAGATGCCTATATGTAACTCCTTTCATGATATTTTTACCCTTGCATTTCCTTAACTCTACCCACAAGGATTCTGCATATTCCAATTGTATATCACCTCGTTCTAAGGATTTGATTTCATTTTCATCCCACAGAGCCATGCCACTCCATCTGCCTTCCTGCCTGCCCTTTTGATGCAATGTTTATCCTTGGATGTTTATCTCCCAACTATACTTTTCTTTCAGCCAATATTCAGTGATGCCTACAATGTCACACCTGCCAATTTCTAACTGTGCTACAAGATCTAACTTATTCCATATATTGCATGAATTCAAATATAACACCTTCAGTCATGTATTCATCGCCCTTTTCAATTTTGTCCCCCTGTAACATTGCAGCTAATCCCACTAATTGCAATTTTGCCCTATCATCCACATGTCCTTCCTGACAGTCTTACTGCACAGTGCCCCAGCTTGTATACCAATTGCCCCATCCTCAGCCCAATCACTCTGGTTCCCATACCCTTCCCTACCGCTCTAGAGAGCCTGCCTGCAAGCATTTGGTTCCTTTCACGTTCAAGTGTAACCCATTCCTTTTGTACAATTAATAACTTCCCCAGAAGAGAACCATAGAACATTACAGCACAGAAACAGGCCTTTTGGCCCTTCTTGGCTGTGCCAAATCATTTTTCTCTCTAGCCCCACTGACCTGCACCTGACCCATATCCCTCCAAACCCCTCTCATCCATGTACCTGTCCAAGTTTTTCTTAAACATCAAAAGTGAGCCCACATTTACCACTTCATCTGGTAGCTCAGTCCACACTCCCACGGCTCTTTGTGTGAAGAAGCCCCCCTCTAATGTTCCGTTTGAACTTTTCCCCCTTCACCCTTAACCCATGACCTCTGGGTTTTTTCTCCCCTAGCCTCAGTGGAAAAAACATGCTTGCATTCATTCTATCTATACCCATCATAATTTTATATACCTCTATCAAGTCTCCCCTCGTTCTTCTACACTCCAGGGAATAAAGTCCTAACCTATTCAACCTTTCTCGGTAAATCAGTTTCTCAAGTCCCAGCAACATCCTTGTAAGCCTTCTCTGCACTCTTTCAACCTTATTAATATCTTTCCTGTAATTCGGTGACCAAAACTGCACACAATACTCCAAATTCGGCCTCACCAATGCCTTATACAACCTCACCATAACATTCCAACTCTTATACTCAATACTTTGATTTATAAAGGTCAATGTACCAAAAGCTCTCTTTACTACCCTATCTACCTGTGATGCCACTTTTAGGGAATTTTGTATCTATATTCCTAGATCCCTCTGTTCTACTGCACTCCTCAGTGCCCTACCATTTACCTTGTATGTTCTACCTTGGTTTTTCTTTCCAAAGTGCAATACCTCACACTTGTCTGTATTAAACTCCATCTGCCATTTTTCAGCCCATTTTTCCAGCTGGTCCAGATCTCTCTGCAAGCTTTGAAAACCTTCCTCACAGTCCACTAAACCTCCAATCTTTGTATTATCAGCAAATTTGCTGATCCAATCATCCAGATCAGTGACATAGATGACAAAAAACAATGGACCCAGCACTGATCCCTGTGGCACACCACAAGTCACATGCCTCCACTCAGAGTAGCAATCCTCCACTACCACTCTCTGGCTTCTTCCATTGAGCCAATGTCTAATCCAATTTACTACCTCTCCATGTATACCTAGCAACTGAATCTTCCTAACTAACCTCCTATGCGGGACCTTGTCAAAGGCCTTACTGAAGTCCATGTAGACAACATCCACTGCCTTCCCTTCATCCACTTTCCTTGTAATCTCCTCAAAAAACTCTAATAGATTTGTTAAACATGACCTATCACACACAAAGCCATGTTGACTCTCTCTAATAGGTCCCTGTCTATCTAAATACTTGTAGATCCTATCTCTTAGTATTCCTTACAATAATTTACCTACTACCGATATCAAACTTACTGGCCTATAATTTCCCAGATTACTTTTAGAGCCTTATGAGATCCCAATGTTTCAGAAATCTGAAGCCCTGCGCTCTGCACCAGTTCCTCAGCCACATCATCCTATTCTTACCTGCTCTGGCACATGGCACAGGCAGCAATCCAAGGATTACAACCCTATAAGTCCCACTTTTCAGCTTTCTACCTGCCTCCCTAAATTCTTTCTTCAGGACCTCCTCCCTTTTTCCACCTATGACACTGGTGCCAATATGTACCAAGACTTCTTGGCTGTTCAGAATGCCATGGACTCGATCTGTGACCCTGGCATCTGGGAGGTAACTACCACCTGGATGTCTGTATCATGTACACAGACTCTGATGTATACTCCCTTAACTAGGGAATTCCCTATCACTACTGCAATTCACTTCTCTCCCACTTCCCTTCAGAACCATAACACCAAACACAGTGCCAAAAACCCATTTGCTGCAGCTCCCCCCTTGTAGGTCACCCCTCCAACAGTATCCAAAGCGGAATACTTGAGAGGAATGGCCACAGGGGTACTCTGCAATAGCTGACCATTACCTTCCCCTCTCCTGACAGTCACCCAGTTACCTGCTTCCTGTAACTTAGGGGTAACTACTTCTTTGTAGCTCCTATCTATTACCTCCTATCTATCACTATTGACACTATCACTCAGTTTCCTATATGAACCAAAGAGAACAACTTGGCCCATTGGAGTCTTTACAACAATGAGTAAAATAGCGTAAGATTTAATGGTGCCATTAAATTGTACTAAATAGCCCAATTCTGTTCCTATGTCTTATAGTCCAAATAACTTATTCATGGTCTTCTAATTAAAAAGTGGACATTCTGTAAAGCTTTCAAATGATTGTATTCACTCTTTTGAAATATTCCACAGTTTCACTAACAGTCTGGATGGCCATTTATCAGACTGGACAAAATGAGAGTTCATTAACCACCCTCCTTCCCCTTCACCTTCTACCTTTTACTCCTTCCCCTCCCCACCTCATTATTGTGGCTTCTATCCCCTTCCTTTCAGGTCCTGATAAAGGGTCTTGGCCTGAAGTGTTGGCTCTTTACTCTTCTTATTATATGTTGCCTGACTTGTTGATTTTCTCTACGATTTTATGTGTGGATTTACAACATCTGCAGCGTCTCTTGTATTTATGGGAGTTAAGGTTTTCAGGTAGATGGAGATCATCAGCCTGGGAAGGCAGTCCATCTATGAGAGGGAAAACTCTGATTTCAAACCTCTGCTGCCTGCGGCCATACCCACTCATGGGAAAGGCTTCGGGAGTAAACCCTTAGCACAAATCCGGAGCTGGAGTCCCTAAGGCAGTCCGACGTTGCCTTCAACCTCACTCTGGCAACTCCTGCGATGACACTGGTGCCAAGCTGTATTGGCCCTTGCCCTTCCCTTGGACAACATCGGTGGCGTGGAGAGGGGAGACTCGCTGCTTGGGCAATAGCCGGTCTTCCATACAACCTTGCCCAGGCCTGTTCCCTGAAGAAGACCTTCCAGGCGCAAATCCATGGTCTCACGAGACTAATGGATGTTATACATCACACAAGGTTCCTTAAGGTTGTTATAGCCAGACAAGTTAGTGGGGATAAGCTCCCACTACCTATTAAATGCTCCCAATGGTGTGCACCTCAAATAGCCTCTGACAACCAGGTCCAGCTCCTGGCCTTCACGTGTGGCTTAGCTACTAAGTCCAGTGGAACTGTTTCTACTGGCTGGAGAAGGTGCAAAGGCAGGTTATTGGTGCTTCAGGCTCATGGGGCTCATCAGGCTTGGTTCTCAGTCCATCTAGGAGAAGGAAATCTTTAATCGCAATCCTCCACTGCCTTGTGGCTATAACCACTCGTAGAGAAGGCTTCAGGAGTAAACCCTGAGGAAAATTCAGAGCTGAAGTAGCCTAAGGCAGTTGTACATTGAGTTCAGTGCTGCTGGTGCCGAACTGTATCGATCGCCGCATGGAGAGGAGGAGCTTGGTCTCCATATTGTACTGTCCTGGCTTACATACTGGCTTGCTAGGTCGCAATATCCATTGTTGACCCTGACTGATGGAAGGCCTCCAATGACAGTTAGTTATATTGATGATAATAATTTTATCTTTCCAAATCTGTTTGTATGATAAAGCATGGGACGGATGTAAAATTTGTAAATAATGGCATACACAAGATCTTACTCAAACTATTGTGAAAAATGTAGAAGTAGAATTGATCACAGAAGAGGCGGAAAGTCATTGTCTTTGAATTAGTGCAACATAACTATTATGTCATTTTCCAAATCACCAATAGTAGCGTTTAAAAGGAAATTTATTGATAGTGAAATGTTTCAAATATATTGAAGATGCCGTTAACTCTAAATTAAAGTTGAGACATCAATGACTTGATATGTTAATTCCATTTTGCTCTCCATATCCTCAGCATGTTTGTTGTATTTCAGATTTGCCATATCAATTTTTTTTTATTTCAATTGCCATTGTACGTACATCACTTAAGTCCCTAAATGAAGTTAGGGGATGTTGGTCAATCTAGTATTGTCCATTTAACAGGAAATTTAATTTCAAATATTCTTTCTAACATTCAACTTTAAAATGTCAAGACATGTCCTTAACCTGCAGATAAAGAATAAACATTGCCTGGCTGCCGTGGCTTACAGCATTTTTGTGTGTATAATGGCATCACTTTCATACTTGCTTACCCTTGTATTCTGAGCTTGAGTACAATGGTTCTGTTTTGAAGTCGAATGGCATGAACTCATCATATGTTTCAAGCCTAAAAATAATAAAACATTAGTTGCAATGGCAGAACTTGAAGAAGATTTGCCAACCTAAAAGAGAATAATTTGGAACCACAAAAATATGCTTACATCATTTTAATTTCTGAATTTATTTTATTCTTAATAGCAAGCAAGGACAAACAAGACTCCTGTTTCTTGAGTATTGCGTGTGTCAAAATTCTGCCAATTTTCTGCTCAATGTGTAGGTACCAGTTTGTAGTGTAACTTATGTTGTCTACCAGATTCAGAACAGTAGGAAAAGCGTAGCACATGCTCACCAGAAATATACAGGGTAGCTACAGAGAGCTGTTGATCACGCTGTTGCAGTGCTATCAAATTTAACCTCGACCTGTAGTGAGGACAAGTAGGAAGATCCACCATTGATCTCTTGCATAGTGATTGTTGGTTTTCCAGATATTGGCAGGCTTTGCAGAGGATATGAAGCTTTGTTAACTTTCGAGTGTCAGTAGATGATGTTTCTCCAAGGCACACAGAATGCAATGCCACAGTGAGGTTGAGGAGAGGCTGCATGGAACAGGACATAGTAATAGCAGATGAGGCCCTCACCAGCCACACTGTGCTTCGAGACCAGTTCTGTTGCTCAGTGAAAAACAATGGCTTCATTTCACCAAGAAGTTGTAGTGGTATTCACTTTCCATTGTCTAAGCTGTTGCAGAGAAGTCTGCAACATTTCACACTTCCTGTACTGAGCAGAATTGATTTCTTTCTCTCTTGGATTGGGCATCAAGATAGTAAGAACATGTAAATATCCCAGGCCCGAGATGGGTGTTATTGACTATACTTACTAATGTACAAATATGTCACCATATCCAACCCTGAGGTTTGTTTTCTTGCAGGCGTGCTCTGTAAATCTAAGAACCATAATAGAATTAATGAAATATTGCATCCGACAGGGAGCAGAGAAAAAAGTGTGAGAAAGACAACAGTCCGTACAACCACAAGGAAATAGTAATAATATTTCTGGAGGTTTCACAACTGATCGTTGTTGTATGGCATGCCAAGGTTCGGCCTAAGAGTCTGGCTCGGACCCAGAAGCGTAGGACCTTGAGTCCCTGGAGTCAGGCGATTTGAGGGTCGGTGTCACGACAGGAAACCCATGTGTTGTCGGGGGAGTTCAGATATCTACAACTGCGTGCCCAGTTTTTCAGGCACAGAGCTCGAAAAAAGCAACGTGGCAGACTTTTAACATCGTAAACCAGCGAGTTGTTTGTTATGTCTCCCCGCTCGCTGGGAAAATGGAGACATCTCTTTCCCCCTTATTAGGGACGGAGAGAACCTGTGGTATGTTGAATACTGGATGAAACGCGAAGTCTTTGGGGTAGCTGCAGTCTGTGTCTTTGCTGTTGCTTTGCTCGCGTTTGAGTGCTCGGTGGTGGCGTCAATGCTTTTTTTCGCCAGTGAGAGGTGGAGTGGGGATCGTTGCTTGCTGCCCCTTACACATGGCGGGGGGAGCTGGGGTGACTTTGGGGTTCTAACATTTAACTGTCATTTATTCTTTGGGGCACTCCTCTGTTCTCATGGATGGTTGTGAAGAAAAATGCATTTCAGGATGTATATTGTATGCATTTCTCTGACATTAAACTGCACCTTTGAACCTTTGATAATTTAATAATAATAAATAAATAAGCAATAAACAGGAGATAAAGAGTCCTTGAAAGAAACTTCCATGAATTCACACTTGATGAATTCTCATTCATAACAGAAAACTGCTTTGCTCCTATTTAAATAATGGGTGATTGATACGCTGAAGTTCAAGTAATGAAGAATTCATACCCTACCATTATAACAACACCGGATACATGGCAAATACTAAATTACTAGGCTGACAATTTGTAGATATGAGTAGCAGTCCAAATATGGATTTTTTTTCAGAACTTAAATCTAGTAGGTGTGAAAATGTAGCTGCAATGATGCAGCCCTGAAAACACCCAATAAACAATATGAAAACAGGGAAATTTGTAAAACATGAAAAACTACAAATTCAAAAAGTGAAATGCCAGCAGTTCAAAAGTGTTCATTTTCCCTTGCTCAATACTTAGTCAAACCACCTCTTGAAGCTACAGGTTTTACAGCCAATAGACTTTTGGTTAAGTCTCAATGAACTTTGCACAATGCGATAGAGCAAGATTTGCACTCCCCTCTTTTTCAAAACTTTTCAAGCTGTGCCACATTAGTTGGACAGCAATCTTGAGGTATTGCCAGAGATGTTTCATTGGGTTAAGGTCAGGACTCTAGGCCACTCAAGAACATTAGTTTTCATTTGAAGCCACTCCATGGTTGCTCTGGCAGTGCTCTTTGGGTTGTTGTCCTGCTGAAAGACAAGCTTCCTACCTAGCTTAAGCTTTCTGGAAGAGGCTAGCAGGTCTTTATTCAGGATCTCTCAGTGTTTAGCAGCATTCATCTTCCCATCATTCCTGACCACCCTCATACTATCCCACCGTACTTTACAGCAGAGATGGTGTTACCTGTTTGACACACAGTATTAGATTTACACCACACATACTGCTTAGTGTTGAGGCCAAAAAGTTCCATTTTAGTCTCATCCGACAACAAGACCTTCTTCCACGTCTTTATAGTATCTTTTAAGTGACGCTCTGCAAACGCGTTATGGGCAAGGATATGCTTTTTTTTTTGAACCAGGGTTTCTTCCTCCACTCTTCCATAAATACCCTTTTCGTGCACAGCCTTAGAGATCGTGGAGCCATGAACTTCATCTCCAGTTACAGCTGCTGACTTCTGCAGCTCCCTCAGAGTGAATGTTGGCATCACAGTCGCCTCTCTTACAAGTGCCGCTCCTCTCTGGTCACTAAGTTTAGAGCAGCAGCCTGACCTAGAAAGTGTGGTTGTGGTTTTATATTTTTTCCACTTATTCACTATAGACCACACTGAGCTCTGAGGTATGTTCCATGCCTTTGAGATGGTCTTGTACCTTTCCTCTGATCTGTGCTTCTCTGTTATCATTTCTCTGACTTGTCTTGAATGCTCTTTTGCCTTCATTTTCATTTGACCTTACAGACAGAGTGGGTATTTATTTTTATGAATTCTTTGAAAACAACTGATCATCCTATTTTCTTTTTCAACAAATTGGGTGAGTTGGCAAGGTAATATTCCAAGGTTGTCAAGCCGAGGAGTGGTAGTGGGGACAAGCTCCCACTACCTAAAAGTGTTCCTCACAGCATGCGCCTCAAATAGCCTCTGACAACCGAGTCCAACTCCTGGCCTTCTCATGTGGCTTAGCCTCTAAGCCTGGTGGAACTGTTTCTACTGACAGGAGAAGGGATGAAGGCGGGTCCTGGCACCTTAAAACCAGTGCTTTGGGTAGATGGAGCTCGTCAGCCTGGGAAGGCAGTCCATCTAAGAGAGGGAAAACTCCGATTTCAAACCTCCACTGCCTTGCGGCCATACCCACTCAAGGGAAAGGCTTCGGGAGTAAACCCTGAGGACAAATCCAGAGCTGGAGTCCCTAAGGCAGTCCGATGTTGTCTTCCACCTCGTTCTGGCAACTCCTGTGACGTCACTGGTGCCAAGCTGTATCGGCCCTTGCCCTTCCCTTGGACAGCATCGGTGGCCTGGAGAGGGGAGACTTACTGCTTGGGCAACTGCCGGTCTTCCATTCAACCTTGCCCAGGCCTGCACCCTGGAGAGGCTGAAGCAAAACTTTCCAGGCGCGGATCCATGGTCTTGCGAGACTAACCGATGCCATCCATTGCACCTGAGGAAAGTTAGCATAGTACTTACAAAGGGGATGAATACTTCAGTTTTGGTTTTTAATTTTTAGTAAATTGTTGACAGGCTTGGGAATTTTTCTTTTGATTTGACATGATGCACAATGTTTTGTAGATTAGCTCAAAAAATTCTACGTCAATATATGTTAAATTTAGAAAATGAGACAGTAAAATGTGAAAAAAGTTGTGGGGACTGAATACTTTCTCAAGGCACAATATATTTCCAGCACCGTGAGAGTGCCATGTATGGACAACGAGGTGTTCTGCATCTGCATGAAGTTCTTCTCTTGGAGTGTGCACATACTCTGAGCACCAGGATGGTCATAAGCCAACAGTGGGTGAGCAGTGCTCTCAGTTAGTCTGCCGATTGTGGCTAAGTAATAGCAGTGTATACAACCTGTGAGATGTTAACATGCTGGGACAAGTGGTCACATGTAAGGGTTTGTTGGGGCAGTTAGGAACTAGGCACAGTTCCTCAACATTAGAGATCGAAGGTAGTTGAGCAATAGCAATGAGGTAGTGGAGGTTGGTGGAATACAGCACTTGATGATGCACACATTGACCTTGAGCGCATGTATAAATTAATTTGTTACAGTTCAGCCTCCATGTTATTGCAGCTACAAATTTGATACACATATCGACATCTCCTACTGCCAAGTTGGGGATACATCAGGAGGGGGCTGCAGACCTCTCCCTCTTCTCCAGCATTGCATCAGAAATCTAGTAACACACACAAAATCCCGGAGGAGCTCAGCAGGCCAGGCAACATCTACGGAAAAGAGCAAACAGTTGACGTTTCGGTCCGAGCCCCTTCATCAGGGCTCCAGGAAATGTCTTGGCCCAAAATGTTGACTCTTTTCCATAGATGCTGCCTGGCCTGTTGAGTTCCTCCAGCATTTTGTCTGTGTTGCTTTGGCTTTCCAGCATCTGCAGATTTTCTCATATCAAAAACTTAATGCCTGATTTATTTTGAGATCTTTGTTTTCAGCCATGAATTTCAGTTAGCCAACAATTAAAATGATTTCCCTTATTAATTCCAGCTATGAACCACCCTACCTCAGAAGTGCAGCCTTTCCTTAAGCAGCACAAGCAAGCTTAAATTTTCCCTAACCAACTGTAAAATTTGGGGCAGGATTCACTAAAGCAACTGTGAGTACAGTTACCACTGCTGAGGTCAATACTCTGAGTAGGAAGCTTGAATCTGACACATGGCCTGCAGCACTAGGTCAGCTGAGCTCAGGTTAATGAATTTTTAGGATCTAACCACTTTGTTTTGCAAGTATATTTAAGTTAGCTTCAATAAAATTTTACCCGACCACACATGAAGTAACTACTAATCCCATGGTCAACATGAAAGAGCTTTTGCAGCATCTGGCTTTATAAACAGCCAATCACCCCCAAGATTCCGAATGGGGTCCGATTAAGATCCTGTAAAACCGTAGTGAGAATTATTCACTCTTACGCTCAACATATGTCACCCATTTACACTAGTGACATATCCTTTAATGATTTCTGTATCTTGATGTACAAATTTCTTTGTCCAATCAATGCATCAGTTTTCCCCACTTATACCACCACTGAACCATGATAGTAGGTATCCTTTGGTCTCGTGAGGCCATGAATTTGCGCCTTGGAAGGTTTCCAGGGCTCAGGCCTGGGCAGGGTTGTATGGGAGACCGGCAGCTGCCCAAGCTGCAGGCCTTCCCCTCTCCACGCCACCGATGTTGTCCAAGGGAAGGGTACTAGGACCCAAGCAGCTTGGCACTGGTGTCGCAGAGCAATGTGTTGTTAAGTGCCTTGCTCAAGGACACAACACGCTGCCTCAGCTGCGGCTCGAACCATGGTCCTTCAGATCACTAGACCGATGCCTTGTCCACTAGGCCACGTGCCAACACTGAACCATGATAGAACTTGGTAATACAGCCATTATTCCTGTGCCTCTTCTCTACAAGACAACATGGTACTAATTAAACTGCCAGACACTTTTTATCTTTACATGGTTTTTTCTATTTCAAGCCTTCATCTGTCTAATTTTCTCTCATTCTTTGGTTTCAGAGAACTGCAGCTGCCATTAGTTCTTCCATTTGTTTAACCTATCTGTGTTGCCTTCTCTTTTCTATTCATTATGTATATCAAATATGTTCATTCATTATGTGCTGTGTCACATGACATAGGCGATCATGCTCTTTCTACGACCATGATTGGTCTTGCCAAATGTTTCTACTGAAGTGGTTTGCCATTCCTTTCTTCTGGGCAGTGTCTTTACAAGACGGATGACCCCAGCCTTTATCAATACTCTTCAGAGATTGTCTGCCTGGCATCCGTGGTCATGTAACTCGGACTTCTGATATGCATCAGTTGCTCATAATCCACAAATGTAAGTATACTCCTCTCCATTTCTATGTCTAGATGATTCATATATAGTATAGAATGTTGGGTCTCAGCAGTGGGTAGGGAGAGGAGTGGTGGTGTAACTTTCACCATTGCTAGGCGAGCAAAGGATAAAATTTTTATTTCAGCTTTTTGATTCTTACCTCCCAAACCTTCCTGTTCACAGTTCTCTGAGCTTAATAACTTCCCTCTTGGAACCTTACAACATGCATAATGTAATGCCATGCCGATGACACAGATTAGTAAGCAGAAACTGTTATGTACTTCAACCACAAGACACAGGAGCAGAATTAAGCCATCTGGCCCATCGAATCTGCTCCACCACTCCATCATGCCTGATCCTTGTTTTCTATCTCCTCCTCAATCCCAGTTCTCAGCCTTCTCCCTGTAACCTTTGATGCCGTGTCCAATCAAGAACCTATCAATCTCTGCCTTAAATATACCCAATGACCTGGCCTCCACAGCTGCACGTGGCAACAGGTTCTTGTAAGTTTGATGTGATTTATTTTTCAGAAGAACACTTCTTCATCTGCTTTCTTGTCCCAAGATCTTTCTTGTCCCCTAGTAGCAGAGTGGTTTGCGCGGTGCTATTACAGCTTGGAGTGCAGGGTTTGGAGTTCAAATCTAGCATCATCTGTAAGAAATCTGTACATCCTCCTGGCGGAAGGTGCAGGTTTTCTCCGGTTTCCTTCCACTGTTCAAAAGCACACCAGGTAGGTTAGCTGGTCATTGCTAATTATCCGGTGATTAGATTAGTGTCAAATTGGCATTGTTGGTGGTTGCTAGGGTGGCATAGCATGAAGGGCCGGAAGGGTATATTCCACACTGTATTGCCAAATAAATAAATAAATACTATTTTGCAGATGACACACACGAGAAAGTCTGCAGATTGTAAAAATGCTATTCCCTTTCAACACACACAAAATGGAGGAACTCAGCAGGCCAGGCAGCTTCTGTGGAAAAGAGTACAGACAACGCTTTGGGCCAAAACCCTTCAGCAGGACTGGAGAAAACAAGCTGAGGAGACTTCCCAGGATGCAGCTTCCCATTCCAGGACATCAGAGATGCCCTCTTTTTTTGAAGACTGGGGTTTCCCTGCCTCTACAATTGATGCTGCCATCACTCACATTTCTATTTCCTGTGCACGTGTGCTCACCCCATCTTTCTGCTGCCTTAATAGAGTCCCTCCTATCCTTACCTACCCCATAAGCCTCCACATCCAACACATTATCCTCCACAAATTCCGCCATCTCTAAAGGGATCCCACTACTAAATGTACCTTTACCTCCTTCTTCCCCACCCCAACCCCCGCTTTCAGCAGGGATCACTCCCTCCACGATTCCCCTGTTCTTTTGTCCCTCCCCACTAATTACCCTCCAGGCACCTATCCATGCAAGTGTCCCAAGTGCTACACCCACCCACACCCCTCTTCCCTCTCCTCCATTCGTGGCCCCAAATAGTCCTTCCAGGCTGAGGCAACACTTCACCTGCAAACCTCCTGGGGTTGTCTATTGTGTTCAGTGCTTCTGATATGGCCTCCTCTACGCTGGAGAGACACGTCGTAAGTTAGGGAACTGCTTTGTCGAGCATCTCTGCACCAGTCACCACAAACAGGACTTCCTGGTGGCTAAACATTTCAATTCAGATTCCCATTCCTATTCTGACATGTTGCTCAATGACGTCTTGTGCCAGGATGAGGCCACCCTCAAGGTGGTGGAACAACACCTTATATTCTGTCTGGGTAGCCTCCAACCTGATGGCATGAATATCAATTTCTCCTTCCGGTAAACAAATTTCCCTTCTCTATTCCCCACTCTGACCTTTTACCTCTTCTCACCTGTCTATTATTTACCCCTCCTCCTTCCTTTTCTCATATGGTCCACTCTCCTCCCCTGTCTGATTCTTTCTTCTCCAACCCTTTACCTTTCCCACCCACCTGGCTTCACCTATCACCTTCCAGCTGGTCTCCTTCCCCTCCACTAACCTTTTTATTCTGAAATCTTCTGCCTTCCTTTTCAGTCTTGATGAACGGTCTTGGCCCAAAACATTGACTGTTTTCTCTTTTCCATAGATGCTGCCTGACCTTTTGAGTTCCTCCAGCATTTCACGCGTGTTACTCTGGATTTCCAGCATCCACAGAATCTCTTGTGTCTGTAATATATTCTGTCAGTTTTCATACATGTTGCACTTACTGTAGAAAATTTACTATTTCCTACTGAATGTTTCTAACTGGAAGACATGAATTAACCAGTGGTTGTGCAGGAACTGGCAGTATTCAATTGCTACTCACTTGCTGCCTGACACAACTCAGTGGGTGTCAGGATAGAGAAATGTCTCTAAAAAGAGAGGTGTAATGCACTTCTTCCCTCTGCTAGCCCCCGCAGGTGACCTTTAGGCAAAGTGTAGCAGCTGCTTAGCCTCTCCCTGATCAGTGTCGTGGGAGAAGGCAGTGGACGGTCGTATGAGCAGCTAGTGCAAATCATAAGTCCTGGTTATGCGACCACTGATGCCAGGCATACAATCTCTGAAGAGTATTGATAATGGCTGGGGTCACCCATCTTGTAAAGACACTGCCCAGAAGACTGCAATGGCAAACCACTCCTACAGAAAAATTTGCTAAGAACAATCATGGTCAAGACTATGATCGCCCATGTCATATGACATGGCACATAATGACTGAACAATTATCTTGCCAACAAGTGATGAAAAACTAAGTGGGAAGTATATGCCTAGACAAACTAGGAGTATATATTACTTGTTGGTCCTGATTGTAACTGTCAGGTTTAAATTGGCTGAAATGTTGAATTCCTACTGTGCTCATTTCTACCATTGATTGGGCAACCTATTTAGACATTCTTAAAACTGAAGACTTTGTCAAAATCCAGCAAAGTTAATTTTGGAATATCCTGAGATTCCACCAAAAATCCTTAGCCCAGTTCTCATCTGCTCACACCAACACTGCAGGGTTTGGCCCTATTCCCATGCTCTCAGTGTCCAGGCTCCGACTAATGAAAGCTGGACTTCAGACAGGTTCAGGATTCATGGTGGGTTGACAAAGCAGGCTTCTCTGTTGTCACTGCACCCACAATGGTCACAACATCAACATCAGCATTTTGTCTTGTGAGTAACAAGAGACTGCAGAAACCACAAACTGAAGCAACAAAAAGAAGCTTTCCCTCCATAGACGCTGACTGATCTGCCAAGTTCCTCCAGTGCCTCATAGGTATTGTCTTTGATTCATAATTCCCGGGCATGTGGTTATTCAATGCCATTCATTTTAAAAATAGACTGAAAATACTCCAGCAAAACATACAAAGACTATTCCATCACAGTTTTATCAGGGGCTGTGTAGAATTGGATCCATGGAGAGATCTTTATTCACAACCTCAAAAAATTTGCATGCATGGATCTGATTACAAGAGCTTACTTTAAGGACAAAAATGTTTTCCAAGAGAACAGAGTGCAAAGAAATCCTGGGCACACCCTCTTCAAATTTCTAATTTTAACTTATTATAATTAACTTCTGTTGCATCAAATGCTTAATATGATGGTGTCCCTTGTTTGATGCTGTTTTCATCCAGAACCTCTGATAATTGGGAACCAGGCCACATTTACAATAAAACAGATGCTTTAAATGTCAGAGAGTTGTGCATCCAGCTTAATCACCTAACAGGTGCGAGTTTAACATTTTGTTGCTAAGTACCCTATACCCAAGAGCCAATTTTACAAATGTACAGTCTCCCCAGGGAGGGCTTGCCCGCTGGGATCGCATTGGAGGAAAATTAATGGATGGAAAATTGTGCCACCAATGGTTTGTAAACTTGGAATAAAAAGACACTAGCCAACATTGTAAATTTCAAAAATCAATCCTCTAAAACAAACATCAAAACCTTCAGGAATTGTGTGAGCTTTTCCACCCAATCAGTGTTACATTCCTGAACATGCAATTATTCTTGCAGGCGATGGATTATGTATGGACAGGGTACGCTAGAAAATAAGTTGACGTATAATAACTCTGCAAAGCTTCAGCTTTACTATTTAAAAAGAGTTACATGCTGAACAAATAAAGCAGCAGAATCTTGTCTTATTCAGACAGATATTCTACTTAGTAATAATAAGTAGAACTAACAACGTGCAGCACACGGCCTATAGCATTTCATGGATCATTGCCTCTATATTAGTAACTGCATGCAGTGAACAGCCGCATGGTTACAATAACAACTTTATTCATTAACATACCATATGGGAATCAAGTCTAGAATGGACTGCTCCTCATTGTAAATGGCCAGTTGTAGTACAACGAGAATGTTACAATTAGGTACACAATATGTCAGAGATATTTTTCTTTTTCCTTATATTGCCTACTGATTTTTGCATAATTGAAGGTCGTGCTATTATTAATAAAATTAGAAAGGCCTTATTGCTGCCACGCCGTATGACTGTGGGTGCACCAGTGTGTGTAATTACTATGTCTGGCATTGTAGTCGATGACAGGTGTCATATCTTACCTTCAGGGCTGAAATATGAAGTGTAAAGTGAATTGAAACAAGGGAGGCAATTATAATTCAGACAGATATAATTTTAGAGTTTTTTTGACTCAAGATACTCTGAACTTCAGGCTTTGCAGACCTGGCTTGCCTTTTTCTATATGTGTATCTAAGAACTAAAGAATATTTGACACCAGTGTCCACACATGTTGCTTTTTAACCTCAATTTGTGTTTCAATGCAGTCTGGTACCACACTTTAATTCTCAGAGCTGGCTTGGAAGAAATGGATATGAAGAATAAACTGTCGATGTTTCTCCCTACAGATACTGCCTGGCCTGCTGTGTTCTACCAGCATTTTGTGTGTGTTGATGTTTGAATTTCCAGCATCTGCAGATTTCCTCGTGTTTGCTCTGAAGAATAAACTAGTCATTTAGTGACTACTTCATTTTATAACTTCAGAAGTATAAAGAAGAATGTTGGAGTCAAAATTTGTCATTAATTGTTTGCTCTAGACAAACAACTTAGAAGCAGGGACATGTTCTGAAGTTTGGCTTCACTGAGGTCAACGAAAGCTAAACAGTACAGGAATCATTCTATAAATCAGAATCAGGTGTATTATCACCAGCGTGAGATGTGAAATTTGTTAACTTAGCCACAGCAGTTCAATGCAATACCTAATCTAGCAGAGAGAAAAAAATTAAAATAAAACAATAATAATAAATAAACAAGTAAATCAATTACATATATTGAATAAATTAAAAATTGTGCAATAACAGAAATACTGTATATTTTTTAAAAAGTGAGGTAGTGTCCAAAGCTTTATGGTCCATTTAGGAATCGGACAGCAGAGGGGAAGAAGTTGTTCCTGAGTTGCTGAGTGTGTGCCTTCAGGCTTCTGTACCTCCTATTTGGGTGCTGGAGGTCCTTAATAATGGACACTGCTCCCTAAAGGTGTCCTGGGTACTTTGTAGGCTAGTGCCCAAGATGGAGTTGACTAGATTTACAAACTTCTGCAACTTCTTTTGGTCCTGTGCAGTAGCCCCTCCATACCAGATAGTGACACAGCCCGTCAGAATGCTCTCCATGGCACATCTACAGAAGTTTTTAAGTGTATTTGCTGACATGCCAAATCTCTTCAAACTCCTAACAAAGTATAGCCACTGTCTTGCCTTCTTTATAACTACATCGATATGTTGGGACCAGGTTAGATCCTCAGAGATCTTGACACCCAGGAACTTGAAGCTGCTCACTCTCTCCACTTCTGATCCCTCTACGAGGATTGGTATGTGCTCCTTCGTCTTACCCTTCCTGAAGTCCCCAATCTTTTGTCTTACTGACGTTGAGTGCCAGGTTGTTGCTGCGGCACCACTCCACTAGCTGGCATATCTCACTCCTGTATGCCCTCTCATCTCCAGGTGAGATTCTACCGATGGTTGTATCATCAGTAAATTTATAGATGGTATTTGAGCTCTGCCTAGCCACACAGTCATGTGTATAGAGGGAGTAGAGCAGTGGGCTCTAAGGTGTGCCAGTGTTGATTGTCAGCGAGGAGGATATGTTATAACCAATCTGCACGGACTGTGGTCTTCCGGTTTGGAAGTCGAGGATCCAATTACAGAAGGGGGTACAGAGGCCCAGGTTCTGCAACTTCTCAATCTGGATTGTGCAAACAGACCTAATTATCCACCATTAAGGACCCTCATCGCTCAGGACACATCCTCTTCTCATTGCCACCATCGGGGGGAGGGTATAGAGCAATGTACAACTCGCTCGAAAAATACCTCATGGAACATTAGTAACTATGCAGTGCCACAAAGTTACAGTAACAACATACGATATGGGAACCAAGTCTAGAATGGTCTCCTCCTCATTTTAAATGGCCAGTTGTAGTTGAAACAAGAATGCTGCAATTAGATATACAATATGTTAGAGATAATTCTCTTTTCCTCATATTGCCTACTGATATTTCTCAGTACTGAAGGTCATGCTACTATTAATAAAAGTGGAAAGGCTGTATTCTGGCCATTCTACCCCTCGGCCATCAGATTTCTGAATGGACAATGAATCAACCCATGAACACTACCTCACTATTTTTGCACTACTTACTTCATATAAAACTTTTAAATATATATATATTTCTTATTATAATTTAGTTTTTTTAATGTATTGTGCACATCTTCATGAAATGCTGCCATAGGATCCCCACCACCCAGGCCATGCTCTCTTTTCGTTCTTGTGCAGAACATCCTAAATGTTAACTTGCAAGTAGAATCAGTAGTGAGGAAGGCAAATGCAAAGTTAGCATTTGTTTCAAGAGGTCTAGAATGCCAGAGTAGGGATGTGATGCTGAGGCTTTAAAAGGCCCTGGTGAGGCCTCAACTTGAGAATTATGAAGTTTTGGACTCCTCATCTTAGAAAAGATGTGCTGGCATTGGAGAGGATTCAGAGGAGGTTCACAAGGATGATTCCGGGAATGAAAGGGTTATCATATGATGAATATGATAGCTCTGGGTCTGTACTTACTGGAGTTCAGAAGTATGAGGGGGGATCTCATTGAAACCTTTCGAATGTTGAAAGGCCTGGACAGAGTAGACATGGAAAGGATGTTTCCAGTGGCGGGGGAGTCTAGGACAAAAGGGCACAGCCTCAGGATAGAGGAGCGTCCATTTAAAACAGAGATACAGAGAAATTTCTTTGGCCAGAGGGTGGTGAATTTGTGGAATTTATTACCACAGGCAGCTGTGGAGGCAAGGTCATGGGTGTACTTAAAGCAGAGATTGATATGTTCTTGATTGGACACGGCATCAAAGATTATGGGGAGAAGGCAGGGAAGTGGTGGTGAGGAGGGGTAAAAAAGGATCAGCCATGATTGAATGGTGGAGCAGACTAAATGGGCCAAAAGGCCTAATTCTGTTCCTATGTCTTATGGTCTTCACAAAGTGGCTTGTACTCTCAGGAGTGGTATAATCTGCCATCTCAGAACATTTCCTGATGACTTAGAACGAACATATCAAGACTCTGCAGCTCACCCTAACCTGGAACTAGTATGGTTCTCAGTGCACCTTTCCGAGGCTGGAAGTAACAAAAGAGGCCAGAGGAATTCTACTCCAGCCCTGAGCAAACTCTGGCCTGAACTGCAGTGGGAGACAAGCTGATCCTCCTTGATCACTTCAACGTCAGAGTCAGGAAGGATATAAACCTTTGTAAAGGCATGACTGACAGAGGAGTCCTTGCTTGTCATAATGAACACCTGTTTTCATCGGAGATTCAAGTGCAAGATATAACAACTCCAAAATTCCAAGCATCATTGTCAAAGTGAGGGACCAGAAAAACATCTGCATCAATAGCATGAGACTGGAAACAATAGCTGTGGGCCTAGCCATCGCCTAAGCCAATCTTTCATCTGCATCAGCTTGTCTTCTAAACAGTGACAGCAACAGAAATACTGCATAATTAAATCAATGCTGAAGGACTCCGAAACCAACTCCTCACCAGTGGGAGCTACAGAGTGCCCACAGCTTCTGGACTGCTCTGAAGTCTTTTGTAATTAGCACCCGTGAAGAGGCTCTTAGCTTCTCTACCAGAAAGCATCAGGATTGATTCAGAGACCCACCAGGAATAGCAAATAATTAACTATAACGTGCAAGGATTGGAAGTATCATCATGTGTTAAAGGCAGGGCAAAAAAAGATTATAAACACAAGAAGACAAACATCCAACAAAAGCCCTTGATTTAAAAGCAAGTGGTGGACCAGAAATTGTAGCCAGCTGATAATCATGTTACATAGATTCTTCAGCTTTGTCTAGACAGGGGTTCCCAAAATGGGGTCCATGGACACCTTGCTTTGTGGCCTTGATCCATGCCATAAAAAGGGTTGGGAGCACCTGCTCCAAACCATCTAGGGCTCAAATACTCGAGTCCATATTACTAAAAGCCAAGAATAGAGGAGAGATAACCAAGGATAAACCACTGGAAGTAGCTTTCAAAGACCTCCCCTGATGAAACTTTGCCTTTGACATCATATACGAGTCAAAATAAGTAGGTACAAGACTATCAAGCCCTTCAGTCCACAGAGTCAATGCTAAACAAAAAGTTACTTTAGAACACACACAAAATGCTGGTGGAACACAGCAGGCCAGGTAGCATCTATAGGGAGAAGCACTGTTGACGTTTCAGGCTGAGACCCTTCGTCAGGACTAACTTTACTTTGTTACTTTGTTACATTGAAAGTTACTTTCCAGCTTTATAGCACTCTGGTTAGGCTCTATCTGGAGTATTACCCTTATTTTTTGCCTCCCCAATATAAGACCATAAGACATAGGAGCAGAATTAGACTGGTTTGAGATTGGTTGAGGTGTAGGTAGTGCTGAGGAAGCAATGTGATTGAACCAGGACTCAGACAAATTGGAAGAATGGGCAAAAAATGGCAGATGGAATACAGTGTAGGGAAATGTACGATGATGCATTTCAGTAAAAGGGACAATAGTGCAGACTATTATTTAAATGGGAAGAAGGTTCAAACATCTGAGGTGCAGAGGGACTTTGGAGCCCTCGTGGAAAATGCTCAGAAGATTAAATTACAGATTAAGTCTGTGGTAAAGAGGGCAAATACAATGCTGGCATTTATTTCAAAGGGAAGAGAATATAAAAGCAAAGACAGAATGCTGAGTCTTTATAAGACACTGGTCAGGCCGCAATTGAAGTATTGTAAACAGTTTTGGGCCTCTTATCTCAGAAAGGGTGTGTTGACATTGGAGGGAGTCCAGAGGAGGTTGACAGGAATGATTCTGGAATGAAGGGATTAACATACAAGGAGTGTTTGGCAGCTTTGGGCCTGTTCTCACAGGAATTTAGAGGAATGCGAGGGGTGCTGCTTTCATTGAAACCTAATGACTGTTGAAAGGACTAGATATGGTGTATGTGGGGAGAATGTTTCCTTTTGTGGGGTTACCCAGAACTAGAGGGCACAGCCTCAAAATTGAGGGGCAACCCTTTAGAACAGAAGTAAGAGGAGGAATATTTTTAGCTATGGCTATGGGAGCAAATCCAGAGTGGAGTCTCTGAGGCAGCTGGACATCATTGAACATCCTTCCGGCAGCTCCTGGTGCCAAATGTATGGCTTCATAAACTTTTGTTTGGACTACACTGGTGAGGCTGAGAGGGGGATCTCAGGATCTCCATACCTTCCGCTTAGGCTTGTGATGATGACCATCATCACTCATTGTCCGTCGAGGCAGGCAGATGCCAATCACCACCACAGGGAGAACATGCAAAGTCCCAGGATAATCCTTGGAATAGCATGAAGGATGCTATGGTCAGCATGCCCAGTTGGGCTGAATGGCCTGTTTCAAAGTTGTATTACTCTATGACTCTATACACCACTTTTGATGGGACTTTTCAAACCCAGGTTAATTAACACCTATTTGCTTCTACCACTACCTGCAAATTCCCTCCAACTTGTATGATACTCTGAGTGGAGCAGATTTTCATTGAGTGTTGAGTCAATATCTTAAAACTCTCTTTATAATAGCATAATGGGTTCCTTAAGATTGCTGTAGCTGGGAGTGGTAATGGGGATAAACTCCTACTACCTATTGAATGCTCTCAATGGTGTGTGTTCTCAAATAGCTTCTCACAACCAAGTCCTGCTCCTGGCCTTCACGTGTGGCTTAATTACTATTCTGGCAGAATCATTTTTACTGACAGGAGAAGGGGCAAAGGCTGGTTAAATGCGCCTTAAAACCAGTCACTTCTGGCAGATGAGGCTCAACAGCTGTGCTTAGCAGCTCGTCTCGGAGAGGGGAAGCTCTGATCTCATACCTCCACTGCCTTGTGGATAGACCCACTCATGGGGAAGGCTTTGAGGGGAAAGTCTAGAGCTGGAATACCTAAGTTAGTTCTACATTGAGCTCAATGCTAAGAGGCAACTCCTGTGACGCCACTGGTGATATACTGTTTCAGCCTCTGCGGTTCCTTTGGATCCCTCAGATGTGTGGACAGGGGAACTTGCTACATGGGCAACAGCTTGCGCTCCATATCGTACTGCCCTGGCTTGCATACCAACTTGCGTATCACATAATCAGCCAGGACACAACTTCCATGGTCGGCCCAGAGGGCCTCAAGACTAGCATTATGGTGTACCTTCACTGCAAGGTTTCTAAAGGAAGGCTCTGTTGAAATCCTTCTTCCTCTTTGTCAAATATGACTAATTGAAAGCAGGCTGAATTTCTTCCTACACTTCTACCATTTAATTGACAGAACCTATAAGAATGTGGTGAGGACTAGCACATTCTATGGGTTTCTTTGATTCCGACAGTGACACATATTTGAACATCATTTTTTTCTGAAATCCATTTCTATGTCACAAATGAGTGAACCGATATAGTACACAATCATAATACTAGTTCATTGCTTTACTCACAGATGTAGATATTATCAAGAAAAGAAACCCACCATATCAGTGAAGAGATCTTAGATTTGAAATGATCACTCATTTTATTGCAGCTCATTACATATATATCTAGACATCTTTCACTCTATTCCGAAAATACCGTTGCCATGGTAAAAGCCTTTGGAATTGTTTATCATGACTAAATACAGAAAGGATATGGAAAAATGAAATGGTTGATTAATATAACAACATGCGCTAATAGAAATTATTTTTGTTTAAGTTTCAGGAAAATGCGTGAGAATCTTATCACGGAATTTCTCTCTACAATAACGAGCACAAGATCTACTGCAGCATGAATCATTTCTAGCAGTCAACATGATAGAAGCTAAGATGGTTTAAAATCTGGCTTTCTCTGAATACTCCCAAAACTCAAAGGCAACTTTAAAGCCCATTCATTTTACAACACTTCAGGTATCTTTGTATTCACATCAACAAGGTAAATGCACCACCTACACCTGAAGTACTACAGCTGCAGGTAACCACAAAGCATCAGAGCCAGGCTTGTAATAGTATTCATCAAAAAATCTTTCAAAAACACATTGCTGTTGGTACCGTATTCTTTCCAGCAGCCTTCAGGTTAACAAAAGAAGAAGATTTTCAGGGTCTGGTCTATCTCACATTGTAAAGGAGTTTCACAGTGATCTGCCTGCTGACTATAGCAGATCAGGTTAAAACAGCTGAAATTTAACATAAACACAGCTCAAACAATCAGGAAATCAGGATATTACTTCTTTTTTTTAAACTCCTGACACTAAAGAGGCAGGTTTCATGTTGAAGGCTGGGCATTGGCCAAATCGAGGCAGCGGGGTCCAGGCCCCAGAATGTACTGAAGCGACTGAACCTGGTGTTCAGACAACAATTTAAGCACTGGGCTAGTTTGAAAAGTTTGGGGTGTTGGGGCCTGAGGTGAGGGATGGGCCAGTTCAGCTAGCTCACTGCTCTGCGATGCTTACTTGGGTCTGTGCTGATTAAGGGTCTGTGGATGGACTCTCTTTGTGGACTTCAGTTCCGAAGGCTATTTGCTCTCTCTTTTTGCTTACATGTTTTTATTCTCTCTGCATATTGGTGCTTGACAGTCTCTTTTTTAAATGGGTTCTTTTGGGTTTCTTTGTTTTGGGCTGCCTGTAAGGATACAAATCTTAAGCTTGTATAATGTATATATATGTTGATAATAAAGATGGGAAAATCTGCAGATGCTGAAAATCCAAGCAACACACACAAAATGCTGGAGGAAATCAGCAGGCCAGCAGCATCTATGGAAATGCGTAAACAGTTGACATTTCGGGCCGAGGCCCTTTATTTGGTAACAAATGTACTGTAAGCTTTGAACTTTTACTATTTATACCAAGTCCTACAGAATCCAGAACTTTAAATAAGGACTAAAGTCAATATGTGATCCAGTTTTTAGAAACAAAGAAAGATAGAAAACCTACAGCAAAATACAGGCCCTTTGGCCCACAAATTTATGCCAAACATGTCCCTACCTTAGAAATTACTAGGCTTACCCACAGCCCTCTATTTTTCTAAGCTCCATCTACCTTTCCAAAAGTCTCTTAAAAGACCCTACCATATCCGCCTCCACCGTTGTTGCCGGCAGCCCATTCCACGCACTCACCACTCTCTGAGTAAAAAATTTGCCCCTGTCATCTCCTCTGTACCTACTCCCCAGCATCTTAAACCTGTGTCCTCTTGTGGCAACGATTTCAGCCCTGGGAAAAAGCCTCTGACTATCCACACGATCAATGCCTCTCATCATCTTGTACTTCTCTATCAGGTTACCTCTCATCCTCCGTCACTCCAAGGGAAAAAAGGCTAGGTTCACAACCTATTCTCATAAGGCATGCTGCCAAATCCAGGCAACATCCTTGTGAATCTCCTCTGCACCCTATGTGTGGCTTCCACATCCTTCCTTTAGTGAGGCGACCAGAACTAAGCACAGACTCCAAGTCTGACCAGGGTCCTATATAGCTGCGACATTACCTTTTGGCTCCTAAATTCAATTCTATGATTGATAAAGGCCAATACATAGACCTATATCCTTGTTGAATGTGGACTCCAAAATCTTTTCCAAAATATTGGCAATTAGATTGGAAAATGTATTGACACAAATTGTCTCTGATGACTAGACAGGATTTATTAAAATCGTTATTTGTATTTTAATGTTAGGAGGTTAATGAATATTGTATATACTCCTTCATCTAAAACCCTAGAATGTATTATTTCGCTTGACGCCGAGAAGGCGTTTGATAGAGTTGAATGGGAATATTTATTTAATATGCTTGAGAAATTTAACTTTAGCCCAAAATTTATATCTTGGATTAAATTGATATATTATACAACTTTGGCTTCTGTATTTACCAATAATCAGAGATCCTCCTTTTTCAGGCTTTTTCGAGGTACTAGACAGGGCTGTCCTTTAAGTCCCTTACTATTTGATATTGCATTGGAGCCTTGGCAATCGCTCTTCATCATTCACCCAATATATTTGGCATTATTCATGGGAATGGGATGCGTAAGGTATCACTACATGCAGATGACCTGTTACTATATATCTCTAACCCAGAGAAAGCCATCCCTGCAATAATATCACTACTTGCTCAGTTTAGTACTTTTTCTGGTTATAAATTGAATCTTATTAAGAGTAAGCTTTTCCCATTAAATATGCAAGGTCCAATCTATAGACAATCACCATTCAGACTGGTTACTGATTACTTTTTACTGATTGGGCATTAAAATTACTAAGAAGCATAAGGATCTATTTAAAGTTAACATTTTACCCTTAATTGATCATGTTAAACAACTGCTTACTAAATGGTCCCCATTGTCCTTATTGTTGATTGGTAGAATTAATACTACTAAGATGATTATTTTACCTAAATTTCTGTATCTATTTCAGGTGGAACCAATTTTTATTTCTAAATCCTTTTTTGATACTATTGACTCTAACATTTCTTTATATATATGGCAGAATAAAAATCCTAGATTAAGTAAGAAATATTTACAGAAATCAAAAAAGGAGGGCGTTTTGGCAATGCCAAATTTTAGGTTCTATTATTGGGCAATTAATATTCGATATTTATCGTTTTAGACACAAGATCTGGATGAAATTCATTGTCCACGATGGGTGAACCTCAAACATGAGTCTGTAGAGGGGTTCTCATTGGCTTCTATTTTAGGGGCTTTGCTTCCCTTTGCACTTACTAAACTGAATAAACAAATGACTAATCCAATAACTAAACATACAATATGAATATGGTTTCAATTTTATAATTGAAATTGTAATTGAAGATTGAATAAATTTATTCTCTCAAGTCCTATTATATCTAATTTTTTCTTCCAACCTTCCGGAATTGATCAACCTTTTATGGAGAATGAAGGGAATAACATGTTTTCCTGACTTATTCAAGGATAACTATCTCATGTCTTTTGAGCAGTTGTCTAATAAATATAGTTTGCCTAGATCATATTTTTCAGATATTTACAGATTAGAAACTTTTTGAATATTATGTTACCTACTTTTCTGGTATCACATCAAACTGAAATTACAGAAAAAAATTTAGGTTTAAACCCCTATCAGAAGAGTTTAATAGCAATTATTTATGATCTGATTACAAAAATATGCCTAGGTACATCTGATAAAATTAAGAATGAATGGGAAAGAGAACTTCAGGTATTTTTACCTACAGAGAAATGGGAGAAAAACACTTCCTCAATGTGTGCTAGACACGCTTTGATACAATTTAAAGTTGTTCTTAGGGCCCAAGGATAAGTTAGCTCATTTTTATTGCCATATAAATCCTGTCTGTGACAGATGTAAGTCTGAGGTAGCTTCCTTGACACATATGTTCTGGTCTTGTCCTCTTTTGGAAAAATATTGGAAAGATATTTTTGATATTATTTCAGCAGATTTGCATATTGATTTACAACCTCATCCTATTACTGCAATTTTTGGACTACCAGTGATGGACTGTACTCAATTATCCCCTTCAGCTTGCTGTTTGATTGCATTTGTTACATTAATAGTCAGAAGATCCATTATATTTAAATGGAAAGATTCTAATCCCCCCACTACATTTCAATGGTTTTCCCAAATTATAACATGCTTAAATTTGGAAAAAATTAGGAGAGGCACTATCGACTCTTCGGTTAAGTTTGAAGAAACTTGGACACCAATTATTCAACATTTTCATATGATGTAAGCTGACCTTTTCTGAATCCTTCTCAATAACTTTTTGTTTGTGTACTGAGGAGTGGAGTTAATGACAAATAACAATTTTAACCAATAAAACATGGCAGCCCAGACTTTGTTTTGTTTTGTTTTTATTCTGTTTTTTTGTTAGTTTAAGGGGATTTTTTTTCTTGTGAATTTTGTTTTCTTTGAATCTTTCTCATATTTAGTTACTAAGAGATTGGGAGGCTTAGATTACACATGTTACTCAGAGTCTCTTTATGTACATATTAACCGTTATTAATGTAATCCCGATCTCTTCATTTCATTATCATTGTTATGTTTATCCTTTTGAAACTTAATAAAACAGATTGATAAAGGATAAAGGCCAATACACCGTATGCCTTCTTAACCACATAGTCAACCTGCGCAGCTGCTTTGAGTGTCCTATGGACTTGGACGCCAAGATCCTCCACACTGCCAAGAGTCTTAACATTAATACTACATTCTGCCATCATATTCGACCTACCAAAATGAACCACCTCACACTTATCTGGGTTGAACTCCATCTGCCACTTTTCAGCTCAGTTTTGCAACCTATCAATGTCCCGCTGTAACCTCTGACAGCCCTCCACACTATCCACAACACCCCTAAACTTTGTGTCATCAGCAAACTTACTAAGCCATTCTCCACTTCCTCATTCAGGTCATTTATAAAAATCACAAAAAGTAAGGGTCCTAGAACCAATCCCTGAGGCACACCACCAACCTCCATGCAGAGTATGACCCATCTACAACTACTCTTTGACTTCTGTGGGAAAGCCAGTTCTGGATCTACAAAGCAATGTACCCTTGGTTCCCATGCCTCCTTACTTTCTCAATAAGACTTGCATGGGGTACCTTATCAAATGCCTTGCTTAAATCCATATAGACTACAGCTACTGCTCTTCCTTCATAAATGTGTTTAGTCGCATCCTCAAGCTACTCCTAATCATATTATACCTCTCCAAATGTTCATAAATCCTGCCTCTCAGGATCTTTTCCATCAACTTACCAACAACTATGGTAAAACTCACTGGCCTATAAATTTTGGGCTATCTGTACTCCCTTTCTTGAATAAAGGAGCAACATCTACAACCCTCCAATCCTCCAGAATCTCTCCCGTCTGCATTGACGGTTCAAAGATCATCGCCAGAGGCTCAGCAATCTCCTCCCTTGTCTCATCCAGCCCCAGTGCCTTATCTAACTTGATGCTTTCCAAAAACTCCAGCACATCCTCTTTCTTAATATCTACATGCTGAGGCTTTTCAGTCTACGGCAAGTCATCACTACTATCACCAAGATCCTTTTCCATAGTGAATACTGAAGTAAAGTATTTATTAACTACCTCTGCTATTTCCTCCGGTTCCATACACACTTTCCCACTGTCACACTTGATAGGTCCTATTCTTTCATGTCTTATCCTCCTGCTCTTTATATAGTTGTAGAATGCCTTGGGGTACTCCTTAATCCTGCCCGCCAAGGCTTTCTCATGGCCCCATCTGGCTCTCCTGATTTCTTTCTTAAGATCCTTCCTGCTAGCCTTATAATCTTCTAGATCTCTAACATTACCTAGTTCTCTGAACCTTTTGTAAGGTTTTCTTTTCTTCTTGACTAGATTTATTACAGTCTTTGTACACTACGGTTCCTGTACCCTACCATAATATCCCTGTCTCATTGGAATGTACCTATACAGAACTCCACACAAATATCCCCTGAATATTTGCCACATTTCTTCCATACTTTTCCCTGAGAACATCTGTTTCCAATTTAAGTCTCCAATTTCCTGCCTGATAGCCTTGTAATTCCCCTTACTCCAATTAAACATTTTTCTAACTTGTCTGTTCCTATCTCTCTCCAATAATATTGTAAATGAGATAGAATTATGATCACTATCTCCAAAATGCTCTCCCACTGAGAGATCAACAAGCTCCACCCCATCTAAACCCCTTGCTCCAGGGAGATGCCAATCGATATTTGGGAAATTAAAATCTCCCATCACGACAACTCTTTTATTATTACACCTTTCCAGGATCTGTTTCCCTATCTGCTCCTTGATATCCCTGTTACTATTGGGCAGCCTATAAAAAACACCCAGTAAAGTTATTGACCCCTTCCTGTTCCTAACCTCCACCCACAGAGACTCCGTAGACAATCCCTTCATGGCATCCACCTTTTCTGCAGTTGTGACCTGATCTCTGATCAACAATGCCATGCCCCCACCTCTTATGCCCCCACATGTCCTTTCTGAAACATCTATAACCCAGCACTTGAAGTAACCATTCCTGTCCCTGAGTCATCCAAGTCTCTGTAATGGCCACCACATCAAACCCCCAGGTACTAATCCATGCTCTAAGCTCATCTGCTTTGTTCACAACACTCCTTGTGTTAAAATAGACAAATCTCCAACCTTCGGTCTGATCTTATTGTTCAGATTAAATTGGGATTTTATACACAAACCTCTTGTAGGTACTTGAATTCAAACTAGCTCCAAGGCCTAAAATGGCAAAATTCTCAGGTGGCAATAAGGATTCTATGAGAAATAAATTGAGAATCCCCAGACTAACACATACACGCCCCAGGCCAGTTTCCAGTACATGTGGCATTGCAGCACACAATAGAGTCCATTTTCACACAATGGGAAGTTTCACTCAGGGATCACAGATCAGAATCAGGTTTAACGTCGCGGACATAATGTTGTGAAGTCTGTTGCTTTGTGGTAGCAGTACATAATGGCAAAATATTAAATATTACAGTCAGAAATATACATTAAAATTAAGTTCAATAGGTAGTGCAAAAAGAGACAAAAGAAGAGAACAATAGTGAGATTTTGTATGTGTGCTCATTGTTGATTCAGAAATCTGATGGTGGAGGGGAGGAAGATGTCCCTAATATGTTGAATGTGTGTATTCTGGCTCCTGTACCTGGTCCTTGGTGGTAGCAATGAGAAGAGGACATGTCCTGGGTGACGGCTGTGATGGATGCCGTCTTTTTGAGGCACTCCCTTTTGACGATGTCCTTGTTACTGGGAGGCTAATGCCCACGATGGAACTAGTTGAGTTTGCAAATTTCTGCGGCTTTTTCCAATCCTGGGAAGTGGCCCTTCCACACCAGATGCTAATGCAACCAGTTTGAATGCTCTCCATGGAACATCTGTAGAAATTTTTTGAAATCTTTGGTGACCTACCAAATCTCTTTGAACTCCTATAGTCTCACATAGAGCAAATAGGACTGCAAATGCAACAGCTTGGGCTTATTATTTCCTTGCCCTGCATTTGATTATTTTAAGAACATAGAATACAATAGCACAGGACTGTCCCTTTGGCCCACAATATTATGCTGACCCTTTACCCTAATCCAAGCTTAATCCACCATAACCCTTCCCTGCTATATAGTCCCCCATTTGTCTATCATCCATGTGCCTATTTAGGAGCTTTTTAAAATGCCTCTGATGTATCTGCCTCTACCACCTCCTTTGGCAGGGTGATCTATGTACTCACCGCTTTCTGTGTGGAAAATGTACCTCTGACATCCCCCTATATTTTCCACCAATCACCGTAAAACCATAAAACATGCCCCCTGATATCAGTCATTTGTGCCCTGGGAAAAGCTTTCTGTCTATCCATTTGACCTATGCCCTTACCATCTTGCACACTTCCATTAAGTCACCCTCATCGTCCTCCACTCTAAGGAGAAAAGCCCTAGCTCACTCAACTTATCCTCATTGTTCAGCGCATCTGGGAGGTGATACCTCCCTCCCAGATGCACTGAACAACTTCTACGCTTGTTTTGAGGCTGAAAATGATGTGGCGGTGAGGATGTCCACCCCTCCTCCAAATGATCAGGTGCTGTGTCTCACTGTGGCCGATGTGAGAAGAACCCTGTGCAGGGTCAACCCACAGAAGGCTGCTGGACCAGACAATATTTCTGGCAGAGTGCTTAGAGGATGCGCAGACAAGCTAGCAGGTGTTCTCACTGACATCTTAAACATCTCTCTGAGCAGTGCCGTAGCTCCAACGTTCTTCAAGGCCACCACCATCGTCCTCGTGCCGAAGATGATTTCAGTGTCCTGCCTCAATAACTACTGTCCTATTGCACACATATCCATCATCACGAAGTGTTTCGAGAGGCTCATTATGAGGCACATCAAGATCCTGCTGCCCACTTCACTGGACCCCCTGCAGTTTGCGTACCGTCCCAACCGTTTAAAAGACGACACCATTGCCACCACCCTCCACCCGGCCCTAACCCACCTGGACAAAAAAGACACATACGTTTGAATGCTGTTCATAGACTTCAGTTCAGCATTCAACACAATCATTCCTCAGAAACTGACTGGAAAGCTGAGCCTGCTGGGCCTGAACACCTCCCTCTGCAACTGGATCATAGACTTCAGTCAGTCCAGATCAGAGGCAGCATCTCCAAGACCACCACACTGAGCACAGGGGCCCCCCAGGGCTGCGTGCTCAGTCCACTGCTGTTCACTCTGTTGTCCCATGACTGTGCCGCAACACACAACTCGAACCACATCATCAAGTTCGCCGATAACACGACCGTGGAGGGTCTCATCAGCAAGAATAACGAGTCAGCATACAGAGAGGAGGTGCAGCAGCTAATGGACTGGTGCAGAGCCAACAACCTTTCTCTGAATGTGAACGAAACAAAAGAGATGGTTGTTGACTTCAGGAGGTCACAGAATGACCACTCTCCACTGAACATCGATGGCTCCTCAGTGGAAATCGTTAAGAGCTCCAAATTTCTTGGTGTTCACCTGGTGGAGAATCTCACCTGGTCCCTCAACACCAGCTCCATAGCAAAGAAAGCCCAGCAGCGTCTCTACTTTCTGCAAAGGCTGAAGAAAGTCCATCTCCCACCCCCCATCCTCATCACATTCTACAGGGGTTGTATTGAGAGCATCCTGAGCAGCTGCATCACTGCCTGGTTCAGAAATTGTACCATCTCGGATCGCAAGACTCTACAGCGGATAGTGAGGTCAGCTGAGAAGATCATGGGGTCTCTCTTCCCTCCATTACAGACATTTACACCACATGCTGCATCCGCAAAGCAAACAGCGCTATGAAGGACCCCATGTACCCCTCATACAAACTATTCTTCCTCCTGCCATCAGGGAAAAGGCACCGAAGCATACGGGCTCTCGTAACCAGACTATGTAACGTTTCTTCCCCCAAGTCATCAGACTCCTCAATACCCAGAGTTTGGACTGACACCAGCTTACTGCCCTCTACTGTGCCTATTGTCTTGTTTATTATTTATTGTAATGCCTGCACTGTTTTGTGTACTTTATGCAGTCCTGGGCAGGTCTGTAGTCTAGTGTAGTTTTTGTGTTGTTTTACGCAGTTGAGTGTAGCTTTTGTATTGTTTCATGTAGCAGCATGGTCCTGAAAAATGTTGTCTCACTTTTACTGTGTACTGTACCAGCAGTTATGGTCAAAATGACAATAAAAAGTGACTTGACCTAACTTGACTTGATTTAAATTCATATGTAAAAGAATTTTTGCTTTCTTTTAACCTTTATAACACAAACAAGCAATATTGCTCTTGAGGTAATTTTGAAAAGAAGGTGTTTACATAACCACATAAGTAAGAAAACGGTGCTAGACCTTTTTACTTGTATGGTTAATATAAATAAGAACCTCCGCAAATAAACTAACTAATTTCAAGTATTAGTACATTACTAACTAAGCATTGGACGTGGGAAGCCTTGTTGAGTGACAAAGTGTGTCTTAGGATCCCTAGAAATTGGATCACTTCATGTGAGTTTTTTTTGTACTCTCAGCAAATTGGTGAAAAAATACCTGAAGAAAATTAGGAATATTCTTTGAATTGGTCAGTTTGTGGTTTTTCTCTTGTGTTTTCCCATGAAGAATTTATGAAATGAAACGGCTTAAAGGCACTGACCTTTCCTTTACAACACTGTTCCCAATCCTTTCTGATATTCACAGGATTAACATGAGAACAGTCAACGAATTCCTTCTGAATCAAACAAGGTCGAACCTGTTCCACCGTCAAAAACAACTCTCCTCGATCTTTTATCTCCCAAACTCTGATCTTCACTCTCCACTGATTCTCAACTAGCAGTGTTATAAAGAAGCTGCTGGCAATGACCTTTTAAACTTTAGGCATTAGATAAAACTTCATCTTTCAACTAAACTGCATCATAACATTAAATCACGCAGTGGCATGAAGTCAACATGGCAAATCCAGCCACGAACTGCCCCTCCTCACAGGGAGGGGTCCTCCTTTTATACCCTGTAAAAAAAACCTGTCACATGACCTCTACTGGTGGGAAAATGACGTCACTCCACCATCACAAGACCATTACCTCAAGTCCAGTATAGCTTCAACCCCAGTCACATGACAAGTACACCACTGTCACGTGTCACGGGTACGTAACACAATAAAATGAAGAAGAAACCCATATATTGCCTTTGACCAACATTCATATTGGTGGTTACTGATTAATCCATAAATACATCAAATCTGGAACTAGACGTTTGTGTAGGTTTACATTTTTGATTTCGTAAGCTATCTGATTTTCTATATAAAACTCAGATCTTAAATAGCCACTTGAGCAAAGTATAAGGGTGAAAGAAGAACAGTGAATAGAATCATTCTTTGAGACAGTTGACTCTGAAACTGAATCTGCAGATGTCTCCAGAGGAATTTAAATTCTCACCTGAAAGCTCCAAATAATATGATGCCTATAACGTAATACACAGCATAGAAGATTGTCAGACACAGCAGTAATTGTAGGAGAACAGTCTACCAAAGCCAAACAGAAAAAGTGAGGTGTTAGGTTCATTAAAAATCTTCAAAGAGAGACTAATTAATTTTGACATATATTCTAAATCAAATGCAATAATTTATATGTAATAAATTTTAGAAATGCAACAAAACAACAGCACAGTAATGTTAAAACAGCCGACGTACCGTCTTCATCCCAGAACCGAAATTCAGATTATTCAACGCAGAACAAAAGATAATGCACAATAAATACCTTTGTATCTGTGGCCTTGAATTTTATCGCCATGTAAACATTCTGTCAAAGAAAAAGCTTTTTCAATGCTAGCAAACAGTGTCAATAGCATCAAATTTGCTTTTTCTTTCTTTGCATTTTAATAGGTAATCATTTTAGAGTGACGGGATTAAGTGATCAAGGAAAGCTGTGAAATCTGTCTGTCAAATTCAATAAGGTAATAAGATGGGATGGATGTTCGAGTCCATGCTGAATCTTTGTTGCTAAAAGTGAAAACATGGTTCACATTTCAACAAAGTATAGCATTCTCCTCCCAAAAACTGCATTTATCCAAGCAGCCTTTTGGAATAATATTAACTTTGTTCTGATAAGTGACATGTTTTTCCTAACTCCCAATCTAAGTGACAGTCCCTATGGACTGAAGGAATTAATTGAAGCAATCTGGTAATATGATGAAGGCATCCAATCAGATATCTGTTCATCTGTTATGAAATTTGTTCTAAATTCCAATCAGTTTTGAGTTCTGTAGGAACAATACACAATGTTGAGGAATTAGAGCCACACTGGGCATTCAAATACTGCCATGACATGCCAGGTAAATGTAAGTGTTTTTTAATACAGTAATTCTACATGTCAAAGCAATGTTTTATGATACTTGTCTTTCCAAAGTCTTTAAAACTTGTTTTACGAAACAATAAACGTACAGTCTTATCAAAACACAAAATACCAAGAACTGAATTCGTCTTTCCTTTTCTTTGTGGGTTGGTGAATTTAATGATTATTTCAAATGTGGTGGTGAGCTGTCTACTTCAAGTATCTCAGTATTTCTGGCCAAAGTACTTCTGCAGTGCTTTTAGGTAAGGAATCCCAGGATTTAGCTCTGTGATACATTTCCAATTCAAAACGGAGCTTGAATCACAGGGGAACCTGCAAGTGGTGGTGTACCTGCTGCCGCTTTCTTTTTCAGGGCTTTAAGCAACTTAAATCAGGGATGCGGTCTGTTGTGTAGATTGCACCAGTTGCACCCACTGTGCATGTAATGGAGGGAATTGATGCTTAGGGTGGTGAATGGGTTACCAATAGGCTGCTGTTATCAAGCCTTTTCTGTTGTTAGTGAATATTCCATTGCACTCCTGATGTGTGCTGTTTCAATGGTGGAAAGGCTTCGGAATGTTAGGAGATAAGGCACTTGGCCTTTGACCTGCTCTTGTATTATTCTGACTTGTCTACAACGTTTTGGTCAGTGTAAATCCCAGGACGTTGGTGCAGGTCCAGCCATGACACTTAAAGTTGGAATATGGGGCAAGTAAGATTGCTTTTAACTGTTCTTAACAGTCCATGAAGGGGTCGCAGCAATTGAAGATCAGCAAATCCCAACAATGACAGAAAGATAATATGAGAAACACCAGTTTGTGCCCTTCCAGACCATGCACTCATGTTTAATTTCAGATTCAAGAACATCAAAGGGATTTACATTGACCCTGTAGGTCTAGTGACTGAGATCTTGAGCCAATTTTCCTCAACTACCCCTCCCCACCCACAACTTTTCTTAACCCAGCTTAGAATGGCTGAAACATACCTAAAGGCCCTCTGGCTTAAATTTAGCTAAACCTTGCAGTCTATCTTAACTCAGATCACTTGCGTGGATAAACACTAGATATCACTCTGATGATGGAAACATTAACGGACTGATCAGAAACTTGAACAACTGGGAGCATCACTTAAAGAAACTTGGGTGATGCTGCAAGTCTTAAAGACTATCACTAATACCATTTGCAAGGACGTTTGATTAGCTATAATCAAACTCACCCAAATTCCCCAGGTACTCCAGTTCTTCTCTTCCGTCCTCCAAACATATTGAGTGCATTGTACTTGAGATTTTAACATCAGCTTTTGAGATCCTCTGTCCTGAACAGGCCGATGCCAGCACGAATCTTTCTGTTCTTTTGGGTCTATTTGGGTAGAAACTCTGGAAAACAAAAGCAGATGATGAATGACTTGATATAAAATTTGGATATTCTCACTGGCCATCTGCTCTCACAAGGACTCAAATGAAAATAGTGCAAGTAGTTATTTAAGAGTTGGGAAAAGGGCTCCAGGTCCTTCCCCATCTTAAAAGTTCAGTATCAGAATCAGATTTAGTATCACCGGCACATGTTGTGAAGTTTGTTGATTTAGCAGCTGCAGCACAATAGAACACAGAACATAGAATAGTACAGCACATTACAGGCCCTTCGGCCCACAATGTTGAGCCGACCCTTAAAACCTGCCTCCCATATGCAATACATGATAATATAGGGGAATAAATAAATACATCAATTACAGTAAGTATATATATGTGTATTAAATAGTTAAATTAAAAACAGTGCAAAAACAGAAATAATAAAAGTGAGGTAGTGTTCACCGGTTCAAAGTCCATTTAGGAATCGGATGGTAGAGAGGAAGAAGCTGTTCCTGAATCGTTGAGTGTGTGCCTTCAGGCTTCTGTACCTCCTACCTGACAGTAACAGTGAGAAGAGGGCATGCTTATTTAAATAGAAGTCATTGTCTTCTGCAAATGCCAAATAATACAGAATATCATATTTCTTCCTATGTACGGAAGATAGTTATGAATTCCCTTTGGTTGTAGTTCAGTATGCAGCATCTGTAATGTGACATTTTTCCTTCTTCCCTAGCCTTGGAAGGCCTGCTAAAGCCACATGCTTCTTCACAACCACAGTGACCTTAATAACCACTGACAAAGTATTCCTTACTCTGTTTTAAACACTGTGCTTCAACTGGAGCAGAGGATACTTTACATTTGAGACTATCTTTACATATTGTTCCACACCTAAGTTCATTTTGGAGAATGACTCTGTAAACAGTTTTGATATAAGAATTCCAGGTGGGCATCCTCCCTTCCCCCTCACTTGTCTTCCTCATTTTTCTAACTGCTGTCTTGCTCTCTGCTCATACTTGAAGTTATGCTGTATTCTAAGTGAAAAGCCAGTTAATGAGACAATGTCTGACAGCAATTCACTAACTGGTTCACACAAAAGATTTTGAAGGCAAGACAGTCATTCTGCACCCAATGCTTTGAGGTTGGCATATTCACAGAAATGTAGAAAATCTTAAATAATGTAGAAAGATAGCAACAGCTGGCAGAAACCTATCAGCAACTAGCCTGCAAGAAGTTGTTGGTCCTTTTAAATCAGGGTTTCCTACCTGGGGTACAATAGACCCCATGGTTAATGGTAGAGCTTCATGGCATAATAAAGGTTTTGGGAACCCCTGCTTTAAATAGTCTTGATCAGCTGGAGAAGAGTTAGGTTCATCCTGTCACTAAATGCATACTCAGTTGTTTGAGGTTAAGACAGAGTACCAGTTGTTGCTCTGAACTTCAATTTCGCAATGCTGACTATGAATCATAATTGCATGCTGATTAATGTAATTGTCTTTGTTACAGTGGTTGACACAACACACACGGAAGCATTTAAGTGAGGATCTGAGAATGAATTGTAACTTAGAGTCATAGAGCACAGAAAACAACAGCATAGAGTCAGGCTCTTTGGCCCATTAAGTCTGTGTTGACTCTGCCTTCTGCATAATCCATCTACTTGCACCCAGATCATAACCCTCCATACATGCACCTATCCAAACTTCTCTAAAGTTCACCATGCACCTACCATTCCTACTAGTAGCTCATTCCATACTCGCACCACTCTCTGGGTGAAGAGGTTCCTCCCCTCAGGTAGCCCTAAGTATTTCACCTTTCACCCTTAACCTATGACCATAAGACTATAAGATATAGGAGCAGAATTAGGCCATTTGGCCCATTGAATCTGCTCCATCATTTCATCATGGCTGATCCAATTTTCCTCTCAGTTCCAATCTCCTGCCTTCTCCCAATATCCCTTCATGCCCTGACTAATCAAAAATCTCTGTATCCTTTCATGCCCTGACCAATCAAGAATCTATCAACCTCCACCTTAATATACATAAAGACTTGACCTCCGCAGATTCACCACTTTCTGGCTAAAGAAATTCCTCTTCATCCTCAAAGGACACCCCTTTATTCAGAGGCTGTGTCCTCTGGTCTTAGACTCTCCCACCATGAGATATATCCTCTTCACACCAACTCTATCAAGGTCTTTCAATCAGGTCACCCATCATTCTACTGAATTCCTGTGAATACAGGCCCAGAACCATTAAATGCTCTTCCCATGACAAGCCATTCAATTTTGGAATCATTTTCATGAATCTCCTTTGAACCATCTCCAGGATCAGCACATCCTATCTATGATAAGGGGCTGAAACCTGTTCACAATACTGCAAGTGAGGCCTCACCAGTGCTTTATAAAGTCTCAACATTACATCCTTGCTTTTATATTCTAGTCCTCTTGAACTGAATGCTAACACTGTATTTGCCTTCCTCACCACAGACTCAACCTGCAAATTAACCTTTAGGAAACCCTACACAAGGACTCCCAAATCGCTTTGTACCTCAGTTTTATTTTGTATTTTCCCTCCATTTAGAAGATAGTCAACTCTTTCATTTCTTTGACCACTAGTTCTAGTCTCATTTAGTTTCACTTACCTTACTCTTCAAAATTGTGTATATCTCTATAAAATCTCCCCTCATTCCCCTATTCTCTGAAGAATAAAGTCCTAACCTATTTACCTTTACCCTGATTTTCAGATCCTCAAGTCCTGGCAAAATCTTCGCAAAATTTCTCTGCGCTCTTTCAAGCTTTTTGGTATTTTTCCTGTAGGGAGGTTACCAGAACAGCAAACAATATGCATACTTCAAAATCACATCCCAACTCCTGTACTCATTGCCCTTATTTTTGAAGGCCAATGTACCAAAAGCTCTCTTCATAACCTGGCTTACTTGTGAAAATACTCTCAAGGAATTGTATTGCCAGATCCCTTTACTGTACTGCACACCTCTGTGCACTGTGAAAGTCCTATCCTGGCTTGTTCTCCCAAAGTGCAACATTTCATACTTGTCTGCATTAAATTCATCTGCCATCTTTCATTTCATTTTTCCAGTTGGCACAGATAACACTGCAAGCTTTGATAGTCTTCCTTGCTATCCTCAATCTTTGTGTCATCTGCAAATTTGCTGATCCTTTTTATCACATTACTTAAATCAATAATATAGATGATAAGCAATGATGGACCCAGCACCAGTCCCTGTGGCACACCACCTGTTACAGGCCTTCAGTCAGAGAGGCAACCATCTACTAGCACTCTTTGTCTTCTCCTGCCAAGCCAATGGGAAATCCAATTTACTGCTTCAACCTGGATGCCCAGTGATTGAACCTTCTGGACCAGCCTCCCATGAAGGACTTCATCAAAGGCCTTGCTGGAGTCCATAAAGACAACACCCACTGCCATTCCTATAGGAAACGTCAACTTCCCTAGCAACTTCCTCAAAAAACTTTATAAGATTGGTTAGATATGACCTACTATGCACAAAGCCATGTTGACTATCCCAAGTCAGGCCTTGTCTAAGTAAATATTTTGTCCATTTGAGAATAGTGATAAGGAAGGGTTACAATGGAGAAATAGTACTAGAAATAGAAATAGTACAAAAGGCCAGTTACAGAATTCTAAGCAAAAGTATATATATATTATTAAATTAATATCCATTAATACAGATCTAAGGACCAAGGAATAATGGAGGAAAGCAATGTTGTTTGAGTCATGCTTTAGATCTTGTCATGTAGTTCAGATGGTCCAGAGTTACCACGGTTATGAGAGCATGGGAAATAGAATTCCCAAGCAACAGTGATCTTCAGTATATGAAATTTATACTGTTTTCAGACTCTTGCATTGAACATCTGCTGGAGTTAGAGCTCAGACCCAAAGTTGTGTCAATTTGTAAATGATATGGCGAAAGCTGTTGACCCAGGAATTCTCCCATTTACACCAGAAAATACACATGACTTAAAGTAATCTTACAAAATAGACAAGTAAGAAATCTGCACAAAATGCCAAACCAATGAGCGGCTGAGTTCAGAAAACTTGACAGCTCAGCCTGAAATATCAGCGTTGACTGAAGTGGTTAGAAAATCTTCTGAGCTGAGCTGCTCAGGAGGAATTCTACAAACCGGCCTCTCGACTCTTTGAAGCTTTCCTCCTATTAGTCATATGACTTCAGCATAGACTTATTTGCTGCTTTTGCTTGGTGGTGATGATGGAGGCAGAAAAGAAACCAAAGGATTTGGGAATTTCAGAACTACAAAGAAGAATGGTACAATGATGTGGTAGTGCTGCTGGCTCATAGCTCCAGCAGACTGTGTGGGGCTTTCTCAATCTCCTTGCGACTGTATGAGTTTCCTCTGAGCAGTCTCCTTTCTCATTCCAATGGCGCGCTGGTTGACAGATCAATTTGTCAAATAAAATGGCCTCTGGCGAGTAGCAGAGTGGTAGGATCAAGAGGGAACTAGGAATATGGGTATGGTAAAGGAGGATTTGTGTAAGATTAATATGACTGGGTGTTTGGTACTCAGCATGGATTCTGTTGGCTGAAGGACCTTGTTCCATGCTGTGACTCTATGACACTCAGGGATGGGAACATCTTGTTGGTGCTTAGAAGCTATGGCCTATGTCACTCCATCAATACTGTCACTGAACAGTGATGAGGGAAAGGAGGAATTCTGGGGAAGAAATGTGTCTTTTCTCTCTGGCACTAAAGGTGAGAACACCAGCTGCCAAATGTAATCTTCAGCTGTAATTCCAGTTCCAATGAAATCAACTGTGCAGGAGGTAACTGCAGTTGGCAGCCAGAGCAATAGCACTCATTTAACATTGGAGACAAAACCCAAATCTATTTCCCCCCATGGCAATGGCAATATCATCTCCAGGCAACGTAAAAAGAAAGGAACTGTCCTTATCGCTTTCTGTTTGGAGTTTAGCTGATTGACTACCTCTTTGTACATCTTTACTTTTAACTTCCATGATCAAAAAAAAAAACAGTGACTCCCCAATGTAGTGGGCTTGACAAGTTCATTGATTGCTAAGAATAACTAATGAGCTGCTTGTTATTTACTGGCCCTGAGGGAAATAACATCAAATCTTTTTCATCAATATTATAACTATCTTGTCATTTCAATTCAGAACTTTTTCATTCTAAAGTCTGACGTATGATACTAAATTCTATTTTACCTTCCCATGGCACTCTCTATTTAGAAATGGCCAAAAAAAATCCAAAAATATGGTCCTCGATTCCCAAACAGGACATTATTTCTGCTCTGTTGGGGAAACATACTGGTTTTATATAGTGCTGCTGAAACAGCTCACTGGCTTTCTTTCATGTTCCTGCCTGTCTTCAATGTGTATGCTGGGACACTCTAGGTATTATTTAGCTCTGTCTCCTATCGGGGTATAACCCTCTTCTTTTCTAGTATTCTAAGCCTATTTGAAGCATCAGCAAAAGCGTCTGGAAACTCCCCAACATTGGTGCTACTTTAAAAATTATCTCTGGCCGTAGAATATTTTATTGCATTAGTGCTGCCATCAGCATCCAGGCAATAAATGAACTGCGGGACAAGATTGTTTCATGCAAAGGATGTAATTTGCAAGGGAGGCAGTCGAACGCAAACCTAACGACAGGGTCCAAAGATTTGAAGAGCCCCATGTAAATGTAAAATTGAATTTCTCTCCAGGAGCATGCCAAGCACAATACACAATGCTTTCAAAAGCAATGAAACCACAATGAAATATCAGAAAAAAAGAGTAAATAAATTCCAAAGTGCAATTTTAGTAACACACAAAGCGCTGGAGGAACTCAGTAGGTCGAGCAGCATCTATTGAAAAGAATAAACAGGCGATGCTTCAGGCCAAGACCCTTCATCAGGGCTCTTTCAGTAATTCTACATCAAGGTTCATTCTCTTTGTGTTGCAGCTCTGCTGATAAAACAATAACTTGCATTTATGTTCCACCTTTAGGGTAATAAATTATTTGAAGTAAGTCGCAGGAGCATCTTCAAACCACACTTGTGTCTGAGAGCAAGACTTATAACAATAGGACCCCAGAGCACATGGATGGGCATCAAGGACATTACTGACTGTGCACGGAGATTCAGCGTTGACTGTACCATCGATGCCTCCGTTCCTGACACTCTGAACAACTGTAATGCATGCTTTGAGACATATAACTCAATACCGGCTACAGAGGCAACCACACACCCAGGTAAGCAGTCACTGTTTGTAACAGGAACAGATGTGACACAGACTCTGCTGTAAGGTGGCCAGCCCAGGGAACTTCCCAGCCTGGGTACTCAGAGAGTGTGCACACCAGATCGCTGATATCTTCAACACTTCACTCATCCAGGCTGCTGTCACCACCTACATAAAATCAGCTAATAACATCTTTGTACCAAAGAATTCTACACGTTCAGAACTGAACGACTACCACCCAGTGACACTTACACCAATCATCGTGAAGTGCTTTGATCAGCTGTTAATGGCACGTACTGTATTAAAAACTTCATTCCTGCCACACTGGCCACTCACCAATATGCTTATCAGTAGAACCTATCGATAGCTATCCATAGACTCAGCAATAGTTGGATGCATAAAGGGAGGACAGGAGGATGAATACAGGGCCCTGGTGGAGGACTTTGTCAAATGGTGCAAGCTGACTCATCTGCAGCTGAACATCAGTAAGACAAAGGAGATGGTGATGAACTTTAGGAAAACCAAGCCTGTACTGCTCTGTGGTGAACTACGTATACCTGTCTGGACATGCCCCTCTGCTGACTGCTCCTGTGGCTCCTCCCACAGACCCTGGTATAAAAGCGATTGGGGCACTGCTCCCCCCCCCCCAAGTCTCAGAGATGTCGTGCTCCCTTTTGCTGCTAGTAAAAGCCTATCATTCACTTCCCGTCTCTGAGAATTATTGATGGTGCATCAATTTTATTAGCAGCAATTTTAAAACATGGAGAGCATTTTACGTCCAGACAGATTGGATCTCGACCCTCAATCCCAGGAAGCCAGAAATGCTTTCGAACTCTGGCTAGCATGCTTCGAATCGTACCTGGAGGAGATTCATGTGACCGACCCTGCCACGATGCGCAGGGTTCTCCTCTCCAGAGTCAGTGCAAGGGTCTACTCCATGATCAGGGACCAAACGGACTACCAGGGTGCGATGGATGTGCTCAAAAGACAATACCAGCAGCCGGTGAACACCGTCTACGCAAGACATCGCTTAGCAACACGGCGGCAGTGGGCCGGAGAGTCGAACGCTGAGTTTGTCCGGGCCCTACAGACACTCGTGCAGGCCTGCGACTGCAGGAGACTGACGGTGGAACAGCATGCGGAGCTGCTAGTAAGAGACGCCTTCGTTATGGGGATCAGGTCAGTGTACGTGTGCCAGCAGCTGCTGGAACACACTGATCTTACCTTACATTCAGCGATCGAGCTGGCCGACACACTGGAGGCCGCTCTGCACAACGCTGACGCTGTCCAGGCGCCCGATCTCCCGCCGGCTCCATGGACGCTGCAGATCCTGCAACCCTCCGACGAATTGACCTCAGCTGCTGCCAGTTGCGAGTCCGTGAAGTCCCCGCAACCCGCCGGCAAATCAACCACGCTCCGTGTTACTTCTGCAGACTTGAAAAGCACCCCCGAAAACGCTGCCCAGCCCGAGAAGCTACCTGCTCCAGCTGTGGCAAGAAGGGCCACTTCGCCAAGGCCTGTAAGTCCAAACCACGAGCGGGGTCGAGCAACGCCGTGTGCGAGGCATGGGGGTCGCCAGCTTGGTCGCCGCCATCTTGCCTGCCCGCCGTGTGTGAGGCATGGGGGCGGCCATCTTTGTCGGTGCCAACTCACCCCGCCTCTGACCCACGGGTGCTTACCAGGCTTACCAGGCTTACCATTCAACCCTGGCCTCCATGACCCTCGACCAAAACGCTCCACACCGGCTCGCAAAGTCAATGATGGACATCCTGGTAGAGGGGCACAGGACAAGCTGTCTGTTTGACATGGGCAGCACTGAGAGTTTTATTCACCTGGACACGGTGCAACACTGCGGACTCATGACACAGCTGGTAAGCCAGAGGGTCACCATGGCTTCTGGATCGCATTCCACAGACATCCGGGTGGGGGGGGGGGGGGGTTGTAGTGACATTGGTGGTACAGAATATCGGGACTTTGCGTTACTGGTCACGCCTCAGCTCTGTGCCCCTGTGCTACTGGGGCTGGACTTCCAGAGCCACCTGAAAAGTGTGACGATGGAGTATGACGGGCCCCTCCCACCACTCACTGTCAGAAATCCTCAGTTCTGTGGGACTTCGTCATATACCCCACTACTGACCACACACACACACCAACCTGCACATCCCACCCAGCACCATGCCGACAGCCGAGCTACTGACACCACTTGCAGCCTCTCCACCCTCAAGATGCTTCCCCCACCGGGGTTTGCCAACCTGACCCCCGACTGTAAATCTGTGGCAACTAAAAGCAGGAGATACAGTGCGGGGGACAGGGCCTTCATTCAGTCGGAGGTGCAGCGGCTACTCAGGGAGGGGATCATTGAGCCAAGCACAAGTCCTTGGAGGGCCCAGGTGGTTGTTGTTCGGACCGGGCAGAAAAACATAGAAAAATATAGTCGTGGACTATAGCCAGACCATCAATAGGTTCATGCAGCTTGACATGTACCCCCTACCCCGCATCGCTGAGTAAGGGTGCTGAGGAAGAGGATTTCTTGCAATGTAAGCGGGATGGTTTTCTGAACCAACATGTCGAGGAATCAATTAGGGAGCAGGCCATTCTAGATTGGGTACTGAGCAATGAGGAAGGGTTGGTTAGCAATCTTGTCGTGCGAGGCCTCTTGGGTAAGAGTGACCATAATATGGTTGAATTCTTCATTAAGATGGAGAGTGACATAGTTAATTCAGAAACAAATGTTCTGAACTTAAAGAAGGGTAACTTTGAAGGTATGAGACATGAATTAGCTAAGATAGACTGGCAAATGATACTTCAAGGGTTGACAGTGGATATGCAATGGCAAGCATTTAAAGATCGCATGGATGAACTACAACAATTGTTCATCCCAGTTTGGCAAAAGAATAAACCAGGGAAGGTAGTGCACCTGTGGCTGACAAGGGAAATTAGGGATAGTATCAAGTCCAAAGAAGAAACATAGAAATTAGCAAAAAAAAGCGGCACACCTGAGGACTGGGAGAAATTCAGAGTGCAGCAGAGGAGGACAAAGGGCTTAATTAGGAAAGGGAAAAAAGATTATGAGAGAAAGCTGGCAGGGAACATAAAAACTGACTGTAAAAGCTTTTATAGATATCTGAAGAGAAAAAGATTGGTCAAGACAAATGTAGGTCCCTTACAGTCAGAAACAGGTGAATTGATCATTGGGAACAAAGACATGGCAGACCAATTGAATAACTACTTTGGTTCTGTCATCACTAAGGAGGACATAAATAATCTTCCGGGAATAGTAAGGGACCAAGGGTCTAGTGAGATGGAGGAACTGAGGGAAATACATGTTAGTAGGGAAGTGCTGTTAGGTAAATTGAAGGGATTAAAGGCAGATAAATCCCCAGGGCCAGATGGTCTGCATCTCAGAGTGCTTAAGGAAGTAGCTCAAGAAATAGTGGATGCATTAGTGATAATTTTTCAAAACTCCTTAGATTCTGGATTAGTTCCTAAGGATTGGAGGGTGGCTAATGTAACCCCACTTTTTAAAAAAGGAGGGAGAGAAAAACTGCGGAATTATAGACCGGTGAGTCTGACATCGGTGGTGGGGAAAATGCTAGTCGGTTATCAAAGATGTGATAACAGCACATTTGGAAAGAGGTGAAATCATTGGACAAAGTCAGCATGGATTTATGAAAGGAAAATCATGTCTGACGAATCTTAAAGAATTTTTTGAAGATGTAACTAGTAGAGTGGATAGGGGAGAGCCAGTGGATGTGGTATATTTAGATTTTCAAAAGGCTTTTAACAAGGTCCCACACAGGAGATTAGTGGGCAAACTTAAAGCACATGGTATTGGGGGTATGGTATTGATGTGGATAGAGAATTGGTTGGCAGACAGGAAGCAAAGAGTGGGAGTAAACGGGACCTTTTCAGAATGGCAGGCAGTGACTAGTGGGGTACCGCAAGGCTCAGTGCTGGGACCCCAGTTGTTTACAATATATATTAATGATTTAGACAAGGGAATTAAATGCAGCATCTCCAAGTTTGCGGATGACGCAAAGCTGGGCGGCAATGTTAGCAGTGAGGAGGATGCTAAGCGGATGCAGGGTGACTTGGATAGGTTAGGTGAGTGGGCAAATTCATGGCAGATGCAATTTAATGGGGATAAATGTGAGGTTATCCACTTTGGTTGCAAGAACAGGAAAACAGGTTATTATCTGAACGGTGGCTGATTAGGAAAAGGGGAGGTGCAACGAGACCTAGGTGTCATTGTACACCAGTCATTGAAGGTGGGCATGCAGGTACAGCAGGTGGTGAAAAAGGCAAATGGTATGTTGGCATTCATAGCAAAAAGGATTTGAGTACAGGAGCAGGGAGGTTCTACTGCAGTTGTACAAGGCCTTGGTGAGACCGCACCTAGAGCATTGTGTGTAGTTTTGGTCCCCTAGTCTGAGGAAAGACATTCTTGCCATAGAGGGAGTACAGAGAAGGTTCACCAGATTGATTCCTGGGATGGCAGGACTTTCATATGAAGAAAGACTGGATCGACTAGGCTTATATTCACTAGAATTTAGAAGATTGAGGGGGGATCTTATTGAAATGTATAAAATTCTAAAGGGATTGGACAGGCTAGATGCAGGAAGATCGTTTCTGATCTTGGGGAAGTCCAGAACGTGGGGTCACAGTTTAAGGATAAAGGGGAAGCCTTTTAGGACCGAGATGAGGAAAAACTTTTTCACACAGAGAGTGGTGAATCTGTGGAATTCTCTGCCACAGGAAACAGTTGAGGCCGGTTCATTGGCTATATTTAAGAGGAAGTTAGATTTGGCCCTTGTGGCTAAAGGGATCAGTGGGTATGGAGAAAAAGCAGGTACAGGGTTCTGAGTTGGATGATCAGCCATGATCATACTGAATGGCGGTGCAGGCTCGAAGGGCCAAATGGCCTACTCCTGCACCTATTTTCTATGTTTCTATATGGTCAGTCGGATAGCTCAGTACAAGGTGTACTCGACCATAGACCTGAAATCCGCTTACCTTCAGCTCCCCATTCTCCCGGAGGACTGCGTCTACACCGCCTTCGAGGCGGGCGGCAGGCTCTATCACTTCCTGCACGTCTTCTTCAGTGTCACGAATGGTGTCTCCGTCTTCCAGAGGGAAATGGACCGGATAGTGGACCAGAGCCAACTGAAGGCCACGTTCCCATATCTGAATAACATCACCATCTGCGGTCACGACTGGCAGGATCACGACACCAACCTCCAACGATTTTTCCAAGCAGCCAAAGCTCTTAATCTTACCTATTACAGGGACAAGTGTGTGTTCGGAACCACCTGACTTGCTATCCTTGGGTATGTCGTGGAGAACGGGGTCATTGGCCCTGATCCCGACTGTATGCGTCCCTTGTTGGAACTCCCTCTTCCCACCACCCTTAGAGACCTCAAACGGTGCCTGGGCTTCTTTTCCTATTACGCCCAATGGGTCCCTCACTATGCAGACAAGGCCCACACCCTGGTCAAGCCACTGCGTTTCCCCTCTCAGCCAAGGCCCACGTGGCCTTCAGCCGCATTAAAGGGGACATTGCCAAAGCAACGATGCATGCGGTGGACGAGACCATTCCCTTCCAAGTAGAGAGTGACGCCTCTGACTTCGCGCTGGCTGCTACCCTCAATCAGGCAGGAAGGCCGGTAGCATTCTTCTCTCGTACCCTTCGAGGCCCTGAAATTCGGCACTCTGCAGTGGAGAAAGAAGCCCAGGCCATAGTGGAAGCTATTAGGCACTGGAGGCACCAGCTCACCGACAAAAGGTTCACCTTGCTGACCGACCAGCACTCGGTTGCGTTCATGTTTAGCAAACTACAGCAGGGAAAAATCAGAAATGATAAAATTTTGAGGTGGAGAATAGAACTCTCCACCTACAACTATGACATCCTGTACCGGCCTGGAAGGCTCAATGAGCCCCCTGATGCCCTATCCTGGGGAGCATGTGCCAGCGCACAGCTCAACCGGCTATATGCCCTATATGCAGATCTTTGCCACCCGGGGGTCACCCGACTTTACCATTTCGTGAATGCCCGGAATCTGCCTTACTCCCTTGAGGAAATCAGGACGATGACCAGGGACTGCCAAGTCTGCGCTGTGCAAACTGCACTTCTACCATCCTGAAAAGGCACAACTTATCAAGGCTACCCGCCCCTTTGAGCGACTGAGTGTCGACTTTAAGAGCCACCTTCCCTCCACCAACCACAATGTGTATTTTCTCAGCATAATCGACGAGTACTCGCGGTTCCCCTTTGCCATCCCCTGCCCCGATACCACTGCCATGTCAGTCATAAAAGCCCTGCGCCAGCTCTTCACTCTGTTCGGATATCCCTGCTATATCCACAGTGATAGAGGGTCCTCATTTATGAGTGATGAGCTGCGCCAGTACCTGCTGGCTCGGGGTATTGCTACTAGTAGAATCACGAGCTATAATCCCCGGGGGAATGGACAGGTGGAGAGGGAGAATGACAATGTGTGGAAGGCCACACTCTTAGCCCTTATGTCAAAGGGATTGCTGGTCTCTCGCTGGCAGGAGGTCCTCCCTGAGGCGCTCCACTCCATCCGCTCCCTGTTATGCACGTCCACCAATGCCACCCCTCATGAGCGACTCTTTTCTTTTCCCAGGAAGTCTGCCACTGGGACCACCCTACCAGCTTGGCTGATGTCCCCAGGGCCAGTGCTGCCCTAGAAACATGCGAGGAGCAATAAATACTCCCCGATGGTTGAGAGGGTTCAACTACTACATGCGAACCCCCAGTATGCCTACATGGTCTTACCTGATGGGTGGGAGGACACGGTCTCTGTCCGCAACCTGGTGCCCGCAGGAGCACCAGACCCCTACCCCGAACACTCCACGGTGACTATGAACCCCGAACCCACCGAGGTCTATACCCACGAGACACCGCGCACACCAAGCCGTTCACAGGCTCCTCACAACACTCTCATGAGGGATTAGTGACGCTTAACGGGCTGGCACCTCAAGTCAGGCCGGAGCCAGCACAACCACCATCACTGGTGTAATCACCACTGGTGCTACATAGATCGCAGCGACAGATTCAACCACCTGATAGACTTAACCTGTAAATATACTTGTAAGAAACTTCGCCCCATGGGGACTCTCTTTTAAAACAAAGGCGGGGGGGGGGGGTGAATGTGGTGAACTATGTATACCTGTCTGGACACGCCCCTCTGCTGACTCCTCCCACAGACCCCTGTATAAAGCTGATTGGGGCACTGCTCCTCCCAGATGTCATGCTCCCTTTTGCTGCTAATAAAAGCCTATCGTTCACTTCCCGTCTCCGAGAGTTATTGATGGTGCTTCATGCTCCATCTTAGTATTGGTGGTAAGGACGTGGAGATGCACTTGGATGACAGACTTGAGTGGAAAACTAACACAGAGTCTGTGTACAAGAAGGGCCAGAGTCGCCTCTACTTCCTGTGGAGATTAATGTCCTTTGAAGTACACAGGCCTCTCCTTAAGATGTTCTATCAGTCTGTTGTTACCAGTACAATCTTGTATGTGTCGGCTTCGGGGCCCGACCCGATCGACAGCCTGAGCCTCCGGCAATTGGAAGTGGCAGCAGAGGCTCCCCCATCACTCAGCCCGACCTGGAGCACCTGACGACGCGAGCCACCGATCGATCCCCATGCGACGCGTCACCAACCTCAAAGAGCTGCCAACAACACACTGCATCGATGGAAACCTGGAAAGATACACCATTTACTGAGGAAGCATGGGAAAAGAGCTGGGCTGCTGGTCAGATTGAAGCGGAGGAGCTTTCGGGTCCCTCTGCCCACCATCCTACTAGCTAATGTGCAAGCCATAGAGAACACTGTGGATGATCTTAAAGGGAGACTCACCTACTGCAGGGAGATGCAGAACTGCTGTGTATTTTGTTTCACAGAGACCTGGCTCTCCCCTGCCACCCCCGACTGTGCCATCTGACCAGAGGGATTTTCGTTCCATCAGATGGACCGCACGGCGTCTTTGGGCAAGACGAAGGGAGGTGGTGTCTGCCTACTGATCAACACTGCATGGTGCTCGGACACAGTGGCACTGACAAGCTCCTGCAGTCCGGACCTGGAACATCTGTCGGTGAAGTGTCGTCCCTATTATCTGCCATGGGAATTCACCTCGAACCTCAGAAAAGCGCTGCCAAGGTTATACCAACATGTCTCCTGCTCCACTAGAGGCCCGAATATATTTGACCACTGCTACACAGCAGTCTAGGATGCCTACCGTTCCGTCCCACGACCTCACTTCGGAAAATCGGACCATCAGGCTGTACTCCTCCTCCCGGCTTACAATCGGAAACTGAAGCGGGAGGTCATGGTGTCAAAAGTGGTGTCACGTTGGACAGAGGAAATGGACGAGGTCCTCCGTGACTGCTTTGAATCGGTGGACTGGTTAGTATTCAAGGATTTGGCAGCTAACCTTGACGAGTATGCCTCAGCTGTCATGGACTTTATCTGGAAATGCACAGAGGACTGTGTGTCTCGCAAGACGATCCGGGTATTCCCTAATCAGAAGATGAATTATGAGGTCCAGTCCCTTTTGAAGGCTAGAGCTGCGGCTTTTAGGTCCGGGGATACCAGTCGCTACAGGGAATCCAGGCGTGAACTCCGGAAAGCCATTAAGGGCGCCAAGAGGCAATATCATATAACCATATAACAATGACAGCACGGAAACAGGCCATCTCAGCCCTTCTAGTCCATCCCGAACACTTACTCTCACCTAGTCCCACTGACGTGCACTCAGCCCATAACCCTCCATTCCTTTCCTGTCCATATACCTATCCAACTTTAACTTAAATGACAATATTGAACTTGTCTCTACCACTTCTACTGGAAGCTCGTTCCACACAGCTACCACTCTCTGAGTAAAGAAATTCCCCCTCGTGTTACCCCTAAACTTTTTCCCCCTAACTCTCAACTCAGGTCCTCTTGTTTGAATCTCCCCTACTCTCAATGGAAAAAGCCTATCTATGTCAACTCTATCTATCCTCCTCATAATTTTAAATATCTCTGTCAAGTCCCCCCTCAACCTTCTATGCTCCAAAGAATAAAGACCTAACTTGTTCAACCTTTCCCTGTAATTTAGGTGCTGAAACCCAGGTAACATTCTAGTAAGTCTTCTCTGTACACTCTCTCTATTTTGTTGACATCTTTTCTATAATTCGGTGACCAGAACTGTACACAATACTCCAAATTCAGCCTTACCAATGCCTTGTACAATTTTAACATTACATCCCAAGTGAAAATGCTCTGATTTATAAAGGCCAACATACCAAAAGCTTTCTTCGCCACCCTATCCACATGAGATTCCACCTTCAGGGAACTATGCACCATTATTCCTAGATCACTCTGTTCTACTGCATTCTTCAATGCCCTACCATTTACCATGTCTGTCCTATTTCGATTATTCCTACCTAAATGTAGCACCTCACACTTATCAGCATTAAACTCCATCTGCAATTGTTCAGCCCATTCTTCTAACTGGCCTAAATCTCTCTGCAAACTTTGAAAACCTACTTCATTATCCACAACACCACCTACCTTAGTATCATCTGCACACTTACTAATCCAATTTACCACCCCATCATCCAGATCATTAATGTATATGACAAACAACATTGGACCCAGTACAGATCCCTGAGGCACATCACTAGTCATTGGCCTCCAACCTGACAAACAGTTATCCACCACTACTCTCTGACATCTCCCATCCAGCCACTGTTGAATCCATTTTACTACTTCAACATTAATACCTAACGATTGAACCTTCCTAACTAACCTTCCGTGCGAGCCAAGTTGGAAGCCCAGGCTAACCAGAGGGATGCCAGTAGACTATGGCAGGGTCTAAATGAGATCACTGGCCGCAAAGAAAAGGCTGGGAATATCAATAACTGTCGAGCTTCTCTTCCTGACAAACTTAACGTATTCTATGCAAGAGTCGAACAGAAGAGGAGTGTCCCGCCCTCTCCGGATGAACCGGACCTGGTGGCATCGAGAGTCATCGTCACCGAGGAAGACGTTAGAACGGCCTTCCTGTAGATAAATCCAAGGAAGGCGACGGGCCCAGATGGCGTCCCGGGACGGGTTCTCTGGGCCTGTGCAAGCGAGCTAGCTGGAGTGTTTGCTGACATCTTCAACTGCTCCCTGCTTCAGTCTAAGATCCCCTCATGTTTTAAGAAGGCAACGATAATCCCGGTGCCGAAGAAAAGCAAGGTGGCATACCTGAATGACTACTGACCTGTGGCTCTAACATCAATTGCTATGAAGTGCTTTGAGCGATTGGTTACGGCACACATCAACCATAACCTACCAGTCAACCTCAACGCTTTGCGATTCGCCTACCGGAGCAACAGTTCAACAGCAGATGTCATCTCTCTGGTACTACATTCCTCCTTAGAACACCTGGAGAATAAAGACGCATATGCATATGCTCCTTTTCATTGACTACAGCTCTGCCTTTAATACCATCATTCCAAATAAACTGATTCATAAACTCCAGAACCTGGGTCTTAGCACTCAGATCTGGAGCTAGATCTTCAACTTCCTCACATACAGGACCCAGGCTGTAAAAATAGGGGACAAGCTCTCCTCTACAATCACTCTGAGCACCGGTGCCCCACAAGGCTGTGTACTCAGCCCCCTGCTGTACTCACTGTACACCCATGATTGTGTAGCCAAGTTTCCATCGAACTCAATATATAAGTTTGCTGATGGCACCACAATTGTAGGCCGTATCTTGGGTAATGATGAGTTGGCGTACAGAGAGGAAATTAAGAACCAGGTGGCTTGGTGTGAAGGCAATAACCTATCCCTCAACGTCAGCAAGACAAGGGAATTGGTTGTTGACTTCAGAAGGAGTAGCGGACCGCACAACTCCATCTACGTCAGTGGTGCGCAGGTGGAACAGGTCAAAAGCTTTAAGTTCCTTGGGGTGAATATCACAAATGACCTGACTTGGTCTAACCAAGCAGAGTCCACTGCCGAGAAGGCCCACCAGCGCCTTTACTTCCTGAAAAAGCTGAAGAAATTTGGCCTGTCCCCTAAAACACTCACTAATTTTTATAGGTAAACCCTAGAAAGCATTCTTCTAGGGTGCATCACAACCTGGTATGGAAGTTGTCCTGTCCAAGACCGGAAGAAGCTGCAGAAGATCATGAACATAGCCCAGCACATCACATAAACCAATCTTCCATCCTTGGACTCACTTTACACCGCACGCTGTCCGAGCAGTGCTGCCAGGATAATTAAGGACACGACCCACCCAGCCAACACACTTTTTGTCCCTTTTCCCTCCGGGAGAAGGTTCAAGAGCTTAAAGATTCATACGGCCAGATTTGGGAACAGCTTCTTTCCAACTGTGATAAGACTGCTGAACAGATCCTGACCCAGATTTACTTTACTTTCCCTTTTCTATTTTCTAATTATAACCATATAACCATATAACAATGACAGCATGGAAACAAGCCATCTCGGCCCTCCTAGTCCGTGCCGAACTCTTAATCTCACCTAGTCCCACCTACCCGCACTCAGCCCATAACCCTCCACTCCTTTCTTGTCCATATACCTATCCAATTTTACCTTAAATGCCACAACTGAACTGGCCTCTACTACTTCTACAGGAAGCTCATTCCACACAGCTATCACTCTCTGAGTAAAGAAATACCCCCTCGTGTTTCCCTTAAACTTCTGCCCCCTAACTCTCAAATCATGTCCTCTCATTTGAATATCTCCTACTCTCAATCGAAACAGCCTATTCACATCAACTCTATCTATCCCTCTCAAAATTTTAAATACCTCGATCAAATCCCCCCTCAACCTTCTACGCTCCAATGAATAGAGACCTAACTTGTTCAACCTTTCTCTGTAACTTAAGGGCTGAAACCCAGGTAACATCCTAGTAAATTGTCTCTGCACTCTCTCTAATTTATTGATATCTTTCCTATAATTCCGTGACCAGAATTGCACACAGTATTCTAAATTTGGCCTTACCAATGCCTTGTACAATTTTAACATTACATTCCAACTTCTGTACTCAATGCTTTGATTTATAAAGGCCAGTGTTCCAAAAGCCTTCTTCACCACCCTATCTACATGAGACTCCACCTTCAGGGAACTATGTACTGTTATTCCTAGATCTCTCTGTTCCTCTGCATTCCTCAATGCCCTACCATTTACCCTGTATGTTCTATTTGGATTATTCCTGCCAAAATGTAGAACCTCACACTTCTCAGCATTAAACTCCATCTGCCAATGTTCAGCCCATTCTTCTAACCGGCATAAATCTCCCTGCAAGCTTTGAAAACCCACCTCATTATCCACAACACCTCCTACCTTAGTATCATCGGCATACTTACTAATCCAATTTACCACCCCATCATCCAGATCATTTATGTATATTACAAACAACATTGGGCCCAAAACAGATCCCCGAGGCACCCTGCTAGTTACCGGCCTCCATCCTGATAAACAATTATCCACCACTACTCTCTGGCATCTCCCATCTAGCCACTGTTGAATCCATTTTATTACTCCAGCATTAATACCTAACGACTGAACCTTCTTAACTAACCTTCCATGTGGAACATTGTCAAAGGCTTTGCTGAAGTCCATATAGACTACATCCACTGCCTTACCCTCGTCAACATTCCTTGTAACTTCTTCAAAAAATTCAATAAGGTTTGTCAAACATGACCTTCCACGCACAAATCCATGCTGGCTACTCCTAATCAGATCCTGTCTATCCAGATAATTATTAATACTATCTCTAAAAATACTTTCCATTAATTTACCCACCACTGATGTCAAACTGACAGGTCTATAATTGCTAGGCTTACTTCTAGAACCCTTTTTAAACAATGGAAACACATGAGCAATACGCCAATCCTCCGGCACAATCCCTGTTTCTAATGACATCTTAAAGATCTCCGTCAGAGCTCCTGCTGTTTCTACACAAACTTCCCTCAAGATCCTGGGGAATATCCTGTCAGGGCCCGGAGATTTATCCACTTTTAAATTTCTTAAAACGCCAGTACTTCCACCTCTTTAATTGTCATAGGTTCCATAACTTCCTTACTTGTTTCCCACACCTTACACAATTCAATATCCTTCTCCTTAGTGAATACCGAAGAGAAGAAATCGTTCAAAATCTCTCCCGTCTCCCTCGGCTCCACACATAGCTGACCACTCTGATTCTCTAAGGGGCCAATTTTATCCCTCACTATCCTCTTGCTTTTAATATAACTGTCGAAACCTTTTGGATTTACTTTCACCTTATTTGCCAAACCAACCTCGTATCTTCTTTAGCTTTTCTAATCTCTTTCTTAAGATTCCTTTTACATTCTTTATATTCCTTGAGCAATTCCTTTACTCCATGCTGCCTATATCTATTGTAGACATCCCTCTTTTTCTGAACCAAATTTCTAATATCCCTTGAAAACCATGGTGCTTTCAAACCTTTAACCTTTCCTTTCAACCTAACAGGAACATAAAGATTCTGTATCCTCATAATTTCACCCTTAAATGACCTCCATTTCTCTATTACATCCTTCCCATAAAACAACTTGACCCAATCCACTCTCTCTAAATCCCTTCGCATCTCCTCAAAGTTAGCCTTTCTAATGATTTCTAATTTAAATTTTTATTATATTTACTTCGACTTGTACTTCAGGGAGCGCAAAGTGCAGAATCAAATATCACTGTGATGATTGTATGCTCTAGTATCAATTGTTTGGTGACAATAAAAGTAAAGTATGTAGTGGTGTGCCAGGGCAATGGCATCAGCTCTGGTGATGTCAACAGGCTCAATAAGCTGATTAGAAAGGCTGGCTCTGTTATAGGAGACAAACTGGACACACTGGAGGCTGAAGTAGGACCAAGAACCCTACAGAAAATCTTGGCAATTCTGGACAATGTTTCTCATCCTCTGCATGCCACCTTGGCTGAACAGAGGAGCACTTTTAGTAATAGACTAAGACAACTGCGTTGCTCCAAAGAGCGTTATATGAGGTCATTCTTACCCTCGGCCATTAAGCTCAATAATGAGTCAACCGATAGCCGGGGAAGTGATAACCCTGCTCCTGTTGGACTGTTTGAGGAAACTTATTTTTTATTCTTTCTTACTTCTCTTCTAATATTTGTATATTTGTACATCTGTGCACTTGTAATGCTACTGTGACACTGTAATTTCCTTTGGGATCAATAACGTATCAATCTATTTAACCGCTCTATGACAGATGCCATAGCATTTATCATGCACCTGGCCCTGACACACCTAGAAAACAAGGACACTTATGCCAGAATGCTATTTCTGGATTTCATTTTGCCTTTAAACACTGTTGTCCCACAGACCTTGGTGAACCAATTCCCTTTCCTTGGTCTAAATACACCACTGCGCAACTGGGTGTTGAACTTCACAATGAATAGACCAGATAGTCAGGACGCACAACTCTCCCCATTATCCGCAACATGGGTGCCCCCCAGTGGTGTGTGCTGAGCCCATTGCTGTACCGTCTGCTCACACATGATTGCACAGCAAAGCACCCGAGTCAAGCTCGCCAATGACATGACAGTGGTGGGGCTCATCACCAACATCGACTAGACAACCTACAGAGAGGGGGTGGAAGAAGCTGAGGCCTGGTGCCAGGCAAGTAACCTCTTCCTCAATTTCAACAAGAGAAAGGAGATTGTTATCGACTTCAGGAGCACTTGTTCCACTCACACCCCTCTGTAAATTGGCGACACAGCAGTGGAAACAGTGAGCAGTTTCAAACTCCTGGGACTGCACATCTCTCATGCTCTCAGAACATATTTAACACAATCAGGAAAGCTCACCAATGCTTCTACTTTCCAAGGAGGCTGAACAGAGCTATTCTATGCACATCTATACTCACGTCATTCTACAGATGTGAGGTAGAGAGCATCCTAACATGCTGCATCACTGCATGGTACAGAAACTGCCCTGTGGCGGGCAGAAAGGCCCTACAAAGGGTCATTGAAATTGCCCAATGCATCACTGGCACCAGCCTACCCACCATCAAGGGCATGTATACAGCGAGTTACCAGTAAAGGGCCAGTAACATGATGAATGATCTCATCTACCCTGCTCATGTTTGTCCCACTCCCATCAGGGAGGAGTCTACATAACATCTACACCAGGAACATCAGACTCAAAAACAGTTACTTTTCTCAAGCAGTAAGATTGATCAACACCTCCACCCACTAACCCATCTCTCCATATCCCCCACTATCACTACTTCGTCATTTCCCATCCGTCACCTTATGTACAGATGCTCCCGTGCTATTGTCACTCCATGGACTTGCAGTCAATCTATGTATATGTAACCCCCTGGGTCGCCTCAGGCTCGCTCACACTTGTTCTCATCTAGGGGGAGCAGCCTTTGGCCCCGCCAAACTGGGTAATCAGCTGGTGTGGATGCTGTGTGATGTCCTCGCCTCGCCCAAAAACAGACAGTACACCATATGCGATTAAATGAGTACAATTTATAAAGGTTACTATAACTAAGTGATTAATAACAATACAGTATATATGAAGAGAAAAATAAAGAAAAGGTGCCAAACTTATCAAAATCCAAACCACTTTGTGCACAACCGTTGGAGCTCAATTTCTGAAGTCTTCTGGCCACCATTCGATCCCCTCCAAACTCCTTGACTCGCAGCTCAGGACCGTCCGAGAGGTCAACCAAGCACATCTAGCTTCATCCCCCCTCCTCGGAGTACCTCCCGGCCTCGGACCCCCGCTTGGGGTCCGATCCTCGCCCAGCTTACAGCATTGCGTCCTTTCTCTCGACCGCCTCGCACCGATCTGCCCAAAAGCCCGTCAACAAAAGCTTACAGACTCAGAAGAAAGAATATTAATCCCCATTTGGTTTACAAAGGAATACAATTCTCCCAGCACTCTCTCACAACAAAGAAACATTCCTGCTTTTAACAAAACAAAGAAACCCTTTCCCAACAGTAACAAAAGGAAAAAAGAAACCCCCTTTACATATATAAGCTATCTTATGTATTTATCGTATTTTTTTTACTTATTGTGTTCTTTATCTTACTGTAATTTTTGGTGCTGCTTCAGATCCGGAGTAGCAATTATTTTGTTCTCCTTTGCAATTCGGTACTGGAAATGACATCAAATTATCTTGGAAGTTCTTGATTATGTTTTTGACAAGCGTGCTTCATCTTAGTTGGGAGATGGAGGACACACCTTTACCCTACAATGCACAAAGCAGATAAATGACAGTATCCAAAATAAGTGACCATGCATGCCACCAGTTCATAGCCGCACACAAAGAAGACAAGAGCTGCGCAGTTGAGTGGTAATAACTTTCAACCGCTTCAGGCTTCCTGTAACTCCATTCTTTCTGATTACAGGAGAAAGCCACAGATCATGGACACCCTCAACTCTGCACAGGAGACACTACCAGAAACCAAGGAACATGACTTACTGTGATGAAGGGAGCACGGTGGATCTTCGTCTTAATTTTAAAGCAAGTTATTTATATTCCTTCTACTTTATTAATTCATATATCAGCCAGACGGGCAGCTGGCGGCCCACACTTGAAGCTACAAATATCTAGCCTGGAAACCCAATTTTGCTCAGAAGTAGGTGTGCAGGGGTAAGATGGGTACTGCTTGTATTGTAGTCTGAAGGCAAGAAGCATGTGCCATTTCTGGACAGCAGGAATGTTGGTGATATTAGTGTCTGTAAAAACAGTTAGTCTGTCAGTGACTTTTAGTCAACAGTGACAAAACATTAATTGATAAATAAATGGCAGAAGGAGGAAGTGAGTTGGTGGTACAATTTTTTTACACACTGTTGTAGGGAAACAGAAGGGGCAACTTTGAGAGGTACTGGGCAGAGATTGTTCTTTTCATTTTTCTTGGCCTTGCAGCCTTGATGACACTCGGAGCATGTCTTCACTAATTATATTTACATGCATTTATATTTCTATATGTATATTTGTTACAGAACCAATCTTAGGTTTGCCTGGAACTCATTCTTTTCGTGCTCACACACAGGAATGATTACAAGCATCTCTTACCCATAACTCATAATTCACACATACTGTTCTACCAATGATAACTACATCCCCCTAACCTTCTGAAAGCCACTCACTAATAAATTCTTCTGTGTAGAAGTAGTTAGCAGGTGACAAAGGAAGCAGAATGCTTGAAATCTAAGATATAAATAAACAGAAAAAACTGGAAGTACCCAGTAGATCAGACCACATCTGTGGGAAGAGTTGATGTTACAGGTCAAAGATGAGTCTTAACACCCGCCGAATATTTCCAGCATTTTCTGTTTAATTATAAGTGAGATGCAGAGTTTAGGGCTGCTGAAAGCATAGTCATCAGGTGTGAAACAATAAAAAACAGGAATTCATGTGGCAGAAGTACAGAGATGGTTGAGATGATAGAAGTGGGAGGAGGAATCTGAAAGCTAGGATTTGGACTTTAGAACTGAGGCACTGCAGGGCCGAAAATGTGAGAGTAAATAAACACTGAATGGTGGCTGAATGGGATTTGGCGCAATACGGGTACTGAAGTTCTGATGGCCATTATTAACGTCAGGTTAAAAAATGCAGGCGAGCAGGAGAATATTAGATCAAACAAATTTGGAGGCAACATTGGCATGATTATGGCCTCAGAAACTGGAAGACTTTGGTAGGATCATTATCTGGGTTGAGCAAGTCTCTGGGGTGAAAACAAATGATCTTGTTGCTACAGTGGGCAAGTGGCCCAAAGCTCATCACCAAAGTTGCAAGTGATCAGCCTCAGATTGTCCTCAAACTACTATTAATTTATTGAAAAGTACTGATATTTGGAATGCTCCACGACAAATCAGAGGCAGTTGAATTGTCAAAGGATGTCACAGAAAGATAAAACAAACTTTTGTTCAAATATTCAGAGAACTTCATGTGTTTTTGTCAAGGGACAGTTTTAGATGAAAAGTATAAGGAGTCCTTGGAAGATATTTCTGCTAATGGCATGGAATCAGTAAGAGAAATGCTTGTACAGCTGTAGATGATCCTTTGCTTCTTAGTGTATAGGCAAGAGCAGAACCAGGGAAGTTCAGTTCCACCTGCTGGAAGATCGAGGAGTGGCACGGGAGGAGAAAGGTGTGATCAGTTGTATCAAAGACTGCGTACAGGATAAAAGATGACATGCACAGATACAAATGGATAGAATGTCACTTTATAATCTTTGTTTCCATACTGTTGAAAACTCAGAAATGATCATTAAAAATGAAATTGGGAATACAGTTACACATTTTAAAAGATACAGCAGGCTTAAGATCATTAGTGGGAAAAGGTGTTTAGAATTCAGGTAGCAGTTAGCAAGGATATAGGGATTTATTTGAAGGAAGAACTGATGACACCAGACTCAAAGAGATGTTGAGCAGTACTTGAAAAGAAGAAGCCATTCACAATTTCCATTTGCACCATGGGGAGGCCAGGAGGTCAACATGAACTTGAAGAGAGCTCAACAGGAAATAGGAAAGTAACTACAGGTAAACTAGGGTATAGAATAAAAGAGTAGAGAGCTTATGGTACAATGTTATAAAAATTGGTTAGGCCTCAGCTGGCATACTTCTCTACTTCAAGAATTGAAGCCACTTTTAATAAAGGCCAATAAATCATTTGCCTTTTAACCACTTGCTGCACCTGTCTATTAATATTTGCAATTCATGCACAAGAACACTTAGATTCCTCTGTACTTTTTACATTTTCTATTTCTCCATTTAGATAAGAATCATTATTTAAATTTCTCTTACCAAAGTGCATGTACTCAGACTTTCCTAATGGGCCTTTGAATCACTAAGGCACTGAAGGGCCCAGACTATATACTTGCAATTGAGATTAATATAGATGTGTATCCAGTTGATATCATGGACATGGTTTGCCCAAGGGGCTGTTTCTGTGTCTTATGGCTCTCAAAAGCTGAAGTAGTTCAATGAGTAGTCATGATTTGGAAAATAATATTTCCATGAGTACCTTGCACTTATTTCTGGAGCTTAGTGTAAAGGAAGTATACAAGGGTGTTTTAAGAATTTGGCTTATGATGGGGATTATAAATGAAAATGGTCTTTGCATTCCAGTTTTAGCAAAGGGCAGCCGTATTGAATAATTAAGTCCATCTATCAAGTCTGTATCAACTGGTCAAAGGAAATGAAATGACGGGATAGACAAGGATATGAGAGAAGAATGGTTGCCATGGTGACAAGTGTATTAAAGGCAGAAGGAAGAGTGTGGTTTTGTTGATTTGTAGCTGCAGAAATGTTATGATAATCAGAGAGGATCAGCAATTGAACAGTTGGGAATTTATATGTGCATGGGGAAGTGATTTGAGAGAGAGGATTTTCCAGAAATAAATGGATTTGGAGAGGAAAAGGGAAATGTCAATGGAAAGCAAGACAAGGAGATGGTCTTATTACCTTTGATAGTCATTGTAGTATAAAATTACCTCTAGACATGGCAAGGCTTAAGTTCTGTTTATGAATATAGATAGGATTATATGTTTGTGGTATAAGACTAGCTCGGCAATGTTCCTTTTTCATTTCTTTCTTCAAAATATGCAAAGAATCCACAAACTGTCCTAACTCTTTAAATTCAATATTATTGTTATCAATGTCTTTCAAGACTGCTTTATACAGGTATGAATTAAGTGTAAATTAAGTGCTAACAAACATAATATTATATTTGGGCCACCATATCATTATTGTTTCATTACAATATAGCTTCATGGTTGAGCGTACATTAAGGTTGCTTGAATTCATTTCCTCCACACACTAGCCTCACTACATCACCATCATGACATTAGGCTATTAACCTTACACGCACAACGTGGCATCAGGCTGAGTAAAGTGAATGTATAAAGTAGGAGCTCATTGAAAGAGGTAATCTGAGATATCAGTGAAGGAATGATTTGGTATCTTTAACAGTAGGGCATCAGGGTAAAGAACAATCATGCGGATAATGTGCTTGTCCACCTGCCTGGTCAGATGTGAGTGGAGATTGCTTAATTTTTATGAAGGAAACAAGTGGGAGATATTTTACATATGAAACTCTTGTCCCAATCGATCTGATTATTTTTCATGTCTGCGGTAATCCCATTACAATGTGATACAGTCTGGTTTATGTTACAGGTGCTGTTATGAGTGTCCAGTCAAGAGTGCATTATGCCACTATTGAGTTTCATGCTAATTTAGAGGCCAAGTGGTACCTAAGGGCTTTTTGAGATGTGGTGGAATATAGGGTTTGTCCAGCATTTGATTGCAATATTCTTCATGGAGTGGCTTTCAAGATGACAATAGACAATAGGTGCAGAAGTAGACCATTCGGCCCCTCGAGTCTGCTCTAGGATAGCGGCTATCCATGGGAATAAAAGTTAAAAACATATTTATCTACAATGGCCAATTTGATAAAAATAGATTTAACCCCCAATCATCGGGAAAAGATATTCAAAGTCAAAGTCAAGTTTTATTTACAATAATATTGTTAAAGGAAATGTATGTGTATGCACAGATGCAATGAAAAACTTACTTGCAGCAGCATTGCAGGCACATGGCATCATTCTTTGTAATTGCTTCAATATGTTGGGTCCAGGATAGATCTTCAGACATGTGGACACCCAGGGCCTTGAAACTGCTCACCCTTTCCACTGCTGAACTCTCGATGAGAACTGGTGTGTGTCCCCTCATCTTACCCTTCCTGAAGTAATATATAACCATATAACAATCATAGCATGGAAACAGGCCATCTCGGCCCTTCTAGCCTGTGCCGAATGCTTACTCTCACCTTATCCCACCTAGTTATGCACTCAGCCCATAACCCTCCATTCCTTTCCTGTCCATATACCTATCCAATTTTACTTTAAATGACAATATCGAACTTGCCTCTACCACTTCTACTGGAAGCTCGTTCCACACAGCTACCAGTCTCTGAGTAAAGAAGTTCCCCCTCATGTTACCCCTAAACTTTTCCCCCTAACTCTCAACTCATATCCTCTTGTTTGAATCTCCCCTACTCTCAATGGAAAAAGCCTATCCACTTCAACTCTATCTTCAACTCTATCAAAATTTTAAATACCTCTATCAAGTTCCCCCCACCCCAACCTTCTATGCTCCAAAGAATAAAGACCTAATTTGTTCAACCTTTCTCTGTAACTTAGGTGCTGAAACCCAGGTAACATTCCAATAAATCTTCTCTGTACTCTATTTTGTTGACATCTTTCCTATAGTTCGGTGACCAGAACTGTACACAATACTCCAAATATGGCCTTACCAATGCCTTGTACAATTTCAACATTGCATCCCAACTCCTATACACAATGCTCTGATTTATAAAGGCCAACATACCAAAAGCTTTCTTCACCACCCTATCCACATGAGATTCCACCTTCAGGGAACTATGCACCATTATTCCTACATCTCTCTATTCTACTGCATTCTTCAATGCCTTACCATTTACTATGTATGTCCTATTTTGATTAGTCCTACCAAAATGTAGCACCTCACACTTATTAGCATTAAACTCTATCTGTCATCTTTCAGCCCACTCTTCTAACTGGCTTAAATCTCTCTGCAAGCTGTGAAAACCTACTTCATTATCCACAACACCACCTATCTTAGTATCATCTGCATACTTACTAATCCAATTTACCACCCCATCATCCAGATCATTAATGTATATGACAAACAACATTGGACCCAGAACAGATCCCTGAGGCACACCACTAGTCATCGGTCTCCAACCTGACAAACAGTTATCCACCACTACTCTCTGGCATCTCCCATCCAGCCACTGTTGAATCCACATTCAACATTAATACCTAACGATTGAACCTTCCTAACTAACCTTCTGTGTGGAACCTTGTCATAGGCCTTACTGAAGTCCATATAGACAACATCCACTGCTTTACCCTCGTTAACTTTCCTCATAACCTCTTCAAAAAAATTCAATAAGATTTGTCAAACGTGACCTTCCGCGCATAAATCCATGTTGATTGTTCCTAATCAGACCCTGTCTATCCAGATAATTATATATACCATCTCTCAGAATACTTTCTATTAATTTACCCACCACTGATGTCAAACTTACAGGCCGATAATTGCTAGGTTTACTCTTAGAACCCTTTTTAAATAATGGAACCACATGAGCAAAACGCCAATCCTCTGGCACCATCCCCGTTTCTAATGACATTTGAAATATCTCTGTCAGAGCCCCTGCTATTTCTACACTAACCTCCCTCAAGGCCGTAGGGAATATCCTGTCAGGATCTGGAGACTTATCCACTTTTATATTCTTTAAAAATGCCAGTACTTCCTCTTCTTTAATCATCATAGTTTCCATAACTACCCTACTTGTTTCCCTTACCTTACACAATTCAATATCCTTCTTAGTGAATACCAAAGAAAAGAAATTTCTCAAAATCTCCCCCCATCTCTTTTGGCTCCACACATAGCTGTCCACTCTCATTCTCTAAGGGACCAATTTTATCCCTGACTATCCTTTTGCTATTAATATAACTGTAGAAACCCTTTGGATTTATTTTCACCTTACTTGCCAAAGCAACCTCATATCTTCTTTTAGCTTTTCTAATTTCTTTAAGATTCTTTTTACATTATTTATATTCCTTGAGTATCTCATTTACTCCATGCTGCCTATACTTATTGTAGATATCTCTCTTTTTCCGAACCAAGTTTCCAATATCCCTTGAAAACCATGGCTCTCTCAAACTTTTAACCTTTCCTTTCAAACTAACAGGAATATAAAAATTCTGTACCCTCAAAATTTCACCTTTAAATGACCTCCATTTCTCTATTACATTCTTCCCATAAAACAAGTTGTCCCAATCCACTCTCTCTAAATCCTTTCGCATCTCCTCAAAGTTAGCCTTTCTCCAATCAAAAATCTCAACTCTGGGTCCAGTCCTATCTTTCTCCATAATTATATTGAAACTAATGGCATTGTGATCACTGGACTCGAAGAGCTCCCTAACACATACCTGCATCACCTGACCTATCTCATTCCCTAACAGGAGATCCAACACTGCCCCTTCTCTAGTTGGTACCTCTATGTATTGCTGCAAAAAACTATCCTGCACACATTTGACAAACTCCAAACCATCCAGCTGTTTTACAGTATGGGTTTCCCAGTCTATGTGTGGAAAATTAAAATCTCCCACAATCACAACCCTGTGCTTACTACAAATATCTGCTATGTCCTTACAAATTTGCTCCTTCAATTCTTGCTCCCCATTAGGTGGTCTATAATACACTTACCACACCTTTCCCATTCCTCAGTTCCACCCAAGTAGGATTAGACAAGCCCTGTAATCTGCCCTGCCAGAGCACCACTGTAATATTTTCTCTGACAAGCAATGCAACACTTCCCCCTCTTGTCCCTCTGATTCTATCACACCTGAAACAACGAAATCCAGGAATATTTAGTTGCCAATCACATCCCTCCTGCAACCATGTTTCACTAATAGCTACAACATCATATTTCCAGGTATTAATCCATGCTCTAAATTCATCCACCTTTCTTACAATGCTCCGAGCATTAAAATAAATGCATTTAAGAAATTCTCCACCTCTCACTCTCTGTTTATCACGAACGGTGCCAACAACTTTACTGTCTTCTTTTACTTCCTTCTCCTGTACATCTGTTCCTACACTCTGGTTCCCCTTCCCCCCTTGTATCTAGCTTAAATCCACTGGAGCCTCTCTAGCAAACTTACCTGCAAGAATATTTGCCCCCTCCAGTTCAGATGTAAACCATCCCACTGGAACAGGTCCCACCTTCCCTGGAAAACTGCCCAATTATCTATAATTCTGAAGCCCACCCTCCTGCACCACATCTTCAGCCACGCGTTGATTGGCGCTATCTTACTATTTCTAAATCCGCTTGCACGTGGCACTGGTAGCAATCCTGAGATTGCTATCCTGGAGGTCCTGTCCTTTAACTTGGTGCCTAACTCCCTAAACTCACCTTTCAGGACCTCCTCACTCTTCCTACTTACGTCGTTGGTCCCTACATGGTCCACAACATCCGGCTGCTCACCCTCCCTCTTGAGAAAACTGAGAACTCGATCCAAGATATCGCGGACCCTGGCACCAGGGAGGCAACAGACCATCCGGGATTCTCGATCTCTTCCACAGAAACTCCTATCTGTCACCCTAACTATTGAATCCCCTATCACTACTGCTCTCCTCTTTTCCCTCCTTCCCTTCTGAGCTGAGGGTCCAGTCTCGGTGCCAGAGATGCAACTACTGCAACTTGTCCTTGGTAGATCGTCCCCACCAACAGTATCCAAAATGGTATAATTATTGTTGATGGGAACGGCCACAGGGATGCTCTGCTCTTCCTGTCTATTCCCCTTCCCTCTCCTGACAGTCACCCAACTACCTGTCTCCTGACTCCGAGGGGTGACTGTCTCCCTGAAACTCCTGTCTATTTCTGCCTCTGCCTCCCGAATGATCCGAAGTTCATCCAGCTCCAGCTCCAGTTCCCTAACACGGTTTGTCAGGAGCTGCAGCTGGATGCACCTTTTGCAGGTGTAGTCTTCAGGGACAGCTGTGCTCTCCCTGACTTCCCACATATTGCAAACGGAGCACTCTACTGCCCTAACTGCTGTCTCCATTACCTACCCCTAAGCTAATTAGATCAATTAAAGGAACTTACCCGGCCTTACCTGAATGGGAGCCAGCTCATCCTCAGTCTCTGCTTGCCAAAGCCTCTCGAGCCAAAGTCTTCCTACTCTGTCTTTCTTTACTCCGTCACCTGCTCCATTAATCTGCTCCAATTACTTGGTTGTAGCGCAGGGTTGCTGTTACAGGTATAACAACATTCACACAGAAAACATAAATTTAACCTAAGTTAGATATTACTTTTTTATAAGAAAGCACAAGTAGAATAAAAAGTAATGCAGAGTGGCTAAAGTGTTCCTGGTGTTTAGGTTTAATATAACTGGCATATCATGGAATTTGTTGTTTTGTCACAGCACTACATTGCAATAAAAATGAATAAATTACAATAGAAATCTATATTATATATGGATATATGAATAATTAAGTTAAATAAATAAGTGGCAGAAGGGAAGAGGCTGTTCCTTAAACGTTGAGTGTGTGCCTTCAGGCTCCTGTACCTCCTTCTTTATGGTAGCAATGAGAAGGGGGCATGTCCTGGGTGATGGGAGTCCTTAATGATGGATGCCACCTTTTTAAGGCATTGCCTTCTAAAGATGTCCTCAATGCTAGTGCCCATGATGCAGCTTTTTTTCCAATCCTGTGCAGTGGCCCCCCTGCACACCAGGTGGTGGTGCAACCAGTTACAATGATCTCCATGTGGAAATTTGTGAGTCTTTGGTAACATACAAACTCCTAATGAAATATAGCTGTTGTCATGCCTATGTAATTGTTACAATACATTGAGTACATCTTCAGAGATTCTGACACTCAGGATCTTGAACCTGCTCACCCTCAGCGATAACTGGTGTGCGTCCCCTTGACTTTCCCTTCCTGAACTCCACAATCAATTCCTTGGTCTTACCAATACTGAGTGCGAGTTTTTTGAGAATGTAACTATGAAAATGGACAAGGGAGAGCCAGTGCATGTAGTGTACCTGGACTTCCAGGAAGCTTTTGATAAAGTCCCACATAGGAGATTAGTGGGCAAAATTAGGGCACATGGTATTGGGGGCAGAGTACTGAATGGGTTGAAAATTGGCTGGCTGACAGGAAACAAAGAGTAGTGATTAACTGGTCCCTTTTGGAATGGCAGGCTGTGACCAGTGGGGTACCACAAGGTTCTGTGCTGGGACCGCAGCTGTTTACAATATACATTAATGATTTAGATGAAGGGATTAAAAGTAACATTAGCAAATTTGCTGATAACACAAAGCTGGGTGGTAGTGTGAAACGTCAGGAGGATGTTATGAGAATGCAGGGTGACTTGGACAGGTTGGGTGAGTGGGCAAATGTATGGCAGATGCAGTTTAATGTGGATAAATGGGAGATTATCCACTTTGGTGGCAAGAACAGGAAGGCAGATTACTATCAAAATGGAGTCAAGTTAGGAAAAGGAAAAGTACAATGAGATCTAGGTGTTCTTGTACATCAGTTAATGAAAGCAAGCATGCAGGTACAGCAGGCAGTGAAGAATGCTAATGGCATGCTGGCTTTTATAACAAGAGGAATTGAGTATAGGAGTAAAGAGGTCCTTCTGCAGCTGTACAGGGCCCTGGTGAGACCACACTTGGAGTATTGTGTGCAGTTTTGGTCGCCAAATTTGAGGATGAACATTCTTGCTACTGAGGGAGTGCATTGTGGGTTCACAAGGTTAATTCCCAGAATGGCAGGACTGTCATATGTTGAAAGATTGGAGTGACTGGGCTTGTATTCCCTGGAATTTAGAAGGATGAGAGGGGATCTGATTGAAACATATAAGATTATTAAGGGATTGGACACACTGGAGGCAGGAAGCATGTTCCCGCTGATGGGTGAGTCCAGAACTAGAGGCCACAGTTTAAGAATAAGGGGTAGGCCATTTAGAACAGAGATGCGGAAAAACTTTTTCATCCAGAGAGTGGTGGATATGTGGAATGCTCTGCCCCAGAAGGCAGTGGAGGCCAAATCTCTGGATGCACTCAAGAGAGAGTTAGATAGAGCTCTTATAGATAGCGGGGTCAAGGGATATGGGGAGAGGGCAGGAACGGGGTACTGATTTTGTATGATTAGCCATGATCACAGTGAATGGTGGTGCTGGCTAGAAGGGCCGAATGGCCTACTCCTGCACCTACTGTCTATTGTCTATTGCAAGGTTGTTGTTGTGACACCATTCATCCAGCTGATCTATCTTGTTCTAGTTGCTTCCTTGTCACCATCTGAAATTCTGCGAACAATAGTTGTGTCATCAGCAAACTTATAGATGGTGTTTGAGCTGCGCCTAGCCACAGAGTTCAGAGTATAGAGATAGTAGAGCAGAGGGATAAGCACACATCCTTGAGGTGCGCCAGTGTTGATTGTCAGTAAGGAGGAGATGTTATTTCCAATTTGCACAGACTCTGGCCTCCCAGTGAGAAAGTCTGGATCCAGTTGCAGAGCAGGTACAGAAGCCCAGGGTTTGGAGCTTGTTGGTTAGAATTGAGGGTATGATTGTGTTGAACACTAAGTTGTAGTCAATAAACAGCTGCTGACAAAGATATTGCTATTGTCCAGGTGATCTAAGACTGAGTGGAGGGCCAGAGATTGCATGTACTGTAGACCTAATGTGGTGATAGGCAAATTGCAGTGGGTCCAGGTCCTTGCTTAGGCTGGAGTTGATTCTAGCCATGATCAACCTCTCAAGTACTTCCGTCACATTAGATGTGAGTGCAGCTGGGTGAGATTTAATGAAGCCCCTCACCCTGCTCTTCTTGGGCACTGGTATAATTGTCGCCCTTTTGAAGTAGGTAGGAATCTCTGATTGCTACCTACTTCAAAAGAGATTGAAGATGTCCTGAACACTCCTACCAGTTGGCTGGCACAGACTTTCAGTGCCCTAGTGAGTACACTATCAGGGCCTGATGCCTTGCGAGGATTCACCCTCTTGAAATATGTTCTGACATTAGCCTACGAGATAGAGCTCACAGGGTCACCAGATGCTGGACAGATTCCGATTCTGATTCTAAACTGCAGTGATTAGGAATTTTGCCTGTTGGTTTAAGAATCAGAAGTTGCTGTTCTTGAACCTACTTCAGAAATGTAGGTTCTGCCCTATGTTTAGATGAAAAGTTATCAGGTGTTTTGATCAAGCTAAAATTTCAGAATTAATTTTAATACATTATTGTTTTACAAGAGCATTTAGGGTTGTGGAAATTGAGGGTGGTAAGGGCATTGTTGAAATTCTTATACCACTTTCATGTATGAACATAGAATGTTGAACAGTATAGCACAGGTACAGGCTCTCAGCCCACAATGAATTCTCAGCTAAACTAGTCCCTTCTGCTTACACAATGTCCATACCATTCCATTTCCAGCTCCTTCATATAGCTATCTAAGAGCCCTTTAAATGCCCCAATCATACTTGTGTCCAGCACCACCCAAGGATAAAATTCCAGGCACCTATCACTGTCTGTTTAAAAAAAACTTGCCCCGTACAACTCCTTTGAACTTAACACCCTTACTTTAAGTGCACACCCTTTGGTACTAGACATTTCAATCCTGAGTAAATGAAACTGGCTGTATATCTATCATAAATGCAAGATATTCTGCAGATCATAAATACTAGAAATTCCGCAGATGCTGGAAATCCAAAGCAACACACACAAAATGCTGAAGGAACTCAGCAGGTCAGGATCAATAAAAATAATCAATGTTTCGGGCCAAGACCCTTCTTTAGGAGGGGAAAGGACGGGGAACGTGCCAGAATAAGAAGGTGGGAGGATGGGAAGGATGATAGCTAGAAGGCAATAGATGAAGCCAGGTGGTTGGGAAAGGTAAAGGGCTGGAGAGGAAGGAACCTGATAGGAGAGGAAAGTGGACCATTGGAGAAGCGGAAGGAGGAGGGGTCCCAGGCTGGCAGAATAAGCAGTTGAGAAGAGGTAAGAGGCCAGATTGGGGGAGGGAAATTATTTTTACTGGAAGGAGAAATAGATATGATAAAATAAGCCATAGTCAGCATGGTTTCCTCAAGGGAAAATCACTGCCTGACAAATCTGTGAAGAAATAACAAGCAGGATAGACAAAGGAGAATCAGTTGATGTTGTGTACTTGGATTTTCTGAAGGCCTTTGACAAGGTGCCACACGTGAGGCTGCTTAACAAGCTACGAGCACATGGTATTACAGGAAAGATTCTAGCATGGATAAAGCAGTGGTTGATTGGCAAGTGACAAAGAGTGGGAATAAAGGGAGTCTTTTCTGGCTGGCTGCTGGTGACTAGTGGTGTTCCACAGGTGTCTGTATTGGAATTGATTAGTCTTACATTATATGTCTATGATTTTGATGATGGAATTGATGGTTTTGTTGCAAAGTTTGCAGACAATGTGAAGATAGATGGAGGGACTGGTAGTTTTGAGGAAGTGGAAGGGCTACAGAAGTAGAAAGGCAAATTAGGAGAATGGGCAAAGAAATGGCAGCTGGGATACCATGTTGGGAAGTGTATGGTCATGCACTTAAGTAGAAGAAATGAAAGGGTTGACTATTCTCTAAATGGAGAGGAAATACAAAAAAAAATGAGGTACAAAAGGACTTGGGAGTCCTTGTGCAGGATTCCCTAATGGTTAATTTGCAGGTTGAGTCTGTCATGAGGAAGGCAAGTGCAATGTTAGCATTCATTTCAAGATGACTAGAACATAAAAGCAAATATGTAACGTTGAGACTTTATAAAGCACTGTAAGGTCTGACTTGGAGTATTGTGAGCAGTTTTGGGCCCCTTAAGTTAGAAAGGATGTGCTGAAACTGGAGAGGGTTCAAAGGAGGTTCACAAAAATGATTCCAGGATTAAATTGCTTATCATAGGAAGAGCACTTAATGCCTCTGGGCCTGTATTGACTGGAATTCAGAAGAATGATGGGTGACCTCATTGAAACCTATTGAATGGTAAAAGGCCTTGATAGAGTGGATGTGGAGAAGATGATTCCTATGGTGGGAGAGTCTAAGACCAGAGGACACGGCCTCAGAATAGAGGAGCATCCTTTTAGAATGGAGATGAGAAGGGATTTCTTTAGCCAGCAAATGGTGAATTTGTGGAATTCTTAACTACAGGCAGCTGTGGAAGCCAAGTCTTTATGTATATTTAAGACAGAGGTTGATAGATTCTTGACTGTTCAGGGAATGAGTGGATATGGGCTAGGAGATTGGGGCTGAGAGGAAAATTGGATCAGCCATGATGAAATGGCAAGGAGAGTCAATGGGCCAAATATGCTAATTCTGCTCCTATAGCTTATGGTTTTATATTCATGCCATCAGGTTGGAGGCTGGCCAGAATGAATATAAGGTGTTGTTCCTCCACCCTGAGGGTATTCTCATCTTGGCACAAGCAGGGACATGGTCCCATTTCATGGTCGGACTGAAATGGGAATCGGAATTAAAATGTTTGGCCACTGGGAAGTTCCAGTTTTGGCAGAGAGAGCAGAGGTGTTCAACAAGGTGGATTCCCAATTTATGCTGGATCTCACCAATGTAGAGGATCCTGCATCAGGAACACCGGACACAATAGAGGATCCCTGCAGATTACCAGGTGAAATGTTGCCTCACCTGGAACGACTGTTTGGAAGGACTACTCTGCAGATGATGGAAATCCAGAGCAACACACACACAAAATACAGGAGGAACTCAGCAGGTTAGGCAACATCTGTGGAGAGGAATGAATAATCAATGTTTCAGGCCAAGGCCCTTAATCAGGACTGTGTATCTATGTCTCTCATAGTCTTATAAACCTCTGTCAGATCTCTCCTCAGCCTCTGCCACACCATAAGTTTGTCAAATATCTCATCATAGTACATACCCTCTAAACGAGACAACATCTTCTGATAATGGGGTGACCAGAAATGAATGCAATACCTCAGATGCAGCTTAAATAGTTTTATAAACTGCAATTTGACTTCCTGACTCTTGAACTCCATTCCTGAAGTAATAAAGGCAAACAAGCCATATGCTTTCTTTACCACCCTAACTACCACTTCCAGCGAGTGATAGATTTGGACTCCAAGGTCCCACTGCATGCCAATGTAAAGGCTCTTTGCTTTAACAGTGCACGGACTCTTTACATTTGATCTCCAAAAGAGCAACACTTCATACTTGGCTGCGTTAAACTTCATCTGCCATTTCTCTGCCAAAATCTGCAAATAATCTGTATCCCACTGTATCCATTACCAGTCTTCTACCCTATTCACAATTCTACCAATCTTCATGTCATCTGCAAATTTACCAATCCATCCATCTACATTTTCATACAAGTCATTTATATATATCACATATAGCCCAGGTCCCAGTGTGGATTCTTGCAGATCACCACAGATCACAGATCCTCAGCCAGAATAACTCCCATTTACCATTACCTTTTGTCTTCTGTGGGCACGCCACTTTTGAAACCTAATGACCAGTTCACTGTGGATCTCATGCATCTTATTCTTTAGAATGAGCATCCCATGAGAAACTTTGACAAATGGCTTAGTAAAATCCATGTAAACAACATCCACAGCTCTACCTTCATCACCTCCTCAAAAACCTTAATCAATGGCACAAAGACATGCTGGCTCTTCCTAATTAGGCCATGGTTTGCTCAGAAATCCTATCCCTAACTATCTTCTTCAGGATCTTTCCTACCACTGATGTGAGACTCATGAGTCTATAGTTTCCATGATTATCCCTAGTTCTCTTCTTCAATAATGGGACAACGTTAGCTACTTGACTATCCTCTGGGACCTCTCCTATGGCTAGAGAGGACATGCAGATATTGGTCAAGCTCACAGCAATGCTCTTGTAGATTGCCTCTTTCAACAACTTTGGGTATATACCTATCAAGCCCTGGGGACTGATTCACCTTCATGTTCTTTTAGAGATCCAACAATACCCCTTCTTTATTTCTCAATGCCATATAACCATCTAACAATCACAGCTCGGAAACAGGCCATCTCGGCCCTCCTAGTCCGTGCTGAACTCTTGATCTCACCTAGTCCCACCTACCCGCACTCAGCCCATAACCCTCCACTCCTTTCTTGTCCATATACCTATCCAATTTTACCTTAAATGACACAACTGAACTGGCCTCTACTACTTCTACAGGAAGCTCATTCCACACAGCTATCACTCTCTGAGTAAAGAAATACCCCCTCATGTTTCCCTTAAACTTCTGCCCCCTAACTCTCAAATCATGTCCTCTCGTTTGAATCTCCCCTACTCTCAATGGAAACAGCCTATTCACGTCAACTCTATCTATCCCTCTCAAAATTTTAAATACCTTGATCAAATCCCCCCTTAACCTTCTACACTCGCATGAATAGAGACCTAACTTGTTCAACCTTTCTCTGTAACTTAAGTGCTGAGACCCAGGTAACATCCTAGTAAATTGTCTCTGCACTCTCTCTAATTTATTGATATCTTTCCTATAATTCCCTGTTCAGCCCATTCTTCTAACTGGCATAAATCTCCCTGCAAGCTTTGAAAACCCACCTCATTATCCACAACACCTCCTACCTTAGTATCATCGGCATACTTACTAATCCAATTTACCACCCCATCATCCAGATCACTTATGTATATTACAAACAACATTGGGCCCAAAACAGATCCCTGAGGCACCCCGCTAGTCACCGGCCTCCATCCCGATAAACAATTATCCACCACTATTCTCTGGCATCTCCCATCTAGCCACTGTTGAATCCATTTTATTACTCCAGCATTAATACCTAACGACTGAACCTTCTTAACTAACCTTCCATGTGGAACATTGTCAAAGGCCTTGCTGAAGTCCATATAGACTACATCCACTGCCTTACCCTCGTCAACATTCCTTGTAACTTCTTCAAAAAATTCAATAAGGTTTGTCAAACATGACCTTCCACGCACAAATCCATGCTGGCTACTCCTAATCAGATCCTGTCTATCCAGATAATTATTAATACTATCTCTAAGAATACTTTCCATTAATTTACCCACCACTGATGTCAAACTGACAGGTCTATAATTGCTAGGCTTACTTCTAGAACCCTTTTTAAACAATGGAACCACATGAGCAATACGCCAATCCTCCAACACAATCCCCGTTTCTAATTAATTTCTAATGAAATGCCCTAGCAAATTAATACACTCCACACCGATCTCCCTATCCTCCAAGGCCTTCTTGGTAAATACCAATGCAAAGTATCATTTAGATCTCACCCACATTCTCCAAGCACATGTTCCCTGTGTCCAACCCACTCCTTAGTTATCTTCTTACATGATGTATGTATAGAATGCTTTACGATTCTCATTAATCGCACCTGCCAAGTACTTTTCATGGCCCCTCCTGGTTACTTTTCTTGAGGTCTCTTTAAGCTCCTTTATAAACCTCAAGGGTTCTATATGATTTTAGCTCTCTAAACATTATATACATTTCTATAACCTTCTTGACTAAATTCACCACCTCTCACGACATCCATGGTTCTCTTCCCTTGCTATCTCTGTCTTTCCTTCTGACTGGAACACACCTATTCTGTACTCTGTGTAGTCGGCCCTTAAACACCGAGAAACCAATTAACACTCGAGTCCTGCCTAATACTCTTGGAATCTTAAAAGTAAATTAAAGTAAATTTATTATTAAACAATGTTTATGATAACATGTACTACCCCGAGATTCATTTTCTTTGGGGATTTATGGTGGATACAAAGAAACAGAATAGAATCAATGAAAAACCACAAGCACACAAAGATGGACAAACAAATTGCAAAATACCAACTGTGCATGCAAAAGAAGATGAACTGAGCAATTACAAATATACAGTAATGCTAATAAGTAAATAATAAATAATATCGAGAGCATGAGTTGCAGCATCCTTGAAAGTGAGTCCAGGTTGTGGAACAATTCAGAGTTCAGGGAATTTGACCTGCTCCAATTTAATACTTTATTGCGGGGTCCGGACTTATCCACATCTATCTTAAAGCTGAAGGACTTGTGATCACTAGATCCAGTTTAGCCCCTCTTCTTGTTGACCTTTCTACACATTGGCTTAATTAGCCTTCCACTATGCCCCATCTGAGTGCAACTGTGATGTTAACCCTGACTAATAGTGCAACTTCCCCCCACTCCCATCCAGCTCCATCTTTTCTAAAACAACAAAACCCTGGAACATTAAGCATACATTCCTTCCCTCTCCCAATCAAGTCCTTGCAATGGCCACATCATCATAATTTGAAGTACAATCTTACCCACAATACTCCTAGGACTAAAATATACACACTTCAACTCAACCATCCCATTTTGTTTATTATCTTGCTCCTGGTTTTTCTTGTTGGTCATGACATCTACTTTCCTCTCAATCCTTTCATTTTCTGGCTTGATGGCCTGGTTTCCATCCCCCAGTCAAACTAGTTTAAATTTTCCTCAGTAGCACCAGCAGACATCGCAGCCAGGATATTGGTTCCACCCCCAGTTAAGGTCCAACCCATCCCTCTTGTGCAGATCAGCCTTGATCTAGAAGAGGTGCCAACGATCCAAGAACATGAAATCATTTTCTCACCAACTCATTCATTTGATCTATCCTTTTATTCCTGTCCTGACTGATATGACAGGGATTTTTGGAAACATCTACATGCTGAGGTAGTATACAGTATGTGTCAATAATAAACAAATTCAAATTGAAGGCAATGTATATACAAGACTAATACTTTGCTTAGTACTTATCAGTCTGTGTGTATGTATGTATATATATATATATATATATATATATATAGAGAGAGAGAGAGAGAGAGAGAGAGAGAGAGGGAGAGAGAGTTATCTATAAAATACAAGGAATTGCATCTTATGAATAGGAAGACAGGGATAGAGTTGTCCTTTCCTACACCCACACATTAAACCACCAGTACAAATGTTTTAGGAACCCAGTGAGGTGCTGAATGAACTGGTGATCACATAGTTCTAATAGAATTGTAGTGGAATGCCAGAGGGGTAGCACATATCCTCAAGCATTTATTCCCTTGTAGCTCTGTGAGTATTGGGTTATGAGTGATTGGTGCAGGTAAAAAAGAGTTGCAACAGAAAGCTGCCCATAGGCTTAAAGAATTTTTGGTCTGATCACAGTCTAGTTGAATACTAATAGAGTCATTGAATTATACAACACAGAAACAGTCTCTTTGGCCCAACTCATCGATGCCAACCAAATGCCCATCAAGCCAGTCTCACTTGCCTGTGTTTAGCCCACATCCCTCTAAGCACTTCCTATCCATGTACCTGTCTTTTAAAAGTTGCAATTGTACTTGACTCAATCACTTCCTCTGGCACCTCATTTCATATACATACCATCCTCTGTGTAAAAAAAGTTGCCCCTCAAGCTCCTATGAAGTACTTTCCCTCTTACCATAAATCTATGCCATCTAGGTTCTTGACTCCCTAACGTTTGGAAAAATACTTCATGGATACACCCTATCTATGCCCCTCTATAATATCGCCCCTCATTCTCCTCCACTCCTGTGAATGAAGTCTTAACCTACTTCTTTCTTCCATGAAACAACTGGTTTCACTTCTTTTACATAATTTTTCTCTTTCAAATGTGGTTCTGCTACTGTTGAAGCCTGTGATCTATATTTTGGTGGTTATGTTTTCAGGCCAATTGAGCTTTGTCATCTCTGAAGGTTTTCTGTGAGGCTTCGAGCAAAGTGTGTGGCCTCGAAGCCAAGAAGCCTGGAGATGGGGCGCAAGCCCACGACCAACTCCATTTCTTTCCAATCTCGCCAATTAAAGGACTGAGGAAGATTGAAATCATTGAGACAAGTGTGGAAGGCGAGCAGGTGTCCAGCCCTGTCTACCAGCCTCTGGCTTGCTGGTGGCGATGGAAGATGTCTGCCTTCTCTCTCTCACTGCTCTCGAAGGATCGTCCCTGCGTTCAAATGGTCTCTCTCTCCCTTGATGCTGTCGGAGACTGGTGCCAGAGTTCTGGGTCTTGGGCAACATTATGTGATCAGTGGATTGGACTTTATAGTTCATGTCATGATATGGTGTCATTTCTGGTCTCTTCTTTTTTTGTTGCTATTTTGTGTGATTTTGTATCAGATGGCTTGTAGATAATGAACGAAGAGCTGAACTGAATACGTCTGGACTCTTGTCCGGGTGTTGCTTATTATATACAGTACTGTGTTTTTTTGCTTGATTATTTTTGTCGCCATTTGCACAATGTGTTTTTTTTAAACCTGGTGGGGGTTGATGTTTTTCGTTGAATGGGTTTCATGGTTTTCTTTGTTTCAAGGCTGTCTCTGGGGAAGATGAATCTAAGGGTGGGTTACTGAACTCATGCTTAAGATGTACTTTGAATCTTAGAACCTGCTCAGCCTATATCCATAACTCAGTTCCTTGAGTACCAGTAACATTCTCATAAACCTCCTCTGTACTCTGTCCAGCTTGATAGCCTCTTTCTTATAGCAAGATGACCAGAAGAAGAAGAATAGCCCTTAACTCGGCAGTGGAGTTATCGGGACACCAACATGATGGTGTTTCCGTAGCAAGCTATTCTTGTTTTTACGAAGCCGAGTTGCTAGCTCGATGCTCAACCCGACTTGGATTCGAACTTGGGAACCTTCGCTCCGGAGTCCGGCACTGATATTATTGCACCAGCAAGCGGGACAAGATGACCAGAACAGAACAGAGCACAATATTCCACATGTGATCCAACCAACATCTTAGCCATAAGACATAGGAGCAGAAGTAAGCAATTTGGCCCATTGAGTCTGCGCTGCTATTCGATCATGGGCTGATCCAATTCTTCCAGTCATCCCCATTCCCCTCTGATGCCCTGGCTAATCAAGATCCTATCTATTTCTGCCTTAAATTTACCCAATGACTTGGCCTCCACAGCTGCTCATGGCAACAAATTCCACAGATTTACTGCCCTCTGACTAAAGTAATTTCTCTGCATCTCTGTTCTAAATGGATGTCCTTCAATCCTGAAGTCGTACCCTCGTGCCCTAGACTCTCCTACTATGGGAAATAACTTTGCCATATCTAATCTGTTCAGGTCTTTTAATATTTGGAATGTTTCTATGAGATCCCCCTTCATTCTCCTGAATTCCAGGGAACAGAGCCCAAGAGCTGCTAGAGGTTCTTCATACAGTAACTCTTTTATTCCTGGAATCATTCTTGTGAATTTTCTCTGAACCCTCTCGAATGTCAGTGTACCCTTTATAAAATAAGGAGCCCAACACTGCACACGATACTCCAAGTGTGGTTTTACGCGTGCCTTAAAGCGCCTCAACATCACATTCCTGCTCTTATATTCTATACCTCTGGAAATGAGTGCCAACATTGCATTCGCCTTCTTCACCGCCAACTCAACCTGGAGGTTAACTTTTAGGGTATCCTGCACAAGGAGACCAAGTCCCTTTGCATGTCTGCACTTTGAATTCTCTCTGCATCTAAATAATAGTCTACCCATTTATTTCTTCCACCAAAGTGCATGACCATACACTTTACAACATTGTATTTCATTTGCCACCTCTGCCCATTCCCCTAAACTATCTAAGTCTCTATGCAGGCTCTCTGTTTCCTCAACACTACCCGCTCCTCCACCTATCTTTGTATCATCGGCAAATTAAGCCACAAATCCATTAATCCCATAGTCCAAATCATTGACATACATCGTAAAAAGCAGCAGTCACAACATCAACCCCTGTGGAACTCCTCTGGTAACTGGCAGCCAGCCAGAATAGAGCCCTTTATTCCCACTCTCTGTTTTCTGCCGATCAGCCAATGCTCCACCCATGTTAGTAACTTCCCTGTAATTCCATTGGCTCTTATCTTGCTAAGCAGCCTCATGTACGCCGCCTTGTCAAAGACCTTCTGAAAATCCAAGTATACCACATCTACTACATCTCCTTTGTCTACCCTGCTTGTAATTTACTCAAAAAATTGCAGTAGGTTAGTCAGGCAGGATTTTCCTTTCAGGAAACCATGTTGGCTTTGGCCTATCTCATCATATGTCTCTAGGTATTCCATAATCTCATCCCTAACAATCGATTCCAACAACTTCCCACCCATTGATGTCAGGCTAACAGGTCTATAGCTTCCTTTCTGCTGCCTCCCATCCTTAAATAGTGGAGTAACATTTGCAATTTTTCAGTCATCCGGTACCATGCCAGAATCTATTGATTCTTGAAAGATCATTGTTAGTGCCTCCATAATTTCTCCAGCTACTTCCTTCAGAACCCAAGGGTGTATTCCATCAGGTCTAGGAGATTTATCCACCCTCAGACCATTAAGCTTCCTGAGCACCTTCTCTGTCGTAATTTTCACTGCACATATTGCACTTCCCTTAGACTCTTGAATGTCTTGCACAACATCACAACTTCTATACTCAGTGCCAGCGTGCCAAAAGCCTTTGTCACCCCCTGTCTATCTGTGTTGCCAGTCTCAAGGAATTAGTAAGTAAATTAATAAACTACTTCCTGAAGCTATACGTTATGAAATCTGGGATATGGTGGTGTAAGGAATTCAAAGATACTGTCATGAGCTAAAAGGGAAAGTTTTCACTTCTATGACATTCCAGGGTGTCACAAAGAGTTAATTAGGAATCAAAGAACTTTCGAGGTGTACCAATGTAGGACTTTTGGATCATTGTAATATTTTAAAAACCGCAGCAAATTTTTCACATGAATATCCTTAGAAGCAGCAATTGATAAGTGGATATATAACTGATATTCATAAGAGGATATTTAGTGGCCTTATAATAAATCAAATTTCTAAGACATATTTTTATCCAGTTTTGTTTGCAATGTTAGGACAAGGTTTGGGTGACAAAATGAACAACACCAGTCCTTCTCGTTCTCAATTCTTATGGCTGTATCCTCTGCATTCTCAATTGTTTTATTTTCATGTTAGTGTCCTCTGTCAGGAAGGTGATTTTACCAATCCAGTAAAGAATCACCAGCAAGGATAAAATTTGGATCATATTGGCATTGAGACATTGAGATATTGACAGAGAGACATTGATAGGATGCAGAAGTGGGCTGAGAAGTGGCAGATGGAGTTCAACCCAGAGAAGTGTGAGGTGGTACACTTTGGAAGGGCAAATTCCAAGGCAGAGTACAAAGTAAATGGCAGGATACTTGGTAGTGTGGAGGAGCAGAGGGATCCGGGGGTACATGTCCACAGATCCCTGAAAGTTGCCTCACAGGTAGATAGGGTAGTTAAGAAAGCTTATGGGGTGTTAGCTTTCATAAGTCGAGGGATAGAGTTTAAGAGTCGCGATGTAATGATGCAGCTGTATAGAACTCTGGTTAGGCCACACTTGGAGTACTGTGTCCAGTTCTGGTCGCCTCACTATAGGAAGGATGTGGAAGCATTGGAAAGGGTACAGAGGAGATTTACCAGGGTGCTGCCTGGTTTAGAGAGTATGGATTATGATCAGAGATTAAGGGAGCTTGGGCTTTACTCTTTGGAGAGAAGGAGGATGAGAGGAGAGATGATAGAGGAGTACAAGATATTAAGAGGAATAGACAGAGTGGACAGCCAGCGCCTCTTCCCCAGGACACCACTGCTCAGTACAAGAGGACATGGCTTTAAGGTAAGGGGAGGGAAGTTCAAGGGGGATATTAGAGGAAGGTTTTTCACTCAGAGAGTGGTTGGTGCGTGGAATGCACTGCCTGAGTCAGTGGTGGAGGCAGATACACTAGTGAAGTTTAAGAGACTACTAGGCAGGTATATGGAGGAATTTAAGGTGGGGGGTTATATGGGAGGCAGGGTTTGAGGGTTGGCACAACATTGTGGGCCGAAGGGCCTGTAATGTGCTGTACTATTCTATGTTCTATGTTCTATATTGTTTTGAGGTGAGTGGGTTACTGGGTAATATAATTAAATATTTCAAAGATTAACCCTAGGTCCAACTTATTATTGCCATTATGAAGAAGGCACACCAGCGGTTGTATTTCATTCGGGTTTGAGGAGATCTGGTACATCACCAAAGACTCTAGCAAATCCTAATAAACTCATTCAGCTGCATCATGAGCTCTAGCCTCCCCAGCATTGAGGAAACCATCAAAAGGTGATGTCTTAAAAAGGCAGCATTTGTTATTAAGGATCCCCATCAACCACATGGTGCTCTGTCTTACAACTAATATCAGAGAGGAGGTACAGGAGCCTGAAGACACACGCTCACCACTTAATAATAATTTTTTTTTCTTCTGGAAGGAAATCAAGAACCTAATGACAGCAACGTTCTAAATTTGAAGTCACTTGGTCTACATGGCACAAATGCAGGACACCAGAATACCACTGAGAGGAATAAGGAGCTTCTTGCTAAGGTGATTAAATGGAAAACACACTCTTATTGGCCAACTAGTAGTGTAAACATTGTAGATAGGAATGAAGAGGAACAGCTTATTTCAAAATTGGAACATTTCTAAGTAACAAAATGGCTCGATGAACTTGATTTTTGCTGTCCTGACCCTAGCAATTTTGTAAATATCATGAGGATTTATTTGGGAAGCTTTGAATACTTTAAACTCCAGCACTGCCAAATCGTTGGATTGATTATATCTTTAGTTTTCTTTTATAATGCCATTTGTTTGTTTAAACCAAACAGGAAATTATTTCACTTAAACTTTCATATTTGAAAAGAGGAAATCTTTCTTTCTTTTAACAATATTTTTATTCAGAAAAAAAAACAAGATTTACAGATTGCAACACATAGATACATCTCAACATAACTTGTGTACATTCATATATTGTAATAAAATTGATCAAAATGTTATAGCATTTAACATTAGTCAGCTGTTACAGCATAACACATAAAGGTATACCACTCTAATCAAAAATTTAAAGATAAATCATACATCATAAAAGAAATTTATGCCTTTTTCAGGCCTTACCTATTTTTATTCCTAAGACGTACTTTGATTCTTTAGATTCAATTTTAACCTCTTATATTTGGAATAATAAACAAGCTCCTTTAAGTAAAGGTTACTTACAAAGAAATAAAGAGATGGCTGGACTAGCCCTACCCAATTTTAGGTTTTACTATTGGGCTGCCAATATAAGGAATATTACTTTCTGGTCCTATTATATTTATCGTAAAGATTGCCCATCATGGGTCTCCTTAGAAGTTAATTCTGTAAAAAATTCCTCTATTGTCTCTCTTCTTGGATCATACTCTTCTTTTCCAGCAAATAAAACAACAGATAACATAATTGTTATGCAAACTTTAAGGATCTGGTCTCAATTTAGAATATTTTTTGGTTTAGCAAATTTTTCATTATCATCTCCCATTCTCCTTAATTTTTTTTTATCCCTTCCATGACTGATAAAGTCTTTATTGGGATGAACTAGGTATTAAGTGTTTTTGGGACCTGTTTATCTCAGGATCTCTTGCTTCATTTGACCAATTGTCAAATAAATTTGCACTCCCAAAAACACATTTTTACAGATACCTTCAAATTAGAGATTTTCTATGTTTCCAATTAGCTACTTTTCCTATAGGTCCTGATAAAAATTTACTGGACGATCTTTTAAATTTAAAACCTTTTGTTAATGGTTCTATTACTGGTATCTATAACTTGTTGCTTGATTCTAAACAAGACTTTTTAGATAAAATAAAAAAAGCTTGGGTGGATGACCTAAATTGTCAAATTTCTGATGATACATGGAATAAAATTCTTAAACGGGTTAATAAATCATCTTTCTGTGCTCGTCATTCTCTTCTACAATTTAAAGTGGTTCATAGAGCTTACATTTCTAAACAGAAGATGTCAAGTTTTTACCCGGATGTTTCTCCACTTTGTAAAGAGGAAATCTTGATGTAGCTCTCTAGGAAATTTTTGAATGCGATGTCAATATAAAACGCAGTATTTCAAATGACCAAATAATCATACTTTCAGCATGACACAATAACACTGATCTTTACAGATACCATACACTCAGTTCTATTATCATCCAGACACAAGGAATTATATGACTTACCGTATTTGCATTAGAGGTGTGTGAATTTCAACTTTTCATTTTAGAATACCTCTGGGACAATAAAAGTGCATCTTTACAACTGTTAGCAATACGATCAAGGATGGTTCCAGATACATGTAGTCAAGCAGATTTGAGCAGTGTACCAGGAGTTAATCATGACATGATGCACTAAAGACCAGATGGAGAAGAGCCAGAACTGAAGCCCCAAGAAGCTTAATAGAAAACTCACATCACTACAGTAATGTAATCATTGAGATTCAGAAGGCCGTTTAACTGATCCAGCCCCCACCACCTCCTTACAGAGTAGTACATTCAGTCTCATTCTCCTACTCTTTCAAGTTAGCCCTGTAAATTATTTTCCCTCATGTACCTTTGATGTACTCTTGTTTCATTAACCTCACTGGCAGTGAACTATAGGTCATTGTAGCTTTCTGCTTAAAAATATTTTACCTTACATTCCTCATGCATCTTTTGCATTTTACTCTAAGTATGTGGCCTGTGATCTTTACACAACTCACTTTTTGGGGGGGCCTTTCATAAATCTGCAAACCTTTATCAAATCCCCTTTCAACCCTATTTGCTGTAACAATAACACCATTTTTCTCATCTTACCTTGCAGATGAAACCTCATCACAGAAACCATTCTATCTTTTCTGTACTCTCACCAAGACCTTCACATCATTCCAAAAGAGTGGAGCCAAAATGTCAGCTGGTCATTTCCCTCTATAAGTGCTGCCTGACCTGCTAAGTTCCTCTGGCATTTTATATGTGTTGCTCATGATCTCCAGCATCTGCAGAATCTTGTGTCTAAGAGTTTGTGTATCATTGCTACTCTTGTACCCTGTAAAAATATTTTACCTTACATTCCTCATGCATCTTTTGCATTTTACTCTAAGTATGTGGCCTGTGATCTTTACACAACTCATTTTTTGGGGGGGCCTTTCTATGAAACTCACTATCGCAAATGTTTTCCTTACCATTTTACCAACATATCCTATGACTTTTGAAAATCTATGCATATGTACACTCAGATCTCTTCACCCTATATATAATCTCTTCTCATTCGCTCCACCAAATGTACCACATAACGTTTCTCTTCATTTTATTTCATTTGCCACTTGCCTATTTATATTATACCAGATTACCTATGGCTACCTGCACTCTATTACTACCCTTGTCGCATCTTGTCATACCTCCAAGACTAATGACTTCTGAAATTTTAAAAAATTTACCCCCCCCCCCATACGCATAACCAGGCCATTAATTTATGGAAAAACAATAGAGGCCTTGGCACAGATCTCTGGAGAACACCACAGTCTGCCATCTTCCATTCTGGTGAGCAACTATTTACCACAAGACTCTGCTTTCTGTCTTTAAGCTAATCTTTTATTAATGCCTCTACTGACCTTTATATTCCATGGGTGCTTAGGGATTCAGGCCACTTGCTTTAGCAAGGAAACTTTTGCATCTACTCCCTCTGCCACATGCTGGAAAACAGGGAATGTGATGCATCTGAATCAGTTCACAACAACCTGACTTAGGTTATGGATTTTGTAATCATATGTGTGCCTGTCTGGTATTGAAACTGACGCTGGGTAGCTGGGGTGTAGTGGAAACGTTAGCATGAAGATATGAACTTGATGATACTGAACCAAATGGAGACTTAGACATTCATTATAAAAAGTGACTTGTAAGAGTGAGGATTTATGGACATAGGGGTGCATGGAGTGCATGGAGTCTGGTATGGCTGAACTGCAGATATGGTAGTTTATCTTATCCAGTAACATTATTGGACTGGCATTCCAGAACAGAAACTTAGACTAATGGCCAGAGTTAGGTCCAAATCTCACTGTGGCAGCTGGAAAATTTCAAATTATGGACTAAAAACTGGTATCAGCAAGGTAATCATGAAAGGGTGGATCCAGGGAGTCCATTACAGGCGAAGCCCTCCCCACCATTGAGTACATTCACATGGACTGCTACCACGAGAAAACAACATCCATTATTAAAGACCCCCACCATCCAGGCCATACCCTCTTCTTGCTACTACCATTGGGGAGGAGGTATAGAAGCCTCAGGTCTTACACCACCAGGTTCTTGGATCAGTTATTATCCTACAACCATCAGGCTCTAGAACCAGTGTGGATAACTTCATTCACACACTGACTCATAGAACTAATTCTATGACTTGCAGACTCAGTTTTGAGGACTCTTCACAACTCACATTCTCAGCATTATTTTGATTTGCAACTTGTTTTCTTTTGGATATTAGTGTTATCACTCTTACTTTATGTGTAGTTACTGATAGAATTCTGTTGTATTTCTTTTTCCTGTAAATGCCTGCAAGAAAATGAATTTTAAGGTAGTATATGGTAACTTATGTATACAAAACTATACATATACAAGTTCTTTGAACTTCAAACTATACATATACAAGTTCTTTGAACTTCAAACTTTGGAACTATCAAGCTCTTTTTAACCACATAACTTGCTAGTGAACTAATTCTCGTACTGGGATTTGTGTATCTGTGCTTTTAGCAAGTACATGCAATATTTGTGCCATTAAGAACAAGTGAATTCTTTTCTTTCCTATCTATTTCCTCTGGGTTCTTGGCTTTCTCCCTCTTAATATTTCTCATCTACAGGCCATGACAGATTGATCCATTATGAAAAACCTAACTTAAGCTGTGCATGAACAAATCTCTGCTACAAATTTGTTTGTCACTGGGTATGTCATTACCTTATAAAAAAATAGCAGCTGTTTTCCCAACAAAGCCGTTTATTTGTTGTAAAACAAGAACTAAATGGGACATTCCAAATTTTGATACAAAAATAGATTAAAAAGATCAAATCAAAATACTACACATTGACTTAATTTGCAATTTGTAGTCGCTTAGGGAACCTAATAAGAATGGAAATATGAAGCTTTTAACATTAACATACTCATTGCACTTAATAGAAACACCTTTTCCAAACTGTGTAATGAAACGATTGGAATGGGGAGTGATTGTGTGGTTTATTATTGTCAATCAGTAAGGAGGAGATAGGTTTGAAACCTGCTGCATACAAGCCTGACGAGTGAGATTAGAAAATGATACATACCAGGGCACTATTTAAAATTTGCTTGGAGGGATCATAGTTGAAATTTCTGATACAATAAAGTTTACATAGATTATTTTTAAAACATCTTCAATAAACTAAGGCTATTAGGACCTGTAACGAAATGTGTTTTTTCCCTTTAAATAGCATTCTTTGAGTTATTTAAAGACTATATCAGATGTAAGTAATATGAAGTAATATAGGATTATCACAAAAGATATACATTTTAAACAACACCCAAAATGGCAATACTTTTTAAAATCAATTAAACTCTGTAATCAACTATTTATTAGCTGCCATTCCCTGTGTGGGCAATTTGTTAGTTTTTGTGCGAGGGAGTTGATTTTTTTTTGTTTCGTGGCTATTTAGAGAATATGAATCTCAGAGTTGTACACGGCATATATACTTTGATAATCAGATGAATCTTTGAACCTTTTACTAGTTTCTTGGTATTTTATTTTAAATAAACTTTTTAAACATAATTTTGCCTACTCTTTGTGTTGCGGAAACTAAACGTTTGAAGTTTGAAGTCAATTCCTTATTTAAAAATTAGCAACGTCAGTGGCTTATTTTATGGATAGAACCTGGTTAGAGTCATGGACTCAGATTGTACAGCACAGATATGGGCCCTACATCCTACCATATCCACACCAACCTTTTTGCCCATCTACACTAATCCCATTTACTTGCATCCTTCTCCTACCTTGCCTGTATAAGAGCCTGTATGAATGTCCTTTGAATGTAGTGATTGTATCAGATTCTACTACCTCTTCTGGCAGCGAGATCCAGATATCAACTACAAATGCAATACCTGAAGCTGGACAAGATCTTTGTGGCCAAACCCATGCTTCATGGGGTTTCAGCAGAATTTCTTTGTTTTAGTGCTTCGTTTCTCTATTAATGATGCTTGGGTTCCAGATTGATATTTAATGATGCTCTTGCCACATTCAGAGATACTTACACTCCGGCTCCTCCCTGCTTTCTATGTTTTTGCACTTTTTGTTAAACTCTTCCTCATTTACATTACATTGCTTCATCCCAGATTCGTTCATTTAAACTTTCCTACACTGAATTTCACCTGAACTCATTTCATTTCACCTGCTTCTTTAACTTCCTTGGAAATCTTTCTCTGGCCTCATGCTTACCAAGTTTGAAGAAGTATTAAGTAGAAGTATTAGGTCCAAGTAGCTAATGAGAAACGGCAGTGCTTCTTGTCCTGTTCCTTAAGAAATTTCAAAGTATACTTTCCTTCATTTTAAAGCAGTCAAAAGTTGGGACTCTTGATGATTTACTAGAACGTGACCTGGGTTTCAGCACCTAAGTTACAGGGAAAGGTTGAAAAAGTTAGGTCTTTATTCTTTGGAGCGCAGAAGGTTGAGAGGGGACTTGATAGAGGCATTTAAAATTATGAGGGAGATGGATAGAGTTGACGTGGATAGACTTTTTCCATTAAGAGTAGGGGAGATTCAAATAAGAGGACATGAGTTGAGAGTTAAGGGGCAAAAGTTTAGGGGTAACATGAGGGGGAACTTCTTTACTCGGAGAGTGGTAACTGTGTGGAACGAGCTTCCAGTAGAAGTGGTAGAGGCAGGTTTGATATTGTCATTTAAAAAAAATTGGATAGGTATATGGACAGGAAAGGAATGGCAGGATATGGGCTGAGTGCAGGCCAGTGGGACTAGGTGAGAGTAAGCGTTCGGCATGGACAAGAAGGGCAAGATGGCCTGTTTCCGTGCTGTCATTGTTATATGGTTATATGATTTATCCCTTGGCTAATTTTGCATCTATGTTACAAATGTGTCATGGGTTTTAAGCCTGTTGACAAGCCTGTACTGTGGCACTTTGAAATATGTTATCTATCCATACTTACAATATCAACAGTTTGCTCTCATCACCACTCTCTGCTACTGCATCAAACAACTCAATTAAACTAAACACAGTTTTACTTCAATAAAATCTGTTCAGGTTTAAATGTATTTACTTTATTTTCAACTGAATATTCATTACATTTTGGATTTCTGTTTTTCAAGTTTTGGGCAGATAATTAAATTTCTTTGTTCTTGGAGGAGGACATTAGATAAGCTGCATATTATACGCATACACACATAAACAAAGAGTTTAATGGTTATTGGGAAGCTATTTCCTTGGCTTCTCCCACTTCACTTTGACATTCCCAAATTCTTTCTAGTTGTTTCTGTGCCACTGACTGACTACTCGCTGCTAATATTAATCTCATACATGGGGGGAAATTCTACGGCTAAATAATATCTAAACTTTGAGTTAGCATCTAACAAATTACTCTCATTCGCTGGCTCTGTGGTAGTTTCCCTGCCTCAGTGTTGGAAGAATTTAGTGCAGTCAAGCCTGGACACCCTGGCAAATGGTGACAAAAACACCTGTTCAGCCCGGCAGGTAGATATCCAGTGGTGTATTTGCACCACTAATGGACTTGCTGATGTACAAACTGGTGGGTATCTCTCGTTTTGTTTGTAGAACCAATTCTGAGAATAAAAAGCATCACGGAAAGCACTTTGGAGACTGTTTCCCAGTAAACGGCTCTGGAATCTCAAAGGCAAAACTCGAGTTGAGTACTTTCCTCAGTTACACCAGAATTAATAAGTTGATTCTTGGAAACTTACCATGCAGTTTATTAAGACAGCAGTGATTCACGGTGAAAGATAGTTTCTTAATATTATATCAATTCGCTGTTTAAAAACCACGCATTTATTTTAAGAACTTCCAACTTAGTGTGAAAAATTGGCCAACTAATTCTATCTAATTCTTGTAGATTTCTACTGATTTCAGCATGGTTCAGCCAATATGTTTGGACAGTCACTGATATTGCAGGGAATCCTCAATTACTGAATAATTGATTTACAAATATTCACTAAAATGTAATTTTTAGTTATATACCCTCGACTTATAAACAACATGCAACTGTCCACCCACATGAACACATAATATACTCAAAGCATTTCACCCAGCTTTTTCCTTTTATGGAATTTTCCTTAAATCATTTTCTAGGAATTGCTCCTTTAAACTGAGGGATGATTTTATGGCTGATTGTGTGTTCAGTTTTAATTTCCCCACTCACTTCTTCCTAAAAATCGCAATAATGCCTTAAAAAAAAAACCCAAAAATACATTGAAGATATGAAATACAGAATACTCAAAATAGCAGTCACTCGGCTGCCGGAGAAAGAAATTAGTCTTTCCACCAAAAGCAACTTAACCTAACACAGAAGAAATATGCGTCAGAGACATCATTGTCTTCAAATAACTAAACATTAATGCAAGTTCTTTCCTTCAAAAATACATTAAATGAGCGTAGTCCAGATCTAGACTTCGTAAATGTCCGTGTAAATTCAAACTACTTGCCAGCATGTAAAGTTTTAAGTGAAAACAATACAGAAATGATATGCAAATGAGAAGTGAGCGATTGAAAGGCAGACGTTTGGAAGAGAAAGCTCACAGAAGGTGGGTGAGCGGCTGAGTGTCTAGTTTTTTTCTCTGCAGTTCCTTGCTAGCAGCTGTCCTGCGCGCCTGCGCATTGCCGACCTGGAAATTTGTCTGCTACTCGTGACAGAATTTGGGTAAGAAACGGTGCAATTTTTAATTTAAAAAAAAATAAATTAGAATCAAAGCTCTCTGACAATGGATGGTGTTTCTGTGTTTTTCCTCCACCTGGACTGGTGTTTAACTCTACCCCCACCTAACCCCTTTCTCTTTCTTCTTTCCTGACGTTTATCCTAATTGCATTTGCTGTAACTTAAATAAAGTAGTTGCAGAGAAACCGAGTGGCCGGGACCGTGTGTCTGCGAGAGCAGTGGAGTACCCCCCAGCAATTAGAAATAAATGATTAATAGTAGAAAAAAATAGGGTAGAGGAGGGAAAACAATGCAAATAGACGAGGGGAAAGGAGAGCGTTGGACTTTTGCTGTTAAATGATGAGTGATGCTATTTGGAACTGAATATTATTCAGATTATTCCAAACATTGAACTCTTCAGTGACACAGACCATTTTGTGGCTCCCGAGCAAAGTGCGAGGATTCCAGTGGAATGGCAGCGAGCTGCCGTTCAATACAATGTTTCTGGCCGACTCCTCGTCTGCTTTTTCATCTCTCTTTCTGTTTCTTTTATATTGACAAAAAAAGCAATAAATTCACGTTTGAATGCAACGTGTCTCCTTTTAGGCCTTTTCATGAATATAGACTCCGCCATTTTGAGAAACTGCCCAAATAAAATACAAGAAGTGTTTGAGGAAGAGAAATCTCAGGGTGGATTCTGCGAGAGAGAGAGAAAAAGAGTGAGAAAAGGAAAAATATTGTATAAATACACATTATATTTAAAGGGACAGAATTTGAACTGGTTTATGAGCTTATTTCAGGAAGTCCACGCGATTGTGATGCACATTTAAATTAATAAATTCTCCAGTCGGTTTAAGTTTTTTATTGTTACCGGGAACCTTATTGACAGTGTAAGCATTTAGTTGTGGAAATATGATCTGTGACGTGTTTGAAATCCAAGAAGTAAAATTTCTGTCAAATGTTGGAGGCATCGGATCTGACCTGACAGTAAGAAAGTCCGATGACGATTTATTTAATGTTCAGCTTCATTTATGTATTTACTCAAACGGTTTATAGTAATGTTAGTTGCCACTGGTGATTTGCAGTAACCTGATGTGAACGCGGATAAAAGCTGCGGTGGTCATGTAAATGAAATGTATTTTCTTTTGTATTCATTATTTGAAACTACTGTACATAGTTGAGTGAATTCTGGAAACTTTCAAGTACAAAACATGTTTTTTAAAAGGTGATGCAGAGCGACCTCAAATGGTTTTTGTCTAGAGGTGCAGGAGACGATACTGCACTTGGCTGTCAAGTGTTCTCAAGGCAAAGACAGAATTTAATTGTTCAAATTTAAAGGGACGATACGTGTGCTTATGTTTGCTATTGTTCCCCATTGGTATGTTTTCTCTCTGACCGCCTGTTTTTCTGCTGACTTGCTAGGGAATCAGTTTCTTAATTAGGGGCTTGCATTAATTTCCTCGCGATTGCATTGCATTGGTCAGATGGCTGGAATAAAGGGTTTAATAAATTTATCTCTAGTGACTTACTACTTAGGAAATAATTTCTAACATACTCTTCAGGGTCAACGAAACGCTACTTTAAACATGTATTTTGTGATAACTTGTATTTTGTGAATTACAAAGTGAATTGAATTTTCAAGTCAAATTTTTTTTATCATGATCATTCCTGTCGGGAGACAGAAATTTGCACAGGAAGATGCACCAACTACAGTGTAATAAAAGTACCCTGTTAATATTTTTGAGCGAAGTAAAGGAGTGGAACTAATTATTTCAAAATTGCTACTACAAAGTGAGAGTATTCTCTGAAAACTGGAGTTTTTCATTCACTTAGACAATAAGATATTGGAGCAGAACTAGGCTACCCAGCCCATCAAGTCCATGCTGCCATTCGATCATGGCTGATTTTTTAATCTCCTCCTCAGCGCCATTTCCCAGCCTTCTCCCTGTAACTTTTGATGCCACGGCCAATCACGAACCTATTAATCTCTGCCTTAAACACACCCTGGCCTGGCCTTCACAGTTGCTTGCGGTAACAAATTCCATGAATTCACCGCCCTCTGGCTAAAGAAATTTCTCCACATTTCTATCTTAAATGGACGCTTCTCTGTCCTGAGGCTGTGCCGTCTTGTCCTAGACCCCCCCCCCCCCCCGCCCAAAAACTCCATGGGAAAGATCCTTTTCAAATTTACTCTTGTCTAGGCCTTTCAACATTTGAAAGGTTTTAATAAGACCTTCCCCCCCCCCCCCCCCCCAATCCTTCTAAATTTCAGTGAGTACAGGCCCAGAGCCATCAAACATTTCTTGTATAATAACCCTTTCATTCCCGGAATCATCCTTGTGAACTTCCACTGAACCCTCTCCAATGCTAGCACATCTTTTGGATGAGGAGCCCAAAGCTCTTCACGATACCTCAACATGAAGCCTCACCACTGCCTTATAAAGCCTCAGCATCACATCCTTGCTCTTGTATTCTAGACCTCTTGAAGTGAATGCTAACATGGCATTTGCCTTCCTCACCACCGACTCAACCTGCAAGTTAACCTTTGGAGTGTTCTCCCAAGTCCCTTTGCATCTCAGATTTTCGGATTTTCTCCCCATTTAGAAAATACTCTGCACATTTGTTTCAACTATCAAAGTGTATGACCATTTTCCAAAATAGTAGTTTATTTCCCACTTTTGTGCCCATTCTCCTAACCTGTCCTAGTCCTTCTGAGCCTGCCTGTTACCTCAATACTACCAGCTCCTCCACCAATCTTTGTATTATCTGCAAACTTGTCAACAGAGCCATTTATTCCATCATCTAAATCATTGATATACAGCATAAAAGGAAGCGGTTCCAACACCGACCCCTGCGGAACACCACTAGTCACTGGCAGCCAACCAAACAAGGATCCTTTCATTCTCACTCGCTGCCTCCTACCAATCAGCCAATGCTCAAACCATGCCAGTAACTTTCCTGTAATAACATGGGCTCTAAACTTGGTAAGCAGCCTCATGTGTGGCACCTTCTCAAAGGACTTCTGAAAGTCCAATTATACAACATCCCCTTTATTTGTAATCTCCTCAAAGAATTCCAACAGGTTTGTCGGGCAAGATTTGCCCTGAAGGAAACATGCTGACTTTGTCCTATTTTGTCCTGTGTCACCAAGTACTCCTAATTGAATCCAATATCTTCTCAATCACTGAGGTCAGGCTAACTGTTCTATAATTTCCTTTTTGCTGCCTCCCTGCTTTCTTAAAGAGTGGAGTGACATTTTCAATTTTCTAGTCCTCTGGAACCATGCCAGAATCCAGTTATTCTTGAAAGATCATTACTAATGCCTCCATGATCTCTAACGGTACCTCTTTCAGAACCCTAGGGTGCAGTTCAGCTGGTCTGGGTGACTTGTGCACCCTTAGGTCTTTCAGCTTTTTGAGCACCTTCTCCCTTGTAATAGCACTCACTTCTCTTCCCTCACACACTTCAACATCTGGCACACTGTTGGTGTCATTTAGTTCATCTGCCATCTCCTTGTCCCCCGTTATTATGTCTCCGGCCTCATTTTCTAGTGGTCCTGCATCCACTCTCTCCTTTTAATTTTCTTATATACTTGAAATAACTTTTTCTATCCATCTTGGTATTGTTTGCTAGCTTGCTTTCAAATTTCACCTTTTCCTTCCTAATGATTCTTTTAGTTGCTTTCTGTAGGTTTTTAAAAGCTTTGTAATTCTCTGATTTCCCACTAATGTTTGCTTTGTTGTATGTCCACTTTTGCTTTTACATTAGCTTTGACTTCCATTGTCAGCCACAGTTGTACTATTTTGCTATTTGTATATTTCTTTGTTTTTGGAATACATCCATCCTGCACCTTCCTCATTTTCCCCAGAAACTCAATCCATTGCTGCTCTACTGTCATCCCTGCCAATGTCTCCTTCCATTTTACTTTGGCCAGCTCTTCTCTCAGCCCTCTGTAATTTCCTTTACTCCACTGAAACGCGGCTACATCAGACTTTATTTTCTTCCTATCCAATTTCAAGTTGAACTCCTTCATATTGTGACCACTGGTTCCTAAGGGATCTTTTACCTTAAGCTCCCTAATCACCTCTGGTTCATTACATAACACCCAATCAAGTCTGGCTGATCCCCTACTCGGCTCAACAGCAAACTACTCTTAAAAAGCCAACACTTATAGTGTTATGAGGGTGTTGAGAGGAGGTTCACTTGATCAGTAACTATGATGAGGGTTTTCCTACCAAGTGTGCGTCATAAAATTTAGATTATATTATTTTGTAATTTTGAAGGAAGGTTGATCTTATGGAAACAAATAACATCCTAATAGACAAACCAATAGATCCACTAGTGGGAGAGATTTGAACAAGGTTAAACGGGTGGTCGTTTAAAGCAGGTAACAGTAGATTTTTTTTCTCTCTCGGGTGATGAATTTCTCTACTATGGAGTGTTATGGAGGATAAATCATCGGAGTTATTTAAAGAAAAGTTTGATTTGGCTTTTGAAATATCTGAGGGCAATATGGAACTGGCAGGGAAGATGAGTTGGGATCTGAACTAATCAGCCGTCGTAGTATTGAAGAGTGGGTTTGACATGAGGAACCAGACCTATTTTTTAAAATATATATACTTGTTGCTTTAAAGGGTGCATCCTTGGAATTCCATAACATATATATTCTCCATTCTTTTGGCACCGTGTCTAACAAAGGATTTGTATGGTCAATGTTGTTTTAAATTTATCCATGAAAGATATATTGCCATCATGAAGTATTGGAGCCTTCAAATTAGTTCTTGCTCAACTTACTGGAAATAATGTGATTCATGTTATTAAATATATCTTGCTGGTCTATAAATAGCTCAAAATATTTATTAGATCTAATTGGTCATTCTGTGAGGTTGTAGGTCCTAGACATTGTACCATGTTAGTAACAATTACCTAAGTGGTGTTGACATTGGCAAGCTGATTTCTTGCTAGATTAATGTCTAGCGCACTTTGAGGTTCTTCTGTCAAATTGAAGTCTTGCTATGCATCAAAGCATGGAGTTTATCTTTCTGACACATTTTCAGAAGCTTTTTTTCTTTTATTCCTTTTTCTGGGAGCCTTTCTTTTGTGTATTGATTTGAAAGTTGTTGGCAGGGACCGTTGGAATAGAATTTGAAATTGGGGGTGCAAAGTATTATTTTCATCATTTTTTTTTAGAAAAAGGTTTCATGAAGTGTTTGAAGTGGACTTCTCCAAAGGTGTTGTGGGAAATTTGCCAAAAAAAAATCAAAGAAAACCTATTTAAATTTTCTTTAAATCCTTATTGGAGTATTAAAGGAAAATAGTGTATATAAGGAATAAGGAAATCAACAATCATGGTGAATAAGCATGATGTATCAGAAATTTGCTGCCAGCATGTGGGAAAATGTATATCATTTGCTTCAGGTTACTATTTTATAGTAAAACAAAATTAGGTTCCTATATCTATTTTATTAGTTTTTAATTGAAAAGTGTTTTTTTTCAATAGTGAATATTTAACGATAGTTTTTATAAGAGATATTGTGATATAATGTCCACTCATTTGAAGCTTTGTCGCAGTGTATTAAATTGTTCTGTGATCAGACTTATTTGGTGTTTCATAAGTTTATAATATATTGCAGATTAGTGTGAAAAGAAAATTTTCTATTACTTTGAAAACTTTTATGTGATGGACAAGGAGGAGCCTGCTGTTCTGCAAATAATTGAATTATATATATTGAAAGTGGTTTTGATTGCTCAGGTCTACCAGGCTGCAACACATGATCTATTTCAGAAGTGTAACACGTGTGTAATGCTTCTTGTCCTATCTCCAGAGAGAAAGGATTTGGGGTCATTCTTTTAGCTAATTTTTTGTGTTTTGAGGTACTTTTTTTGTCATGATCATCTGTGTGAAAACCCATCCTGTGCTGATCCTAATAGTACCAAATCCAGCACCATGTCTATCCGTTAGGCATGATGAATGATTGCAAAGGGTCAAAATGTATTTGGACTGAAATATGGTAATTTGATATCAAATACCCTGATAAGACTGAGGATATTGCAGAATTACAAAGGTAATAATTGCTTTTTGTGGAACCGAAAAGCTGAATCAATCTCTCAATAGTAAATTACTCTGATTGTATTCATTAATTTGAGCTGGTTCTCTCTGTTAACATTGAAAGAGTGAGAAAATAAAACAGATGGTATAGTCTGAGTTTGATTTAGTTAAAATATTATTGGGGCATTCTTGCAGAGTGTTATCCACGGGGCATTGTATTGAAATTGTAGGTTTGTTGTTATGATAAGCAGAAGTTTACTAAAACTTTACTTTGATCGGGGAGGAGTAGTTGGTGCAAGATTATGTCAGTGGTTAAATATAGTGACCATGGTAGCATGACGCTACTACAGCTCTGGATGTTGGAGTTCAGTTCAGGGCCCTCTGAAGGCACATTAGTCCGTTCTTTCGTGTATGCACGTGCCTTCCTCCCACAGTTCAAGACATACTGGTTAGCAGGTTAAATGGTCATTGTACGTTGACCCGTGACTAGACTAGGGTTGAATTGGTGTTTTGCTAGGCAGTGGCTGTTGAGGGCTGTATCTCTAAATAGATAAAGTGCCCTCAATCCTGAAGTGGTGCTTGGTTGCCTGAATACATTAATTGGTTTTGTAATCATTTGGATGATAGGAATTTTGTCACTTCAGTTTGTGAGTTGTGATAAAACTTGTTGCGATTGGTATAATTTCTGGAATTATGTATATAAAATTAATAAGTTTAATAGTGCTTTTAGTGAATGCTCTATTGGTTCCTACTATTTGAGAACCAATTTTATTGTGAAACTTATGTATATTGAAAGGTAGCATGTGCATGGCTGAGGAATGGGAAGATTTCACATCTCTAAAAGGATATGAAAACTGCCTTCTGCAATGGGCCACATGGTTTATAATATTCTTACTTTGCACCAAGAATGCAGAAAGTATTTTCAGAATACAAATTTTTGCACTGTAGATTTTAATTGAGCACAGGGGCATGAAGATAACTTGCAATGCATGATATTTGCTGTAGTGGCTTGTGCAAGTTTGCATTTAATAGTGAAGCTGCTCAATACTTAGACCCACAACCAAAAACTTAGTGTTAATCATTTGTATATCGTTATCAGTAACCAATAGTTATTGGACTAGTTATTTGAGGTGCAGGTTCAAGTCCTGCTATGGGAGTTTCAATTCCAGATAATGTAATCATCTAGAAATAGAAACCTAAAGTGATTAATAGTGGATATGAAGCTAATGAATTGTTTTTAAAAATCCATCTCGTTCAATATAATGCCTGTAAGTAATTTGCCACCCTAATATCTGACCTACGTCTAAAATTATTAACCAGGTCTAAAATTGCCTGGTAATCTACTAAGTTATATCAAACAGTTATTTGAAAGAAATCTACTTTATTAAAAAAAAACTGTGCAGAGCATTTGAAATCTATCTGGGTATTAACAATCACAATGACATAACCTGCCAATTGGTCTTGTAATATCATTGTCATCTTGTATCTTGTTGTACAAGTCCTTGTTCCACAAAGCTTCCAAAGTTGGTGTTTAAAGGAATGCAAGGGCCCTAACAGAGCTTAATGTTGTCTGCACAATATAAAGTTCATGGTCAACTTAATTAAGGTATTCAAGGCTGGATACTACATGCACGTTGTACGCACGGCCTAGATTTGTGGTCTGATTGACATCCTCAACACTGGAATGATTCTATAAAATGTGACAGTAACATGTTATAGGAAGGATTGTCACTCAGATTGATTAACAAAGTGAATCGAAGCTTTCCAGTCTTGCTGGATCCTGCCTTAATTGGCAGTGTCCAGATGACGGGGGTGGAGGGCGGGTGGTCCTTGAGCTACACCATCAGCATCAATGGTAAAGCTTAGCATTTCACTACAGAAGGCAAGGTTGGAGCTTCTACAGCCGCCTTCAGCTAGAAGAGCTGTGCATGTGACTCGTGCTTGCTGCTTCCAGGTGTTCCCCCATCAGCACAATTTGGATTCACTCTGCACGATAGCAAGGAAATCTGAGAGCAAAGTCTGTGGAACAGAGTAAAGTAGTAGCTGTAGTCGTAAAGAATTTGGGATCTAGAAAATGCCATGCTTCACCCTGGGCTCTACCAGTACCCTTACAGTGGAGACGCATCCGGACAATTTTCCAAACTATCTTGCGTGCCCTTGTCACAAGGCAGGACAGATCCAGTTCTTTAGTCTACAATCAATCATCGGCACGGTGATGGAAGATGTCATCAACAGTGTAGTTAGGCTCCATTCATCAAAAACCTGTCTATCAATGCTCATATTTTGTTTTGGATTAAAGCATGATTTGCAGACTTAAGCTGAGACAGGTACAAAATGTGTCATTTAATCAGACATGGCATCTAATTGTAGTGTAGCTAAGTCTAATGGAAAATCCCTCCTCCTGGTTGCAGTTATATCTTGCAAGTTGGACAATGATTGTGATTAATGGAGGTCAATCATTTCAACTCCTGGACATTGTTGCAGAAATTCCTCAAAGCATTATCCTAAGCCTACCCATTTAAAGTTTTCATCAGTAACTGTCCTGTCAGCAGGTCAAAGTTCGGTTCCATTCAGCACCCCTCACCAAATGAAACAGTCTCATGTGAAAATACCTAGATCAACAAAACATTTGTGCATCAGCTGATCAGTAACTTTCACTCCTCGAGTGCCCAGAACTTAGAATTTCCAACAAAAGAGCGCATATGTTCTTTGACATTCAGATGTCATTGCTGAGTCCCCAGTATCAAGCTCCTGAATAACTACGTAAATACTGCCTGCAAAAATAGCTTAAAGGCTGAGTATCCTGGAGTGAATGTCTTGTCTTCTGCCTTCTCAAAGTTGCTCCAGTATCTACAAAACATAAATCAAGATGGGATGGTATGTGCCTAACTGAAAGAGTGCTGTTGCAGCAATCCTGACACCACCCTTTCAAAGCAGCGATTGGTATTCAAACCATTAAATGCCTCTGGAAGCCGTGCACAGTGATTGCAGTATGTAGTATTTCATCTCAGCACAGTACAGCTCCTTTGGCCCATGATGTACTGAACTTTCAACTTTCCAAGATCAATTTTACCAAATCCTAATCTAATCCTACATAGCCCTCCATTTTTTTTTTCATCTATGTGTCTATCTCAGAGTCTCTTAAATATCCATAATGTATCTGTCTCTAACACCACCACCACCCCTGGCAGTGTGTGCCAGGAACTTGGCACTCTGTGCATGTAAAAACTTTCTTTGACATATTACCCCCCCCCCCCCCCCCGCTCCCTGTACTTCCCTCCACTCACCTTAGAAGTACGACCTCTTATATCAGTCATTGCTGCCTTGGTGGTGGGGGGGCATTAGCTATCCACTCTGTCTCCTTCTCACAGCATTTTGTACACCTCTTTTGAGTCGCATCTCATCCTCCTTTGCTCCAAAGGGAGAAGCCTGACTTTGCTCAACCTTTCCTTATTTCCAAAATGCATTCACTAAGACTACTGCAACAATGCATTACAAACCTGCTAATTCTACCAACAAGAAGGATGAGGAAACGGGCAACATATTGCTATGTTCCCCTTCTTGAATAAGAGAATAGCATGTGCAGTGAAGAGGGCAAATGGAATGTTGGCCTTTGTTACAAGGGGAATTGAGTACAAGAGCAAGGATGTCCTTTTGCATTTGTACAGGGCCCTGGTGAGACCACACCTGGAATATTGTGTACAGTTTTGGTCTCCAGGTTTAAGGAAGGACAAACTGGCAATTGAGGAAGTGCAGCGTAGATTCACTAGGTTGATTCCTGGGATGGCAGGGCTGTCTTATGCAGAGAGATTGGAGAGATTGGGCTTGTACACGCTGGAATTGAGGAGATTGAGAGGGGATCTGATTGAAACGTTTAAGATAATTAAAGGATTTGATAGGATTGAGGCAGGAAATATGTTCCAGATGTTGGGAGAGTCCAGTACCAGAGGGCATGGATTGAGAATAAGAGGTCAGTTATTTAAAACAGAGTTGAGGAAGAGCTTCTTCTCCCAGAGAGTTGTGGAGGTGTGGAATGCACTGCCTTGGAAGACGGTGGAGGCCAATTTTCTGGATGCTTTCAAGAAGGAGCTAGATAGATATCTGATGGATAGGGGAATCAAGGGATATGGGGACAAGGCAGGGACTGGGTATTGATAGTGAATGATCAGCCATGATCTCAGAATGGCGGTGCAGACTGGAGGGGCCGAATGGTCTACTTCTGCACCTATTGACTATTGTCTACTCATTTCTCCGGCATCACTGTGTCCAGATCACTGTAGGGCTATGGTTGACAAAGTTAGCACAGTGCCAGTGGCCTGGGTTCCATTCCACTGCTGCCTGTAAGGAGTTTGTATATTTTCCCAGTTACCACATAAGCTTCCTTCAGGTTCTCTGATTTCCTTGCACATTCCAAAGATGTATGGGTTAGCAGGTTAATTGATCGCATGGGCTTAACTGGATGGCACAGGCTTGTTGGGCTTGTGTTGAGCTTGACCATAGGGACATTGGGAGTTTGAGCTTTTTTTTTAAAGTGACTTGATCTGAATTGATTTAATTAAATTTCCCCAACCTGGGAACGTGATTATTAAATAAGATCCTGAATTTCATCAGGTCCCCAGAGGCAGACGTCAAAATGCTGTGGTAATCTTTATATCTGGGAGGCAGCCAGGGAACCAACTGTAAAGATGCAAACAATTTCAGCCAGTGTTTGGGACACATTTTTGTGCAGGGAGGAACAGACCGTAGCCCTGATATTTGGTACAATTTGGTGGATTCCTGAATGTGCACTTGGGGGGTCCAGGAACATCTTCCAGTATACAGCATCAACTTTAAACATTTTTCTCACTCGTTTGACAAAACGTTAAAAGAACACGAGGAAATCTGCAGATGCTGGAAATTCAAGCAACACACACAAAATACTGGTGGAACGCAGCAGGCCAGGCAGCATCTATAGGAAGAAGCACTTCATTTCGTATTTCCCCTTCCCCCTCCTACTATCAAATCTCTTATTATCTTTTCTGTCAGTTTCAGGCCTGACGAAGGGTCGCGGCCTGAAACATCGACAGCACTTCTCCCTATAGATGCTGCCTGGTCTGCTGCATTCCACCAGCATTTTGTGTGTGTCACCCCACACCTAATCTGGGTTGAACTCCATCTGCTATTTTTCAGCCCAGTTTTGCATCCTATCAATGTCCCACTGTAACCTCTGACAGCCCTCCACTCTATCCGCAATACCTCCAACCTTTGTGTCATCACCAAATTTACTAATCCATCCCTCCACTTCCTCATCCAGGTCATTTATAAAGATCACAAAGAGTAGGGATCCCAGAACAGATCCCTGAGGCACCCCACTGGTCACCAGCCTCCATGCAGAATATGACCTGTCTGCAACCACTCTTTGCCTTCTGTTGGCAAGCCAGTTCTGGATCCACAAAGCAATGTCCCCTTGGATCCCATGCCTCCTTACTTTCTCAATAAGTCTTGCATGGGGTACCTTATCAAATGCCTTGCTTACCTTCATCAACGTGTTTAGTCACATTCTCAGAAAATTCAGTCAGGCTCGTAAGACATGACCTGCCTTTGACAAAGCCATGCTGACTATTCCTAATCATATTTTTACGTCTCCAAACGTTCATAAATCTTACCTCTCAGGATCTTTTCCATCAGCTTGCCAACACTGAAGTAAGACTTACTGGTCTATAATTTCCTGTGCTATCTCTATTCCCCTTCTTGAATAAGAGACTAGCATCTGCAACCCTCCAATCCTCCGGAACCTCTTCCGTCCCCATTGATGATACAAAGATCATCGCCAGAGGCTGAGTAGTCTCCACCCTTGTCTCCCACAGTAGCCAGGGGCACATCTTGTCCACACCTGGTGACTTATCCAACTTGATGCTTTCCAAAAGCTCCAGCACATCTTTCTTAATATGTATACAGGTTCCCCCGCAATCCGAAGGTAGAGCATTCCTACGAAACCGTTTGTAATCCGAAATGTCATAAATCGAAGAAGCAATTACCATTAATTTATATGGGAAAAATTGTTAAGCGTTCCCAGACCCAAAAAAACCTATCAAATCAAAGCAAATAACACATAAAACCTAAAATAACACTAACATATAGTAAAAGCAGGAATGTTATGATAAATATATACCCTATATAAAGTAGCAATATTATAGGTACGGTGTAGTTTCACTTATCAAACTCGGGAAAACAGCGGGCCAAATTCGATTTGGAGAAAAAAAATTGGCACGTACACACATATGTATGCACGTGAGTACACACGTACACGCATGCGCAAACTGCCTGCACAAGGCTTCAGTCATTGTAGTCTTTCTCAGGGTAAACACACGTATAAAGTGGGCGTCTTTTTTTTGTAAAAATGAAAATCCTCTTTGGTTAGCGAAAACAGGTACTAATGTAAGTCTTTCGTAACAACTAGTTGTTGTAAAGAGAACATTTGAAAAGCAGGGGCCACCTGTATGCTCAAGCTTTTCAGTCCGCTGCAAGTCATCCCTACAATCGCCAAGATCCTTCTCTGCAGTAAATACTGAAGCAAAGTATTCATTAAGTATTTCCGCGATCTCCTCCGGTTCCATACACACTCTTCCACTGTCACACTTGATTGGTCCTATTCTCTCTCATCTTATCCTCTTGCTCTTCACATACTTGTAGAATGCCTTGGAGTTCTCCTTAACTCTGTCTGCCAAGGCCTTCTCATGGCCCCTTCTTGCTCTCCTAATTTCCTTCTTAAGCTCCTTCCTGCTAGCCTTATAATCTAGATCTTTATCAGTACCTAATCTTTTGAACCACTGGTAAGCTTTTCTTTTTTTTGTTGACTAGATTTACAACAGCCTTTGCACACCACGGTTCCTGTACCCTACCATCCTTTCCCTGTCTCATTGGAAAGTACTGATGCAGAACAACACACAAATATCCCCGGAGCATTTGCCACACTTCTGCCGTACATTTCCCTGAGAACATCTGTTCCCAATTTATGCTTCCAAGTTCCTGCCTGATATCCTCATATTTCCCCTTACTCCAATTAAATGCTTTCTTAACTTGTCTGTTCCTATCCCCCTCTGATGCTATGGTAAAGGAGATAGAAATGTGATCTAAGTAACCTCGATTGTAGAATGATTGTTGGTGCTAGACAGAGTGGTTTCTCAGTATCTCAGAAGCTGCTGAACAGCCTGGGATTTTCACACACAAGTCTTTAGAATTCACAGAGAATGGTGCAAACAAAACATTCAGTGAGTGGCAGTTCTGTGGATGAAAATGCCCTTGTTTAAGGAGAATGGCTAGACTGGTTCAAACTGAAAGGAAGGTGACAGTAGCTCATATAACCATGCATTGCAACAGTGGTGCGCAGAAGAGCTTCTCTGAACGTGCAGCACATAATTATGTGAGTGTAAGTTTTTATAGTAGTGTTTAGAAAAAATTCTGGTTTCTGTATTTGTTCTCCATTCTCATGATTAGATTTGTTTCACCTCCAATATGTAAAATCTCAGGGCGTACTGTAGCCATAGATCAACATTACTTCAGGGCTACTTCCAAGCCCATGACTTAATGGATGAGAAGCAAATCACACATTGACTCGACGTGAATTTGTTTCACCTTTGCTGTGCTAGTAACCTTGATATGAGTCCTGATGGTAGGCTACCAAAGCGCTCATTACAAACATTTTAGCAGGAGTGCAGTGGATGAAAGCTTTGAAGAAACTTGAGATGAAAATGTGCTTTAGTGTTAAATTTACATTAAACATTTTAGTTTCCTTTCCCTTTGGAAACTAAAATTCAATGTTTCAGCATATTTTATGGTATTTTTGACATGGTTTACTTTGTATTTTTTACAAAAAATCTGCTGGATTTTCTTGAATAACCCAATGCATTTCTCTTGTATGTTTTCAACATTATGATCCTGACAGTTTTTCCCATAGCTATTCTGCAGCAGCTTGGATGCAGCACCTTTAGATAGGAATTGGCCCATGGGCATCTGTACGGTTTTGAAGGTATTATGAGTTGTAGCCAGGGTTTCTGTTGTCCCTCCTGTGACTTGACTGACCAGCCAACAAAACTTAGTACTGGTGACTTACTCAACCGTATCTGAGATAATTTTCCACAATTCCATCATGCATTTCCTTTTATTTCTGTAGGATAATTTCTACTCCCCATCCCCTGATTATCACATGTAAGAATTACTGTCAACTTGTCTAAAATTATTTAACATTGTCTTTCCTTCATTAAATGACTTCTTAATTTATTAATCCTGTAAAACTGGTGTGAAGTGTTCTCTTGTAATCGTAAAAACTATCACTTTAAGAAAGTGAAATGTAAGAAACAAAAGCAGGTGTACTCTTAAATGTTGGCCACTCTCTGTTGAGTGACCTACCTACCCCGTTATAGAGAGTTCTGTAGATTTGCAACCTCAAACTGAAGTTGCCTTTACTCATCCCCTGTATTAAATGGGAGTCCCTTTTCTTTGAAACTATGCCCTTTAATTGTGTTTGCTTCTACGCAGGAAATTATCCTTCTGGCATCCACCTTGTCAGTCTTCCTCAGAAGCTGGTATATTTTTAATAGCTCATCTCTCATTCTAAACGTCAAAGAGCAAAGGACCAATCAGCACCATTTCTCCTCTTTCCCGTTCTGGCCCTGCACTGCTTCCAGTGCAAGCAAATCATCTCTGTTAATATGCAAATCACAATTGTAGGCAGTACTCCAGGTGTGGTTTTGCCAGCACTCTGTGAAGTTGCACCAAAACCCCTGCTTCATAATCCCCTGCACTATACGTGGACACACACCTTCCTGCCATTGGTACTATCTGTAGGGTGTGGTGTCTCAAGAAGGCAGCATTTATAATCACTGTCCCTCTCCATCTGGGCTTTACTATCTTGTGCAGCTGCAATCGGACAGGAGGTACAGAAGTCTGAAGTCTTGCAGCACTAAGTTCAAGAACAGCTATTTCCCTTCAACCATTCAGTTCTTGAATCAGTTGGCAAACACTGATCACTACAGTTTAACAACACTATGGGCACGTAAACCATTTTTCACTAACGTGGTTTTTCCCCCCAATTCTAATTGTGTTCCTTGTTAAATACCTGCATAATTTGTGTATGCTTTTTTTGTGAATGCTGCTTTGCTCTATAGGTGGGAACCTGCTGCAAGCAAGTTTGTCATTGCAGTTGCGCTAGAGCGTATGAGCTTTAGTGAGATAAACTTAACTTTGTCTTTTGACTAGCAGTTAAATTCAAGACCTTACCCAGGAGTTCGGGTAATAATGACATAGCTGGTGTGACTTTTTCAAAGGAACATTAAATTCTCCATGTGCATGAACAACACTCAATCCTGAAATCACCACCAACATAACTGGCCATTAATGTTTTTGCTAACTGTGAGAATTATTGCAAATTGACTGTTTTTGAGTGAACGACAGTAACAGCATTTCAGAAACAATGGCTTGATTTGGAAAAGCTTTAACATTTTCCAAGATCACTATAAATTCACGTCCTTTTACGATGAAGTCTGCCTACCAAGGAAAATGACATGATTGAATTAACAATTTATAATTTTCTAAATTCTATAAATATTTTATACTTTTTATTATACAAATTATATTATTTAATAAATAAAGCATTTTTAATATTGGCTTTAATGTGTGTATGCATATAAAACAAAGTGTTACACAAAACCTTGTGATTAAAATGCTGGCATGCATGCTTTTTGTATGCACTATCATTACTCTGTAGGATCATTGTGTTTGGACAAAGTATGTGCTTGGTTAAATATAGAAGTCCACAATTGATTATAGTGGTAAACAAACCCTGAAGAAGACCAGGTTTTTTTTGTGTATATGTAAGTCAATGTATTGATTAGATCTGCAAGCACCACATTGCGTTCCATAATTCCTTTCAAATTTCTTTCCATTGTAGGTGTTGGATTCTGATGTTTTAATCACAGGTTCTTTCAGAAGTCAGGAAAGAGGCACGACATTTGTTGCTTCACAAGAGTTTTATTATGTGTTAATAAAACAGAGAGAGTTGAAAAAGAACAGTGATAGAGGTCTACTAGTTGAAGATGGTACAGCTTCGTGGTGCAGCTCTTTTTATATTAGATAAGGAAAGTTCTATTCAAATTCACAGATTGGTAACCAATGAGAGAACTCTTACTTAAATAATGCATCACCAAAGGAAGCTTCCAGAACTTTCCAAAATTATACAATATAACCACTAGAGGACACGCTGAGCTTGCATATACATACTGTGGCCTCTGGGAAGTGTATTAAGCTGTTACCTGCATACAAGAACTACTTAAAATACAAGCAGATAATTGTTAAATTGCAAAGAAAATAATGATTCAATAGTGGGTTAATAAACTTAATATATTGTTAGAAATACTAATGAGCATATTCTGGTTCTTAAAAGAGCTAATATCATTGATTTATAAAGTTATTCCCTCCATTTCATGATAACATTTCTTAGATTTTTAAAAATTATGATTTTTTTTATATATACTTTTCTGATCTGAGAATTGGGTCAAAGAATCTGGTTGCCTATTTTGCTTAATTATACCATTGTTCCTGAAAGTCCCAGCTTCGATTATAATTGGTTTTACTTTGTGTCGGAATTAACAAAAGCAAGGCCCAGAAGTATGCAAAGTTACGCTGCCAACTTTCTTTTGAGCTCAGTGACGAGCCACATTGTCACTGAAAAACCTCGGCTAATGAGAAATTGGTTCATGGACTTCATCTTGTCAGCTGATTTTTTTTTCAGCGAGTGTGTTGTACGGATTAATAACACTCAAACAGCTACTTCATCTTAACTAAGTTACCTGATCTAAGCTATTTTGGCATTTAGATGTATTATCATTAGTTGTCGTGGAGGAGATTATTGACTGTGATTCCTAGTTGCATCCTCATTTATTGAAGTGAACCTAATGGATTGCTGAGTTTGGGTTTGGATTGATACTTTATTTTTACATATTATCTAATCAAAAAGCAGATTTTAAAACTTTCAAGACATGGTAAATGCTATTAAACTCCTGAAATTGAGTGGTGAGCAACACTACTTGGAAGCTGTGAAGTACATATTTCAATTAGCATTTCATATATACATTGCACACATCTACACATTATGAATACTCCCCCCGCCCCCCCAAAAAAAGCATCAATAACATGAAAACAACGTTCCTCTATCAATGCCTCATGTATGTCCCGTCTTCATATGTGAAATTCAAAAATTGAATTGGGTGGATTAGTGAGCCAGTGGTAGAACAAGAATTTTTTAAAATATAAATAAGATTTTAGAAGTTAACTTTCAAAAGTGCTTCATTTTATAACATGAACTTCATATTATGCTGTTATTTTTCTCATAGCTTAATCTTTTCCCGAAATGATGTGGATCCACATTCGAGGAATTAACTTTTTATTTTCTTCCATCAATTTTGATTTACCAGAAACACTCAGTGAATTCATTTCTGTTTTTGATTACTATTTAAGTAGAGCATCATGACTGCAAAGACTGTATATATTTTGGTGAGAGATTGTCACTTTCCATTCTTTTCAATTTCAGACTCATGACTAATTATTTTTATGGGGATCTGATAAAGGAAACCCGGGCATTTTAGGGAGTTTTGCCTTGAAAAATTGTTAAAAGTAACATTATTTTGGTGGGGAGAGGGGTAGTTTAAGAGCTGGCATTATGGCAAGGTAATAGACAGTGTCCTGCCTTCACAAGTATTTCCATATCCTTCCCCCTCCACCCATATTACAGAACTGGATAACCCTGAAATGAGTTTTGGTAAGAAAATATTCTTTTTAGTCCTTTTTGCCCACTGGCAAAATGTGTAAGTCCAAAATTAAACAAATATATGACTAACCTTCTGGGTTTCTTACTGTAATCCATTTGTACACTTTATGTATTTCTTTTTCTGAGGTGGAGAAGGGGCAGCTGGAATATCTTGTTATGTCAGTTACACTCCAGGGTGTAAACCTTCCCACAGTGGTTTTGTGCTAGTATATCTCAAGTGCAGTAATCTAGGGATGCAGTGTTTCAGGAAGGAGGTCGTGATAGTCTTGTCTCAAGTTGATCTGTTGCTTTCAGTTGGTGACAATGGAGATTGCCAATGCCTTTGATTTTTATTGGGTAGGATCATTCCAAGCGCCTCTAGCGATATTGCCCACCTCCACATGCGTGAACATATGTTGTCATATAATTAACATAACAGTTGTGCAGTGAGATTCCTTCGTACTGGAGGACTCCCTCTAGGTCAACGAACCGCAGAGATAACTTGCGGCTCCACGGGCATGAAATAATATGATGTAAGTGTGAACATCAGCATCCCGTTAACCTCTGTTCCATTAGGAACTGCTTTCTATTCAAGGGCAGGCCGAAGGTGACTGCTTTTGTTGAGTCATTTGAAAGGATAGGAAAACTGGAACAAAACACACTTGATTGGCTCAATGCAAATTAAAATGTTCCTCAGCAAATGAGTATCAGTACAATTATGTGCATCTAACCCATAGAATGACAAGCATCAGTAGGAATACAAAAACATACAGTGCCATTTCCCCCTCCACCTCTTTACTGATAAATCCCTGTAACCATGAATTGAGAATTTTGTGTTTGAATCTGACATTTCCTTAATCACCGTGGTTTCTTTGTCAGGTTAGCCTGACAAGGAGAGGATACATTAACTGGCCAAGTTGAAGTTAATTTTATTTTTATTTTACTGATTTTAATTTTGGCTTCATGAGAAAATCTTTTGGGGCAAGGGGGTTGATTCTCCCGCCCATAGGCTAGCCTCCATCATCTAATTATTTAATTTTTTAAAATTGTGTAATGATCCGGGCAGAGCTCATGTTCATTGTTCATCATCTAGTTGGATTCTTAAACTGCTCCAGTCCTTTCAACGGGCAGTTTCATGATTCTGACAAAGAACTATTTCTGTCGGTGTAGTCAAGTCTTAGAGGGGAACATGGCAGATGGTGATGATTCCACTTCCCTAAAATTTTTGAACTCTTCACCCTCCTCCTTCCTCCCCCCCCCCCCCCACCCCCACCACGCTTTGGTAGGTTTGGGTGTGTTGCTATCAGAGTTGCCTTGGTGAATGATTGAGGGTTTCATTATTTTCAGGTGATAAATCAGTCAAGTGGGTTGCTTTGTTCCGGGAGCTGATGTTAGAGCTGCCATCCAGGCAAGGTATTTCATCGTAATCTTGACTAGTGTCTCTGTAGGTTTGACATGACAAGGAATGAGCTGCTTGCCTTATACCTAGACTGTGACTTGCTCTCATAGTCACAGTATTTATGTGGCTAGTCTTTGAGTCAATGATGACTTCCAGGATATTAATGTTGTGGGATTCAGTGATGGTAACATGGTTGAAAGGCAAGGATGGGTGGTTGACTTCTTGTTGGAGAGGGCACTGATTGGCACTTCTCTTTCAGGAATGAGCATTGGTACCTGATCTGTTGTTCTTTCCTGAATATTCCTTCTAATCTGCACACAAGCATCCCACTGGGTGTGGGCAGGAGATTGATGTTGCCTATGCAACTGGCATGGGGTTATAATCTATAGGGCTACTTCTCCAGATATTTTGACTGGAAATACCGAGATTGCTATGCATACCAGCTTGTGTGTATATTCCTCTCAAGAAGAATAAAACAATTTGTGTAGAAGGAAGATTTGTATGATTACAATAGACATTTGATTAAAGATTTTTTTTTGAGGGGGTATGATACTTTTTCCATCAGCCCAAATCAGACATTAAACAAATCTGTTTTGCTCTTCCCTTCAGATAGAGTTCACAACAGTAATTTCTGTAATGGAGAAAAGCATTATGAGTGACTGCTCCCCTGCAACTGGTAGCCAGGATTTTGATGTCTTCAGTGCTATGGATTGGAAGGATGGAATAGCTACACTTCCAGGGAGTGATCTAAAGGTAAAACTAATCTTGAAATGTTTTTGACAAGCAGATTGGGAAATAATATATTTGCTTCAAAACATGTTAAAAGTATTTTACAAGAGTATAACTTTGCAGAACAATTGCACAGTCTTATGGTTGATTGATTTTCTGTTATTTTATCTCTATTTACTGCTGATATGTATCGAGGATTACTTTATCATAAATGGAAATTATTTGTTGTGTGGTACAAAGCATTTTTCTTGACTCCTAAGAATTTGTGAATGGTATTATGAATAATGATTGATCATCTTATTAACCACTGTCTTCAGTTCAGAATAAATGAATTTGGTGCATTGGAGATAATCACAGATGAAACTGAAGTAGATAGAATAAAGAAGGCAACTGCAACAACAACATGGAGTGTGCCCACTGCACAGGAAGGTCAGTGTCCATTTTAGGATGGTTTTCATATTTTCTTTTTCCTTTGTGTGCTGTATTTATGTGCAATGCTTTTTTTAAACTTTTGGGCTATATTCCTAAATTAATACTATTTCTAATTGCCCTTTTCAAGCAAAATATTTTGTTAACCTGAATTTTTAGAGAAACTAAACTAATGGAGTTACCCAACAGAAATAATAACTTACTATATTTGGCGCTGATCATGAATACTACCAGGTGTATTGCAAACTCTATATTTGGTCATGATTTTACACTTTTGGTTTGAAGGCAGTTGAATAGCATTGCTGTGTAGATTATCAAATGTGTGTCAATATTTTGTTCACAATATTAATCAACATCGTATTTTGTCATTTAGTTTTATCCAGAAATTCCGTTCCATCAAATATGGAAGAGCCACCCAGTATGGAAGGCATACTTTGCTGTGAGAATTGCGGTCACTATGGGATGACTGAAGAGTTTAGTCATGGAAGTAAATTTTGTAGTGAAAAATGTACGCAGCAGGCAAAGGAGAAGTAAGTTCCCAGCTTTTGGTTTTGCCTTTTCTGTAATTACGCTAACTTTTTTACTTGGTAATCTACTAGGCACAAAATTAGATGGGTAAGAATGAATGTGAAATGAAATTGGAAAAACAAGAACTCTCGAGTCAAAACAATAGAAAGCCACTAGAGAAATGGGAAGATCTTGGGTTCAAAATGGACAAGGTAATTTTGAGGAAGGCAAAATAATCCCTAACGTTTTGTGCACAAGTCAAGAACTCCTACAAAAAATGTATTGGGTCACTATTAGAACACCAGATATAATTTTGAACATTAAGCCATGGGGCTGGGATTTATCAGGTTTTGTTTTGAACTGAAGTTGCATTGATACTTAGACCAACTTCTGTATCCATCATGCATCTGGAAACTTGGACCAAAGTTTCAAGTGGAACTTATTTTGATGTTCTGGCTTATAGCTATTAAAATTAGCTAATGGCCAGTGAAGGCACATAGAAATTCCAGCAGACCTCTAAAGAAGCATGTATCTTTAACATTTTTATTCAAAATAAAAGACCTGGAATTTGAAGGTGAGTGTCAGACTGCTTTTGTTATTTTTTTTAAATAATCATTTAAATTGTTTTTGGCATGTCAACAGCACTTCCATTTTTGCACAAACATACTCATTTGGGTGAAGATGGCTGGCTACTAGAGAACAGATAGGTTAAATGACGTTGAAAAGACAGCTTTGTTATACGTGGATCAAGATGGAACTTGGATTATTTTTTTACAGTTTAATACTCTCTAGACCTCTGCACAGTGCCAAAGGAGGTTTTAATAATTTTTCAAATGCTCTCTGATAATAGATTGACTATGCTATCCATTTCCTCGGTGACATAGACCACTGATTCTAAAACCCACACTTCTATTTACTCGTGGATAGTGTAGAAGATTGTCCTAGACTAAAACGGCATATTGATGGGATGCAGAGTTGGGCTGAGAAGTGGTAAATGGAGTTCAATTGGTACATTGTGAAGTGTTACACCCCAAAAGTTGAACTTGAAGGCAGAATGCAAGGTTAATGGTGGAACTCTTAGCAGTGTGGAAGACCAGAGGGATCTTGGGATCCATGTCCATAGATCCCTCAAAGTGCTGCGCAAGTTAAGGTTCTAAGAAGCCATATGGTGGCTTCATTAGTCGGGGGAATTAAATTCAAGAGTTACGAGGTGCTGTTGCAGCTCTATAAAAATCTGTTCAGACCACACATGGAGTATTGTGTTCAGCTCTGGTTGTTGGAAAGACATGGAAGCTTTAGAGAGGATGCAGAGAAGATTTTCAATGATACTGCCTGGATTGGGGTGCATGTCTTGTGCGGGCAGGTTGAGTGCTCTCGGGCTTTTCTCTTTGGAATGAAGTAAGATGAGAGGTGACCTCAGAAGTTTATAACACTGAACTGATGCATGTATCTCTCCATCCAGCTCTTAAGGGAAAACCATCCAGCACCCATGTCGATGTGGGTTGGATGGGACAGAAGCTGTGACTAGCAATGCTTAATGGCAACCTTACAACCTAAAACATGGATTGAACATTGAACTGCCATCTAAAGGAGATTCCATATCAAAAGGAATTCCATATCAAAATTCAAATGGCATTCCTCAACCATTGTTACATGGTTTTTCATTCTATATTTAAGAAGATTGCCAGGATGCTGCCTGGAGTAGAGCATACGTCTTATGAGGACAGGTTGAGCGGGCTAGGACTTTTCAGTTTGGAGCAAAGTTTTAAAGAAGCAAAGATGGGCCTCTTGCTCCTACAAGCTTCAAGTTTTGACATTGAAAAGTAGGACTCTTAGCTCTTTATCTTCAGCCAAGAGAGTATCATTCTGAGCATTTCTGTACTTTACCTAGTGATTGGTCTTATTATGCTCTCCTTTTCTAGTTGTCAACATATGAATTTGCAGAATGTCAAAAATTACAAGAGTCTGAAGCTATTACAACGTCTGTACTGGTGGAAAATAAAGCTGTCCACTTTAAATCTGTACTCACTAAAATTCCTCTCTTGTGCAAAAAGAAATTGGTCCTTTTTTTGTTATAAGCAAGCCTTGGTCCAGCCTTCACACATTCGCTGTATATATACTCTGCACCCTCTCCAATCAGACTTTTCTGATTACCAGTACTCACACTGTCGTCAACTATCTCCAGTATGCGTGAGTTGCTAACAGCCAACAAGCTCACTGACTAAATCCTGTAGTTTGGGGCACTGTGAGATATGGCTATCTTTACAAAAGTGATATTGAGAGAGCTAAAGGTATACTGCGGAGAGCTTTCTTACAGCTTGCATCACTGTCTAGTTTGGGGAGGGGACATTGTACAGGATCGAAATAAACTGCAGGAAGTAGTAAGCTCGGTCACCTCCATCATGGGCACCAGTAACCAGGACATTTTCAAGGGGTGATGCCTCATAAAGGTGGCATCCATCATTAAGGAGTCCCATCACACAGGATATGCCCTCTTCTCATTGCTACCATCAAAGAGGAAGTACAGGAATCTGAAGAGACACACTCAATGATTCAGGAACAGCTTCTTCTCCTCTTCCATCCCATCTTTGAACCCATGAACTCTACCTCAATGCTTTTTATTTGCACTAATCTAATTTAACTTAATAATAAAAACTGTGAATTACAGTTATATATAATGTACTGCTGCCACATAACAATAAATTTCTCGACATATGCCAGTGATATTAAACCTGATTCTGATTTGGTTTCTGATGTTATAATTTCCGGATGTCATGGGTTAGTAATTTTGTAGGTGGAGATCTGTGATCAGTGAAGCACTGGGATAGTTTGGTACTCTCCCATGGTTTGTGGCATCTCATAGTTCTGGTTACAAAGCTGGTAGCGATTATCTGTGAATCTACTGTGTCCACTCCGCATGACCCAATATAAAAAGTAGCCACTCCATTCCAACATCAACTTGTGCTGAGATTGGGTACACTCAATTGGGACCACCAGTTTCATAGGAGATCAGAAATATGACATTACCGTGCACTATGCAGTTATGCAAGGCTCTGAGGATTTTGGTGACTGATGTCACCACGTTATGCCATCTAGGTGCTGAGTAATCAGCGAAATGGAAGGCTGATAATTGCAGTCCCAATGCTACAAAGTTTCACCATGACTTCATTGGGTTATTTCTTTCAAATCTTCGGGGGAGTGGAAATAGGCAGGTAGTCCCCGAGTTATGAACATCCGACTTACAAACCACTCATACTTATGAACTGAGGAAGAAAAATGCTGTCCGCCATTTTAAGTCAGATTGCGAAGCCATCCGCCATTTTAAGTCGTTGCCGTTGACACTGTGTTGAGTGTGTATCTTTGTATTTGGCTTAAATTTTTCTTAGCAAGATTCACCCTGATCCCCTTTTATTCCCCCCCCCCCCCTTTTTCCGGTTGGCTGGTGGCACAGTGAGATCAGTGCCGGGCTTGAGAACGGTTCCCAAATTTGATCCAGTGACAGACCGCTCCCGAGCATGCTCTCCATCCATGCCGGGTTGATGTCGAGCTGGCAACTTGACCTGGTAGAAAAAGCACTGCCACCTCCAGTTTAAATTCGCACGCGGAATATTGTGGAGGATCAAATACCCGAACCCAGCACAACCCCCACTTTGTCCCATTTAACCTGTCTCAGTGCGGTGGACTTTAGGACCTGGGGAATTCAGTGAGGTGGTCCTTAGGACCCTGCGGAGCTCGGGACCCGCTGCCTGCAGTATTTCTGTTCCGTTGACTGGAAGCGATCACGATTGAAAATAAAGTGGAAATAATAACGTGTTTGGAAAGAGGTGAAATGTCATCGGTCATTGGAAAAGCGTTAGACTACAGTCGGTCAATTATCGGAACAATCTTAAAGGATAAAGTGAGAATAATGGAGCATGTGAAAGGCCCTGCCCCGATGAAAGCTACAATTATTGCTAAGCAACGCAGTGGGTTAATTATTGGAATACATATGTTTAAGTGTTTTATATGCATAGAAAGGTAGAATATATACTAAGATAATCGTTTGACTAACTGATGCTAAATAATACTGGATGTATTTGTTCCGACTTGCGTACAAATTCAACTTAAAGACGGACTCAGGAATGGAACTTGTTTGTAACTCGGGGACTGCCTGTAATGGCAAGATCAGGCTGCAAACATTCTGCCTTCAGTGGAGCTGTCTGTCACCAGCCATGTGATGTGGGCCACCATGGCCCAATTCCCAATTCCAGCATAGATTTCCCACATCCTGCTCCCAATGATCAAATATTACTTGTAGCACTAGACAATTTGGAAGAGAAAATATTCCATTCTCTTAAAGAATGCGTACTGTTTTAGTTAGATTACTAAATAATTGCAATGTCTATATCCTGTACTCTTTGCTATTAAAGACTTCAGGATGGTTCAGCATACTTTCCTCTTGCTTGCTTCTTTGTGCACTCTTGAGGTTGCAGGAAGAGTGTTACCTTTTTTTAACTCTCATGTACGATTTAATGTTGGATTTGAAGTTTTTAATGGCAGACTTGAAATTTGTGGAAGATTAGTTTTTACCAAATTTCATATGCATCAATAGTAATTTATTTGAGTATGTCTAGTCTTGAAAACAATATAAACAGTCTAACACTACTTTTTCTGTTCTGAGACGTTGATACAGGTCTGCTTGTTTGTTTCTTCCTTATTAGGGTTCAAATTACAATAATATAGAGTTCCATGAAGAAATGTTTTATAACTTGCAATATATTTATGCACTTTGAACTCATTACTTTTTTTTTCAGTTGAATATGCTTGGGAAAAAGTCTAGGTCTTGCATATCTTCTGCCTGAAAGTTAACACTTATAGGGCCTTGTTTGAATAAAATGGTTTCATTTCTATACTATGTTTGATTTTTACTTTAATCATTGAGGTTATAGTTGGATGGGAAACAGACCACATAAGTTATTTGGACAACTTTGCAGCTGCTGAAAGCAAGTGTACTTGTAGAATAAGAAATCTGATACAATGCTTTCAGTGCATCCAAAACACCTACTTTCTCCCTTCGTGAAATAGTCAGGTGCTGAACAAGCCCCCTCATAATCTGGACAGTTTGAGGCCAGTTCACTTCTGAGCAGGTATTGTATTCCAGGCCTCAGATCCACAGTCAAAGATATCCTGGTGCCTTTTGTTCCTCATTAGCAAGAGTAAGATAAATCCCAGCCCACTAGGCACAATTGTGAATTATGGTAGACTAGTTCTCTTCCTATTACACTCTTGGGTACACCACTAACATATCCTAGCACCTAATCAGTCTTTTGGGATCCAAAAGACTGCCTGATAATATTGTTAGTGCTGTGGATCATAGAGATGTAGCATTACCCATGGCATCAATGTACAAGGCTTGTTTTTTCTCCCAGGATGTGTTTGCACTTCATTGAACAACTGATAAGCACAATAGCTCACAGTAAATGTGTTCTTTCAGCCTATAAGATGTATCAACTTGCAGTGTCTGTTACAGATATCACAAATATTAGAACATGCAGCATGTTCTATGCAGGTCTATGCAGCATGGTCTCAAGTCAGGGGACACCACTGATCTCGGGAAGTCATGCCTTTTGTCTTAGTTTTGCTTGTGACATGCCATAGCTAATGAAGTCAGGTCCTTTCCAGATAAGGCTTTATTCAGCTTATGAAAAGGTTAGCAGCTTCCTGGCTGATGTGCCATAGTTGACAAGAATCTTCTATCCTATCTTGTGTAATGTCAATTGCTGTCTTCCATCACAGTTCTCTATTTGCCCTAGCATTGTGAGTAATGTTCTATTTCCCCAGTACTATGCTTGGTCCTTCTCTACACTATGGATCCAGAGGACTTTTCTAAAAGTGGATTTTGATGATTTGATATTTCATAATACCTTTTTCATGAATATTGAAGGTTCAGTGGTTCCATTTAATATCAGAGAATGTATACAATATGTAACCTGAAATTCTCACTTTCTGCTGACTTCCTCAAAGCAGAAGAAAAACCACAAAGAATGAAGGACAGGGAAAAAATGCAAGAACGCCAAAGCCCCCTGCCCCCCTGTCTTACACAAGCAACAACAAACAGCATCGACCCTCCCCCCCTCCCCTACATATTCAGCATAAAACATCAGCATTTTCCATCATGCGCCATGCAAAACCCTCCCCCCTCCCTTCATGGTCTACAGTACATCAAGAACTAACCATTCACTCCAACATTTCGACATCCCACAGGCTCTCCCACTAACAAGGGAGAGAGACATCGCTCCTTCCACAGTGAGAGGGGAGACAACAGTAGCTATTTCAGTGTCAGTCTGAAGTGTTGCTTTTTTTTTTGTTCCATTTTATTTTCTGACTAGCGAACTCTAATAATAAAGCTAGAAAATATGAAAACACTTCCAAGTCAGGTGGTAGATGAACAAAAATTGAGATAAGACAGTGCTGTGCCTAAAACATGGTTTGCCATTATAGATCAATGAAACACAGGGCACTTCTTAGCATGAAGATTTGGTGTATTGATATTGAGCAGCAGTAGGTATCAGCAGCAAAAAAAAAAAACAAGCTGGCATTAAACTGCTGTGAATCAACGTGTGTTCATTCATTAGAAATGGCACTCTTAAGCCACTTAAGCGGAAGGTTATGAAGGATGTTTAGATTTTGGCATATGGTGGAAGCAAATATAGAATGGCATGGGCATGTCTGTAGAGTTCAGACACTGGAGTGAATTGGAAGAGATTTAATAATTCTCGGATTATTAAGTGATTGAATCCAGGATGGTAAAGGTAATGTCATTTTCTTCCTCCTGCCCCCCCCCCCCCCCCCGGCACCTTGATCTTCCTTGTTTTCAAATCCTCTTTCTGGCCTTTCTCAAAGGATTTGAAGTTAAGTGGTTAGGAGCAGAATTATGCCATTCAGCCCATCGAGTCTTCTTCTCCATTCCAAGATGGCTGATCCTGGATCCCACTCAACCCCATACACCTACCTTCTCGCCATATCCTTTGATGCCCTGAGTAATCAGGAAACAATCAACTTCCACCTTAAATATCGGCATGGACTTGGCCTTCACCGCAGTCTGTGGTAGAGCATTCCACAGATTCACTGCTCTCTGGCTTAAAAAAAATCCTCCTTACCTTTGTTCTAAAAGGTCGCCCTCAATTTTGAGGCTGTGCTCTCCAGTTCTGGATACTCCCACTATAGGAAACAACCTCTCCACATCTACCCAATCTAGTCCTTTCTACATTCAGTACTTTTCAATGAGATCCCCCTACATTCTTCTAAATTCCAGTGAGTACAGGCTCAAAGCTACCAAATGCTTCCTGTATGTTAACCCCTTCATCCTCAGAGTTGTCCTCGGGAACCTACTCTGGACTCTCCAATGACAACATTCCTTTCTGAGAGATGTTGACGATTCTACGGGTGGTCCTGACTAGTGTCTTATAAAGCCTCTGCATTATCGCCTTGCTTTTATATTCTGTTCCCCTTGAAATAAATGCCAACATTGCATTTGCCTTCTTCATCACAGACTCGACCTATAAATTAACTTTCTGGGAGTCTTGCACAAGGATTTTTAAGTCCCTCTGTACCTCTGATGTTTGAACCTTCTCATTTATGTAATAGTCCATACTGTTGTTCCTTTTACCTAAATGCATTATCATACATTTCCCAACACTATTCATGTGCCAGTTTTTTTGCCTATTCTTCCAATTTATCTCAGTTCTGATGCAATTGCATTGCTTCCTCAGCCCTACCTACACCTCCACCTATCTTTGTATCATCCGCAAACTTTGTCACAAAGCCATCAGTTTCATTATCCAAATCAGTGACAAACAATGTGGAAAGTAGCCATCCCAATACTGACCTTTGAGGAACACCACTAGTCACTGGCAGCCAACCAGAAAAGGCTCCTCTTTATTACCACTTGCTGCCTCCTGCCTGTCAGCGATTCCTCTATCCATGCCAGTATCTTCCCTGTTACGTCATGGGATTTTATCTTGTTAAGCAGCCTCATGTGGCACCTTATCAAATGCCTTCTGAAAATCCAAGTGAATGACACCCACTGCCTTCCCTTTGTCCACCTGCTTGTTACTTTCTTGAAGAACTCTTAAAAGATTTGTCAGGCTAGATTTCGCTTGACGGAAACCATGCTGACTTTGACTTATTTTATCATTAGCCTCCAAATACCCTGAAACCTCATCCTTAATCATAGACTCCAACACTTAACCAACCACTGAGGTTAGACTAACTGGTCTATAATTTCCTTGCTTTTGCCTTCCTCCCTTCTTAAAGAGTGGAGTGGCATTTGGGATAAAACGGTTTTGGTAATGCATTTCCCACTTTGACATAACTAAAGAGTTTATGAAGAAGCATCTTTTGTAATCTCTTTCATTGCTGATGAATCAATATTGCCTTTGAAGCTTGCTTGTCGTCAGCACTTTATTGGGAATTTGCAAGTGCACTGCTGTGATTTCTAAATGTATACTGGCAGCAGGAGAGAACTTGATGAGAAAGAATGCAACAGTAATTTATTAGCAAGCAGGTGCTAATTCTTTGGTAAGTCTTTCAGCTTGACAATAATTTTTAGCATTTGCTGCATAAAGGGTTGTGGCTACGATTTATATTATATTATTTATGTGGCTACCAACTCGCACACAGAGTTCCCAGTTCTCAGGACCCTGATCCTTTTACTAGAGAAATGCACTGTTTTCAAATCTGAGGCTGTGAGTATTCTCTCTTTAGAGGCTGCTGGTATCTGTCTCATGAAAAGTTATTCACTCCGTCCAGCTACAACACTTGACTGGTAAACCCTCCATTTGCAGTTCAGTTATTAGGTCATTCATATGAACCATTAATTTTTAAGGAACAGCCGGTGGAATTTGACTCTGATAAATGATACATTTTGAGAAGGTAAGCCACAGCAAGGCATAGTTTGTGAGTGACTGGGCCCTGGGAGAGTTGCAGAATGGAGAGACCAAGGGCTATACGTACATAGTCCCTGAAAGTAGCAACACGGCTGGATGTTCTAGTGAAGAAGGCAGCTGGCATCAGATAGCACATCGGGATGTGCTGTTACAGCTCTAAAAGAGGCTTGTGAGACCACATCTGGAATATTGTGTGCATATCTGGCCAGTGTACTATAGGAGGGATGTGACCTAGTTAAAGTGCAGGAGGAAGAAAGGCTCATGCGGACGTTGCTGGGACAGGAGGGCTTAAGGTATACGCAGAGACTGGATGAACAGGAACTGTTTTCCATGGAACAAAGGAGAAGCCTTCATACAGGTTTATCAAATCATGGAGAGTGCAGACCTTCACTGCACTCGAGTGGAAGGTCACTTTCTTTGAACTAGTGTGGTGGAGCCTAAAACTATAGGTTTGAGATGAGAGCAGAATGAGGGGCATGTTTTTCATACAGAGGGTGGCTGGTAGGTGGAATGAGCTGCCAGAGGAAGTTGTAGAAGCAGTTAGCATTGCAATGGTGTGAAGGTAACAAAGGTTTTGAGAAAAATTGTCTAAATATAGCTCAGGAAAATATCTTCGTTGACATGGATGAGTCGGAAAGAAGTGCCAGCTTCTCTGATGTACGACTCTGTGCTGTACGACTTTGTGATGCTGCCCTTTTTTCTCACATACTTCGCCTGTCCTGTAAAGTATTTTTTACTTTGTTTCACAAACCCCTCCCCCGCACACACAGTTTGAGTTTGGAAAGGTAATCTGTCCCGCTGGTGTGAAAGCTGAGGACCAAGGCTTGGCTTGGGCCTACTCCGGTTGCTCCAGGGCAGGATCTGGGACTCCTGGTTCAGGATGCTGTTAGCTTGCTTCTATTGTTCGCACAATATGATATTTACTTTCTTTCTCTGTGCAGTGGCTTTTGGTCTTTTTTAAATTGGGTTATTCGAGTTTCTTGCTTTGTGGCTTCCTATGAGCAGACAAACTTCAAGGTGTATAATTTATAACCATATAACAATTACAGCATGGAAACAAGCCATCTTGGCCCTTCCAGTCCATCCCGAAAGTTTACTCTCACTTAGTCCCACTGACCTGCACTCAGCCTATAACCCTCCATTCCTTTCCTGCCCATATAACTATCCAATTTACTTTAAATGACAATACTGAACCTGCCTCTACTACTTCTACTGGAAGCTCGTTCCACACAGCTACCACTCTCTGAGTAAAGAAATTCCCCCTCATCTTACCCCTAAACCTTTGCCTTCTCTCAACTCATATCTTCTTGTTTGAATCTCCCCTACTCTCAATGGAAAAAGCCTATCCACGTCAACTCTATCTATCCCCCTCATAATTTTAAATACCTCTATCAAGTCCCTCCTCAACCTTTTACACTCCAAAGAATAAAGACCTAACTTTTTCAACCTTTCCCTGTAACTTAGGTGCTGAAACCCAGGTAACATTCTAGTGAATCTTCTCTGTACTCTCACTATTTTGTTGACATCCTTCCTATAATTTGGTCACCAGAACTGTACACAATACTCCAAATTCAGCCTTACCAATGCCTTGTACAATTTTAACATTACATCCCAACTCCTATACTCGATGCTCTGATTTATAAAGGCCAACATACCAAAAGCTTTCTTCACCACCCTATCCACATGAGATTCCACCTTCAGGGAACTATGCACCATTATTCCTAGATCACTCTGTCCTACTGCATTCTTCAATGCCCTACCATTTACCATGCATGTCCTATTTGGATTATTCCTACCAAAATGTAGCACCTCACACTTATCAGCATTAAACTCCATCTGCCATTGTTCAGCCCACTCTTCTAACTGGTCTAATTCTCTCTGTAAACTGAAAACCTAATTCATTATCCACAATATCACCTAACTTACTAATCCAATTTACCACCCCATCATCCAGATCATTAATGTATATGACAACCAACATTGGACCCAGTACAGATCCCTGAGGCACACCACTGGTCATTGGCCTCCAACCTGACAAACAGTTATGCACCACTACTCTCTGGCATCTCCCATCCAGCCACTGTTGAATCCATTTTACTACTTCAACATTAATTCCTAATGATTGAACCTTCCTAACTAACCTTCTGTGCGGAACCTTGTCAAAGGCCTTACTGAAGTCCATATAGACAACATCTACTGCTTTACCCTCATCAACTTTCCTCTTAACCTCTTCAAAAAATTCAATAAGATTTGTCAAACATGACCGTCCACACACAAATCCATGCTGACTGTTCCTAATCAGACCCTGTCTATCCAGGTAATTATATATACCATCTCTAAGAATACTTTCCATTAATTTACCCACCACTGATGTCAAACTGACAGGCCTGTAATTGCTAGGTTTACTCTTTTTAAACTATGGAATCACATGAGCAGTACGCCAGTCCTCTGGCACTATCCCTGTTTCTAATGACATTTGAAATATTTCTGTCAGAGCCCCTGCTATTTCTACACTAACCTCCCTCAAGGTCCTAGGGAATATCCTGTCAGGACCTGGAGATTTCAACAATTTTATATTCCTTAAAAGCGCCAGTACTTCCTCCTCTTTAATCGTCTTAGTTTCCATAACTACCCTACTTGTTTCCCTTACCTTACACAATTCAATATCCTTCTCCTTAGTGAACACCGAAGAAAAGAAATTGTTCAAAATCTCCCCCATCTCTTTCGGCTCCACACATAGCTGTCCACTCTGATCCTCTAAGGGACCAATTTTATCCCTCACTATCCTTTTGCTGTTAATATAACTGTAGAAACCCTTTGGATTTATTTTCACCTTACTTGCCAAAGCAACCTTGTATCTTTTAGCTTTTCTAATTTTTTCTTAAGATTCTTTTTACATTCTTTATATTCCTCAAGCACCTCATTTTCTCCATGCTGCCTATATTTATTGTAGATCTCTCTCTTTTTCCTAACCAAGTTTCCAATATCCCTTGAAAACCATGGCTCTCTCAAATTTTTAACCTTTCCTTTCAACCTACAGAAACATAAAGATTCTGTACCCTCAAAATTTCACCTTTAAATGACCTCCATTCCTCTATTACATCCTTCCCATTAAACAAATTGTCCCAATCCACTCCTTCTAAATCCTTTCGCATCTCCTCAAAGTTGGCCTTTCTCCAACTAAAAATCTCAACCCTGGCTCCAGTTCTATCCTTCTCCATAATTATATTGAAACTAATGGCATTGTGATCACTGGACCCAAAGTGCCCCCCCCAACACCTACCTCCATCACCTGACCTATCTCATTCCCTAACAGGAGATCCAACACTGCCCCTTCTCCAGTTGGTACCTCTATGTATTGCGGCAAAAAACTAACCTGCACACATTTTACAAACTCCAAACCATCCAAATTTATGCATTATTTGATAGTAAATGTGCTTTGAATCTTGGGTATTTCACATAGCCTGATCCATCTTAGACCTCAGCACCTTAACAGTATTGCTAGCCTATTTAAATGGTTGCATCAAAGCTACCAAATACGTTAATAACATGAATAAAAGCAGGCAAATTCTGCCATTGTACTAAAACACTAAAAATAACAAAGAAGCATCTGGTCAATCTAATCCTGTAAAGTCCTTCTATGAGATATCTGAGATTTGTGTAGAAAAGAAGGCAACCAAACATAACTTGGCATAAGCCCACTTGCAGAATCATAATTGACAGTGACTGTCCCAGACATCTTAATCTTTGTCCCTAGTACATTCTGACCCAGCAAAGGTGGCGACATGGAATTGTCCCATCAGGAGTTGTCATCAGACCTCTTTGATGCTGGATCTCTTGAGGTCTCTGGCATCATGACAAGCATGGGCAAGACTAGCTTTTCAAATGATTATCATTGTCTGATGTTGTTTGGCTGCTGTATCAGTACTTTTCTATGTTGTTTATCTCTTGGTATAATGAGATGTGAAAACAATCAGTAAAATGGCAAATCGGAGAGCAGCAAAATAAGCTGTAACTCCTGGTCCTGATGTGTTCCTTGCTCTACAATTAATGGCCCGCGAGAAGACTAACCCTGAAGTATGTTGGAAGGAAATGGCAAGAGTATTACCAGATACCTAAACATGAGGTACTTAGTTGTTCCCCTTCAGCAAGATGTCATCAGTAAATCGTTTCTCAGTTTTTCACATGTCCTTATCATTACAGAGTTAAACTTAGAAAACCTACAGCACGATACAGGCCCTACGGCCCACAAAGTTGTGCCAAACATGTTCCTACCTTAGAGATGACTAGGCTTGCCCATAGCCCCGTATTTTTCTAAGTTCCATGTACCTATCTAAAAGTCTCTTAAAAGACCCTATCATATCTGCCTCCACCACCTTTGCCGGCAGCCCATTCCACGCACTCCCCACTCTCTGAGTTTAAAAAAAAACTTACACCTAATGTCCCCAGCACTTTAAACCTGTGTTCTCTTGTGGCAAACATTTCAGCCCTAGGAAAAAGCCTCCGACTATCCACACGATCAATGCCTCTCATCATCTGATGCACATTTGGTTTTTAAGAGTTTGACATTGGAATTTATGTGAATAAAAGGAAAGTTTTTTTTTGTGTAGAAAAGATGAGGGTTGTGGCAAACCTCAAGCAAGAAATCTCAGCCGAAGGGGAAAGAGTGCAAGTTGGTCAATTTCTGGAGAAAAAGAGTCTGTTTTCTATCTTGCAGCAAATAAATACAGACTGATTTCTGGTCTGACGCTGCCTCAGCATTGCTCCTGTTAAGTTTCACATTGGGCAAGTATTGACACAAACAGGGAGCACTGAGCTCAAAACAGTAGTGATACAGACAGTAGGATATCAGTTAATATTAGATTTAGTTAGGTGCTTCAGAGAGGCACGAAGGAAATGGATAGCAAGTCAGGAAAAGAGCATGCGTCAATAAGGTGCTTTGCAGAAAAGGTGGTGGAAGAGTTTTTGAGTGGGTAATTAGTAAGGCTAATGGTAGAAATGGTAGAACCAGTGTAAGGATGAATGGGGAGAAAGTAATGCGCGAAAGGTCATGGTTGGAGGACCTGCAGGAGGTTGCAGAATCCAGGAATGATCTGAAGGAAAGGAGATTTTAAGTGTCAAGCTAATTGTCAGCTGTGTTTCTCATGCCAAATTCATTTCCTGTATGGCCACCAACAATGCACCTCTCTTTTAAGAAGTTCTGGCTGCCTTTGAGCACTGCATTTGTTTTTAAAAAAACTGGAGCTAGCCACTCCCTGTCATAGGTCCCATGCTGAAGTATGCAGTAAGTAGCCAGGGTACAATTTGGCATGCTGCCTGCATTGCAGTCGAAGGCCTCGAGACACTTTCCTGATCCCTGCACCATGTTACTGAGCTACCGAATTATTTAGCTCCTCTTGATTTTCTGTTAATTTTAGTTATTCTTCTTTTGCTGCAGGGTGTCCGTCTTGAAAAAGGAACCACCAACATGTAACAGTGAAGAAGTTTCAAAATACAATCGGAAAAAAAGACAAAAGCCAGCTCTGTCTTTAAAAGGCGATATTAAAGAAAATGGAGAGATGTTGAAGGAAGAGGAGGAAGACATTGTATGTATTAGTTTCTTTTATCTAATTGAGAAAGCATATTGCAGAAGCTAATCAAAATATAAAGAATATGTGCTAAGATGCTGGTTAATAATAATTTCTGAGCATGTTGACACTTTGAAATATCACTGTGGCTCATCAGATACCAGGGACACAACATGAGATATTCCCAGAGAAATGTTGTGCGATGTCTGGGAGTTCTGCCATCCAGCAAATGGATAATTAATTTTCCTCAAACTCTTAAACAATGTGCAGTTACCTGGAATTAAATCAAGCCTTCAAAATTACACACAATAAAAATAACCTGTATTTCTAAAACTTGCACAGTTAATTGGAGGTGGACAGATTCTATTAGAAAGTAGGAAATATTGCAGGGAAGTTTAACAATTACAAACGTTTGTATATACTGTACATGCATTCAGTGAGATGTTATGCTAAATTTCACAACTTCAGACATTTTTCTCCAGCATATGCCCTGTCCCAGTAAATAATTTATAGGAACTGGATAAACTGGATCTAATTTAATCTAATGCTTAAAGAAAGATATTGCAGTTTGAGTTGCTATTGAACTACAGTGATTTTGGGTCCAAACAGTTCCTTGCTAGTTCAGCAGTTACCTTGCTGCTAGAACTTACCCAGTTCTAATTCTGAGCTGGCTCCTTCAGGAAGTCCAGCTCCTGGCCTTCATATGTGGTTTAGCTACTAATCCCAGCGAAGCAATTCCTACTGACAGAACAAGGTGCAAAGGCAAGTTATTAGTGACTTAAAAGCAGTTGCTTTGGGCAAATGGGGCTCGTTGGTTGCAGTTAGCAGCTCATCCAGGAGAAGGAAAACCCTTATCTCTATCCACTCATGGAGATGGCCCAAGGGAAAAATCCATAGCTGGAGTCCCTAAGGTAGTCCTACATTGAGTTCAATGCTGCCTGGCAACTCCCGTGATGCCAATGGTGCCAAACTTTATCCCTCTCTGCTGTTCCTTTGGATTCATCAGCTGCATGGAGAGGGGGAGCCTGCTATATGGGCAACAGCTTGCTCTCCATGTCATGCTGTTACCGTAAAGTTAGGGCTGTTTGGAGCCAAGTGATCCCAAGTGATCTCCAATTAACTCTGCAAATTGTTGGCATTTCTTGGCAGCAATCTTTTGCCTCTGGGCAGTTTTTCACATTAGTGGGTGATGATCTCTTTAGAGCCCTGAAAGGGGAAAAACAGTAGAGAATCAGAATCAGATTTGTGGAATGAGCTTCCATTAGAAGTGGTAGAGGCAGGTTCGGTATTGTCATTTAAAGTAAAATTGGATAGGTATGTGGACAGGAAAGCAATGGAGAGTTATGGGCTGAGTGCAGGCCAGTGGGACTAGGTGAGTGTAAGCGTCCGCACAGACTAGAAAGGCCGAGATAGCCTGTTTCCGTGCTGTAATTGTTATATGGTTATTATCACTGGCATGTATCGTGAAATTTGTTAATTTGGCAGCAGCAGTTCAATGCAATACATAATATAGAAGAAAGAAAAAAATAAATATAATAATAAATCAATCAATTGCAGTCTACATATATTAAATATATTAAAAATCATGCAAAAATACAGAAATAATATATACTAAAAAAGTGAGGTAGTGTTCAAGGATTCAGTGTCCATTTAGGAATCGTATGACAGCAGAGAAGAAGCTTTTCCTAAATCGCTGAGTATGTGCTTTCAGGCTTCTGTACCTCCTTCCTGATGGTAACTGAGTAAAAGGATGCCCTGGGTGCTGGAGGTCCTTAATGATGGATGCTGCCTTTCTGAGGCACCGCTCCTTGAGGATGTCTTGCGTACTTTGTAGGCTCGTACCTAACTAAATTTACAACCTTCTGCAGCTTCTTCCAGTCCTGTGCAATAGCCCCCATGCCATACCAGACAGTGATGCAAACTGTCAGAATGCTCTCCATGGTACATCTATACAAGTTTTGGAGTGTATTTGTTGACATATCAAATCTCTTCAAACTCCTAATGAAGTATAGTCACTGTCTTGCTGCCTTTATAACTACATCAAAATGTTGGGACCCGGTTAGGTCCTTGGAGATCTTGACACCCAGGAACTTGAAACTGCTCACTCTCTCCACTTCTGATCCCTCTGAGGATTGGTATGTGTTCCTTCGTCTTACCCTTCCTGAAGTCCACAATCAGCTCTTTCGTCTTACTGAAGTTGAGACTGATGCTGAATACCAGGTTGTTGCTGCGGCACCATTCCACTAGTTGACATATCTTGCTCACGTACTCCCTCTTGTCACCACCTGAGATTCTACCAACAATGGTTGTTTCACCAGCAGATTTATAAATGGTATTTTAGCTGTGCCTAGCTACACAGTCATGGGTTTAGAGAGATTAGAGCAGTGGGCTAAGCACACATCCCTGAGGTGCGCCAGTGTTGATCATCAGCGAGGAGGATATGTTGTCACCAATCTGCACAGATTGTGGTCTTCCGGTTAGGAAGTCAAGGATACAATGGCAGATGGAGGTACAGAGGCCCAGGTTCTGCAACTTCTTAATCAGGATTGTGGGAATGATGGTATTAAATGCTGAACTATATTCGATGAACAGCATCCTGACATAGGTGTTTGTGTTGTCCAGGTGGTCTAAAGCAGTTCAATGCGATACATAATATAGAAGAAATAAAAAATGGAGAGCCATTGAGATTGCGTCTGCCATTGATCTATTGTGGCAATAGGCAAATTGCAATGGGTCCAGATCCTTGCGGAGGCAGGGGTTCAGTCCAGCCATGACTAACCTCTCAAAACATTTCATCACTGTTGATGTGAATGCTACTGGGCGATAGTCTTTATTTTTCTTAGGCATTGGTATAATTGTTGCCTTTTTGAAGCAAGTGGGAACTTCCACCCATAGCAGTGAGAGGTTGAAAATGTCCTTGAATACTCCCACCAGTTGGATGGCACAGGTTTTCAGAGCCTTACCAGGTAAACCATTGGGACCTTCTGCCTTGTGAGGGTTCACCCTTTTTAAAGACAGCCTAACATTGGTCTCTGAGACAGAGATCACAGGGTCATCAGGTGCAGCAGTATCTTCGCAGCTGTAGTTATATTCTCCCTTTCAAAGTGGGCATAGAAGGTGTGGGAACTTCTACTTTGAACAAGGACCACTCAACAGCTTCATGCCCAAAGGAACAATTTTATCTGGGATGGCAAAACCGATATTTACATACAGAGGCTTTCACTAACCCGTACGACACGGCAGAGAAACTATATACTAAGCACACTGGAAGTAAAAAGAACGGAAGCAAAGCCCTGCCAACCCCGGAGCCAGCCTCTCTTACCACAGCGGGAGTATTACTATATTACCATTATCTTAGTTAGTATTAACTTAATAATGCTCACATTACAACAGAAGGCGTTTAGTTCATCTAGTAGTGAAGCATTGCTGCCGTTCATGTTATTTGGTTTCGCTTTGTAGGAAGTAATGTCTTGTGAACCCTGCCAGAGTTGTCATACATCCAGTGTTGCCTCCAACCTAATTTGAAATTGTCTCTTTGTCCTTGAAATACCCCTCCGCAAAACATGCCTGGTTTTTGGTTCAGGCCTGGGTTACCAGACTTGAATGCCACAGATCTAGCCTTCAGCAGATGACGTACCTCCTGGTTCATCCAGGGCTTTAGGTTTGGGAATGTACAATAAGTCTTTATAGGTACATACTCATCCATACAGGTTTTAATGAAATTGGTAACAACTGCAGCGTACTCATCCAAATTCAAAGATGAATCCCTGAATATAGTCCAGTCCACTGATTCAAAGTCAGTCCTGTAGGTGCTCCTGTGCTTCCCTTGTCCATACCTTCTTGGTCCTCACTGCTGGTGCTGCAGTTTTCAGTCTCCGTATGTATTTGGAGTAGAAGTACAGCCAGGTGATCAGACTTCCTGAAGTGAGAGTGTGGAATAGCACGGTAGGCATTCTTGATGGTGGTGTAACAATGGTCCAGTGTGTTGTTTCCTCTGGTGTTGCAAGTGATCTGTTGATGTTAATTGCTTCGTGATTTTTTTCAGACTGGCCTGGTTAAAATCTCCCAAAACGATGGTGAAAGTGTTAGGGTGTGCTGTTTCGTGCATGTTGATCCCATTGCTCCTATCATCTAAAGCCTGATTGACAATGGACTGAGGTGGAATGTGCACCACTACCAAAATGATCCCAGAAATCTCTTAACTACTAGATATTCCAGGTCTGGTGAGCAGAATTGGGACAGCACTGATATATCTGTGCACCAAGAAGAATTGATCATGAGGCTTACTCCTCCTCCTCTGCTTTTGAGAGACTCTATAGATCTATCCTGATGGTGTATAGTAAATCTGTCAATCTGGATCGCTGCATCTGGTACGGAAGGGGTTAACCAGGATTCCGTGAAACAAAGGACATATGTGGTCCTAATGTCCCTCTGATTCTAGCTCTGAGAGCATCGATTTTATTCACCAGGGACTGCACGTTTGCCAGCAAGATGGTCGGTATTGGGAGTTTAAAACCTCGTTTTCTTAAGCGCTATTGTAACCCCGACCTGCAGCCACGTGTGGAATCCTATGAGGACAAATCTGTCCCAAATCAGCTTTGTTTCCAGCAGTTTTAAGCAGTGATAGTTCGTTTAAACGAACTAGACATCTTTGTTGACTGTACTGGCCTTGGAAGCAGTTGTGCTTTTTAGCTGTATCGAGCTGAAACAGTTTATGTGGTTCATTCCCTTACACTACAACTCAAACGTCCTTATTTTCTGAGATTTCTGAGCTCTGCCCAAACCCCATCAACCTGCCATGTTAACTGAATTTGCCTTTTAATTTTTTTTACAATCTTATCCAATCTTTTTGTTGCAAAAGAGCACTTAGAATGCCGCAAAGGCAAACAATTATTTCCAATTACTTACAAACTAGCTAGGTAATCTGAAGTTGCTCTACTTTTGCCGAGGAACGGTAGCGTAGTCTTTAGCACAACTGGCGACATGATTTGAAAGCTGAAACGCCTCATGTTAAACTACACTTGAGCTGTTTTACCATGTGTACATTTACTTGATTTCTCCCAAAGTATAGCACAGGACATGTGTTCTTTGTGTTAATTGTAGCAAAAAATAGATCCCAAATGAAAGGAGGAAGAAAAGAAGTAGGAAATGGCGGTAACAGTTGCTAAGTTTATTACCATTTCTTCACTACGACTCCTGAATGGAAAAGTTGTTAGCTCAGGACCTTTTTTAAGGATGGGTCAGCAGAATTTTTCCAATATGGGAAAGTAAAGAAATCTGAGTAGCATCTATAATGATACAAAGAAAAGTGACATTGGGAGCACAAACTTATTTGTCCTTTGTAGGCATTAAAGTTTATGAATATTTATTCCTAAACAATTGAGCTAGAAATTCATCTACATCTGTCACCACATGTTGATCCATTGCAGTGTGATACCGCCACATGATTTTTAAAAAAAATTGTAGTTGTTCCTGAACCTCAATACCTTTCAGGAGTCGGGGTCTGTCATTGCCCATTTGTGGAGTCTCCAGTATATTTTGCATGAGTAGTGAATCTGTGGAACTCTTTGCCTCAGCCAGCTGTGGAGGCAAAGTCGTTATGTATATTTAAGGCAAATGTATATTTAAGATAAATTCTTGTTTGGTCAGGGCATGAAGGGACACGATGAGAAGGCAGGAGATTGGGGTTGAGAGGAAAAATGGATCAGACATAATTAAATTGTAACCATATAACAATTACAGCACGAAAACAGGCCGTCTCGGCCCTTCTAGTCCGTGCAGAACGCTTACTCTCACCTAATCCCACTGGCCCGTACTCAGCCCATAAACCTCCATTCCTTTCCTGTCCATATACCTATCCAATTTTACTTTAAATGACAATACCAAACCTGCCTCTACCGCTTCTACTGGAAGCTCATTCCACACAGCTACCACACTCTGAGTAAACAAATTCCCCCTCGTGTTACCCTTAAACTTTTGCCCCCAACTCTCAACTCAAGTCCTCTTGTTTGAATCACCCCTACTCTCAATGGAAAAAGCCTATCCACGTCAACTCATAATTTTAAATACCTCAATCAAGTCCCCCCTCAACCTTCTACGCTCCAAAGAATAAAGACCTAACTTGTTCAACCTTTTCCTGTAACTTAGGTGCTGAAACCCAGGTAACTTTCTAGTAAATCTTCTCTGTACTCTCTCTGTTTTGTTGACATCAAACCCAATGGGCCAAATGGCCTAATTCTGCTCCTGTGTCTTATGGACTGAATTTGGTTGGGAGCACTGCAATCCTCCTTATTTGGCCGTGGATGAGGAGGGTAAGGTTCTATTTAATGGGGGGTCATAAAGTTTGGTAACCTCCATGGTAATGAGAACTTTGAAACCATGAGAAGGCAGTAATGGTTAATTCGGTGACTGGTTGAAAATTATTGTCATTTATGTAATTTAGGAAGAGAAAGCAGGAGAGCTGAAGATGCTGAAGGTAACACAGAACAACCAAACTCGAGCTCGGAGAAAAAGAAAATGTGACTCTGGATTATTAAAACAAAGTAAGTTACTGAATAATTGTGTAATTTAATCCTAGTTATAAAATCCTGCCTGATGGATTTAAAAACAAACTTGCCTTATGTGTTCTAAACTTTTTTTTTTACTTTGCAGCTTTAACTTTCGGAGGGAAGAGAAAAACCTGGTGTTGGGCTTCTTATTTGGATGAAGAGAAAGCTGTGGCAGCACCTACTAAGCTTTTTAGAGAGGTAAAGTTCTAATTATACAACTGTTAATTTGTATAGTATCCTCAAACATCCTCACCACTCAGCCAATGCTCTTCTATCACTGCTGCCGTTGGGTAGAAGGCACAGGTGCCTCAGGACTCACACTACTAGGTTCAGAAACAGTTACAACCCTTCAACCATCAGGCTCTTCATCAGGTTTGACACTAAATTGAGTGAAAAAGTAAATTGTGCAGAAGATAAGGAGAGTCTGCAGAGAGAGATAGATCGGTTAAGTGAGTGGGGAAGGGTCTGGCAGATGGAATACAGTGTTGGTAAATGCGAGGTCATCCACTTTGGAAGGAAAAATGGAAGATCAGATTATTATTTAAATGGTAAAAAGTATTCTGGGATTGCTTGTGCACGAATCACAAAAGGTTGGTTGGCAGGTGCAGCAGGCTATCAAGAAGGCAAATATTGTTAGAGGGATTGAATTTAAGAGCAGGGAGGTTATGCTGCAACTGTACAGGCTACTGGTGAAGCCATATCTGGAGTACTGTGTGTAGTTCTGGCCTCCTTGTTTGAGTAAGGATATACTGGTTTTGGTGGCAGTGTAGAGGAGGTTTACCAGGTTGATTCTAGAGATGAGGGGGTTAGACTCAGGAGAGATTGAGTCACCTGGGACTGTGCTCACTGAGAAGGCTGAGAGGAGATCCAATAGAAATATTTAAAATTATGAAAGGGATAGATAAGATAAGAGGCAGGTAAGTTGTTTCCACTGGTAGGTGAGACTAGAACTAGGGAACATAGCCTCAGGATTCAGTGGAGTAGATTTAGGACAGAGATGAGGAGGAACTGCTTTTCCCAGAGAGGTGAGATGCTCTGCCCAATGAAGCAGTGGAAGCTACCTCAGTAAGTATATTTAAAACCAGGTTAGATATATTTTTGCATAGTAGGGGAATTAAGGTTTGTGGAGAAAAGGCAGATAGATGGAAATGAGTCCATGGTCAGATCAGTCATGATCTTACTGAATGGCGGAGCAGGCTCAACAGGCCCTACTCCTGCTCCTGTTTCTTATGTTCTTATTATGAGCCCAGTTACTCGGATCAACAATCAAACAACATGGTTGCCAAAACTATACAAAGAAAAAGGTTATAGGAAGAGTTGGAGGCACAAGAGACAGCAGATGCTAGCATCTGGATCAAAAACAATGTGCTGAGTTTCTCCAACAGTTTTTTCTAGCTTGAGAGTATGCAGAGTTTGGTCAGATTTTTCCTGGAGCATTGTGCCTGTTGAAGTACTCAGAGATGCTCGCACCTAGGAGGTGATGTAGAAAAACTGAACTTTCCCTGAAACTTTCTTTCTTTTCATCCCTCATTTAGGATATTCCTTTAAAATTTATTGCTCTCAACCACATTTTTATTCTTCTCTCTTCGATTTCTTCTTTGGTTTGAGATCACTTTTTGACTGATTCTGTAATGCACTTGCATGTGTAATGTTGTTTTTGCTAACATTCTATAACAATCTATTCCTTGTTTTGTTTTGCTTCTGTAGTCCAGCATTATTTTTATTACTTTCCAGGGTCAAAGTACATTTTTCTAACATCTTCTTTCATTTTATTTCAGTATCAATCATTTCCGCAGAGTAAAAATGGATTTAAAGTTGGAATGAAACTTGAAGGGGTTGACCCAGAGCATCCATCCATGTACTGTGTTCTTACTGTGGCTGAGGTATGTTTCTTCATATAATCTTTTTTACTATTGAGATACGGTGTGTAAAAGGTCCTTCTGGCCCTTTGAGCTGCAGCACCCAGTAACCCCCTGATTTAACTCTAGCCTGATCACAGGATGATTTACAATGACCATTCTGTACAACTGTTACGCCTTTGGACTGTGGGACGAAGCCGGAGCACCCTGAGGGAAACCTGCGCTCACAGGGAGAATGCACAATCTCCTTATAGGTAGCTGCAGGAATTGAACCCTGGTCATCCGTAATGTATGCTACCATACCACCCTATTATATGTTAGAGACATCATTGAAAGTAGAGAAAAAATACATTGGCAACAACAGTGAAAGGGATAGGAACAATAGCAAACCATAATTTAAAAATCTTCCTCTTCCATTTTGGCTTCATTTAGGTCTTCACATTCTAGTGGCTATATATTACATTCTTTAAACCATGATTATTGAAAACTTGTGGCATATAACAGTTCGTAAGTGAAATTTCAATACATTTTTTTCAGCCTGTTGTACTATTTTGTGTACCCAAAAATACAACAATTTCTTACCAATTTTTATTTTCCATCCAAATAAAATGCAAATAAATCCATCTAGCTGATAACAATATTTTGTGGTGATCTTTTTGGCCGGTTTTTCATTTCTGAGATTATGCTTCACCTCAGTAGTTGTCAAACTGTAACCTGTCACAAATTTGTGGAAAAAAAGTGGCAGATATTCACCAGTGTTTTGCATTTTTTTTTTTGACTTGGGTTCATTTGTATCTGTTGTGAATTGATTTATACATATGACCCTTATTTCTTCTGTGTAAATAACAAATAAAATTTAGTGTTGTCCAGATTTTGCTGTGTTTGCATGTACCCTGGTGAGGCTATAACATTGGAAAAATAGTCTCGGCTCTTCTGTGATTCACCCTAGCTCTGATATTATCTTCCCATCAGGCTTTTAATTTGTTGCGACATACATGAGTGAGCACAGCTTGTATTGTATGCTTAGACATTGGATCAAAAGGTCACAATTTACACAAGGGTCAGCAAACATTACATCCCAGTGGAAGTAATGAAACCTCTGCGATTTCAATTACTAATGCCACTTCCCATGGTAGATTTTCAAGAAAGCTCATTGGTTGTAGTTTTTATTTGTATATAATTTTGTTGTGGCAGTCCCTGGTATAAATCAAGGTGTCTGGGAACTGCTTACAGCAAATGATGTTGTGGGCTCCTACCCTATGGGGGCAGGTGTTCAGGAAATCCAGGATGTTAAGCCACTGTTTCCAGATTTCTTCTTCATAATTCTCCTTCTCAGGGTTTGCCTGCTTTCCATAGGCCTGTGCACAAATGCTTTCCTTGCAAGCGGTGGTATTTGTAAAGCATGTTTTAGCATGTGGCCAAAGCAAGAATATATCACTACATCAATTTTGTGAAGGTTCTTTTTTTTTTTGCCAATGCTTTATTTGGTTTTCGGGTTCATTTAATCAGAAATGGGTGATTTAATCAGAAATTTCTAAGCTTATGTTTTGAAAAGGAAAACATTGCATACTTGTGAAATTTTGGTTACGGGATCCAGCTGAAATAAATTCTGTCTGCAATGTAATTTGATCAAATTTTAGACCTTTTATATACTTTTAATGCAGTAGGAAAACTACGTGGCGTAAGATTACGTTCTGCTTTCAGTTAGATATCTAAGCATTTGTATTTTAAAAGAAAAGTATTTAAGGAAATGCCATGCAACTCAAAATGGTTTTTGGCAGGAAACAAGGGTTTATTTTTGGTTTGAGAATTTCATCATGATATTTGCAATCTAACTTAATGTATCTCCTATATTGAGGGTTGTCATTTTCAGGTCTAAGTTCAATTGGAGATGTTGAATAATCTTTGCTCTCTGAAAGCAGATACAATTCTGTTAATTGGGTTGAAGTCTGCTATTCATATTTTTAATTTTTCATTCTTTGGAATCAGAGCTTTGCCGATCACTCCTGATAATGGGTGGGAAGGCAAATAGTGACTGATACTCTCCCTTAGGACTGTCAGCTGTTGCAAGGGTATGATTCCAGGGCTTAGACCTTGGAGGTCATCAGCCTGCCTCATGTAAGCAATTAATTTTGACAGGAAGTTAAGAGTTATTTAAATAACTTTTTATTATAATTGATACACGTAACTCTGAGAAGATTTATTAAAACATATTGGCCCCAAATTTGGGATGAAAGTTGTGCTGTATCATCAGCACTTCCCATTACAATGAAGGAAATCTGATGACGACTTCTGAGGTATGCACCTGTGCATTTAATGCAAAAATCTAGTAACTCTCAGGGACTGCTCCGAGCTTAGGGTGAACTGTTGTGGTTTGGGTGTGTGGTGATGGAAAGTTTGTTGTTAATGGATGTCAAATTATTAGTTACTGCTTGGACCAGCTCTTTGTTTTTTGATTCCTTTTTAAGTACATAATAGGTTGAAATTTATTATGTACTAAACTTTCAAAGAAAGGAAATGAAGTTATCGTGCATTTTAACTGAAGTTTAGTTGAACTTTTAGCAGTGTAATAAGTCATTTATAGCTGAACAACTCCTCTTCTGAAAAGTGTTTTTATGTTCCTCAGCGTAATTCCAAACTTTGACATTAGTTTTTTCTCCCCAACTATTTTAATCCATAATAAATCTAAATCCTTATTTCACTCTCGTTAAATTGAAAGATTATAAAAGTTAGAACTTTTTGATTTCTCATCTCTCATATTTCAATTCCATAGGCTGTTTTACTAGTTTGATGATAACACTGTTGCAAGTTAGCACGGGCATGGGCACCCTTTTTTTTAAAGAAAGCGCCCTACAACAACTTGGGTTAGAAAAGAAAGCTTTCAGAGTTTCTGGAGTTCTGTTGCACAGAATTTTTACTAAAATGAGATTGTAATATAATTACAAGGGATTGCAACAAGATATAGATCACTTAGAAATGGCAGGTAGTTTAATCTGAATGAGAATGAGAGGTTGCACTTTGTAAGAGGAAAGTTTATGGCAAATGGCATGACCCTTAGGAGTACTGATGGACAGAGGGATCTTGGGGTGTAAATCTTATAGCTCTGTGATAGTGGTAACACAATTGATGGCTCTGTATTTCATGCGTGCCTACATTAGTCAGGGCATTGAGTATAAAGTCAGGAAGTCATGTTGCAGCTGTGTAAAACTCCCGTGAGGGCACATGGAGATTATTGCATGCAGTTTTGTTTGCCCTATTGCTGTTTATTTGCTGCAATGAGAGTATTGACAAACTTGAACTGTTCTCTTTTTTCTCACTGCACTGTCAGAGGCTGAGAGGAAACCTGAAAGGAAAGTTTAAAATTCTGGGAGGCACAGGTAGAGTAGACGGCCCTTTTACTCAGGGTGGAAATGTCAAATACTAAAGAGTGTGTGAGGGGAAATGTTTATAGGAAATGTATCAGACAAATCTTGTTTTATAGGTAATACACAAAATGCTGGTGGAACACAGCAGGCTAGGCAGCATCTATAGGAAGAAGTACAGTGGATATTTTGGGCCAAGACTCTTTGTCAGGACTAACTGAAAGAAGTGATAGTAAGAGATTTGAAAGTAGGAGGGGCACGGGGAAATGTGAAATGATAGGAGAAGACAGGATGAGGAGCTGGAAAGTAGATTGGCAAAAGGGATACACAGCTGGAGAAAGGAAAGGATCATGGTCCGGGAGGCCTAGGGAGAAAGAAAGGGAGAGGGGAGTGATTGTGAGAGGGGCAGAGAGAGGGAAAAAAGGAAAAAAAAGGAGAGGGAAAAAAGGGGGTGAGAATAATAAATAAATAAGGGATGGGGGTAAGAAGGGGAGGAGTGGCATCAATGGAAGTTAGAGAAATTAATGTTCATGCCATCAGGTTGAAGGATACCCAGACGGAATATAAGGTGTTGTTCCTCCAACCTGAGTGTGGCTTCATCTTGACTGTAGAGGAGGCCATGGTTAGACATATCAGAATGGGAATGGGATGTGGAATTAAAATGTGTAGCCATTGGGAGATCCTGCTTTCTTTGGCAGACAGAGCGTAGTGATTTTTGTGAAGTATGTGAAATTAACCAGAATTTGTCAAGTGAGACAGTGTGTACAAGTATGTCTCCCCTCGTGGGTTCTGTTCACTATGGTAAATAGGTAGCCATATTTCTAGAAGAAGGAAGACATTTCAGAGGCTAGATTTGTACCTCTTGCCTCCATCTCTCCCTCACCTTCTGCAAGACTGAAACACGGAGATTTATAAAGAAAATCTACTGTTGCTTCTTGTTTCATTTTCAAACTGAAATATCTGCCTTACCAAAATTATGGAGGCACTTGAATCTGATTGTCTATGACTTTTCCAGGCACTTTTGCAAAACCTGGGATTGGAGCCATTTGCTTCACTCCATGAGTAACTTCCGGAGTATCCCCAACCCATTCAGATTTTTGAATCAGCAAAGAGGACTCCAACTACTCTCTGATCCCCATTAGTCATTGGTGCCAAAAGGCCTATCACATAGCCATGCTTTGGTTTTATAGCTTAGGATTTGTGGCGATGTAACCAACTGCTTTCTTATGATATCAATATGGATGTTGCATTTTCGAGAATACGTGACTATGCTGATCAAACTTTACCAAGGGCAAAACAACGGGTCTTCATGGAATTAGAAGCTCCATTTCACATTCCTTTTGTCTTTTTTTTTAACCACTCCCTTGATTATGTAATATTCATTTTCACTCCTTGTCTTTACATTTTAAGAGTTAAAATAGCTTAAATGATGAATGTTTTGAAAAGGTTAATGGGTGATCTACAAATAATCTGACTTCTCAGGTGTCTGGCTACAGAATAAGGCTCCACTTTGACAAATATGCTGATTGCTATGACTTCTGGGTAAACGCAGACTCGCCAGACATTCATCCTGTTGGATGGTGTGAGAAAACTGGACATAAGCTTAATCCTCCCAGAGGTAAGTTTCAGACATAATTTGTTTGGATTGTTTTCCAAATCATCTTATTAAATGTTCATTGGGTACTACTATCAATGAGGGTAAATTGCTGTCTTTAATCACTTAAAATGATAAAAAATTACCTCATGTTTTCTTTTGAAGATTGATTGGATACCTCAAGCTTGAATGTGCCATGAAAATTGACAGTATTTACTGCCAAAAGTAACATCTAAATGAACCACAAATTTATGATTTTCCTTGCTGTTTTGCTTTGGACTTGAACCCTGTGAATGTTCTGAACATAACGGGACAGGAAAAGAGCACCTAGCTCATCAACACTGTCCTATCTCACATATGGAAGCATTGTCATAATTGTAAATTTATACTCCATTTTTCATTTGAATGCATCTATGGGAAGGTTTCGTGCTTATCGTTTATGGCCATTTTTTCTCATGAGTGCAGCTAGCTGGACTGATTGCCTGAATTTTGGAGAACTAACTAGCTAGGGATCGGACCAAACTAACAAGTTGTATGAGAGTGGAAGGGGAGTGATCATCAAGTTCCCTTTGAAGAAAAGGACGGATTAATTTAGTATGGGATTGATTCAAATGCTTAATTCGGATGGTCAGTTAAGAGCAGATACTCCTGTACTTTCTGTACTTGCAGTGTTGGAAAGGCACTTGCCCAATATTCCTAGCAATTTGTGCTTTTACTTAGCAGTCAGACTCAGCAGATGTGGGAAATTCAGCTTGCCTTCATTAAAATTAATAGTTGAGTTAAACTGCAAGGATTATTTTTTTAAATGATTGGTGCATCTCATTCCAATAGTAATGTTATAAGCACCCATCAGATCAGACAGCATCTGTGGGAAGAGAAACAAAATTAATGTTTTGGGCTAAAGACCCTTAGGTTTATGTTGCTTATATTTTGAAGAGCTAGTGCAATTGAATCTTCATGTTTTATTCTAAACAGTTTGCCCTCCTCCGGCTGTACTAGAAGGTTAAAATTACCAAGGCAATTAAAAAGGTATTCTGAACATTGTTGTTCAATTTTTGCAGAGAAATTAGAGCAGCACACTGATGGATTTTTGTGATTAAAATTGAACTTTTTTCTTTTTTTCTGGTGTCATAAAATGGCTAAGTATTTTTGCTGCACCTGGTTTGGTGTGTTTATTGAGAAACAGAAGAAGTCCCAATCTTAGGTAAATTTTCATTTCTTGAACATGTTGATGTTTTTGTTGTGAACAGAATCAGTTCATTAGATGTTTGTTTTGGAAGATGTCCAGGCCAGCTGAAAAAAGATGCTGAATTGGCAAGTTTCCATTCGAGGACTGACAGAGAATTTAAGGTCTTTGAATCAATATTTTTCATAAACCAATCCGAACAACAGAATGAAACTCTTCAGTACAATTGAGATGAAACAAAGAAAATACATAGGAATTAGACTATTTTATTGAGATACTTATATCTCCTTGTCAGATTAAAGCAACAAAATATTTTCCTCAAATCTCTACAACAAACTGATATAATATTCTAATTAGTATCAGCAGTGAAGAAGCAATAACTTCAGATTCATTGCCTTAGCGAGTGCAGATTAAATATTGCTGACGCAGATTAAATATTGCTGACACAGATTAAATATTGCTGACTAAACTATATAGATATATATTTTTAAATAATATTTGCATGCCCAATAATAAATAATTACATCATTGGGTAACCATCTGCATTCAATGCTTATGAAGTGATATTGTCCACCATTCCACCATGTGAAAATATTGATGGGTGTTTTTTTTTAATCAGCTTTCATTTGATGAGATCTATGCACAAAATGAACAGACCACCTTAAATGTCAGTCGCTGATTACTTTCTGTGAACTGATAGCTATAATGTGAATGATTCTCATGCCCCTCATTGTCCTTGTCAAATTATCAGTGGAGCTTAGCAAGCAGCATTGATGGCTGAAGGTACATATGTTCATGATGTAATCGAATTGTGATTTTTCTGTTTTTAAAAAAAATCTTTAAAAAATTTGAAACATCCCAGCCTACTTAACTCTTTAAAATTATGCACTATATTAAATAGAAATAAACCGACTTTTTTTTGCCAGATACCTTTTGCATAGCAGAGGATTTTTTAATCTTGTTCCTATGCCACTGAATTATGCCCTGGTACCATGGATCTTTACTAACGTTGTCGGCATATTGCAAGGTAGCTTTTTGAAATGTCTGTTTGACATTCCGATTTGAAATTGGGATTTGGCAGCAAGTTGGCATCAAGACGAGCACTGAAGTTGTTTTCCTTTATGGAACATGTCTCTCTTGGGACCTTTTGATAGGTTGGTGCATATGAGTTTGTCAAATTGAGTGTTAACTTTATCTGCTCAGGGTACAGAGAAGATGAGTTTAACTGGCCGACATACCTGAAGATGTGCAAGGCTCAAGCTGTTCCCAAGTCTCTGTTTGAAAACCAAAACACGGTAAAAAGCAACGGGTTTTTCAGCGCAGTGGTTTGAAAATTGACGGGATGTCCTCAGCTGCTGTAGTATCAGTTGTGGAATGTCCAGCTACCACAAGGAGGGATTATACTATTTGTGAATCAAAAATCAAATTTTACCTCTCCTAGCCCCATTTTAACAGCCTGGTGGGGACAGGGGTCTGTGGGAGATTTACAATGCTTGTAATATCTGAATTGGGTGTGGGTGATTCTGGCGTTTGCAGGCCTTGGTGGCCTTAATAGACGGAGCTCTATATCTTTCCTCAGCAAATTTTACTGAACAAGACCCCATGTGTCACCTGGTAGAATATAGGTAGACAACCTCAGAGGGGATGGGCACCATCTCCATGGGTCTCCCAGTTTCCAGAACCTGAACCATCAAGCTAAAGTACTAACAGTTTCTGTACCCAGAGAAGTCAGAAGTCTCCTAACTTTTCCCTCTTTAAAAACACCTTCTACCCTCCGATATAAACACAATATTTTTAAGTAGGAAAAATGTCAACATTGACTTTTAGAGAGTGGTTCAGCAGTAAATGAATTCAGATTTTGTATTTAATTCAAGAATGTAATGAAATACTTGCAAAGTCAAATTATTTAGACAGTCAAGTATAGAGAAAAGTTAGATCAGTTTCAGAGCCAATATTTGATGCACACTAATGGCCACCTGAATCACCCAGTAATTTTTGCTGCTTAATTTTTTTTGTGCAAGTTCATCATTGTTCCATTGAATCTTTTTAATGTTTTCACAGTGTGTACACTGTATTTTTAAGCAGCTTTCTGGGGAGGTGATTGTGAATTTAAACAGCACTATACTGTTTGGTCATTGGATGCGAAGTTGTGTACTATGAAAAATTAAGTTGCTAGGAGACTCTACTACTATGTAGGACAGGATGTGATTCCACTTTTTACTGTAGTGAAGGCAAGTTTTCTTTCAAGACTAGTAGCTGATCCAAGCCTAAAATCTGTCCCCTTTATCATTCCAGTGAAGTTACAGCAGGAGTATTCCGGAAGTAGTGAGCTATTTTCAAGATTCATTTATTATCAAAAAATTATACAACCTTGAGATTTGCTTGTTCGCAGGTAAACACACAGCAAGAAACCCAAAAGAACACAATTAAAGAAAATAAAAATAAAAGACCAACACTTAATGAGCAAGAGGGGGAAAAAATCTTGCAAACAATTGAAGTGAGCAACAGCATTCCAAACCAAAATTTGAGTCCTCAGTTCCAAACCCTGGAGCTGCCTGGAGTAGGCCCAAAGCCTCACTTATCAGTTCACCATGTTAGTAGGCACAGAGTACAATACCCAGAACAGTCTTCATAGCCTCATGCCATGGAGATGACCTCCGCGGAGAGCGAGCAAGATCAGCTCTCGTTCTTTCAGTTCGTAAATATTTGTGTGTACTTTACCCATACATTTTGTATTTTGGAATGGATTTGTTTTCACTTGGCTTGATTTTGTTCTCCTCTGACATTCTATGAATGGCAGTTCTTACTGTTGGCTATTAGAAGATTGAGGGGGGATCTTATTGAAATGTATAAAATTCTAAATGGATTGGACAGGCTAGATACAGGAAGATTGTTTCCGATGATGGGGAAGTCCAGAACGAGGGGTCACAGTTTAAGGATAAAGGGGAAGCCTTTTAGGACTGAGATGAGGAAAAACTTCTTCACACAGAGAGTGGTGAATCTGTGGAATTCTCTGCCACAGGAAACAGTTGAGGCCGGTTCATTGGCTATATTTAAGAGGAAGTTAGATATGGCCCTTGTGGCTAAAGGGATCGGGGGTATGGAGAGAAAGCAGGTACAGGGTTCTGAGTTGGATGATCAGCCATGATCATACTGAAAGGCGGTGTGGGCTCAAAGGGCCGAATGGCCTATTCCTGCACCTATTTTCTATGTCTATGTTTCTATCGCCTTACCTCTTACTGCCTTACACACCTCTTTCAAGTCTCTGCTCATCCTCCTTCCGAAAAGAAAAACTCTAGCTTACTCAGTCTTTCCTCACAAAACCTGCTCTCTAATCCAGGCAGCATCCTAGTAAAAGCAGTGATTTACTCTTGGAAAATTACAGTTTTACAGAAGGAATTCCCCGATACAGCGAAACTGCTGTTTGAATGGAATGACTGGTAGAAAACTATCTGGTCTGTTTACAGCAAATAATGAACTGTATCCCTGACATTTTAATGTAAAATGCATTTATTTATTTCCTTTACGGCTCAGCATTTTATTTAAGTAAAAATCAAATATTCTGTTTTAAAGAATACAGAAGACTTAGTTTTGATTAACACACTAAAATTGTTCAGCAGTTGCAAATGTAATTCTAGGATGGATAAATTATCAATCAGAAAATCCAGTCTGGTTTTGTGAGCTGTGATCTCAGTAAACTGCAGCTCAATGGAAAATTTTCCATTGAACTAATAACATTTGTAGTTCTGCTACATTTATGGAGGAAGCATATGATGCGCCTTTATTGTTAAAATAAGTGTATTTTTAAATATATTTGCTTCAGACAATTACACCATTGGGCTTTCGATTGGGTATGAAACTGGAAGCTGTCGATAAAAAGAATCCAGAGTTTATTTGTGTGGCGACGGTTTCCGATATGGTTGATAATCGTTTCCTGGTGCATTTTGACAACTGGGATGAAAGTTATGACTACTGGTGAGGAAATTGTACTTTTGTATCTATATATCCTTTGTGAATGTTGTTTTGGCGGGGGGGGGGCGGGGGGGTGGGGGGAACAAATCAAATTTATTCTAACCACAAGAGGGCAATAGAACTCCAGTTTTATTCCATTGTGTGATTTGACTCCAAGGATTGCAGAAAAGTTCACAGTTGATCTATTCTAAACTTTTAAATATATTGATTCTTTAACTGGTGACATTAGATTCCACTGGAAATACTTCTGCACAACTTCTAGGTGAAAGCCTACAAGTACCTGCTGCAATTAAAATAGTGATCAAAAGCAATACTGATGGCAAGAATCCAGTTTCAACAGCCTAAAGTTAATTTTGATTTGACCTCCCTCACAAACAAGTACCAATATTTTTCTGTGCTGGCAAATATTTTTATTTTGCATGTAAATATTATAAGATTAGTAGAAGTTAGGTGCCATCCTGCTTAGAATAAATAAATGCTCCTTGCTACTAATGTACACCTTTCTAGAAATACAGTGTCCCTTTCATACCTCGAGGGCAAATCTCTGCTACAATTAGCACGATTTTTGATAAAATATATTCTTAGATAATCTCATAAAATAATTGAGTTTCTATTTGAGTGGCAGGGAGATGCCTTCACATTTACTAACCGGAGGTAATGCCTAAAGTATAGAATCACTGTCACCACTGATGCTAGTTTGTCAATAATTGGTAGAATATTGGAGGGGAGGATTAGATGGAAGTATAGGGAGAATAAAAGGTGCTTAGGTCTAAGTGTTTAGCATGACCTCATTGGGCTGAAGAACCTATTACCGTGCTGTATGAGTCAATGACTGGGAATAAGAAAACAGAATTCTAAGTGCTGAAGATCTAACGCTGATGTTAATCAGAATCAGATTTATTATCACAGACCTGTACAACAATACATCATGGTACAGGCCTTTGGTCCACGATGTTGTGCCCACCCTTTAACCTACTATAAGTTCAATCTAAGCCTTCCCTCCCATATAGCCCTCCATATGGTGTCACATTGTTCTGCAGTTGCAGTACAGTACAACACATAAAAATCACTGTAAATTACAATAAGAATCTATAAAAAAATAATAATACAAAACAGTGAGGTAATATTCATGGACCATTCAGAAACCTAGTGGAGGGGAAGAAGCTGTTCTTAAATTGTCGAGAGTGGGCCTTCAGGCTCCCTGTACCTCCAGGTAACTGTTGGTCAGTTAGTTTTACATCTGCAGCTGGGGAAAATGATTGAGGCTATCATTACAGAAGAAATAGTGAGGCATCTGGAAAGAAATGGATCTGCCAGGCAGACGCAGCATTGAGCCCACCCAGGTACCTTCTAATTTCAGTGAATGTGCCGAGAGGATCTTACACATGTACAAGATGGTTCTCCAGAGCTTCTATTATTGTCAGAATCATGGTCTGGGTGTTATCTAATATTGAGTAGTGCTGTCAAAGCAAGAAAAATATTGTGATTAATTGCAAAATTTCAATTTTAATAGCGCTGTTGTTAAGTCTCAATCTACTTGAATGATTCAATGGAAAATTTGCCTTTATGATACGATGCAATTTAAAATCGGTCTGCTTTTCCTCAGCTGTAAGGGATTACTGTTGTGGGGTTGCTCCGTCTAACCAATCATTGCCAATGCCAGCTGCTGATTGTAAACATCATCCGTGTTAAATTACTTGGTTAAAATCCCTTTAGGGAGGTGGGATGCATAACTGTTTTTTGTAAGTTGTAATTTGCGTAAAAATGTAAAAAAAAATACTGTGAATAAGTAGGTAATTTCCAGTTGTAATGGTGATTAATAACCTATTGTATTTATGGCAACAATGTATTGTCATTTGGTTACTACGGGCTGTGTTTATTTTTTTAGGTGTGATGCTACTAGTCCTTACATTCACCCAGTTGGATGGTGCCAGCAGCACGGGAAAATCCTTACAATCCCACCAGGTGAATGTCTTCAATACCTTGATTTATTCAGAAAGTTATGTAGGGCAGATTTTGTGGCCTTGTTGCCTTGATATGAAGCTTTGCACGTTGGTAAGCTTTATAAGGTCTATAAATTCTAATATCTTCCTGGACTTGCTGACCAATGCCTAACTTCACAACGTATGGACATATTTTTTTTGCACCGAGCAAAAGTGTGATTTTTTTATTTCAAATCTTTATTTAAACAAAATGGTGTATACCTAAACAAACCAGTGCAAAATTTGGACTTTCTTTGTCACTGAATTGTGATGCATATTCAGATTATTGCATCCACATGGTCTGTATTTAGTGTCGTGTATTTAGTTGTCAAGTACAGTTTGTGCATCAGGAATAGGGGTAGGTGCAATAACAGATAAGTAATCGCAAATTTCCCAATAAATATCTTGTATTGGGAAATATTTGAACAATGAAAATATCTTAACTAATAATTGTTGCATGTTAAAAGTACAGATAACTAATATTAAATGCTTTTATTTAATCTTTGGTATCTGGTAAATGGTGTATTTAAGCAGCAGCTTTGAAATTTGGTACATTCACTGCAAGTAAGAATGAATTGACTTAGATGACATGACCTCCCATGGTAAGACATAAGCACTTTAAAATAATTTCCTTAGAGATCCTGTAAAAATGTTAATGAGCAGAATCACTTTATTCCCATTCAGATTAGACATTCACAATATGCATTTGTAAGCGGAATTCAAAGAAGCAAGTGAATATGATTTAATGTGTTTTAAAAAGAAGTTGATATTTAAACATTGTAAACCAACTAAAATAATGTGATATTTCAACAAAGTTATGCGTGCATTTCTTGTATTGGCAGTTGCAATCTGAAAATGATTGTCCCAATACCGTAAAAGTTAATTGATTTAAGGAAATTATTTTGGATTCCTCATGAAATGTTAATTTAATTTATTTAGATTATCATGATCCTAAGCATTTTTCATGGGAGAAATACTTAGAAGAAACGAACTCTTTACCTGCACCTGCACGGGCTTTTAAATCTGTAAGTAAATTAGTAATAAACTGCGGTGATTTTAATATATTAACATCAAATTTATAACAAACGGAATCTTTTTCAGTTGCTCAGTAAATTTTGATGCTGTGAAAATCACTGCCAAATTTAATTATGTGGTGTTTATTGCATTTTAATTGTATCTTGCCCAGTATCTGAAACTCGTTGTAAAAACTGATCTTAACATGAAAACCAATGTGAGCATGAGCTAAAAGTAATCTTATATAATTCTAATTCATAGAAGTTTTATTTTTACAATAAAATATGGCGGCTCAAAGTTTTTAGTGCCTGGAAAGCTAAGTTAAACAGATGATGTCCGATGGACCAAAATAAGTTTGTGCTTCAATATCCCATTGCGCACAAAGCTAGAGATGATGTTTTCAATAAAGTAAGGCTTACAAGTTTATGGACTCAAATTCTTTTCCTCCACACAGCAAACAGTGAAAAGCATTTACCTAGATCTTGGGTATGGTTTGCTGGAGGTTGGGCTCAGGACGTCATCATTAGGAAGGAGGAGGTTGGAAGGGTCAAGATTAATTGTTCAGTGGAGGATGGGAAGGATCAAGGATCAGAGGAGGTGTTAAGTTTGGAGGGGAGAGTGTGGTGGGCCGGGGGAGAAATGCATCGACGGTTAGGAAGCTCATTGGTCATCAGCTACAGGAAGCTGCCCTCCAGCGCTGGAGTCCACAGAATTAGAACCTATACAGTGGGTTCCCCTTTAAATCTCACCAAATCTTGTTGATGCAGCCTTGCCTCTGGATAAGTGGCCCCTATCAGTGAATTTAATGGAAATTAGGCCCTGATGAGCAGTGTGTACTATTGATGACACTGCATTTGCTGTTCAGCTTTGTATGTTTAAAAATATTCAGTGCACAGAGGTCTTGGAATCAATTAATGGTTTGAGATTGATTATAGTGAGATCTTGATCTAATTCAGTCATTGGATTTCAGTAGCATACATAAACAAAACATCTTCAATAAAATTTTACTTTAAATACTGTTGTTAAATTCATATTTTAATCCCCTCTTCAAATTTCCCAACTAAGGTTTAAATTTGAATTGATGTACTATGATCTAGGCATCTGATTTTTGAAGATTGCATGGGAAAAATCTATCTAAATACGTCTTTGTTTCTCTGTTTTGTTTCAGCGGCCTGCACATGGATTTCTACCAAACATGAAATTTGAGGTTGTTGACAAGCGGAATCCGATGCTTATTAGAGTAGCATCAGTCATAGACACAGATGATCACCGAGTATTGGTGCGTTGTTGCACAAGTTACTTGCCTTGATTTAATTGTGGTTGAAATGTCAGAATGATTAATGATGGATGCCAGTTTCTTGAGGCACTGCCTCTCAAAGATGTCTTCGATGGTGGGCAGAGTTGTGTCCACGATGGAGCTGGTTGAGACTTCAACCCTCTGCAGCCTCTTTACTTATTCTTCCAAATGCATGATTTTAAAAAAGATAGCTGGTTGGTCCAGTGGATTACTCAAGCAGCTGATGTTTTCTGTTTGGATAAGGTTATAATCTCCTTTCAAGTACATTGAACACAGCTGAAGCAAAAATAATTTTAGTAGCTTCTTTGCACTTTCCATTTAATCATCTTTTTCTCAGTTCATACAATGTGCATTTGGATTATAGAACCAGCATGTTAATAAAGGTGTAAAGTTCCAATTAAGAAGCAAGCATCATACATTCAAAAAAACTATGCCTGCCTAGCCCTCAGTGCAATTTGTTTCAATATCCAATCATATTAAACATTTTATACTGTATATGAGAAAAAAATAACAAGTTATGTCCAACATTCTCAGCCAGTTTTTGCTCTGTTTAAGTTTATGTATTGTTTCAAATTGAAGTACCTGGTGAATTGGTCCCTTTAGTGTGTAGTGATGGCCTCTAGGCATTGGTTGTTACTGTTACTTGTGTTCTTCATTCATAATTAGTTAAAACTTCTAATATTAAAATATTTTTAAATATTGTTGTATTTGGCATCACAAAATACTGTCATCCATAACTTGTGCTCAGTTAATGTATAGTCCATAAATAGAAATGAGTGTTAGTATGTTTATACTAGCAACTGGAGGCATCATCTGCTATATGGGCTCTCGATCTGTAGCTGCATTTTTGACTTGCCAATTGTTTGGATTACAAATAATTCTCAGGAACAGATCCCTGTTTTAACCTGGGCAGCAAGTATACATCTATTGAATTGAAATTTGATTCAACAGTACAATTTCTATTCACCTTTGAATTTTAAGATGCTTGCTCTTTCTCTGCCACCGACCCACCCCCAGAAGCAGCACTTATTATAAATGGTGATGGTGCATTCTAAGCAGATGCCATGTGTGCTATTTGCAAGGTTCAGCAATGGCACTTGATCTGTCCAAATGGTGAAACGCTTTTCACTTGGGCCATTGTTTGAAAGTATCCCTTCTTACCTTACCAGAAAGAGGGAAAAAAAGGGGTTATGGATGCTCAAAGTTATTTTTAAAAAGATGTTACCCTTGAAGAAAAAGAAAAAAAGCATTTTTTTCTGTGCTTTGTTAACAATTGAAAAAATGCCCACACTCCACTGCCTAAGAGAAGAGTAGAAGAGACAGAAGAGGAATAGTCAGTGCCTCTCTTTCCACTGGAATAAAAGCAGAATATGGTTAGATTGGATTAGTGGAGAGAAAAATAGAGGATGTTTCAGATCAATCCCCTTTGATCAGAACCTGTACTCATTCTACAAACTCCAGTGAACTTTGAGAGCAAACAAAGTATTTCAATGGAAGATAATTGGGGAAGGAGGAAAGGGGTAAAAGATTGCTATACAGGGTCTGTGGGTGGTATCCAGAGGCTGATGTGGAGAGCTTGGAAAATACAAAAGCACTAGTAAATGAAAAACATACTCTTGCAAAAACATCAATGAAATAAATCCATCCAGTGATGTAGGTGATATAGTAACAAATGCAAAAGGGATGATGAAAGATTCTTTTCATAAGTAAATTTAAAACTTCTGACTCTAAGTTGTTAATTCAGGTGAACATGGATCTGAAAATATTACTCATTGACAAATATTTAGCTTTCACCATGATGTAAGGTTTTTGAACTTATTGTTTATACAGATACATTTTGATGGATGGAACCATGATTACGATTACTGGATTGATGCTGACAGTGCTGATATCCATCCTGCAGGCTGGTGTGCTAAAACTGGTCACCCTCTTCAGCCACCTATCAGTAAGCTCCATCAATTAAATTTTTCATCTAGTATTGATCATATTCAACTTGCTAGTAAAGCATAGGAAAATAATGGAATCGTGACACTCCAAAGACAATGTTTGTTAATCAATTTGCACAACTTCCTTTCATGCCAGTGAAATTATTGAGCATGGTCTACTTAAGAACAGTTGAAAACAATTTTAGTGACCTTTTAGTTCTTGTTCATGGGATATACCGATGAAAATATATGAGATGTTCAGAAAGCTCTTTTATTGTATAACAGATAATAACTTATATACCATTCTATTACTTCAGCGTGAAAATGCGGAATACAGAACACTGTTGTCTCCTGCAAAAGACAGACAGGATGTAATTAATATTGAGAAGTCATGGCCTAACAATAACATCAGTATCTGACTTACTTTTAATGATAAATGGAGGCTTTCACAGTGAAGTTCCTAACAGCAGATCCCAGGCAGGAGGTGTAGACTTGCAAAGGGAAACACTGAAGATTGGGTACGACCAGAGTAGATGGATAGATAGACAGATAGATGCTTTATTGATCCCAAAGGAAATTAAGGTGTCACAGTAGCATCGCAAAGAAGTAAGAAAGAATTTTAAAAAAAAACCTCAGTCTAACAGGAGGGGGTCATCGCTTCCCTGGATATAGGTTGACTCATTATAGAACCTGATAGCTGAGGGTAAGAATGACCTTGTAGTGTTCTCCAGTGCAACACAGTTGTCTTACTCTATTACTAAAAGTGCTCCTCTGATCAGCCAAGGTGGCCCACAGAGGGCGAGAGACATTGTCCAGAATTGCCAAGATTTTCCACATGGTCCTTTGTTCTACCACAGCCTCCAGTGTGTTCAGTTTGGCTCCTATAACAGAGCCAGCCTTTCTAATCAGTTTATTGAACCTGTTGACATCACCTCTGTTGATGCCATTGCCCCAGCACACCACCACTGTACTGAAGATTGTACTGGCGACAACAGACTGGCAGACCATGTGAAGGAGAGGCCAACATACTTGAAAGGACCTCAGTCTCCTCAGGAAGTAGAGGTGACTCTGGCCCTTCTTGTACACAGCCTCTGTGTTGATGCTCCACTCAAGTCTGTCATCTAGTTGCACCCCCTGGTACGTGTAGATCCTCACCACATCCACATCCTCACCATCAATAGTAACAGGGAGCAGTGCAGGCTAAGTCTTCCTGAAGTCCAACTCCATCTGCTTTGTCTTATCGATGTTGAGCTGCAGTTGATTCAGCTTGCACCATTTGACAAAGTCCTCTGACAGGGCCCAGCGTTCATCCTCCCGTCCTCCATTTATATACTCAAATATTGATGAGTCATCAGAGAATTTCTGCAGATGACATGACTCAGTGTTGTATCGGAAGTCCGAGGTGTACAGGGTAAACAGGAAGGGAGCCAATACAGTCCCCTGTGGGACCCCAGTGCTGCTTATAGCCGTCTGACACACAGCTCTGAAGCTGCACAAACTGTGGTCTACCAGACAGGTACTCCATTTTCTAGCATACAATGAAAGTACCAACCTGAATTGAACAGAGCTTCTCCCCCAGCAATGAGGGCTGTGTGGTACTGAAGGCAGTTGAGAATTCAAAAAATATGATTCTCACAGTTCTGCCCTGCTTATCCAGGTCTGTTCAGCAGGTAGATGATAACATCGTCGTCTCCAATGTGCTCCTGGTGGTACAACCCCGAGTATGACCTCAGGATAAAATATAGCCTGCTCCCACTTGCATCCTGCTATCACTTTAAGCCTTTCAATGGCCTTGTAGAAGCCAGAAGCATTTCTGGGTATTGTGTAATCAGTGGGTAGCCTCCTCTTGATGCTGTTAACCTCAGTTTTTTCTTTGTGTGAGAAAATACAACATAATGTTCTCCAAAAAATTGTTATTGGAGATAACATAACTACATTTCAGTCATCTCTCTACTGATCTTATCAAGCGGCACAGATTTTTACAAAGCTTGATTGTCTTCACAAACTCCAGGAGATATTAACGATAGTTATGATACTGGTGACCCAAGTTGACAAGATAATAAACTACTAAAAGCAAATGCTCTATAATCTTTGCAATCCCACAACTGCATTTGCAGTCAAATTTCAAAACTCTGAAGAAGGACTCAGTGGCCACTTTATTAGGTACACCTTTCTGGTACTGGTAGTACCCCCTTTTGCACCCAGAACAGCCTGAATTCTTCGTGGCATGGTAGGCTGTGGCATTTAATTGGTATTAAAGGGCCTAATGTTCGCCAAGAGAACGTTCCCCACACCATTACACCACCAGCAGCCTGAATCATTGACACAGGCAGGATGGATCCACGGATTCATGTTGTTTACGTCAAATTCTGACACCACCAACAGCACATCACAACAGAAATCGAGATTTGTCAGAGCAGGCGATGGTTTTCCAATCTTACACTGTCCGGTATTGGTGAGTCTGTGCCCCACTGTAGCCTCGGTTTCCTGTTCTTAGCTGACAGGAACAGAAACTGGTGTGATCTTCTGCTGCTTTGTGACGTGTTGTGCTCACTACTAGTGTAACATGTGGTTACTGCTGCCTTCCTGTCAGCTTGAACCAGTTGTGCATTTCTCACCCACAGAACTGCTGCTTATTGAAAGATTGCCCTGCTTTTCTCACCGTTCTCTGGGAACTCTAGAAACTATTGCGTATGAAAATCCCAGGAGATCAGCATCTTCTGAGACGCTCTTACCAGTCTGCCTGGCAGCAACAAATATTCCAACCGTCAAGCTCATCTCAAATCACATTTCTTCTCCATTATGCTGTTTGGTCTGAATATATGAATCTCTTCAAACTGTCTGCATGCTTTCACCCTTTGAGTTGCTGCTACACGATCGGCTGATTAGATGCTTGCGTTACCAAGCAGGTGGAAGGTGTACCTCATAAAGTGGCCACTGAGTGAACAGTAGTGTGCAAAAGTCTGAGACACATCGATATGGCTAGTGCGCCTAAGATTTTTGCACAGTACTGTATTTGTCAGCATGAGCGGAGGGCAAGTTTGTCAATCTGGCGGGAGCAAAGGAAGTTGGGAGTGACAATGTTTGAGTGCCATGGGAGGGGTGTGGGACAGGTGGCAGAAGAGTACCGGGGTGGGGGGGGCAGTGTGGCGTGGGTGCAAGCACATCCAGCTCTGAGACAGTAGATAAGGTCATTTGATTCCAAACAATTGGTGTATTGATCATTACTGCAGATCTCTCTGGTGCTTCCCACTCCCTCCCCTCTCCCTTCCCATTTCCCCAACCATGATTCCTCTCTCCCTGTCCCCCTCTCACTCTCAGTCCATAATAGAGACCTGTATCAGGATCAAGTTTACTATCACTCACATTATCATTTTTATGAGGCAGCAGTGTAATGAAGTAGATAAAATCACCACAGTACTGGGCAAAAGTCTTAGGCATATATAGCTTGTGTGCTGTATATCCATACACTGAACAGAGAGAAAGGTTTTGAGAGTTTTGCAGGATCTGAACACAACTCCAAAATTGGATTATTATCAATTATCACCTTTCAGATATCCAGAATTTTAAAAATACAGGCAGTCCCCGAGTTACAAACGTACGACTTACAGACAACTCGTACTTACGAACCAAGGAAGGAGAACACCATCCGCCATTTTAAGTCAAATCGTGACGCCGTCCACCATTTTAAGTCATTGCCATTGACACTGTGTTGAGTGTTTAACTTTGTATTTGGCTTAAATTTTTCTTAGTAAGATTCACCCTGACCCTGGTGCCCCCCACCCCCCCCCCATTCCAGTCAGCTGGTGGCGCAGTCAGATCAGCGAGTTCAATCCAGTGACAGACCACTTCCGTGCCGGGTTGATATCGATCCAGTGACTCCCATACCATCCATGCCGGGTTGTTGTTGAGCTCACAACTTGACCTTGTTAAAAAAAAAACGCTGCCTCCTCCAGTTTAAATACCCACGCGGAATATTGTGGAGGATCAAATACCCAAACCCAGCACAGCGCCCACTTGTCCCATTTAGCCTGTCTCAGTGTGGTGGTCCTTAGGACCTAGCGGAGGTCGGGACCCACCGCCCACAGTGTTTCTGTTCCATTGACAGGAAGCAATCGCGATTGAAAATAAAGTGGAAATAATAAAGCGTTTGGAAAGAGGTGAAACACCATAGGTCATTAGAAAAGCATTAGACTACAGTCGGTCAACATTCAGAACAATTTTAAAGGATAATGGATAAAGTGAAAATAATGGAGCCATGTGAAACGCCCTGCCCCGATGAAAGCTACAATTATTACTAAGCAACGCAGCGGTTTAATTATTGGAATACGTACATTTCTTAAGTGTTTTTATATGCATAGAAAGGTAAAATATATACTATATACTAAGACAAACGTTTGATGAACTGATGCTAAATAATACCAGATGTACGTGTTCCGACTTAAAGACTAACTCGGGAACAGAACTTGTATGTAACCCAGGAACTGCCTGTACCTCATCCCAGTAATGATGGGTGGGGTTTAGGAGCCTAAGGTAAAAGTCTTAGAAACCACTAATATGAATGCCCTCCCACAACAATTAATCTCAAATGACAGATCTTGAGAAAGTGGATGATGGAAAAATAACATTTCGTTTTCTAAAGATCAGTCATTTCAGATTTAGAACTGTCTTGTCCATTGAAGACAGAATAGTTAAATAGTTCCATTTAATATCGGAGGAATGTATACAATATACATCATGAAGTTCTTACGCTTCGCAGATATCCACGAAAGCAGAAGTGTCTCAAAGAATGAATGACATTAAAAGCGTTAGAACCCTGAAGCCCCCCCCACACTCAAGCTGCAGCAAAGCAACGATCTTCCCCCTCCTCCACTTCAGATTTTAAAAAAAAAAGCATCAGCACCCTCCATCCACCAAGCAAGCAACTGCAAAGCCCCCAAGAAAGACCACGATCAGCAGTACAACAAAACCTAATCATTCGACACACCACAGGCTCTCTGCTCCCCAATGAAGGGACAGAGAGGTGTCACCCGTTCACAGCGAGGTGGGAGAGATAACAAAACAGTGATAAAGTCTGCTGTGTTGCTTTTTCTCCCCCCAAATTCTCTGATTCAAGAATCAGCAACAAGCTCTCCTCCTTCAGCAGGAGAAAGAGAGTATGTGATTCGCTGAGTACAGATGAGTGACAGCCGATGAGCAGTTTTCAATGTTCTGTTATACCCTGCAAAGCTTCAGTTGGCACATCGGCATAGAGTCGGTTTCTGTGCAGGACCGCAAAGCCTCAGAACCCCAAAGGCACGCTCTTCTTCTCGGCTGCGTCCTTGGGATTTTGAAAATCAGCTAGTTGTGAACCCCCAGAACGGGTCCCACAACCACAGAGAACCAAAGTTTGAGTGTAACTCCAGGTCAGGGTCTCCAACAGAACCCCATCCACCCTGTAAAGTAAAAAGAGAGACATCAAAGGTAGAAATTAAGCTGTTTCTGCAGATGAGCTTAAAGGAGTTGCTGTTAAGCGCTATTTTAGTTCTGCCTGTCCACAGTAGTGGTGGAGGGTATTACTCTGATCGGAGGTTGTGATCACTGCTGTTCCAGAGGGCTCGGTACTGGGGCCCCATTGTTTGTGAAATAATTGACTTGGATAAAAATGAGGAGAGGTGGGTAACTGAGTTTGCAGATAAAGATTGGTAGAGTCGTTGGCAGTGCAGAGGGCTGTCAAAGAAAATAGCAAAGTACAGGTTAGTTATAGATACGGGTGAGAAAATGGTAGGTGGAGCTAAATCAAGCAAATATGAGGTGTTGCTCTTTGGGAGGCCTAATGTAAGGGGAAATTATAATGTCAGGCCCCTTAACACATAATGATCCAGGGGTCCGAGTCCATAGCTCTCAAAATGGCTGTGCAAGTAGTTAAGATGGTAAAGAAGGCACATGGCATGCTTGCCTTCATTGGTCGAGACAATGCATACAAGAGGCTGGAATTCATGATGCAGCTATGTAAGACAGTTATTAGGCTGCACCTGGAGTATTGTGTGCAATTCTGGTTGCCCCATTACCGAAAGGATGTGGAGACCTTGGAAAGGGTGCAGAAGAGGTTTACCTGGATGCTGCCACTGGAGAGGGTATGAGCTATGTGAGAGTGAAGTTGGACAAAGTTTGGTTGGTATCTCGAGCATTGAAGGACACCTGACGGAGAGGCATTGTTTTTCCACAGGGCAGACATGTCAAGTACAAGAGGGCATGTGGTTAAGATTAGAGAAGGAAATGTGCAGGACAATTTTTTTTTACATGGAGTATGGTAGATATTTGGAAAAAGCTGTGGTGGAAACAGATATGATCGTGGCATTTCAGAGAACATTAGATACATGTTTATACAGAAGTGGAGGAATTTGGATCATATACAGACAGAATTAATTTTGCATTGTGTGGAACAGACATTGTAGCAAAAAAAGGAATAAGTGCACCAAGAACAGATTCAAAGTTAGTAGCATAATTAGAGTTATAAAATTAAAATGAGAGGTTGGGCAGGGTAGGACTTTATTTTTTAAAGTGTAAAAAAACTGAATGGTGGCCATGTACAAGTGTATAAAATCGTGAGGAGGAATAGATTAGTCAACACAATCTGTTTTTCATTGAAGGGATGCTCAAAACTAAAGGGCATCGGTTTAAGGTGAGAGGAAAAAGATTTAAAAGGAGCAAGAGGGTTGTGAGTAAACAGAATGAGCTGCCAGATAAGGTGGTTGAGGCAGATATGGCATTTAAAAGATTGTTGGATGGGATTGTGGAAAAGAGGTTGTTGGAGGGGGATATGGGACTAGATTGGTGGGCAAAATGGTCAGCATGGAGTAGATGCGCCAAAGAGCCTGTTTACATGCTGTATTACTTAGTGACTCTAAGTGAAGTTTCCAACTTAAATTTGTGCTCGATCAATGATTATACAGCCTGGAAAGAGGAGATAACCATGACATCTGAGGACAAACAGTTGATTGATGGCAGTTTGAATGAAATTAACACTTGGTAGAAGATTATTGATTAAGTCATGTGGAATACAGTAATCTAAGATCGTATTGATTGACCAGAAGGTACAGTTTACAAAGTGGTTCATTAGGCTTTTCTCCCCAGACTGAATGGATTCTTTACACACATCTGAACATACAAAATATGGACGTATCTGACTGCTCAAACGGTGCAAAGCTTGGCAGTATTGTGCTGCAGGGTCACATTGTCTTGCTTGGATGGAGATCTTGAAGTCGTCTGAATTTGTTTATTCCCTTCTAAACCTGTCTAAGTGAAAATAGAAATTTTGCCAAATTGTTTCAGATTATTCCATCATAGTGTAGTCGCCTGCAACACGCTACTAAAGAAATACTAGAGAGCTGAACTCAGAATGCCTTTACTGATTCAAAACCGTGCGCTTAAATCTCCCCTCCTGTGGGCCCATGTGACCCATGGTGCGGACGTGATGTCAGACTGTCCCCGGAAGGTCTGCCCCGAGTGGGTAGTTTGGAACGTGTGTCTGCCCTCAGCTCCCGATGGCAGTTCGAGTCCCGTGTATGTGGACTACTACCTCCCCCCCCCCCCCCCACAGAGACGTTCATCGGGGGAGTGGAGCCCCCAGTCCGTGTGGTTTGCCTGGGTGGCCGGCCCCGCTGGCGCGGTGTGGGTACGCTCACTGGTTGCTCAATGCCCAAGTACACCAGTTTGAGGCGGTCCACTGTAAAAGCCTCTTCCCGGCCACCTACCTCCACGACACACGTGGTTCCATTGTGCCGGATCACCTTGAAGGGTCAGTCCCTCATACGGCCGCAGTAGAGGTGACCTTCTTGCCCCTGCGAATAAAAACATACTCAGTCTCGGAGGTCTTTAGGGGTGAAGGATGGCGTGTGACCATGCCTGGAGGTAGGGACCGGTGCCAGGGTCCCAACCTTGTTTCGCAGCCTCGTTACCACCGCTGCTGGAGTTTCCTTGGGCCTCTGGTATGAACTTGCCCAGGACCATCAGGGGGCGCCATAGACCAATTCCGCCGAGGAGGGGTCCAGGTCCTCCTTGTGGGCTGTACGAATGCCCAGTAGGACCCAGGGAAGCTCATCTGTCCAGTTGGGGCCCCTGAGGCACGCCATCAGGACCGACGAGATGCTGGTGGAATCGCTCTACCAAACCGTAGGACTGGGTATGGTATGCTGTCATGTGATGCAGCTGGTTGTCCAGGAGCTGCGCCAGTGCTGTCCACAGACCAGACGTGACCTGCGCCTCTCTGTCGGAGGTGATGTCTGTTGGGAGGTCGAATCTGGTGATCCAGTTTGCAATCAGCATCCTGGCGCAGGACTTAGTGGACGTGTCTGTGAGCGGTACAGCTTCTGGCCATCTGGTGAACATGGTAAAGATATACCTGATGCCCTGGGAGACTGGCAGGGGGCCAACGATGTTCACGATGTTGGAACCTCGTGTGTGTTGGCTGGAACTGCTGGAGGGGAGCCTTCACTTGTTGCTGGACTTTGGAGGTCTGGCGGTGTACGCAGGTCCTGGCCCAGTGTCCGACCTGTTTGCGCAAACCGTGCCAGACGAATCTGTCTGCTACCAGCTTGATGGACGCCCAGATGGACGGGTGGGCCAGGTCGTGCAGCATGTCGAACACCCAGCACCTTGATGCTGCTGGTACCATGGGTCGGGGTTTGCTGATAGACACGTCGTACAGGAGTCCATCCGCTGCCAGGCCGATGGAAACATCCTCCAACTGGAGCCCCGAAACGGTGGTGTGGTAAGCTGGGATCTCGGTGTCCGACCGTTGTGCTTCCGCCAGTGCTGCGTAGTCTATTCCTGAGGACGATATGCCTACTGAGTGGAGGGAGGGGCGAGACAGTGTGTCGGTGACGACATTGTTCTTCCCTGCGATGTGGCGGACGTCCGTGGTGAATTCTGAAATAAAGGACAGGTGCCTGTGCTGCAGAGCTGACCATGGGTCCGATACCTTGGCCAGTGCGAAGGTGAGGGGCTTGTGGTCCATATACATGGTAAACCCCTTCCCTCGAGGAAGTACCGGAAATGCCGGACAGCTGGGTAGAGCGCTAACAACTCTCTGTCGAAAGCACTGTACCTCACCTCTGGTGGCCGTAGGTGCCGGCTGAAGAAAGTGAGTGGTTGCCACTGGTCCTCGACGAGCTGCTCCAGGACTCTGTCGACTGTGAGTGCCGTGGGTACATCGACTCTTGGGTGCACTAGGAGGACCGCCTTTGCCAGCCCCTCCTTGGTCTGCTCGAACGCCACCGTGGACTCCGTGTCCCATGCCGCTTCTTTGGCCTTGCCGGCCATCAGACTGAACAAGGATCCCATAATGTGTGCCGCCACCAGCACGAACCGATGATAAAAGTTGACCATCCCTACGAACTCCTGCAGGCCCTTGACCGTGCTGGGCTTGGGGAACTGGCGGATGGCCTGGAGCTTGTCCGGTGGGGAACTGCACCATGTCGGTTGACTCTGTGGCCCGAGAATTCGATCTCTGTCAGCCTGAACTGGCCCTTTGCCAGATTGATTGCCAGTCTGTGGTCGCTCACGCGTTGGCAGAGCTGGCGCAAATGTGCCACGTGCTCTTGGTGCGAACTGCTGGCCACCAGGATATTGTCCAAGTAAATGAAAATGAAATCCAGGCCATGTCCCACCGAGTCCATGAGCCTTTAGAAAGTTTGGGCTGCATTCTTGAGACCGAAAAGCATCCTCAGGATTTCGAACAAGCTGAACGGGGTGATGAGGGCTGTCTTGGGCACGTCGTCGGGGTGCACTGGGATCTGATGGTGTCCCCTGGACATGTCGATTTTCGAGAAGATGGTCGTTCCGTGCAGGTGTGCCGAGAAGTCCTGGATGTGGGGTACCGGGTATCTGTCAGCGGTTGTGGCGTTGTTGAGCTTCTGTAGTCTCCGCAGGGGCTCCATCCTCCTGCGGACTTGGGCACCATGTGCAGCGGGGATGCCCACGGGCTGTCTGAGTGGCGTACGATTCCCATCTCTTCCATCTTACGGAACTCCTCCTTGGCAAGGTGGAGCTTGTCGGGTGGGAGCCTGTGAGCTCGGGTGTGCAGAGGCGGTCCTTGCGTGGGGATGTGGTGCTGCACGCCGTGCTTGGGGTTGGCCGTGGAGAACTGCGGGGTGACTATGGAGGGTAATTCTGCCTACACCCTGGTGAATTTGTTACCCGAGAGGATCACGGAATCCAGGTGGAGGGCCGGTAGCTTGGCTTCTCCGAGCTGGAAAGTCTGGAACGTCTCGGCGTGGACCCAACCGCCAGCCTTTTAGGTCGATTAGGAGGCAGTTGGCGCGTAGGAAATCTGCCCCTAGCAGTGGCTGTGACACTGCTGCCAATGTGAAAGTCCAAGTGAAACGGCTGGACTCGAAATGCAGTGAGATAGTTGGCGGGCCGTATGTCCGAATACTGGTGCCATTTGTGGCGGTGAGTTTGGGGCCTGGGACTGTGTTATGAGTGTCCATGTTCGAGGGGGGGAGTACGCTGACTTCAGCCCCGGTGTCTACCAGGAAGTGCCGTCTGGAGTGTCAGTCCCAGAGGTACAAGAGGCTGTCTTGGTGGCCAGCCGTCGTAGCCATTAGCGACGGCTGGCTCCAGCGTTTCCCGGAAAAACCTCGAGCGGGTAGTTCCGAACGTGCTACCGAGTGTCTGCCCGCGGCTCCCGATGGTGGTTCGAGTCCCTTGTATGCGGGCCACCACAATAGATCAAAATGGGGTAATTGAAATAGAAACCTCAATGTAAGCTACTTGGTGGTTCAATCTGGTAAAGAGATTATGACTGGTGAATGAAAACCACTGTTAAGAAAATCTGTTCAGTCTGGGGAAAAAAGCCTAATGAACCACTTTGTAAACTGTACCTTCTGGTCAATCAATACGATCTTGGATTATTGTATTCCGCATGACTTAATCACTAATCTTCTACCAAGTGTTAATTTCATTCAAACTGCCATCAATCAACTGTTTGACCTCAGATGCCATGGTTATCTCCTCTTTCCAGGCTGTATAATCATCGATCAAGCACAAATTTATCAAGACTTGTAGAAATACGGACAGTTAAACTTGCATAACTTCACATTGAAAACAGCTGTAAGAGCACATTAAATTTCTAAACAAAAATGTCACCTGAAAGCTGACAAGTTATTCCATGCATCTGTCTTGCCAAAGGTACTAAGAATTCTTGTATTTCTGGCATAACTTTAAAGAATGTTTGTATTCTTCACGGTCTCTGCCATTCTTTGAACTTATCAAATGTGTGTAGAGGGGGAGCTTGCTACATGGACAACAACTTGCTCTCCATATTGTACTGTCAGGCTTGCGTATCCAGACAGCTAGAACGCAATATCCATGGTCAACCCTGACCGGCGGAGACCTCACTCCCTTTAATGCTCTGTGTAGCATTAAAATGAATACAAGGTCTATCAAATAACACAACAAGTAATTCAAATGAGCAGCCGATCCACACGGATGAGAGTGATAGGCATTCTTGTACCCTTAATTCTAACTCATTCTGAATCGAAGCTTTATGAACCATTAAAAAATGTTGAGGGCGACAGAAAAGACCTCAAGACTCTAGCAGCCTACAGGAGTTCTAGTGGAGTTTCTATGTTCTCCTTTTGACCAGGTGCTGCCATGTACCTAAGGTGGGTAGGTTGATAGCTTATTTGGCCATTGTACGTGTCCCTGATATTAGGTGAGTATTAGAATCTAAGTGAGGTTGATGGGGATGTAGCGAGAATTTGGGGTAAGTTAGTGAGGGAATGGGATTGCTCTTAGGAGTTAGTATCAGATTATTGGGCTAAAATGGCCTTCTATGGCAAAATGGAATACAGTAAATATGACAGAGTTTGGAGAATTAACAGCTTGTGTTTTGATTGCAAATAGGTCCTTTGGATCTGGTGGAAGCCTCAGAACAGGGCGGATGCCCTACGCCAGGCTGTAAAGGCATCGGCCACATAAAAGGAGTAAAACATTCTGGCCACCACAGGTAAAAGAGCAGTGTTTGAAAAAGATGCATTTTGTTCTTGCGTTCAGAGTTGAATTTGGTACTACAGTATCTTTTAATTAGTTTTATGGAGCTCCGGATATCTGAACATAAAATACAGGCAGACATTCCAGTGCATTCTGTCTTTAGGTCTGCTGTTAAACCGAGGCTCTGGCTGAAAGTGAAAGATCCCTTGTCACTCTCTTCCAGACAAAGTACAGCATTTGAGTAGCTTGTTTTTAACTCAAACAGCAGCTCTGAAACAAGTTACCTGGTTGTTAGCTCAGTACTGGTTTTGAGAGCTCCCTGCTTACACTGAGTTGTATTTTCTGCATTGACTGTATTGGACTGGTCATTAATCACTTCTGATGCCCCAGGGTTGTGGAAGCTTTGATGGAGATGGAAGATTTTCTGGAGTGTGTTCATAACCCATCTTCTATATGTCTTGAATATATTGTCTAGACAAAGTGTTTCTTTTTATCAGTGACATACACATTTAATGGGCTGCATTGTGCTCCCAGGGATTCACAACCTGGGCTCCATTTTCCCTTTTTCTCCTTTTTTCTTATTGGGGGGGGGGGGGTGTGTGTGTGTGTGTGTGTGTGTGTGTCAGTCAAATCTTTTAACTTGTCATGAATAACCCTGGGTTACAAATCACCTGACATCAACAATTCTAACTTTACTCAAATTTCCAACATAGAGACATTGAAAACCTACAGCACTATACAGGCCCTTCGGCCCACAAAGTTCTGCCAAACGTGTTCCTACCTTAGAAATTACTAGGCTTACCCATAGCCCTCTATTTTTCTAAGCTCCATGTACCTATCCAATTGTCTCTTAACCTATTGTATCCACCTCCACTACCGTTGACAGCAGCCCATTCCACGCACTCAGCACTCTCTGCGTTTTAAAAAAAAAAGACTTACCCCTGACATCTCCCCAGCATTTTAAACCTGTGTCCTCTTGTGGCAACCATTTCAGCCCTGGGAAAAAACCTCTGACTATCCACATGATCAATGCCTCTTATCATCTTATATACCTCTCTCGGGTCACCTCTCATCCTGATTAAATGTTTGTCGAGCAATATGATATGAGTAGCTATAGAGAATGGGCATTTCTGACTGCTCAACAATGGAGCCTTGAATAACCCAAGCAGTGTTTGTCAAATCAGAATCAAGTTTATTATCACCGGCACGTGATGTGAAATTTGTTAACTTAGCCACAGCAGTTCAATGCAATACATAATAAAGAAGAGGAAAAAAACAATAAAATAAAAATAGTAATAATAATAATACAGTATATGTATATTGAAAAGATTTAAGGTGTAAAAAAAGCAGAAATACTATATATTTCAAAAAAAAGTGAGGTAGTGTCCAAGGGTTCAATGTCCATTTAGGAATCGGATGGCAGAGGAGAAGAAGCTGTTCCTGAATCGCTGAGTGTGTGCCTTCAGGTTTCTGTACCTCCTTCCTGATGGTAACAGTGAGAAAAGGGCATGTCCTGGATGCTGGAGGTGCTTAATAATGGACGCTACCTTTCTGAGACACCGCTCCCTAAAGATGTCCTGGGTACTTTGTAGGCTAATATCCAAGATGGAGCTGACTAGATTTACAACCCTCTACAGCTTCTTTCAGTCCTGTGCAGTAGCCCCTCCGTACCAGACAGTGATGCAGCCTGTCCGAATGCTCTCCCCAGTGCATCTACAGAAGTTTTTGAGTGTATTTGTTGACATGCCAAATCTCTTCAAACTCCTAATAAGGTATAGCTGCTGTCTTGCCTTCTCTATAAGTACATCAATATGTTGGGACCAGGTTAGATCCTCAGAGATCCTGACACCAAGGAGCTTGAAACTGCTCACTCTTTCCACTTCTGATCCCTCTGAGGATTGGTATGTATTCCTTTGTTTTAAACTTCCTGAAGTCCACAATCAGCTCTTTCATCTTACTGACGTTGAGTGCCAGGATATTGCGCAACACCACTCCACCAGTTGGCATATCTCACTCCTGTACACCCTCTCATCACCAGCTGAGATTCTACCAACGATGGTTGTATCATCAGCAAATTTATAGATGGTATTTGAGCTATGCCTAGCCACATAGTCATGTGTATACAAAGAGTAGAGCAGTGGGCTAAGAACACACCCCTAGGGTGTGCTAGTGTTGATCATCAGCGAGGAGGATATGTCATCAACAATCCGCACATGTTGTGTTCTTCCAGTTCGGAAGATCCAAATTGCAGAGCGAGTTACAGAGGCCCAGGTTCCTCAACTTCTCAATCAAGATTGTGGGAATGATGGTGTTAAATACTGAGCTATAGCCGATGAACAGCATCCTGATGTAGGTGTTTGTGTTGTCTAGGTGGTCTAAAGCTGTGTGCAGAGCCATTGAGATTGTGTCTGCCATTGACCTATTGTGGCGATAGGCAAATTGCATTGAGTCCAGGTCCTTGCTGAGGCAGGGGTTCAGTCCAGTCATGCCCAGCTTCTCAAAACATTTCATCACTATTAATATGAATGCTTCTGGGTGATGGTCATTAAGGCAGCCCACATTATTCTTCTTAGGCACTGGTATAATTGTTGCCTTTTTGAAGCAAGTGGGAACTTCCGCCCATAGCAGTGAGAGGTTGAAAATGTCCTTGAATACTCCCACCAGTTGGTTGGCACAGGTTTTCAGAGCCTTACCAGGTACTCCATCAGGGCCTTCCGCCTTAAAGACAGCCTAACATTGGCCTCTGAGACAGAGGTCACAGGATCATCAAGTGCAGCAGAGATCTTCACAGCTGTAGCTGTGTTCTCCCTTTCAAAGCGGGAATGAAAATTAGGAAAATTGACCAGGATATCTTGAACTAAGCTATTGGTTATTACTTTAAAACCCACTTATAAATAAACACAGGAAACTAAAGCAAAATAATGAAACAGACTGTTTCCCATTGCCTCCTAGCCTGAAGGCTTTGAATATTGAAATTTCTCATTGAAACCAGTGGGTCTTGCATCCTTTGCCAGTTCTGTCTAGCACAGGATCGAAGGTGATTTCCTCATTATTATGTTGGGGGAATCTGAGCTAGATTCTTGTAGCATCTTTGGATCCCACTGATGTGGAACATTAGCTTACAGCTGTCCCATCTCTGAAATGGGATTTGACATCATAATACAGTGGATTCTGGTTAATTGGGCCTTCAGTTAACTGAGGCAACTGCTTATTTGAGATAACTGTTAAAAATACAAAAAACTAATCGAGAAATTACCTTCATTTATTTGGGACACTATGCCTTTTAATTGGGGTAGGAGACTTGCTAAACAGTTTCTAACTAAAACACAAGATCATGAAATTGGAGCAGGAGTAGGCCATTTGGCCTGTCGAGCCTGCTTTGCTATTCAATTAAGATCTTGGCTGAATTGGTCATGAACTCATCGCTGCCTTTTTCCCATAACCCTTAATGCAAAAATCTATCCAACCTTGTCCTAAATATATTTAGTACTGCACCGTGCTTAGAACGAACAGATTTTAACCTCAGTTGCATGTATTTGTGTTCAAAAAGCAGCAAATTTTGTCACTGATAGTTGGTGACAAAAAAGCAGTAAGACAATCCAGAGCTGTTTTGCTCACTTCAGTTTCAGCCATTGAGGCTTTAATGAAATGATTTCACTACTTCAGCAAATTGGGAGCTATGAAGAATTTGAAGCTATCGACAATTGTCTTCATAGTTACAATGAAAATGAAGACTTGGAGGATGCAATTGTCAAGGTAGACCTAGGTGTCTGCACTGATTTTAATTCACAGTCAGTCAAAAGAACATGGCAGTGTATTATCAATAACTATTAGGAATTAATACAGTATTATAGTACTGTAGTAGTATTTGTAGTTTTCTAATTAGTTCTGTATTTCATTTAAACATAATTTGTTACTCAGTTAAACTGTAGTTTGTCTTTCTTTATACCTTTTCAATTATTTCTATGAAACTTCAGCTAATGGTGCAGCCACTTAAATGGACCAAATATACTGGTGCCGATGTATCTCAATTACTCGGAATCCACTGTATTGTTTTTATCAAGAGTGTAGAGTGATTTGCCTACTCTTGTTAATTAATTTTAAGCCAATAAGATAACCATTGGAATTGATAACTTTGTTATTTGCCACATTAAGTATAAGCTGTAAATCAAAATTCTGAGGAAAATTGTTTGCTATTATTTTACTTTTCATCATGATAGGACTTCCCATATACATTTTGAAATTGATCATGTGTGCATAAGAATTTTTTTTTTAAAATGAAAGCCTAACCCATACAGTACCACTGACATGAATGGCTAAAGCTGTTGTGCTAACTTGTATCTTGCAGACTCTGGCTGCCATAATTTTATAAAACTGAAGTTCTTTTCTGCAGTTGTTGGAAGTGGTATTGTTAATTACAAATTTCCATGTTTGTGTAATAAAGCAAGTACTTCATCTTCACCAAGGGATAAATTGCTGATCAGTTTACATCAGAGAGATTAGATAGATATCTGGCTGGGATTGTTCACATTCTCGTACCTTGATTGTTGGATAGCTTGACAGTGAATTAGAAAATAACTGCTATGTTGTCCTTTCACAGACTTGTACCATCCTTGGTACTGTATTAGAATAAGAAGTATATGCAATGCTCAAGATAATCTAAGCTTCCTAAGCTCCGGAACCTGGGTCTCAGCACTCAGATCTGCAGCTGGATCTTTAACTTCCTCACAGACAGGACCCAGGCTGTAAAAATAGGGAACAAGCTCTCCTCTACAATCACTCTGAGCACCGGTGCCCCACAAGGCTGTGTACTCAGCCCCCTGCTGTACTCACTGTACACCCTTGATTGTGTAGCCAAGTTTCCATCGAACTCAATATATAAGTTTGCTGATGACACCACAATTGTAGGCCGTATCTTGGGTAATGATGAGTCTGAGTACAGAAAGGAGATTAAGAACCTGGTGGCATGGTGCGAAGACAATAACCTATCCCTCAACGTTAGCAAGACGAAGGAATTGGTTGCTGATTTCAGAAGAAGTAGCGGACCGCACGACCCCATCTACGTCGGTGGTGCGCAGGTGGAACAGGTCAAAAGCTTTAAGTTCCTCGGGGTGAATATCACAAATGACCTGACTTGGTCTAACCAAACAGAGTCCACTGCCAAGAAGGCCCACCAGCGCCTTTACTTCCTGAGAAAGCTGAAGAAATTTGGCCTGTCCCCTAAAACCCTTACTAATTTTTATAGATACACCTTCCAAATATCCGGACCTGACTTGCACTACCTTACTTTCCTTTTTCTATTTTCTAATTATGATTTATAATTTAATTTTTTATTATATTTACTTCGATTTGTACTCCAGGGAGTGCGAAACGCAGAAACAAATATCACTGTGATGATTGTACGCTCTAGTATCAATTGTTTGGTGACAATAAAGTAAATAATCATAAGAACAAAGTAAACTCGGGCTACTTGGCATAGTTAGCTGTTGCATCATTCAATACAGCCATGACTGATTCAATCGTGGCTGCAACACCACTTCCATATTTTCTTCTCGGGGTCTATTCAATGTATTGTCTCTGCTTTAATTTGACACCCTCAGATCTCCTCTGATAGAGGCTGCAAGATGGTCACTCCTCTTCAAGAGAAGGAATTCCTTTTCACCTCTGTCTTTAGTAGGTGACCCCTATATTTTGAAACACTGCACCCCATTTCTAGATACTTCCCACTGGGGGGGAAAAAGGTCCTCTCTGAACCTACCCTGTCAAACTATCTCAGAATTTTGTTTTCTTGAGTTACAGCGTGGAATAGGCCCTTCCAGCCCTTCGAGTTGGGCCACTCAGCAATCCCCCAATTTTAACCCTAGCCTAATCATGAGACAATTTCCAGTGACCAATTACTCTACCAATCGGTACGTTTTTGGACTGTGGGAGGAAACTGGAGCAGCCAGAGGAAACCCACGCGGTCCTGGGGAGAACGTACAAATCCTTACAGACAGTGGCAAGTATTGAACCCAGGCTCTGGTACTATAAAGCGTTGTGCTAGCCACTATGTTTCTGTGCCGCACGTTAAAATAAAATCAACATCTCATTCTTCTAAACTGCCATTAGTATAGGCTTAACTGTTCAGAGTAAAAGATCTGTAGACCATGATGGAGGCAACAGTCCAGGCATAAGACTACGGCTAAAGGTCTTCCCTCAGCTTTCCCACCCTGAGTACCTAGTCATTGACCAGGATATATTCAATAATGGAATGTTATCAATGGTGTTACAATTGAACTGCTCAGTGAAAGGGGTACCTGTGCAGCTGTATGTCGCAAGTGTAAATTGCAGCATGCTCCTTGGATTTTGGAAGGCGAGCAGGCTATAATTAGCCTTGAAGTTGCCCAACTGGGTATTCTGATGTCTTTCGACTGTTGCTTCAAATAATGAAAGAAACAAGTAGCAAGCTACTGCTTCCGCTGCGACTGATCCGATTTTAGCTGAGCACATTATCGTCATGCGCATCAGTGGCTACTTGGGACTCTTCCTGAATTTTTCCTCCACTATCTTCAGAGTTGCTGCAATATTAATCTTCGATGTTATCACCTGAGGATGAAGTTCTCTATATCGTGCACAGTAATACAAAGTATTTACTTTGTTCAAAAGGGATTTTGTTCCCTTTCCTCTGACTTAAAATTAGGTACGATATTCACAATGGGCAGAATATATTCTTACTGGTCTAAGGAGTGAAGTAATACAGAATAACATATGAGAGACAAACATCATTTTGTATGTCTTCAAGGAATTAATGCTTTCAAAACGATGAACAAATTTAAAGCTGCTTTAGTTTTCTATGTACATAGGTAATATTTGATTAAAATTGAATGAATCCAATCCGCAAATATTTTCAGGGGTATAATTATGTAAAGTTACCAGTCCAGGCTATAAATTTATATTTACATTATTCTGTGGGGAATCTCTTATAGTCTTTTTTTTTAAAAGTGCAGATTGTAAGCAGATTTGCATTATCTATGGGATTTTTTAACTTTGAAACTGTATCAAAAATGTAGAAATGTACAAGATGCGGGTGAGGCCATATTTGGAATATTATGTTCAGTTTTGGTCACCTCCCATAAGAAAGATGCTATTCAGCTGAAAAGATGCTGTTAAGGTGGAGAGAATGCAGAGAAAATTTGAGAATGTTCTTGGGACTCAAGGGACGGAGATATAGAGGGAGATTAAACAGCCTGGGAATTTTTTCATTACAGCATAGGAGAATAGGGTTGGTGGGGTGGATCAAAAGGTCGCAATCAAAAGTGGTGTAAGGTGCTCCTTCCCTCCAGTAGCCTGCAGGTCACTCTTGGGCAAGGTGTAGCACCTGCTTAGCCCCCAATCAGGGTCAGGTGGAGCCATGGGAGCAGGTGGTGGGTGGTCATATGAGCAGCTGGTGCATATCACAAGTCCTGGTTATGTAACCACTGACGCCAGGCAGACAATCTTTAAAGAGTATTGATGATGGCTGGGGTCACTTGTCTTGTAAAGACACTGCCCAGAGGAAGGCAATGGCAAACCACTCCTATAGAAAAATTTGCCAAGAACGATCATAGTCCTGGAACCATGATCGGCCAAGTCATACGACATGGTGGTGATGATGTAGGAGAATGGGGAGTGGGGGGGGGGGAGGTCAGTGCAGTCTTTTTCCATTGGTTGGGGGAAATCAAGAATTAGTGGGCACAGATTGAAAGTGAGAGGGATATGGGGCAAATGTAGGCAGATAGGGCCAACTTTGCTGGGAGTTTTGGTCAACATGGACCAGTCAGGCTTTCTGTACTGTATGACTAAGAAGCTATAACTGCCTACAGAGTGGAACACATCTTAGAATAATTCCTTTCAAAAAGTTTACTATATAGCCTTACACAAGGAAATCTGCAGATGCTGGAAATTCAAGCAACACACACAAAATGCTGGTGGAACGCAGCAGGCCAAGCAGCATCTATAGGGAGAAGCGCTGTTGACGTTTCTGGCCGAGACTAACTGAAAAGAAAGATAGTAAGAGATTTGAAAGTAGGAGGGGAAGGGGGAAATGCGAAATGATAGGAGAAAATTGGAGGGGGTGGGGTGAAGCTGAGAGCTGGAAAGGTGATTGGCAAAAGGGATACAGGGCTGGAGAAGGGAAAGGAACATGGGACGGGAGGCCTCGGGAGAAAGAAAGGGGGAGGGGAGCACCAGAGGGAGATGGAGAACGGGCAGAGAGATGGGCAGAGAGAGAGGGGAAAAAACTAAATATATCAGGGATGGGGTAAGGAGGGGAGGAGGGGCATTAACAGAAGTTAGAGAAGTCAATGTTCATGCCATCAGGTTGGAGGCTACCCAGCCAGTACACAAGGTGTTGTTCCTCCAACCTGAGTGTGGCTTCATCTTGACAGTAGAGGAGGCCATGGATAGACATATCAGAATGGGAATGGGACATGGAATTAAAATGTAGCCTTATATAGCCTTAGTTTTATTTGCACATCTATTGAAAAGGAAAACAAATGTTAATGGGGCAATGTAAATGATCAATTGAACTGCATGGTGATTAAAGCAATATCATCCCAAAAAATATATAAAAATGCATGTATACTACTTTAATTTTTGGAGCACACTCATGATTTTGATTTAGTTTGGACTATTTACAGTAGGAAAATTAATGTAATTTGATACATTGACTTGGGAAAATAAAAAAGATAAATGGCAGTTCTGAAGCTGTGGTGTGAAGCTGAGTTCTATGCGCAACTGAGGTTAATTGGCAAGTTCAAGAGGGTGGTAATATCAATCAAGTGAAGATCCAGAACATCAGATCTTTACTGGTAGGAGAGTAAATAAAAATTAGATATTTCAAGCTACTTTTCCAAACAAATGGGATTCAAACTTTATCAGCAGTTACTAGGCTATGTACACAGTAGCCCCGGGGTTGCATTGTAATAAGGGAACATGGTTTAAGCAAGAAGAATTGTTTGGGAGAAAATATAATTTGCTGTCAGAAGCCGGTTTCCTTTAAGGTTGTTCAGATATCTGTGTTGGTATATTAACATCTCCTAGTCTGAATATCTATTACAATAGTGTTAGAAATGGCGGTGCACATGATACCTTCTTCAGATGCCTGAGATTAACAATAGTCTTCAACTGGAATTTCACAAGGCTCCGCAGGACACGCAAGCTTTGGATGGGACGAGACCAAGACAAGCACAAATGAACAGTAGCATGGAAGGCAGCAGATGGCGCTGTTGTATCGGAGATGGCATTTGTGCATCCTGGTAGCCAGGAGCCTTGATTAGACAGGAGCATTAGAAGTTCATATCTTAACTGTATCTCCAAATCATGCTGATTTTGCAAGGAGCACCAGAAGTGCTTCAGCAGGCAATTAAACAATCTCTAAAATTAGTTTTGATAATGTTAGTCAGTTAATGTTGACATTTATATCAATTCCAAGAGCATTAAATCCAGACTTTTAACTCTTGGACTAATGAACTCTTATTTCTGAGGAGAATATTTGTGCTTTATATTTTTGAAAAAAGATTCCTTGATCTACATAGCAGTCTGTTTTCTGTAACCCTTTCCAGAGCTCCACTGTTCCTGTAACTCTTAAGTGTAGTACATAGGACAGCTGAATAAATATAGTTAAACTTAACTATGTGGGATCTTGTTACAGGTTCTGTTTGCTCTGGTGCATAATTTTATGCCAAGATCTTTATTGCCATGGCAATAATTTAGTCAGTCTTACACAAATGAAATACAATTACCTCCATTTATTTATTTATTCATTTTTGCCATACCATTCACCCACAACCTGCCACCTTTCCACCCCTAGCTCCCAGTGTATAACACAGTTTTGTGCTTTTTCAGGTTAAGTTGTGCTGCTCTGCAAATCTGACTAAGTATCTCCTGCTGCAGTTGACACTTGTGCAGATGAACTATTTACTGGATGACTTTGTGACTGCAATGCTCACTGGAGAGTATTATCAGGAGAAATTTCAGACACATTGATCCAGAACACGTCTGTTGCTGGTCACCCAGAAGTTGCTTTACTGCAGCTGTGCAATTTTTAAGTGGTCCCCCTGAACAATTCCCAGCCCTGATGTTGCAAACCCGATGCGGGTAGATCATACCACCAAGGAACACAAACACACAGACACGTTCTTTCTGCCATTTCCTTCACACTCCTCCCAAAAAGATACCAGAACCCCACCCCAAACTCCTCCTCCTGCTGCATCTGTGAATGAATTAATGAATTAATGATCTTTATTGTCATTATACATAGATACAATGAAACTCTGTTTGGCTTCCTCTCAGGCAATTAAATAAAGCAGTAGATAAAAACAAGACAGCAATAGAAAAACAGTATTAAGTAGATAAGTAGCAGAAAATAAGTTGCAGCAGCACTAGAATATCACAGTAATGCACAAAGTGCCGTTAGTGCAAGTATTTGAGTCCTTGTGTGTGCTCACAGTTTCAGTCATTGTTCTGTGGGAGTGGTGTGATGGAGGCCACAGCTCTGGGGTAGAAGCTGTTCTTCAGTCTATTTGTTCTGATTTTTAGTGTCCTGAACCTTTTGCTGGATGCCAGCAGGCCAAACGGAGTGACCGGGGCGTGTGGTGTCTCCGGTTATGCTGATTGCTTTCCTCCTGAGTTTGCTGGAATAGACGGTGTCCAGTCCTGGGATCTCCATCCTGACAATTCGCTGGGCCGCCTTCACCACGCGATGCAGGTCTTGCTGCTCAGCAGCTGTTCAGCTGGCACACCACACTGTGGCGCTGTTGGTCAGGATGGTTTCAGTTGTGCTTCTGTAGAAGTTGAGCAACAGCTTTTGTGGGAGTTTGGCCTGTTTCAGCTTTCTGAGGAAGAAAGACCGCATTGTTGCTGCTGCCTGCACTTGTGCAGGACGTGACTTTCTTGCCTTTGTCATGCCACTAACTTTCTTGTGGACTTGTCAGTTATTTTTTATTTCCCTCTCTAGAGACAAACTCTCTACCAGTATCTACTAAAATTCCACTGACTCTTGCAGCGAGCTCGACTAAATCTCCTCCCTCTCATCAATTTCTCCACCACCATCACATCTGTACTTTCTGCTCTGGAGTTTCTGACGTGATGCCTTTTTTCCAGAAATGAGACATCCCTTCTGCCCTCACACACATTTTCTCCATTCCTCTACCACCTAATCAAGAACCTGTCAACCTCCACTTTGAATCTACCCAATGACTTTGCGCCCACATTCTCCCATGACAGTGAGTTCCACGGATCCACCACCTTCTGGCTAAAGAAAATTCCCCCTCACCTCTACTATAAACGACAGCATCTCATTCTGAGGCTGTGTCCTCTAGTCCTAGACTCTCATACTGTAGGAAACATCCTCTCTACATCCATTCTATCTAGGCTTTTCAATATTCACTAGGTTTCAGTGACATCCCCCTCATTCCTCTAAACTCCAATGAGTACAGGCCCAGAGCCATCAAATCTTCCTTGTACATTAACCCTTTCATTCGTGGAATCATTCTTGCAAACCTCTACTGAACCCTCTCCGATGTTAACACTCTTTTTCTTAGATAAGGGGACCAAAATTGCTCACAATACTTCAAATGCAATTTGACAAATACCTTACAAAACCTCAGCATTACACCCTTGCTCGTATTCTAGTCTCCTCAAAGTGCCTTCCTTCCTTTCGATTCAGCCTGCTAGTACACTTTTGGGGAATCCTGCATGGGGACTCCAAACAGGAGGAAATCTGCAGATGCTGGAAATTCAAACAACAACACACACAAAATGCTGGTGGAACACAACTTCTTCAGTGTAGGCATCAACCAGCATTGCTGTTCTACCAGCATTTTGTGTGTGTTGTTGTTGTTGGGGACTCCAATGACCCTTTGCACTATTGCTTTTGGAATTTTTCTCCCCATTTAGAAAATAATCTCTGCCTTTATTTCTTCTACCAAAGTACATGCCATGCACTTCCCCTGCATTATATTCCATCTGCCACTTCTTTGTACATTCTCTTGATCCAAGTCTTTCTGCAGAATCCTTGGTTCCATATAGCATGAAGAGAAGTGGTCCCAATAACGATGACCACAGAACACCACTTTTCACTGGCAGCCAACCAGAAAAGGCCCCCTTTATACCCACTCTTTACCTCCTGCCAATCAGCCAATGCTCTAACCGTGCTAGTATCTTTCCTGTAATACCATGTGCTCTTATCTTGTTTAAACAGCTTCATATGCAGCACCTTGTCAAAGGCTTTATGAAAATCCAAATAAATAACATCCACTGACTATCCTTTGTCAATCCTGCTTGTTATTTCCTCAGAGTTCCAGTAGGTTTACCAGGCAAGATTTTTCCCTTAAGGAAACCATGTTTGCTTTGACCTATTTTATCATGTGTCTCCAAGTACCCCAAAACCTCATCCTTAATGAAACATCCTTAATGACTCTAACATCTTCCCAACCACTATAGGCTAACTGGCCTATAGTTTCCTTTCTTCTACCTCCCTCCCTTCTTGAAGAATGGAATGACATTTGTAGTTTTCCATTCCTCCGGAACCATTCCAGAGCCTCGTGATTCTTAAAAGATCATTACTAATGCCTCCTCAATCTCTTTAGCCATCTCTTTCAGAACCCTGGGGTGTAGTTCATCTGGTCCAGGTGACTTATCTGCTTTTTACGTACCTACTTTCAGGCTTTTCAGCTTCCCAAGCACCTTCTCCTCCGTACTAGCAACTACACTCACTTCTGCCCCCAGACCCTCTCGAAATTCTGGCACACCGCTAGTGTCTTTCACATTGAATACTGAAGCAAAATACTTGTCTGCTATTTCTTTGTCCCCTATTATTACCTCTTCAGCATCGTTTTACAGCAGTCCATTATTGACTCTCGCTGTTTTTTAAATTTTTATATATCTGATAAGAACTTTTGGTATCTACTTTTATATTAGTTTATTTTATTTATTTTATTCTCCTTATGGCTCTTTCAGTTGCCTCCCATCGGTTTTTAAAAGCTTCTCAATCCTGTCACTTCTCACTTCTTTTCTATATTATTTGCCCTCTAATTTGCTTTTATGTTGTTCCTAACTTGTTAGCCATGGTTGCATGATCCTACCTTTTAGAATAGTTCTTCTTTGGGATGTACTGATCCGGCACCTTCTGAGTTAAGACCATAAGGTATATAAGATATCGAGTCTGCTCCGCCATTTCATCATGGCTGATCCATCTTCCTTCTCAGCCCCAATCTCCTGCCCCCCCCCCCCGTATCCCTTCATGCCCTGACTTATCAAGAATCTATCAACCTCTGATGTAAATATACACAAACATTTGGCCTCCATAGCCACCTGTGGCAACTAATTCACCCACTCTCTAGCTGAAGAAATCCCTCCTCATCTCTATTCTAAAATGATGCCCCTCTATTTTGAGCCTTTTGTCTTCTGGTCCTCAACTCTTCTGCCACAGGAAGCATCCTCTCCACATTCACTCTATCAAGGCCTTTCAACATTTGATAAGTTTCAATTAGGTCACCCCTCATTCTTTTGAATTCCAGTGAATACAGGCCGAGAGCCATCAAACACTGTTCATGTGACAAGCCGTTCAATCCTGGAATCATTTTTGTGAACCTCCTTTGAACCCTCTCCAGTTTCAGCACATCCTTTCTCAGATAAGGGGCCATACTCACTATACTCCAAGTGAGGCCTCACCTGTTCTTTATAATGTCTTAACATTGCATCCTTGATTTTGTACTCCAGGCATCTTGAAATGAATGCTACCATTCATTCTGAAATGAATGATGAAATGGCGGAGCAGACTCTTCACCACTGATTGAACCTGAAAATTAACCTTTAGGGTTAATTCTCTCAAGCACTCCCAAGTCCTTTTGCACCTCAGATTTTTGAATTTTCTCTCCACTTAGGATTGCCTCCAGAAACTCCAGCCATTGCTGATCTATCGTCAACCCTGCTAGTGTCCCCTTCCAATCAACTTTGGCCAGCTTCTCTCTCATGTCTCTGTAATTTCCTTTACTCCATTGTAATACTGATACACCTGACCTTATCTTTTCCCTCTCAAACTGCAGGGTGAATCCTATCATATTAGGATCACACCTCCTCAGTGTTCCTTAACCTTAAGCTCCCTCACCAATCCTGGTTCATTACGCAATGCCCAATCCAGAATTGCCTTTCCCCTAATGGACTCAACCACAAGCTGCTCTTTTTAAAAAAAAGCTATCTCTTAGGCATTCTGCAAATTCCATCTCTTAGGATCCAGTATCAACCTGATTTTCTGTACCTGCATATTGAAATTCTCCGTGGCTATCATAACGTTTCACTTTTTGCACATTCTTTCTATCTACCATTGTAATTTATATCCCATATCCTGGCTACTGCTGTTTATAATTCCCATCGGGGTCTTTTACCCTTGCAGTGTCTTAACTCTGTCCACAAGGATCAGCATCTTCTGATCTATTGTCATCTCTTTCTACGGATTTGTTTGCAATTTTTACCAATAGAGGCACTCCAGCCTCTGCCTCCCTATCTGTGCTTTTGATACAGTGTGTATCCTTGGATGATAAGCTCCCAACTATAATCTTCTTTCAGCCCGGACTCAGTCATGCCCACGGCGTCATATCTGCCAACCTCTAATTATGCTACAAGATCATCTGCCATATTTCGTATGCTGTGTGCATTCAAATATAACACCTTCAGTCCTGCATTCATCATTCCTCTCAGGTTTGTTTTTTGCCCTCTGTTACTCTTCACCTCATCCCACTGACTGCAATTTTGTCCTATCATTTGCCTGTCTGTGGTGGCCAGTGCTATCATGTTTGCTGTTGTGTGTTGGGGCAGCAGGCTGAGGGTAGCAGACACCAACGGAATCAACAAACTCATTTGCAAGGCCAGTGATGTTGTGGGGGTGGAACTGGACTCTCTGACAGTGGTGTCTGAAAAGAGGATGCTGTCCAAGTTGCATGCCATCTTGGACAATGTCTCCCATCCACTCCATAATGTACTGGTTAGGCACAGGAGTACATTCAGCCAGAGACTCATTCCACCGAGATGTAACACTGAGTGTCATAGGAAGTCATTCCTACCTGTGGCCATCAAACTTTACAACTCCTCCCTTGGAATCTCAGACACCCTGAGCCAATAGGCTGGTCCTGGACTTATTTCCACTTGGCATAATTTACTTATTATCATTTAATTATTTCTGGTTTTATTTTGCTATATTTCTACTCTATTCTTGGTTGGTGCAACTGTAACGAAACCCAATTTCCCTCGGGATTAATAGAGTATGTCTGTCTGTCTGTCAATCCTCACAGTCTCACTACACACTGCATCTACTTGTATACCAACTGCCCCATCCTCAGCCCTATCACTCCAGTTCCCATCCTTCAATTCCCACCAGGACCCGTTACCAGTCACATCTTCCTCATTCCCCAATTTCAGGGTATATTCTCTCTGATTGCTCACCCATCCATTCCCACCCACTCCATCCTGTTCCCTGGCACTTTTCCTTGCAAACACAGGAGGTGCAATACTTGTCCTTTCAGCTCACCAGCATTTGGAGACCTAAACAACCCTTCCTGAAGCAGAGATTCATGTGCACCCTTTCTCAGCTCAGCGTCCTCCTCTGCATCAGAGAAAACACGTCAGCGATGTGTTCCCACCCCCTCCCCCCAACCCCATCGCAGAATGTAGACCCAAAACTTTGATGCATCCTTCTTGCTTTTGCAGATGCTGAATCCATTAAGTTCTTTACTCCAGATTCCAGCACTTGCAAACTTGTTTCTCCATGAATAGTATTGCATTGATGGATCAACTGCCCATAGAAAATATGTTAAAGGTGTAGTTCCTGTACAACCAGCAGTATTGAATTCAAGTGAAACTGATAAAAGAAATGAATTTAATCCCCAATTCTCAGAAGTGAATTAACCATGCTTCTAACTCATTGGATCACTGAATTGTATCTTTATAGAGTTTTAAGCTGATTACAGTAAGAAATTTTGGGATTATTAAAGTTTGGCACCTTTCTTTATCATTGCAAAGAGAGGGATTATGCTGTTCACCAGTAAGAAATGGTTTTCCTTTGTAGTGCATTAGGTTGCCCATACTCTGAGATCAACCTCAACAGAGAAAATGTGCTACAGGATCGATTGAATGGAGAAATGCCAGTCTGTAGTCCTGGTATACAAAGGAACAAGAAGGTGGAAGCAGATGGAGTAGAAACGATCCCATGTTCATCTACCATCACATCTCAAGGGTCTGCGATTCTTTTTCATGTTGTTTTGTAGCTGAATGTTTCATACTTAGAACATTTCATTTCACTGAACCTTAGTTAATTGAATTCCTTTTCTGAGAGAATACTAAATCCGTTGGTATTTGAAAGCTCTGAATTATGTGATCTAGGATTGAAAATGGTTCACCTTCAAACAATGTTTACTTTGTATTTTCATTGTTACAGTTCTGGTTTATAGCTTTGTTGTGCTTAACGTTTATTAATTCTGCTTCCTTTTTCCATTATCACTATGTTTCAATTTATTCTGGTTCGTTAACGTGATCTTTGCTCTCCGGCCATTGTTTTCTTAGTGGATCATTTTAATTTTTGCTTAAATTATGCAATTGGCTTATCACCCCTTTGCTTTATGCTATTATTTATTTAAAACTCTTTGAATTAATTTCCTGGGCCTTAATTGAATCAGTTTTTGTGTGGCATGTTCGAGTTTTGCTCCCTCACAATGTGGTTCACCCAGAAGCATATCCATACCTAGCCCAGCCTCTCATCCAATTGTGTAGCTGCCCTACTTCTCCTCCCACATTGTGCTTTTGGCTACTTAATCTGAAATCTTGGTGTTCCTGGAGAAAACATGCATTCTTTACCCACAGTTTATTTGACCAGATTGGACGGTGTTTCCATTTCACTGCAGAGTGCAGATAGCCTTGCACAGAGCCTAACCTTCTTGCTCTGAAACTGGTGTTAGGCGATTCTCTGGAATGGCTCTTCAGATGAGGACATTGCCCAATAAATAGACCTTGAATTGGATGGGTGTACAATATGTTCATTGTAGGTTAGAAGACATAAGAGTTAATCTTGTTGAAACATGTGTAAGGTTTTAAAAAGAACTTCACAGGATGGCTGCTTGGTGGATGTAACCTCTGGCTGGTAAGCTCCCCGAGGATGTGCAGAAAGAGAGGATCCTGGTTGTATGCATGTACAAATCCCTGAAAGTGGAAAGGCATTTTGTGAGGGTAGCTAGCAAAGATTATAGCAGTTGGGGACTCTTAAATAGAAGCCATGGAAGTACATAGAAAGCCTACAGCACAATACAGGCCCTTTTGGCCCACAAAGCTGTGCAGAACATGTCCCTACCTGAGAACTACCTAGGCTTTACCCATAGCTCTCTATTTTTCTAAGCTCTATGTAGCCATCCAGGAGTCTCTTATCAGACCCTATCGTTTCCGCCTCCACCACTGCAGGCAGCCCATTCCACACACTCACCACTCTCTGAATAAAAAAACACCTCTGACATCTCCTTTGTACCTACTTCCAAGCACCTTAAATCTGTGCCCTCTCATGCTAGCCATTTCAGCCTTGGGAAAAAGCCTCTGACTATCTACACGATCAATGCCTCTCATTATCTTGTACACCTCTCATCCTCTGTTGCTCTAAGGAGAAAAGGCTGAGTTCACTCAACCTATTCTCATAAGGCATGCTCCCCAATCCAGGCAACATCCTTGTAAATCTCCTCTGCATCCTTACTATGGTTTCCACATCCTTCCTATAGTAAGGCGGATAGAACTGAACACAGTACCCCAAGTGGGGTCTGACCGGGGTCCTATATAGCTGCAACATTTCCTTTTGGCTCTTAAACTCAATCCCACAATTCATGAAGTCCAATGCACTGTATGCCTTCTTAACCACAGAGTCACCCTGCGCAGCAGCTGCGATTGTCCTATGGACTGGTTTGGGTCACTTGTGTCACCACTGGAATATTGCATCATAACTGTTATTCTTCACCAGCTCGAAAAAGGTGCAGAATTCATTAACTTCCATGGTCCACCGTCCCTATCCTTCAGCCCTTTTCCACTTTCACCTATCCTTTGCAGGTACTTCATCCCCCTTCCCCCCCCAACAACTCACCTTCTCCCTTCACCTGGTCTCCCTTATCACTTTCCAGTGTGTATCCTCCTTCCCTTTCCAGTCCTGATGAAGGGCTTTGGACCAAAACATTGGCTGCTTGCTCCCCTCCATAGACACTGCCTGAATCGCAGAATTTTCTGTGTGGCTCAATTTCCAGCGTCTGCAGAATCTCTTGTATTTATCAACATGAACTAAAATAGGTTTGAGAAATGAAAGATTTTAGTCATGTTCACAGAAGCAGCAAGAGTTGTTCTCCTTGGAGAAAAGAAAAGTTAGAAGATTGGATTGAGCTGCACGATTGGCTTAATAGAGGGAAGCTGTTTTATTAGAAGAACCAGGGTTTTGATCTGCACAACTGCCTTAACTTGCCTTCGCAGGGAAAAAAAATAAGGTTAGATAAGGTTATGACCTGTAATGCGCTGCCTGTAGTGCTGGCAGAAATAATTAATCAGTACCTTCAATAGTAAAATGGAAAGGAACGAGAGAATTATTGTCATGTAACAACGGGGAAATAAGACTGCTGAGATTGCTGTTCTATTTGCTGGGTTAGACTGGGTGTGTGTGCTCTGTAGATTCTGTCAAGGGTCTGAAATTAGACAAGTGCTACCTTTAAAAATTGAGATAAAGAGAAATACTTTGGAGCATTATAGCTCATTGGAATTTTTTTTTACCTTCGTAAGATCTGAACATGTATTTAGGGAATAAAAGAATATGGAGATCGTTCATTGAAGTGTACTTGCTGGCAGAGAAGGCTGAACCTGAGATAATCCACTGCTTCTCCTATTCCGAGTTGCTTTCTGCTCCAGTTCTTTTCAGCTGCCTTTTGTTTTGGTCAAGGATGACTTGCTTCAGCTCTGCTGTGAGTTCTGGGGTGGTTAAGAAAGTAGTGTGGGAACCACAGACTCTTCCACCAGTACTTGAAGGTGCAAGTGAGTTGATAGTTTGTATGATGAAGTATTTTTCCTCCCCCACTGCTTATGTAAGGCTTCCTTGTGCTCCTGGTGCCTGGCCTCAAGTTTCTCAGTGCCAGCCGTTCTTCAGTTTGTGTGGTCTTGGCCCAGATATTCCCAGGAGTTTTCATCTCCACTGGGGCATTGTCTTGGTTGACTTCTATAAAAGGACACTGGAAATATCAAACACATTTTTAAGTCAAAATCATTGCCCTCCTCATGCAATAAATATCAAGGCTCCGTTACCTATGCCTTCCAAAAAAATACTAGAAAGGAATGTGAATTTAATGGGAAGTCATGTTTGATTAACCTTTGAATTAATGGAGAGAGTTGATGAGCACAGTGTGGCGGAAGTCGTGTCCTTAGACTTTAAGAAGCAATTTGATAATTTGCAGTTTGTTAGCCCACATTTAAAGTCACGGAACTAAGGTACAAGGAAACCATGCCTGAGAAACAAGAGAGAGGGAGATTTCTGTGCGGTATATGGTGTTATTTTCCAGCGATGAGAATTATGACCCCTGCTCATTTTGAGACGATGTTATTGATTTAGCATTTCTAAGTTTGCACTTTGTATAAACTACAAGCTGACAGCAAAGGCCTCGGGAGGAGAAAGACAGCCTGGTGAAATGAACAGATATATTGCAGATGAAACTGAATGCAAGAAAGTATAAACTGGTGTGGCGAAGCAGGAAGGAAGTGGGAGACAATGTGAAGTAAATGGTACAGTTTTAAAACACAGCTGGGCAGGCAGAAACAGCATGACCTGGGGGTGTATGCACTCAAACATTTGAAGGTGGAGGACAAGTTGAGTAGGTTTTTACAAATGTTAATTGGACTCTTGCCATTATTAATAGAGGAAATTTTTGAAGTTGAATAAATATACCATATCGTAATTAAGCACAATAAGGCAAAATGCTCAAATATTTTCACTTGCAGCTTCTTAATTTCAGTTGATTTGATGAAGCAGTTCATTGGCTAAAACAAATGACCTTTCACTGATGCTTGGAGACAACAAAGCATATGCTATTAGAATGAGGATCTCATATTTTAGCAGTAATGTAAAATGGGGTGTCTAGTAACCTTAATGAAGTTGCTGTTTAACCTGCCTCCACAGTACAAAAAGATTTTGACACAAATTAGCATTCACTCCAAGAATCTTCATGTGAGCAATGGAGAAAAAAGCTTAATTGGTACTTTGAGGGTTGTTTCTCTGAAGATACTGACAAAACTGAATTGTTGGATTCGAGGGGAAATCTATTTCTCATTGAGTTGTAGGCAGAAGGCTTCATCTGCTGCCTACCTGAGTGAGAAAATATCAATCTGCAATACTAACTTCAATTTCTCTTGTACAAGTTACCTAAAAAAAAAAATGTTGTTGAAAGAGTTCAGATTTATATACAATAATGTTTGGTCTACAGAAAATGCTCAAAGGACAATTGGCTGGCAGAAGTAGCTGCTCAAGCAAAAAGGAGTGCTGAGGATTCTGTCTCTGATGAAGAATCGCCCTGCAAAAAGTCCCTTTTGTTTTCTAGCAAAGGAAGAAAATATCCCAGGTCAGCATTCCACATAAATATAAACTGTAATTATATTGCCTACAAAATGTCTAATGTTCTAGTTAACTACAGAGTTATAACTGCATAGAGACATTGGCATAATTTGTTAATTATTTTGGATTCTCCACTATATCATTCATGCATGCATGGACTCGCCTAGAGATTCATCCCTTACCGTAGCTCAGTGAAGGATTGTTCTCCTTATCTGAAGTCAATGGGGTGAAAAAATATATTTGTATTGTGAAAAGTTTTGAGCCCCATATCTAAGAAAGGATGTCCTAACATTGGAGAAGGTCCAGAGGCGGTTTATGAGAATGATCCCAGAAATGAACGGATTAGCGCATAAGGAGTATTTGCTGGCTCTGGGCCAGTACTCGCTGGAGTTTAGAAGAATGAGGAGGTTCTCTTTGAAACTTTCCAAATACTGAGAGGCCTAGATAGAGTGGATGTGGAGTGAATGTTGCCTGTAGTAGGTGAGTCCAGGACCAGAGGGCGCAGCCTCAGAGTACAAGGACATCCTTTTGGAACAGATGAGGAGGAATTTCTTTAGCCAGAGGATGGCAAATCTGTGGAATGTATCACCACAGCTGGCTGTGGAGACCAAGTCACGGAGTATATTTAAAGAAGAGGTTGATAGATTCTTGATTAGTAAGGGCATTAAAGGCTACGGGGAGAAGGCAGGAGACTGCCGTTTAGTGGGAAAATAAATTAGCCATGATCAAATGGTAGAGCAGACTTGATGGGCTGAATGGCCTAAATCTGCTCTGCTGTATTATGATCTGAAAAGCAAAGCACCAGTTACAGATTTAAACTTCTAGGTAACTGAACAGCATTGCAATGAGGGCAATAATCCAAAAATGTGGAGTATTGCTCAGTTTATAAAATAAAAGGCAGGACAAATCCAATCCAGTTAATATTGTCTGAATCAGTCTACACCCAACCATTATCAGATTGAGGTGAAGATGCCATCAATGTTTCTATAGTGGTCTTCTCTCAACCATGTCCGATTTGGGTTTTGGCTGGATTTTGTGCTCCAGACCCCATCACAGATGAATTCCAGGCCAACATTTATTTACCACACTCGTCAAATGTTCAAGGTAGCATTTGGCCAAGTGTGGTAAATAAATGCTGGTCTTGCCAGTGGTGCCAAGCTGCGGAAAGTAAATTTAAAAATCAATTGAAAGTTGGTTATTTTATCCTGTTATTAAAATGTGCACCGCACTTCTACAGTGTCTATTGTCACTTCTACAAAATTCAATGCTGATTCCTGAGTCTATTGATACTCCAGAAATGGTGCTTAATGATCTGGATTATAAGGAGTACAAGATTTTGATCTTCTTTAGTGAGCTGGATACTGCTTGGCATGACCTGGCTTGCAGATCCTCCTCTGCACTAGCCCGGTAGCCAGACTTACCTTTTGTGGCTTTCAGTGACTCAAAACCAGGACCCTATGACCTTGCCCACATTTTGCCCTGACAGTGAATGCCTTGTCACTGTTCCTTGTCTCCAGTAATTTAGAAAATTATTTTTTAAGCTATGAATTTGGTTGACTTAAGAGTATGAAGCTACAGCAAAATAAGGGAAATGAGAAGTAAAGGCATTCAGACTAACAATTCCAGTGAGGGTCATTGACCCCATTCAGGTGGATGAAACTGAGCTACCTGTGCTAACCAGGGGGTTAAATGCAAGTGTATTTACTCCTTCAGCCATGCAACATATAGAGCAATTGCAGTGGTGAGATCAAAAGGTTAGAGTAGTGAATCTAACTTGTGGCATGTTCCCATCTCCAGCAGTGCAGCGTACAGGCGTGAGAGTCTGGAGTGCGCTGGAGCTAGCCAGCCATTTCAGTAGAGAAATGTCAGTGGGCTGTGTGGTGGTTCTGGCCCTTATTTTAAATTCGGTGAAGACTCCATACTATAAGTAAAATACATCTCCAGATCTATCACATATTCTATAGAATTCAAAACAAATTTATTGGAGGATAGATGCTTTACTAGTTGGGTGGGGGAGGGAATGGGTAAATGGAGAAGAGAGATTGCACTTGATCTTAGATGTGCTTTTGTGCTATCAACTAAAGGGTTCAGTCTTTCAAAAAGAATTAACAGTTCAATATGCCCAACTGGTTCATTAAAGGGCTAGAGCGTTATGTCTATAAATGTATATATTGTGGCGGCTCATTTCCTAGCGTATGCGAACCGACACACAATTAGATAGCCTACGGGGGTTTGCGAGCACAGAGCTTTGGAGCCTCTTCGCCATGGGGGGCCGGTTGACAGAGGCTTAAAAGTGAGGCTGAAGTTTTCGAATAAAGTTTTTCCTTCGACTGCAGTTACCGACTCCGTGTCGTAATTTTAGCGCTGCTTGTAGCACACCGCTACAATTGGTGACCCCGACGGTCCAAACGATTTTGGACCAGAAATGACCGACGCCGCCTCTGTTCATGCGGTTTCGTTGACACTGCCGGGTTTCTGGACACAGCGCCCGGACCTATGGTTCCAGCAAGCCGAAGCCCAATTCCACGTTCGCCGGATCACCTCAGAAGACACCCGCTACTACTACGTGGTGGGCTCCCTCGACTAGGACACAGCTGCCCAGGTCGCGGAGTTCGTACAGTCGCCCCCGGCAGACGGCAAGTACACGGAATTCAAAGCCCTGCTCCTCAGGACTTTCGGACTCTCACGGCGCGAGCGGGCTGCCCGTTTACTGCACCTGGATGGCTTGGGCGACAGACCTCCATCGGCTTTAATGAATGAGATGTTGTCTCTGGCCGAGGGACACACAGGCCTCATGTTTGAGCAGGCATTCCTGGAGCAGCTGCCCGAGAACATACGCCTGCTGCTGTCCGATGCGGATTTCAGTGACCCCCGGAAGGTGGCAGCCCGGGCGGACTTGCTGTGGAACGCCAAAAAGGTGAGCGGGGCGTCCATCGCACAGATCTCCCAGCCACGCTCCCGGCAGCAAACCAGTCCAGGCCCGGCCGCAGAGCCCACTAACCCCCGGCCCAATGACCACTGGTGCTTCTACCACCAGCGGTGGGGCGCAGAAGCCCGCCGTTGCCGCCCGCCCTGCAAGTTCCCGGGAAACGCCAGGGCCAGCCGCCGCTGATGGCTACGGCGGCTGGCCATCGGGATAGCCTCCTGTATGTGTGGGATAGCAGGTCGGGACGCCGCTTTTTGGTCGATACTGGGGCTGAGATCAGCGTTTTACCTCCGACAAGTTACGACACCCGCAGCAGGGCACCGGGTCCCCCCCTGAGGGCCGTGAATGGCAGCACAGTAAGGACCTATGGCACCCGTCAGGTGCAGCTACAGTTCGGCTCCAGCCAGTTCACGTGGGACTTCACACTGGCAGCCGTAGCCCAACCGCTTCTGGGTGCGGATTTTTTGCGAGCTCACAGCCTGCTGGTTGACCTGCCCAGGAAGAGACTGGTACACGCCGAGACCTTTCAGACGTTCTCCCTGGGCGCGGCCCAGTTGCCAGCCCCTCACCTCGGCTCCATCACGCTGTCCGACAACGACTTCACCAGGGTCCTGGCGGAGTTCCCATCGGTTCTGGCACCGCAGTTCACAGCAGCCATGCCCAGGCACGGCGTACAGCACCACATCCCGACACAGGGACCACCCCTCCATGCCCGTGCTCGGCGGCTTCCCCCGGACAAGCTCCGACTGGCGAAGGAGGAGTTCCAGAGAATGGAGGAATTGGGGATCATCCGGCGGTCCGACAGCCCCTGGGCTTCCCCCCTGCACATGGTGCCCAAAGCGACGGGGGGCTGGAGACCGTGCGGCGACTACCGCAGGCTGAACGAGGCTACCACACCGGACCGCTACCCTGTGCCGCACATTCAGGACTTTGCGGCAAACCTGCACGGCGCCCGGATCTTCTCCAAGGTCGACCTTGTCCGAGGGTACCATCAAATCCCGATGCATCCTGACGACGTCCCCAAGACGGCTCTCATCACCCCGTTTGGCCTCTTCGAGTTCCTCCGCATGCCGTTCGGCCTGAAGAATGCCGCACAGACGTTCCAGCGGTTAATGGACGCGGTGGGACGGGACCTGGACTTCGCATTCATCTATTTGGATGACATCCTCATAGCCAGCGGCAGTCGTCAGGAGCATCTGTCCCACCTCCGTCAACTCTGCGCCCGACTGAGTGAGTACGGTCTGACAATCAACCCTGCCAAATGCCAGTTCGGACTTGATACCATTGACTTCCTGGGCCACAGGATTACTAAAGACGGGGCAACCCCTCTGCCCGCTAAGGTAGATGCGGTCCGCCACTTCCCCCGACCCACCACGATCAAAGGCCTTCAGGAATTCGTAGGTATGGTCAATTTCTACCGCCGCTTCCTCCCTTCAGCTGCCCGGATCATGCGCCCCCTGTTCGCCCTGATGTCGGGTCCGAGCAAGGACATTACCTGGGACGAGGAGTCCGCCGCCGCTTTCGTTCAAACGAAGGAAGCTTTGGCTGACGCCGCAATGCTAGTACATCCCAGAATGGACACCCCTACCGCCCTCACAGTGGACGCATCAAACACGGCAGTCGGTGGGGTGCTGGAGCAGCTCATCGCAGGTCGCTGGCAACCCCTGGCGTTTTTCAGCAAACACCTGCGGCCACCCGAGCTCAAGTACAGTGCTTTTGACCGGGAACTGTTGGCGCTCTACCTGGCAATCCGGCATTTCAGGTACTTCCTAGAAGGTCGGCCCTTCACCGCGTTCACGGACCACAAACCGCTTACCTTTGCGTTTACGAAAGCATCCGACCCCTGGTCATCCCGCCAGCAACGCCACCTGTCCTACATCTCTGAATACACAACGGATGTCCGGCACGTCTCGGGTAAGGACAATGTTGTGGCGGATGCGCTCTCTCGCCCTACCGTTCATGCCCTTTCCCAAGGGGTAGACTTTGAGGCACTGGCAGAGGCACAGCAGGTAGATGAGGAGATTCCGAGTTACAGGACTGCAGTCTCTGGTTTGCAGCTCCAGGACCTCCCCGTGGGCCCAGGTGAGAGGACCCTACTCTGTGACGTCGCCACCAGCCAGCCCCGTCCGGTCGTCCCCGCAGCCTGGCGGCGAAGTGTTTTCGACTCCATTCATAACTTGGCGCATCCCTCCATCCGGACAACTGTCCGGATGGTTTCCAGCAGGTTCGTTTGGCACGGACTCCGCAAACAGGTCAGTGAATGGGCCAGGACGTGCATGCACTGCCAGACGGCCAAGGTTCAGCGGCACACCAAAGCCCCACCGCAGCAGTTCCATCCCGCCCACCGGCGTTTCGACCACATTCATGTGGATATCGTGGGCCCTCTGCCAGTGTCGCGCGGAGCGCGTTACCTCCTGACTATCGTGGACCGGTTCACAAGATGGCCAGAGGCGGTCCCGCTCACCGACACCACCTCCGAATCTTGCGCCCGAGCCCTGATCGCCACCTGGATATCCCGCTTTGGTGTACCAGCCCACATTACCTCCGACAGAGGCGCCCAGTTCACCTCCAGCCTGTGGTCAGCTATGGCCAGCCTTTTGGGGACTCAGCTGCACCACACCACTGCCTACCACCCACAGTCGAACGGGCTAGTGGAGCGTTTCCACCGTCACCTGAAGTCGGCCCTCATGGCCCGCCTGCGAGGAGCCAACTGGGCGGACGAGCTTCCCTGGGTCCTTCTCGGCATCCGCACAGCGCCCAAGGACGACCTGCGCGCCTCGTCGGCCGAGTTGGTATACGGCGCGCCCCTGGCCGTCCCCGGGGAGTTCCTACCAGCCCCGAGGGGGCAAGAGGAAGAACCCGCTGCAGTCCTGGGCAGACTTCGCGAGAAGCTCGGTAACCTGGCCCCCATACCCACTTCACAGCATGGGCGGCACCCGACCTGCGTACCCAAAGACCTACGGAACTGTAAGTTTGTGTTTGTACGAAGGGGCGGGCATCGGCCACCGCTGCAGCGGCCATACGAGGGGCCGTTTACGGTGCTCCGGAACAACGGGTCCACGTTCGTGCTGGACGTTGGGGGGAAGGAGGAGGTTTTCACGGTGGACCGCCTCAAGCCGGCCCATGTGGACCTGGCGCAACCGGCCGAGTTTCCGGCGCCTCGGCGCAGAGGCCGACCTCCCAAGCAGGTTCTGGCCCAGGCTGTGGACATTGGGGGGTGTATCGCCGGTTCTGGGGGGGGGTTATGTGGCGGCTCATTTCCTAGCGTATGCGAACCGACTCACAATTAGATAGCCTACGGGGGTTTGCGAGCACAGAGCTTTGGAGCCTCTTCGCCATGGGGGGCCGGTTGACAGAGGCTTAAAAGTGAGGCTGAAGTTTTCGAATAAAGTTTTTCCTTCGACTGCAGTTACCGACTCCGTGTCGTAATTTTAGCGCTGCTTGTAGCACACCGCTACAATATCATTATTCAAGTAGAACTATACATCTAAGATATTTTGATTTTGTTGGAATGGTTGCCATATGATTTTGCACTACTTTGCAGTGTTTGATGAATAGATTTACTGCTGAACATAAAGTTTACCATAACTTCTGGACAGCTGCAGTGCCTCAGAAATATCTTTGAAAGAATTGCAAAAAATATGTTGGCTGTACTTGATGTTATGTAGATTTAATTAATAAAATAATGCATTATGCACATCTCTCACTTTCACAGGAATATTTTAAACTCTTGCTGTTTAGCCATGCCATATAATGTGCAAATTCACCTATGAGTTATGAGTTAGTCTGACAACTACTTTACTAAGTGAAAAATTTGTCAAAGTAACTGGCTTACATTTTACTTTAAACTGTAACATTTATTATACTCTTCAGAATCCTTGAGAGATGTATACAAATGCTTAGTTCTTAGCGTAAATTGCAGTGAAAGCTGATGAAGATCAGCATTGAAATAGATAGAGGTTTCCTTGCCAGTTTAAATCCTGAGCTAGAAATTTGGTCACAAGTTGTATTTTATTTTTGTTATTGAAGGATGGAATGTTAAAATAAAATAGATACATAGAAGTAATCTGGTTCTTTTCAGAATGCATGCAAATTTCAAACAGTTATTTGTACATAGTGTATCTGAGTGGAGTGGCACTGTAGCACAGTGATTAGCACAATGCTTTATAGTACAGGTGACCTGGGTTCGATTCCTGCCACTATCTGTAACATTCTCCCCATAACCACATGACTTTCCTCCGGGTGCTCCGGTTTCTTCCCAGTCCGAAAACATAACAGTTGGTAGGTTAATTTGTCATTATAAATTTTTCCATGATTTAGCTAGGATTAAATCAGGGGATTGCTGGACAGTATGGCTAGAAGGGCCTATTTTGTGCTGTAAGTAAATAAATATGAAGCAAAGAGTGTAATGTAGTGATGTTACTCCATGTGCAGTGCACGGTTAATTACTCCAAAGCAAACTTCATTTGTATATTTGCAATAAGGGACTATGGAAAGGTGATCGGATCTTCAATATGCAGGTTAATCAGTATGTTTATCACCTGCACGGAGTAAATTTCAAAAGGAATTGGACGAATATTTGTAAAAGAAAATTAACAAGTTGGTAAAGATGAAACTGGGAGACAAATTGAATAGCTTTTTCCAATAGCTGGGCATAAGATATAAGAGTAGAATTAGGCCATTTGACACATCAAGTCTGATCTGCCATTTCATCATGGTTGATCCAATTTTCCCCTCAGCCTTAATCTCCAATCTTCTCCACATATCCCTTTATGCCCTGACAAATCAAGAATATATCAACCTCTGCCTTAAATATACATAAAGCCTTGGCCTTCACAGCTTGCCTTTGACAAAGAATTCCACAGATTCGCCATTGGCTAAAAAAATTCCTCATCTCCATTCTAAAAGGAGCCCCTCTAATCTGAAGCTGTGTCCTCTGGTCTTAGATTCTCTATAGGAAACATCCTATCCACATCAACTCTATCAAGGCCTTTCACCAATGGATAGGTTTCAATTAGGTCACCCTCATTCTTCTGAATTCTAGTAAATACAGGCCCAGAGCCATCAAACACTTTTCATATGACAAGCCATTTAATCCTGGCACAAACAAGAGAAAATCTGCAGATGCTGGAAATCCAAGCAACACACACAAAATGCTGGAGGAACTCAGCAGGCTAGGCAGCATCTATGGAAAAGAAAGAGACCCTTCGGGAGGACTGGAGAGAAAAGGATGAGGAATAGATTTAAAAGTGGGGGAGGGGAGAGAGAAACATAAGATGATAGGTGAAACCCGAAGGGGGAGGGATTAAATAGAGAGCTGGGAAGCTGATGGATGAAAGAGATACAGGGCTGGAGAAGGGAGAGTCTGATAGGAGAGGGCAGAAGGCCATGGAAGAAAGAAAAGGGGAGAGGTGCACCAGAGGGAGGTGATGGGCAGGCAAGGAGATAAGGTGAGAGAGGGAAAAGGGGATGGGGAATGGTGAATGAGAGGGGGATATTAATGGAAGTTCGAGAAGTTGATGTTCATGCCATCAGGTTGGAGGCTACCCAAATGGAATATAAGATGTTGTTCTGCCAACCCAAGTGTGACCTCATCATGACATATCGGAATGTGAATGGGAAGTGCAATTAAAACGGATGGCCACTGGGAGATCCCACTTTTTCTGGCAGATGGAGCATAGGTGCTCAGTAAAGCAGTCTCCCAATCTACAGTGGGTCTCACTGGGAGCACCACACACAGTGCATGACCCCAAAAGACTCACAGGTGAGGTGTCACCTCACCTGGAAGGACTGTTTAGGGCCCTGAATGGTAGTAAGGGAGTAGGTGTAGGTGTAGCACTTGTTCCGCTTGCAAGGGTAAGTGTTGGGAGGGACAAATGGACAAGGGAGTCACATAGGGTGTGATCCCTGCAGAAAGCAGGGGGAGGAAAAGATGTGTTACTTGGTGGAATCCTGTTGGAGATGGTGGAAGCTGTGGAGAATTATATGCTGGATGCGAGGATGGTGGGGTGTTAGGTGAGGTCAAGAGGAACCCTATACCTGGTAGGGCGGTGGTAGGGCCCCTCTCTTTGAAGAAAGAGGACATCTCCTTCGTTTTGGAATGAGGAAGCTCAGCTTGAGAGCAGGTGCAGCGGAGACAGAGCAGTTCAGAGAAGGGGATGGCATTTTTTTTTTACAAGTAACAAGGTGGGAGGAGGTTTAGTCTACGTAGCCATGAGAGTCTGTGGGTTTGTAGTAGACATCAGTAGCTAAGCTGCCTCCAGAGATGGAGAGACAGAGTGATCTAGAAAGGGAGGGAGGTGTCAGATATGGGCCATGTAAATTTGAGGGTCATGTGAAAGTTGGAGGCAAAGTGGATAAAGTCAGAGAGTTCAGCATGGGTGCAGGAAGCAGCACCAATGCAGTCATCGATGTAGGATAGGAAAAATGCGGATGGTGACCAGAGGCTTAGAACGTGGTTCCATGTAGCCAACAAACGGGCAGGCATAGCTGGGACCCATGTGAGTACCCATGGCTACACCTTTTGTTTGAAGGAAGTGGGAGGACCCAAAGGAGAAATTATTTAGAGTGAAGACAAGTTCCGTGAGGCGGAAGAAAGTGGTGGTGGAGGGGAGCTGGTTGGGTCTGGTGTCCAGAAAGAAATGGGGAGGTTTCAGGCCTTCCTTGTGAGGGATGAAGATGTATAGGACTGGACATCCATAAGTAAAATAAGATGATGGGGGCAAGGGAATCTGAAATCATTGTAAAGATCCAGAGTGTGTGAGGTGTCTTGGATGTAGGTAGGAAAAGACTAAATCGGGGGAATTAAACAGAGTCAAGGAATGCAGATTTGAGTTCAGTAGGGTAAGAACAAGCTGAAACAATGGGTCTACCTGGACAAGTGTGTTTGTGAATCTTGGGTAGGGGGTAGAAATGGAAGGTGTGGGGTACAGGAACTAAGAGGCTAGTGGTGGTGGATTGGGAGATCCCCAGAGTCGATATCCACGGGTCAGGTGCCGGGGGATTGGAGGATAGCTCATGTAGTTCCGTTGTTTAAAAAAGGCTCAAAAAGTAATCCGGGAAACTATAGGCCGGTAAGTTTGACATCGGTAGTAGGTAAATTATTGGAAGGAATACTAAGAGATAGGATCTACAAGTATTTGGATAGACAGGGACTTATTAGAAAAAGTCAGCATGGCTTTGTGTGTGGTGGATCATGTTTAACCAGTCTATTAGAGTTTTTCAAGGAGGTTACCAGGAAAGTGGATGAAGGGAAGGCAGTGGATGTTGTATACATGGACTTTACAGTAAGGCCTTTGACAAGGTCCCGCATGGGAGGTTAGTTAGGCAGATTCAGTTGCTAGGTATACATGGCGAGGTAGTAAATTGGATTAGACATTGGCTCAATGGAAGAAGCCAGAGAGTGGTAGTGGAGGACTGCTACTCTGAGTGGAGACCTGTGACTGGTGGTGTGCCACAGGGATCAGTGCTGGGTCCATTGTTATTTGTCATCTCTATCAATGACCTGGATGATAATGTGGCAAATTGGATCAGCAGATTTGCTGATGATACAAAGATTGGAGGTGTAGTGGAGAGTGAAGAAGGTTTTCAAAGCTTGTAGAGGGATTTGGACCAGTTGGAGGAATGGGCTGAAAAATGGCAGGTGGTGTTTAATGCGGACAAGTGTGAGGTATTGCAATTCGGAAGGTCAAACCAAGGTAGAACATACAAGGTAAATGGTAGGACACTGAGGAGTGCAGTAGAACAGAGGGATCTGGGAGTACAGATACAAAATTCCCTAAAAGTGGCGTCACAAGTAGATAGGGTTGTAAAGAGAGCTTTTGGTACATTGGCCTTTATAAATCAAAGTATTGAGTATAAGAGTCGGAATGTAATGGTGAGGTTGTATAAGACATTGGTGAGACTGAATTTGGAGTATTGTGTGCAGTTTTGGTCACCTAATTACAGGAAGGATATTAATAAGGTTGAAAGAGTGCAGAAAAGGATGTTGCCAGGACTTGAGAAACTGAGTTACAGAGAAAGATTGAGTAGGTTAGGACTTTATTCCCTGGAGCGTAGGAGAATGAAGGGTGATTTGATAGAGGTGTATAAAATTATGATGGGTATAGATAGAGTGAATGCAAGCAGGCTTTTTCCACTGAGGACAGTGGAGAAAAAAACCAGAGGTCATGGGTTAAGGGTGAAGGGGGAAAAGTTTAAAGGGAACATTAGTGGGGGCTTCTTCACATAGAGAGTAGCACGAGTGTGGAATAAGCTGCCAGATGAAGTGGTGAATGTGGGCTCACTTTTGACATTTACGGAAAAACTTGGACAGGTATATGGATGAGCGGGGTTTGGAGTGATATGGCCTGGGTGCTGGTCAGTGGGACTAGGCAGAAAAATGGTTCGGCACAGCTAAGAAGGGCCAAAAGGCCTGTTTCTGTGCTGTAATGTTCTATGGTTCTATGGATGTCTTAGATGTTGCTTCACTATGTCCACATAATTTTCCTTCCTCATGATGCCATCTATTTTATGAGGTGCACCAGTCTCTCCTGCAGCAAAGCACCCCCACAACATGATGCTGCCACCCCCATGCTTCCCGGTTGGGATAGTGTTCTTTGGCTTGCAAGCCTCACCCTTTTTCCTCCAAACACAATAATGGTCATTATGGCCAAACAGTTCAGTTTTTGTTTCATCAGACCAGAGGACATTTCTCCAAAAAGTAAGATCTTTGTGCCCATGTGCACTTGCAAACTGTAGTCTGGCTTTTTTATGGCAGTTTTGGAGCAGTGGCTTCTTCCTTGCTGAGCAGCCTTTCAGGTTATGTCGATATAGGACTTGTTTTGCTGTGGATATAGATACTTGTCTACCTATTTCCTCCAGCATCTTCACAAGGTCCTTTGCTGTTGTTCTGGGATTGATTTGTACTTTTCACGCCATAGTACGTTCATCTCTAGGAGACAGAATGCATCTCCTTCCTGAGCGGTATGACAGCTGCGTGGTCCCGTGGTGTTTATACTTGCATACTGTTGTATGTACAGATGAACATGGTACCTTCAGACGTTTGGAAATTGCTCCAAGGATGAACCAGACTTGTGGAGGTCCACAATTTTTTTTTCTGAGTTCTTGTTTGATTTCTTTTGATTTTGTTTCTAAACTTCTGACCCACTGGAATTGTGATATAGTCAATTAAAATGAAATAATCTGTAAACAATTGTTGGAAAAATTGCTGGTGTCATGTGCAAAGTAGATGTCCTCAACATCTTGCCAAAACTATAGTTTGCTAATATGAAATCTGTGGAGTGGTTAAACAATGAGTTTTAATGACTTCAACCTAAGTGTATGTAAACTTCTGACTTCAACTCTACCTATCCAGGAGTCTCTTAAAAGACCCTATCGTATCCGCCTCCACCACCGTCACCGGCAGTCCATTCCACGTACTCACCACCACCACTTATATTCTAGTGCTCTTGAAATGAAAGCTAACATTGCATTTGCCTTCCTCACCACAGACTCAACCTGCAAATTAACATTTTAGGGAATCCTGCACAAGGCTTCGGAAGTCCCTTTGCACCTCAGCTTTTAGTATTTTCTCCCCACTTACATAATAGTCAACCATTTAATTTCTTCTACCATACACTTCCTGACACTGTATACCAGCTGCCAATTTTTTGCTCATTCTCCTATTCTGTAGCCTCTCTACTTCCTCAAAACTACCTGTTTCTCCACCTGTCTTCATATTGTCTGCAAACTTTTCAACAAAGATATCAAATCCATCAACCAAATCATTGACATATAGCAAAAAAAAAAATCGGTCCCAACACAGACCCCTGTGGATCAACGCTAGTCAGTGGCAGCCAACCAGAAAAGGCTCCCCTTCTTCCCACTCTTTGCCTCCTGCCAATCAGCCACTGCTTTATCCATGCTAGAATCCTTCCTGTAATACCACAGGCTCTTAACTTGTTAAGCAAACTGATGTGTGGCATCTTGTCAAAGGCCTTCTGAAAATGATAGATCAACTTTTATTTTGTGCCGTATGACTCCTTGAAGTACAAAGCAGATTGCATTCTGGCTATTCTTTATCTTTTACTTGGGAACAGTACTGTAAGTGATAGTGCTGTTTCAATTGGATGTTTTTCATGTGATTTGGGATACCGTTTTGAAAGGGTAATGCAAGTACATCTTCTTCAGAAGGCTTGGGGAGGAAGAGTTGGTTGACTGATGTATTTGGATTGTTCAAACATGTAACATTAATTTATGTTACATCTTTGGAAACCATTCTCCTATAAGATGGCTGAAAAGTTCACCCAGCCTTTTTCTTCTAAACCATGGCCCTTAAGAAGCTTGTACAACAGCATTGGCAGACAGCATCTAGTTTGGTAGCATGGAAGAGGCAAAATCTAAATATTTTGCTTAGAAAACATTCTGGATCTTACCAGTAAATTTTCATAATTTTTTCCCTATCTGCTTATTGATTAACTTGTTACCATGGGGATAAAATAACCATTAGGAGGAGCATCAGAAAATGTTGTAGGGGATTAAAAGAGAAGTACCAGATGTAAAAATGTAGTATGAATATTTAGGACAAAATAACTAGACTAATAATTTAAGAACACTGATAATGTTATCATTGTTGAATATCCCACGATAGACATCTTGGGTATCAACACTGACTGGAAAATGATCTGAATCAGCCACATAATGGGTGGATATAGGACCATGTCAGAAGTTGAGAATTCTGTGGTGTCGTTCACTTCCAGATGGGGCCCAAAGCTTGCAAGCCTTGTTGTTCTAGGGACCTGGGTTTAGTCTTGATCTTGACGGCTGTCTGTGCAAACTTTGCATGTTCTTCCTGTGGCTTTAAGTTTCCTTCTAAATGACTCCTTACTGTAAGTTATTGGCCCTAAAGGCATCAAAACAGCATGTGAAAGGGAGAATAGTTGCAGGGGCAAAGGGAGATGAAGAGAGGGGTAATGGGACATTTGAGTGTTCAGCTGGGACTGGCTTGAACCCAGTAGGCTAGATGGCTTCCTGTTTGTAAGTTGAGAGCGGAGTGGAATATTCTTCTCCCTTGTCTGGATCTGTGCAGCTTCAACAACTTCCAAGAAGCTTGACACCATCCAAGTCGTTTTGGATAGCTTGTCACTTTCCTTGATCGCTATCCAGAACCATCATCCTAACCTCTTTATTTATCCCTTCATTATTACCATACAGTTGCTCAGGACTATTCAGACTGCATCTCTACCTCCACGAGGGGTAAGGGCAACAGGTACTTGGGAGCATCACCACTTGTATGTTGTATCCCAGCTTGATGTGGAAGTGTATGGCTGATCCTTCCTGGAACACTCTTCACAATAGTACAATGGGTATAGGGCTGCAGCAGTTTGAGAGGTCGGTTCACCATCGGCTCCTGACTGGCAATTAATGTCTATACTGGCCAGTTTTCTGGCCTGTGGTGTAGTGGCTTCAACACTGGATTTCGAGGCGAGGGGTCCCGGTTTCAACTCTGGCTGGCTCCTTGCACACTTTACATTTGTGCTGGGTTGAATGTGGAGCTAGCATCTCGGCCTTGTAAAATAAAACAGACAAAATGCTAAAGAAATGGCAATGTTGCCACCGGATGCAACATGAGGCTGGGAGAGGAATGACATACTGGCCAGCTAACCCTAACTATGAAGCCAGACCATGAAGTGCTATTGTAATTGGAAATTATATTGCTGTTGATATATCTCCATAAATAACTCCAACTTTCCTTTAATGTGACATAGAATTTTTCAGAGAATCATCTATGTGTTCATATTGTAGAATAGGGTAGGGCAAATAATCCACTGAATGTTATTTAAGAAAACACATTAATGCTCTGAATGTTGCACATACAAGATTCAAATGTTGACGTCTTAAATAAATGGCAAGAATTGAATCAGGAATTGTACTGGTCAAATTTCCACAGTGGCTCAGCACATGGCAAAGCCATTAGCTAGATTGGGCTGCATGGTTAAAACAATGGGTAGGTTATTAAAACTAAATTAAAATCTTGGGCAAGTGGTATTTTACTAGCATGTGTTGAATTTACAGATGGCAATGTGATCATTAAATTGGCTGTCTTCATTTGGAGGAGATAAACCAATCAAAATTGTGCTCTTGGAGATCTCTCAGCTGGAGTGTGATTACACTCTGTGCTTCAATGATCTATCATCATTACTCAAGAATAGAATGTTTTCAAGTGGGTATGACAAAGTTGGCAAAAAAAATTGCATAAATAATTACATTGGACCAAAACTTGTGGGGTGGTTAGAAAGAAGGTGTGGATTATGATTCTACAACCTGCTTCCGATTTCATTAATCACAGGATGAGTCAACTCTTAACTGTGCTCTTTATTGACAGCATTAATTTCTGGGCATTGCTGCTAACAGAGTGTCTCATTAAATCATAGTGACAATTTAAAACAGCTATTCTGTTCCGCAGACAGTGTTCGTGATAACTTGAGAGATCAAAATACATTGGCATTAGCTAGTTTTATCTCCAGTCATGTATTTGCATATTGAAGAGAATACAACTAAAATGGCTTGCATCACTGCTTTATCTTTTGCATTTCTGAAACATTTTAATCACTTTAAAGAATATGTTAATGAATACTGCAAGCTATTCCAATAATTTACATATTATGTAAATTGGTTTTGTTAAAATGTCTCTCTTACTTCCCTTTTATATGTTATGGATGGGTTTAATATTTCATTGCTTGTTGGTAAATGGGGAAACACCAAATCAACCAGCCATTATTCTGCTCAGCGTTGCTTCATTTTGACTCTAGTGAGATCTGAAACAGGCAACTGATGTGCAATCACTTGTTTGTCCATAGGAAAAATTTAAAACCTCATCCAATGAGTACATGGCCTTAATTCCGCCTGATTCATTACTTTGACTCCTATTCAAAACTGTATTTGGAACAAGCATTGCTGCCAGCATACTCATTTATTTCACATCACTAATTTGCCTTGAGGAATTGCTGTTGAGTTGCCACCATGAATTGTTAATGTTCGTGTGCTGAAGGTATTTCAGGTAGTGCTCCTAGATTGTTACCATTGTTGGAGTGGCCGCCTGTCATTCTACCTGATTTTGGAGTAGAGGCACTGTGCTAATGAGATTGTATTGAGGACGCTCTGCTGAGTTGCTGCAATCCCTTACAGATTTTACATACTAAAGTCACGGTGTGTCACTGGGATAAATGTTAAAGTATATAGATAGTTTGCTGATCAAGTGGCTTACTGGATGATGACAAACTTTTAGACAGCCAAATAAAGTGCTTACCATCATACTGATGACTGTTGCCCCACAGATAGATACCTTATTGATCCCAAAGGAAATTACAGTGTCACAGTAGCATTACATGAGTGTTGGAGAATTGGAAGGCACAGAAGAGCACCAAGCCCCTGACTTGCTCTCTTGTATCTATTATATTTTATTGAGATACAGCTTGGAAAAGGTCCTATTGGCCCTTGAAGACACACCACTCAGCAACCCCTGATTTAATCCACAGGACAATTTACAATGACCAATTAACCTACCATCTAGTATGCCTTTGGAAACCAGAGCACTCAAAAGAAACACATGTGATCACAGGGAGAAAGTACAAACTCCTTGCAGGCTGTGGTGGGATTTGAACCCATGTCACTGGTACTGTAAAGTGTTGTGCTAACCACTTTGCCACCGCGCCACCCCATGTTTTAAATGATGAGGAATGTGGTGATGCTTTTGAACACAAGGATAGGTGATTAGTTCAATTAGAAACTGTTCATTGCCTGAGCCAATGCAATGCATTTGCTTTTTGCTGTTTAACTCGGCCAGAAGTTGAGATTTCTGCATCTGGGCATGGGGGTTTCCAAGTAATTGACTGCTTGAAAATCATTGACATGCTTCCCTAGTGGCTTAATGGTAAAGCTTTGTTTTTGATGAAGCAGCCAGAGTTTGTTGGGTCTATGGCACTATCTTGAGGAAGACTTACAGCGAGTTTCATTGCAGAGGCTTTCAAATTTGCAGCATTATTTGACAGTGCCTTCATAAAACTGAAAACATTATAACATTTTCTTTATAATGTTTTTTAAATTAATTAAAATTAAAAATAAAACTATAATTAACATCAAATACAGTATAGGACTACTTTGTTTTATTTTAATAGATTCATTATTAATTCAGTAATGCCTTTCTTTTAAATATGCCTATTTGAATAAGATTTAATAATAAAATTTAGTTCAATTACTACCTACAAAAAAAGCTGAACCTTAATTTATCAGCAGGTATACTTAGAGCTAATATTTAAATGTTGTTTTCTTTTAAACTGTAGTCAACTTGCCCTCAACCTCATAAAAATATGTTGTTGAGAAAATGGTTTATTGATTAATAGTGTTTAGAGAAGCAATATTAGTCTGTGATTATGAAATTCTATTTCAAGTTATTTACGATTACATTTTTAAAGATCCTCAAAAATGTTGATTTTCACAATTGTTAATTGAGAATTTGTATTCAGATATAAAATTGTGTAACACAAATTCAAGCTGATTTACGGGTACAAAAAGCAGTCCAAGATGTATTATCTCAGAGGTTTGAATTGCATTACAAAAAATAAGGAACAAATTATTATAGCCAGAGAACACTGATAAGAAAGCTTTGTAGGGATATGGGACAAACACAGAACAATAGGACTAACTCAGGTTAGCAACTTGATCAGCAGGGATAAAACATGACTCGATTTCATTTTGCAAGTAAGCATCCTGAAAGATATTGAGCTTGGTCAAAAGTAGCTTTACCAAAATTGTACCAAGAGTCAAAGCGATAATATTGCAATGAAAGATTGCATTAATTTGTTTGTTTCATTCCATCAGATACAAGTGGTCCTAGGGTGATTAAAGTCAAGTTGAGTTTATTGTCATTTACATAAATATATTGAAGTAGAGTTACAATGGAAAAATTTGCTTGCAGCTTCCCAAGCACGTATTTCAAGCTGTTCAAATTAATAATGACGCTTGTTAACAAGAAGGCTGATGGCTGGAAATGAAAACTAGAGTAGGAAAATAGGAACAAGAATATTTTTTTAAAAATCAGCCTGCATTGAAAAAAAATTGAGACACTCAAAATATAAACATGTTTTTGTATTAATGTTTCATTTTGTATTGATTTCAATACTTGCACATTTAATTGTTCCACAGTGGAGTTTATTGTTTAATTCCTCAAACACTGACAAAGTAGTTTGGTGCTACAAACTTGTAACTTGTGCATAATTGATTCCTAATCCAATGAGGGAATACGAAGAAATTTTTGGAATTATTTAATCAGTGCCATGTTTTGCTCAATAGTAGAACTGTGGATCACAATAGAAAGTGTTTGTGATATTAGCTTTTTATTTCAAACTCCAGTGATATAAGCACTTCTGAACTTTGTAATTTGTTCATAATGCTCTTTTTCAAAATAATTAATTAATACAATTGATGCATTATATTTAAAGGCGAAGAAATTATAAAAACAGTGTACAAAACTATTTTCTTAGAAGTAAAAATAAGATTTATAATCAAGCAGCAATGAATTATAATCCATAGTGACATCATTCATAACATTTAATAACACTGGTAACAAGAATATATTCTCATTTCTGTCTGTAAGTGTTGCTAATAATATTTATTAAATATGATTTTTCCCTATATGCTTCTGTCCTTAACGCCGTAAGCAGCTTAAAAGCAGCAACCGCATCTACTATTCCATTAACCAAACATAGATCCTTTACCTTTTTTTGTAAATTAATTTGTAAGCACAGGTTGGAGATAGTTGATAATGATTTCAAGCAAAATTTTGGATTAAGGACTTCATTAAGAACTGACCAGAAAAGGTGCATTGATAAACTTGTAGCTATGTTTTATGATTGAAAAAATACTTTATTTTTCACACATTTTGTTATTTTAGCACTTCAATGTCATCTTGTTCTCACAATTATGCTTTTGCTTAATTTTATATGGTGCTCTTCTGACTTTTTCTCTTTTTTTTCTAGAGCGGGAAGACCATTGAAACATCCAAGGTTAAAGGAGGAGGAGGATGTATCAAATAAAGTTAACTGGCAAAATGATAACAAGGGTAATAGGAACTAATCATGGGTCATCGTACACACAAACTCAATATTAATTTGGTCAGGAAGTTGAAATGCATAAAATATTACTTCTCAATATGAAGATTTTAAAGATGTGTCTGCCAATATCAGAAAGAAAATGACTCTCTAGATTTGAGTGGAAGTACTCTCTGGTGTTAAGTAGGCAGAAACAATGGATGCAATGATCTGTTTCACAGAAGCCAGGGGTGATATCTGTTTGCTCAGTTATGAATTGGAATATATAAGCAACTCTTATTATTGTACACATGTAAGTAAGATAATCTCAGAATTTACGCGCATAAAATGCTGGAGGAACTCAGCTGGTCATGCAACACCTATGGAAATGAATAGATAGTCGATGTTATGGGCTGAGACCCTTCTTTAGGACTGGAAAGGAAGAGGGCAGATGCCAGAATAAAAAGATATGGGGAGAGCTAGCAGGTGATAGGTGAAGCCAGGTGGGTGGGGAAGGTTAAAGGGCTGGAGAGGAAGGAATCTGATAGGGGAGGAGAGTGGACCATATGAGAAAGGGAAGCAGGAGGTGTCCCAGGGAGAAGTGATAAGCGGGTGAGGAGTGGGGAATAGAAGAAGAGGGGCAGGGGAGGGTGTTTTTTTTAAAGAAAAGTTGATATTTATGCCATCAGGTTAGAGACCATCCAGACAGAATATATGGTGTTGCTGCTTCACCCTGAGAATGGAAACAGACTGGCAGGTCATTAATTCTAAATCTAATCTAGTTAAGCGCTCATCACAGAATATCAACACTTTACTGTAAATGTGTTTACTCTGTATGTAAAATATGTACATATGGATAAATGTTGAAGCATTGACACAGACCCTCATGCAACACCACTAGTCACAAACTGCAAATCAATGTACCTGCCTACTGGCCCTTTCTGACCAGGTCAATAATTTACCATGCACTTCAACTTCAGATAACAGTCTCTAATGAGAAATTTTACTAATTTCCTTCTGGAAGTCCTTGTAAGTCCTTGCATTCGCCTGTCCATTGCCCTAGTCACCATGCAAACAATTTCAATCGGGCTTGTTGAGCAGAACCTACTTATGTTGAGAACATGGGTGCTACAAAATGAAATCATGTAGTCTTCTAATTAAAATTTTGTGAGTGAAAAATAATTTAGGTTTAATTTTGTGACATGTAATCATTTCTACTTTGTTTTGAAATGTGTGATTAGGGAAAATGCCCTGATATTTAATAAACATGAGAAAGTCTGCAGATACTGGAAATTCAAAGCCACACACACAAAATGATGGAGGAGGTTTAGCAGGTCAGGCAGCATCTATGGAAATGAATAGAAAGTTGATGTTTCAGGCTGAGACCTTTCTTCGGGACTGAGAAGGAAGGGGGGAAGATGCCAGAATAAATTATATTTAACATGTTTGTTCATTATTTTAATGTGAACGAGGATCTCATGTGGTCTGAACATACTGGTTATGTGGTGGGGAAAAAAAGCACAACAGTGCCTCTTTCACCTCAGACTGTCGAAGAAGTTTGGTATGAGTCCCCAGATCCTAAGAACTTTCTACAGGGGCACAATTGAGAGCGTCCTGACTGGCTGCATCACTACCTGGTATAGGAACTGCCCTTCCCTCAATCGCAGGACTCTGCAGAGAGTGATGCAGACAGCCCAGCACGTCTGTGGATGTGAACTTCCCACTATTCAGGACGTTTACAAAGATGGTGTGTAAGAAGGGTCCGAAGGATTATTGGGGACCCAAGTCACCGCAACCACAAACTGTTCCAGCTGCTACCATCTGGGAAACGGTACCACAGCATAAAAGCCAGGACCAACAGGCTCTGGAACAACTTCTTCTACCAGGCCATCAGACTGATTAATTCATGCTAATACAACTGTATTTCTATGCTGTAATTAGTGACTGTCCTGTTGTACAAACTATTTATTACAAATTACTATAAATTGCACATTCAGATTTTTACTCTTCATGTATGTGAAGGATGTAAGAAATAAAGTCAAGATAATTTTGTAACACATTGTATCCTTTCCACAGAAAATGATGATAGCAGCCTGCAGCAGGCTTTGCACCAGTCAGTGTTTATGTCCTCAGCATGCCCCGTGCCTAGTCTGCCTCTCTGCTGGGAGCAGCACAGCAAGCTATTACCTGGAGTTGCTGGCATCACTGCCAGAAAGGTGGCAAAATGGACTATTGATGAGGTGGGTAGGAAGTGTCCTTTTTTAAACAGCATACGTCTTTCTATATTAAAAGCATTGCAGCATTTCAATTGTGTGGATGTATCTGTCTTGGTTAATTGTTACAAAATTCTTACTCCCCTTTATAGCAGTAAGCAACATCATGATATGTCAGATTGGAATAATAGGATAGGTATGTCTTGAAGGAAATTTAATTAAGAGCAGTTATCTCTAGTTCCATTCAGCCTGATTTGCTGTCTCAGGACTATTGAGAAATTTTGAAAAGATCTGTAGTCTCGATATCACCCCAGCATGGAAGGCAGAGCATTATTATTACAGTTTGGAAACATCCAAGCCATTCAAAATGCTCAGCATTTTAACAGAACTTCAGATAGCCATCTACTGGTGATGGCCTCTCAAATGGCATAGTTACACATAGGCAATCTGAGTATATGTGTCTAATTCTCAATGTCACGCACCATCTCCTGGAAGAGAACAAACTGAGACCCTGGTTTTACTTAAGTATCTTTTATTTTGCAGGAAGACAAGGAGTGCTCCTCCTTGTCCATGTTAAGACCTTGGGTCTCTAGTGTCTCAGACTCCCCCATCTCTGTGATCACTATCTTGCACAAAGAATTCAGAATACCCACAAATAGTTCAATACACAATATCCCACCCTCAGCTGTTGACTACACATTATCCTAGTCTTTTATAGCGTGGAGTCAGGTGCGAGGTATACTTGGAACTTTGTGGACCAGGTAGGATGATGCGCACCATATCACTTGCAATAATTCACCATTTTCTGGTTAAGATAAAAGTTTGTGTAATTTTGACTTGTTTGAATGATCTTGTACAAACTGCTCTAAAATTACCAGTCCTCCATGCTATTTAATATAGGCTAATAAATAATGAGATAACTATGTTAGGAAATCAAATAACAAAATTGCAAAATAGCTTTGCAGTTTATTTTAAACATTTACAATGCAATTATTTATTTACTGTGATACAGCATTGAATAGGCCCTTCCAGCCCTTTGAGCCACTCTGCCCAGCATTCCCCCACTTTAATGCTAGCCTAATCAGGGGATAATTTTAAATGACCAACTAACCTAGCAACTGGCACATCTTTGGACTGTGGGTGGAAACCAGAGCACCTGGTGGAAACCCACATGGTCACAGGGAGAACGTAGAAACTCATCACAGGCAGCAGCAGGAATTGAACTCAGACCTCCTGTTCTGTAAAGCGTGCCAACCACTACGCTACTGTACCACCCCAATTATGATATTACTAAACCACTGACGTGCTTAAGGTAGGCAGGCAAACATTAGTAATTGCCGGATTTAATATCATGTTTCAAAGATGGTTTAAATACATCCAAAGAAATCAGTATCTGTTCAATACAAATTCATACTGTGGTCACATCAAACTACCGGTTAAATGATTTTGAAAGGGTAAACATTTGTTTATTTTAAGTTATTCTTAAAATCTTCAACATTGCTGGAACTAAAGGCAATTTAGTGAAAATTTTAACACTTTAGGCTGCTTTATTCTTCTGGATTAGCAGGTTTACATACTCAATGAATGACAAAGCAACAACACCTGTGAAAATACTCAGGAGGTTGTGGGGGGGTGGGGGGGTGGTGAAGTTCCCTTTCAAGATCTGTTTACCCACGTCAAGGACTTGCTTTTCTCAATGTCTTCTCTGTCATCCTCATTAAGGAAAATATACAAACAAAATAATAGGTTGAAATGGATATTTGTACTTGTTGAAGATCTTTACATTCAAGTGAATAAGACTAATTAGTTTTTAATGTTATGAGGGAATTAAAGTGCATATTTTTAGGAAAACCGTTTGCTTGGTTTAGCCCACTATTAAGCGCTCACTTAAACCTCCTGCAACAAAGGACAATGCTTTTAAGAGTACTTTTGTGCCTAATCTAGTTTCCATTTTGGGAGGTTTCAGCAGGAAACAATTCAGAATGTGCAAAAACTCATTATAGGTGTGACTTTTGCTTCAAGGGAAAAAACAGCTGCCGATAGGTCCAAGTTCTAGGTGGCCACTAATTTATATCTTTGATTTTCGAAACAAAACTCTTAGACCCACGGTAATATGTTCACAGTAACTTTGGATAAGGGTTAAATGCCTGATCAAAATATCTCATTCTGTTGAGATGTAGTGGTGAACCATTGGGTTTCATGAAAATAAATTATCATGTTTCCGCCCACACAGTGGAATTCATTGACTGACTTTTTTTAAAAAACTGTAATATTTTCTGTATGGAAGTGAACCTCTGGCAAGTTAATTCATTGAGTAGGGTCAAAGCGTATATCCAGAGCAATGGAAGTGTCTTGTACTGATCATGATGATGGGAATAAAGTCTAGTGCAAGGACAATGCACAACCTTATAGAAATTGAAGAACAATCCAGGCCTTTCTCTCTTCTCATCAGGAAGGAGGAACAGAAGCCACACCACCAGGTTTAAGAACAGTTATTACCCTACACCCATCAGGCTTTTAGAACCATAGAACACTACTGCACAGAAAACAGGCATTCGGCCCTTCTAGTCTGTGCCGAAACTTTATTCTGCTAGTCCCTGACCTGCACCCAGTCCATAACCCTCCAGAACTCTCCCATCCATGCACCTATCCAATTTATTCTTAAAACTTAAGAGCATTTACCACGTCAGATGGCAGCTCGTTCCACACTCCCACCACGCTCTGAGTGAAGAAGTTCCCCCTAATGTTCCCCTAAACCTTTCCCCTTTCACCCTAAAACCGTGTCCTCTCGTATTTATCTCTCCTAATCTAAGTGGAAAGAGCCTACTCACATTTACTCTGTCTATACCCCTCATAATTTTGTAAACCTCTCTCAAATCTCCCCTCATTCTTCTATGCTCCAAGGAATAAAGTCCTAACCTGTTCAATCTTTCCCTGTAACTCAATTCCTGAAGACCCGGCAACATCCTAGTAAATCTTCTCTGCACTCTTTCAATCTTACTGATATCCTTCCTATAGTTAGGTGACTAGAATTGCTCTTGAACCAGCGTGGATAACTTCACTCACATCAACACTGAACTGACTCCACTTCTTACGTTTTCACCTTCACGGACTCTACAACTCATGTTCTCAGTATTATTCTTCTACTTATTTATTTTTACTTGCACAGATTGTTGCCATTTGCACATTTGTTGTTTGTCAGACTTGTTTTGTGTGTGTGTTTTTTTATTCTATCATATTTCTTTGTTCTACTGCAAATGCCTGCAAGAGAATGAATTTCAAAGTAGTATATGGTGATATATACATACTTTGATAATAAATATACTTTGAACAATTTAAACATGAGAAAGAACTTTTTTAGTAATAGATGAGCTGATTAGCACTAATCCACAATCTGCTGCTGCCTTCCAGCTGATTACATTATTACGAGGAATTAGACATACCACCAACAGAGACAGAAACTTTACTAATAAATTATGAGCAAAATGGTAAAGACTGATTAATCCAAATATTTATGTTTATGTTCTATGTCTGTTTTGTTAAATTACTGTGTCTGGTAATATCTGCAGGTATCCGAGTTTATCCTGAGTTTGCCAGGTTGTGAAGAACAAGCCAAAGCGTTTAAGCATGAGGTAAGCTTGAGATGAAACTATCACAATAAATGTTAATTAAATCCCATATTGAAAATATGTATGTGAGAAGGGATTTTACCACCCCCCACACTACTCTTTTTTAGCATAAATGCATCCATAATAATCAACAGCTGAATTAAGCAATATATCATTTTGCAATTCTGATAAATTTCCACCATATATCTACTTAACTAACAGTGTTTGAACTGGAGCAAAATAGTCGAAGTTACTGCTTTCTGTAGTGTTCAGCAAGGCTACGCTGTACTGTATACAATGACTGCACAACAAAGTAATTAAATTGTATTTGAAACATCATGTGTGATCTGTTAAAGTCATCCAAGGTTATGTGATTGGGAGAAACACGTTCATTTAAAAAAATAATTAAAGCAGGCTTTAAACTCAAATCTGTAGATTACTAGATGTAGTTCATTTTTATGATGACACTGGTGTGACCATTTGTTACATGAAAAGGAACTGAGAACTAATTTAGAACGTCTTTTTTTAAATCACCTTATAATTTTCCATACTTAATTATTGAATAATGATGAACATCCTAGCTCTATTATTAGAAAGATGCATTAATTCTATTGAAGTATGTCTATTTTGATTGAGGACATTTAGCAGTCACTGCTGTTACTAATTAAAAATTTATTTCTTGAAACAATGAGATAAAAATTTTTCCTCAGTTATTTTTCTGATTTATTTTGAGTGTGATACAGAATCACTGAGAATGATAATGTAGCTTCGGGTTTTAGATTGTCAAAAACTTTTATCTTTTTGACATCCCTGGTTATTTTTATATTATCTACTCTAAAGAGGTCCTGTGAATGTCATGATTTCCCCTACATATTCCTTTCTGCAAATAATATTTCTCTCTGTCTTAAAAGTGACACCTGGCAACATGTTTAAACATTTAGCAGATCTCTTATGGAGTTGCTCAGAATGAGTAAGAGGAATTATTGTTTATAACAAAAGAAGTCTTTCGCCATACAGACCAGAACATTGAGACTGTTAAGTTGCAGTATCAGTACAGAACACTTCCCATTCTCCGTGCCATACGATTAAAATGATCTATGCAAGTATCTGCAGCGTTGCTTGCCTGCTCATATAACTTGCTCCTGGTCAAGACATCAGGTGTATTTAAGAACTTAACAAGGAGCCCAAGTAGATGGTACAGCCTTTCAAACGTGTTCTGTCATTCATTAACATCATAGCTAATATTGTACTTCATGTTCATTTTCCCTGCTAGTACCACATATTCCTTCGGACCCAAAAATGTATCAATCCTTCTTAAATAAACTAAATGTCAGAATAGCAGAGGATTTATGACTTCATACCATTTTAATTGTAAGTGGCTTTCCTTGAGACCACACCGCTACATTTGTCTGTCCAGTACACTATGAAACATCACTGTGGCTGGCAGTCAGATTTCAATGGTCTGAAACTCTATCCCACTCTGTTCCAAGCGTGTCCACTTCTGATTTAAGGGAGGCAGGTTAAGAGTTAGTACAGTGATGAGTTGGCTAATGATGCTGTGTAGAGCCCCAGACTTGTAAATTAAATAGTTACTAAGATGTGTTTTAGGTCATGGAAAAACCACAGCTGATAGGAGCTGGGAGCAGCTGGATCCAGCAGGCCAGTGCTCTGCCAGCATCACTGGATCTGCAGGGTGAAAGCCATCCTGCCCCTGGGTCTGGGAGTGACATTAGCCCGGCCCCTGGTCTCGGATTGGTAGTATTATATCCTTCACCTGTCTGGGTCTGTTCACACTAGTTTTGTAGCTATGCACCTCTGGATCTGGAACAGTAGTATCATACCAGCAGATGTGCACACCTCCTATCGACCTGAAGACCATCTATAGAGTTCTTAATCTCTTGAGAACAATCTGCTTTCCTGTGCTGCCACTCTGCCTAGTAAATGCCAGCTTCGAAACCTGATGACTGGCCTGGCTGTATGAAGTTAAAGTGAAGAACTGTTATTAAGAACAAGAGAAAGTCTGCAAATGCTGGAGGAACTCAGCAGGCCAAGCAGCATCTATGGAAAATAGGACACTCGACATTCTGGGCTGAGATCCTTCGGCAGGGACTGTCATTAAATGTGGAGGCACCTTGAGTTCTTGGAATTCTGTGTTTCTCAGCTGCTACAAGCACAGCATCGGGTGGCTGTATGCCAGGTGCTTTGGAAAAAGCCTCATTCATCCAGTCTTTCTTCTGTATCACAGGCTGCTTAATTAGTGACTACCCACAAACAATCCAGGCACACTTCCAGGTGGAGACACGGCAGCACTACAAAAGAGAAGCCATGCCACCTCCAGAAATCTGGCGTGAGTCAATGCCTGTGTGCTAAACCTGGCTCTGATTCCTGCACTGCTGGCAATGATGAACAAAAGAGTTTGTTCAGGTGCTGGAAATCCTGAGTTACACACAATGCTGGAGGAACTCAGCAGGTCAAGCAGCATCTATGAAGGGGAATAAATGGTCGCTGATTCGGGCCAGCACCCTTCATTAGAAATGATGAAGGGCCTCGGCCTGAAATGTCAACTGTTTATTCCTATCCCTAGGTTCCGCTGGCAATGATTCCAGGCTTACTATAGAGCTTTGCTTTCCAGAGAGAACAGTGTCAACATCGTGAAGGCAAACTATCAAAGGAAAAGATTGTGGAACATCAGGAGCAATGTTGACCAGACTTGGAAATGTGTGTTCTGTCTATTTCAATGTGTTTAAGTGCTTAACCAGTGATTCAGCTCGGGAAATTTATATTCTTTCAATTGAAGTGATTGAAGTTGGTCCAAAGGATGGACCTTGAATAACATCTCAATCCAGACACTTTGACCAGCCAGGTCGAGTGACACTGGTAAGGCCAGTGACAATGGATGGTGAGGGAGTGGTCAGAGTAGCCAGAAGGAAAAGGCAGAACTACTTTTCCACTGAGCAAAATGCCACTTTCCCATGTCTTCAACTCCACTTTTCTACAGGTTATGTATGACCACCATCTGCAGGATTGATGTGAATTTCCAGAGTCCCCTGCCAACACTAGCAATTTGATATTCCCAATTTGAAAGCAGGACAGTTAGGTCATATGATTCCAGAACAGCAGAAATTCATTTCATGAATTAAAATAAAACATTTCCCAACAATAAGTTTTTAAAGTAGTAATTAAGTAATAAACCTAAGATCCTCATTTTAAATTATTGAAGAAATTATATGGTTTGTATGTTTTAACTTTGTGCAAGATATGTAATATTTAAATGTTTAACCATCATGGCAAATTACTGAATCATTTGGGTTGTAGTAGTTGGGGCAAGTTCAGGCCATATTCAGGACAGTTCAGATTTTTAAAAAATTAAAGAATAAACGATCTTTGTCTGTAATTCACACACAACTATTGTAATTATCAACAATGTAGAGATAGCTAATAATTATAATTGTTCTTTGTTGAAAGTGTACTATTCAAGATAATGTGTGCTATTGTCTTGTCAAATATTTTGACACAGAGCTTCTCTTCTGTGTAATTAGATTCACTCAACATTGTGCAGAATGTATCTCACTAGGGAATAAGCAGAGTTTGCTAATTGCATAACTTCACCAGTCCATCAAAATTAACTTACTGTATACCCAGATGAACAATATGTTTCAAACTTGAAGCATGAAGTATTAAATGTAAAATTGTTCAATGCTATTACAACTGATTCTGGGGAAAGAAAAGGTCACAAGTGGAATTCCATCCAAAGAAGAGCAAGTTAATGCATTTGAAAAGTTCAAACAAGACAAGGGAATATAAGATGACATATTTTTAAAAGTGGCAAGAAATAGAGAAATCTTGCATGGCACATCCACAAATCAATGAAAAAAGGAGGACATGACTAAATCATTGCCTTACCTAACAAAAGAGTAGCGAAGTCATTACTAAATCTCCATTATTTTGGTGAAGTTGGAATGCTGTTAACAGATTTGGTCACCACATCACAGGAAAAATATGATACTGTAGCGGTGTGCTACAAGCAGCGCTAGAATTACGACACGGAGTCGGTAACTGCAGTCGAAAGAAAAAGCTTTATTCGAAAACTTCAGCCTCACTTTTAAGCCTCTGTCAACCGGCCCCCCATGGCGAAGAGGCTCCAAAGCTCTGTGCTCGCAAACCCCCGTAGGCTATCTAATTGTGAGTCGGTTCGCATACGCTAGGAAATGAGCCGCCACATAACCCCCCCCCAGAACCGGCGATACACCCCCCAATGTCCACAGTCTGGGCCAGAACCTGCTTGGGAGGTCGGCCTCTGCGCCGAGGCGCCGGAAACTCGGCCGGTTGCGCCAGGTCCACATGGGCCGGCTTGAGGCGGTCCACCGTGAAAACCTCCTCCTTCCCCCCAACGTCCAGCACGAACGTGGACCCGTTGTTCCGGAGCACCGTAAACGGCCCCTCGTATGGCCGCCTCAGCGGCGGCCGATGCCCGCCCCTTCGTACAAACACAAACTTACAGTTCCGTAGGTCTTTGGGTACGCAGGTCGGGTGCCGCCCATGCTGTGAAGTGGGTATGGGGGCCAGGTTACCGAGCTTCTCGCGAAGTCTGCCCAGGACTGCTGCGGGAGCTTCCTCTTGCCCCCTTGGGGCTGGTAGGAACTCCCCGGGGACGGCCAGGGGCGCGCCGTATACCAACTCGGCCGACGAGGCGTGCAGGTCGTCCTTGGGCGCTGTGCGAATGCCGAGTAGGACCCAGGGAAGCTCGTCCGCCCAGTTGGCTCCTCGCAGGCGGGCCATGAGGGCCGACTTCAGGTGACGGTGGAAACGCTCCACTAGCCCGTTCGACTGTGGGTGGTAGGCAGTGGTGTGGTGCAGCTGAGTCCCCAAAAGGCTGGCCATAGCTGACCACAGGCTGGAGGTGAACTGGGCGCCTCTGTCGGAGGTAATGTGGGCTGGTACACCAAAGCGGGATATCCAGGTGGCGAGCAGGGCTCGGGCGCAAGATTCGGAGGTGGTGTCGGTGAGCGGGACCGCCTCTGGCCATCTTGTGAACCGGTCCACGATAGTCAGGAGGTAACGCGCTCCGCGCGACACTGGCAGGGGGCCCACGATATCCACATGAATGTGGTCGATACGCCGGTGGGCGGGATGGAACTGCTGCGGTGGGGCTTTGGTGTGCTGCTGCACCTTGGCCGTCTGGCAGTGCATGCACGTTCTGGCCCATTCACTGACCTGTTTGCGGAGTCCGTGCCAAACGAACCTGCTGGAAACCATCCGGACAGTTGTCCGGATGGAGGGATGCGCCAAGTTATGAATGGAGTCGAAAACACGTCGCCGCCAGGCTGCGGGGACGACCGGACGGGGCCGGCCGGTGGCGACGTCACAGAGTAGGGTCCTCTCACCTGGGCCCACGGGGAAATCCTGGAGCTGCAAACCAGAGACTGCAGTCCTGTAACTCGGAATCTCCCCATCTACCTGCTGTGCCTCTGCCAGTGCCTCAAAGTCTACCCCTTGGGAAAGGGCATGAACGGTAGGGCGAGAGAGCGCATCCGCCACGACATTGTCCTTACCCGAGACGTGCCGGACATCCGTTGTGTATTCAGAGATGTAGGACAGGTGGCGTTGCTGGCGGGGTGACCAGGGGTCGGATGCTTTCGTAAACGCAAAGGTAAGCGGTTTGTGGTCCGTGAACGCGGTGAAGGGCCGGCCTTCTAGGAAGTACCTGAAATGCCGGATTGCCAGGTAGAGCGCCAACAGTTCCCGGTCAAAAGCACTGTACTTGAGCTCGGGTGGCCGCAGGTGTTTGCTGAAAAACGCCAGGGGTTGCCAGCGACCTGCGATGAGTTGCTCCAGCACCCCACCGACTGCCGTGTTTGATGCGTCCACTGTGAGGGCGGTAGGGGTGTCCATTCTGGGATGTACTAGCATTGCGGCGTCAGCCAAAGCTTCCTTCGTTTGAACGAAAGCGGCGGCGGACTCCTCGTCCCAGGTAATGTTCTTGCTCGGACCCGACATCAGGGCGAACAGGGGGCGCATGATCCGGGCAGCTGAAGGGAGGAAGCGGCGGTAGAAATTGACCATACCTACGAATTCCTGAAGGCCTTTGATCGTGGTGGGTCGGGGGAAGTGGCGGACCGCATCTACCTTAGCGGGCAGAGGGGTCGCCCCGTCTTTAGTAATCCTGTGGCCCAGGAAGTCAATGGTATCAAGTCCGAACTGGCATTTGGCAGGGTTGATTGTAAGACCGTACTCACTCAGTCGGGCGCAGAGTTGACGGAGGTGGGACAGATGCTCCTGATGACTGCCGCTGGCTATGAGGATGTCATCCAAATAGATGAACGCGAAGTCCAGGTCCCGTCCCACCGCGTCCATTAACCGCTGGAACGTCTGTGCGGCATTCTTCAGGCCGAACGGCATGCGGAGGAACTCGAAGAGGCCAAACGGGGTGATGAGAGCCGTTTTGGGGACGTCGTCAGGATGCATCGGGATTTGATGGTACCCTCGGACAAGGTCGACCTTGGAGAAGATCCGGGCGCCGTGCAGGTTTGCCGCAAAGTCCTGAATGTGCGGCACAGGGTAGCGGTCCGGTGTGGTAGCCTCGTTCAGCCTGCGGTAGTCGCCGCACGGTCTCCAGCCCCCCGTCGCTTTGGGCACCATGTGCAGGGGGGAAGCCCAGGGGCTGTCGGACCGCCGGATGATCCCCAATTCCTCCATTCTCTGGAACTCCTCCTTCGCCAGTCGGAGCTTGTCCGGGGGAAGCCGCCGAGCACGGGCATGGAGGGGTGGTCCCTGTGTCGGGATGTGGTGCTGTACGCCGTGCCTGGGCATGGCTGCTGTGAACTGCGGTGCCAGAACCGATGGGAACTCCGCCAGGACCCTGGTGAAGTTGTTGTCGGACAGCGTGATGGAGCCGAGGTGAGGGGCTGGCAACTGGGCCGCGCCCAGGGAGAACGTCTGAAAGGTCTCAGCGTGTACCAGTCTCTTCCTGGGCAGGTCAACCAGCAGGCTGTGAGCTCGCAAAAAATCCGCACCCAGAAGCGGTTGGGCTACGGCGGCCAGTGTGAAGTCCCACGTGAACTGGCTGGGGCCGAACTGTAGCTGCACCTGACGGGTGCCATAGGTCCTTACTGTGCTGCCATTCACGGCCCTCAGGGGGGGACCCGGTGCCCTGCTGCGGGTGTCGTAACTCGTCGGAGGTAAAACGCTGACCTCAGCCCCAGTATCGACCAAAAAGCGGCGTCCCGACCTGCTATCCCACACATACAGGAGGCTATCCCGATGGCCAGCCGCCGTAGCCATCAGCGGCGGCTGGCCCTGGCATTTCCCGGGAACTTGCAGGGCGGGCGGCAACGGCGGGCTTCTGCGCCCCACCGCTGGTGGTAGAAGCACCAGTGTTCATTGGGCCGGGGGTTAGTGGGCTCTGCGGCCGGGCCTGGACTGGTTTGCTGCCGGGAGCGGGGCTGGGAGATCTGTGCGATGGACGCCCCGCTCACCTTTTTGACGTTCCACAGCAAGTCCGCCCGGGCTGCCACCTTCCGGGGGTCACTGAAATCCGCGTCGGACAGCAGCAGGCGTATGTCCTCGGGCAGCTGCTCCAGGAATGCCTGCTCAAACATGAGGCCTGTGTGTCCCTCGGCCAGAGACAACATCTCATTCATTAAAGCCGATGGAGGTCTGTCGCCCAAGCCATCCAGGTGCAGTAAACGGGCAGCCCGCTCGCGCCGTGAGAGTCCGAAAGTCCTGAGGAGCAGAGCTTTGAATTCCGTGTACTTGCCGTCCGCCGGGGGCGACTGTACGAACTCCGCGACCTGGGCCGCTGTGTCCTGGTCGAGGGAGCCCACCACGTAGTAGTAGCGGGTGTCTTCTGAGGTGATCCGGCGAACGTGGAATTGGGCTTCGGCTTGCTGGAACCATAGGTCCGGGCGCTGTGTCCAGAAACCCGGCAGTTTCAACGAAACCGCATGAACAGAGGCGGCGTCGGTCATTTCTGGTCCAAAAATCGTTTGGACCGTCGGGGTCACCAATTGTAGCGGTGTGCTACAAGCAGCGCTAGAATTACGACACGGAGTCGGTAACTGCAGTCGAAAGAAAAAACTTTATTCGAAAACTTCAGCCTCACTTTTAAGCCTCTGTCAACCGGCCCCCCATGGCGAAGAGGCTCCAAAGCTCTGTGCTCGCAAACCCCCGTAGGCTATCTAATTGTGAGTCGGTTCGCATACGCTAGGAAATGAGCCGCCACAATACCACGAAGAGGAGATTTAGAACTATGTTGCCAGAGTTGAAGAGTTAAATGTTAAGAGCAACTACAGGAATTTGGGGTTGCACTTGTTCAAGGAAGAATATTGAAAAGAGATTTAATTCTGTTGTATGAAATTGAAAGGTCTAGACATGCAGAACAGGAAAGACTGGTTTCCTGTGGCAGAGAGCTTAATAAGTAAGAGAAATAGATACAGTTAACTGGTGGAAGGATTTGAAGAGAGTTGGAGATGCATCTTTTCTCGCAGAAGGTAATAGATATTATCAGAATCAGGTTTAAAATCACCGGCTTATGCTGTGAAATTTATTGTTTTGCAGTAGCAGTACATTGCGATACATAATAATAAAAACTATAAATAACAATAAGTATAAATTAATTGAGTAGTGCAAGAAGAAAGGGGAAGAAAATACTGAGGAAGTTTTCATAGGTTAGGTTCAGGTAAGTGTTCAGTATAAGGGTAAGTGTTCAAGTATGCTGGAGAGTTATGAAATCAAAGCCTGAAAACCAAGTGAAAGCAGAAATCCTCGGCACATTTAACAGCTACTCGGGTGAGCAATCAAAGAGCCATAATCTACAAAATTGGAGTTGGCTCCAATTTTGTTTGACTTAGACATATGGACCAAATAGTGACTTTCTCTGCCATAGATTTCTATGATTATATGTTTCTGTGATTTAAGGAAGCTTTCAAATTTTATAAAGTGTATCGTGAACCACAAGAGGCTTGTTCAATTGATTTATACACTTTGGCAGAAACCCAGTCTTCTCATTTTTAACAGAAGTTTGCATCAAAGTTCCTTTTTTAGAAAATGATTTTGGTATATTATTTTCCCCTTGTAACTGTAATAAGACTTGGCTGTAATATGCTAGTATTATTTGCTGTAGTATTAAGCTGTAATACAGTCAGGGCTATCCTGGCAGTGGCAAGGCTCTTAACAATATCTGATCTTAGTTTAGCTTTCATATCGATGTATTTTTTTAAAAAATGAATTTTTGTGGCAAGTTCCTGAATGTACAACCTCTTAACATCACACTGTAGGAAAACTGATTATGAATCTGCTATTCCCAGTTCTCTGCATTGAACTTTTCTTTACTCATCTCATTACTGCCATATTTATTCACTTGCATAATTATTCATTTAGTCATTTACCTCACCTTCCTTTCTATGTGACGTAAATCTGTTTATGATGGATGGAGGTCTATAATGAGTGGTGTTACACAGCGATCTCTACTAGGACTGTGTAGGACACACACACACACACATACACAGTCATATTTATTTGCTTATTTAGAGACACAGCACAGTAGCTGATCCTTTGGCCCCAATGAGCCCATAGAACCATAGAACATTACAGCACAGAAACAGGCCTTTTGGCCCTTCTTAGCTGTGCTGAACTATTTTTCTGCTTAGTCCCACTGACCTGAGCCTGGGCTATATCCCTCCAAACCCTTCTCATCCATATACCTGTCCAAGTTTTTCTTAAATGTCAAAAGTGAGCCCACATTCACCACTTCATCTGGCAGCTCATTCCACACTCCCACCACTATCTGCATGAAGCCCCGTCCCCATGTTCCCTTTAAAATTTTCCCCCTTCACCCTTAACCCATGACCTCTTTTTTTTTTCTCTCCTAGCCTCAGTGGAAAAAACCTGCTTGCATTCACTTTATCTATACCCATAATAATTTTATACACCTCTATCAAATCACCCGTCGTTCTCCTACGCTCCAGGGAATAAAGTCCTAACCTACTCAATCTTTCTCTATAACTCAGTTTCTCAAGTCCCAGCAACATCCTTGTAAACCTTCTCTGCACTCTTTCAACCTTATTAATATCCTTCCTGTAACTCAGTGACCAAAACTGCACACAATACTCCAAATTCGGTCTCATCAATGTCTTATGCAACCTCACCATAACATTCCAACTCTTATACTCAATACTTTGATTTATAAAGGCCAATGTACCAAAAGCTCTCTTTACAACCCTATCTACTTGTGACACCACTTTTAGGGAATTATGTACCTGTACTCCCAGATCCCTCTGTTCTACTGCACTCCTCAGTGTCTTACCATTTATGATGTATGTTCTACCTTGGTTTGACCTTCTGAAGTGCAATACCTTACACTTGTCTGCATTAAACTCCACATGCCATTTTTCAGCCCATTCCTCCAACTGGTCCAAATCCCTCTGCAAGCTTCGAAAACCTTCTTCACTGTCCACTAACCCTCCAATCTTTGTATCATCAACAAATTTGCTGATCCAATTTGCCACATTATCATCCAGATCATTGATAGAGATGACAAAAAACAATGGACCCAGCACTGATCCCTGTGGCACACCACTAGTCACAGGCCTCCACTCAGAGTAGCAATCCTCCACTACCACTCTCTGGCTTCTTCCATTGAGCCAATGTCTAATCCAATTTACTACCTCGCCATGTATACCTAGCAACTGAATCTTCCTAACTAACCTCCCATGCAGGACCTTGTCAAAGGCCTTACTGAACTCCATGTATACAACATCCACTGCCTTCCCTTCATCCACTTTCCTGGTAACTTCCTCGAAAAACTCTAATAGATTGGTTAAACATGACCTACCATGCTCAAAGCCATGATGACTTTTTCTAATAAGCCCCTGTCTATCCAAATACTTGTAGATCCTATCTCTTAGTATTCCTTCAAATAATTTACCTACTACCGATGTCAAACTTACCGGCCTATAATTTCCCGGCTTACTTTTTGAGCCTTTTTTAAACAACAGAATTACATGAGCTATCCTCCAATCCTCTGGCACCTGACCCGTAGATATCGACATTTTAAATATTTCTGCCAGGACCCCTGCAATTTCAACACTAGTCTCCCTCAAGGTCTGAAGGAGTACCCTGTCAAGTCCTGGGGATTTATCTACTCTGATTTACCTCAAGACAGCAAGCACCACCTCCTGTTTAATCTGTACAAGTTCGATGACCTCGTTGCCTTGTTTCCATAGACTCCATTGCAGTTTCCTTAGTAAATACAGATGGAAAAAACCCATTTAATATCTCTTCCATTTCTTTTGGTTCCATACATAGCCGACCACTCTGATCTTCAAGAGGACCAATTTTGTCCCTTACTATCCTTTTGCTCTTAACATACCTGTAGAAGCTCTTAGGATTATCCTTCACCCTGACTGCCAAAGCAACTTCATGTCTTCTTTTAGCCCTCCTGATTTCTTAAGTATTTTCTTACTCTTTTTATACTCCTCAAGCATCTTATTTCCTCCCTGTTGCCTATACATCTCTCTCTTCTTCTTTATCAGAGTTCCAATATCCCTCGAGAACCAAGGTTCCTTATTCTTATTCATTTTGCCTTTAACCCTGTCACAAACATACAAACTCTGAACTCTCAAAATTTATCCTTTGAAGGCCTCCCACTTACCAATCACATCCTTGCCAACCTGTCCCAATCTACGCTTTTTGGATCCTTTCTCATTTCTTCAAATTTGGCCTTTTTCCAGTTTAGAACTTCAACCCGAGGACCAGATCTATCTTTATCCATGATCAAGTTGAAACTAATGACGTTATGATCACTGGAACCAAAGTGTTCCCCTACACACACTTCCGTCACCTGCCCTAACTCATTTCCTAATAGGAGATCTAATATTGCATCCTCCCTAGTTGGTACATCTATATATTGATTTAGAAAACTTTCCTGAACACATTTCAAACTCTAACCCATCTAGACCTTTAACAGTATGGGAGTCCCAATCAATGTGTGGAAAATTAAAATCCCCTACAATCACAACTTTCTGTCTCCTGCAGTTGTCTGTTATCTCTCTGCAGATTTGCTCCTCCAATTCTCGCTGACTATTGGGTGGTCTATAATACAATCCTATTAATGTGGTCATACCTTTCCTGTTTCTCAGCTCCACCCATATGGCCTTAGTAGCCAAGCCCTCTAATCTGTCCTGCCTGAGCACTGCTGTAATATTTTCCCTGACTAGCAAAGCCACCCACCCCCCCCCACCCTTCATCCCTCTGCCTCTATCACACCTGAAACATCGGAACCCTGGAACATTGAGCTGCCAATCCTGCCCCTCCTGTAGACAAGTTTCAATATTGGCTATGATGTCATAATTCCACGTGTCAATCCAAGCCCTCAGCTCATCTGCCTTTCCCACAGTACGCCTTGCATTGAAATATACACACCTCAGAAGATTGTTACCCCCACACACAACCTTACTATTTGTGACTTCGCATGAACTACTAACATCATTTATTTTTACCCTCGTTCCACTACTCTGGCACTCTGGTTCCCATCCCCCTGCATATCTAGTTTAAACCCTCCCCAATAACACTAGCAAACCTCCCTACAAGTATATTGGTCCCGTTGTACAAACCCCATTTCCAGAAAAGTTGGGATATTTTCCAAAATGCAATAAAAACAAAAATCTGTGATATGTTAATTCACGTGAACCTTTATTTAACTGACAAAGGTACATAGAAAAGATTTTCAATAGTTTTACTGACCAACTTAATTGTATTTTGTAAATATACACAAATTTAGAATTTGATAGCTGCAACACACTCAACAAAAGTTGGGACAGAGGCATGTTTACCATTGTGTTACATCCTTCCTTTTGATAATACTTTTTAATCGTTTTGGAACTGAGGATATTAATTGTAGTAGATTTGCAATTGGAAATTTTGTCCATTCTTGCTTGATATAAGACTTCAGCTGCTCAACAGTCCGTGGTCTCCATTGTCTGATTCTCCTCTTCATGATACATTTTCAATAGGAGTTAGATATGGACTGGCAGCAGGCCAGTCAAGCACATGCACTCTTTGTCTACAAAGCCACGCTGTTGTAGCCCGTGCAGGATGTGGTCTGGCATTGTCCTGTTGAAATAAGCATGGACGTCCCGGGAAGAGACATCGCCTTGATGGCAACATATGTCTCTCTAAAATCCTAATATATGCCTCAGAGTCAATGGTACCTTCATATACATGCAACTCACCCATGCTGTGGTCACTGATGCACCCCCATACCATCACAGATGCTGGCTTTTGCACCTTTCGCTGATAACAATCAGGATGGTCGTTTTCATCTTTGGCACGGAGAACTTGACGCCCGTTTTTTCCGAAAATAGCTAAAATGTGGACTCATCTGACCACAGCACACGGTTCCACAGTCTTTCGGTCCATCTGAGATGAGCTCGGGCCCAGAGAACTCGCCGGCGTTTCTGCATAGAGTTGATGTATGGCTTCCTCCTTGCGTAATACAGTTTCAAGTTGCATTTCTGGATGCAGCGATGGACTGTGTTAAGTGACAATGGTTTTCCGAAGTACTCCCAAGCCCAGGTGGCTATAATTGTCACAGTAGCATGACGGTTTCTTAGGCAGTGCCGCCTGAGGGCTCGAAGATCACGCGCATTCAACAGTGGTTTCCAACCTTGCCCTTTACGTACTGAGATGTCTCTTAATTCTCTGAATCTTTTCACAATATTATGTACTGTAGATGTTGAAAGACCTAAATTCTCTGCAGTCTTGCATTGGGAAATGTTCCTTTTGAACTGACTAACAACTCTCTCACGAATTTTGGCACAAAGAGGTGAGCCATGACCCATCCTTGCTTGCAAAGACTGAGCCTTTGATGGATGCTACTTTTATACCCAGTCATGATACCTCACCTGCTACCAATTAGCCTGCTTTATGTGGAGTCTTCTAAACCGGTGTTACTTGAATATTCTGTGCACTTTTCAATCTTATTTTAACTCTGACCCAACTTTTGTTGAATGTGTTGCAGCCATCAAATTCTAAATTTGTGTATATTTACAAAGTACAATTAAGTTGGTCAGTAAAACTATTGAAAATCTTTTCTTTGTACTTTTGTCAGTTAAATAAAGGTTCACGTGAATTAACATATCACAGATTTTTATTTTTATTGCATTTTGGAAAATATCCCAACTTTTCTGGAAATGGGGTTTGTCGTTCAGGTGTAACTCGTCCCTCTTGTATGGGTCCCACCTGCCCCAGAAGAGGTCCCAATGATCTGGAAATCTGAAACCCTGCCCCCTACACTAGTTTCTCAGCCACATGTTCATCTGCCAGAGCATCCTACTCTTACCCTCACTGGCACATGGCACAGGCAGCAATCCGGAGATTACTACCCTCGAGGTCCTGTTTTTCAACTTTCTACCTATGTCATTGGTACCAATGTGTACCACGACATCTGGCTGATCACCCTCCCACTTCAGAATGCTGTGCATGCGATCAGAGACATCCCTGACCCAGGCATCCGGGAGGCAATAGACCATCCAGGAGTCTCTGTCACGACCACAGAATCTCCTGTCTGTACCCCTGACTATGGAGTCCCCTATCACTACCGCTCTCCTCTTCTTCCTCCCTCCCTTCTGCACTGCAGAACCAGACTCAGTGTCAGAGATCCAGCTGCCACAGCTTGTCCCAGGTAAGCCCTCCCCCCCCCCCCCCCCCAACAGTATCCAAATCGGTATACCTGTTTTGGAGGGGAATGGCCACAGGGGAACCCTGCACTACCTGCCCTTTCCCTTCACTCGCCTGAAGAAAAAGAAGAAAACAGAAACTTAACGGAACCTACCCTCACCTCTGCCTGTTTCTCGTCAAAGCCGTCCCACTCCAACGATGGCCGCTGTATATGGCGGTCTTTCATTTAAACCTTGGCGCGCTACGTCAGGCACCTGCGCAGTCTAGCCTCTTTTCCCCGATCAGTTAAAGAAAAGAAAAACGACCTTCTCTCCACGATACTTCAGTCTTCCACTCTCAGCCTCTTGCTTTGTTTGAAAAGGCCACCTGCACAATTACACCTAGGTGACCTACTAGTCCAGGGGTCAGCAACCTTTACCACTGAAAGAGCCACTTGGACCCGTTTCCCACAGAAAAGAAAACACTGGGAGCCGCAAAACCCGTTTGACATTTAAAATGAAATAACACTGCATACAACGTTTTTTTTTTGCCTTTATGCTATGTATAAACAATCTATAATGTGTTGCATTTATGAAATTGATGAACTCCTGCAGAGAAAACGAAATTACATTTCTGCATGCAACAAAAACATTTTGACCTCCGAAAAAAAGACGTTGGGTTGAAGGTTACTTTTAAGTAAAATACTCAACGTCTATTTGAGTCCTTCTTGTATTTATGAAAAACGCCAAACTTAAATTTGCCGCCAGCAGCAAACCAAAAATAACGTCAGCCAGCTGTCAACCTGAAAAATAAAAGGACTATTTCACTGAACAATGAAAACATATGAATATACGTAAAATAATAGGCAATTAAAATATTTATCATACTTGTTCAGGTTGACTCACACCTGACAATGCAGTCGTATTCAGTAGGGATGGATCGATGCTTAGGGGAGTGACCAGGAAGGATAATGTGTTTTTTTCCTCTCTGAACTCACAGAAGCGTTTCCCAAACGATGTTTGCATTGCGATGATTGCCCAATGTAAATACTCCGAATTTATCATGTCGTGACCTTTTTTGAACTCTCTCAAATTGGGGAAGTGAGACAATGTGCCTTTCTGTAAATCTCTGGCAAGCAACGTCAACTTGCGCTCGAATGCCAAAACATCCTCCAACATGTGCAGGGCTGTACGTCCTTACCCCGTTGAAGAGCTGTGTTCAGCGTGTTCAGGTGCGCTGTTATGTCTACCATGAAGTGTAGCTTTTCCAGCCACTCTGGCTGTTCCAGCTCAGGAAAGGTGAGCCCTTTGCTGCCCAGGAAAGTTTTCACTTCTTCCAGACACGCGACAAAGCGTTTCAGCACCTCCCCTCTGGACAGCCAGCGATAAAAACACGTTGTAGCGATGTGCTACACGCAGTCAGTAAACTGCAGTCAAAGATAGCTTTATTCGAACTAAACAGCCTTGCTTTTAAGCCTCCCTCAACCCGCCCCCCATGGGCGCGGATGCTGCAAAAGACACGTACTCACAAACCCCCGTAGGCTATCTCCCTTAACCTGAACGCTGGCTAATTGTGAGCCGGTTCGGATGTGTCAGGAAATGGGTCACCACAAAGTCTTATTTAGATTGTACAAGATCACCATAATCTTCAAATTTAGATTTACATTTCAAAAACTAACAAACTAACATAAAATACATTTTAATTAAATACTGACCATGTAGCGGTGTGCTACACGCAGCGCTAAAATTACGACACGGAGTCGGTAACTGCAGTCGAAAGAAAAAACTTTATTCGAAATCTTCAGCCTCACTTTTAAGCCTCCCTCAACCTGCCCCCCATGGCGCAGAGGCTCCAAAGCTCTGTGCTCGCAAACCCCCGTAGGCTATCTAATTGTGAGTCGGTTCGGATGTGCCAGGAAAAGGGTCGCCACAACCAATTATTTCCCAAAGCAACAGGGAGCCACAGCACAGACGTAAAAGAGCCACATGCGGCTCCGGAGCCGCGGGTTGCCGACCCCCGTACTAGTCACATGGAGAATGTATCCTTACAGACAGTGGCAGAATTAAACCAGATTGCTGGCACAGTAGTAGTGCTGCTGTTACGAACCCCGTAACTGGGTCATTTACCAGCAAGGATAGAGAGGTCCGTTGAAGTCTGATGGTACTATTTTTAACAGTATTTATTAGTAAAAATACACAAAAATAATATCAATGCAAACATACAGATAATATACGTTGTCAATACTAAATCTAAAAGTGCGGGTATAATAATAATCAATAAGAAATAAGCTCTATCGTTGTCTAGGGGATAATGTATTGTCCGATGGAAATATAAAAGTCACTCAGTTCATGCAGGCTGCAGCCTTTGGGGACCGCTGTGTTTCAAAGGTTGGAGAGAGAGAGAGATTTTTGGGAGAAAAACTTGCCGGCTTTTCCTTTTATGATTTCGATCTGTCAGGAGTCCTGTTGGTGTGGCCGTTCACTTGTGGCCTCTCCTTTAGCTAAAGCTGTTCTTCCGTGGCGAGCCCGCCAAACCAGGCAAGGGAAGGACGCACACAAGCCCCCCACCGGCTGTCGCTATTAAATTTCTAGCGTTTCTCCTGGTGCGTCTAAAGGGGTTGTTCCCCAGACCCTCTTTTATCCTTACTCGCGGGGTCTCAGATGTCAATCAGGTTGGGATGATGCAATCCCTCAACCAGCCCACTCTGGTCGTCCCCTGAGGGGCTTCAATGAATAGTACAGTACTCAATACACAATTCCGTCTCCAAGAGACAATGGCCATTATCAGGGGTTTTTGTTTCGCTGAGACCAGGACACATTCCAAACCTTGTGGATTCTCTCTCATTTCCTGGGTCCCAGACCCGAATTAATAGCGATCCTGCGATTTTCAAAAAGGAGGGGGCAACTTTGTACCTTTTGGCCCCTCAGAGTTGTGGCACATTCGTAACACTACGTTAATTGCTATGTTATATATAATATGCCAAATATATTTATAAGACACAGGAGCAGAATTAGGCCATCTGGCCCATCGAGTCTAGTCCGCCATTCAATCATGGCTGATCCTTTTTTTTTCTCCTCCTCAACCCCAGTTCCTGGCCTTCTACCCGTAACCTTTGAAGCCATGTCCAATCAAGAACCCATCGGTCTCTGCATTAAATACACTCAATGACCTGGCCTCCACAGCTGTATGTGGCAACAAATTCCACAAATTCACCACCCTTGGGCTGAAAAAATTTCTCAGCATTCCTGTTTTTCAAGGGCGACCCTCTATTCTGAGCTGTGCCCTCTTGTCCTAGACTCTCCCACCATGGGAAACATCCTTTCCACATCTACTCTGTCTAGGCCTCATCCTTCTGAATTCCAGTGAGTACAGACCCAGAGCCATCAGACATTCCTCATATTATAACCTTTTCATTCCTGTAATCATTCTTGTGAATCTCCTCTGAACCCTCTCCAATGCCAGCACATCTTTTCTAAGATGAGGGGCCCAAAACTGTTCACAATACTCAAGGTGAGGCCTCACCAGCGCCTTACAAGGCCTCAGCATCACATCCCTGCTCTTGTTTTCTAGGCCTCTTGAAATGAATGCTAAGTGCATTTTCCAACATTTGCCACTTTCTTGCCCATTCTCCTAATCTGTCTAAGTCCTTCTGTAGCCTATCTGTTTCCTCAACACTTCCTGCCCCTCCACCAATCTTCGTATCATCTGCAAACTGGGTAACAAAGCTATCTATTCCATCATCTAAGTCATTTATATACAGCATAAAAAGAAGTGGTCTGAACACTGACCACCACTAGTCATTGGAAACCAACCAGAAAAAGATCCTTTTATTCCCACACGTTGCCTCCTACCTATCAGCAATGCTCTAATCATATTAGTAACTTTCCTGTAATACCATGAGCTCTTAACTTGGTAAGCAGCCTCATATGTGGCACCTTGTCAAAGGTCTTCTGAAGGTCCAAATATACAACATCCACCCCCCCCCCCCAATAGTTTGCTATGAGGAGAGGTTGGAGAAATTGGGACTATTCCCAACTAGAGCAGGAGTTCCCAACCTTTGCTCCACGGACCCTCGTTTAATGGCACAAAAGGGCTGGGAACCCCTGCTCTAGAAAAATGGAAGCTGAGGGATTGATTTGACAGGACTTTTTCAAGTTAGGTGAGGCAGGGGCAGACAGCCAGTGTATTTTCCCAAGATTGAAATGTCTGGTACCAGAAGACATGTGTTCAAGGTGAGAAGAGCAACCTGTGAAAATCTGTGGCTTTCACCCCCCCCCCCTCCAGAATGTGGTAGGGACCTTGAATGCACTTTCACTTTCAGGTGGTATGGGGAAAAAAAAGCATAGAAGTGTTTAAAAGATTCTTTAGAAAGGCACATGCATAAATATGCAGCAAGGGAAGAATATGTTAAATGTGTGGGGGCGGGGAAGAGGGATTGGACTAATTTGAAGTCATTGGTTTAATTAGTTTAGCACATCACTGTGCTTCTGTGCAGTATAATGTTATGTTTAACTTTATCTTTACTTAGTTTTTGATCTGAGGTGATGTTCTGTGGGTGGGATAGAGCCACGCAGATGGTATGTTGCTTCCCTGGTGCCAAGATGAGGGATGTCTCGGATCGGGTCCAAAGCATTCTCGAGTGTGGATGAGCAGGCAGAAGACAGTACATATTGGCACCAATGATCTAGGTAGACAAGGTGAGGAGGTCATGAAGAGAGATTTTAGGGAGCTGGGTAGAAGTTGAGAAACAGGACCTCCAGGGTAATCTCTTGGTTGCTGCCTGTGCTTTGTGCCAGTAAGGGTAAGAATTGGATGATTTGGCAGGTGACTGTATGGCTGAGGAGCTGGTGCATGGGTTCAGATTTAAGGACCATTGGGATCTTTTTTAGGGAAGGTTTGACCTGAGCAAAATAAATTGTTTGCACATGAACCTGAGGAGGTCCAATATCTTTTCAGATAGGTTAGCTAGAATTGTTTGAGTGGAATTAAACCTACTAGGCAGCGGCTGGGAACTGGAGTAATAGTGCAGAAGTTGTTGGTTTACAAGCAGGGGCAATGTGTAGTCAGGCTGCTGGTAGGGCAAAATTGCAGTCGACAGGATGAGTTGTAATGTAAAAGGTGGACAAAATTGAAAAAGAAGAATCCAGGTCTAAAGGTGGAATACTTGAATGGAGTAAGATAAATGAACTTGTAGCACAGTTACAGATTGGTAAATATGATATAGGCATCATTGAATCATGGATGAAAGAAGAATTTAGCTGGGAGCTTAATGTTGAGAATACACATTGTGTCAAAAGGATGGGCAGAGTGGGTGGCATGGCTCTGTTGGTTTTAAAAAAAAAGAAATTAAATCGTTAGAAAGAGGTGACATGGTATTGGAAGATTTTGAATCCTTGGGGATAGAGCTAAGGAACTGGAAGGGTAAAAGGACCCTGATGGGAGTTGTATTCTGGATTGGGTTTTGTGCAATGAACCTGAATTGATTAGAAGGTTAAGATAAAAGAACCCTTGGGAGGAAATGATCATAATATGATCGAATTCACCCTGAAATTTGAGAAGGAGAAGCTGAAGTTGGATGTGTCAGTACTACAGTGGAGTAAAGGGAATTATAGAGGCATGAGAGTGGAGTTGGCCAGAATTGATTGCAAAGGAACACTGGCAGGGCTGATGGCAGAGCAGCTATGGCTGGAATTCTGGAAGCACTTCGGAAGGCACAGGGTACATACATCCCAAAGAGGATGAGGATGAAGTATTCTAAAAGCAAGATGACATAACCATGGCTAACAAGAGAAGTCAAAGCTAGCATAAAAGCCAAAGAGAGTATATATAATAGAGCAAAAATTAGTGGGAAGTTAGAGGAGGTTAGGAGCTTCTAAATGCCAACAGAAGGCTTTTAAAAAGTCATTAAGGAGGTAAAGATGGAATACAAAAGTAAACTAGCCAATAATATTAAAAGGGATACCAAAAGTTTCTTCAGATACACAAATTTCTGCAGTGGTCATCGAGGCCTTACAGAGCTGCTTTGAGTTTACTGACTGGAATGTGCTTTGTGAACCATATGGGGAGGACATTAACAGACATACTGATTGCATCACTGGCCACATCAACCTCTGTGTGGACACCGTAATACCATCAAAGACTGCTCGCTGCTTCCTTAACAACAAACCATGGGTCACCAGTGATCTAAATGCTCTTCTTAACCACAAAAAGAGAGCCTTTAGATCAGGAGACATGGAGGAATTGAAACATGTGCAGAGGAGTTAAAGGGGAAGATCAAGGTGGCTAAAGAGGGATACAGGAGAGAGCTGGAAAACAAGCTTGTGAAGAGTAGCAGACAGGAGGTGTGGAGAGGCAAGAAGAACATCACTGGCTTCAAGCAGTTTAGCTATAAATCTTCGGAATACAGCCGTTAATGGGCTAATGAGTTAAACCAATTCTACAATAGGTTTGACAATTGCCTCTTGTTCACTCCCCTCTCAGCACTCCAGCCCAGATGCCGAGGCACCTAATGCTCCCTCAGCACCAACGACTCCCCTGCTCCCTTTTCTCCCCCCACCCTCCAGTTCAACACGTGGATGAGCAACATTGGCTACCACTATCTACATCTCCTCCTTGCCCTGCACCTACCATCCACACCTCCACATACCAACTGTTATCGTCCCAATATTCACCTTTCCCCTCCCCACCCCCAGGCCCTCTTTCAGCAACTCCCCAGACATCATGGACTGACCTTCACGACTGAGCAGGTGAGAAGGATTCTGGGGAGACTCAAACACGGCAAAGCATTGGGACTGGATGCTGTGAGCCTCGGTGTCCTGAAGGAGTGTGCTGAGCAGCTGCGTAGAGTTCTCCAGAGCATTTTCAATCTTAGTCTCAGTTGGGAAAGGATCCCCACTGTGTGGAAAACATCATGTGTGATCCCAGTACCAAAAGTCAACCAAAAGTCTTGAAAGACCACCATCCGGTGGCCCTGACCTCACACATCATAAAGACCCTAGAGAAGCTGGACTTGGCTCACCACAGACCCCTGGACAGATCAATTCTCGACCCCCTGCAGTTTGCCGACCAGGAACACATTGGAGACGACGATGCTGTCATCTACCTGCTGAACAGACCCGGATAAGCAGGGCAGCACTGTGAGGATCATGTTTTTTGATTTCTCAAGTGCCTTCAATACCATATAGATGGGTGAGAAGCTCTGTTCAATTTAGGTAGCCACTTCCATTATATCCTAGATAATAGACTACCTGACTGGTAGACCACAGTTTATGTGGCTTCAGAGCTGTGTGCTAGACATGGCTATAAGCAACACTGAGGCCCCACTGGAGCCTGGACCGACTCCTTTCCTGTTTACCCTGTATACCGCAAACTTAGGATACAAAACTGAATCCTGTCATCTGCAGAAATTCTCTGTGACTCAGCAGTAGTTGGGTGTATCGGGGGAGGATGGGAGGATGAATACAGGGCACTGGTGGAGAACTTTATCAAATGATGCAAGCTGAATCATCTGCAGCTCAACATCAGTAAGACAAAGGAGATGGTGATGGACTTTAGGAAGACTAAGCCTGCACTGCTCCCTGTTACTATTGATGGTGAAGACATGGATGTGGTGAGGACCTACAAGTACCTGGGAGTGCACCTGGATGACAGACTTGAGAGGAGCACGAACACAGAGGTTCCGTACAGGAAAGGCCAGAGTTACCCCTACTTCCTGAGGAGACTGAGGTCCTTTGGAGCATGCAGGCCTCACCTTCACATGTTCTACCAGTCTGTTGTTGCCAGTACAGTCTTCTATGCGGTGGTTTGCTGGGCAATGGCATCAAAACAAGTGATGCCAACAGGCTCAATACATAGAAAGGCTGGCTGTGTTATAGGAACCAAACTGAACACACTGGAAGCTGTGGTAGAACAAAGGACCCTACAGAAAATCCTGGCAATTCTGGACAATGTTTCTCATCCTCTGCATGCCACCTTGGCTGAACAGAGGAACAGTTTCCGTAATAGACTAAGACAACTGTGCTGCTGCAAAGAGCGCTATATGAGGTTATTCTTGCCCTCAACATTCGGCTCTATAATGAGTCAACCTGTGGCCGGGGAAGTGATACTGAGGTAACTTATTTTTTATTCTTTCCACTTCTATTCTAATATTTATAACTGTGCACTTGCAATGCTACTGTGACACTGTAATTTCCTTTGGGATCAATGAAGTATCTACCTATCTATCCATCTAAAGTGTAAAAGAGAGGCAAGAGTGGATATTGGACCACTGGAAAACGATGCTGGAAAGTAATAATGGGGGACAAGGAATTGGCAGATGAACTGAATAAGCATTTTGCATCAGTCTTCACTAGCTAAGTGCAGTGTCTAAGGCTAGAGGACTCAGCCTCAATAATGAGAGGCATCCTTTTAGAATGGAGATATGGAAGAATTTCTTTAGCCAAAGAATCTGTGCAATTCTTTTCCACAGGCAGCTGTGGAGGTCAAGTCTTAATGTATATTGATGGATGAGGTTAATTGGTCAGAGCATTAAGGAATATGGTGGGGAAGGCAGAAGATTAGGGCTGAGAGAAAAGATGGATCAGCCATGGTGAAATGGCGGAACAGACTTGATGGGCCAAATGGCCTAATTCTTCTCCTGTATCTTATGGTCCTATGGAAATAGAGTCATTTTCTCTGTCTATAGTTGCCGCTTGACCTACTAAATACTTAGAGCATCTACTGCCTTTTATCCCTTTCATACGTCTGAAGATGCATTCTGGTATCGATAAGTATGACTAGAACTCTAAAAGATAGTCCAATTGAATTTCTTTGTGGAAGCATATTTCAATATAAATAGTAAATTCTCATTTGGGCTTCTGTAGTGCACCCATCATATACAGACAGAAGTCTCAACATATGAAGTACTTAAGGCAGTATTCTGTACTTGATCATCTGATTTGAGGTGGTAAGTGATCATTCATCTTGTTGCTAGATTTGTACAAACCTCCTCTACAAAGTAAATTTCATCTGTAAACTACAACTTTTCTTTTGCCATACATAAAGGAACAAATAGAGTCAAGAATAGTAAAAACAATTGAGGATTTGTTTTGTAGAAACAAAACTATTTGATATAGAAACCTTTTTAGTACCTGCGCCTTAGGGACTTGATTTATATCTAATGTCTTCCAGGTGATACAAAAGTTGGTGGTGGTGTGGATAGTAAGGAAGGTTGTTTAAGGCTAAGCAGGATGTAGATGAAAGTTGGGTAGTGTATTGGCAGATTGAATTTAATCTGGATAAGTGCAAGGTGATGCATTTTGAAAAGTCAAATAAGGGATAGGACATAAATGGCCATACTGCCATTTGATGGCACACCAGTACCACTCAGGCCTTTGTAAAAGTATCTGCTTGTGATAGAAACATATAAAACCTACAGCACAATACAGGCCCTTCAGCCCACAAAGCTGTGCCAAACATGTCCTTACCTTAGAAATTACCTAGAATTACAATTCATAGAATTAGGGACCCAAGAACGAAAATGATAAAAAAAATAAGCCAAGTGAAATTGAAGAAGCTTTTGAAGTGTTTTACAAAAATCTATATTCCAAAGTTCCAGGGGGAAGCATAACCCAAATTGACACCTTCTTGAATTCTCTAGAGTTACCCATTTTAAGTGAAGAACAAAATAGAATGATGACTGCTGACATAACTGCAGTTGAATTAAAAGCTGCAATTAGTAGGCTTAAATTAAGCAAGTCACCAGGATCAGATGGGTATACGGCAGAGTGGTACAAAGAATTTAAAAATGAGTTAATTCCTGTTTTACACCCCATACTGAACTGGGCTCTAAAAAAGGCACAAATGCCACCCAGTTGGAAGGAAGCGATAATCTCAGCTGTACCGAAAGAAGGCAAGGATAAAATGGAATGCGGGTCATTTAGACCAATATCCGTTCTTAATAACACACACAAAATGCTGGTGGAACACAGCAGGCCAGGCAGCATCTATAAGGAGAAGCACTGTCAACGTTTCGGGCTGAGACATCGACAGTGCTTCTCCTTATAGATGCTGCCTGGCCTGCTGTGTTCCACCAGCATTTTGTGTGTGTTGTTTGAATTTTCAGCATCTGCAGATTTCCTCGTGTTTATCCATTCTTAATGTAGATTATAGATTATTTACCTCCATCATGGCCAAACGATTAGAGGAATTTCTACCCATACTGATACGTAACGATCAGACAGGTTTTATACGACAATGCCAGACACAAGACGATATACAAAGGACACTTCACATTATGGATCATATACAAAAAAATAAAATCGAAGCAATAGTGATAAGCATGGACGCTGAAAAAGCATTTATTCGGTTAATTGGAATACTCTTTACAGAGTTTTACATAGATTTGGTTTCTAAGACAATTATTAAAACTATACAGACACTATATGACAATCCTACTGCTAGGATTAAAATCAATGGATATTTATCAAATAGTCTTACCCTAGAAAGGGGCATGAGACAGGGTTGTGCATGGTCACCACTACTCTTCACATTATATCTGGAACCATTAGCTCAATACATCAGACAAAATGAAGATATCAGGGGAATTACTATTAAAGGGACAGAGCATAAATTGGCTTGTTATGCAGATGACATTTTGATCTATCTAGGGCAGGGGTCAGCAACCTTTACCACTGAAAGAGCCACTTGGACCCGTTTCCCACAGAAAAGAAAACACTGGGAGCCGCAAAACCCGTTTGCATATAAAATGAAATAACACTGCATACAACGTTTTTTTTTGCCTTTATGCTATGTATAAACAAACTATAATGTGTTGCATTTATGAAATTGATGAACTCCTGCAGAGAAAACGAAATTACATTTCTGCATGCAACAAAAACATTTTGACCTCCGAAAAAAAGACGTTGGGTTGAAGGTTACTTTTAAGTAAAATACTCGACGTCTATTTGAGTCCTTCTTGTATTTATGAAAAACGCCAAACTTAAATTTGCCGCCAGCAGCAAACCAAAAATAACGTCAGCCAGCTGTCAACCTGAAAAATAAAAGGACTATTTCACTGAACAATGAAAACATATGAATATACGTAAAATAATAGGCAATTAAAATATTTATCATCCTTGTTCAGGTTGACTCACACCTGACAATGCAGTCGTATTTAGTAGGGATGGATCGATGCTTAGGGGAGTGACCGGGAAGGATAATGTGTTTTTTTCCTCTCTGAACTCACAGAAGCGTTTCCCAAACGATGTTTGCATTGCGATGATTGCAGAATGTAAATACTCCGAATTTATCATGTCGTGACCTTGTTTGAACTCTCTTAAATTGGGGAAGTGAGACAATGTGCCTTTCTGTAAATCTCTGGCAAGCAACGTCAACTTGCGCTCGAATGCCAAAACATCCTCCAACATGTGCAGGGCTGTACGTCCTTACCCCGTTGAAGAGCTGTGTTCAGCGTGTTCAGGTGCGCTGTCATGTCTACCATGAAGTGTAGCTTTTCCAGCCACTCTGACTGTTCCAGCTCAGGAAAGTTGAGCCCTTTGCTGCCCAGGAAAGTTTTCACTTCTTCCAGACACGTGACAAAGCGTTTCAGCACCTCCCCTCTGGACAGCCAGCGATAAAAACACGTTGTAGCGGTGCGCTACACACAGTCAGTAAACTGCAGTCAAAGATAGCTTTATTCGAACTAAACAGCCTTGCTTTTAAGCCTCCCTCAACCCGCCCCCCATGGGCGCGGATGCTGCAAAAGACACGTACTCACAAACCCCCGTAGGCTATCTCCCTTAGCCTGAACGCTGGCTAGTTGTGAGCCGGTTCGGATGTGTCAGGAAATGGGTCGCCACAACGTCTTATTTAGATTGTACAAGATCACCATAATCTTCAAATTTAGATTTACATTTCAAAAACTAACAAACTAACATAAAATACATTTTAATTAAATACTGACCATGTAGCGGTGTGCTACACGCAGCGCTAAAATTACGACACGGAGTCGGTAACTGCAGTCGAAGGAAAAAACTTTATTCGAAATCTTCAGCCTCACTTTTAAGCCTCCCTCAACCTGCCCCCCATGGCGCAGAGGCTCCAAAGCTCTGTGCTCGCAAACCCCCGTAGGCTATCTAATTGTGAGTCGGTTCGGATGTGCCAGGAAAAGGGTCGCCACAACCAATTATTTCCCAAAGCAACAGGGAGCCGCAGCACAGACGTAAAAGAGCCACATGTGGCTCCAGAGCCGCGGGTTGCCGACCCCCGATCTAGGGCAACCAACATACTCTTTACCTGAATTGATGCAATCCTTTGAACAATATGGTCAATTATCAGGATACAAGATCAACATAGATAAAACCCAATTACTTTCATATTACTATAGCCCACCAAGAGAAATTGAAAGTCGATACCCTTGGGCATGACACACAGAGTCTTTCAAATATTTGGACATCATTATGCCAAAAGATTTGGCAAAATTGTCAGAATGTAATTATCAGCCTTTAGATAAAAAAAATAAGGAAGATGTGGCAAGATGGAACCTGATTTCTTTTTTCAGTCTCAGTTCAAGGATTGAGTCTACTAAAATGAATATACTGCCCAGACTGTTATATCTCTTTCAGACCCTACCAATAGAGATTAATCAAAATCAATTCAATGAATGGAACAAGATGCTATCAAGGTATATTTGGCAGGGTAAAAAGCCTAGAGTTCATCTCAAAACTTTGCAATTAGCAAAGGAAAAGGGGGTATGGGGCCTACCTTCTCTTAGAGGTTATTATTTTGCAGCACAGTTGAGAGCTGTGATATGTTGGTGCAACCCATCATATGACGCTCAATGGAAAAACATTGAGGAGCGGGTACTTCCCATCCCCATACAAGCAATTTTGGCTGACAACAACCTGCAAAGGTACATAAATACTATTGATAACCCATGGGTGAAATTGCCTCTTAAAATATGGAAAAATACTATAAAAGAATATAATCTAGAGGGAGATATTGCAATTTTTAAATGGTGTGCATATGACTCAGATTTTACACCAAATAAATTGGATGCTAGATTTAAGGACTGGACAGCGAAAGGAATAACAGTTCTTTGCAACATTATGAAAGAAGGAACACTGTTCAGTTTTGAAATGCTTAAAGAGAAACACTTATTAGAAAAACAAGTTTTCTATCGGTATTTACAGATGTGACAATATGTTAATAAGATGCTTGAGCTCTTTAGAAAAACATATAATTCAGATAATGGTAGGAGAATCATTTCAAGCATGTATAAGGGGTTGTCAAATCTTAAAGCACATTCGACTTCATACATTAAAACAAAATGGGAGAAGGAAGGAGGGATAATTATATCTGAGGAAGAATGGACAACAATATGGAGGTATCAATGGAAGTGTACCAGTTCACAGAAATGGAGGGAGTTTGGATGGAAAAACATGATAAGTTATTTTATTACACCCTCTCAGAAATCCTATTATGATAGTAATCTCCCTGTTTGCTGGAGAAATTGTGGAAATCAAAATGAAAATCATTATCATATTTTTTGGGACTGCCCTGTTATCAAAAACTTTTGGAGGGGGATACACAATGCCCTACAAGACATCTTTAAATATGAAATACCCGTAGAGAATAAGACCATATATTTTGGTTATATACCTCAAGAATGGTTGAAAAGAGATAAATATTTAATGAATATACTGTTGGTGGCTGGTAAAAAGACACTTACTAGGAAATGGTTATCATAGGAGAGCCCAACTTTAAATACATGGATGGAAATTACAATGGACATTTACAAAATGGAGAAGATAACAGCATCTGTTAATCATAAGCTGGAACAATTTGATTCATACTGGGAAAAATGGTTTAACTACATAATGCCTCATAGGCCTGATTTTATTCTCACAAATCAATGAATCTGTTGTAAAAAAAAATCAGTCCCTACTTGTACATAGTTCTTTCCTTTTGCTTGTTTTTTCTTTCCACTCTTTTCTATAAGTGTATACCTCAGATAAATACTTTGTGGAGATTTGTGATAAATATGATTATATGATATATATATGTACAATGTCTGAAATACATCTTATGGAAATGTTTGATGATGAACTTCAATTTTAAAAAATCACAAAAAAGAAATTACCCAGGGTTACCCATAGCCCTCTATTTTTCTGAGCTCCATGTACCTGTCCAGGAGTCTCTTAAAAGACCCTATCATGTCTGCCTCCACAACCATCGCCGGCAGCCCATCCCACGCACTCACCACTCTCTGTGTTCTTAAAAATAACAACAACAACTTACTCCTGATATCTCCTCTGTACCTACTCCCCAGCACTGTAAACCTGTGTCCTCTTGTAGCAACCATTTCAGCTCTGGGAAAAAGCCTCTGACTATACACACAATTAATGCCTCTCATCGTCTTAAACCCCTCTATCAGGTCACCTCTGATCCTCTGTTGCTCCAAGGAAAAAAAAGATGAGTTCACTCAACCTATTCTCATAAGGCATGCTCCCCAATCCAGGCAATATCGTTGTAAATCTTCTCTGCACCCTTTCTGTGGTTTCCACATCCTTCATATAGTGAGGCGACCAGAACAGAGAGTACTCCAAGTGGGGTTTGAACAGGGTCCTATATAGCTGCAACATTACCTCTCAGCTCCTAAAGTTAATCCCACGATTGATGAAGGCCATATGCTTTCTTAACTACAGAGTCAACCTGCATAGCAGCTTTAAGTGTCATATCGACTCCGACACCAAGATTTCTCTGATCCTGACTGGAACTTGCAACTTTCATTTAGACTTTGCTACACATCACTAACTGTTCATCTGGGGGACTGAGATCCACTTTAGTGAGACAGCAATAATGAATGGGAATCAGTAACTTGCTTCCAATTTAGTGAAAAGGAATCAACACAGGTTTTATCTTGTGACCCTGCCAGAAGTTCTGAATACTCATTAATCCTCTCAAGGCCAAAAAAATACTTTGCCCTGTAATCAAAGTGACAGTGGTTGAACATAAATGAAAATGAGTGTAACATTTATATTCTGTACCTATTTCATTCAAGTTCCTGATGCAGGATAAGGAACATGAGATACTAATGATTAAATATTCCAAATGATCTCAGTAAATACTTGCAAATTATGATAACTAAATCTAAGGTTATCCAAATGTGTGCAGTAATTGGCAAGACTTTAATCAGTTTCCATTGGCATTAGAGGAGTTCTTTCATCACTGCAGTGTCTGGTTCAAACTAAAGTGTGTCAGCATTCTTCCATTTCACTGGTAGTTTATTTTCCCTCAAAGATTTTATAAAACTAATATATTAAGAAAAAGTACTTGTTGCCATGAAACCAGCTAGTGCTTTGATCATGCTTCTGGAAAGATGGAGAATTGGTTTTCAGAGGGTGAATATATCGTGACATTCCCCTTGCATGTTTGGCAGTGATGTGCAAAAATCCATGTCTACAGTTCACACTAATTGGACGTTAGGGAATGCATTACCTTTTTGGTTGACAAAATGTTGTGTGTTGACAGACGTGTTGGGCCATACAAGTGCAATCTATTGTTCTAAGCAAAAAGAAATCCAAAGGACAAATTAAAAATTAATAGCCGCAAGCTCATTTGTCTTGCTCTGTTGTCAGATGTAAAATCCTGTGGGCAGGGAATATATAACTTGCCTTATGCAAGAGTGGACAGCAAATTGACTGCCCTTGCAATTGACACTTGTTGCTCGGGTCAGGAAATGAGTAGGGATTTTGAGTAAACCCTATCCTGTCTCTAGGAGTTTGCATATTTTCCTAGAGAATGGAACAGAGTATTCCCTGTAGTCTTGTGGTGAACTACAGCCTCAGGCTGTGCAACCTTTCAGATTATTCTCAAGAATACCTTTGGGGCCATGTGTTTTGATGGCTAGGTGCCTGAAGACAAGCTGGATCATCTGTGGTGCTGTGTAAGCCTGACTTTGCACTTCTGGCTCTTCATCTACACCAGGAAATGGCCTAAAATCTTGTCGTAATTTTTAAGGAAATTTCTTGGAAGTCCTGGGAAACGATTATTATGAATGCAAGAATAAAGCTTAAAGTCTATCACGATGAAATTGACCCCTTAATTGCATGATTAAATATCAAATAATTTGCCTATTATTATCACAAAATGCTGGTGGAACGCAGCAGGCCAGGCAGCATTTATAGGAAGAAGAACAGTCGATGTTTCGGGTTGAGACCCTTCATCAGGACTATCGGGGAAAAAAGAGATAGTAAGAGATTCGAAAGTGGGAGGGGGAGGAGCGATCTGAAACGATAGGAGAAGACAGGTGGGGGAGGGATGAAGCTAAGAGCTGGGAAGTTGATTGGCAAAAGGGATACAAGGCTAGAGAAGGGGGAGTATCATAGGACGGAAGACCTTGGAAGAAAGAAAGGGGGAGGGGAGCACTAGAGGAAGATGGAGAACAGGCAAGAAGTTATTGTGAGAGGGAAAGAGAGAGAAAAGGAAAAAAATATATAAAAATAGGGGTGGGGTAAGAAGGGGAGGAGAGGCATTAATGGAAGTTAGAGAAATCAATGTTCATGCCATCAGGTTGGAGGCTACCCAGACGGAATATAAGCTGTTGTTCCTCCAACCTGAGTGTGGCCTCATCTTGACAGTAGAGGAGGCCGTGGATAGACATATGGGAATGGGACATGGAATTAAAACGTGTGACCAATGGGAGACCGTTTCGCTGAACACCTACGCTCTGTCCGCCAGAGGAAGCAGTATCTCCCAGTGACCACACATTTTAATTCCACGTCCCATTCAAGTTCCCATTCCGATATATCAATCCATGGTCTGCAAAGTGAGTACAGGGAGTTAGTGCTAAGTTAAAAGGCAAGATCTCGAGGGATGTGATCTCAGGATTGCTACCCATGCCACATGCTAGTCAGGCCAGAAACAGGGGGATCATACAGTTTAACACGTGGCTAAGGAGTTGGTGTAGGAGGGAAGGTTTCAGATTTTTGGATCTTTGGGTTCATTACTAGGAAAGCAAAGCCACCCCCCCCCCCTTCTTGCCTGACCTTTCAATACAATAAACTCCCAGCTATAATCTTCATTCAGTGATGCCAACAATATCATACCTGCCAATCTGCAACTATAATGCAAGTTCATCTACCTTATTTTGTATTCTGCGTGCATTCAGATACAACACCTTCACTCCTGTATTCACTCAGTGCCTGTGACTTTCCTCTGTTAGATCATCCCCCTTCTGACTGTATCCAAAGTGGTATACCTGATTTTGAGGGGGATGGCCATGGTGGTACTCCACACTGGCTCCTTAACCCCTTTTCCCCTTCCTGACTGTCACCCAGTTTCCTATGCCCTGCACCTTGGGTGTAACTACCTCTCTATATGTCTATCTACTGCCCCCTCACCCTCCAGAGTTCATCCAGCTCCATCTCCTTAATGCAGGTTGTTAGAAGTTGCAGTTCTTGTCATCAGGGACACTGGAGCTCTCCCTGCCTTCCCACATCCCACTACCCTGCCTTGCATCCCTGCTTTCCTAGCTGAGCAGATATAAAGAAGAGAAGGAAAAAGTAAGCTTAATCAAAAAAGTGAGAAGTTTAAGGGGAACCTGAGGGGAAACTTCTTCACTCAGAGTGTCATAAAAATGTGGAATGCAGTGTGGTGCATGCAAGTTCAGTTGCAACATTTAAGAGACATTTGGATCGATACATGGATAGTAGGGGTATGGAGGGCTGTGGTCCTGGTGCAGGGCAATGGGAGTAGGCAGTTTAAATGGTTTCGGCATAGACTAGATTGGTTGAAGGCCCTGTTTTTATGCTGTAGTTCTCTGTGACTGTGACTGCAGCTTAACGTTCCATGGTTCCATTATCTCAGATGTGATAGAATTAGAGGGATTAAAGGGAAGGGATGACGTTACTAGTTAAGGAAAATGTCATGGCACTGCTTAGTCAGGAGAGACTGGAAAACTTGTCTAGTGAGGTTTTATGGGAGGAACTAAGGAATAAGAAGGGAATGGCCTTGTTAATGGTACTGTACTACAGACCACCCATTGGATTTAGGGGAAAATATTGTAGCGAGATCCCAGACTGCTGCAAGAAACATAATGTTGTGATAGTAGGTGATTTTAGCTTTCCACATTTTGACTGGGACTTCCATACTGTAAAAGGACTAGATAGGATAGAGTCTGTCAAATATGTTCAGGAAAGTTTCCTTAATCGGTACAGAGAACTCCTAATGAGAGAGTGTGGAATGCTTGATCTGCTATTAGGTAATGAGATAAGGCAGGTGACAGAGTTTGTGTGGGGGAACACTTTGCATTTAGTTATAATTTCATTAGTTTCAAGGTAATTAAGGATAAGGAAAGGTCTGGTCCTTGGGTTGATTCTAAAGGCCAGTTTTGATAGTATCAGAAATGATCTGGCAAATGTGAACTGAGACAGGATGTTTTCTGGCAAAACTGTACTCGGTAGTTGGGAGGCCTTCAAAAATGAAATTTTGAGTGTATAAAGTTTTCTGAATAAAAGATAAGGAGAACTGGTTTAGGGAACCTTTGTTTTTGAGCAATATTGAGGCCCTGGCTAAGAAAATAAAAAGGAGGTCCAAAGCAGGTATCGGTTGGTAGGGACAGATAAGGTACTTGAGGAGTATAAGAAATACAAGAGAACACTTAAGGAATCAGGAGGGCTCAAGGAGAGCATGAGGATGCTCCAACCAACAAGATGAAGGAGAATCCTAAGGGATTGTACAGATATGTTAAGAGCAAAAGGATTGTAAGGGATGAAATCGGCCCTCTTGAAGATCAGAATGGTAATCTATGTGTGGAGACGAGACAGGGGAGATCTTCAGTAGATTATTTTTTGCATCAGTATTTACTTGGGAGATGAACATAGAATCTATGGAAGTGAGGCTAACCAGCAGCGAGGTCATGGACCCTATACAGATTACAGAGGAGGAAGTTTTTGCTGTCGTGAGGCTCTGGGGATTTGTCTACCCTAACCTGCTTAACAGGCCGTTCCCTTGGATCCTGTGGCAGGCAAGTGCAGAAATTGCAGGGATCCTAGCTGAGATATTTAAATCACCCTTAGTGACAGTGAGATAGCAGCGAATTAGAGGATAGTTCATGTTGTTCTGCTGTTTAAGAAAGGCTCTTAACAATAGACCAGGAAATTATAGGCCAGTGAACCTGACATCGGTAGTGGGAAAGTTATTGGCAGGTATTGCAAGGGACTGGATACAAGACCATAAAACATAGGAGCAGAATTAGGCCATTTGGCCCATCAACCAAATATATGAGTATTTGGATAGACATGGATTGATTAGGGATAGTCAGGATGGCTTTGTGCATGGTAGGTCATATCTACCTATTTTTATTGAGTTTTTCAAGAAGTTGCCAGGAAAGCTGAAGGCAAGTCTACATGGACTTCAAGTTATTTGACAAGATCCTGTGGGGTTGGTCAAGGAGGTTCAGTTGCTTGACAACTGATTAAAAAAAACTGAAAGAGTTCAAAGAAAATTTACAAGGATGTTGCTGGGTCCGGAGAGCCTGAGTTATAAGGAAAGATCAAATAGGTTAGGACTTTATTCTTCAGAATGTAGAAGATTGAGGGGATATTTGATTTGAAAGAGGTGTATAAAATTATGAGGAGTTTAGGTAGGGTAAGTACAAACAGGCTTTTTCCACTGAGGGTGGGTGAGATGACAATTAAAGGTCAAGAGTTAATGGTGAAAGGTAAAACATTGAGTTAGTAAATTGGAAGCCAATGCGTGGTAGTGGATGGCTGTCTTTCAGACTAGAAGCCTGTGACTACTGGAGTGCCGCAGGGACTGGTGATGGGTCTGTTGTTGTCTGTTATCTGTATCAACAATCTGGATGATACTGGATAAGCAAATTTGCAGGTGCCACCAAAATTGGGGATGTAGTGTACAGTGAGAAAGACTATCAAGGCTTGCAGTGGTATCTAGACCAGATGGAATAATGGGCTGAAAAATGGCAGATGGATTTTAATGCAGACAAGTGTTGCAGTGCATTGAAGGAGCAATATGCGTAGACACAGTGAACGGTAGGGCACTGGGGAGTGTGGTAGAACAAAGGGATCTGGGAATACAGGTCCATAATTCATTGAAAGTGGCGTCACAGGTAGATAGGGTCAAAAAAAAAGCTTCTGGGACCACTGGCCTTCATAGATTAAAGTATTGTGTACAGAAGTTGGGATGGAATGTTCAAGTTGTGTGAGGTGTAAGTGAAGCCTAATTTGGAGTATTGTGTGTAATTTTGGTCACCTATCTACAGGAAAGATGTGAATAAGATTGAAAGAGTTCAACGAAAATTTATAAGGATGTTGTTGGGTCCGGAGGACCTGAATTGAAAGGAAAGATCAAATACAGTAGCTTTGGACTTTATTAATCTAGAATGTAGAAGATTGAGGGGAGATTTGATAGAGGTATACAAAATTATGAGGGATTTAGATAGGGTAAATGCAAGCAGGCTTTTTCCATTGTGGGTGAGTGAGACAGCAACTAGAGATCAGAATCAAGTTTATTATCACTGGCAGGTGATGTGAAATTTGTTAACGTAGCAGCTGCAGTTCAATGCAATTAATAATCTAGCAGAGAGAGAGAAAAAATATTAAGTTAAATGTAATAAACAAGTAAATCAATTACATATATTGAATAGATGTTTTAAAAATGCTGCAAAACAGAAATACTGTATTTTTTTTTAAAGTGAGATGGTGTCCAAAGCAATGTCCATTTAGGAATCAGTTGGCAGAGGGGAAGAAGCTGCTCCTGAATCGCTGAGTGTGTGCCTTCAGGCTTCTGGACCTCCTGATGGTAACAGTGAGAAAAGGGCATGCCCTGGGTGCTGCCTTTCTGAGACACTGCTCCCTAAAGATGTCCTGGGTACTTTGTAGGCCAGTGCCCAAGATGGAGTTGACTAGATTTACAACTTTCTGCAGCTTCTTTTAGTCCTGTGCAGTAGTCTCTCCATACCAGACAGTGATGCAGCCTGCCAGAATGCTCTCCACAGTACAATTATGGAAGTTTTTGAGTGTATTTATTGACATGCCTAATCTCTTCAAGCTCTTAATAAAGTATAGCTGCTGTTTTGCCTTCTTTATGACTACATCAATATGTTGGGACCAGGTTAGATCCTCAGAGATCTTGACACTGAGGAATTTGAAACTGCTCACTCTCTCCACTTCTGATCCCTCTGTGAGGATTGGTATCTGCTCCTTTGTCTTACCCTTCCTGACATCCACAATCAGCTCTTTCGTCTTACTGATGTTGAGTGCTAGGTTGTTGCTGCAGCACCGCTCCACTAGTTGGCATATCTCATTCCTGTATGCCCTCTCGTCACCACCTGAGATTCTACCAACAATGGTTGTATCGTCAGCAAATTTATAGATGGAATTTGAGCTATGCCTAGCCACACAGTTGATGGTGAAAATCAAATGTTTAAAAGGAAAATGAGGGTATACTTCCTCACTCAGAGGGTGGTGAGAGTGTGGAATGAGCTGGCAGTGTAAGTGGTGGTGTGATTTCAGACTCAATGTTAAGAGAAGTTTGGTTAGGTGCATGGAGGACTATGGTCCTGGTGCAGGTTGATGGGAGTAAGCAGGTTAAAGGGTTCGGCATGGACTAGATGTTTCAAAGGCCTGTTTCTGTGTTATAGTTTCCTATGGCTCCATTTAAGTATTAACTCTAAGTAAGCCTGTTGATATATGAAGGTTCAGCTTTTTTTGTCGATAGTAATTGAACTAAATTTCATGTGCTGAAGTTTTCTATGACTAAATAGAATCCAAACTCCTCCATCTGTTTTTTATATTTTAATTGCATATGACCATTGCCATGTCATGAGTAGGAGCTCCTTTCTTGATGTCATCCTGCAGGGAGAAGTACACTCAGTGGGCACTCTATTAGATTCAGGAGATACCTAATAAAGTGTCCAGTGAGTGCATGTTTGTGGTTTCTGCTGCTGTAGCCCATCCGCTTCAAGCTTTAACTTGTTGTAGATTCACAGATGTCCTTCTGCACACCACAATTGTAATGCATGGCTAGTTGAATTACTGTCGCCCTCCTGTCTGACCTTCCTCCACTCACCTTTTTCATTAACAAGGGATTTTTGCCCTCAGAACTGCTCCTCATTGGATATTTTTGTCCTTGTTTTTCGTACCGTTCTGTGTAAATCTTACGGACTATTTTGCATGAAAGTTCCAAGAGATCAGCAGTTTCTGAGATGCTCAAGTCACCATGTCTAACACCAACAATCACTCCACAGTTAAAGACACTTAGGTCACATGTCATCGCTATTCTAATGTTTGGGCTGAACAACATCTGAACCTTTTGACCATGTCTGCATGATTTCCTGCCTTGTGGTGCTGCCACACGACTAGCTGGTTAGATGTTTGCATTAGCAAGGTGTAAGGTACGCACTAAATGTATTTTCTTTAAATATTTAACTGTTAAGTTATATGTTCATTTTAATTGCTATAAACAACTGGTGAAAAATCAAATCAGTTCAGCCCCAGATTACTTTTCCCTTGGATATCACAGTAAATTGTTCATTAGTGTGCGGAGTGTTAAATTCAGTATATACTTACAGTTATGCTGGATTAGAGTGAAATAGAGCTCAGACAGAGCAGATGTTCCCTGCCGTACATCTTGTTGGTCATGGATTAACATTGTTGGTTTCTAGAGCATTTTATGATGTGCTGCGTTTCTATTCTCAGCTGGGCCGTGGGGGAGAAGTGCAAATAAAGGGCTTGGTATTTGTCAGAGGGAGGGAGAAGCTGGAGAATGATTATATTTCCCCAGCTGCAGCTGTTCTTTGACATCATGAGGAAATCAAACAGCAGGCCTTCCCACTTTACTGCTGTATTGGCCCTGAAGATAAAGAAAATATGAAATGCAGAGAAGATGTTTTAAAAGAAAATAATATTCCTTGTTCGTTTTTACGGCAAGTAAACTACATAAATGAGGTACTGGAATTTAATAAATAGTCATAATGGTGGAACATCAGACCTACAGCATTACAATTTGTTTCTGATATGGTAAGGAACACATTTCAGGGCTATAATTTGTATTCTGCTTCATACATGTGTCAATTACAGACTACAATTTACAGGAAATTAAGGTTGATTTGTTAATATAAATTTATAAATATTGCAATAAATGATGATAAAAGATTTGTTGCCTAGAGATCATTGTCTTAAGTTACAGATCTATACATGATTAGTCACTAGTATTGTTATATGCAACATTGAACCTATTTCATTGTTTTTCCTTTGTCTTCAGCAAATTGATGGAGAAGCATTTCTACTACTGACTCAGACTGATATTGTGAAAATAATGAGCATTAAACTAGGACCAGCTCTGAAAATCTACAATTCGATCCTTATGTTTAAAACTGCAGAGGAAAACGGACAGAATGAGCTTTGAAACAACTGGAGGTACAGCATCAGAGCTGTAGATAATCTGTTTTTCAATTAAAACTCATCTTTAATTCAAAGCACAAGGACTCGATACTAGAATGGACTTCCAAAACAATACTACTGGAATATTACTGTTGACTTGGCAGACTCAGTGTGCTTGCATGTTCAGCAGTTCTAAAAATTGAGCTCATCTCCCATTCATTTCCTCAGGACTTAATTATGCAAATACCCACCCAAGTAATTGACCTTTATATTGTATATTTAAACATGGCTGAAGGGTTTTTTTGTAAAGAACTGGACATCTAATGTATCAGACACTAAAATGGATTAGTTGTTAATTTTTGCCTCTTTTTGTTTTCAGTGGAATGGTTTGGTTTTGTTGGTTGTGTATAGAATTATTTGATATCTGGTAATGTAACATTTCATTTTCCAAAATAATGAAATGTACACAAGGATATATATTTTCAAACTTTAGCATAGTTGGATTTAATTTAACTATTTGATTGTATGCATCTTAACTTAATATCCAAAAGTAAGCAGGAAACTCTAATTGAGACACAGAATTGGCCTTCTCACTTTTAGTTAAAATGTTCTTTGGTTTATTGAGTATTGTGTTAATTCTTGATACAATAACCATTTATGTAAATCACATAAATTAAAGGATGAATGAACTGCAGGTAAAGTCAAACTTTGTGACAAACTTGCGTTAAAAAACTGAGACAGGTCTTCTGCACATTGGACACTTTCTGGACTGGAGCATCAGAAGGAAAAGTTTGCAAGCGCAGACCAACATATTAATAATTTTCTGGTCATTCATGAAAGCGACTAGAGAGTTGGGATTGCTATCCCAATATTCCTCGTAAATTTCCCTCTTATTTAAACGATGTAATTGATTCTACATATTCAACCAACAGGAACCACGCATTCCATATCCTGACAATCTTTGTGAAGTTATCAATCCTGGATTTGTTTTTAAGTGTGTTTTTTTTTCCAGATCAAAAGTAACTAACCTTGGTGTGATGTAAATTAAATTATAGTCATGAGTTGAATATGTTGTGCAATAATAGCTTTGATTTGAACTAGACTGGTTGTTAATAATGGGAGGTTTGCTGCTGAACTTTGCAATACAAGAACAAATTATTGTTATTTAGTGCCTTTCACAAGGCACTTCATAGGGATATTGCCCTATTACAGTATCTCCAAGTCACAAGGTATTCAGGCAGATTGCCAAAGCTAGTCATTTTTCAGAAGTTTCTTCAAAGGAAAGATAATGAGGCAGAGAGGGCTAGTGTGTGAATTCCAGAGCTTATGTGCTGTTGAAGACACCATTACCAATTAAATTTTCAAATGATTGAGAAGGTTGTAGAGCAGGAGGAGATTAGAGGGATGTGTAAGCCAGGATGAGATTTTTTAAAAATGGAGACAATGTGTAACTAGAAGCAAGCATATGTCCACAAGCACAGTGTTTGAAGTGTGCACAGAATTTGTATAGTTGGTAGCATATGGGCAGCAGAGTTTTCAGTATTCTGAAGTTTATACAGACCACAGCAAGAGGTTAGCCAGGACCACACTAAAACCTCGAAGTGAAAAAAGGTTAATTGATCCATGGGAAGGGGAGCAGAGTTGTGTAATCTCATAGAGGTGGGCATGGGTGTTGTTAATGGTGACATGCACATGGTTAAGTGTGGTACCAAGATGCAGTCTGGTTCTGTTTCAGATAGATACCAGAGATTTGGATGCAAACAAGTGGCAAAGAAATAGAGTTTGCAGTAGTCACCAGCGATAATGCCTTTAGACTTCATGATATTTAGCTAGAGATTTTCCCTTTATATGGTGCTACATATATAACAAGAATTTGTCCAAATAATTTGAAGAGGCGTTGGGTGTTATAGGGCTACATATTTGGGTTTTGCTTTTGAACCGCAAGAGACTGCAGATGCTGGAAATCTGAAATTTTAAAGTAAAGGGGAAATGGTAGAAATGCTCAGCAGGCAGCGCAGTATAGGTGGAGAGAGATACAAACTTAATATTTCATGTTGATGATCTCCTTTCTGGTGAAAGTTCATTAACCTAAAGCATTAATTCTGTTTCTTGATCAATAGATGCTACCTGACCTGTTGAGTATTTCCAGCATTTTCTGCTTTCAGTTACAGAAGATTTTATAAATCACTTCAAAGCAGAAACAGTACTGTTTCAATTGCATCTTACTACTCTTTTATAAAATTCTTGTTCTTTTTGGTCTGAAAAACTAAAAGAAGCCCATTTGGTCAAGTATAAAGCCACTTCTGTTTCTTTGAGATTAAGATTGACAGTCCACTCATCCTGATACAGATATTCCATTATTCTTTGAAGCCTAAAGATTTGCTGTGAGAAATAATCAATGCAAAAAAAAATTGGCGACATTAGCTATCTCAATTGGTACCATTTAAGGCCTTTGCACTACAGCACAGTAGGTTTTAATGGCAGATAAATTACCTCAGAGCAGATTTCATTCATATTATCCTTTATCTTATGTGGGAAACTGTGTGCTATCCTTTTACTGAAACAAATAAATAATATTTGAATGTTAAAAAAGTTGTGTGTCTGTTTGTACATTGTCAGCTAAGGAAATGCTTTAAAACATACTTTATACATGGAATTTCCCAAAATTGTCAGAAAATTTGCACTTTTTAGGACAAATTTTTTTGGATGTTCGTTAACATGAAGATACTGCTCCAGATTGCACAGATGACTAGAAGCAGTGGTTATTGAGTACCATTAGCTGAAGGAGCAAATATATTTTAAAACAAATATCCCTTTGCAATGCCTTCTACTTCCTCAGTGGCAGATCCCAATCAGTTCGTCTTGGCAACATCCCCACACTTGCCATCAGCACAGGTGTACCACAGGGCTGTGTGCTTAGCCCCCTGTTCTACTCACTTTATAACTATGATTGTGTAGTTAAGTACAGTTCCAATGCTGTTTTTGAGTTTGATGACATCGTTGTTGTTGGGTGAATCAAAGGTGGTGTCGAATTGACATATAGGAAGGAGATTGAAAATCTGGTTGAGTGGTGCCACAACAGTAACAATGTTGTGTTCAATATCAGAAACCAAAATGCTGATTCTTGACTACAGGAGGAAGAAGCCATAGGTCCATGAGCTAGTCCTCATTAAGGCTACAGAGAAGGAGAGACCAATAGCTTTAAATTCCGTGGTGTCAGTGTTTCAAATGATCTTTTCTGGGATCAGCACCTATATGTCATCACAAAGAAGGCTCAACAGCACCTCTACTTTCTTAGAAGTTTCTGTAGATTTAGCATGTCATTTAGACTTTGACAAATTTCTATTGATACACAGTGGACTCATTGCATCACTGTCTGGTGTAGAAACTTCAACTACTCAGAATAGAAAAGGCTACATAAAGTGATAGATACAGTCCAATCCATCAAAGGCAATCTCTCCCCTCCACTGAGTATATTTACATGGAGCACTGCCACAAGAGCACATCATCAAAGACTCTGCACAGCACTCTTGGTGTAAAAAGCTTACCTCTGATATCCCATTATACTTTACTCCAATTGCCTTAAAAGTATGTCCTCTAGTATTAACCATTGTCACCCTGGGTGTAAAAAAAAGCACTGGCTGTCCACTCTATACCTCTTACTATATACATCTCTAACCAGTCCTTTCTCATTCTCCTTTGCTCCAAGGAGCAAAACCCTAGCTTGCTTAATCTAACTTCATAAGACATGCTTTCCAATCCAGGCAGCATCTTGGTAAATCTCTCTAACCCTTCCACATCCTCTCTATAATGAGGCAACAAGAAATGGACACAATATTCCAAATATGGTCTAACCAGAGTTTCATAGAGTTACACTATCTCAAGGCTCTTGAACTCAGTCCCCTGACTAACAAAGGCAAGAACACCACTCTCCTTCTTAACCACTCGATCAACTTGCGCAGCAACTTTGAGGGATCTATGAACTTGGAGACAAGCCCTCGGTTCCTCCACACTATGAAGAACCTTGTCAATCACTTTGTACTCTGGCTTCAGGTTTGACCTTCCAAGTGAATCACTTCACACTTTTCCAGATTGAACTCCATCTGTCACTTCTCAGCCCAGACCTGCATCCCGTCAATGTTCCGTTGTAACCTGCGACAACCTTCTACACTATCCGTAACACCACCGTGTCATCTACAGACTCTCTAGCCTCCCCTTCCACCTCCTCTTATATTTCATATATAAAAATCACAAAGAGCAGTGGTCTCACAACTGATCAGTGTGTAATACTACCAGTCACAGACTCCAACTATTGCCACCCTCTGCTGTGGAAAGCAGCCTCTGTCCAGGTAATCAAGTTTCCCTGGATTCTATGAAAGTATATTAATATCCACACTCAACCATCCTAGTCCCCAGCTGGACTTCTTCATCCTATTCTCCATTAAGTTGAGTTCATCCAAAATACTCTTGCATTTGTACTATCACATTTGCCCACTGCACTATGCCTACTGAAGGATTTACAGGAAGATGTTGTTTCCTGCTCAGCATTGCTGCCTGCCTCATCTGTCCTAAGGTCAGCTGTAGGGTCATCAGCCGGGTACCACTATTCATTGATGTTTCACTCCTTTAGCCCTGGTATATCTCCTGGTGGTGGAGCAGTGACAGGGACATCTCCCTACCTCCCCCTGAAGCTTCCAATGGGGTTAGTTGGTCCCCCAGTTTCTGTCCTTCCTCCTCAGCCACAGCCAAAAGCTGCCCTTTTCTGCCTCTTCAGCCAGCTCTCTAGTGGCCCTCCTGAGCCTTGCTCCTGTCATTTCCATGTCACAGAACAACCTTGCCGTAGATGCGCTGACAAAGCCCCGGCATCCTACCTCCACAGGGTAGATCATGGTCCTCCAGACAGCTTCCTCACACTCAGCTGCCAGGTCTGAGTACTTCAGTGTAGAACATAGAAATCTACAGTACATTACATGCCTTTTGGCCCACAATGTTGTGCTGACCTACTTAGAAACTATGCCCTATTGCATAGCCCTCTCTTCTAAGCTCCATGGACCTATCTATGAGTCTCATAAAAGACTCTATTGTGTCCACCACTGTCACTGGCAGTGCTCACCACTCTCTGTGTAAAAACCTTACCTATGACATCCTCCTTGTATCTACCTCCAAGTACCTTAAAACTATGCTCCCTGTGTTAGCATTTTAGCCCTGGGAAAAAGCCTCTGACCATCCACACGATCAATGCCTCTCATCACCTTATACAATTCATCAGGTCACCTCTCATCCTCCATCGCCTCAAGGAGAAAAGGCCAAGTTCACTCAACCTATTCTCATAAGGCATGCTCCCCAATCCAGGCAACATCTCCTCTGTGTAAGTGGAGTGTAAGCCTCCTCTGTACACTCTCTATAGTATCCAAAGTATTTTTATTGATCTCAATTTTAAAACTTCTATCCATGTTTTCAAATCCCTCTCTGGTCTTGCATAATTTTAGCTCATAACTTCTCCAACAAAATAACCTGGTAAAATATTAGTGTGATGAGCATCTTTATTTTTGACCATTTTATCATTGGCAACTGTGTTTAGTTGTCAAGGCACCAAACTTGCGAAATTTCCTTTTTAAACCTGTCTCCTTATCACTCCCTCCTTTAAGGAAATTTTCCTTAAAATCCACCTTTTTGACTCTGCTTTTCATCATCTGCCCAAACCTCCCCTCAAAAGAAATAAAGTGTCAGTTTTACTCGTTGAACCCATACAAGTTATTGTTGGTTGACCCATGATATTAAATTCATGATTCAACTATCAGCCAACTCAGGGTAAGGACACTTGATAAAATCACTGGATAATTCACAGAGTATTTCTGAGTTGGAAGAAACGGAAATATATAGGTTGATCCTTAAGTTGTCAAAAAAAAGTTCATAACAATTTAGGACTTGAGAGCATTGATTTTATAAGCAAGCAATGAAAGCAGTTTATTAGTCTGCAGCCATAATGCATACAAGACATACCTCATGACTTCAGCAACGTCCTACTGAATACAGCAATTTCGAGCTATGCAGCCACCAATTATCAATAGTTTCCAAAGGTTACAGCTACTGGTCGAATGGCATTAATGACTGCTTTCTAAAATAAATGTCTTTAACTCATTTTCATATTGCTCTTTCTCATGGTAATGACCAAATGTAATGCATCTTCCTTCAAAGTCAAAACAAAAGAGGCTAGTGGTTTTGACCCAGTATGCATGGAATACAGTCATCACCAAGGAAACATGCCCTTCAGCCCAATTTGTCTATGCTGACAAAGATGCCCTTCTGAGCTAGTCCCATTTGCCAGGGGCTTGTCCATAAACTTCTAAACCTTTTCAATCCATGTACGTGCCGTAAAAGTTGCTATTTTGCCTGCCTTAATCACTCCCTCTGGAAGCCAATTCCACATACCTTCTATGTAAAAGTTTTGCCCCTTAGGTTCCTCTTGAATTGTTCCCCTCTTACCTTAAACTTGTTCCCTCTAGTTCTTTCCTATGCTCCAAGGACAAAAGTCCTGGTCTGTCGAATTGCTCCCTACACCTCAGCTCCGTAAGCAGGGGACATGTTCGGCACAGTTTTGTGGGCCGAAGGGCCTGTATTGTGCTATATATTTTCTATGTTTCTATAGGTCTTGGCAACATCCATACGTCAGTTTAATAACATCTTTCCTATAGCAGGCTGACAAAAAAACACAATATTTAAATAGTTGTATAGACATATTGCCAAAAATAGATTACACCAAAATCAGTATCATCTCTGACCTCAATGGCTGCCAGTTGTTTCAACTATAAATCCCACATTTCCTGACAATGAGGGAGCACTACAGAGGGGTAAGCCATACAGTCACGAATGAATTGCAGTCACAAAGGATGTTCACAGCAATAAGAGATGAGTATAATAACTGAACACAATTCAAAGTAAATGCTTCATCCTCATTCTGTTCAGACTGGGCGATGAGTCTGGAGTTAAGGTCTTCTTGCTTCCAAGACAATAAACATTCCTCTTAAATTTTGTGTCAGCCACCATAGGGAGTGTATTTCTCCTTGGTAGGTTAACACCTTGTGAACCATCACACGTGCATCACAGATATTAAGACCATAAGATATAGGAGCAGAATTAGGCCATTTGGCCCATTGAGTCTATTCTGCTATTTCATCATGGCTGATCCATTTCCCTCTCAGCCCAAATCTCCTGCCTTCCCCCTGTATCTCTTCATACCCTGATCAATCAAGAATCTATCAACTTCTGCCTTAAATATACATAAAGACTTGGCCTCCACAGCTGCCTGTAGCATCAAATTCCTCAGATTCACCACTCTTTGGCTAAAGGAATTCCTCCTCATCTCTGTTGTAAAAGGGTGCACCTCCAATCTGAGCCTGTGTCTTCTAGTATTAGACTCTCCCACAGTAGGAAACATCCTCTTCACATCCTCTCTATCAAGGCCTTTAACCATTCGATAGGTTTCAATTAGGTCATCCCTCATTCTTCTAAATTCCAGCGAATATAGGCACAGAGCAATCAAATGCTCTTCATATGACAAGCTGTTTAATCCTGGAATCATTTTCCCTATTTCCTCAAAACTACCTGCTCCTCCACCTATTTTCATGCCCTCTGCAAACTTTGCAACAAATCCATCAATTCCATCATCCAAATCATTGACATATTTTTTTTGCTGGTGGGGGGTGGGGGATTGTTGCTCGCTGCCACTTCCGCATTGGCGGGGGGGAGCTGAAGGTGAATTTTGGGGTTCTTACATTAACCTGTTGTTCATTCTTTAGGGCACTTCTTTGGTTTTGTGGATGCGAGAAAAAAAAAGCATTTCAGGATGTATATTGTATACATTTCTTTGACATTAAATTAGACCTTTGAACCTTTGATATAGTATATCAGTCCCAAAACAGACCCCTGTGGAACACCACTGGTCACTGGCAGCCAATCAGAAAAAGCTCCTTTTATTCCCACTCTTTGCCTCCTGCCAATCAGCCACTGCTTTATCTATGCTAGAGTCTTTCCTGTAACAACATGGGCTAGTAGCTTGTTTAGCAGTCTCACCTGTGGCACTTTGCCAAAGGTCTTCTGAAAATCTAAAGGCCTTCTGAAAATCTAAGTGCAAAACATCAACCAATTCTCTTTGTCTACCCTGTTTGTTATTTCTTCAAAGAATTCCAACAGATCTGTCAGGTAAGATTTTCCCTTGAGGAAACCTTGCTGACTATGGCCAATTTTATCGTGAGCCTCTAACAATCAACTTCAACATCTTCCCAACCACTGAGGTCAGACTAACTGGCCTATAATTTCCTTTCCTCTGCCTTTCTCCCTTCTTAAAGAGTGGAGTGACATTTGCAATTTTCCAGTCCTCTGGAACACTTCCAGAACCTAGTATTCTTGAAAGATTATTATTAAAGTCTCCACACTCTCTTTAGCTACTTCTTTCAGAACCTTGGGGTGTACACCATCTGGTCCAGGTGTCTTATCTACCTTCAGACCTTCCAGTTTCCCAATAAATTTTACTCTGGTAATGGTAACTACACACACTTCATGACCCCTGACACCTGGGACTTCCACCACACCGCTAGTGTCTTCCACAGTGAAGACTGATGCAAAATACTTATTCAGTTCATCCATCATTTCCTTTTCTCCATTAATACCTCTCCAGCATTGTTTTCCAAAGGTCCGATATCCACTCTCAACTCTCTTTTACACTTTATGTATCTGAAGAAACTTTTGGTATCCTCTTTAATATTGTTGGCTAGCTTACTTTCGTATTCCATCTTTGCCCTCTTAATGACTTTTTAGTTGCTTTCTGCTGGTTTTTAAAAGCTTCTCACCTCTAATATCCCACTAACTATTGCTGTATTATTACCCTCTCTTTGGCTTTTATGTTGGTTTTGACTTCTTTTGTTATCCACAGTTGTGTCACCTTTCCTTTAAAATGCTTCCTCCTCTCTGTGCTGTATATATCCTGTGCCTTCAAAATTGCTTCCAGAAAATCTAGGTATTGCTGCTCTGCCGTCATCCCTGCCAGTACTGTCGTCCTTCCCAAGCAATTCTGGCTAACTCCATTCTCATGCCTCTGTAATTCCTAGTAATGCTGATACACCTGACTTTAGCTTCTCCTTCTGAAATTTCAGGGAGAAATCGATCATATTATGATCACTTTCCCTTAAGGGTTCTTTTACCTTAAGCTCTGTAATCAGCTCCACAACACCCAATCCAGAATAGCTGACCCCTTAGTGGGCTCAACCATGAGCTGCTCTGCTCTAAAAAGCCATCTCATAGGCATTCTAGAAATTCCCTTCTTGGAATCCCACACCAACCTGATTTTCCCAATCTACCTGCATATTGAAATCCCCCATGACTATTGTAACACTGCACTTTTGACAAGCATTTTCGGTTTCCCAGTGTAACTTGTATACCATACTGTTTGGGGGTCTGTACACAACTCCCATCAGGGTCTTCTTACCCTTGCAGTTCCTCAGCTCTATCCACTAAGATTCAACACCTACTGACTTCATGTCACCTCTTCCTGATGATTTAGTTTAATTTTTTACCCACAGATCAACACCACCTTCTCTGCTCTTTTGCCTATCCTTTTGATACAATGTATATCCTTGGCCATAAAGCTCCTAGCTGTAATTTTCTTTCAGCCTTAATTTAGTGATGCCAATCTGTCTCTGTGCCACACGTTCATTTACCTTATTCCGTATACTGCATGCTTTCAAATGTAACACCTTCAGTCCTGTATTCACTATCTTCTATTTTGTCCACCTTTTACGTTGCACCTCATCCTGTTGACTGCAGTGTCGCCTTATTATCAGCCTCTCTACACATTGCCTGTTTGTAACCCAACTACCCCATCTTCCACACCATCACTCCATTCCCCACCGCCCTGCCAAATTAGCTTAAACCCATTTGAGCAACTCGAGCCAAACTGCCCACAAGGATGTTGGACCTCCTCAGGTTCAGGTATAACCTGTCTCTTTTGTATAGGCCATACCTTCCCCAGAAGAGATCCCAATGATCCATAAATCTGAATCCCTGTCCCCTGCACCATATCCTCAGCCACACACTTACCTGCCCAATCATCCTATTCTTACCCTCACTAGCACATGGCAGAGGCAGCAATCCAAAGATTACTACCCTGGAGGTCCTGTTCCTCAGCTTTCTACCTAGTTCCCTAAAGTCTCTCTTCAGGACCTCTCAACTTATCTACCTAGATTATTGGTACCAATATGTACCAAGACTTCCAGCTGCTCACCTTGCCTTTGAGAATGCCCTGGACATGAACCAAGACATCCTTGATTCAGGCACCAGAGGGGTAACATACCATCTGGGTATCTCAATCTCTCCCACAGAACCTCGTTTCTGTTCCTCTGACTAAGGAACACTGCAGTCCTCTTCACCTCCTGACCCTTCTGAGCCACAGCACCAGCTCACTGTCAGAAGCCCACTCACAGTGGCTCCCCCCCCCCCAATTGTACCTAAAGTTACAATATATACTCACTATTGAGGGGAACGGCCACAGGCGTACCCTGCACTGGCTGTGCATTTCCCCTGTAAAAACCAACCTGTGAAATCTATAAAATCTAATTGATACTCATTCAAAATGGACTAAATTAACAAAGCTTCCTGAATGGCTTAAAGCCAACTCGCGAAATTGCTGGATTAGAATTATTCAGAGTAAAATGGAGAAAGTGAAGAAGACCGTAAGACTTCAGAACAGAATTAGGCCATTTGGTCCCTCAAGTTGGTTCTGCAGACAGAAGAGTCAACAACTTAAAAGAGAAGAGTCATGTCAGGCCTTGGTATGTTATAACCATTTCCCCCCTGCTGTCCACAGCCTTTGTTCATATTTCAAAGTTTTCATATTTGCCTCTTTTTGTCACTTAATTATGTAACTGGTATCAGAGCTGCAAAATTATTAATAAACCAAGCACCCTGAACATAAACATCAGTAACAGATTTAGGAGTTGCTGCTAATGTACTGTGATAGTAAAAAGCTTGTGACTGTTGTGTTGTTTGAAAGAAGCAAGCATACAAAAAATCTACAATAGTTATGCAGATTCTTACTATAAATCCTTAATTGAAAATTTCTATTAGCATCATCAAAGGGATGTGCAAGAATGGCAAAGTGCAAGCTGAACCAGGCGCTGCATCCTGATAACTTAATGAATACAATTCCGTGCACTAATAAGAAGTCCTGGGAAGCAGGTCATACCTTCGAAGTATAAAATATTCGTACTGGTGCACTGCAGGGAAATTATTATTTCAAAAGTGTAGCTATGGCCTTTTCCAATTATGACATAATTTTAACAGAAAGTTCTGGAAACACTTTGATCTGAATCATTGACTCTTTCTCTACCAGTGATACAGCCTGGCCTCTGTGTAGTTCTATTCCTCACTCTGGCCTATTACTTTTTCTCACTTGCCTATCACTTCCCCTGGGCCCCTCCTTTCCCTTTCTCCTATGGTCCACTCTGCTCTCTTATCAGATTCCTTCCTCTCCAGCCCTTTATCTCTCCTACCCACCTGGCTTCACCTATCACCTTCTAGTTTTCCTCCTCCCCTCTCTAGTGTTGGCGCGTGGCCAAGTGGTTAAGGTGTTCATCTAGTTATCTGAAGGTCGCTAGTTTGAGCCTTGGCTGAGGCCGCTTGTGTGTCCTTGAGCAAGGCACTAAACCACACATTGCTCTGCGATGACTCTGGTACCAAGCTGTATGGGTCCTAATGCCCTTCCCTTGGACAACATTGGCGGCATGGAGAGGGGAGACTAGCAGCATGGGCAACTGCCAGTCTTACACAAAAAAAAAACCCTGCCTAGGCTTGTGCCCTGGAAACTTTCCAAGGTGCAAATCCATGGTCTATCGATCCTAACAGAGGCCTACACATCCTCCTCCCCCTCCACCTTTTTATTCTGGCGTCTTCGCTGCCTGACATCGTCCAACATCGTATGTGCAGTTGAGTAGTCTGAATAGTTTCTAGCTTTATTTTAGATTTCCAGCATCTACAGTGCTTCCATTTTTATGTACAATTGTGTGTTGTGTTTTGTATTGTCCTGCTGAGAATTGTAGACGTGCTATGCTTGCACCAGGATGTGTGGCAATGCTTCCCAGCTCACCCTCAGTTGGTTGCTAATGCAAACAATGCATTTTACTGTACAATTGATAAACTTGAATCTTCAATCTGTGACATTAGTACATTCCAATTCTTTTGTCACAATTTATTGAATACAACAATATTTATATTAATTTAAGTTTTTTTTTAACAGAAAGGACATCATATATTGCCCAATGCTTCCTGCCTTTGAGGAGTTTGGATGATGTGCTTATTGGCTGCATTATGGCCTGGTATGGGAACACCAAGGCCTTTGAGCAGAAAATCCTACAGAAGGAAGTGGATTCGACCCAGTACATCACAGGGTGGTAAAACCCTCCCAACCATTGAGCGCATCTACATAAAACGTTGCTGTAAAAAGACAGCATCCATCATCAACAATCCTCACCATCCAGGCCATGATCTTTTCTCTCTGTTGCCATCAGGTAGAAAGTACAGGAGCCACAGGACTCCACCACCAGGTTCAAGAACAATTACTACCCCTCAACCATCAGGCTCTTGAACAATAAGGGGATAACTACACTCATTTAAGGACTCTTTTATCTTGTTATTCATGCTCATTATTTATTGCTATTTATTTATATCTGCATTTCCACAGTTTGTTTACAGTTTACAGTTCCTGATGTTTACAGTTACTGTCCTATAGATTTGCTAAGTATGCCCACAGAAAAAGAATGTCAGGGCTGTATGTGGTGACATGTATATTCTCTGATAATAAATTTTACTTTGAACTCTGAACCTTTGAACTTTGAGATGCCAGAGTTGTCTCTCCAGAGTCTATGCATTAAAGGTTTTCTCCCAATGCCTTTTAAAAGAGAGCTCCAGGATATCGTCCAGCTCATCTTTTCCTAGTATGCCTTACAGTAAATAAGCCAGTTAATTGTGTTCAGTTCTCTGCTCCCACCCATTATAATTAAAAAGAACACCTAATATGAGAGAGGCATGGATCGATATTGGGAATGAGCTACTCCAGGCCATATTTGCTTTCCACAACATGTTAATATTCCAGTGTTCTGGGGCATTGAGTGTAGAAAGCATTTTCAGTAGAGTACTACCTTGTTTTTAGTCCTTCATCAATTATGTGAAGAGGAGATGGTAATAAAAAATTCATTTCCAATCTCTATTATACTGTCAAGAGACGATGAATGAAAGGTAGTAATTGCTTACAATATGTACCTTTCCTTCTTTTTCCACATCCGTTCCCTCTGACCATTATAGCAGGTTCTTCAGTATCACAGACTCCATCCCACTATTATTCGGTTGATTGGTAAGGGTGTCAGCCATGATGGAAAGGTGGAGCAGATTTTATGGGCTGAATGGCCTTATTCTGTTTTTATGCCTTATGGTCTTATAGTTTTATCCCACTGGAAAGGTACATTTGATCCATTGTCCAGATGCCAGTCTTAGCTTTAACTGGAGCTGCTCATTCTAGTCCCATCTTCCCCATATCTTTCCTTAGCCTTCCTTAGACACTGGCTATAATTTTGAAGGCAGAGAATGGGCTGAACAGAATGAATTATATGTAGTATGATAAGCAATAGATGTTTAACTGTTCTCCATGTTGGGAATCAGATGAAACAACTGGTGGTGTACAAAAAAAAAACAGTCAATTATTGAAAAATGATTAATCGCAAAGGATTACAAGAAGGGGATTTAGAGAGCAGTATTGTGATTCTCTCAGCCTCTACCTTATCACAAACTTCTCTTCAATCCCTCTGCTGCTCCTCCTCCTCCTTGCAACTTAAAATTTGTTTAAGAAGCCTGAAGACCTGTTTCTTTCTTTGCAATATTTTCTTAGGTATATGCTACAAGATCTATGCTCCTCTTTCAGGGGGTATACCTACAGTTGTCATTAAACTCTGACTCCCAGCACCGGCCCATCACAAGCAAGTTCCAATAAATGTCTGCAGTGGAACGATGCGAGGATGCCATGGATTCTTCTACTGATCATTATGATTCAAGCGGAGCTCATACTTGACATGATTCCAGGGATTACTATTCTATTTATATCCTCCTCCTTCAAAGATTTACTTTTGTTGAGCATTGTGTAAGCCAGTTTTCCTGTTTTGAATGCATGAGGCAAAGCAATAGTTGGGTAACCCGAAAATTTGCAAAAACAAAATAGAGTAGGCAAGTGGTTTTGAATAAATGTGCTATAGGTATGAAAAATGAGACTCCAGGAGAAACAACGTAAGGGGAGAGAAGGATTTCGTCAAATATTCCGTAGAAAATAAAAGTATTTCTTCATTTAAAATTAAAGCTGGAACCACAACTGAAATAAAATTCTGGGGATATTAAATATGTACTAATTTCTGACATGTCAGATCAGCTGAATGTGGTTGGGCCTGAGGGACTTCTGCCACAATGTTCAGGGGCTGGGATGACTGTTTCCTAGCAACCATAGCCATGTCTTTATATGCAAGATATGACTTCAATCAATTCTACGCTTTCCCCTTAATGCTTATTAACTTAAGTGTTGTAGGTAGCCATTAGGGATGATAAAGTAGATGGACATGCGCATAAAATAATTGGGGGGAATTCTGTAACAGGGCATTGCTGCTGCACCATGCAATTAGATCTTCCTTAAGAATGGCCTTTCAACGTACAAATTTAGTTTTGTCCAGGAGGGCCAAGAAGAGGGACTGTTAGGGCATTTTTAGGATTAGCACATATAGCAAATATGACTTCAGCCACCAATCTTCAAATATGAATATAGTCTGTAGATTAAATTTAAAAAGCAGCTTGGAACAATGGGTTCCTGAAAACCCATGAATCACAGGTAATAGGAAGACCAGACAATGCTGATTAAAATGCATTTAGATGTCTGTGGTATGAGTGCAAAGCGGGAGGTGTGAAGTTTGAGTGTAGTTCAAAAGATGCATTGTAAATATGGAATTGTCCTTTGATCACAAAAAATGACATTTAACATTGGGTCGGGCAGGCCTTTTTCACCTATATATTGCCTGCTGTGTCTCATACTTTTGAATAAAGAGACTGCTTCATAACTACCAATACAGTGCTTCTGTCTGGTGACCTTACTCACAAGACAACGCCATCACTTTGATGATCACTGAGAATAGACTGATTGAGTAGTTAATTAGATTGCACTTATCCTTCTTTTAGTGAGCAACCAATTTTCCACGCTGTTTGGCAGACGCCAATATTGAAATCATACTGGAACATATTGGCTGGAGCTGCAGCCAGCTCTGGAGTGCAGGCCTTCAGTACTGCAGTTAAACTGTGGTCTGGTCCCACTGACTTGGATCAGTTTTATTCTCACTGTCTGTGACACCTCTGTGTTTGGTTTCATGCTTGAATTTAGCAATTTTACTCTGCAAACTGCTTCATGTTCTTAAGCCAATTCTGTTTCCAAAGTGACAAGTTTTCCAATTTTGTTACTTCTTTGTAAATTATATATGGGTAAAGTCCACAGCAATCTCTTCCCCATACTTATTTCCTTATAACATAGGAAGTGACCATTCTGCCCACTGATTCTATGTCACACTCAGTTAGGTACCGCCTTCATGCCGCCTTGTTCAAGTTCAAGTTTATTGTCATTAAACCATGCATATGTATACTACCATGCGAAGCAATGTTCCTCTGGACCAAGGTGCACAACACAGTATATATAACTCACACATGTAACGTATAAGCTGTGTGCATACATCTACCGATGCCTCAGAGCACATCTTCAGTGATGTTCCTGGAACCATCGGGTGGTTTGGGTCTTTCAACATCATACACCCTCCTCCAGGTGACCCAGCCGGGGCTGATCAGACCCCAGCTTGTGTCCAGATGGCTAGCTACTTATGACTCCATGGCTCCCCTCTCTTGAGCCACAGCCATCTTGAGGCCCTCTCTGCCGCATCGGTGGCACGGCAGATGGCTCTCCTCTTCCTCTCTCCCTCGATGCCCAAATTTCTGTAGGCTCTTGCTAAAGAACGGGCTGAGAATTCCCTACATCCAACCTCCACTGGGAGACACCTCGCTCTCCATCCAGCCTGCTGGCAGTTGCTGACCAGTCCTGTGTACTTAGAGAGTTTCCTTTCAAAGGCTTCTTCCAAGTGATCTTCCCATGGGACAGTCATCTCCAGCATCACCACCTGCCTCGTAGACTCAGACACAAGGACAATGCCTGGTCACAGGGTGGTGGCTGCGATAGGGAAAGGGAACCTCAGCTGCCTTTCGAGGACCACCAACAGCTGCCAGTCCCTTGCAGAGGTCAGGATACCTGGGGATGTTCTTTTATTGTCACAGACAAATTAACAAATAAAAAGGTGCATATATGATACAAGTTAAAGAGCATACAATATGACGATACTGGCTTGTCGTGCGTGATGGGACCTGGGTGGTGGCAGGGAGCTCAGTCGTCTTACGGCCTGGGGGAGGAAGCTATTTCCCGTCCTAACGGTCCTTGTCCTAGTGCCTCCTGCCTGATGGTAGGGGTGTCAAAGAAATTGTTGGGCAGATGGGAGGGATCACTAACAACGCTAAGGGCACTGCATATGTATATGCAGCGCCCTTGATAAATATCTTCAATTGGAAGAAAGACCCTGATGGTCCTCTCAGCAGTCCTTGCAATCCTTTTAGGGACTTACGGTCAGATGCCTTGTAATTCCTGTACCAGGCAGTGATGAAGCTGGTCTTGACGGTGCTCCTGTAAAAATTGGTTAAGGGGTTGAGTCTCGTTCACCTCAATCTCCTCAGGAAGTGGAGATGCTACTGTAATTTCTTGATCAAAGAAGTAATGGTGTTAAGGGACCAGGAGAGATTGTCCACTATGTGCACTCACAGAAACCTGGTGATCCTAACTCTCTCCTTGAATGAGCCGCCTAAATGTTGGTCAGCCTGCACCTTCCTAAAGTCCACAATCATCTCTCGGTCTTGTTCACATTGAGACTCAAGTTGTTGTGCTAGCACCATCCTACCAGCCACTCTACCTGCTCTCTGTATGCTGTCTCGTCGTCAGTGCTGATGAGGCCAACTGCTGTTGAGTCATCAGGGAACTTGATGATTCAGTTTGAACCGGACCTGGCAGTGGGCTGAGCATGCAAAGCTGGGGAGCCGTAGTGCTCAGCGTGGTGGGACCAACACAGACTGACTGTGACCTTTCTGTCAAGAAGTCCAGGATCCAGTTACAGAGAGAAATGTTGAGACCCAACGAGGACAGTTTACCCATCAGCTTCTGAGATATGACCGTATTGAACACCAAGCTGAAGTCAATAAATGGCATCCTGGCATATGAGGCACTATTTTCCAGGTACAACAGGACAGCGCTAGGCATCATCAGTGGACTAAGTTGAGTGATAAATGAATGGAAAGGGTCCAGTGTAGCAGGAAAATGGGAGTCTGTCTCTGGAATTCAGCTGTTTGTCATCCTATCTACTCCATTTCCCCATTTATTTTTCTGTAATCCATTCTCTCTCACATACTAATTAACTACTTGATTTGCCAAAAGAAACTCTATCAGGGATCATTTACATTAGTCAATTAACCAAACATCTGGTTCATTTTTTTGAAGATATAGGAGGAAACTGGAGCACAGAAAGTGGTTGACATCTGGGACAAACTGCCAGAGGAGGTGACAGTATACAGTTGCTACATTTAAGAGGAATTTAGACAGACACCACAATAGGTAAGGCAAAGGACAAAATCCGAAAGTGGGCAAATGGCTTTTATTGTAGCTGGGCAAAAAGTCTCGACGTGGACAAGATGGGTAGGGGAGACAGTTTCTGTGCTCTGTGTCTCAGTTGACCCAGGGAAACCCATGCAGTCATAAAGGGAACATGCAAAATCCACACAGAGAGCAGTGCCACAGATCAGAATCGAACCCAAGCTGCATGGTAATTTCAGCACCTGCATCATTACAGGGACCTTCCTTCTCTGATACGTCATCAAAAAAATGCAAGTCTGTTGGGCCAACATGATTTTCCTTTTACAAATCAATGCTGGTTCTCCTTAACGACCTAAATATCTCCAAATACCTGGTAGAATTACTGTTTCTAAAACCTTACCCAACACCCATAATCACCATATTCTACACTTACGAACAAGCTTTGCCACTTTTGCAACTTCTAAGAATCTGACATTCGGAGAAGATTAAAAGTGTTATGTGTTATAACTCAAAAACATAAAAACTAATTGAAAGGAAAACAAGGGAGCCAGGAATGCGAGTCTAACTTAGTTTTTACCATAAGCGAGGTGCGTATGTATGATGTGGTGGCGTAATGATGTATGCCATTTATGTACTTTTATATATAATTCGCATTATGTAAACAAGAAAGAATGCTTAATCAAATGTATGTACAGCTACAATATTACTCAAATATTAAATATGCAGCAAAAAGAGGAAAGGTATCCTCCTGAAACCAGCCAACTTTTTGATTACACATTGCCTACCAAGAATCACCCCATCCAATGCTTCTTCTGTCTATTAATAAGTTGCAAGCATCTCCTTCCTCAAGCAAACAAAATACAAAACAATCATTAACTATTCTAGTCTTGCCCTGCATCTCCAATCACACATTGCCTTCTTTGCCTCTAATAATTCCTTCCCTGTACCCACTTACTATTTACTCCCAGGGAAAATACTTTTGATTTATTTTCACATGAATTGTCTTTCCATTCTCATATTGCCTCTTTGTTTTGCTTCCCTTCTCCAATTGTTACATTTAGCCTGGTTCTCATTTGACAAGTTCACAAACTCACCTTGACACTTGATCATATTCGTAGTCACCCTTCTGAACCCATCAGTCCTGGCCCTGGTTTCCCTCTATTACCTTTTCTTTCCTCAGAAGACCCAGCTTCCCCACTCACCAAGCTCCACGTATGGTGTCATATAGATCTGCAGCTGAGGCATTAATCCTTAAATTTACCAAATGCTGACTAATCAGAGCGGAGGAGGAAGGCTTACTAAGGAGGAGCCCTGCACATTCAGCATTTTCTTGTACTGACATAAAAATAACAACTCAAGGCTTAAAACAAAGTTTTAGTTACTTAGATGTATTCATGATCTTTTATAAAATATTTGTAAAGAGTGAATCCATAACACGCTGGGTGGAATTCCACGAGCCTACCTATTCGTGATAGCAAGCCTTAAATTGACATCCCATAGCTTCAAGATCCGAGCTTTTGATAAGTCATTCAGATGGGCATCTTATTGAAGAGATTTCAGATAAAGGAAGGGAAATAATATTGGTGTGATATTGATTTCACAGAGGCCTGTATTTGTTTTATCCGACTGATTACAAGCCTTCCATAAATAAATTCCATAAATTTCAATATCTTACCTGTTTGCTCCTTGTTCATTTGCGGATAGGGGTGGGTTGACACATGATAAACAAATTTGCAAGTTTCCTTATGACAGAAAACACGCTGTATAATGAGAAAAAATGTATCCAACAGTAACATAGATAACCGCTACCTTGGCAACATTCATCACCAATCTACTCATTCCAGCTTTATTAGTTTTCAGTTCTCTGGCATTCTCTTTGTGCTGTCATTAGATTATCATGCATAATAACAACGATTAATTGCCCAATCCACATTCATTTTTCCCTTAATCCTGCTCCAGAAAGCAATAATACGAGCTGATTAATATTATCACTTCTGAACACCTTGATAATCAAGCCAGCAGCCACATTAATCCTGCCCCTTCCATCATCTCTCCCTCTTCAGCTCCAGAAGCAACAACTTTCTTTGTTTCACTTTCTCATTCAAGTTATTCTCATTTGCCACCTTACCGCCCATTTGGGAAAACAGAGGTGCTTAGTAATAAATATTTTCAGAGTGGTTCCCTCGTAACACATTGCTGCTGTAAACACCTATTATCGTGGCAGTTTACTGGGACCTCACCTGAACAACTAGTTATAAAAAATAAGAACATGACACCGCTCTTCAGCCACGCCAGATGTAATCCACAAAATCAAGGAATTGTAAAAATTACCGTATGAATGAGGCCATTTGGCCCATTGCGCCTATGCCAGTTCACTGTGCAAGCCACCCGGCAGAGAGATTTGTTCACTTTCTCTGAGGTCCTGCATGTTTCTTGCCATCTATAAAGTGCATGGGTTTTTTCACAATTTAAAATTCCATCTATACTAATTTGAGCACTGCATTCACCACATGAACAATAAGGCTATAGCTTGGATCAATGCTGTGGAATGCTAGCACTGTTTTCTGCTGTATACTGTTGTGCTTACATTCATAGTGTCGGAAAGTCATACACACAGCTACAGGCTCTTCAGTCTTGCATCCCCATTCTAACTATCGAGTACCTGCCCATAATAATCTTATTTAGCAGCACTTGGTCAAGAGCACTGCCTGCATTTTCGTGTGAGTAGCTAATGAGAGGCTGAACGAGTGTGATGCAATCAAATGGAACTGCTAAATTGTCTGCTGAATGTAATCAGCACTTAGTGCACATGGGGGAGCATGATGTGAAGTTAAACCAGCTGCTGATTGCTGAGTTAACTGGACATCCAGTGGATGACTGTTGTCAATGCTGCAACAAATTTTATTTATTTACTTATAGAGATACAGTGTGCAATAGACCTTTCTGGCCCTTTGAGGCTCGCCACCTAGCAACCCCTGATTTAACTTAGCCTAATCACAGGGGCAATCTACAATGACCAGTACACCGGAGCACCCAGATGAAATCCATGTGTTCACGGGAAGAACGTACAAACTCCTTACAGGCAGCAGCGGGAATTGAACCTGGGTTGCCTGTACCAAAAGGCATTATGCTAACCATTACACTACTGTGCCACTACCGTACTGGGTGAGCATGGGCCAGGAAGGTAGTAGGTCTCAACACTCGGACACCTGTCAGCACGTGCGTTAGTTGAAGGAAAACAGATGGTTGGAGTTTGCCACCAAAGATGACTAGAGATTCTTCTCTGATGAAGCAGATGATGCCGGTGAGGCCTTATATTATTTTGGGTGAGCAGGGAGGAGGTGGTGGGCGTGACAGTAAGTAATGCTTTGAGCAGGTAACCCCACCACCAGATTCAGATTCATTTACTTATCGCGTGTAAGTCAAAACAACGCGTCATTTGTGTCAAAGAGCCTGCAGGTGTCACCACACACTCCGGTGCTGACAGAGAACACCGACAACTTCCGGCAGAGCAACACAAGTGAAAGCATCAAGACCACAAACAACAGCAAAACAAGCCCTTTTTCTCCCTCCCATCTACCCATCCACTCACACACACAGACAGACCACCAACCCCAGGACAGGGCTTGTATCTGATCATGATCAAGCATCAGGGAAACAGGGTCCGTGATCATTCCCTGCTCCCAATGATAGGACACTACCTGCTTTAACAACCCTGCCGTGTGCAAGATTATACATGCCAGTTCGCCTGCAGTTTCTGAACCTAAGTGTGAATTCAGGAATCACACACTTGCACACACAACATCTCTACTCATAGAATGTATATATAAAAATAATACCCTTCCTCACAGTGCAAGGAGAAACTGATGTGGATTGCCTGTGTGTCAATATTTTAGAATATACTTCCACATGTCTCACAACTCCTAGACAATGTTACAACGAATGGCAAGTTCCTTTGCAAAGTCGCAGGAGCAGATTTTTGGTGACTGGCCTGTGAATAAGGCGGAGGGCCAGAGGATGGATGGGGAAGCTGGTCTCTGGCCTGATCACACAGAGCAATCTGCCTGCACTGGGCGCCGTGGTGAGGTGAAGGCCCACCTGCCTACCTCACTTAAAGCAGCCCTCTGGGACGATCAGAAATGGAGTAACAGGACGGAGCGAGAGCTGAGAGGATGCAAGAAACAGCGATCCTGAACTCTCTGAAACCAGGACTGCAATCCTGCTTTGTTAGGTGTAAAGACCTCGCCAGGTAGATAAGTTGTGGGATCCTGAGCTCCCAAGAGCAATGCCATCTGGAGTTCAGACCCTGTTTGGGTCACTCATGGCGGTAAGGTCGAGGAGGAGCAATTTAACCAAGCCCTCAGCGGTGGAGCTGGTGGAAGATGATGACAACACGTCACAACGGCAGTGAAGGTGAAGGAAGGATGCAGTGGTGAAGTGTCCCCTGTCATTGGATCTGCCAAGGACTGCCCTTGCTTCAGCCTCCCCACATTAAACCAGGTCACACACAAGCATTAAGGGAATCCACCTTAACATCCTGAATTAAGTCCCACGGTGATCAGCAAGTGGCCCGGATGGCAGGTTTGTGAAGACTGGAAGGCCCTAGGCTCAAGTTGGCACATTGGGCTGTGTTTGATTCAGTCACTGGGCTCTTGGACTGAGGCAGAAAGGTATGGCCTTCACAGCTACCCGTAGACAACCCCTTAAGGGAGTATCATGACTGATTGTGGGTAGGTACTCACGACTCGACTGATTGCACATTACTACATGTAAAGATTAAAGATTACCTTTAGTTGTCACGTGTACAGTACAGTACACAGGCCTTCAGCTCAGAGAATATAGCCGGGGTGCCTCAGACATTTGCTCAGTTCTGTAGTAATGTTATGAATTGCACTGTACTGCTGCCACAAATAAAAACACTAAATTTCATGATACATGTGAGTGAAGAAACACCTGATTTTGATATGGGGGTCTACTGTGGACTGAGAGTGAAAAAGGGGTAAGGAGAGGCGAATCACAGTTGGAAAAGGGGAAGGGAGTGATGCACCATCAATAACTCTCGGAGACGTGAGGCGAGAGATAGGCTTTTATTAGCAGCAAGAGACCACCACACAACATGCTGGAGACTGAGGGAGGAGCAGTGCCCCCAATCGCCTTTATACCGGGGTCTGTGGGAGGAGCCACAGGAGCAGTCAGCGGGGGGGGGGGGGGGGCGTGTCCAGACAGGTATATGTAGTTCACCACAGGGAGAGAGGAGGGAGCGGGTAGCACCAGAGAGATTCTGTAAAGATCAATAAACAAATTGTTTTGAAACAAAAGACTTTGCTTGTGTCTTAGGGCTAGGTGTGTCTGCACCCATCCCTTCCACCTGGCCCACATCCCTCCCATGGTGCTCTACCCTCACCATTCCCAACACCCTTTGCTCCCGCCAGATTTGCAAACTTGCTCTCTGCTCCACATTGACAAACACAGTATTGTGCAAACATCTTAGGGTGCTAGCTACATATACGTGCCCAAGACTTTTGCACAGTCCTGTGCATTGAAATATATTGAGGAATGATGATCAACACTGTCCGAGGATGTGTTGGGGGCAGCCTGAGTGAGTTGCCATTCTTTTGGCGCCAATATTGAACGCTTATAGCATGTCACGAGCTGTTTTATTTCAGAAAGGTATTTTCTCCTGCAACTGCTTTGCTGCTACAGGTTGTGCTTTAACGTGAATGGCTGAGTGTAAAAAAGTTTGTGTGCCATGAGTAATGGTGTCAATTTTAAGCAAGTATATGTAGGTGGTCGAAGTGTAACCATTATTAAAAAACAAATGATAAAGGATCAAATCTTCTGTGTAAAGTAAAATAAACACATCAGAATATTTTCTGGAATTCACACAATCTATTGGGATATGCTGTGCTTCTGGGAACTATCTGCAAATCAGAGAGGCAATCTGTGTTTGAACTCCAAATGTGGGCACCTAAGAAATTATCACTAATTAGAAGATATTGCATTAAAAAAAAATTGGCAGCATTTTGCCACTAAAATAGGGTGAAAAGCTTTAATGATTAGTTAAATGCTACCGTGGTTTAAAGCTGATCAAGGTTTCCACTGAAAATCACAGAGCATTTCAGGAGCAAACACGGGGAAATCTGCAGATGCTGGAAATTCAAACAACAACACACAGCCTGTTGTGTTCTACCAGCATTTTGTGTGTGTTGTTGTGAGCATTTCAGGATTGGCTTCCTTGCTAACCTTCTCCAGCCACCATCCTAATGTTCTACAAAAACACCTCGAAATGTTTCATAAAAGGAGAGGTCTTATCTGTTCTGGTGACATCTTGTTTGCTAACATGTCAGTTCTAGTCTTAGAGATCCTAGATCATTTCTGATCCTGGCCCTGTCTCTGCTTGTCTATATCTCTTTGTTCCTCCACATATCACCTCTCAGCCTCTGTCATAATTTCTGTTCAGCCTTCTCCATCGGCCTATCACCCCTCCTCACCTAAATCTACCTATCATGCTCCAGCCCGACCCCTTCCCTCCATTTCTCTCAGATGCTCCCTGATTCAATGGGTCAGGCAGCATCTGTGGAAGGAAATGAGAAGTAGACATTTTGCATGAAAACCCTGCAGCTGGAGAGGGCTATTTTTCTGTTCCCCAGATGAAGGGTTTTGATGTGAAATGTTGATTTCCTGTTGCTTTCCACAGATGCTGTCTGATCCACTGAGTTCCTCCAGAATGTTGCTTGTTGCTCCAGAATCCTAAATCTGCACCGCATTCCCTCAGTCTCCCTCTACTCCATGTTCTTGTCTTCATCATAGAAACATAGAAATCCTACAGCACAATACAGGCCCTTCAGCCCACAAAGTTGTGCCGACCATGTCCCTATCTTCGAAATTACTAGGGTTACCTATAGCCCTCTATTTCACTAAGCTTCATGTACCTATCCAAAAGCCTCTTAGAAGACCCTATCGTATCCGCCTCCACCACCATTGCTGGCAGCCCATTCCACGCACTCACCACTCTCTGAATAAAAAAGTTACCCCTGACATCTCCTCTGTACCTACTCCCCAGCACCTTAAACCTGTGTCCTCTTGTGGCAACCATTTCAGCCCTGGGAAAAAGCCTTGACACCTTCCACACGATCAATGCCTCTCATCATCTTATACACCATCGATTTAATAAAATCTGGTTTAAGAGCAAGTGTGAAATCTTAATGTAGGTGAGGATTGGAATCCGGAGTTATAATAGGAGTGTGATATGAGGAATTTCTGTCTTTGTTATTGCTAAAGACAGATGGCCGGAAGCAATGGAGAAGGTAACCTATTTAGTCCTATACCAAAGAGATCGTCTGATGATAACGTCAATGAATTTGCAGCCTCTTACTGTCAATAGCTTTTGTACTTAGATATGGCATGGCACGTAATGATGATTGTGATTTATTTGTGGCATTTTTCTTGTTCAGCTGAGACCTTGTATTATCAAATTAGTATCTTGTGTGTCTTTTGCTTGAAGGTTGCAGTAAGATTGGTATCATAGGCTGAGTGGAAGTAGAAGTGATCATAGGCTGGTGTTAATCATGTTTTCATTAAAAAATGCATATTTTGTATATGTTAAGTCAGGTCACTTTCATTGTCATTTCGACCATAACTGCTGATACAGTACATAGTAAAAATGAGACAATGTTTTTTCAGGACCATGGTGTTACATAACACAGTACAAAACTAGACTGAACTACGTAAAAAACAACACAGGAAGAAACTACGCTAGACTACAGACCTACCCAGGACTGCATAAAGTGTACAAAACAGTGTAGGCATTACAATAAATAATAAACAGGACAATAGGGCAAGGTGTCAGTCCAGGCTTCGGGTATTGAGGAGTCAGATAGCTTGGGGGAAGAAACTGTTACATAGTCTGGTCGTGAGAGCCCGAATGCTTTGGTGCCTTTTCCCAGATGGCAGGAAGGAGAAGAGTTTATATGAGGGGTGCATGGGGTCCTTCATAATGCTGCTTGCTTTGCGGATGCAGCGTGTAGTGTAAATATCCGTAATGGTGGGAAGAGAGACCCTGATGATCTTCTCAGCTGACCTCGCTATCTGCTGCAGGGTCTTGCAATCTGAGATGGTGCAATTTCTGAACCAGGCAGTGATGCAGCTGCTCAGGATACTCTCAATACAACCCCTGTAGAATGTGATGAGGATGGGGGGGTGGGAGATGGACTTTCCTCGGCCTTCGCAAAAAGTAGAGATGTTGCTGGGCTTTCTTTGCTATGGAGCTGGTGTTGAGGGACCAGGTGAGATTCTCCACTAGGTGAACACCAGGAAATTTGGTGCTCTTAACTATCTCTACCGAGGAGCCATCGATGTTCATTTGTTCATTTGTTGGAGGGGCGGACTTCCTTGCTGCCACGACATTTTCGGTCTCAAAACGGGCGTAGAAGTTATTCAGCGCATCTGGGAGGGAGGCATCACCTGCACAGTCAGGTGATGTTGTCCTGTAATTGGTGATGTCCTGGATGCCCTTTCACATGCACCGCGTGTCGCCGCTATCCCTGAAGTGGCTGTGGATTCACTGGGTGTGTGCACGCTTTGCCCCTCTGATGGCCGGGAACAGTTTGGCCCTTGCTGTTGATGGGGCTGCCTTGTCGCCTGCTCTGAAGGCAGAGTTCCGGGTCCTCAGCAGCTCACGCACCTCCGCGGTCATCCATGGCTTCTGGTTGGCACGTATAGTGATGGTCTTGGACAGAGTAGCATCATCAATGCACTTGCTGATGTAGCTGGTCACTGATGCCGTGTAGTCCTCTAAGTTGGTAGAGTCGCCATCGGTTGCAGCCTCCCTGAACATGTGCCAGTCAGTGTGCTCAAAGCAGTCTTGAAGAGCAGAGATGGCTCCTGCTGGCCAGGTTTTCACCTGCTTCTGAACAGGTCTGGAGCGCCTGATGAGTGGTCTGTATGTGCTTCCTGTATTTCCTTTCTCCTCCTAAGAAAAATCAACCAGTATGATCTTGGCAGAAGAAACAGCAGAGGCAGTATAATTTACAGACCACAACTTTACAAGGATATGTATGTGCATAGCTTCCCGAAAGTGGAAGGGCAAGTTGAGAAAGGCTTCCTGTGCATGTAGAATCCTGTGTTTCACAAAGAGGGGCAGAAGATGCAAGATCAAGGAAATCATGGTGAATTTTACAAAACACCAGCTTAACCACAGCTGGAGCACTCTGCCCAGAGTGAAACATGACACTTCAGGAGAGGTGTAAAAGCTTCAGAGGGATTGCAAACTGAAATAATTCCAGCAACAAGTGAACTTTGGTTATGTGCGTAGATTGGGGAGGCTGGGGTGATTCTCCTCAGAAAAGGAGTGTGTGCAAGTGGCTTTGAAGGTCATGAGGGATATTGATGCACCATCAATAACACTCGGAGACGTGAGGTGAGAAATAGGCTTTTATTAGCTGGAAGAGAGCACTTTCAGCAGCAAGAGACCATCACACAACATCCTGGAGACTGAGGGAGGAGCAGTGCCTCCAATCGCCTTTATTCAGGGGTCTGTGGGAGGAGCCACAGGAGCAGTCAGCAGAGGGGCGTGTCCAGACAGGTATATGTAGTTCACCACAGATATAGAAAGAGTGAGAGAGAAATTGTTCTCATTGGCGGAAAGGTCAAGAGCTTGAGCTTGCAGAATGTCAAAAAGATTTGTGACAAGGGAAATTTCTGTCGCTCAGCAACATTGCTGAAGGTAGGAGTGAAGCAGATATGATCATAACAATAAATGGCTTCTTATGCTTTTTTCTGTTACTGGTGAATATCTACAAAGAAGAATTCACAATGCTATGGAGAAAGTGTGGACTAGCGGATTCTCTTTACCTGGAGCTGGCCTGAACCACTCCTGAATTCTAAAATGGACTCAAATCTGTGATTACAGGTAAGACAGATCGCACGAGTCCTGGAACTTTCCAGTGAAAAAATTGTATTGGAGCCTAATTCATTAGTGACCTTACTGAATGCAGTTAGATGATTAGCAATTAGGAAACGATGAGAAAGCAGATTGAAGCTGACAACAGATTAGACAGGGATCATGAGAGGGTGCAGCTCAAACAAAACAAATAATAAATTTCTCAGAATTTATTTTCACTGTACTCTCTCATGATTTGTAGTCGACTTCTGTATTAGGTAGTCACTTTTCTTCCTTTTTGATGCCATTTTTTTAAAAGAGGATTTTTATTTTCTTTCTAAAATGACTGATCTCTAAGGTATACCAGGTCAACTTTTTCTATGTTTTAATAGGCAGTAGTGTTTCATAATTTGGCACAACACAGAAATGTGCCCATTGGCCCATCGCATGCATGCCAGCCTTTCTAGACAACAATATTGATCATGCTTGCCTTCCTGCACTAGGACCCTTTCCTTCTTTGCCCCGCCTATGTAAGTGCCTGTCTAACTGTTTCTTAAATGTATTAACTGTATGCAAATCCACCATCACCTCTGGCATGAAGTGCTACACCTGCCCCCATACTTCTTCCCTCACCATCATCCTAGGCCCCAGACAGTCCTTTCAGGTGAGGCACCACTTCACCTGCGAGTCAGTTGGGGTGTTTATACTGTATCCGGTGCTCCCAATTTGGTCATTTATACATTGGGGAGACCCGCCACAGACTGGGAGACCGTTGCACCAAACTCCAGCGCTCAGTCCTCCAGCAGTGGCGGGATCTCCCTGTGGCCACACACTTCAATTCCACAGACCACTCCCACTCCGACATGTCTGTCCATGGCCTCCTCTACCGTCAAGATGAGGCCACACACAGGTCGATGGAGCAATACCTTATCTCCCGCCTATGTAGCCTCCTTCCTGCCGGCATGAACATCCAACTCACTGTTGATACCCTGCCCCCCATTCACCCCATCCCTATCTATAATTTTAGTCTGGTTCTCCTTCTCTCTCTTTTCCCCCCTCAATATAATCTCCCCCCAGCCCTACCTTTCTTTCTCCTTTATTTCCCATAATTCTCCACCCTCCCCCTAGCCCATTTCCCTTCAGCCTATCACTTCCCAGCTCTCTACTTCATCCCTCCCCCCACTTCTTATACCCCCTCGACCATCCCATGTTACTTCACTCCTGATGAAGGGTTTCAGCCCGAAACGTCACCACTACCTCCTCCCATAGATGCTGTCTGGCCTGCTGAGTTCTGCCAGCATTTTGTGTTTTTATTTATTTCCAGCATCTGCAGATTCACTCATGTTGCCTTTGAAATTACCTCTGGCAGTGTGTTTCAGATCTGCAAAATAAGTACCCCTTAGCTCCCCTTCAAAACTTACTTCTCACCTTAAAACTATGCCCTTGGTCTTGATACGTGAATTTGATAGAGTCCATAGACAATCGTTAAATTCAGGGGTTCCAACCTTTTTTTATGCCATGGACCCCAACCATTAACTGAGGGTTTGTGGACCCCAGGTTGGGAACCCTTGGTTTAAGTCTTTGCTGCATTTATTTGTTGGGAAATTTCTCTTCATTCAGCTTCCAATGGCAAAACAAAACTGTCAAATCTGAGACGGTGAACAATTCAGAGAGATATCTGTGAGGTAAGAGTCAGGTGACATATTCATATAATGTCACAGCTTCTAATCAGTAGAACCAGAGATACTTCGATTGATGTTACTGAAAGAGTGGAGGTTGCCATACCAATGTGCTGAAACCAAGGGCTATGGAGAAATATGCCTACTTTGAGAAAAATGCAGGCAATTCGAATTCACTTGCTATTTAAAATTATGATACTGATTTACAATTGATCTAAAAAAAACTTTCTGAAGAGTGGGACAGCATTATAAGGATAAACACCTCACTCAATGTACTGATATTTCCATTTTTATTAGGGCATTCTTTATAATTTCTTTCGTGGTCATAAATTTATACAGCACTGAAATAGATCCTCTGGCAACAAAGTCACCTTCCCGAGCTAGCGCATTAAACTCATTTCCCTTGAAACCTTCCTTATCCCGTCCAAACGTCTTTTGTGTTGTAAATGTACCTGCCTCTACCACTTCTTCTGGCAGCTCATTGCATTTACCCACCACCCTCAAGGTGAAAAGACTCCCTTACCCCACGGAAGAAGACTATCTATGCCCATTATCATTCTATATGCACCTGTTAAGTCACCTCTCAGCCTCTTTTGCTCCAGGGAAAACCATCCTGGTTTATGCAGTCTCTCATTACTCAGGCCTTTTGGTCCCAACAACATCTGTTCTGCACACTCTCCAGTTTAATCTCATCCATCCTATAGTGTGGTGACACAATATTTCCAAATGTGATCTAACCAATGTTTTGTAAGGTTGCAACACCCTATCCCAACTCTTATATTCTAAGTCCTGCCCTTTGCAGTAAATCATGCCATCAGCCTTTCTCACCACCCTATACACCTGTATTGCCCCTTACAGAGAAGCATGAACTTAACCCCTTAGTCTTTCTGTTCAACAACACTCCTTAATGCCCTACCAGTTTGACTTCTCAAACTGCATCACCTTGTACTTGTCAGGATTAAATTCCATTTGCCAGTGTCCCACCAAATTTCCAACTGGCCTGAGTGGTTTCAAGTTAGGAAAAGGGGAAGTACAACGAGATCTGGGTGCCCCTGTTCATCAGTCACTGAAAGTAAGCATGCAGGTACAGCAGGCATCTTGGCCTTCATAACAAGGGGAGTTGAGTATAGGAGCAAAGAGGTCCTTCTGCAGTTGTACAGGGCTCTGGTGAGACCACACCTGGAGTATTGTGTTCAGTTTTGGTCTCCAAATTTGAGGAAGGACATTTTTGCTATTGAGGGAGTGCAGCGTAGGTTCACGAGGTTGATTCCTTGGATGGCAGGACTGTCATATGTTGAAAAATTGGAGTGTCTGGGCTTGTATACACTGGAATTTAGAAGGATGAGAGGGGATCTGATTGAAACATATAAGAATATTAAGGGATTGGACATGCTAGAGGCAAGAAACATGTTCCTGATGTTGGGGGGGAGTCCAGAACTGGAGGGGTTTAAGAATAAGGGATAGGCCATTTAGAACAGAGTTCAGGAAAAACCTTTTCACCAGAGAGTTGTGGATCTATGGAATGCTCTGCCTCAGAAGGCAGTGGAGGCCAATTCTCTGGATGCTTTCAAGAGAGAGTTAGATAGAGCTCTTAAAGATAGCAGAGTCAAGGGATATGGGGAGAAGGCAGGAATGGGGTACTGATTGTGGATGATCAGCCATGATCACGTTGAATGGCGGTGCTGGCTCAAAGGGCTGAATGGCCTACTCCTGCATCTATTGTCTATAGTCTATTACCTATATCCTGCTGTAGACTTAAACAACCTTCCACCTCATTGACAACATCACAGCATTATTCACATCATCCACAAATTGAATAGTCATACCCCCACGTTCACATCCAAATCGTTAATATAAGCCACAGTCATTAAAGTCTCAGCACCAACCCCTGTGGTACATCAGGATGCAGAAGAGATTCACCAGGATGCTGACTGGAACGGAAGGCTGTTGTCATAAAGAGAGACTGGATAGTTTGGATTTATTACCACAGGAACACAAGAGGCTTATAGGTGTTTATAAAATTACAAGTGGCACAGACAGGACAGACAGTCGGGATCATTTTTCTCTGAGGCAAGTGAGTAGAACCGGAGGACACAGAATTTAAGGTGAGAGGGAAGGAATAAATAAATGCCGCAGTCAGCACAAATGACAGAGAACGGAAAGGCCTGTTTCTATGCAGTACCATTCTACAATCTCATCAGGTCCAAGGGATTTATCCACTCCGATGTGTTCCAGGACATTTAACAACTCAACTTTTTAATAACTACATGATCTTGACAATATATCTTTCCCTGAAAGTCCTCCAGGTCCTTCTCCTTGGTGAGTACAGACAGGAGTACTTATTCACGGTGTCACCCAAATCCCCCGACACATAGTTTGCCCTTTTGGCTCCTCAAAGGATCCATTCATTCCCTAGCTACCCTCTTGCTTCATTCTTACTTAAAGAATGACTGGTTATTCTCCTTAATCTAACCTACTACAACGGCTAAAAATTCATGACCTCCATCTGCCCTTCTGATTTCCCTCTTGGGTATTTAAAAAAAGAATCACTGAACAGGTAGCTTGAGTTAATGCATGAAAGTTGCTATCACCACACAAAAGATTTGTTAATAAGTGAGTGTGGCATACAAAGAAGAACAGAGAATTTCACATCAGCTGAAAATAAATCTAATCAGGAGATTCCTCCAGTGGTACTGTCGGCTGGGATAGCTGATGAATTTGATATAATTTGGTCACTTTAGCCTCATATGCAAGAGTCAGCTGAGGCCTACTGCTGATAATTAAAAGCTGCTAATGTGCCCCTTTCAAACATGGGCAGGAGCGGAGTTGCTTGTGTTACCCAGACTTTGCAATTGATATTGTACCGGCAAGCTGCTCTGCTGTGTGGGACTGGCGTCCAAAGAGGTAGAGCAACAGAGAAAACTTCAAAGAAAAATCTTGGAGGAAGAAGAAATAATATTGCCGTTACATTGGTTTTATTTATGCCTTGTAACAGCATAATAGTTATCTTGGAACCCAGTTCAAAAGTTAACCTCATAATTCCTGTGATCTAACGCAATTCACACGCAGAAAGCTGTCTTACACCTGAGAATTATTTTTGATAAACGGGATCTCATCTCTTCAGAGTTAATTTAAAGATGTATATTGCTGTCACAACAATATGAAAGAGTTTTAGTTATCATTGTGTGAACCATGAACTATATTCAGCCCTGTGTTTCTCTATCAGAGAACAGTGGGATTCTAGGAACTATTAAATGCTGAGCTAATTCTGAGACGGAGGTAAAGCCAAAGGCTGAGCCAACCCCCACTAGTCTCGCTCATCTCCTAGCAACTGACTCACAGCAGCATCAGCACTGACCTTAGAGCAATTTGCCTGGCAGCCTCAAAGTGGCATGAAATGATAAAGTGGTTTCTGTGGCAAATGGAGAAACAATGGAGATTAATATTTTTTAAATAATATCTTCATTGAGCAAGCTTTGTTTCACACAATATTAGTCAGCTGGATGAAGCTGACAAATCTCAAAGCATGTACACGCAATTGAGAACAGCCTTGTAAGTGCTGATCATAAACACATAACTGGTGCTGCTTAATAACTCTATGAAAAACGTAATGATCTAAAGTTAAAATTAATAACCATGGTTAATCCAATACACGATTTCAAATTGTAAGACTGGTAAATTGTTTTATTATTGTTACATGTACCAGGGTACAGTGAAAACCTGGTTTTGCCTACTATTCACACAGAAGGATTCATTACAATGGTGCATTGAGATAGTCCAAGGTAAACCAATAATAGTGTGCACAGCAACTTGTTGCAATTACAGAGAAAGTGCACAGCAGGCAGACAATGCGCAAGGTCATAGCGAGATAGATTGAATCAGTATTTAAATTAGGTCTATTATCATTGACAGATGTGAAATATATTGTTTTGTGGCAGCAATACATAAAATACTATAAATACAATAAATCATATCTACATATAAACATATATTTCTTTTCAAATAAATAAGTGGTATTGTTCATAGACCATTCAGAAATTTGGTGAACAGAGGGGAAGAAGCTGTTTCTAAGATGTGTTCTTTTAGCCTCCTGTTCCTCCCCTCTGAGCAGAGGCCATGTTCTAGGTGGTAGGCTTGCTCAATGATGGTTGCTATCTTTCTGAGTCATTGCCTTCTGAAGATGTCCTTGATAGTGGGGACACTGGTCCTCATGATGAGCTGGCTGAGTTTACAATCACCTGCAGCTTTTTCTGATCCTGTGCAGTGACCCCTCCATACCAGGTGGTGATGCAACCGTTGGAATACTCTTGATGGCAAATTCTCTAGATCCCTTGGTGACATACCAAATCTCCTCAAACTCCTAATGAAATATAAGCACCAGCATGCCTTCTTCATGATTGCATCAAATATGCTGGGCTCTAGGTAGATCTTCAGAGCTGTTGACAGCCAGAAACTTCAAGCTGCTCACACTCAGCACTGGTGACCTCTTGATGAGGACTGGCATGTGTTCCCTTGATCACCCCTTCCTGATCCACTTGGTTTTACTGATGTTGAGTGCAAGTTAGTTGTTGTGACACCACTCAAGCAGCTGTCCTATCTCACTCCTGTACATCTCCTTGTCACCATCGGAGATTCTGTCAATAACAGTTGTATCCTTGGTGAACTTATGGCTGGTGTTCGTGATTTTCAAATCAAGAGTCCACTTTATCAGTCCGAGGAACTGTTGAGTGGTGTTATTACAGTGGATAAAAGTTGTCCTTGAGCCTGGCAGCACTTACTTTTATGCTTTTGTAACTTCTTACCGATGGAAAGGGGAAGAAGAGAGTATATTTAGAGTGACTGGGGTCTTTGACTATGCGGGCTGCGTTAGTGAGGCTGTGAGAAGTCTACACAGAGATCATGGAGAGCAGTATTATTTCCGTGACGTGCTTAGCTGTATCCACAAATCTCTACAATATCTTGTGTTCATTGGTAGAGCAGTTGCCACATTGAGCAATTTATCATCTCCAGAGGGTGCTTTCAATGATGCATCAGTAATAATTGGTGAGGGTCAAAGTGGATATGCTGAACTGTTTGCCTTCTGAGGAAGAAGAGGCAAAGTTGAACTTTCTTGACCTTAGCATGAATGTGATTGGACCAGGTCAGGCTATCAGTGATGTTCACTCCTAGGAACTTGAAGATCTCAACCCTCTCAACCTCAGAACCTTTGATATAAGCAGGAGCACGTGCTCTACCCTCCTTCCTGAAATCAATGATCGACTGTTTTGTTTTGCTAACATTGAATGAAAGGTTATTGTCATGCTTCCATGTTAGTAGATCAATTACATTTTTGACTACATGTAACTAACTAGTTAATCAATTATAACCTTCAGATGCCATCAGAGACATCAGTATTTCAGTTTTAAATAATGGATACATTTCTTTCTCTAGCAAAGGCTTCAGAAAAGTCTGAAATGAGCAAATATTTTCTTGCCACAAGCAAATGCAGTACATTGTCACCTGTCGTTTGACTGAACAAGTTGTTTTGGGTAACTGATAGATGTGTTTGACATCCTCAACATCATAAATTTATCAGAACATGGTGAAAACAAATTAGGTAATACTTACATTACTAAACAAGCAAACAAAGTGTCTTCATTATGATTCAGAGATAAATCCCAAATCCTAGTATGGTCATTTGGGAGTCATAGTCAGATAATAAATAAATCCGGAACATCAATGCTATAAAATTCTGTAGTCAAAATGCATTGATCTCACTTGAGTATTTCAAGGAAAGAAATAATTATCCCAGTGTATGTGTGAGTCCAGATGCTCAGCATTGTGAATGACCCTTGGAGCCCTCTGAAACAGTAGAGCTATTTGTTGAGTACAAGGGCAATCATGGGAATGGCCTTTTTCCTGACAACCGCATCTGGTGAATTAATTCTTTTTAACTTCTGCTGTGGATGACATTTAAGCAGTGAACAGAAGGAAGAGAATCCGAGGACATTCCCCTTACTTGAGAAAGGTGTTGCTTGCATGAGCACACCAAAGGCAGAGCTGAAGCATCTGAAACTGTATATGGTTAAGAATTGTTGAATGGATGATCCATCCTGTATATTCCCAGCACTCCCCCACCAATACAGCCAGTGTTCAGCCAATTCTATTCACTCCATGTGATGTCAACAAAAGCAGAGAACACTGGATAGGGTAAGGATGATGGTAGCAGATAACATCTCAGCAGTTAAAATGATTTATTAACGACCTTCTCTCTTGAGGCTATTTCTCAGAAACGGCCTGACCCATTCTGATTAAATCAGAAAGCTGATTGTTTCAAGTCAACTTTTCAACGTAGAAGCATCAATTTTTTGCAATGTAGCTAATCCAATAGGTATTTGCTCACAGGATTATAATCACTCGTGGTGTGTCTGTAGGAAATGAATTTGTAACATGCAGCTCTATGGCGTCAGAAAGATTACCTCTACAAACTTCTTTCAAGATGACAATGCACCTATATTTTCAGGATTAGTTTTCACCACCACTGCATTTTGGCTTTAGACGGCAAACTGTAAGGTCATAGAAAACATTCAGCTGTATCTTCAACAATAAGTTGTGACGAGTTTCCACCCATGCATGATTCTTGAATTTGAATTGACATTATTTCTTACATCCTTCACATTCATGAGGAGCAAAAATCTTTCCGTCTAAATGTGCAATGTGCAATTGTAGTAATTTATAATAATTTGTAATAAATAGAACAGTCAATGGATTATAGAGAACACTCAAATCAGCATGAATTAATCAGTCTGATGCCCTAGTGGAAGAAGTTGTCCCAGAGCCTGTTGGTCCTGGCTTTTATGCTGTGGTACCATTTCCCAGATGGTAGTAGCTAGAATAGACTGTGGTTGGGGTGACTTGGGTCCCCAATGATCCTTTGGGCCTTTTTTCACAACTGTCTTTGTAAATGTCCTGAATCATGGGAGGTTCACTAATATAGATGTGCTGGGCTGTCCGCACCACTCTCTGCAGAGCCTGCCATTGAGGGAAGTACAGTTCCCATACCTGTCAATGATGCAGCCAGTCAGGATGCTCTCAATTGTGCCCCTGTAGAAAGTTCTTAGGATTTGGGGGCCCAGACCAAACTTCCTCAACCATCTGAGGTGAAGGAGGCATTGCTGTGCCTTTTTCACCACACAGCTGGTGTGTACAGATCACGTGAGATCCTCGGTGATGGTTATGCCGAGGAACTTAAAGCTGTTCACCCTCTCAACCCCAGATCCATTGATGTCAACAGGTGTTAGCCCATCTCCACTCCACAACCAGCTCCTTTGTTTTCGTGACATTGAGGGAGAGGTTGTTTTCTTGACACCACCATGTCAGAGAGATTAACTTCTTCCCTTTAGGCCACCTCGTTATTGTTTGAGATAAGGCCAATCAATGTAGTGTTGTTGGCAAATTTAATTAGCAGGTCATGGTCAAGGTGGTACTTAGCAAAAGGAAACATTGCTTAATTTGAAACTCGAGATTCTACACATCCCTGAAAACCCAGAGTAACACATGCAATATACTGGAAGAACTCAGCAGGTCGGGCAGCACCTATGGAAATGAGTGAACAGTCGATGCTTTGGGTCAAGACCCTTTATCATTGCTTAACTTGATCTGACTGACTCCTGTAGAACTGCTGCCTTCTTGCATAGATCAAGTCAAGTTAAATTTATTGTCATGTGCACAAGCGCAGTGAGGTGCAGATACAAAGATAAGCTTGCTTGGAGCAGCATCACAAACACATACTTCATTTGTGTTACAGAGTCATAGAACACTACAGCATAGAAACAGGCCCTTTGGCCCACCTAGTCCATGCCAACCTGTTAAGCTGCCTAGTCCCGTTGACCTCCACCCAGATGATTGCTCTTAATACCTCCCCCATCCACGTACCTATCCAAATATCTCTTGAATGTTGATATCGAACCCTCATCCACTACTTACGCTGGCAGCTCATTCCACACTCTCACCACCCTCTGAGTGAAGCAGTTCCCCTCATGATCACCTTAAATATTTTACCTTTTCCCCCTTAACCCACAGCCTCCAGTTGTAGTCTCACCCAACCTCAGTGGAAAAAGCCAGTTTGCATTTACCCTTTCTATGCCTCTCATAATTTTGTCCGCTTCTCATATCTCCTACACTCTGGGGAATAAAGTCCTATCCTGCTCAACCTTTCCCTATAACTCAAGTCCTCTGGTCCTGACAACATCCTTGTAAGTTTTCGCTGTACTTATTCAACCTTATTTAAATCTTTCCTGCAGGTAGGTGACCAAAACTGGACACAATACTCCATATTAGGTCTCAGCAACATTTTATACAGATTTAACATAACACTCTGAACATTGATTTATGAAGGCCAAGGTGCCCAAAGCATTCTTTACAATCCTATCTACCTGTGGCACACCTTCAAGAAATTGTGGATCAATATTTGAAGACCCCTGAGTTCTACCGAACTCCTCAGTGCCCACTGTGTAAGACCTACCTTGTTTGGTCCTTCCAAAGTGCAACACCTCATACTTGTCTGCATTAAATTCCACCTGTCACTTTTTCATTTGGTCTTGATCCTGCTACAAGCTTTAATAGTCACATACAAACAAGCTGGAGGAACTCAGTAGGTCGGGCAGCATCCGTAGAAACAAGCAGTCAACGTTTCGGGCCGAGACCCTTCGTCCGTCCTGATGAAGGGTCTCGGCCGGAAACGTTTTCTACTCGTTTCCACGGATGCTGCCCGACCTGCTGAGTTCCTCCAGCTTGTTTGTACGTGTTGATTGGACCACAGCATCTGCAGTGTACTTTGTGGTAAGCTTTAATAGTGCTCCTCACTGTCCACTACACCCCCAATCTAAGTGTCATCTACAAATTCATTGATCCAGTTAACCACATTATTACCTAGATCATTGAGATGGACAACAAAACAACAATGGACCAATCGCTGTGGCACACCACTAATCACAGGCCTCCAGTGAGAGAAGCCACTATCCACTACTACTCTTTGGCTTTTCCTGCAAAGTTTAATCCAACTTACTGCCTGATCTTGAATGCCAAGTGACAGAACATTCTTGACCAACCTCCCATGTGGGACTTTGTCAAATGCCTTTCTAAAGTCCATGTAGATAATATCCACTGCCTTGCCTACATCAGCTTTCTTGGTAACATCCTCAAAAGACTCGATAAGATTGGCTAGACACCACTCACAAAGCCATGTTGACTATCCCTAATCAGTCCCTGTCTGTCCAAATACTATATATCTGGTTCCCCTTAGAACATCTTCCAATAAATTATTCACTACTGCATCTCTCCTAGGGCCCCTGCAATTTCTGCACTAGCTCGCAGAGGGTTGGTGGGAGTATTTTATCAGGTTTTGGGGATTTCTCTATCCTAATTTGCCCCCAGACAAAAAACACGTCCTCCTCTGTAAACCATCCAGGACCTCATTGCTGCTTTATTGCTGTTGTTGTTTCTTTCCGCACCTTGTGGTGCATCGGGCAGCAACCCTGCCATTTCTGTAGCATTTTTGTTTGTTCTTCATGAGGCCAAGTTGTTTGCTTGATGCTGAACCCAGCACGGTTGGAAAGTGTGCAGGGAGCCAGCCGGATTAGAACCCATGACCACTCGCCTTGAAGTCCGGTGTGGATGCCACTACACCACCAACATGGCTTCACTGCTACATTGCCTCACTTCCGTTTACTTTGTGTCTGTCTCACGACTAAGTACAGGTGCAAAAAAAAAATCCACTGAAAATCTTCCCACATCTCTTTTGGCTCCATGCATAGATGACCATTCTGATCTTCTACAGGACCAATTTTGTCCCTTTCTTTCCTTTTCCCTTAATGTATCTGTAGAGACCCTGGATTCTCCACTTGTCTGCTAGAGTAACCTCATGCCTTCTTTTTGCCCTTCTTAAGCATTCTGTTGCATTTCTTACTCTCCTTAATTACCTCATTTGTTCCTTCCTGCCGATATGTGCTGTGCACCTCTTTCTCTTTCTTAACCCAGGCCTCAATATCTCTCAAAAACCAAGTTTCCCTAAATCTGTTCTAAACCTTTTATTCTGACAGGGACATCAAACTCCATACTCTCAAAACTTCACATTTTGAAGGCCTCCCACTTACCAGGTGCACCTTTGCCAGAAAACATCCTGTCCCAATCTATAATTGTCAGATCCTGTCTGATACCATCAAAATTGACTTTTCTCCACTTCAGAATCTCAATCCGAGGACCAGACCTATCCTTCTCTATAATTATCTTGAACGTGATGGCATTGTGATCACTAGATGCAAAGTGATCCCCCACACAGACTTCTGTCACCTACTCTGTCTCATTCCCTAATAGGAGATCTGGTATTGCGCTCTCTGTAGTTGGAAACTCTAGGATTAAGGAAACTTTTCTAAACACATTTGACAAACTTGATCCCATCCAGCCCTTTTACAGTATAGGAGTCCCATTCAAGATGTGGAAAGTTATAACCATCTATGATCACAACTTTATGTTTCTTGCACCCATTTGCGATTTCAGTGCAAATTTACTGCTCTAAATCCTGGGTTAGCCCCGTTAACATAGTCGACCATTTCTTATTCATCAGTTCTACCCATATAGTCTCAGTAAATGAGTTCTCCAGTCTGTCCTGACTGAGCACTGCTGTGACATTGTAATGCCTGTCTAGTAATACCACCCCTCCCTCTTTAAACCTTCCTACTCTATCGTGTCTAAATAAATCAAACACTGCCAGTCCTGCTCTTCCTGCAAACAAGTCTCACTAATGGCTACAGTTGTAATTCCATATGCTGATCTGTCCCCTAAGCTCATCTGCCTTTCCTAACAATATTCCTTTTATTGAAGTATACATAACTCAGAGCATTAGTCAACAATTCAATTCTTGACCATATATGTATATATCTATGCTTAGCAGTATCTTTCCCTACAGACATTGCACTATCTGCTCTGGTGCTCTGGTTCCCATCCACCTGCAACTCTAGTTTAAACCCCTCCACTCCCACCCCCCACAGCACTATCAAATCTTCCCACTAGCATTATTAGTCCCCTTCCAGTTCAGGTACAAATCATCCCTTCGGTATAGGTCCCAACTTCCTTGGAAAAGATCCTAATGATCCAAACATCTAAAGCTCCCCTCCTGAACCATCCCATAGCCACATATTAAACTGTATGAACTTCCTATTTCTGGCCTCACTAACATGTGGGATGGATAGCAATCCTGAGGTCACAACCCTGGAAGTCCTGTCCTTTAACATGGCCTCTAACTCCCTGAATTCACTTTGCAAGATGTCTTCACTCTTCCTACCTATGAGATTGACTATGACCTCTGGCTACTCATTATCCCATGTAACAATGCTGTGGACTTAATCCCAGATGTCCCTGACCCTGGCACCTGGCAGGCAACGTACCATCCCAGAATCTTGTTCTCACCCACAGAACTTACTATCTGTTCCACTTACGAATGAATCCCTTGTTACTACAGCTTTGATCTTCTAGTCACTTCTGTGCCTCACAGCCAGACTCAGTACCAGAGACCTAACTGCTGTGGCTTTCCTCTTCTTGGCATCCCCTCACGGTATCTGAAGTGGTATACCTGTTCCTGAGGAGAACAGCTACAGGGTTACTCTGCACTGCCTGTCAATTTCCTGCTTCCGATGGTCACCCATTTAATTGTGTCCTGCACCTTGGGTGTCACTATCTCCATATCTATAAACCCCTCAGCATTCTGAATAATGCAGAGTCCTTCCTGTTCCAGATACAATTTCCTAACATGGTCTGAAAGAAGCTGCAGCTGGACGTATGGTCGTCAGGTACACTGGAGGCTCTCTGCCTTCTCGCGAGGAGTGTTCTACTAACCTGTCTGGCATCCCCACTGCTCTAACTGTGCAAAAAAAAGAGAAAGAAAGAAAATTACACAAAAAAAAAACTATCCACAACATCGACCTCTCCTTGTCAAAGCCTCCACAAGCCAAAGCCTGACTTACACCAGCCCGCTCCCACAATGACCGCTCCATTGAAACCTAACTGCTTTTTATTGACCCTTAATAAGTACCTACTTATGCACAATCCAACAACCCCAAGGGATCTGCAGCATGCAAAATTTCCCTACTGCCTCAGCTCACCTCTTTTGAAATATTTCTGCCTCTCTGCAGTCCAACATCTCAAGGGAACTTTGCCATTCAGAATGTTCTTACTGCCCCAGATTGCTTCTTTTGATATCTCTCTCCCACTACCCAATCCAATATCTCCAGGGGAATTGTTGTATGCAAAATGCTACTTGCACTATTATTTATATCCCGCCAGAGCTGTAAAGTACAAACAAGAAAAAATCTGCAGATGCTGGAGATGCTCTTATGTTTCATATAGTTGGGAAGTCTAGGACCAGAGGGCACAATCTCAGATGAGAGGGACGTCCATTCAGTATGGAGATGAGGAGGTATCTCTTCGGCCAGAGGATGGTAAATCTGTGGAATTTGTGGCCACGGGCAACTGTGAATGCCAAGTCATAGGGTGTACTTAAGATGTTGGTTATCAGGTTCTTGATTAATCAAAGCATAAACTATTATGGGAAGAAGGCGAAGGATTCGGGTTGTATTATGGTACCAATTATATAAAGTACAGCTGAGAATTCATTTGGGATATATAGCACAAAGTTCGCATTTCCCTATCTAGGAAAGGATAGGGGAATGGAATGAAGATTTGGCATTTAAGGAGTGATTAAGCAGGTGAGATCTATACTGTACTCCTTTCAATTTAGAAGTGCAAGTTATGATCTCAACTGAAATGTATAAATTTCTTATGGTAATGCACACAAAATGCTGCAGGTCAGGCAGCAACTATGGAGATGAATAAACAGTTGATCTTTCAGGCTCCTCTTCAGGACTGAAAAGGAAAAGGGGAAGATATAAGAAAAAGGTAGGGGGAGGGAAGAGCAGGGATGAAGAGGTGGTGTTTCCTCTGGTGGTCTATGTAGAAAGAACTTATTCAATAACATATTGTTGATTCAGAACAGAGATGAGAAATTTCTTCTCTCTGAGAGAACGGAGTTTTTGGATGTTCATTCTCTGACTATATTTAAGACTAATGTCAGTAGATTTTTTATATTAAGGGATCTGTAACCATGTATGTAGTTTATCCAGTTAATATTGAATGTACTGTATGTAGCTGATAGCTACTCTCTTCTAAATCAATAGGAATCATTGTGCTTTTGCAACTAATGTCGTCATGTTGCAACATTAGCAAACACTATTTTGATTCATGGTCGTAAGGACATGCTTATAGGCAATCTGCACTTAGCAGGCTTGAAGAAAAAAAGAAACAATTTCCTGGAGGAAGAATCACAAATGCTACCATTTTATTATATTAAGCTATAACAAGAAACAAGGGATAACAGGATTTATTGCAGAGAAGTATTGTCAAGATAAAAGGTGCTCTTAATGAACAGCACAGCAGGCAAGAGGGGCCGAATGGTCTATTTCTGCTTTTATTTCTTCTGAGCGCTTGAACAACAGATAATAGTTTCCAGATACAATATTAATTCTAAGTAGCAATAAAAGACAATATCACTATGACATTCTGAAATTAAAAATAGGAGTGCTGAAGATACAACTGCCCTGAGATGTCTCTAAAATACTCACTAATGGCTTATGGCAAACTCAAGGTTTGTTTCAGTTTTGCTCAGTTAGTATTTTTGGTATCACGTGCCAGATTAAAGAGAGAAAGTTGCTGACAGCATCCATAACTTCAGGATATTTCTTATACTCAGTTGTGTCTAACTAGATTTGTTAAGTAACTCTTTCTGCAGATGATAACCTTTATTAATAGTTGAGAGACCCTTTCTTTGCCACACTTTATTCAGCTTGAATTCAGAACTAGAATGTGTGAATAGAAGTAATTTTGGTGACACCAGGCTCAAGAGCAGCTTATATCCTTCTGTTATAAGCCTCTTGAATGGACCTCTTGTACAATAAACGTGAACTCCTGATCTCACAGTCGAGCTCATTATGGCCCTTTCACCTTATTGTCTACCTGCACTACTCTTTCTCTGTTATACTACATTCAGCAAACTATTAGATCCTTTCCCTTTGTTTGAGCCTGTGATAATTTCAAATGGCATGCAAAAGAAAGTTTTTCACTGTATCTCATACATGTGACAATAATAAACCAGTTATCAATTGCACCCAGGGTTTGAGCAATACTGCAGAGTAGAAACATTTTTCCATAAATGGAGATAGACATTTTGGCCTTCTTGAATAAACATTTCCGAAACATGTTTAATGTACATGAGGACCGCACATTAGGTTCTCTTTCTCCCATTTCCCAGTCTAACTTTAAACAAAAAATTTCAGGAATGTGTAATTTCATCGCTTGAGCAGATGGATCAAGGTCAACGAGGGGCTGGAATTTGCCATTGCTCTTTCACATATATAAATGCTGGCTGGAGGTGTAGTGGCATCAGCACTAGACTTCGAGGTGAATGGTCCTGGGTTCAAATCTGGACGTGCTGTGTTGAGCGTCGAGCTAGCAACTCAGCCTCGTAAAATGCAAAAAGTGCCACCTGGTGTGCCACAAAGCATGAAAAGGAACAACAATTTCACATAGACACGCTTCTCTTTCTGCATCTGTTGGCGTACTGTAAAAATATCTGTTAGATAAATATCCATGCACAGGTACAGGAGACTCATGCTGTATCCCATCCACTTCAAAATTCGAAGTTTTGTGCATTCAGAGATGTTCTTCTGCACATCGTGTAATGTATGGTTTGAGTTACTGTTGCCTTCCAGGTCGGTTGAGCCAGTCTAGCTATTCTCCTCTGACCTCTCTCACTAACAAGTAATTTTTGCCTGCAGAATTACTGCTCACCAGATGTTGTCTCCTTGTCAGTTGTACATCATTCTCTGTAAACTCTAGAACTGGGGTTCCCAACCTGGCATTCACGGGCCCCTTGGTTAATGGTGGGGATCCATGGTGTAAAAAAGGTTTGGATACCCTGCTCTAGAGACTGTTCTGCACAAAATTCCAGGAGATCAACTGCTACCAACAATCAATCGATGGCTAAAGTCACTAAGAGCACATTTCTTCCCCATTCTGATGTTTGGTCTGAACAACTATCCCTCTTGACCATGTCTAGAGGGTCATGCATTGAGTTACTGCCAGATGATTGCCTGTTTAAGATATTTGTATTAACAAGTAGGTATACAGTTGTACCTAAAAAAAGTGGCCGGTGAGTTTCTTTTCCTTGTATTACCTTCCTTTCCAAAATCGTAAGAACAGCACACAATAGAAACACGGATGTGATCTCACTGGAAGCCAACATAGAGGGGACAACTGTAACTTTGAAGGTAGCAGAAAACTGGCGAAACATATCAGCTACATATTGCACTCTGATCTATTGAACATGACTAATGAATAATGGGAAGTTGCTTCTTTTCTGTCAGGTTACTGCCTAAGAAGTAGAAAGGAATTGTTTCTGATCTCTGTAAGATGGCAATTCATCAGAACTAGGAACATTTAGAAAATTAAGATCTTATAAACTGCAGCGAAGGGGAAGGGATGAAGAGGATAAAGGGGATTTCTCTTTATTCTGATGACAGGTTTTTGACTGAAAACGTTACCTGTTTTTCTCTCTCCACAGATGCTGCCTGGCCTGTTATATATTTCCAGCATTCTCCCTTTTTATTCCAAATATCCTGTAAAATTCTGCCACCTTGAAAAAGTTATTTTTCCCATGCAGATCATTGCTGACTTTAGTAGAAATTAGGCAATTACCTCTCTCAAACCAAGGCACTAGATTTCTGCTTGAAATATTCACCACTACCCTAAACCTGCTTGAAGTCTTTATTACAAATAACATGACTGATGTTAGCAGGACATCTTGCTCCACAAAACTTAAAGTGTCAAAACTTCATCTACAAACACAGCACAGAGAAATTTGGCTACAGGTTCCATCTGGTATAAGACAATAAGATATAGGAGAAAAATTAGGCCATTTGGCCCATCAAGTCTGCTCTGCCATTTAATTATTGCTGATCCAATTTTCCTCTCAGCCCCAGTCTCTTGCCTTCTCTCTGTATGCCTTCATGCCCTGACCAATCAAGAAACTATCACCCTCTGTCTCAAATATACTTACAGATTTGGCCTGTGGCAATGAATTCCACAGGTTCACCACTATATGGCTGAAGAAATTCTTCATCATCCCCATTGTAAAAAGACAGCTCTCTATTCTGAGGCTGTGTCCTCTGGTCTTTGACTCTTCCACCAAAAGAAAACATCCACCTTATTAAGCCTTGCATCATTCGATATATTTCAATGAGGTCACTCCTCATTCATCTGAATTCCAGTGAATATGGGCCCAGAGCTGTCAAACACTCCTGATATGACAAGCCATTCAAACTTAAAATAATTTTCTTGAACCTCCTTTGAACAGTCTCTAGATTCGGCATGAACTTTCAAAGATAAGGGGCCCAAAACTGCTCAGAATACTCCTAGTGAGGTCTCACCAGTGGTTTGTAAAGTTTCAACATAACATCCTTGCTTTTATATTCTAGTCAAAATCAGAATCAGAATCAGAATCAGGTTTATTATCACCAGCATGTGTTGTGAAATTTTTTAACTTAGCAGCAGCAGTTCAATGCAATACTCAATACAGAAAAGAACTATCTCCCAGATGTAATAGTGGTCAAAGGAACTAGGGTAAAGGATGAACTGAAGGAAATTTATATTAGGCAAGAAACGGTGTTGGATAGACTGTTGAGTCTGAAGGCTGATAAGTCCCCGGGACCTGATGGTCTGCATCCCAGGGTACTTAAAGAGGTGGCTCTAGAAATCGTGGACGCATTGGTAATCATCTTCCAATGTTCTATAGATTCAGCAACAGTTCCTGCTGACTGGAGAGTGGCTAATGTTGTCCCACTTTTCAAGAAAGGAGGGAGAGAGAAAACAGGGAATTATAGACCAGTTAGCCTGACGTCAGTGGTGGGAAAGATGCTGGAGTCAATTATAAAAGAGGAAATTATGACACATTTGGATAGCAGTAGAAGGATCAGTCCGAGTCAGCATGGATTTATGAAGGGAAAATCATGCTTGACTAATCTTCTGGAGTTTTTTGAGGATGTAACTATGAAAATGGACAAGGGAGAGCCAGTGGATGTAGTGTACCTGGACTTCCAGAAAACGTATGATGAAGTCCCACATAGGAGATTAGTGGGCAAAATTAGGGCACGTGGTATTGGCGGCAGAGTACTGACATGGATTGAAAATTGGCTGGCTGACAGGAAACAGAGTAGTGATTAACGGGTCCCTTTTGGAATGGCAGGCTGTGACCAGTGGGGTACCGCAAGGTTTACAATATACATTAATGATTTAGACGAAGGGATTAAAAGTAACATTAGCAAATTTGCTGATGACACAAAGCTAGGTGGCAATGTGAAATGTCAGGAGGATGTTATGAGAATGCAGGGTGACTTGGACAGGTTGGATGACTGGGCAAATGTATGGCAGATGCAGTTTAATGTGGATAAATGTGAGGTTATCCATTTTGGTGGCAAGAACAGGAAGGCAGATTACTATCTAAATGGAGTCAAGTTAGGAAAAGGGGAAGTACATTGAGATCTAGGTGTTCTTGTACATCATTTAATGAAAGCAAGCATGCAGGTACAGCAGGCAGTGAAAAAAGCTATTGGCATGCAGGCCATTATAACAAGAGGAATTGAGTATAGGAGTAAAGAGGTCCTTCTGCAGCTGTACAGGGCCCTGGTGAGACCCAACCTGGAGTATTGTGTGCAGTTTTGGTCTCCAAATTTGAGGAAAGACATTCTTGCTATTGAGGGATTGCAGTGTAGGTTCACAAGGTTAATTCCCGGAATGGCGGGACTGTCATATGTTGAAAGATTGGAGTGTCTGGGCTTGTATACACTGGAATTTAGAAGGACGAGAGGGGATCTGATTGAAACGTATAAGATTATTAAGGGATTGGACACACTGGAGGCAGGAAGCATGTTCCCGCTGATGGGTGAGTCCAGAACTAGAAGCCACAGTTTAAGAATAAGGGATAGGCCATTTAGAACTGAGATGCGGAAAAACTTTTTCACCAAGTGAGTGGTGGATATGTGGAATGCTCTGCCCCAGAAAGCAGTGGAGGCCAAGTCTCTGGATGCATTCAAGAGAGAGTTAGATAGAGCTCTTATAGATAGCAGGGTCAAGGGATATGGGGAGAGGGCAGGAACGGGGTATTGATTGTGTATGATTAGCCATGATCACAGTGAATGGTGGTGCTGGCTAGAAGGGCCGAATGGCCTACTCCTACATCTACTGTCTGTTGTCTAAGAGAAAAAAAATAAATAAAATTACAGTATATGTAAATTGAACAGATTAAAATCATGTAAAAAACAGAAATAATTTTTATTTAAAAAGTGAAGTAGTGTTCACAGGTTCAATGTTCATTTAGGAATTGAATGGTAGAGGGGAAGAAGCTATTCCTGAATCACTGAGTGTGTGCCTTCGGGCTTCTGTATCTCCTACCTGATGGTAACAATGAGAAAAGGGCATGCCCTGGGTGCTGGAGGTCCCAAAGAAAGGACGCTGCCTTTCTGAGACTCCTTGAAGATGTCCTGGGTAGTTTGTAGGCTAGTACCCAAGATGGAGCTGACTAAATTCACAACCCTTTTCAGCTTCTTTTGGTCCTGTGCAGTAGGCACCCTCACCATACCAGACAGTGATGCAACCTGTCAGAATGCTCTCCACGGTAGATCTACAGAAGTTTCTGAGTGCATTTGTTGACATACCAAATCTCTTCAAATTCCTAATAAAGTATAGCTGCTGTCTTGTCTTCTTTATAACTGTATTGATATGTTGGGACCAGGTTAGGTCCTCAGAGATCTTGACACCTAGGAATTTGAAACTGCTCACTCTCTCCATTTCTGATCCCTCTATGAGGATTGGTGTGTGTTTCTTTGTCTTAACCTTCCTGAAGTCCACAATCAGCTCTTTCATCTTACTGACATTGGGTGCAAGGTTGTTGCTGTGACACCACTCCACTAGTTGGCATTTCCCACTCCTGTACACTCTCTCATCTCCATCAGAGATTCTACCAACAATGGTTGTATCATCAGCAAACTTACAGATGGTATTTGAGCTATGCCTAGCTACTCAGTCAAGGTTATAGAGAGAGTAGAACTGTGGGCTAAGCACACATCCCTGAGGAGCACCAGTGTTGATCATCAGCAAAGAGGATATGTTATCACCAACCCGCAGAGTTTGTGGTCTTCTGGTTAGGAAATGGAAGATCCAATTGCAGAGGGAGGTACAGAGGCTCAGGTGCTGTAACTTCTCAATAAGGATTGTGGGAATGATGGTACTAAAAGCTGAGTTATAGTTGATGAACAGCATCTTGATATAGGTGTCTGTATTGCCCAGCTGGTATAAGGCCTTATGAAGAGCTATTGAGATTGTGTCTGTTGTTGACCTATTGTAGCGATAGGCAAAGTGCAATGCGTCCACTCCTCTTGAAATGAAAGCCAGCATCACATTTTCCTCCCTCAATACAGACTCAACCTGCAAATGAACCTTTAGGGAGTACTGCACAAATTACTCCCAAGTCCCTTTGCACCTCAGTTTCTTGTAATTTCTCTCCATTTAGAAAATATTCAACCCTTTTATTTCTTCTACCAAAGTGCATGACCACACACTTCCTAACACTGTATTCCTTCTGCCACTTCTTTGTCCATTCTCCTCATCTGTCTAAGTCCTTCTGTAGCCTCTCTACTTCCTCAAAACTAACTGCCCCTCCACTGATCTTCATATTGTTTGCAAACTTTGCAAGAAAGCCATCAATTCCACATCCAAATCACTGAAATATAATGTAAAAAGAATCAGTCTCAACACAGCCCCTGTGGAACACCACTAATCACCGACATCCAGCCAGAAAAGGCTCCCTTTGTTCACACTCTTGGCCTCCTGCCAATCAGCAACTGTTTTATCCTTGCTAGAAAGATGTGTGGTGCTTTGTCAAAGTCCTTCTGTAAATGGAAATATGCAACATCAATCTTTCAACGGATAAAAATGGAATCATACAGATTGGACAGAAATGTGCATGCTTGTTAAAGGATAACAATGAGTTCAGGATGTCTCTAGTGCTTGTCGTGCTACCTGACTAGCTATAAGACATAGGAACAGAATTAGGCCATTTGGCCCATCAAGTCTACTCCACCATTCAAACATGGCTGATCCTTTTCTCCCCTCATCAGACCCACTCCCTGGCCTTCTCTCTGTAACCTTTGATGCTGTGTCCATTCAAGAACCTATCAAGTTCTGCCTTAAATACACCCAACAACCTGTTATCCACAAATTCACCAGCCTCTAACCATATAACCATTACAGCACGAAAACAGGCCATCTCGGTCCTTCTAGTCCGTGCCGAACGCCTACACTCACCTAGTCCCACCGACCTACACTCAGCCCATAACCCTCCATTCCTTCCTGTCCTTATACCTATCCAATTTTACTTTAAATGACAATACCGATCCTGCCTCTATCACTTCTACTGGAAGTTCATTCCACACAGCTACCACTCTCTGAGTAAAGAAGTTCCCCCTTGTGTTACCCCTAAACTTTTGCCCCTTAACTCTCAACTCTTGTTTGAATCTCCCCTACTCCCAATGGAAAAAGCCTATCCACGTCAACTCTATCTATCCCCCTCATAATTTTAAATACCTCTATCAAGTCCCCCTTCAACCTTTTACACACCAAAGAATAAAGACCTAACTTGTTCAACCTTTCTCTGTATCTTAGGTGCTGAAACCCAGGTAACATTCTAGTAAATCTCTTCTGTACTCTATTTCATTGACAGCTTACCTATAATTCGGTGACCAGAACTGTACACAATACTCCAAATTTGGCCTCACCAATGACTTGCACAATTTTAACATTACATCCCAACTCCTAAACTCAATACTCTGATTTATAAAGGCCAGCATACCAAAAGCTTTCTTCACTACCCTATCCACATGAGATTCCACCTTCAGGGAACTATGCACCATTATTCCTAGATCACTTTGTTCTACTGCATTCCTCAATGCCCTGGCATTTACCATGTATGTCCTATTTTGATTAGTCCTACCAAAAAGTAGCACCTCACACTTATCAGCATTAAACTCCATCTGCCATCTTTCAGCCCACTCTTCTAACTGGCCTAAATCTCTCTGCAAACTTTGAAAACCTACTCCATTATCCACATCACCACCTATCTCACCTCTGGCGAAAGAAATTTCTTTGTTTTAAATGGATACCCCTCTATCCTGAGGCTGTGCCCTTTTGTCCTAGACTCCCTCATCATGGGAAACATCCTTTCCTAGGTTTTTCAACATTTGAAAGGTTTAAATGAGATCCCCCCTCCCCCATCTTTCTAAATTCCAGCGAGTACAGACCCAGAGCTATCAGGCATTCCTTGTATGATAACCTTTTCATTCTTATAATCATCCTTGTGAACTTCCTCTGAACCCTCTCCAATGCCAGTACATCTTTTCTTCGATGGGGAGACCAAAATCTATTTACAATACTCCAGTTGAGGCCTCACCAGTGCCTTATAAAGCCTCAGCATCACATTCCTCTGTTCTTTCTGTTCCCTAATATCTTTGTTCTGTTCTTATTCCAAATAATAGAACCTCAGAAGGAGACTTTCACGCCAATACAAGTTGTAACGACTGAGGTTGGCGCAATATTAAAAAAAGGTCACTCAAATAAATAATTTAACAAAAGAAATAGCAAATAAAGATTTCCTAAAACATTAAAAAGTCAGTTTAATGATAAGTGGCATCTCTTCTCTCAGTACCGACCTCTTGACTTATTCATTGATAGATATTCATTTGAGAGGATTCCTGCTTTACAGTTTGATTACATTAACAAGATTTGGCTTTGAAACTTTCAAGGCACTTTTCAGCAGGATCATCAAACAAAATATTCTTGAACTATCTAGGGAGATAATAAAGCGGATATTCAAAAGACTGGTCAAAGAGGAAGGATTTAAGAGCAGCTGAGGTAGGAAAGAAAAGCAGAGAGATTTATAGAGGGGCTATAGATGCATGCCCTAGTGGTGGAGCAATTAAGGTCCAGGATATATAAGAAACCAGAACCGAAGCTATCTCAGAAGGTTACAGAACTGAAGGAAGTTACAGAGGTAGGGAGAGCCAACACTAATTAAAAGTTTATAAAACAATGCAATTCTAAATCTGTTTTGCTTATGTGGGATTTCTATGCTGGATTTAATTTTAATGAATAGATGTGAATTTGAATATTCCTATCTAAGGGCTCATAGTATTTTAGTCATTGCTGTATAATGCAAAGCATTGTTGTTCATAACAAAAGAAAGAAAAACTCAAACTCTCAACAATTTACAATGCCACTTGCAAAAAGTTCTCATGTCTTAACTGCTAATGTTCAATCCAATATTTTTATAGCAGAGGAAAGCTTAACATTATCAAGAGACTGTGCTTTTGTAATTAATCATAGGCTTGTCAAAAATCTTTCCAATTCCTCAGAGGGGGTAAAAAATTTTCCATTGGCAAGAAAACACTCAGTGTTTGAAGCTTTTTGAGTACTACTTTGAGTGCAAATGATGCTAATTCCAGCATTTGGGTGTGTCCAGCTGTGTTCTATATTAAATATGTTAAGACTACTGGCTTCAAAAACTGAACCAGTCAGGATGCTTTGGGCTGGTGGCCAACTGGACTAGTCAGAACATTTTAGGCTGTTAGCCAGTTTCAGTGGACTATTTATATAATTACCAAAAACAGGCACAGATACTCACATTCAAAGCTTGATAAAGTAAAAATGTCAGAAGAAAGTCAACCAGATTGGATTGATTGTGTTATATTTGGTGTTACTCATTGGTGAGAACTGTGGTGACTCACAAAATGATTTAATAGCAACATAGAGGCTGAGAGCTAAAAAGGCTTCTCACAGATTACTTAAGACTATATTTTCACTTACACATGCCTGTTTGTAGAGATCCAAATTTATGGCTTTGCCCTGAGACATATCCCATGATGAAACATTTCTGTGAACATGACCTTTTCTAATGTGTTTCATTAAATATAGAATGTATTTTACAGTATGCAATCAACAGAAATAATTGACCACAGTAATGGATCAGTTCAAATCTCTGTGGCCCTGCCCTTATAGTTTATCTGTAACAGTATGCAACTATGTTTTTGTCAACCCTGAACTATCAAATCAAGTTTAATTATCATTCAAACCATACTTAGAAACATCTGAATGAGACAGTGTTCCTACTATTTTAAAATGATTTCCATAGATTATGTTGTGATAACAAGTGTATCAGGGTTAATTCTTCTCAAAATTCACTTATGATACGTGAGAGTCAATAGCAATACCAGCATTCATCGCCATTCCTGATACCTTTGAATTGAAAGGCTGATGTTTATACACTTCATATTTCACCTTGGATGTAACAGTTTTCTTGTCTGTAATGTTTAATTAACTTCTCACTTATCAGGTACAATGTGTCAGCCAGTAGAAGAAGAATCTTCATCTGGCCTCACAATTGTTGGACATCTTTGGTATCCCATTCTTTGATGACCATTATAAATAGCAATTCTGAAATTCCAGCCACATTATTGAACATATATAGCTTATGTTATTGAATATATAGGCTTAAGTAATTTTCAGCTGTCAAAACAAACTTGTACCATGGAGAATTCTGGCCAGGAGCCTGAGTTAAATGATTTTCTTTTATTTCAGTATTCGAAAGGAAGCAAAAATTGTGGACTTCAGAAAGGGCACGATAAGGGTACACACACCAGTCCTCACAGAGAGCTGGAATGGAGAGAATGAGCAATTTCAAGTTCATGGGTGTCAGTATCTCTGAGGATCTAACCTGCACTCAGCATATTGATGCAGCTACAAAGAAGGCACGACACCGGCTCTACTCCATTAGCAGTTTCAGAAGATTTTTTAAGTCCCCAATAACACTTGAAAATTTCTACAGATGTATGGTGGAGAGCATTCTAACAGGCTGTTTCACTGTCTGGCATCGGTGGGTGGGGAGGAACTACTGCATAGGACTGAAGGAAGCTGCAGAGAGTTATCAACTTAGCTAGCTCCAAAGTATCCAGCACACCTTCAAGGAGTGATACCCCTAAAAGGCGTGTCTATCATTAAGGACTCCTCATCACCCAGGTCACGCCTTGCTCCCATCAGGAAAGAGGTACTGTAGCGTTATTGCCCACAATCAGTGATTCAGGAACAGCTTCTTCCCCTCTGCCATCCGATTTCTGAATGGACACAATCCATGAACACTACCTCATTACTTTTTATTTTGATTTTTGCACTATTTTTCTCTGTTATCATGTATTGCGTTGTACTACTGCCATGAACTTAACAAATTTCACGATTTACGCCAATGGTAGTAAACTTGATTCTGATTCTGATCTTCTGATGTAGTCTATATCCTATTGCAGATTTTCAGCTTGCTGTCACAGGCTCTACACAATCCTCCCCACATCATGACTTATTCCACCTGTGAGCCCTTATGAACCTTCTCACCACAGCCATGGTAACATCTGATCTGCCAACTTCAAGAAAGAGTCAGAGCCAAGCATGAATTTGAGCTGAAGTTGCCTGAGTGCCTTCAATAGACTTGTTAACAGTTTGCCCTCCATTTTACAATCAGAAATTTCATCTCAAACACTGGGAGGAAGAGTATCAGAATCAGAATTAGGTTTAATATCACCGGTATATGTCATGAAATTTGTTAAATTAGTGGCAGCGATACGATGCAATACATGGTAAAATGGGAAAAAGTAAATGTGTAAGTCAATTACAGTAAGTATATATTTGCATATTAAATAGTTAAATTAAAAATGGTGCAAGAACAGAAATAATAAAAGTGAGGTACTGTTCGTGGGTTCAATGCCCACTTTGGAATTGGATGGCAGAGGGGAAGAAGCTATTATGGAATCGCTGAGTGTGTGCCTCAGGCTTCTGTACCTCCTTCCTGATGGTAACAATGAGAAGAGTGGGTGATGGGGTTCCTTAGTAATGGACGCTGCCTTTCTGAGATACTGCTCCTTGAAGATGCCTTGGATGCTACTGAGGCTAGTACCCAGCGTGAAGTTGGCTACTTTCACAACTTTCTGTAGCTGCTTTTGATCCTGTGCAGTAGCACCCTCCCCCATTTCCAGACGGCAATGCAGCCTGTCAGAATGATCTTCACAGTACATCTGTAGAGGTTTTCAAGTGTCTTAGGTGACAAACCAACTTTCCTCAAACTCCTGATGAAATATAGCCACTGTCTTGCCTTTCATATAGCTGCATCAATATCTTGAGACCAAGTTGGATGCTCAGAGATCTTGACACTCAGGAACTTGAAATTGCTCACTCTCTCCACTTCTGATCCCTCTATGAGGATTGGTCCGTGATCCCTCATCCTACCTTTTCTGAAGTCCACAATCAGCTTTTTGGTCTTACTGATGTTGAATACAAGGTTGTTGCTGCGACACCACTCAACCAGCTGATATATCTCGCTCCTATACACCATCTCAGCTCCATCTGAGCTTCTGACAGCGATGGTTGCATCATCAGAAAATTTGTAGATGGCGTTTGAACTATGCCTAGCCACACAGTCATGGGTGTAGAGAGAATAGAGCAGTGGACTAAATACACATCCCTGAGGTATGCCAGTGTTGATCGTCAGCGAGGAGGAGTTATTAATGCCAATCCGAGATTGTGGTCTTCCAGTTAGGAACTTGATGATCCAATTGCAGAGGGAGGTACAGAGACGCAGGTTCCATAGCTTAGGTGGTGAATACAGGAAGGGGAACGGGAGAAAGAGAAAAAAAGGCATGAAGAAGGGTCAGAGAGATTGCAGCAATTTTAACAACAATAGAAATGGAGTTTATTGGCATTTATGACCTTTGGATACACACTTGTCTATGAGCTTTCAGTTACAGAATTTCCATTCTGATTTTTCTTGAACTTCTTGATGGAACTTGTGATTGCAATTGCACAGAAATGCTTCTAAATGTGATGCATTTGACCAGAGTGTACTAACAAACAATGTTACATCATTTTATATCAGGGTAATCAAGTACTGATGTTCTAACATAGTGTTCCCTTGCACTGGAAAGTACTTTAACAAAAAAGATCTCAATAAGTTCTTTCCTTTATTATGATCTAAATTATATGAGATTTTGACTCCCATTGCTTTTCCTTATAATGCAAGTAGTTCTAGTAAAGCTAAAGTTCTAGTAAAGTTGTATTGCCAGTAGAGTTATAGAGTCAAAGAAAAGTACAGCACAGAAACAGGTCCTTCAGTCTAGTCTGTGCCAAACCATTTAAACTGCCTATTCCCATTGGCCTGCAGTATTGGAGCTTGCATCTTTGTCACACTTATTACTGTAGGATTCGTACACCCATATGAACTATTAATACACTTCTGTGCTTCCTTATCCAATGTCCATGATCACTCAAAAAAAAATTCCAATTCCTAAAGGCTGGAGAAACTTGGGTTGAGGAGTGATCTGATAGAGGTTTATAAGATTATGAGACAGTGTAGAGTGGCCAGTTGATATCTTTTTCCCGATGTTGAAATGTCTATGATGCACCATCAATAACTCAAGGAGACTGGAAGTGGCTTTTATTAACAGCGAAAAAGGGAACTCGACCATGTCGAAGACTAAGGGAGGAGCAATGCCCCCAATCGCCTTTATACAGGGGTCTGTGGGAGGAGCCACAGGAGCAGTCAGCAGGGGGGGGGGGGCGTATCCAGACAGGTATACATAGTTTACCACAGTCTAATACTAGAGGGCCTCATTTAAGGTGAGCGAGGGTAAGCTTAATGGAGATGAGCAGGACAATTTTTTTTTTACACAGAGTCCCAGAAATGCCTGGGGTGATTGTGGAGATAAACATGAAAGAGCATTCATGGGGCTCCCAGGTAGGAAAGATATGGTAGAAGACGTAAACTTAATTGGGCATTCCTCTACATCTTCCACGTACCATAGAATTAGTTAATGGCTAGAAGGGCTATAAAGGTCTATGGTTCAGATGTGGGATGATAGAACATGGACTAGATGGACCTGTTCTTGTGCTGCAGTGCTCTATGACTCTAGTTAGTTGTGTGCTGGAGGGCCTGTTCCAGTTCTACATCTGTGCTGTTCCATTGTTGTGTCTTACTGCTTAGTTTGTTAATTTATATGTTTATAAAAATCATCACTTATTCTTGTTTCCCTGCATTTCCAGCTAATTCAAATGGATGTGTTTAAACCATGATTTCTATAACTCTTTCCTTCCTCAAAACAGATGGCGCTTTTGTCTCTGGGGGAAATGAGGAAGGGAAATTCTTTTCTACTTCACAATTACTTGAAGTAAGTAAGTGGAGTCATAAATGTGTTACAATAGTAAATTGCATGGAAATGTATCTATCAGCTCTTCGAGAGATTTTGCCGGGAGCCTTTTGGCTGTTGACATTTGTCCATTTAACAATAATGGCTATACATCAACCAAAAGTGTTTTGTTAGCTGCAGAGTGATGTGGCATGTCCTGAGGAGCTGAAAGGTGGAAGGGCTGTTATGTCCATGATCTATTAAGAAAGCTGTCTCAGTACCTGTCAGCATATTTGTGGTGATCATTATTCATTGTAATTTCTGTGTAGTTTATTTTTCCTTTCCAACAGTCAGTTGAGTTTCATATAAATGCACTAAAGCACATATTCTTTCATTAAACCATCGACAGTATCCGAACTGAAAATCTCTTTCAAAGCTGGTCTCATGATCAATATTCTAACCTGAAACTGAAGGTGTTGAAACAGCGTATTATCTCTGTCATGCACAGTACAATGGATAATAGACCCAATAAAATGGCGTGATCATCTGCAACAATGAATGCTTCAATTTTTCGTATTCATATTGTTCCTGATACATTTTGATGAATAGTATAATTCAATCTATCAGAAAGGAAGTGAAAAAAGACAGTTTGACTGCTTTAGTAGAAATCTAGAGAATGAGCTTCAAAATTTTCCACATTGACATTAAATAAGGGACCTAAAAGTGAAGATCGGACAATTTTTCAGCTTTTTGCCAATAATAGCACAAAACAGACTTACTTTGTAGACTCCATTTAATCTGCATTGTGAAAGGATCAGAGCCAGGCCATCAGAGTTTGGAGCTGGAAGAGAAAACAGTTGGTTTGGGGTGTGGCAAGGGGAATGATCTCTTTCATATGGTAGCAGACTGGGCACTCCTGCATCCTATGAATGCTATAAAGAAATAGTAATGCTTCTGGACATCCTATGCAGGATGCCTCCTTGTTAATTAATAAAGCTTTCCACTTACATTGGAAAATGAATACACACAGTACAGTGCAGAAGTCTTAAGCAGATATATAGTTAGGTTGCCTAAGACTTTTGCACAGTACTGTAGAAATTTTATGTGTTGCACTATACAGCTGTCGCAAAAAAAATCATAATATATATGAGTGATGATAAATGTGATTCTGATATGGTCTCTATGGTGGACAGAAAGTAAGAAGGGGGAAGGGAGAGAGTGGGAAGTACCAGAGTGGCATTCAGTAATGATCAATAAACCTATTGTTTGGAATCAGATGACCTTGTCTGGCGTCTCGGGGCTGGGCGTGTCTGCACCCGCGCCACCTCCACCCCCACTGCCCCGGCACTCCTTCTCTGTCACCTGTCCCACACCCCATCCCATGCATTCCACGCTCACCGTTCTCAATATCCACTGCTCCTGCAAGGTTTACAAACTCACTCTCTGCTCCATGTTGACAAATACAGTACTGTGCAAAAGTCTTAGACAATCTAGATAAATGTAGATACATATAAGACCTCATGCTCCACAAAAGTTAGAGTGTCATGACTTTATCGATAAACACTGCACAGAGACACTTTATCACAGGTTCCAGTTTATTATAAGACCATAAGACCATAAGATATAGGTGCAGAATTAGGCCCTTTTGCCCATCGAATCTGCTCTGCCATTTTCATCATGGCTAATCCAATTTTCCTCTCTTCCTCAATCTCCTGTCTTCTCCTTACAACCTTTCATGCCCTGACCAATCAAAAATCTATCAACCTCTGCCTTAAATATACATATAGACTTGGCCTCCGCAGCTGCATGTGGCAAAGAGCTTCTCCTCATCTCCATTCTAAAAGGATACTCCTCTGTCCTGAGGCTATGTCCACTGGTTTTAGACTCTCCAATGAGGAAACATCTCCTCATCCACTCTATCAAAGCATGTCATCATAGGTTTCAATGAGGTCACCCCTTATTCTTCCTATTTGCAGTGATTACAGCCAAGAGCCATCAAAGTTCTTCACATGACAAGCCATTCAAACTTGGAATCATTTTCATGAACCTCCTTTGAACTCTCCCCAATTTCAGCACATCCTTTCTAAGTTAAGGTGTCCAAACCTGCTCAGAATACTCCAAGTGAGGCTTCACCAGTGCTTTACAAAGTCTCAACATTACATCCTTGCTTTTGTATTCTAGACCACTTGAAATGAATACGAACGTTGCATTTGTCTTCCTCATCACAGACTCAACCTGCAAATTAACCTTTAGGGAATCCTGCTCAAGGACTCAGAAGTGCATTTACACCACAGTCTTTTTGTACTTACTCTCCATTTAGAAAATAGTCAACTCTTTCATTTCTTCTACCAAAGTGCATGACCATACATTTCCCGACACTATATTTCATCTGCCATTTCTTTACCCATTCTCCTGATCTGTCTGTCCTTCTGTAGCTTCTATACTTCCTTAAAACTACCCACCCCTCCACCTATCTTTATATCGTCTGAAAGCTTTGCAACACAGCCATCAATTCCATCATCTAAATCCTTGACATATAATGTAAAAAGATACGGTCCCAACACAGACTCCTTTGGAACACCACTAGTCTCTGGCAACCAGCCAGAGACTAGCTTGCTAAGCAGCCTCATGCGAGGCACCTTGTCAAAGGCCTTCTGAAAATCTAAATACACAACATCAATTGATTCTCTTTTAACTACCTGCTTGTTATTTTTTCCAAAGAATTCCAACAGAATGTCAGGCGAGATTTTCCCTTGAAGAAACGATGATGATCACAGCCTATTTGATCATGTGCTTCCAAGTGCCCTGAGACCTCATCCTTAATGATTGACTCCAACATCTTCCCAACCAGTAAAATCAGACTAATTGGTCTATAGTTTCCTTCTTTCTGCCTCTGTCCCTTCTTGAAGAGTGCAATTTTCCTGTCTTCCAGAACCGCTCCACAATCTAATGATTCTTGAAAGATCATTACTAATGCCTCCATGATCTCTTCAACCTCCTCTTTCAGAACTCTGGGGTGTACACCATCTGGTCCAGGTGACCTACCTACTTTCAGACCTTTCAGTTTTCCAAAATCCTTCTCTAGTTATGGGAAATTCACACACTGATACCTGGGACTTCCACCGTAGAGCTAGTGCCTTCCACCATGAAGAACGTTGCAAAATATTTATTCAGTTTATCTGTCCTTCTGTCATCCCCCATTATTACCTCTCCATCATTGTTTTTCAGTGGTCTGATACCCACTCTCATCTCTCTTTTACACTTTGTGTATCTGAAGAAACATTTGGTATACTCTTTAATGTTATTGGCTAGCTTACTTTCATATTCCATCTTTACCTTCTTAATGATGTTTTAGTTGCCCTTCTGTTGGGTTTTAAAAGCTTTCTAATCCCCCATCTTCCCACTAATTTTTGCTCGATTATACGCCCACTCTTTATCTCTAAGGCCTCTGTAATTCCCTTTACTTCATGTAGTACTGATAAGTCTGACTTTAGCTTCTCCTTCGCAAATTTCAGGGCGAATTCTTTCCCCTCAGGGATCTTTTAGCTTAAGCCCTCTAATCAATTCTAGTTCATTGCACAACACCCAATCCAGAATAGTTGATCCTCTCGTGGGCTCAACCATGAGCTGCTCTAAACAGTTATCTCACAGGCATGCTAGAATTTCCCCCTACTGTAATCCAGCACCAACCTCATTTTATCTGCATATTGAAGTCCCCACAGCATTGTCCTTTTAACATTTTAACATTGTCCTTTTGGTATACATTTTTTATCTCCCATTGTAATTTTACTACTGTTTGCAGGTCTGTGTACAACTCCGATCAGGGTCTTTTTACTCTTGTAGTTCCTTAGCTCTTTCCACAATGATTCAAAACCTTCCAAGCCTATGTCACCTCTTCTTAATGATTTGATTTAATTTTTTACCAAAAGAGTAACACAGTCCCCTTTGCCTCCCAGCCTATCCTTTCGATATAATGTGTACCCTTGGACATTAAGCCTCCAGCTTAATCCTTCAGCCATGATTCAGTGATGCCTACAACGTCATACTTGGCAATCGGCAACTGTGCTGCAAGTTCATCTGCCTTACTCCATATATTGCGCACATTCAAATGTAACACCTTCAGTCCTGTATTCACCCTTTTCAATTTTGTCCTCCTTTTACGTTGCAACTCATCCTGTTGACTGCAATTTTACCCTATCAACAGCCTCTCCTCACTAAACATTGCCTCTGTTTGTAAACCAGCTACCTGATCTTTAGCACTATTATCCACCTTTCCTTTGATACTTCTTGTATTGAAATATAAGCTGCTCAGTACAGCATGCTCAACTTTTTGATTCCTAACTTTGTCTGAGGTCTTATCGACATCTGCCTCCACAACCTCTCCATTGTCTGCTCTGGCACTCTGGTTCTCACCCCTCCCCACCCCCCGCAAATTCTAGTTTAAACCCCACCGCATAGCATTAAGAAACATTCTCTTCAGGATATTAGCCCCCTCCAGTTTAGGTGCAAGCAGTCCCTTCTGTACAGATCCTACCTTCCCTGGAAGGGAGCCCAATGATCCAATAATCTTAAGCCTTCTCTCCTCCACCAACTCCTTAGCCATGTATTAATCTGTGTAATCTTCCTAGTTCTGGCCCCAATAGCACGTGGCGTGAGTAGCAATCCCGAGATCATAGCCCTGGAGGTCCTGCCCTTCAACTTAGCACCTATCTCCCTGAATTCCCAATGCAGAACCTCAACATGCATCCTACCTATGTCAATGTTACCTACATGGACCACGACCTCTGGCTATTGACTCTCCCACTTAAGAATGCTAAGGACTCGATCTGAGATATCCTGGACCCGGATCTGATGCTTTTGCTCTAGTTTCCCGGTCTTATTAAAATGTTAACTTATATTAGTAGTTTAGATTCTTATTTGGATATTGTAGTCAGATTACCATTATTTTCAGTTTTCTTCCTTTCCAATGGCCTGTGCATTAATTGTGTTGCTCTTATTCTGAAAGAGGCAGTGTTAGAGATAGTGGTGGCATTAGAAATGATCTTTCAAAAATCATTGGAGTCTGGCATGGCACCAGAGGACTGGAAAATTGCAAAAGTTACTCCACTCTATAAGAAAGGAGGAAGGCAGCAGAAAGGAAATTATTGACCAGCTAGCCTAACCTCAGTGGTTGGGAAGATGTTGGAGTCAATTGTTAAGGATGAGGTGATGGAGTACTTGATGACCCAGGACAAGATAGTACAAGATCAGCATGGTTTCCTTCAGGAAAAATCCTGCCTGAAAAACCTGTTGGGATTCTTTGAGGAGATTACAGGTAGGATAGATAAAAGGGATGCAGTGGATATTTGGGCTTTCAGAAGGCCTTTGACAAGGCCACACGTGAGGCTGCTTAACAAGTTAAGAGCCCATGGTATTACAGGGAAGTTACTAACATGGTCTTAGCCATGATTGGTAGGAGGCAGCGAGTGGCAATAAAAGGATCCTTTGCTGGTTGGCTGTCAGTGACTAGTGGTGTTCCATAGGGGTCGGTGTTGGGACCACTTCTTTTTATGCTGTTGTTATGAATGTACCACAGCTCTGAGGGGCCGAAGGTTGCGGGTAGCCCCCTCCTTTGTGAGAATCGCAAGATCACTATTGAGTCCCTTCAGGAGACCCAGGAAATGAGAGAAAGACACAAAGATTGGAATGTGACCTGGCCTCATTGAGAAGGCGGACTCATTGATACCGGCTATTGTCTCTTGGAGACGGACTTGTGTATTGCATCCTGTAAGATGCATCGAAGCCCCCAGGCAATGAACCGAAGGGGGGCGGGGGGGGGGGTTGGTGGAAGGATTGCATCATCCCAACCTGATTGACATCTGAGACCCTGTGAGTCAGGATAAAAGAGGGTCTGTGGAAACAGCCCTTTAGACGCACCAGAAGAAACGCTAGTGATCCCGTAATCCTTGGAAGCCGGTGGGGGAGGCCACGTGCGTTCGGTTCCATTTGCCCCGGAACCGGTGTCCTTTACCATGGAAGAACGGCTTTTAGCTAACAACGGGAAGACCAACTCCCAATGACTCTCAAAGGATTGACATTATAAAAGGACTGGGCAAGTTTTAACCCGTCTTTCTCTCAAACCAAAACGCTGCAGCTTGAACAACCTAACAGTGACTTTTATATTTCCATCGGACAATACATTAGCCCCTAGACAACGATAGAGCTATTTCTTATTGATTATTATTATACCCGTGCTTTTAGATTTAGTATTGACGACGTATATTATCTGTATGTTTGCATTGATATTATTTTGTGTATTTTTATCAATAAATACTGTTAAAATAGTACCATCAGACTTCAACGGACCTCCTTATCTTTGCTGGTAAGTGACCCAGTTACAGGGTATGTAACAACTTGGGGTTCTCGTCTCGAGATTTGACACCAAATTGGGAGGCCAGTGAATCAGGCTTGTAAGTCCAAACTTGGATCTGGTTACGCGGGTAGCCAGACAGGAAACCAGCAAAGATGGACGTGGGTGAATTTATAGAAAACCCGACTCTGGAGGCGCTAGAGGCGGCCACCAAATCAGACTTAGTAAATTTGGCGAAGGGACTAAACCTCGCAGAGGTGAGGTTGTCAATGAAAAAGCTGGAGGTGCAAAGGGCAAGAACTCAGTATTATATTGGGAAGAATGTGTTTGCAGCTGAGGTATTGGAAAATATCCCTGAAAAGGTACCAGCTAGTGGGACGGCTCAGTTAGAGTTGGAGAAATTAAGGTTGGAACATGCAATTAAGGTAAAGCAGCTGGAAGCAGCTGAGAAGGAGAATGAAAGAGCCGAGAGAGAGAGAGAGCATGCACTCCAGCTAAAGGAGTTAGAAGTGAAACGTGAGCAGAAATGAGCTGAGAAAGAGAAAGGAAGGGAGCATGCACTCCAGCTAAAGGAGTTAGAGGTGAAACGGGAGCAGGAAAGAGCTGAGAAAGAGGGGGAAAGAGCTGAGAAATAGAGGGAGCATGAAATTCAGTTAAAACAGCTGGAAGCAGCTGAGAAAGAGAAAGAGAGAGCCGAGAAGGAGAGAGAGTATGGGGAGGAAGAGAAACAACGGAAACATAACTTGGAGATGGAGAAGCTAAGGCAAGGGCGAAGAGATCAAGGGTCAGACCGAGAGGAGCAGTTTAATGTTAGTCGAGAGTTGAGGTTCGTACCTCCGTTCGAGGAGACGGATGGTGATAGTTATTTCTTGCTTTTTGAAAAGGTGGCAGTGAATCAGAAGTGGCCCAGAGATCAGTGGGTGGCGTTGTTACGAAGTGTGTTAAAAGGGAAGGCACAATGGGCATATGCGGCGTTGTCCATGGAGGAGGAAGAGGAGGAGAGTCATAACAAAGTAAAGGCGGCCATTCCCCGGAGTTACGAGTTAGTACCTGAAGTGTATAGACAAAAGTTCAGAACTTTAAAGAAAGGGTGGAATCAGACGTATACAGAGTTTGCCTATGAGAAGGGTGTGCTCTTGGACCGTTGGTGCACAGCAGAGATAGTGGAAGAGGATTATTGGCGTCTCAGGGAGTTAATTCTGATTGAGGAATTTAAAGGTTGTGTTTCGGAGGATATCCGGACGTATCTGAATGAGAAGCCGGATAAGTCTATCTCAGAAGTTGCTAGGTTTGCAAATGAATATGCCCTAACCCTCAAGACAAAGTTTTCCTCGAATAAAAGTTCCCAGAGAGACTGTGGGAACGATCGAGAAAGCCCGCCGGCTGAGGCAGAGGTCCCGCCGGGAGCTAGTGGTAAGATTGAGGGGGAAAGGCAAGACGGCCAGAGATTTCCGGGCTTGCACTGTTTTAGTTGTGGAAAGGGGGGGCATATTGCATCTAAGTGCTTTGCTCTGAGGAAAGAGACAGGAAAAGGGAAAGCAGCAGTCCCTATCGGATGTGCCAAGGTAATCGGTAAATCGACAAGAGAACCCAGGGTAGACAGAGTATGAGAAGGGTCTGAGACTTGTATGTCAAACGGAACCGTGTCTGTGAGGGAGGGAGACACCCCAGTGCCAGTACGGATCTGGAGAGACACGGGGGCTGAGCTATCATTGATCAGCAGTAAGGTACTAGATTTTGGTCGCAAGACGGGAATGGTAGCTGTGAAAGGAATAGGCAAAGGGACGGAAATGGTGCCCTTGCATAGGGTCATTATGAATTGTGAGCTAGTCTCTGGACCAGTTGAAATAGGGGTGCGATCAGAATTCCCAGGAACTGACACAGACATCCTTCTGGGTAACGATTTAGCCAGTGGTAAGGTTTGGTCAGCCATGATGTTGACAAGCCAGCCGTTGAGTGTTGCAGCCCCGCCCCTAGATTCCAAGATCTATCCCGCATGTGCGATCACTCGCAGCATATCGAGAAAGGCAGCTGAGAAAGGGAGCAGTTTAAATCCAGCCAGTTTCGATTTGACCGAGATGTTTCTACCGACCCTGTACCACGAGGGTTTAGAGGGTGGTAAAACGAAGAGTAGTGAAGTGAAAGAGAGTAAGGGAGAGGAGGCAGACTTGCCCTTAGCGAGGACAAAAGTTCTAGAGGCCGAAAATAAAGATGAGGAACAGATAGAGCTGTTAAAATGTTCAGAGTTGGACATGGATGAACTGTCTGGTTTGGCAGAACTGTTTGAAGAAGTTGAAACTTCTAAAGGTGTTCCCAGTAATGAAATGAGGGCAGCCCTAGCTGAAAAGGATGCCCTTACCTTGAAGAAGTCTGCTGGGTTGGCAGATGAGGTTGTTTCAGCCCGCGGGGTTGAGTTTACTCCGAAAGGGAGTTGCCCAGAGAGTAGCTGGGAGAATCAGGGGAATTTAGAGCTTGGACCAGGTACGGGTATTGAAAACCTGGAAGAGGCAAAGGTCCCATTGGAGTGTGTCCAAGATGTGGATGCATGTGGTACTGAACCTAGTAATGAAGCTCAGAAAAAGTCTGAGGTATTTGATTCAGTTGACAAGGAAGGCAGTCCTTGTGGGTCAGATAGACTTGGTTCAGTGAAGAAAGGGTTAGCTTTGGTAATAGTGGGAAGTGAGAGTTCCCAGGTGTTTGTGCTCGAAGGTGTGCTAAAAGTTAATGCGGAGATCAAAAGTGGGGAGATGAACATTATTATTGAAGGAAACGGGAAATATGTAGTTCCTAAATCGAATGAAGAAAATTTAAAGCCTGCGGATCACCTACAGGTTGAGTTGGAAGATGACAGGGTGGGGGGGGGGGCATGCTATTGTTATTCCAGAGTGTGGTGTGAAAAGGCAGAATTGGAAATGCTGCTTGAACAAAGAGTTCGAACTGAAAACTAATAGCCTGAAAGGTCCTGAAGAGAAAGCTAGCAACTTGCGTAAAATTAAAGAATTGGGTGGAAATTCAGAAGATGGTCTAAGTTTGGGACACAGTGTTGATAAAATAACTCCTATGAAAGGAGCGGGAGAAAGCCTATTTCGCCAGGGTACCCAAGCTCCCCACGTGGGAACTAACCGGAAAAGAGGTGAGGGTTAATGGGGAAGCCATTTTTAAATAGCAAAAGCCGGTTTTACGGGATTTCGACAAAGCATGTGAATAATAAAGGCAACCCAATGGAAGCCTGCCTTTTCAGTTTGAAAGCAACAGAAAGATTAGTATTTGCATGAACTTTTGTAGTACACACGCAAGCTAAGATCACAACCCTTTAGTTTTTGTTTGCTGAAGGAAAGAAATAAAAATAGATGGTTATTAAATTGAAGTCTGATGCTACAAGACTTTAGTAAGGTACAAGATGTTAAGATATTAAAGGAAGTGACACTGTAATCGTTAACTGTTTATATGCTGAATTGAATGTATAACTGTATTACTCTGTAGTGAAAAGGAAAAGCTTTTGTATTGGGTTAGATTCTAAAATCCTGTAAGACTCTGTACTACTTTGTTTTCACCGCTGGTGAAAACGCTTTGAAGAAAGGGGGTGTTATGAATGTATCACAGCTCTGAGGGGCCGAAGGGTGAGGGGTAGACCCCTCCTTTGTGAGAATCGCAAGATCACTATTGAGTCCGTTCAGGAGACCCAGGAAATGAGAGAAAGACATGCAGAATTCACAAAGATTGGAATGTGACCTGGCCTCTGAGAAGGCGGACTCATTGATACTGGCTATTGTCTCTTGGAGACGGATTTGTGTATTGCATCCTGTAGGATGCATCGAAGCCCCAGGCAATGAACTGAGGGGGAGGTTGGTGGAGAGATTGCATCATCTCAACCTGATTGACATCTGAGACCCTGTGAGTCAGGATAAAAGAGGGGCTGTGGGAACAGCCCCTCAGATGCACCAGAAGAAACGCTAGTGATCCTGTAATAACGGAAGCTGGTGGGGGAGGTCACGTGCGTTCGGTTCCATTTGCCCCGGAACCGGTGTCCTTTACCACGGAAGAATGGTTTTTAGCTAACAACGGGGAAACCAACTCCCAATGACTCTCAAAGGATTGACATTATAAAAGGACTGGGCAAGTTTTAACCCGTCTTTCTCTCAAACCAAAACGCTGCAGCTTGAACAACCTAACAGTGACTTTTATATTTCCATCGGACAATACATTAGCCCCTAGACAACGATAGAGCTATTTCTTATTGATTATTATTATACCCGTGCTTTTAGATTTAGTATTGATTACATATATTATCTGTATGTTTGCATTGATATTATTTTGTGTATTTTTATCAATAAATACTGTTAAAATAGTACCATCAGACTTCAACGGATCTCTCTATCTTTGCTGGTAAGTGACTCAGTTACAGGATACGTAACACTGTATATAAATGATTTAGATGATGGAATAGATAGCTTTGTTGCCTAGTTTGCAGATGATAAGAAGATTGGTGGAGGGGCAGGTAGTGTTGAGGAACCAGGTAGGATGCAGAAAGACTTGGACAGATTAGGAGAATGGGCAAGAAAGTGGCAAATGAAACACAATGTTGGAAAATGCAACATTTTCATGCACTTTGGTAGTAAAAATAAATGTGCAGACTATTTTCTAAATAGGTAGAAAATCCAAAAATCTGAAATGCAAAGGGACTTGGGAGTTGTTGTGCAGAACATGCTAAAGGTTAACTTGCAGGTTGAGTCAGTGGTGAGGAAGGCAAATGCCACGTTAGCATTCATTTCAAGAGGTCTAGAATACAACAGCAGGGATGTGATGCTGAGGCTTTATAAGTCACCTTGAGTATTGTGAACAATTTTGGGCCCCTGATCTTAGAAAAGATGTGTTGGCATTGGAGAGGGTTCAGAGGAGGTTCTCAAGGATGATTCCAGGAACAAAAGGGCTATCATACGAGGAACATTTGATGGTTCTGGGTCTGTACTCACTGGAATTCAGAAGGATGAGAGGGGATCTCATTGAAACCTTTTGAAAGGCCTAGACAGAATAGATGTGGAAAGGATGTTTCCCATGGTGGGAGAGTCTAGGATAGGGGTCGGCAACGTTTACCACTGAAAGAGCCAATATGGACCCATTTCCCACAGAAAAGAAAACACTGGGAGCCAGAAAACCCGTTTGACATTTAAAATGAAATAACACTGCATACAACGGTTTTTTTTTGCCTTTATGCTATGTATAAACAAACTATAATGTGTTGCATTTATGAAATTGATGAACTCCTGCAGAGAAAACGAAATTACATTTCTGCATGCAACAAAAACATTTTGAACTCCGAAATAAAGACGTTGGGTTGAAGGTTACTCCATAGTTAGCCTACCTTGGATCAAAGAATTAAAAGAAAGCGCGCACTGGCGGGTGTCAGGCATTGTCAGTGGTGATGTATATTAATAACGATAAAAAATACGTTGTAGCGGTGTAGCGCTACACGCAGCGCTAAAATAAAGGCACTGCAGTCAAAGGTAACTTTATTCGAACTAAACAGCCTTGCTTTAAAGCCTCCCTCAACCCGTCCCCGTGGGTGCGGATGTTCCAAAAGACACGTACTCACAAACCCCCGTAGGCTATCTTCCTTAGCCGGAACGGTGGCTAATTGTGAGCTGGTTCGGATGTGCCAGGAAATGGGGTCTCCACAACGTTTTTAGATTGTACAAGATCACCATAATCTTCAAATTTCAAATTACATTTCAAAAACTAACAAACCACGGGGAGCCGCAGCACAGAGATGAAAGAGCTGCGGGTTGCCGACCCCTGGTCTAGGACATGAGGGCACAGCCTCAGGATAGAGGGGCACCCTTTCAAAACAGGGATACAGAGAAAATACTTTAGCCAAAGGGTGGTGAATTTATGGAATTTGTTGCTTCAGGCAGCAATGGAGGCCAGGTTGTTGAGTGTATTTAAGGCAGAGATTGATAGGTTCTTGATTGGACATAGCATCAAAGGTTATGGGGAGAAGCTGGGAACTGGGGTTGAGGAGGAGATAGAAAAAAAGGATCAGCCATGATTGAACGGTGGAGCAGACTCGATGGGCCAGATGGCCTAATTCTGCTCCTATGTCTTATGATCAAGTGGTCTTATATTGAAGTACTGTTGGTTTTAGCATGTCTCATTGTTTATTCAAAAATTCCAATGTTAATTTTTATTTTTGTGCTGTTTTGTTTCTTACAGGGCTTTACTCATTTTTTTTAAGAACTTGGTCAACAATTTCAACTGAATGAATAAACAGGATGTAATTGGGAGTGATCTCTGTTGTGATAATATTAACTCCCCCTCTGCTTTCACACATTACGAATGACAGCTTATCACTTCTATTTGACTAAATTAGGGAACACAGTAATGTGACGAGAAGTAAAAAGAAATTATGATGTAGCATGAAATGTTCGATGTTACACTAAAATGGTGAGGAATTTTTCCTATTAATAATGTAAAATTATACTTAGTTGTGAAAATGACTTTGGGAGTTTGCCAAGGACCATGTGCTGCATGTGTGTTATAGTATTAAAGTTGCAGATAAATAGTCAAAATTACTGCAAAGATCTAATGTCTTATTGATATAAGCCATTTAGTGATGGATACTAATGGTATTTCTAACTTAATGCTCATTAAACCTGCAATGTATCTTCAGGGATACCAGTTTTCTCATGAAAAGGATCAACCGCTGCAAATAGTTCTTCCAACTAGAAACATAGAAACATAGAAAATAGGTGCAGGAGTAGGCCATTCGGTCCTTTGAGCCTGCACCACCATTCAGTATGATCATGGCTGATCATCCAACTCAAAACCTTGTACCTGCTTTCTCTCCATACCCCCGATCCCTTTAGCCACAAGGACCATATCTAACTTCCTCTTAAATATAGTCAATGAACCGGCCTCAACTGTTCTCTGTGGCAGAGAATTCCACAGATTCACCACTCTCTGTGTGAAGAAGTTTTTCCTCATCTCGGTCCTAAAAGGCTTCCCCTTTATCCTTAAACTGTGACCCCCTCGTTCTGGACTTCCCCAACATTGGAAACAGTCTTCCTGCTTCTAACCTGTCCAATCCCTTTAGAATTTTATACGTTTCAATGAGATCCCCCCTCAATCTTCTAAATTCTAGTGAGTATAAGCCCAGTCGATCCAGTCTTTCTTCATATGAAAGTCCTGCCATCTCAGGAATCAATCTGGTGAACCTTCTCTGTACTCCCTCTATGGCAAGAATGTCTTTCCTCAGATTAGGGGACCAAAACTGCACACAATACTCTAGGTGTGGTCTCAGCAAGGCCTTGTACAACTGCAGTAGAACCTCCCTGCTCCTGTACTAAAATCCTCTTGCTATGAATGCCAACATGCCTTTTGCCTTTTTCACTAGGTAATAGTTTGTCCAAGGCCACCCTAGCTGTAGGAACCACATAAATGGGTAAGTAAGTTCGCAAACCCCATTCATTAGCATAGCCTTTGATAAAGCAATGGTTTAGCTAGTACACTAGAATTACAAATTTCACTTCAGTTTTTCATTTATTAGCAGTGTATGATGATATTAGGTTCACTGTTTACAAATTTTTAAACACAAGCAAAGACTTTAAGCCCTATTTGATATAAATAGCCATGAGTACTTGCACTTTTACTGTCATTTTACTGTAACTACCTAATCTTCAAAGACTAGTTGACTTCCCTGTTCTCCACGTGTGTTTAGCTGCCAATACTTACTATTCAAGTGGTGGCTGCCTTCTCCCTACCAAGGAGAAGATATTTCCAGCAAACAAACTAGTTTGAAACACTGTTCATTTATTTATTTTCTGTGACACCCACTAAAATCCACACAACACTCTTAAAAAAACATTTAAATCTTACAGGGGATTTCTATCTTAAACATTTCTCAATTACAAACCATTTCTAAAACACAAACCACTTCCTAAGCACAAAGCACAAAACATTTCTGAAACAAAGAACGAAGGATTTCCAAAACTCAGGCACAATTTCCATAAACTAAAAAGACATATCAAAGATGCAGATGAACAAGTTAACATCACAGAAATCGATGCTGGAAGAATGGGCTCTAGGTCTTCCATGATTCGTGATGTTCCTTATCCCATACCTAATGGGACAGAACTTCTCTCTATATTTATACCATTTTTAGCCACCTGAGTGAGACAAGCATGTGATATTTACTCAGATATTCTTTTAGAAGAATTTTCTGGAGACATTTCTCTTAGCTTGCTCCCACTAATGTTGTAAGGTTAACTTCAAAGTACATAAAACTCTTCCAACTATAAAAACGTCAATTATTGATATGCTAAATGATATTCTCCATCTGTTATGCAAGCTTCCTTGCACTAATCAACTTAAGAATCAGCTTGTCTATTTGAAACAGCCCAAATTAAATAACCAATTATCTTATATTCTACTCTAGAGTAATAACAAAGCAAGTGCAGTGACTCTTTACAGAAAGAACATCTGCAAAATACAGTCTATTTGTAAAGTTGTTCTATAAAGAGTGTTTTTTCATCTTCAAGCTACTTTCCATTTTAAGAACTAAAGACTGACTTCTTTTTAACACCCAGAAGTTAAATAAAGCAATATAGTTGAAAGTTTACTTACAACTGTTTGTGCCCTTTCAAGTGGCAGCTGCTATTTCGAAAGCAGGCTTAGCAAACATGAGATAGAAGCAAGTATTTATCACAAATGTAAGTTATGCAAAGTAAAAGTGGATAAATGAAACAAAAGATTTTTTTGCTGTGGGTAGTCAGCAGGTCAGGCACCATCTATGGAAAGGAATGAGCAATCGATGTTTCAGACCAAATCTCTTCATCAGGACATTCTTCTCCAGAGATGCTGACTAACTTGCTGAGGTCATCCAGTATTTTGAGTGTGTTGCTCAGGACATGAAGTATCTGCAAAATGTCTTATGCTTACAGCAGAGTTTTTGTTCAAAAAATCAAATTCTTCAGAGGGGTTAGCTGCAAATTCCTTAAATTGCACCACACAATTCAATGCCTTCAAGATTTGAATTTCCTCTTCAAGCTTTCATATGCCACTTTCATCTTCTTTTAAGATACAAGATAACCAGTAATGATTTCCTTTTTCTCTTCGGAGTTGAAATTTGCAGCATGATACACATTGTAGGACAGGTGATGTCAGATCATACTGCGTTTGTTATACCAAACATTGTGTACATCACCTGTCTTGATCTGTTTGGTCCTTTCATAGATTTCTCTGCATGTGGTTTTACAATAAATATTACTGAAATTATACCTATCAGTTTTTCTATAAGTTTTATCATTTATTTTAACACTGGAAACATTCCCAGCTCTCAAGTACTGTATGTTGAAAAACAGGCAGTACTCTTGGACTCTACATTCTATTAAGCCCACAGTCAGTCATACTGATTTATTACACAAGAGGATTTTGATTTAAAAAGTATGGTGAGAATATTCCAGCGAATCAGAAACTGAATTGAGGTGCATATTTGATTATACTTTCTTAGCTGGTTGGAAATCACTAATAAATTTGATGCTGAATGGCTACATCGGCATTAAAATCATTATGATGAAATACAAACAAGCATACACTCTTCAGTACACAATTGAATTTATTTTGAGATGTTTATCTTTTGTCTTCAGCAGCAACAGGACAAATAGACTTCTGAATAAAGACTAGATTGGTATTGCTAAGGAATAGATCTATAGATATTAACATCGAAGCTTGATTTCTCCCACAGATTTGGAACAGTCTAAGTGTTTGGAGACAGAAGCAATGAATAGGCTCAATCAGCTCTGTAAGTGAAGTGGGTTGATTCATGAGCTACTTCGGCAGTGTCAATTTTCAACATTTTTCTTGTCACATAAAATTGAAAGAGATATTTGACTGACAGACTGAGAGGGATTTAGATTCATTGCATTTACATTAAGTGCAAAGGTCTAGTCGCACATTGCAATTGTCTACATACACCTGGCAATTCTAGAAATCTACTCACAATGTAATATCTTGGCTTGTTTTTGCAAAGTGTGCCCTTAAAATTCAGATGATAGATTACTACTTTTTACAGCAAATATGGAAAAAATAATTAACAGGAATTTAATTTCTGGGAAGTGCCTCGCAGTGGATTAACAAAATACTCTTATAAAACTAAAGTGTTTAGGATAATAGAAATATTTAAGCCAATGAGAATTTGAAAAGTTTTACTTTATGTATAAAAATAACCGAACAAATATTTGTGACAAAATCATGTAAATTGGCTGCCTAGTAAGTGGAAGTTCTGGATTTTCTGGTTCCCTAACAGGTCAAATGAAGTGAAGGAAGTGAAATTGGAGGAAATTTATGCTGGCATTTGATCTTGACCATTGAAGCCACTGGTTGGCCCAGGTCTCCATGGTGTTCTTCATGACAGTAAAGTGTTTACACAACAGTTTACAGCTACGAGTTAGGACTCCACAGTGGGAATTCTTAAAAACATTATATAAACTGCTACTTACTCTACTGGATTTATAGGCAAGTTCTGATACTTCTTGGTCTTGCACTGTTGCTCTTCAGCTGATTGAGTGGAACACCACTAGTTCTGTGCTTCCTTATCCATGTTCAGTTTTGCTGTGTGCTGTCCTGCAAAGCACTATAAAATGTAAAAAAAAGGAATGATTATGTTAACCATGAGCTGGAACAACTGTCAGATTTACCTAACTTCATGCCGAGGAGTTTATGCTTGTCACTTGAGAAGCAGTCAGTTGGACAACTTGTACACATTCCATTACTTGCATCAAGTGACAGCAGATTTAAATAAATGAACATGAATTAAAAAGGGATGTCTGAGAGATGAATGCCAGCCAAGTGCCGAGTTTATAAGCTCAGGAACAGCTCATGTATTGAGTGCATGTTCACTGGTGTATGTCCAGGACCTCACAACACTGTGAGAAGCAAGGGACGAAGTGGTCGGGGTCATGACAGAAGTGTTTTGTATCTTCAGGTGAAATGCCAAAACACTGAAGGTGTTTACTCAGTGTTGTGCCTTTATTTAGGAAGGGCTTCAATACCAAGCTAGGGAAATGCAGGCTGGTGAGCCTAACATTATGGCGGTAAAATTGCTGAAGGAACTTCTGAGGGACAGCTATGATGTTGTGGCCATTACAGAGAATTCGATAACTCAGGGGTAGGAATGGTTACTTTGAATGTTAGATGTTTCAGAAAGGACAGGGTGGGAGACAGAAGAGGTGGGGGCATGGCACTGTTGATCAGAAATATTGTCACGGCTGCAGAAAAGGAGGACGTTGTGGAGGGATTGTCTACTGAGTGTCTGTGGGTGGAAGTTAGGAACACTACTACTACCTCGACTCAGGCCAAGTTAGGAACAGGAAGGGGTCAATATCTCTACTGGGTGTCTTTTATAGACCACCCAATAGTAACAGGGACATTGAGGAGCAGGTAGGGAGACAGATTCTGGAAAGGTGTAATAATAACAGGTTGTTGTGGTGGGGGATTTTAATTTCCCAAAAGTCGATTGGCATCTCCCTAGAGCGAGGGGTTTAGATGGGGTGGAGTTTGTTAGGTGTGTTCAGAAAAGTTTCTTGACACAATATTAGATAAGCCTTGTGGTAAACCATGTATATAGGTTGTAACTGGGTTATATGTCTGGACACGCCCCTCTGCTGACTGCTCCTGTGGCTCCTCCCACAGACCCCTGAATAAAGGCGATTGTGTCACTGCTTCTCTCACTGTCCAGGACAGACATACAACATGAACGTGGATCCATTTTACTGTTAATAAAAGCCTTTCAATATTTACTCTACTTCCAGTCTTTTGGAATAATTGATAGTGCATCAATTTTAGTAATGGTAAAATGGATCCACGTTCATGCTGTATGTCTGTCCTGGACAGTGGGAGGAGCAGTGTCCCAATCACCTTTATACAGGGGTCTGTGAGAGGAGCCACAGGAGCAGTCAGCAGAGGGGCGTGTCCAGACATGTCCAGACAGATAACCCAGTTACAACCTATATACATGGTTTACCACAAGCCTACGAGGGGAGAGGCTGTACTTGATCTGGTATTGGGAAATGAACCTGGTCAGGTGTCTGATCTCTAAGTGGGAGAGCATTTTGGAGATAGTGATCACAATTCTATCTCTTTTACCTTAGCATTGGAGAGGGATAGGAACAGACAAATTAGGAAAGCGTTTAATTGGAGTAAGGGGAAATATGAGGTTATCAGCCAGGAACTTGGAAGCAGATGTTCTCAGCGAAGAGTACAAAAGAGATGTGGCAAATGTTCAGGGGATATTTGCATGGGGTCCTGCATTGGTACGTTCCAATGAGACAGGGAAAGGATGGTAGGGTACAGGAACCATGATGTACAAAGTCTGTTGTAAATCTAGTCAAGAAGAAAAGAAGAGCTTATGAAAGATTCAAAAAAAACTAGGTAATGATAGAGATCTAGAAGCCAGCAGGAAGGAGATTAAAAATGAAATTAGGAGAGCCAGAAGGGGCCATGAGGCCTTGGTGGACAGGATTAAGGAAAACCCAAGGCAAACAAGAGTAAGAGGATACGACATGAGAGAATAAGACCAATCAAGTGTGGCAGTGAAAAAGTGTGTATGGAACCGGAGGAGATAGCAGAGGTACTTAATGAATACTTTGCTTTAGTATTCACTACAGAAAAGGATCCTGGCGATTGTAGGGCTGACTTACAGCAGACTGAAAAGCTTGAGCATGTAGATGTTAAGGAAGAAGATGAGCTGGAGGTTTTGGAAAGCATCAAGTTGGATAAGTCACCGGGACCAGATGAGATGTACCCCAGGCTACTGTGGGAGGCAAGGGAGGAGATTACTGAGCCTCTGGCAATGATCTTTGCATCATCAATGGGAATGGAGGATTGGAGTGTTGTGATGTTCTCTTATTCAAGAAAGGGAGTGGAGATAACCCAGGAAATTATAGACCAGTGAGTCTATCAGTGGTTGGTAAGCTGATGGAGAAGATCCTGAGAGGCAGGATTTATGAACATTTGAAGAGGTAGAATATGATTAGGAATAGTCAACATGGCTTTGTCAGAGGCAGGTCATGTCTTACGAGCCTGATTGAATTTTCTGAGAATGTGACTAAACACATTGATGAAGGTAGAGCAGTAGATGTAGTGTATATGGATTTCAGCAAGGCATTTGACAAGGTACCCCATGCAAGGCTTACTGAGAAAGTAAGAAGGCATGGGATCCAAGGGGACATTGCTTTGTGGATCCAGAACTGGCTTGCCCACAGAAAGGAAAGAGCGGTTGTAGACAGGTCATATTCTTCATGGAGGTCAGTAACCAGTAGTGTGCCTCAGGGATCTGTTCTGGGATCCCTACTCTTTGTCATTTTTATAAATGACCTGGATGAGGAAATGGAGGGATGGGTTAGTAAATTTGCTGCTGTGTTGTGGATAGTATGGAGGGCTGTCAGAGGTTACAGCGGGACATTGATAGGATGCCAAACTGGGCTGAGAAGTGGCAGATGGAGTTCAACCCAGATAAGTGTGAGGTGGTTCATTTTGGTAGGTCAAATATGATGGCAAAATATAGTATTAATAGTAAGACTCTTGGCAGTGTGGAGGATCAGAGGTATTTTGGGGTCCAAGTCCTTAGGACTCTCAAAGCTGCTACACAGGTTGACTCTGTGATTAAGAGAGTTCATTGGCCTTCATCAATTGTGGGATTGAGTTTAAGAGCAGAGAGGTAATGTTGCAGCTATATAGCACCTGGTCAGACCCCACTTGGAGTATTGTGCTCAGTACGTGTCGCCTCACTACAGGAAGGATGTGGAAACCATAGAAAAGGTGTAGAGGAGATTTACAAGGGTGTTGCCTGGATTGGGGAGCATGCCTTATGAGAATAGGTTTAGTGTACTTGGCCTTTTCTCCTTGAAGTGATAGAGAATGAGAGGTGACCTGACAGAAGTGTATAAGATGATGAGAGGCATTGATCATGTGGATAGTCTTTTTCCCAGGGCTGAAATGGCTAGAACGAGAGGACACAGTGCTTGGAAGTAGGTTCAGAGGAGATGTCAAGGTTAATTTTTTTATGCAGAGAGTGGTGAGTGCGTGGAATGGGCTGCCAGCAGCAATGGTGGAGGTGGAAACGAGGTGGGGGTGGTCTTTTAAGAATCTCCTGGATAGGTGCATGGAGCTTAGAAAAATAGAGGGTGATGGGTAACCCTAGGTAATTTCTAAGGTCAGGACATGTTTGGCACAGCTTTGTGGGCTGAAGGGCCTGTACTGTGCTGTAGTTTTCTATGTTTCTGTTTCTAGACAGGGCCTACATGCATTTGGAAAGATAAGGAGTGATTAAGGATAGTCAACTAGGCTTTGTGCATTGGAAACCATGTCTTGTGAATTTAATTTAGTTTTTTGAAAAGGTGATCAAGAGGATTGATACGGCCAGGCAAGTGGACACCATTCACTGATGTGAATTTCGGCAAAGATTTTAATAAATACTGATTCAAAAGATAAGCCACAATTATAAACAGCATGATACACTGAGATCTTCTATTCTCTCTAAGTAACCAATTTTCATCTGTTCAGCCATTTCTGCTTTTAGGATTGCAATGTCTGCTAGTTCACAAGTGCATGTGGCAAAATCTTCAAGTGCTAAATGTCACTGTCAAGTTCTGTTAGATATGAGCGGCACCCTTGCAATTTTGCTATTATCTCACAGAGTGAGTGCATATTGAGATGGTTGACTACTTGGTGCACAGTTTGGATGATGTGTCACAATCATACTTTAGTTTATTTACAGAGGAGATGCATGCACATTAATCCAATAATATTCTGAGGCAGTTTGTCTTCAAGGAACTCAATACCAGGAAATGAAATGTTCAGTTTGAATTATGTATTTGGTTCAAATGTCTAAAATACCCTGTTTCATTCTCCAGCATTTATCACGGTTTGGATGAAACTCTAGGATGAAGATGCAATTATTTCAATGAGGAATTTTTATAATGCTTTCAATTGCCTCCAAGATAAATTATAGATACTGATCAGAAAAGCATGCAACATGAAAGAAGGCAATTCAATGGGGTATATTTGGCTCATGTTTAGCCATCCCGGGCCCAATATCCAAGTGTATCAGAGTATTACATCAAATTGCATGGAGAATACACTCAGAAAAACTGGCCATCCAGCCCAATTAGAGTTTCCAAGCATTTATAGTGTCCTTTCATTCTGCTGCTTCTTAATGGTCTTTGAGCCTTCCTGCCTGTTCCTATTTCCCCCATATCTTGTAAATATGTAAACCATTTGTCTCTGCCACCTCCTGTGACAGTGAGTTTCAGAATCTAAACTCCTGCTGAGAATGGAAATTTCTTTCTTTTTCCCCGCTGAAATTTATCAGTAACCATCTATATTTATTCATTTCAGTTTGGATTATCTGAGAAACATTCTTTCCACATCTATCTTATGCAACCATTTTATATTTTTAAATTGCTCTAACAAGTGAACTCAGAGATTATTCTTAAAGATACAAAAATCTGTGGAAACTTTCCCGATAGTTGTAATTTAATACAATCCTGGTATTTCTTGGCATTGTTCACTGTTTCCCTGTGCTTTTCATAATTCTGTGACCAAAACTGTGTGCTTCATTCTGGCCGATCTCAGCTCTACACAAAGTTAACATTAACATTGGAATTCTATGCCTTTGGAAGTAAATCCCAGAACTTCTTTAAGTATTTTCAATTGGTTTGTAAATGCTGGGGAATATTTGTGACAGAGTGAGACCAGCAGCACATTAATACAAAGAAGCATCACGAGCTACCTTTCAGTTAGGTCCATGTTCAAGACTTAAAAGCAGAACTTCATGCTAGCTTTCTCTGAGTTGGACAATAATACGTCAGGACTGCGTAAAAAGAGCTACTTTTTAATCAAGAGGACGACCGAGATTCCAAAGGCAGAGTTTCGCAGCAGTTTCTCTGACTTGAGGACCAACCAATCAGCAAGAGGGATTCTTCAGCAAGGGCGAATAAAATCAATTCAAGTGCAAGCTGAGCAGCCATTCCTTTGGAGTGTGTCAGTGCTTAGAGTGGCTTCAGGCTTAGGCGAGATCAGGATTGGATGAAGTAAATTGTCTTGTAAGTTACCCTCTCTCTCTGTCCTTATTTGTTCATTCCTCATTTGTTCATGCATAGTAGTTTAGTAAGAATGGCTCCAGGTGCAGTGTTTTGTACTCTGTGTGCGATGTGGGAAGTCAGGTTAAGCAGATCTGCACCAGGTGCACTGAGTTGCAGCTCCTGAGAGAACGTATTAAGGAACTGGAGCTGCAACTCGATGACCTCCAACTCATATGGGAGGATGAGGAGGTGATAGATAGGAGCTACAGGGAGATAGTCACCCCTAGGTTGCTGGAGATAGGTAACTGGGTGACTGCCAGGAGAAGGAAGGGAAATGCACAGCCGGTGCAGAGTACACCTGTGATAGTCCCCCTCAATAATAAGTACCCAACTTTAGATACCATTGAGAGGGGTGACCTATAGGAAGGAGCGACAGTGACTGGATCTCCGGCACTGAGTCTGCTGGAAGCACAGAGGATAAGAGGACGGCAGTGTTGATCGGAGATTTCTTCTTCCAAACAACAGAGACAAGGATCTTTATGTGCAACAGACACCCAGATGGTATGTTGCCTCCCGGTTGCCAGGATCAGGGATGTTTTGGATCATGTCCATGGCATTCTCAAGGGTGGGGATGAGCAGCCAGAAGTCTTGGCACATATAAACACCAATGACATAAGTAGACAAGGTGAGGAGGTCCTGAAGAGAGATTTTAGAGTGCTAGGTAAAAAGCTGAGAAACAGGACCTCCAGAGTAGTGCCAGTGAAGGTAAGAATAAGATGATTTGGCAGGTGAATGCATAGCTGAGGAGCTGGTGCAGGGGGCAGCTGTTCAGATTTATGCACCATCGGGATCTCTTCTGGGAAAGATGTGACCTCTACAAAAGGGGTAGGTTACACCTGAACCCAAGGGGGTCCAATATCCTTACGGGCAGGTTGGCTAGAGCTGCTTGGGTGGGTTTAAAGTAATTTGGCATGGGGATGGGAACTGGAGCAATTGTTCTGAAGGTGAGGTAGCTGGTTTTCAAACACACAATATGTAGTGAGACTCCGAGCAAGGAGAGGCTGATGTTAGGGAAAGATTGCCGTCAACAGGATGAGTTGTAATATAAAAGGTGGACAAAATTGAAAAGGGTGAAAAGACTGAAGGTGTTATATTAGAATGTGCATAGTATGTGGAATAAGATAGATGAACTTGTAGCACAGTTACAGATTGGCAAGTATGATGTTGTCGGCATCACTGAATCATGGCTGAAAGAAGATTGTAGCTGGGAGCTTAATGTCCAATGATACACATTGTATCAAAAGGACAGGCAGGAAGGCCGAGTAGGTGGTGTTGCTCAGTTAATAAAAAATGAAATCAAATCATTAGAAAGAGGTGACATAAGGTTGGAAGGTCTAGAATTATTGTGGATAGAGCTAAGGAACTGCAAGGGTAAAAAGACACTGACAGGATTTATATATAGACCCCCAAACAGAGGTAAACATATGGTCTACAAATTACAACAGGAGATAGATAATGCATGCCAAAAGGGTAATTTCACAATAGTCATGAGGGATTTCAATATGCAGATAGATTGGGAAAATCAGGTTGTTGCTCGATCCTGAGAGAGAGAATTTCTAGAATGCCTATGAGACGGTTTTTTAGAGCAGCTCATGGTTGAGCCCACTAAGGGGTCAGCTATTCTGTATTGGGTGTTGGGCAAGGAACCAGAATTGACCAGAGAGCTTAAGGTAAAAGGACCCTTAGGGGAAAGTGATCATAGTCATTTTGATCAGCAAATGATCATCATGTTGGAGTCGATTATTAAGGATGAGATCTCATAGTACGTGGAGGCACATGATAAAATAGGTCATAGTCAGCATGATTTCCTCAAGGGAAAATCTTGTCTGACAAATCTGTTAGAATTCTTTGAAGGATCAACAAGAAAAATAGACAAAAGAGAATAGGTAGATGTTATGTATTTGGATTTTCAGAAGGCTTTTGACAAGGTTCCATACACGAGACTGCTTAACAAGCTATGAGCCCATTGTATTACAGGAAAGATTCTAGCATGGATAAAGCAGTGGTTGATTGGCTGGAGGCAAAGAGTGCAAATAAAGGGAAGTTTTTCTGGTTCATTGGTGGTGATTAGGAATGCTCTACAGGGATTTGTGTTGGGACAGATTCTTTTTATGTTATATGTTAATGATTTAGATGAGGGAATTGATGGCTTTCTTGCAAAGTTTGCAAAGGATATGAAGATAGGTGGAGGGGCAGTGGTTTTGAGGAAGTAGGGAGACTACAGAAGGACTTAGATAGATTAGGAAAATGGCAGATGAAATATGGTGTTGGGAAGTGTATGGTCATGCACTTCGGTAGAAGAAATGGAAGGGTTGACTATTTTCTAAATGGAGAGAAAATACAAAAATCTAAAGTGCAAAGGGACTTGGGAGTCTTTGTGCAGAATTCCCTAAAGATTAAATTTCAGGTTGAGTCTGTGGTGAGGAAGGCAAAGATGGTGTTATCATTCATTTCAGGAGGACTAATTATAAAAGCAAGGATGTAACGTTGAGACTTTATAAAGCACTGATGAAGCTTCACTAGGATATTGTGAGCAGTTTGAGGCCCCTTAACTTTAGAAAGGATGTGCTGAAACTGGAGAGGGTTCAAAGAATTTTCATGAAAATGATTCCAGGTTTGAAAGGCTTGTCATATGGGAAGTGTTTGATGGCTCTGGGCAAGTATTCAATGGAATTTAGAAGAATGAGGGGTGACTTCATTGAAACCTATTGAACGGGGATAGTCTTGATAGAGTGTATGTGGAGAGCATATGCCCAGAGGACGCAGACTCAGAATAGAGGGGCATCCTTTTAGAATGGAGATGAGGTGGAATTTCTTTAGTTCGAGAGCTGTGAATCTGTGGAGGTTGTCAATATGCATATTCAAGACAGAGATTGATAGATACTTGATTGGTAAGGACATGACAGGATATGGGGAGAAGGTGGGAGATTGGGGCTGAGAGGACAAATGGATCAACCATGATGAAATGGTGGAGCAGACTCAATGGGCCAAATACCTAACCTGCCCCTTTGTCATATGGTCTTATAACCGTCTCAAACTGCCCTATTAGACCATGTGTCCGGACTTTATCCTACCACAGATATTCGTCTTGTCCTACCCATCTCTTCTGCCACCTTCTTTGCAAATTAATCATTCTCTTAAATCCTTTCTTTCTACTTTTCTGACCAGAAGCATTAAATCTACATATCTCCCTTTCTACCAATGCTGCCTGATCTGCTAAGCATTTCCAGAAATTTTCAGTTTTAATCTTAGAATTTCAGCATAAACCCACAAGGCATAGGAGCAGAATTAGGCCATTTAATCCAATGAGTCTGCTAATTTGTTCTTTGGATTTTTGCTTCTCTTTATTTCTGTCTAATTTACATGCCTCTAATATCCTCCTTGATGTGGGATAGAAGTCCTTAAATTACATGTTTTTTTTCCAGTTATGGTGAAAGTCATTTACCTGAAAAATTAACTGTTTTTTTCTCTTCATTGATGCTGGCTGGCCTACTGAGTATCCACATGTTCTGACTTTATTTCAGACTTGCAGCTTCTCAAAGTTTTTTGTCAACTTTATTCTTACTGTGTATAAAACCTACAGATATAATTTTGAAGTTTTAATATCAAGCTACTTATCCATGTCCAAATCATTAAATGTAAATTATGTATAATTATTTCATCAGCCACAATATCATTATTAGATCAGGCTCTACTTGGAACACTAGTTTGTATTTTCTGTCATCTTGAAAAACTACTTTTATCCCCTAACCCAGTTAGTTTGTTATCTGCTCAGTTTTTTGTCCCGATTTCTCATCCCAAAGCTTCATTATAGATCTACTAAGTGGTCCGTAATCAAAAGAATTTGACATCTGAGAAAATGGCAAATAAAAGTACTGAATGGGTCAAGTGGGGCAGCCATTGTTGGGAGTAGGCCAGCAGTAAGATTAGGAGCATCGGGCTTTGATTCAAGAGGCTTCAATGAGAAAAGGCTGAGGCCAAAGAAACAGGCTAGAAGATTTGGTGTTGGTTGCCCATTGTACAGTGCAGGCGGGTTGGCGGATATGGCAGTGGAATGCTCCTCCTTTAGGATGTGGGAATTCATGGAACCTGACAGTCTCCCTGATGAACACACCTGCCGGAAGTGCAGCCAACTCCAGCTCATGAAAGACCGCATTAAGGGGCCGGAGCTGGAGCTGAATGAATTTAGGATAATCTAGGAGGCAGAGCAATTGATAGCTATGACTCTTGAGCAGGTGGTTACACCACCCAGAATGTAGAATTCAGGGAGCAGATGGGCAAACACCGAGAGAGGTAAAGATAGAAGGAAGTCAGTGCAGGGTCCCCCTGTGGCCATTTCTCTCAGCAACAAGTATACCCCTTCGAATACTGATGAGGGGGGGTTGACCTATCTGAGCAAGGCAGCAGCAGCCAGACCAGTGGAACTATGGTCAGCTCTGAGCCTCAAAAGAATAGGGTGAAGTCAGGTGGAGCAATAGTCATTGGAGACTCGGTAGCTAGGGGGACAGATAGGAGATTCTGCGGCAGCAAGGGAGACACCAGGATAGTGTGTTACTCCTGGGTGCGAAGGTCCAGGATGTCTCTGAGCAGTTGCAGAATATTTTCGAAGGGGAGGGTGAGCAGCCGGAGGTTGTGGTACATGTTGGTACCAATGATATAGGCAGGAGAGGGGTAGAGGCTCTGTGCAGTAAATTTAAGGAAGGAGGCCGAAGAGCAGGACCTCTAAGGTGGTAATCTCCGGATCACTCCTGTTGTCACGAGCTAGTGAAGGTCAGAACAGGAAGATGGATGAGTGGCTGACGAGATGGTGCAGGGGGCAGGGTTTCAAGTTCTTGAATCATTGGAACCTTTTCTGGGGAAGGGGTGACCTGTACAAGTGGGACAGGGGGCACCTGAACTGGAGGGGAATGAATATCCTGGGAGGGAGGTTTGCTAAGGAGGGTTTAAACTAGATTTGCAGGGGGGTGGGAACCAAAATGAAGAAGCGGAGGATGGGTGGTTGGTATACAAATAGAGACAGCTTGTAGGGAGTTTGTGAGGAAGAATAAACAGATGATCGAGCAAAGACACACTCAGCCAGATGGTTTGAGATGTGTCTATTTTAATGCGAGGAGTATCATCTGCAAGGCAGATGAACATAGAGCATGGTTCAATATATGGAACTATGACATTGTGGCCATTACGTCTCGGGGCAGGAACAGCTGCTGAGTGTGCCGAGCTTTAGATGTTTCAAAAAGGACAGGGAGGGAGGCAAAAGAGGTGGGGGAGTGGCACTGCTGATCAGGGATAGTATCACGGCTGCAGAAAAGGAGGAAGTCATAGAGGGATTGCCTACTGAGTCAGTGTGGGTGGAAGTCAGAAACAGGAAGGAGGGCAATAACTCTACTGGGTGTTTTTTATAGACCCCTAAATAGAAACTGATATCGAGGAGCAGGTAGGGAGGCAGATTCTGGAACAGTGCAATAATAATATGGTTGTGATGGGTGATTTTAACTTCCCTAATATTGACTGGCAAATCCTTAGAGCAAGGAGTTTAGATGGGGTGGAGTTTGTTAGTTGTGTTCAGGGAGGTTTCCTGATTCAATATGTAGATAAGCCAACTAGAGGAGAAGTTGTACTTGATCCAGTATTGGGAAATGAACCTGGTGTCACCTGGGAGAGCATTTTGAAGGTAGTGATCACATCTCTATCTCCCTTACCACAGTGCTTGAGAGGGATAGGAGTAGACAATTTGGGAAAACATTTAATTGGTCTATGGAGAAATATGATGCTATTAGGCAGGAACTTGGGAACATAATTGGAAGCAGACATTCTCAGGGAAATGCACGGCATAAATGTGGCAAATGTTCAAGGAACATTTACATGGTGTTCTGCATAGGGATGTTCCACTGAGGCATGGAAAGAATGGTAGGGGTAAAGAACCATGGTGTACAAAGGTTGTAGAAAATCTAGGTAAGAAAAGCAGGATTAAGCAGGATTAAGAAAAACTCAAGGCATTCTACATGTATGTGAAGAGCAAGAGGATGAACCATGTGAGAATAGGACCAATCAGGAGCGATAGTAGAAACATGTGCATGGAGCCAGTGGAGATGGGGAGATACTTAATGAAAACTTTGCTTCAGTATTCACCAGTGAAAAGGATCTTGGCAATTGTCGGGATGACTTACAGCGGACTGAAATGCTTAAGTGTATAGACATAAGAAAGAGGATGTACTAGAACTTTTGAACATTGATAGGATGCAAAACTGGGCTGGGAAGTGGTAGATGGAGTTCAACCCAGACAAGTAAGATCATGGGGTCCAGGTCCATAGGACACTCAAAGCTGCTGCTCAGGTTGACAATATTGTTAAGATACGATGTGTTGGCCTTCATCAGCTGTAGGATTGAGTTCAAGAGCCATGAAATAATGTTACAGCTATATATGACCTTAGTTAGACCCCACTTGGAGCACTGTGTTTATTTCTGGTCACCTCACTACAGGAAGGAGGTGGATACTATAGAGAGTGCAGAGGAGATTTACAAGGATGTTGCCTGAATAGATAGAGTGAACTTGGCCTTTTCTCCTTGGAATGACAGAGGATGAGAGGTGTATAAGATGATGAGAGGCAATGATCATGGGAATAGCCAGAGGCTTTTTCCCAGGGTTGAAATGGCTAACATGAGGGGGCATAGGTTTAAGGTGCTTGGAAGTAGGTACAAGGGGGATGTCAGAGGTAAATTTTTCACACTGAGAGTGGTGGGTGCATGGAAGCACTGCCAAGGTGGTAGAGGTGGATACAATGGGGTCTTTTAAGGGACTCTTAGATAGGTACATGGAACTTTGACAAATAGAGGGCTATGCACTAGGGAAATTCTAGGCAGTTCCTAGAGTAGGTAACATGGTCGGCACAACATTGTGGGCCGAACGACCTGTAATGTGCTGTAGATTTCTATTTCTATGCTACTACACTATTCTTATCTAATATTTCTAACACAATTTCAAACAAGATTCAAAAGCTTTGTTGAACGTAACACCCTTTGGAAATCTATGTTAATTATTTTCTGCAGTATTTTATACACTATCACTTCTTTTCAAATTGGTATGATTGGTTCATTGTTCCCAAGATTGCTTGAAATTCTTTATGTCTATCAGTGCTCTGTCATTACCTATCATGAAACTTAAAGTAGTAAATTTTCTACCATTGTTTAGAATGGATTGAGTGAATGTATTAAATATAGAGCAGGACTTCAAATTCCTTCTCTTTTGCTATTTAGTCAACTATTTTCTTCTCTCCTGTTTTAGCTGTATTAGGTTCATCCCCCTAGTCAAGTTTTGTATATCATTCAGAAAATAAATGTTTGTGGTTTACCTGGAGTACTTTCTCACAGCATATCGTTGTCTGTATCTATCCATAGAGATCAGTGGGTGTTATAAAATGAGTAGAAGGTGTTCAAAACTTTCTACTGTCTGGGAGTCTAAGACCACAGGACACAGCCTCAGGACAGAGGGCAGCCCTTTTAGACTGGAGGTGAAGAGGAATTTATTCAGCCAGAGAGTGGTATATCTGTGGAATTCATTGCCACAAGTCATTGGGTATATTTAACCAGGTCATTGGGTATATTTAAGCCTGGGTCGATCGATTCTTGATAACTCAGGGGATGAAGGGATACGGGGTGAATGCAGGAGATTGAGGTTGAGAAGGAAGGTGGATCAGCTATGATGATGTGGTGGAGCAGACTCGATAGGTCAAATGGCCTAATTCTGTTCCTATATCTTATGGTGTTAAAACTTTTTAATTCTCTGCTCACTGTGAACATCACTGGTAAGGTCAAATTTATTGACCAAAACATATTGTCCTGTGGTCATTTTGAGTGTGGTTAAGAGTCAACTGTATTGACGGATTTTAGCTTCTCCAGCTGTCAGTGAGATTGAAATTTTGCAACACTGGATCAATAGTCCAAGTCTCTGGATATTAAAGTAATAGCTTGGTCACTAGGCTATCCTGAACAAATATTGTTTCAGCTTCTTCCTCAAAGGTCTTATAGATCTCCACTTCTTTCTCAATTAAAGAACCATCCAGTTCCCCTCCACCGCCACCTTCCCCCATCTGACAGAAATGGTCCTCACTCTCAATAATTTTTCCTTCAGCTCTTCCCACTTTCTCCAGACTTGAGGAGTCGCCATGGGCATCAGCCTTTTCATGGCTACAAGGAGCAGTCCATTTCCAAGCCTTCCCCGGTAATTCTCCACATCTCTTCCTCTGCTACATTGATGATTACATCGGGGCTGCTTCATGCACCCATGCTGAGTGCGTCAATTTCATCAACCCTGTCTCCAACTTTCACCCTGCCCTTAAATTCACTCGGTCCATCTCTGACACCACCCTCTCCTTTCCCAATCTCTCTATCTCCATCTCTGGAACATCTTCATCATATTTGACCTAGCAAAATGAACCACTTCACACTTACCTGGGTTGAACTCCATCTGCCCTTCTCAGCCCAGTTTTGCATCCCATCAATGTCCCGCTGTGACCTCTGACAGCCCTCCACACTATCCAAAAACACCCCCAACCTTTGTGTCATCAGCAAACTTACTAACCCATCCTTCCACTTCCTCATCCAGGTCACTTAACTGTCAACAAACATCTTTTATAAACCTACCAATTCCCATTGTTATCTTGACTATGCTTTTTCCCACCCTATTTCCTGCAAAAATGCTTTTCCCTTTTCTTCGTTCCTTTGCCTCTGCTGCATCCGTTCCCTGAATGCAGCTTTCCTTTTCAGGACATCAGAGATGTCCTCCTTTTTCAAAGAACGGGGTTTCCCTTCCTCACTATTGATGCTGCCCTCATCCGCATCTCCTCCATTTCCTAAACAACCGTGTTTACTCCAACTTCCTGCCACCTGAATAGTGATGGAGTTCCTCTTGTCCTAACCTATTAAAAGTCTCTGCATTGAAGACATAATTTTCTGCAACTTTCACCATGTCCAAAGGGATCTTACCACTAAATACATCTTTTCCTGCCCACCTCACTACTCTCCGCTTTCTGCAGGGATTGCTCCCTCCGTTCTTCCCTTGTCCATTTGTCCCTCCCAGCACTTATCCCTGCAAGCGGCCGAAGTGCTACTCCTGCCCATTCACCTCCTCCCTCATCTCTATTCAGGGCCCCAGACAGTCCTTCCAGGTGAGGCAACTCTTCACCTGAAAATCTGCTGAAGTCATCTATTGTGCCCAGTGCTCCTGATGTGGCCTCCTCTATGCTGTTGAGACCTGTTGTAAATTGGGGGAGACTTCTTTGTCAAGAACCTCCACTCCATCCGCCAAAAGTGGTACTTTCTGGTGGCTCAACATTTTGATTGCAATTCCCATTCCCATTCCCATTTCCACATGTGGGTCCATGGCCTCTTCTTATGCCAAAACAAGGCCACTCTCAGGGTGGAGGAGCAACAACTTATATTCTGTCTGGGTAGCCTCCAACCTGATGGCATGAATATTGATTTATCCTTCCGGTAAATATTTTTCACTCCTCCCCTCTTCTTCTATTTCCCACTCTGGCCTCGTACCTTTCCTCACCTACCTATCACTTTTCCAGGTCTCCTCCTCCTTCCCTTTCACCTATGGTTCACTCTCCTCACCTATTGCATTTTTTCTTCACAAGCCCTTTATCTTTTCAACCCACCTGCCTTCACCTCTCACCTTCTAGCTATGTCTCGGCCCAAAACATTGACTGTTTATTCATTTCCATAGATGCTGCCTGACCTGCTGAGTTCCTCCAGCACTTTGTGTGTGTTGTTTGGATTTTGGGCATCTGCAAGATTTTATTTTTCTTGATAAAGGTGATTGGACCATTTTCACTAACTTTTTTGAACAAAGTATTAAAGAAAGAATATATTGACATGCTCCTAGGTGAGTTGCTAGCAATTGGGATTTCTAAATATTTATGCTGCAGCACTGGCACAATGGAAATTTAAGAGAAAGAAAAGATATTTAGATTTATATAATGCTATTGATGTAAAGGCTTGAAGCACTTCACAAAAAATAGGATGTTGAGGCAAAGTGATTAGCTTTGGTGAAAGGTCAAGAAAGGATTTAAAGGTATAGGGCAAGGATTTGGAACAGTGATATAAAAAAATTACACAGAGCATGAGAGGCCTCCCAGCATGAGAATGTATTAGGTGAGCTATTGACTGAAGCAGAGTTCATGTCAATATTTCAGATTAGGTTAGATACATGGTTGATAGCAGAAGGTTTTGTGAGAGGAAATAGATGGAACTAAAACTGCAGCTCAAATGGAGAAAAAGAAACTGCTCGTCTACAGGTTTGATATAACTCCTCTGCAGTCTTGTAACTTCAACATTTTTCCACGATTCCCCAACATCTTCCCTGGTGATCTCTTTGTTTTCCCACCTACATACCCATGTATTTGAAATTACTTTCTTCCTTAAGCCTAACAGTCTGCCTAATCAGCTAGATCTCCAAGATTTTGAATTGCCATCTATTTAGAGACTCATCGAACAGGCCCTCCATTCTGCTGTCTAATGTCTGCTCCCTGGACAATAAATTGGACTACATCTGACTCCAACGTAATACTCAGCGGGAGTACAGAGTTTGCTCTGCGTACGTTTTTACAGAGACGTGGCTCGCTGATGGAATTTCGGACGCTGCCATTCAGCTAGACGGGCTCGCCTTGTTTCAAACAGACAGGGATGCAGCTCTCTCTGGTAAGACTCGCATTGGTGGTTTGTGTATTTACATCAACGTGGAATGGTGTAAGAACTCAGTGCTGGTTTCCAGACACTGGTCATCGCGAGTGGAGTTTGTGGCTGTTAGATGCAGACCATTTTACTTGCCACGGGAATTCACCTCTGTTCTTATATTCGGTGTCTACATTCCCCCAGCGCTAATGCAAAAGGAGGCGCTTTGTGAACTGTACAGGGCTATTAGCGAACTGCAGAACACACACCCTGATGGACTGTTTATTGTTGCACGTGATTTTAACCACGCGAACCTTAAGTCAGTGCTCCCCAAATTCCATCAGTATGTGGACTTTGCAACAAGGGGGGAGAGCATGTTGGACCTGGTTTATACAAACATCCCCGACGCGTACTGAGCAGAGCCCCACCCTCACCTCAGTTACTCAGACCACAACTCTGTTATGCTAATCCCAGCATACAGACTGCTCGTCAGGTGCTCCAGACCTGTTCAGAAGCAGGTGAAAACCTGGCCAGCAGGAGCTATCTCTGCTCTTCAAGGCTGCTTTGAGAACACTGACTGGCACATGTTCAGGGAGGCTGCAACCGATGGCAACTCTACCAACTTAGAGGAGTACACAGCATCAGTGACCAGCTACACCAGCAAGTGCATTGATGATGTTACTCTGTCCGAGACCATCACTATACGTGCCAACCAGAAGCCGTGGATGACCGCAGAGGTGCGTGCGCTGCTGAGGTCCCGCGACTCCGCCTTCAGGGCAGGTGACAAGGCAGCTCTAACAACAGCAAGGGCCAAACTATCCCGAGCCATCAGAGGGGCAAAGCGTGCACACGCCCAGCTAATCCACAATTACTTCCAGGATAGCGGTGGTATGCGGCGCATGTGGTAGGGCATCCAGGACATCACCAATTACAAGACAACATCACCTGCCTGTGCGGGTAATGCCTCCCTCCCAGATGCGCTGAATAACTTCTACGCCCATTTTGAGGCAGAAAATGACGTGGCGGTGAGGAAGTCCACCCCTCCTACAAATGACCAGGTGCTGTGTCTCACCACGGCCGATGTGAGAAGAACCCTGTGCAGGATCAACCCACGGAAGGCTGCTGAACCAGACAACATCCCTGGTAGAGTGCTCAGGGGATGTGCAGACCAGCTAGCAGATGTTCTCACTGACACCTTCAACATCTCCATTGCTATCACCCTCCACCTGGCACTTACCCACCTGGACAAAAAAGACACATACGTTCGGATGCTGTTCATAGACTTTAGTTCAGCATTCAACACAATCATCCCTCAGAAACTGATTAGAAAGCTGAGCCTACTGGGCCTGAACACCTCCCTCTGCAATCCTAGACCCCCTGCAGTTCGCGTACCATCCCTAACGTTCAACAGATGATGCAATTGCCATCACCCTCCACTGGGCACTAACCCACCTGGACAAAAAAGACACGTACATTCGAATGCTGTTCATAGACTTCAGTTCAGCATTCAACACAATCATCCCTCAGAAACTGACTGGAAAGCTGAGCCTACGGGACCTGAACACCTCCCTCTGCAACTGGATCCCAGACTTCCCGACTGGAAGACCTCAGTCAGTCCGGATCGGGAGCAGCATCTCCAACACCATCACACTGAGCACAGGGGCCCCCCAGGGCTGTGTGCTCAGTCCACTGCTGTTCACTCTGCTGACCCACGACTGTGCTGCAACACACAGCTCGAACCATATCATCAAGTTCGCTGATGACACGACCGTGGTGAGTCTCATCAGCAAGAACAATGAGTCAGCTTACAGAGAGGAGGTGCAGCGGCTAATGGACTGGTGCAGAGCCAACAACCTGTCTCTGAATGTGAACAAAACAAAAGAGATGGTTGTTGACTTCAGGAGGGCACGGAGCGACCACTTCCCCCTGAACATCGACAGCTCCTTGGTAGAGATCGTTAAGAACACCAAATTTCTTGGTGTTCACCTGGCAGAAAATCTCACCTGGTCCCTCAACACCAGCTCCATAGCAAAGAATGCCCAGCAGAGTCTCTACTTTCTGCGAAGGCTGAGGAAAATCCATCTCCCACCCCCCATCTTCAACACATTCTACAGGGGTTGTATCGAGAGCATCCTGAGCAGCTGCATCACTGCCTGGTTTGGAAATTGCACTGTCTCGGATCGCAAGACCCTGCAGCGGATAGTGAGGTCAGCTGAGAAGATCATCAGGGTCTCTCTTCCCACCATCACGGACATTTACACTACACGCTGCATCCGCAAAGCAAACAGCATTATGAAGGACCTCACACAGCCCTCATACAATCTCTTCTCCCTCCTGCCATCTGGGAAAAGGCTCCGAAGCATTTGGGCTCTCACGACCAGACTATGTAACAGTTTCTTCCCCTAAGCTCTTGGACTCCTCCATACCCAGAGCCTGGACTGACAACTTACTGCCCTATTGTCTTGTCTATTATTTATTGTAATGCCTGCACTGTTTCGTGCACTTTATGCAGTCCTGGGTAGGTCTGTAGTCTAGTGTAGTTGTGTGTTTTTTTTTCTCTCTTTTTTTTTACGTAGTTCAGTCTAGTTTTTGTACTGTGTCATGTAACACCATGGTCCTGAAAAACATTGTCTCATTTTTACTATGTACTGTACTAGCAGTTATGGTCGAAATGACAATAAAAGTGACGACTTGAATTGACTTGACTTTTGTCCATGCCAGCTGTGTTGCCCAGAGAGATCATCCCGTCTGCCCATTTTTGGCCGATATCTCTCAAAACCCCTCATATCCGTGTGTTTATCTAGATAGTTTTTAAATTTTGCTAATATGCTTGTGTCAATCACAGTTTCTAGTAGCTCATTTCCAAATATGTACCACCCTTTTCATGAAAAAGCTGCCCCTGATGTCCCTTAAAAATCTCTTGCCTCCTATCTTAAACTTGTGCCCTTTGTTTTTAGCAAACCTTCTGGGATGGAGAGTCACTCTGCTTCACCCTGTCTATGCCCTTCATGGCCTTACATTAAATCACCCCTCAATCTCCAAGGTTTAAGGGAATATCGTTCTAATCTAAGCAACTTCTTGTAACTCAGCCCTCACCTGCCCAAGTCCAAGCAAATCTTTTCCTGCACTTTTTCTAGTTTAATAAAATCTTTCCTATTGGGTGACCGAAATTGTGCAAAATATTCCAAGTGTAATGTCATTAAGTCTTGTATAACTACAACATAACTTCCTAACACCTATACTCGAAGCCCTGCCTGAAGACCAGGGTGCCAAACACCATACACATCTGAGATGCTGCTTTCAGCAAGCTACGCACATGCACTTCAAGGTTATTCTGTCCTATAATACTCCCTCAGTACTTACTGTATAAGACCTATCCTGGTTTGATCTCCTAAAATGAGATACCTCCAGTCTGAGAAACAACCCTTTATCATCACCATCAGCTTGCTACCACTGAGTCAATTATGAATTCAGTCCACTATCAATTCCGGATCCCATGCAACCTAACCTTCCAGACTAGCCTGCACTGAAGGACCTTGTCAAGGACTTGCTAATGTCCATATGGGCAACATCTACTACCTACCCTCATCTATCCTCTTGGCTACCTCTTTGAAGAGTTCCAAGAGATTTGTCAAACAAGATTTCCCACTCACGAAACCACGATGACTGTTCCAAATCAGACCATATCTTTGCAAAAGCTGTCCCTCAGAATCCCCTCCAGCAATTTACCTACCACTCATGTCAAACTCGAAGGCCAAATTTCTGACTCCTCACTCCATCTTCTCTTACACAGGCCACACCTTGTTTTGTATTATTGCATAACGTTGGCTTGAAATCTTTGTTGGTATCATATTCCCTTATTCTCAGTTCTGCAGTGAGACAAGAATATAAAAATATTCCCCTGGTTCACAAATGGAACAAAGATTTTTTCAATAAAATATCATTGCGAAATTCTAGTTCTGCTGCTTTGTGCATTCAGTGTCAGTATTTCCCTGGATATGTAATTAAATATCATAACCTCTAACTGCTCACTGTAAATACAAAGGAGGCATTTGTGAAGTTATCTTTTCATCATGGTACAGTCAGAACAATAACATTTTGGGGAGTAATTGAAGTCTGTGCTCTGTGATTGCAGGTAGAATTGTAGAATATCTTTGATACAAGATTCATCAAAAGGAAACATTATTATCCTTTTGAAGTGGACCTGATATTTCAGTTCATTAGTGAGTCTACATTCTTGATAAAACGATCTTGCAGATTAGAAGTCAGCGATCCACTAACAAATAAATGAATCATTAAAGATTGCCTATTTAATTTTCTGGAATGCAACATAGGCATGATAAATAGCACAATATATAAAATGAATATATTTTCTATTAATGTTATTTTTTATTAGTTTTTGAAACACATTCATAATTATGCCATATTGCAGAAAATACAGTATGTGTGGTCTAATTGATTGCTGTATGAATCTCAGGACTGAAAATAATGTAATTCCTTTTGTACTTTCTCTTTGACATCAGCACTTTACCTCCCCAGCTTTCTTTAAGCTTCTACAAAACACACACAATTTGTTGGCTAATTGCCTCACTGAGCTCTTTACGCTACCACAACAAAGCATTCCTGGGTGGGTTTGGAAAATAATTCTACTTCAGTAAATTAATTGTGCCTTTCTGTTAATTCTGTCTTTCTTAGGGCTGAAAAGTGCAAGTACTTGCTAGTTTCAATTGATCTTATCACTTCAAACCTTATGAAATCAAGCTAGCAGACAATATCAAGGTGGATAGAAAAAGCTTTATTTCAAGTATATAAGAAATAAAAGAGAGAGGAGAGTGGATATAGGACCGCTAGAAAATGAGTTTGGAGAAATAATAACAGGTCAAGGAGATGGCAGGTAAACTGTGAGTATTTTGCATCAGTCTCAACTATCGAAGACACTAGCAGTGTGACAGATGTTGATGGGTGTGGCGGAAGGGAAGTGAATGCAGTTACTATCTCAAGGGAGAAGGTGCTTAAGAAGCTGAAACACTTAAAGGTACACAAGTCACCTGGACCAGATGCACTGCACCCTAGGGTTCTAAAGGAGGTAGCAGTAAAGATTGTGGGGGCATTAGCAATGATTTTTCAAGGATAATTGAACTCTGGTATGGGCCTGGAGGACTGGAAAATTGCAATTCACTTCACTCATTAAGAAAGAAGGGAGGCAGCAGAAAGGAAATTATAGACCAGTTATCCTGACCACAGTGGTTGAGAAGACGTTGGAGTCAATTATTAAGGATGAGGTTATAGAGTATTTGGTGACACAGAACAAGATGGGACAAACTCAGCATGGTTTCCTTAAGGAAAAATCTTACCTGACAAACCTGTTGGAACTCTTTGAGGAGATTACAAGTAGGATAGATAAAGGGGATGCAGTGGATGTTGTATATTTGGACTTTCAGAAGTTATTTGACAAGGTGCCATACATGAGGCTGCTTACCAAGATAAGAGCCCGTGGTATTACAGGGAAGTTACTAACATGGTTAGAGCATTGGCTGATTGGTAGGAGGCAGTCAATGGGAATAAAAGGATCCTTTCCTAGTTGGCTGCCAGTGAATAGTGGTGTTCCCCAAGGGTCGGTGTTGGGACCACTTATTTTATGCTGTATATCAATGATTTAGATGATGGAATAGATAGCTTTGTTGCCAAGTTTACAGATGATACGAAGATTGGTGGAGGGGCAGGTAGTGTTGAGGAAACAGGAAGGCTGCAGAAGGACTTAGACAGATTAGAAGAATGGACAAGAAAGTGGCAAATGAAATACAATGTTGGAAAATACATAGTCATGCACTTTGGTAGAAGAAATAAATGTACAGACTATTTTCTAAACCAAAAGAGAATCCTAGAATCTGAGATGCAATGGAACTTGGCAGTCCTGTGCAGGATTCCCTAAAAGTGGAGTTGGAGCTGAGGGAAGCAAATGCCATGTTGGCATTCATTTCAAGAGGTCTAGAATATAAGAGTGGCGATGTAATGCTGAAGCTTTATAAGGCACTGATGAGGCCTCACCTTGAGTATTGAGCACAGTTTTGGGCTGATTATCTAAGAAAAGATATGTTGGCATTGGAGAGGGTTCAGAGGCTCACTAGGATGATTGCATATGAGGAATGCTTGATAGCTTTGGGAAGGTACTCGCTGGAATTTAGATGGTTGAGGGCGGATACTATTGAAACCTTTCGAATGTTGAAAGACTGAGACAGAGTAGATGTGGAAAGGATATTTCCCATGGTGGGGGAACTAGAACAAGAAGGTGCAGCATCAGGTTAGAAGGGCATTCACTTAAAACAGAGATGTGGAGAAATTTCTTTAGCCACAGGGTGGTGAATTTAGAACCATAGAACCATAGAACATTACAGCACAGAAACAGGCCTTTTAGCCCTTCTTGACTATGCTGAACCATTTTTCTGCCTAGTCCCACTGACCTGCACCTGGGCCATATCCCTCCAAACCCCTCTCATCCATATACCTGTCCAAGTTTTTCTTAAATGTCAAAAGTGAGCCCGCATTCACCACTTCATCTGGCAGCTCATTCCACACTCCCACCACTCTCTGCGTGAAGAAGCCCCCCCGCCAATGTTCCCTTTAAACTTTTCCCCCTTCACCCTTAACCGATGTCCTCTGGTTTTTTTCTCCCCTGACCTCAGTGGGAAAAGCCTGCTTGCATTCACTCCATCTATACCCATCATAATATTATACACCTCTATCAAATCACCCCTCATTCTCCTACGCTCCAGGGAATAAAGTCCTCACCTATTCAACCTTTCTCTGTAACTCAGTTTCTCAAGTCTCGGCAACATCCTTGTAAACCTTCTCTGCACTCTTTCAACCTTATTAATATCCTTCCTGTAATTAGGTGACCAAAACGGCACACAATACTCCAAATTCAGTCTCACCAATGTCTTATACAACCTTTTTTTTAACAACTTTTTTTTCAATCGAAGCAAGAGGCTGAGAGTGGAAGGCTGAAGCATCGCGGAGGGAAGGTCGTTTTTCTTTTCTTTAACTGATCGGGGAAAAGAGGCTCTACTGCGCAGGCGCGTGACGTAGCGCACCAAGGTTTAAAAGGGAGACCGCCATATACAGTGGCCGTCATCGTAGTGGACTGAGTCGGAGTGGGATGGCTTTGGCTCAATCAGGCTTCGACGGGGAACAGGCAGAGGCGAAGGTAGGTTCCGGTAAGTTTCTGTTTTTCTTTTTTTTGTTACAGACTAGAGAATATGCCAGGCAGGATGTTGGAATGCTCCTCTTGCAGGGTGTGGGAAGTCAGGGAGACCTCTGGTGTCCCTGACAATGATACCTGCAAGAGGTGCATCCAGCTGCAGCTTCTAACAGACCGCGTTAGGGAACTGGAGCAGGAGCTGGATGACCTCCAGATCATTCGGGAGACTGAGCAGTCTATAGATAGTAGCTTCCGGGAGGTAGTTACACCTAAGGAACAGGGCACAGGTAATTGAGTTACCGTCAGGCAAGGGAAGGGGAAAGAGCAGGTAGTGCAGGGTTCCCCTGTGGCCATTCCCCTCCAAAACAGGTATACTGATTTGGATACTGTTGGGGGGGGGGGGGCTTACCTGGGACAAGCTGCGGCAGCCGGATCTCTGGCACTGAGTCTGGCTCTGCAATGCAGAAGGGAGGGAGGGAGGAAGAAATGGAGAGCAGTAGTGATAGGGGACTCCATAGTCAGGGGCTACAGATAGGAGATTCTGTGGGCGTGACAGAGACTCCTGGATGGTTTGTTGACTGCCGGGTGCCAGGGTCAGGGATGTCTCTGATCGCGTACACAGCATTCTGAGGTGGGAGGGTGATCAGCCAGATGTCATGGTACACATCGGTACCAATGAAATGGGTAGAAAGAGTCAGGAGGTCCTGAAGAGTGAGTACAGAGAGCTTGGTAGGAAGTTGAAAAATAGGACCTCGAGGGTAGTAATCTCCGGATTGCTGCCTGTGCCATGTGCCAGTGAGGGTAAGAGTAGGATACTCTGGCAGATGAACACGTGGCTGAGAAACTGGTGTGGGGGCAGGGTTTCAGATTTCCAGATCATTGGGACCTCTTTGGGGCAGGTGGGACCTGTACAAGAGAGACAGGTTACACCTGAACTACAAAGGGACCAATATACTTGCAGGGAGGTTTGCTAGTGTTATTGGGGAGGGTTTAAACTATATTTGCAAGGGGATGGGAACCAGAGTGCCAGAGTAAATAGTGGAACGGGGGTAAAAATAAATGATGTTAGTAGTTCATGCAAAGTCACAAATAGTAAGATTGTGTGTGGTGGTAATAATCTTCTGAGGTGTGTATATTTCAATGCGAGGAGTATTGTGGGAAAGGCAGATGAGCTGAGGGCCTGGATTGACACGTGGAATTATGACTTCGTAGCCATTACTGAAAATTGGCTGCAGGAGGGGCAGGACTGGCAGCTCAATGTTCCAGGGTTCCGATGTTTCAGATGTGATAGAGACAGAGGGATGAAGGGTGGGGGTTGGCTTTGCTAGACAGGGAAAATATTACAGCAGTGCTTCAGCAGGACAGATTAGAGAGCTTGTCTACTGAGGCCATATGGGTGGAGCTGAGAAACAGGTATGGTATGACCACATTAATAGGGTTGTATTATAGACCACCCAATAGTCAGCGAGAATTGGAGCAAATCTGCAGAGAGATAACAGACAACTGCAGGAGACAGAAAGTTGTGATTGTAGGGGATTTTAATTTTCCACACATTGATTGGGACTCCCATACTGTTAAAGGTCTAGATGGGTTAGAGTTTGAAATGTGTTCAGGAAAGTTTTCTAAATTCATATATAGATGTACCAACTAGGGAGGATGCAATATTAGAGCTCCTATTAGGAAATGAGTTAGGGCAGGTGATGGAAGTGTGTGTAGGGGAACACTTTGGTTCCAGTGATCATAACACCATTAGCTTCAACTTGATCATGGATAAAGATAGATCTGGTCCTCGGGTTGAGATTCTAAACTGGAAAAAGGCCAAATTTGAAGAAATGAGAAAGGATCTAAAAAGCGTAGATTGGGACAGGTTATTCTCTGGCAAGGAAGTGATTGGTAAGTGGGAGACCTTCAAAGGAGAAATTTTGAGAGTGCAGAGTTTGTATGTTTGTGTCAGGGTTAAAGGCAAAACGAGTAAGAATAAGGAACCTTGGTTCTCAAAGGATATTGGAACTCTGATAAAGAAGAAGAGAGAGATGTATAACATGTATAGACAACTGGGAGGAAATAAGATGCTTGAGGAGTATAAAAAGAGTAAGAAAATACTTAAGAAAGAAATCAGGAAAGCTAAAAGACATGAGGTTGCATTGGCAGTCAGGGTGAAGGATAATCCTAAGAGCTTCTACAGGTATGTTAAGAGCAAAAAGATAGTAAGGGACAAAATTGAATTGGATCAGCAAATTTGCTGATGATACAAAGCTTGGAGGTGTAGTGGACTGTGAGGAAGGTTTTCAAAGCTTGCAGAGGGATTTGGACCAGTTGGAGGAATGGGCAGAAAAATGGCAGATGGAGTTTAATGTGGACAAGTGTGAGGTATTGCACTTCGGAAGGTCAAACCAAGGTAGAACATACAAGGTAAATGTTAGGACACTGAGGAGTGCAGTAGAACAGAGGGATCTGGGAGTACAGATACATAATTCCCTAAAACCGGCATCACAAGTAGATAGGGTTGCAAAGAGAGCTTTTGATACATTGGCCTTTATAAATCAAAGTATTGAGTATAAGAGTTGGAATGTAATGGTGAGCAATTTGTGGAATTTGTTACCACAGGCAGCTGTAGAGGCCAGGTTGTTTGGTATATTTAAGGATAGGTTCTTGATTGACCACAGCATCAAAGGTTACAGGGAGATGTCCAGCAAGTGGACAAAAGAATCAGCCATGATGGAAAGTCAGAGCAGGTCAATGAGCCAAATAGTCTAATTCTGCTCCCATGTCTTATGGTCTATTCATCCCTGAGACTCATTTTCTTGCCGGCATACTCAGTAAATCCAATAGCCATAACAGAATTAATGAAAGACTGCACCCTACAGGGTGGACAACTAGAGTGCAAAAGACAACAAGCTGTGCAAATACAGAAAGAAAGAGAAAAAAATAATATTAATAATAATATATAAGCAATAACTAGTGAGAACACGAGGTAAAGTGTCCCTGAAGGTGATTCCATACGTTGTGGGAACAGTTCAGTGATGGGTCAAGTGATGCTGAATGAAGCTATCCCCTTGGTTCAAGAGCCTGATGGCTGAGGGGTAATAACTGTTCCTGAAACTGGTGGTGTGAGTCCTGAGGCAGACAATAAGAAGATAGGTGGAGTGGCAGGTAGTTCTGAGGAAGTAGAGAGGCTATCGAAGGACAGGTAGTTTCGGAGAATGGTCAAAGGAGTGGCAGATAGAATATATTGCTGGGAAGTGTATGGTCCTGCACTTTGGTAGAAGAAGCGAAAGGGTTGACTATTTTCTAAATGGACAGAAAATACAAGAAACTTAGATGCAAAGGGACTTGGGAGTCCTTCTTCAGGATTCCCGAAAGGTTAATATTCAGGTTGAGTTTAATTTGAGGAAGGCAAATGTGATGTTAGCATTCATTTCAAGAGGACTAGAATATAATAGCAAGGATGTAATGTGAAACTTTATAAAACATTGGTGAGACCTCACTTGGAGTACTGTGAGCTGCTTTGGGCCCCTTATCCATGCTGAACCTGGAGAGGGTTCAAAGGAGGTTCAAGAAAATGATTCCGGGTTTAAACAGATTGTCAAAAGAAGAGTGTTTGCTAGCTCTGGGCTTGTATTTATTGGAATTCAGAAGAATGAGGAGTGAACTCATTGAAACATATCGAATGGTGCAAGGCCTTGATAGAGAAGATGTGGAGAGGATGTTTCCTATGGTGGGAAAGCCTAAGACCAGAGGACAAAGCTTCAAAATAGAGAGGTGTCCTTTTACAATGGAGGTGAGGGAGAATTTCTTCAGCCAGATAGTGGTGAATCTGTGGAATTCATTGCCATGGGCAGCTGTGGGGGCCAAGTTTATATGTATATTTAAGACAGAGGTTGATAGATTCTTGATTGGTCAGGGCATGAAGAGATATGAGGAGAAGGCAGGAGACTGGGGCTGAGAGGAAAAATAAATCAGCCATGATGAAATGGCAGAGCAGACTCGATGGTTCAAATAGCCAGATTCTGCTCCTACTATCTAATGGTCTTATGGTCTAAGCCAATCTACAACATCTTCAGGCAGGATTGAAATGGAATCCCCAAGGAAAGAGGAAAAAGGGGCATCCAAAAAACACATAGAGCAGAGATGTCAAGGCTGAAATTAGATGATAGGGACACACCCAGCCTACCCTTGAGAAACTTTCTCAGAACAGAGGGCAATGGAGTCGGGAGGTCTTCAAAGGCCTATACTACACTGGGAGTGAAGAGCCCAAGAAATAGAAGAGGAACTGACCACTATAACTTTGACTTACCTTCCAAAACTTTCATTCTTTCTACATTATTGTTAGAATGAATATATTCCATGTAGACTAAAAATAACTTCATATATTAGCCATAGCATCAAAAACCTAATGAAGCAAAGATCTGCAATTTTTCAGTAAAATAGAGCCAAATCTCTGAAAGAACTCTGCAATAAGTAAGGGAACTAATGCAGAAATGCAAAGGGAATAAATTGAGTAAAGTGAGAAAAAGCTATCCAAGAAGAAAAGCTTTGTGAAAGTTTAAAGGTGGAGGGAGTAACATATAGATGTAGCAGAAAGAGAACAATCAGACCATATGGAACAGTTTGAGGAGGAAGTCCATGGTATGGGAATCATGAATGGGAAAGATTCATGAAACATCTGAACTGAAGGACCTAGGCTGCAGAAGGTAGAAAGCAGTTGCAGAGATAAGCTGAGGCAAAACCAAAGTGCAACTGAAATTTGGGATGTTCTGCGTTGGAAAAACTTAATCCATTGAGAGCAAGAGAAAAGGGGGTAGTAAAATCATTTCTCATAGTTCACATGAAGGGAATCTTATGCAAGAACTCATGACACAAATGTTCAGTGTGTATTCAATTTCTGCAATTCATTTAAGTTCCCAGCAAATAGATGTAGTGTGCACCGTAAGTGTTCGGCACAGACTAGAGGGGCTGAGATGGCCTGTTTCCATGCTGTAATTGTTATATGGTTATATGCACTGATCTCTGCAATACAACCCTGATGGACGAACAAAAGCTATTTGCCATAAACACAAGAGATTCTGCAGATGCTGGAAGTCTAGAGCAACACATACACAATGTTGGAGAAACCAGCAAGTTGAATAAACTGTTGACATTTTGGGCTGAGAAATAAAAACTGCATTTGGCTATTTTGACATCTTGCCAATAAACTCAGCATGCCTAGCACTTCTTTTCATAGTGAATTGAAGTTCTGGCTTACCAGCTGAAATTTAGATCTCAAACTAATCACCATAGTTCAAGAATATGTTCCTAAATACTAACCTGTAAACTTACTGTTCTTCAGAAGAAAGAGATGAAACAGTCACTATTTTAGGTGGGTTGATGTCATGTGATTGGGACACATGCAGAGATCAATGTGATCTTTATTATTCCATGAAATCTTTGAAAGCAATGCCTATTTAACTCTGGATAGCAGTTGAATAAAAATTGCACATTTAGCTTCAGTGTGTGCTTTTCGATTTCTGCCTTGCTACAACAAGAAAGCCAATGAAAAATCATTACAGCCATGAATTATACAGCAAAGTAAACTTTTCAATACCATTTTTTACATTTTAAATTCAGCAGTCTCCCCACAGTTAAAAATGGCAGAAGAGGAAACCTCAGGAACTATCAGCTTGTAGATGCGATTGATCATCAGAAAAGACTGTATCGTACATCCTTGCATCTAGAACAGGGGTTCCCAACCTGGGATTCACTGAGTTCATTGTACGGGTCAATGGCATAAAAAAAGGTTGAGAGCCCCTGATCTAAAATATGAGAGACAAGATGTTATATCAACATCAGCCCTGGAAACTGGCCTCTCCATGGAGAAACCCAGGCAATTTTCAGTATTAGTAATGGAGCAGAAAACGTTTCTTAGCTTTTTTAACAATGAGAAAAGTAATCACCATTTTGGAGGATCAAAGACCTAGATTCCCCCTCTAATACCTTAAACAGAATGAGCTTCAACTTATATAAAGTACATACTGCTTGGCCGTTTACTGCTAAGTGATCTGCAGCAAAAAATCATTGCCTGCAAGGAATTGTGATGGGGCTTTGAGAGGGAAAATGATGAGACAATGGGACACCAAATGGCTGTTTATCTTGTGTGCAGCAGAATAGGCTGGATTGACATTGAGTGACAGAAGACTGAACAAAGGACTTGTGCATTTTTGAAGAGCAAGTTGGTTGATGGGCACGGAAAAATGGAACTGGTGTCTGATGCCAGATGGTGTTTGTGGATCTGTTATTTTTGACAGTGGGCTTTGATCAAAGAACCACACATCTGCTGGAGTTTAGTAGGAGCCTCATCTCTAAATGCAAATCCAGTGTTGGCCACTGGTGTAGTGGCATCAGCACTGGACATTGAGGGCAATGGTCCCAAGTTCGAATCCAGCTAGGTCTCAGTCCGGGCAGCAGCAGGATCTGCACGGAAGAAAGGCCTGGTAATCTACTTTCGTATCTTGCCACGAAAACCCTATGGACAACTACACTGTCAACAATGACTCAGCGGCACTCAATGACAAGATATCTGATGTATCTAAAGCCAGCCATTTCAAAGGATCAATTGGCTTCAAACATGTGAGGCATTTATCTGTGTTTAGGTCAACTGAGAGGAGGAACTCCCTCAGATATTCTTGAAAGAGAAGCTGCAAGAAAGGAAGAAGGGAATAAAAAACCATAAAAAGGATTGTTTTGTGTTAGTGTCATCAGGTTCAGATATGGCCCAAGTGTGGACTGAGAGACACTGAAGCAAGTCGATAATTCACAAAGCTTTAGTGCAAACAGTGTTAAAGGGAAAATGGGGAAACCTCTTTTTCCCTTGTTAGGAAGAGAGAGAGTGTGTGGTATGTTGAGTATGGGGTGAACAAGTAGTCTTTGGGGTATAGAAGTCTGTGTCTTTATTGATGCTTTGCTGCACGCTGAGGGCTTTTTTGCTGGTGAGGGTAAGGGGGTCGATGCTTTGCTGCTGCTTACCCATGGGAGGGGCTTCAGGGTTCTAACATTTAACTGCCATTCATTCTTTGGGGCTCTTCTCTGTTTTTGTGGATGTTTGCGAAGAAACAGTATTTCAGGATGTATATTGTACACATTTCTGTGACATTAAATATACCTATTGAAACCCATTGGTCTGGATGGTGAGGATCTTTGATGATGAATGTCGCTTTTCTATAGCAACACTTCATGTAGATGTGCTCAAAAGTTGAGAGGGTTTTACCCAAGAGGCCAGAATCCACTACTTTTTGTAGGATATTTTGCTGAAAGGCATAGGTGTTCCCAACCCAGGCCATAATACATCCAGTCAGCACACTTTCCATCACACATCTATAGTTGTTTGCCAAGATACTTGAATCTCCACAGGCTCCTGAGGAAGTAGAAGTGCTCTGGTGCTGTCTTCATGATTTTATTTATATGATAGGTCCAGGACAGGTCCTCTGAGATAGTAACACCCAGGAATTTAAAGTTACTGACCCTCTCCACCTCCGATCTTTCGATGCTTACTGGCTCATGGACCTCTGGTTTCCCTCTCCTAAAGTCTGTCAGTTCCTTGGTCTTACTGACATTGAGTGAGAAGTTGTTGTTATGACACCACTCAGCCAATTTCCTAATCCCCCTCCTGTATGCTGATTCATCACCCCTTTGATACAGCCCACAATAGTTGTGTCATCAGCAAACTAATATATGGTGCCGAAGCTGCAGTTAGCCACACAGTCATAGGTGTAAAGCACGTAGAGCAGGGAGCTAAGTGCACATCGCTGTGGAGCTCCTGCGCTGATGGAGGAGATTGTGGAGGAAATGCTGTTACCAATCCGAACTAACTGGGGTCTACAGGTGAGAAAATCCAGGATCCAATTGCACAAGGGGGCACTGAGGCCCAGGTCTTGGAGTTTACTGATTAGTTTTGTTCTTTTCTCTCGTTTCCATTTTCATTCCAAATTAGAACTCTTTATGCTTCTAATTACTGTGCTCTTATGAAAAGCAGCCTGAGGTGTTTCTCTTTTCTCTGGCCCTGCCTAATCTTTTGAGTATTATTTTATTTTTCTATTTCTAGAGTATGACATTCACAGTTTCTTGTGACACACATTTGGATCTCCTGGGCATGTTGTTAACTTTCTTTCTTATTGTTAATAAATCACAATTTACAGATCGTTAATACTTGTAGGTTGACATCAATAAAGAGCTAGCAGTATATTTACACTACTTTTGATGTCACATCCTAATCAGAAGGACAGGGTCAGGCTGCAGTTTTATTTGATATTTCAAGAATATTATAAAGGTAGGTGGTAGAATCTGGATGGATTCATAAGGATATGGGCAGAATCTTAACAAAAAAGCATGGGATTAATATAGGATCAGTGTAAATGGATATTTAAAGGCAACACGAGTGAATCTGCAGATGCTGGAAATAAAAAAACACACAAAATGCTGGCAGAACTCAGCAGGCCAGACAGCATCTATGGGAGGAGGCAGTGACGACGTTTCGGGCCGAAACCTTTCATCAGGAAGGGTTCACTTCCTCCTCCCATAGATGCTGTCTGGCCTGCTGAGTTCTGCCAGCATTTTGTGTTTTTGTAAATGGATACTTGATGGTTAGCGCAGACTTAATTTCTATATCATGCCTTTCTTTGACTCTATTTATAACTCATTGTCAGAATCAGATTTATCATCACCGATATATGTCATGAAATTGACAGCTTCAACCTCAAAGTTATAAGACTATTAAATAGTTCCTTAGAACAATAAGTTAGACTCTTGACCTCACATTCTATCTCATTATGGTCTTGCACCTTATTGTTAACCAGCACTGCACTTTCTCTGTAGCTGTTACACTTTATTCAGCATTGTTACTGCTTTACCTTGCATTACCTCAATGTGTGTAATGATCTGATCTGTATGAGCAGTTTGCAAGAAAAGACTTGTCACTGTATCTTAATACACATGACAATAATAAACCAATTCCAATTCAAAGTTTCCTGGTGATGTAACAAAGAGCATCAATGAGGGAGATCTATATTGTAAGTACAGATTTCCAGAAAGTATTTGGCAAAATGCTAGGCCATTAATTGAATTGACTTTATTACTTATATCTTTCATATACATGAGGAGTAAAAACCTTTACATTGTGTCTCCGTCTAAATGTGCAATGTGCAATTTATAGTCATTTATAATAAATAGTACGTACAACAGGATAGTCAATATAAGATAGAAATAGAGTTGTGTCAGCATGATTTAAGCAATCTGATGGGCTGCTGGAAGAAGCTGTCCCAGAGCCTGCTGGTCCTGGCTTTTATGCTGTGGTATTGTTTCCCGGAGGGTAGCAGCTGGAGCAGTTTGTGGTTGGGGTGACTCAGGTCCCCAGTGATCCTTTGGGCTCTTTTTACATACCTGTCTTTGTAAATGTCCTGAATAGTGGGAAGTTCCCATCTGCAGGTGTGCTGGACTGTCTGCACCACTCTCTGCAGAGTCCTGCGACATACAATAGAGTAATGGTCTCGGGCTGAAATCAGCGAGAGAGGCTGTTCATTGGAGGTGCAACACAAAGTTTAAAGAGTGCTTGGGAGTTTAAGGTTTCTCTCAGCGGGCTGAAACTAGTGCAGGGCCAATATCAAGGAAAGAGGTATAAGTGGAGTGGCAATTGTTAGGGTGATCCAGCTTTGGTTCAATCAGCTTGTGCAAGCACAGATGGAGGTTCTGAGTGAGTAAGAAAGTTCCTCATTTTCTTTTCTGTTAGTACATAGCTGGTATGCTGAGAATGGATTTGGGGGTAGTGGTATGCTCCTTGTGTGAGATGTGGAGAATTTGGGAGACCTCCAGTCTCCCTGGAAACAACATCTGCATGAAGTACATTGAGCTGAGGCTCCTCAGAGACAGTGGTAAGGAATTGGAGCTGCAACTGGGAAGACTGTCAAGACCTGGGAAAATGAGGAGGGGATAGATTAAAGTTAGAAATAGTTTGTCATCCAGAAATTGCAGGAGGCAGGTAGCTGAGTGACTGTCAGGAGCAGAAAAGTGAATAAGCAACCAGTATAGCGTACCCCTGTGGCTGCTCCCTTTAATAATAAGTATACCACTTTGGATACTGTCGGGGGGATGGGATTACCTAACAGGGGAAGCCGCTGTGACTAGGTCATTGCCACTGAGTCTGGTTCTGTGGCTCAGAAGGGAAGCGTGGAGAAGAGGTGTGCAGTTGTGATAGGGGATTCTATAATTAGAGGAGCAGAAAGCATATTCTGTGGATGGTATGTTTGTGCTGCTGGTTCCAGAGTCAGGGATGGCTCAAATTGAGTCCATGGCAATCTATAAGTGGTGGGTGAACCGCCCCAAGTTGAGGTACATATTGGTGCCAACAACTTAGGTAGGAAAAGGGAGGAGGTCCTGAAGAGAGAATATAGGGAGTAAGGCAAATATCTGGATTGATGCACATGCTACGTGCTAATGAAAGTAAGCTTAGGATGATTTGGCAGATGAATGTGTGGCAAAGGAATTGGTGCAGGGGGCAGGGTTTCTTATTCTGGATCATTGGGATTTCTTCTGGGGAAGGTATGAGCTGTACAAAAAGGATGGGTTATGTCTGAACCCGAGGGGAACAATATCCTTGCAGGCAGGTTTGTTAGACCTGCTGGGGAGGATCTAAAGTAATTTGGCAGGGGGATATGATCCAGAGACAAAGGGCTGAGGATGGGGCAGTTGGTTTACAACTAGATGCTGTGTGCAGTAAGACCGTGAGGAAAAAAAGGCATATGATAGGGCAAAATTGCAGTCAATGGGATGTTAAAGTGTAACAAAGAGCCAAAATCAAAAAGAGTGATGGATACAGGACTGAATGTGTTATATTTGAATGCATATAGTATATGAAATAAGGTAGATGGCCTTGTGGCGCAGTTAGAGATTGGCAGGTTTGACGTTATGGGTATCTCTGAGTCATGGCGAAAAAAAGATCATAGTTGGGAGTTTAACATCCAAGGAAATACACTGTATTGAAAGGATAGACAGGTAAACAGAGTGTTTGGGGTAGGTCTCTCGGTTAAAAAATTAAATTAAATCCTTAGAAAGAGGTGACATAGGAAAGGAAGATGTAGAATCCTTACATGTCGAGTTAAAAAAACTGCAAGGGTAAAAAGACCCTAATGGTAGTTATATATATAGACCTCTGAACAATAGCCAGGATGTGGGCTGCAAATTATAACAGGAGATTGAAAAGGTATGTAAAAAGAGCAATGTTGTGATAATCACAGGGGATTTCAATATGCCGGAAAATTCAGCTGGTTCTGGATCCCAAGACGGGGAATTTGTAGAATGCCTACGAGATGGCTTTTTCAGAGCAACTTGTCATTGAGCCCACTAGAGAAAAGTCAGTTCTGGATTCAGTGCTATGTAATGAACCAGATTTGATTAGAAACATTAAGGTAAAGGAATCCTCAGGAGGCAGTGACCATAATATGATAGTGTAGCGGTGTGCTACATGCAGCACTAAAATTACGACACGGAATCGGTAACTGCGGTCGAAGGAAAAACTTTATTCGAAATCCTCAGCCTCACTTTTAAGCCTCCCTCAACCTGCCCCCCGTGGCGCAGAGGCTCCAAAGCTCTGTGCTCGCAAACCCCCATAGGCTGTCTAATTGTGAGCCGGTTCGGATGTGCCAGGAAATGGGTCACCACATAACCCCCCCCACAGAACCGGAGATACACCCCCCAATGTCCACAGACTGGGCCGGAACCTGCTTGGGAGGTCGGCCTCTGCGCCGAGGTGCCGGAAACTCGGCCGGTTGCGCCAGGTCCACATGGGCCAGTTTGAGGCGGTCCACCGTGAAAACCTCCTCTTTCCCCCCAACGTCCAGCACGAACGTGGACCCGTTGTTCCGGAGCACCATAAACGGCCCCTCGTATGGCCGCTGCAGCGGTGGCCGATGCCCGCCCCTTCGTACAAACACAAACTTACAGTTCTGCAGGTCTTTGGGTACGCAGGTTGGGTTCCGCCCATGCTGTGAAGTGGGTATGGGGGCCAGGTTACCGAGCTTCTCGTGTAGTCTGCCCAGGACTGCTGCTGGATCTTCCTCTTGCCCCCGTGGGGCTGGTAGGAACTCCCCGGGGACGACCAGGGGCGCGCCGTATACCAACTCGGCCGACGGGGCATGCAGGTCGTCCTTGGGCGCTGTGCGGATGCCGAGTAGGACCCAGGGAAGCTCGTCCGCCCAGTTGGCTCCTCGAAGGCGGGCCAAGAGGGCCGACTTCAGGTGACGGTGGAAACGCTCTGCTAGCCCGTTCGACTGTGGGTGGTAGGCAGTTGTGTGGTGCAGCTGAGTCCCCAAAAGGCTGGCCATAGCTGACCACAGGCTGGAGGTGAACTGGGCACCTCTGTCGGAGGTAATGTGGGCTGGTACACCAAAGCGAGATATCCAGGTGGTGATCAGGGCTCGGGCGTAAGATTCGGAGGTGGTGTCAGTGAGCGGGACCGCCTCTGGCCATCTTGTGAACCGGTCCACGATAGTCAGGAGGTGCCGCACTCCACGCGACACTGGCAGGGGGCCCACGATATCCCCATGAATGTGGTCGAAACGCCGGTGGGCAGGATGGAATTGCTGCGGTGGGGCTTTGGTGTGCCGTCTTGGCAGTGCATGCACCTTTTGGCCCATTCACTGACCTGTTTGCAGAGTCCGTGCCAAACGAACCTGCTGGAAACCATCCGGACAGTCGTCCAGATGGAGGGATGCGCCAAGTTATGAATGGAGTCGAATACACGGCGCCGCCAGGCTGTCAGGACGACGGGACGGGGCTGGCCGGTGGCGACGTCACAGAGTAGGGTCCTCTCACCTGAGCCTACGGGGAGGTCCTGGAGCCGCAAACCGGAGACTGCGGTTCTGTAACTCGGAATCTCCTCATCTGCCTGCTGTGCCTCTGCCAGTGCCTCAAAGTCTACCCCTTGGGAAAGGGCATGAACGGTAGGGCGAGAGAGCGCATCCGCCATGACATTGTCCTTACCCGAGACGTGCCGGACATCTGTCATGTATTCAGAGATGTAGGACAGGTGGCGTTGCTGGCGGGACGACCAGGGGTCGGACGCTTTCGTAAATGCAAAGGTAAGCGGTTTGTGGTCCGTGAACGCGGTGAAGGGCCGACCTTCTAGGAAGTACCTGAAATGCCGGATTGCCAGGTAGAGCGCCAACAGTTCCCAGTCGAAAGCACTGTACTTGAGCTCGGGTGGCTGCAGGGGTTTGCTGAAAAACACCAGGGGTTGCCAGCGACCTGCGATGAGTTGCTCCAGCACCCCACCGACTGCCGTGTTAGATGCGTCCACTGTGAGGGCAGTAGGCGCGTCCATTCTGGGATGTACTAGCATTGCGGCGTTTGCCAAAGCTTCCTTCGTTTGAACGAAAGCGGTGGCGGACTCGTCGTCCCAGGTAATGTCCTTGCTCGGACCCGGCATCAGGGCATGATCCAGGCAGCTGAAGGGAGGAAGCGGTGGTAGAAATTGACCATACCTACGAATTCCTGAAGGCCTTTTATCGTGGTGGGTCGGGGGAAATGGCGGACCGCATCTACCTTAGCGGGCAGAGGGGTTGCCCCGTCTTTAGTAATCCTGTGGCCCAGGAAGTCAATGGTATCGAGTCCGAACTGGCATTTGGCGGGGTTGATTGTAAGACCGTACTCACTCAGTCGGGCGCAGAGTTGACAGAGGTGGGACAGATGCTCCTGACGACTGCTGCTGGACATGAGGATGTCGTCCAAATAGATGAATGCGAAGTCTAGGTCCCGTCCCACCGCGTCCATTAACCGCTGGAACGTCTGTGCGGCATTCTTCAGGCCGAACGGCATGCGGAGGAACTCGAAAAGGCCAAACGGGGTGATGAGAGCCGTTTTGGGGACGTCGTCAGGATGCATCGGGATTTAATGGTACCCTCGGACGAGGTCTACCTTGGAGAAGATCCGTGCGCCGTGCAGGTTTGCTGCAAAGTCCTGAATGTGCGGCACAGGGTAGCGGTCCGGTGTGGTAGCCTTGTTCAGCCTGCGGTTGTCACCGCACGGTCTCCAGCCTCCCATCGCTTTGGGCACCATGTGCAAGGGGGAGGCCCATGGGCTGTTGGACCGCCGGATGATCCCCAATTCCTCCATCCTCTGGAACTCCTCCTTCGCCAGTCGGAGCTTGTCCGGGGGAAGCTGCCGAGCGCGGGCGTGGAGGGGTGGTCCCTGGGTCGGGATATCGTGCTGTACGCCGTGTCGGGGCATGGCCGCTGTGAACTGCGGTGCCAGGACCGATGGGAAATCCGCCAGGACCCTGGTGAAGTCGTTGTCGGACAGCGTGATGGAGCCGAGGTGAGGGGCTGGCAACTGGGCTGCACCCAGGGAGAACGTCTGAAAGGTCTCGGCGTGTACCAGTCTCTTCCTGGGCAGGTAAACCAGTAGGCTGTGAGCCCGCAAAAAATCCGCACCCAGAAGCGGTTGGGCTACGGCGGCCAGTGTAAAGTCCCACGTGAAATGGCTGGAGCCGAACTGTTGCTGCACCTGATGGGTGCCATAGGTCCTTACAGTGCTGCCGTTCACAGCCCTCAGGGGGGGCCCGGTGCCCTGCTGCGGGTGTCGTAACTTGTCGGAGGTAAAACACTGATCTCGGCCCCAGTATCAACCAAAAACCGGCGTCCCGACCTTCTGTCCCACACATACAGGAGGCTATCCCAATGGCCAGCCGCCGTAGCCATCAGCGGCGGCTGGCCCTGGCGTTTCCCGGGAACTTGCAGGGCGGGCAACAACGGCGGGCTTCTGCGCCCCACTGCTGGTGGTAGAAGCACCAGTGTTCATTGGGCCAGGGGTTGGCGGGCTCTGTGGCCGGGCCTGGACTGGTTTGCTGCTGGGAGCGTGGCTGGGAGATCTGTGCAATGGACGCCCCGCTCACCTTTTTGGCGTTCCACAGCAAGTCCGCCCGGGCTGCCACCTTCCGGGGGTCACTGAAATCCGCGTTGGACAGCAGCAAGCGTATGTCCTCGGGCAGCTGCTCCAGGAATGCCTGCTCAAACATGAGGCAGGGTGTGTGTCCGTCGGCGAGAGACAACATCTCATTCATTAAAGCCGATGGAGGTCTGTCGCCCAAGCCATCCAGGTGCAGTAAACGGGCAGCCCGCTCGCGCCGTGAGAGTCCGAAAGTCCTGAGGAGCAGGGCTTTGAATTCCATGTACTTGCCATCTGCCGGGGGCGACTGTACGAACTCCGCGACCTGGGCTGCAGTGTCCTGGTTGAGGGAGCTCACCACATAGTAGTAGTGGGTGTCTTCTGAGGAGATCTGGCGAACGTGGAATTGGGCTTCGGCTTGCTGGAACCATAGGTTGCTGTGTCCAGAAACCCGGCAGTTTCAACAAAACCACATGAACAGAGGCGGTGTCGGTCATTTCTGGTCCAAAAATCGTTTGGACCGTCGGGGTCACCAATTGTAGCGGTGTGCTACATGCAGCGCTAAAATTACGACACGGAGTTGGTAACTGCGGTCAAAGGAAAAATTTTATTCAAAATCCTCAGCCTCACTTTTAAGCCTCCCTCAACCTGCCCCCCATGGTGCAGAGGTTCCAAAGTTCTGTGCTCGCAAACCCCCGTAGGCTGTCTAATTGTGAGCCGGTTCGGATGTGCCAGGAAATGGGTCACCACAATTGAACTCTTCCTGCAGCTTGAGAAGAAGAAGATAAAATTGAATGTATCAGCATTACAGTGGAGTTACACTCTAAAGGGAATTTCAGAGTCAAGGAAGAGGAGCTGGCCAAAGTTGATTGGGAAGGGACATTAGCAGGGATTATGACAGAACAGCAATGGCTGGTATTTAAGGGAAAAATTTGGAAGGTGCAGGAAAGATACATCTTAAAATTGAAGGAGTATTCTAAATGAATGTGGATGAGCCAACTGTGGCTGCCAAAGGAAGTCAAAGATAGCATGAAAGCAAATGAGAGGGCATTTAATGCAGCAAAAATTTGTAGGAAGGTAGATGATTGGGAAGCTTTTAAAAACCAATGGAAAGCAAAACAAAACATGAAGGCAGAAAAGACGAAATATTTAGGTAAGCTAGCCAATAATATAAAAGAAGTTGTAAAAAAATTTTTTGGATGTATTAGAAGTAGTAGAGAGATGAGAGTGGATATTGGATCACTGGAAAATGACACTGGAAAGGTCGTAATGGGAGACAAAGAAATGGTGAATGAACTCTTCACTCTTCATTGTGGAAGATATTAGCAGTGAGACTGATTTCAGTGGTTGAAAAGATGTTGGAGCCTATCATTAACAAGGTTTCAGGATACTGTACATGAAGACACTTGATAAAATAGGCCATAGTCCACATGGTTTTCTCAAGGGGACATCTTGCCTGACAAATCTGTTGGAATTCTTTGAGGAAATAACAGGCAGCATAGACAAAGGAGAATCACTTGATGTTGTTTATTTCGATTTTAAGAAGGCCTTTGAGAAGATGGTGCACGTGAGGCTGTTTAACAAGATAAGAGCCCATGGTATTACAGGAAAGGTGCCAGCATGGATAGAAGATTGGCTGGCTGGCCGCAAGCAAAGAGTGGGAATCAAAACTGGGTGGCTGCTGATGACAAGTGGTGTGCCACAGGGGTCTGTATTGGAAACACTTTTATTAACGTTATATGGTGAAGGAATTGATGTCCTTGTAGGCAGGTTTGTGGACAATATGAAGATAGGTGGAGGGACAGGTAGTGTAGAGGAAGCAGGACGTCTAAAGAAGGAACTAGACATATTGGAAGAATAAACAACATGGCAAATGGAAGATAGTGCAGGAAAGTGTATGTTCATGCACATCAGTAGAAGGAAACAGACTAATTTTCTAAATGGGAAGAAAATTCAAAAATCAGAGGTGCAGAGGTATTTGGGACTCCTTGTGCTGGAGTTCCTAAAGGTTATCTTGTAGATTGAGTCTGTTTTAAGGAAGGCAAATGCAACCTTAGCATTCATTTTCAGAGAACTAGAATACAAAAGCAATGACGTAATGCTGAGGCTTTATAAGGCATGGGTTAGACAGCACTTGGAATATTCGGAGCAGTTTGGAAAAAGATGTGCTGGCATTGGAGAGGGTCCAGAGGAGGTTTACAAGAACGATCCCAGAATGAAAGGGTTAACAGATCTGGAGTATTTGATAGCTCCGGCCTGTACTTGCTGGAGTTTAGAAGAATGAGGGTGCTTGTCAATTCAACCTATCAAATATTGAAAGGGCTAGATAAAGTGAATGTGGAGAGAATGTTTCCTGTAGTTAAAGAGTCTAGGACCAGAGGGCACAGCCTCAAAATTGAGAGATGAACATTTAGAACAGATATGAGAAAACTTTCTTTAGTCAGATGGTGGCAAACCTGTAGAATTTGTTGCCACAGGCAGCTGTGCAGGCCGAATATTGGCTATATATAAGGCGAAGGTTGATAGGTTGTTGATTAATCAGGACGTCAATGGTTACGGGAGAAGGTAGGAGAATGGGGTTGAGAGGGATAATAAATCAGCCATGCTGGAACAGTGGAGCAGACTTGATGGGCTGAACAGCCAAATTATGCTCCCATGTTTTATGGTCCTTGCTCTTATATTAATAAGGGGCTATAACAGAATTAAAATAAAAATATGTTAAGTGTCAAGAAGTAGTAGTTAAAAGCTGTGCTTTGGAGAGCAGGCATGGTGTAACGAAAGGGTTAAAAAGAGATGACTTAATTTGGAATATGGTTGTCTGTTCACAGTATTCATAAGGAGCAAGCATGTTAATTAATAAGATATGTAAAACATAAGGTTTTGATTCATGGGGTCCATGAGGCCTTGAAACATGCAGATGTGAGGTATTAAGGAATGTGACAACTTGATTCTTTGGAGATGAGCAAAACCGTTTCTGTTGGCAAAGTCTTGACTGATGCGATTTTCAGAAACGAGCAAGACTAGCTCATTGGAAAATGTAAAATTATTCCTATACATCTATCATTAAGAAAGAGTTAGTTTTAGAATGATAGCTGACTGGCATGCATAGATTAGAAATGAAGTGCAGCCTTTCTTGATTATGTAAGTAGCCAAGTGGTTAAGGCATTGGTCCAGTGATCTGAAGGTCGCTAGTTTGAGACTCAGCTAAGGCAGCATGTTGTGTCCTTGAGCAAGGCACTTAACCACACATTGCTCTGCGATGACACCGGTGCCAAGCTGTATCAGCCCTTGCCCTTCCCTTAAACAACATCGGTGGTGTGGAGAGGGGAGACATGCAGCATGGGCAACTGCAGGTCTCCCATACAATCTTGCCCAGGCCTGCACCCTGGAAACTTTCCAAGGTGCAAATCTATGGTTTCTCTCCCTCTCTCTCTCTCTCTCTCTCTCATATATGAGCAGTGAGCAAACTCATTGGACTTTTGTACTTGGACAAGAATCATGATCAGTGCCATGGGACAGTTGTCATAAATCGGAGTCCTCAATAGGCAGAAGGGTGTGATACTTGCAACATTCTTCCTCATTGATTTCAATCCTCCAAACCTGTATAATTTTCACTGACACGAGGTTCTCCAGGGACCTGTACCATTTTTCTTTCTAGTTCACGTTAATTACATAGGACACACTTCCTAAATCTGTAAACAATAAAATACTTGGATGCCGAGTCAACAATGCGGAGGATGTAACAGGCTGGTGAAGTGAGTGGACAGATGGCAGGTGAAATCTTGACAAAAATGTGAAATGCTTCAGTTTGGTAGGAAAAATAAAAGGGAGCATAAACCAGAGGGCATAATTCCAAAAGGAGTAAAGGAACAGAAAGATTAGGGGACATGGACAATTTGTGGTAAAAACCCGGTAGATTGAGAAAGTGGTTAAGCAGACAAAAGCATACTCGATCCTGGGCTTCATAAATAGAAGCTTGAAGTACAACAGCAAGGAACTCATAATGAACCTTTATAAAACATTACTAGGTCACAACTGAAACATCATGTGCTGTTCTGGCTACTATGCTGTGTATTTAATATTTCAGTAATATTTGTGTGATATAGAATACAGTGTATTGTTTGACTAAGCATTCTTGTTTATTTAAATAATTCATTATGGGTTATATGTAAAAATACATGAATTGCATAAGTCATGACACTACCACGTGGTGAGTACATACCTCGCTTAAAGTAAAAACTAAGTTAGACTTGCATTTCCAGATCCTTTGTTTTCCTATCAAATGGTTTGGAGCTATGGAATGTAACAGCAGCAATGAGGTATTTTAAGACAAACCCAAGATGATTATCTACCTATAGTGTTTGAGTTAAAAACAAGAGCGGTGAGAAACAGTTGAAATAAAAAAAATATCATGCAGGACATGCACCTTCAGAATGATTAGAGATGGTCGAGTTTAAAAAAGGCAGAAAATTGACAAATCGATGGGTTCATAAACAATGAGAACCAGGTGATAAATATCATAAATAAAAATATCAGAAATGGCTGGCTATATTGGAAAGATCAACACAACAGATAACTGGGTTTTGAAAGCTGAACAAATTGAGCAGTGTTTTGAAGCAAGTGAAATAGCCGATGAAAAGCGAGTGCCAATTTTGCTGAGTGCATTGGGTTTAAAGGCACACAGTATGCTTAGATGTTTGATTGCTCCAAACAAACCAGCCAAAATGAATTTTGTGAAAGTAATGCAGGAACATTTAGAACTGAAACCATTGCTGACTGCAGAACACTAAGTTTCATAAGCAGAATCAGAAGGAAGGTGAGACCATTCCAGCGTGCGTGGCTGAATTGAAAAGATTGTTTGAGCACGGTCGGCTCTGTGATGGGCTTAATGATACGCTGAGAAATCATTTAGTTTGTGGAATCTGACAAGAAAGCATTCAAAAATGGCTCCTAACTGAAACAGAACTTACATTTTAAAATACAGTTAAAATAGCTCTATCAAAGGAAACCACAGACAGAGATGTAGTTAAGTTGCCGTCAGGAATGACAGTGAGCATGAACAAAATTGCAAAGTCCAAACAGAAACCTGCATAGCTGAACAAATTGTGTTACCATGGTGGCAGTGGCTCACATTCACCAACCAATGCAGGGTTAAAGGTGAAACATGCAGAAAATGCAACAAAGTAGGACACACACAAAGATCATGTTGACAAAAAGTAGACTGTACAGAGAAGAAATAAAGATGAACAGTCAACTAATAATAGAAAAGCAATATTGCTTACAGCAGAAGTGACTGGTAAATTAATTAAGATGGAATTGGACACTGGCTCGGCTGTGTCAGTCATTCCACAAAATGAGATTAAATGGCATTTCAAAGATACTAAACTGAAGCCCCAAGATATCCAACCATGAACTTCAACTGGAAAAAAGATAACTCCTGTGGGAGTGACATTCATAACCGTGAAATACAACACCCAACAAGCCACATTGGGGTTGTATGTGGTAAAAGCAGGAGGGCCAGCATTGTGGAATTAGGATTGGCTGTGACAAACACAAGTTGATTAGAGATTCATCCACCATTTCCATGCCCCCACCCTGCAACAGAGTCAACTGAAAACAAACCAAGGAAGGTACTGGATGATGCCACAGCAGTGTTCAAGGATGGCATCAGCAAAGTCAAACATATAAAGGGTAAAATAGTGTTAAATGAGAATTCCACCATTTTACAAAGCCCGCCTGGTTCCTTATACCATGCATGATCATGTAGACAGTGAGCTAGATCACATGGAGGCTGAAGGAATCCTTGCCAAGACTGTGAAGCTCATGGGTAATGCCAATGGTCCAAGTGGCCAGGAAGAATGAGTCTGTTAGGAACTGTGATGATCCCCATCAACCCACTATTGAAAGCAAATTAAAACCCTCTGCCAGGATAGAGGATATCTTTGCAAACCTTTCTAGAAAGCAACACTTCAGCAGAGTGGACTTAGCTGAGGCCTACCTACAGATGGAGATGGTAGAAGAGTCCAAAACAGTTCTGACTATAAATGCTCACAAAGGCTTTTTGGTTTATTTTTGGAGTAGCATCTGCACCTGAATTCTGGCAGAAAGCTATGGACCAGGTGCTGCAAGGCTGTCCAGGCACTCAGCATTACCCGATGACATCATTTTTACCAGTAAGGATGACAAGGAATATCTCCAAAAACTCACAACAGTGTTAAAATGATCAGAAGATTATGGGCTCAGAGCACAGAGCAACAAGTGTGAATTCTTTAAACCAAGCTTCACTTATTGCACTCACACCATTGATGCACAAGAATTTGGCAAACGTGCTGAGGAAATTGTGGATGCCCCAAAGCCAAAGGACACGACACAGTTGTGGTCCTTTTTAGGATTTGTCAATTATTAAAGCTTCCTGCCAAACCTGACTACTGTGCTCCACCCCTTGAACTCATTGCTACTGATCAGAACGAATTAGCCATGGACAAAGCAGTGTGAAGTGGCTTTTCAACAGGTGAAGGAAATGGTGATGTCAGACACTGTACTCATACCTTGTCCAGCAAAGCTTTTCGTGCACTGTTCAGGATGCCAACACATCCAGAAGAAAGGTGTGCAGAGTCAGCTCCTAAGCTGTCAGAGCCACTTCCTGCAGATCCTACAACGACTACATAAGAGGTCTCAGAACGTGAGATTGTTTCACAGTCACAATTTTCACTTGCCAAGCAGAGTGATCCCCCTTGTCAGGAAAGCCATTATCCCACAAGTGTGGGAAAACCTCCACAGTGAGTAAATGTTTAGACCTGAATGGGACAATTTAAAATTTACTTTGCTGTGGATGTCAAAGTAGTAATTGTACTATATATGGATATAAGTTGTATATTGAGTTGGAGTTTATAGCTAAGCAGGGAGAAACGTTGTGCATTTAATATTGCAATAATATTTGAGTAATATTGTAAATGTATTGTTTGACTATATATTTTTGTTAATTTAAATAATTCATTATAGGTTATATGGAAAAATACATAAATTGCATACGACATGATGCTACCATGTGATAAGTACATGCCTTGCTTAAAGTAAAAATGAAGTTGGACTCTCATTCCCAGTTCCTTTGTTTTCCTTTCAATTAGGTTTCATGCTTTGGATTTACAAAACATAACTCGCCATACTAAGAAAAAAATGTGAAGGCTTTTGAGAAGACGCAGAAGAGATTTACCAAAGATCAGGAATCTTAGCTCTGTGAAGACTAGGGAAAGTGGAGTTATTTAACTGGAACAGTCAAGGTTGTGAGGAGATCAACAAAACATGTGTAGGGTATTGGTTAGATAGAAAGAGAAAATCTTTCCATTAGTGGATGAATCTAATAGCAGAAGAGAGAGTATCTATGAGAAAGATGAAGGGTGTGTGGACTGAGTAGAAGAAAAAAACCTTCCCGCTGGAAGAAGAAACAAAAACCAGAAGAGATGGAATCAAACTAACATGAGGAAAATAGTTAATTTTTACAAACTGCAAGTGTTTGGGATCTGGACTGCTTTGCCAGAGTTAGCAGTGGAAGTAGATTCTATTGTGTCATTCAAGAGGAGAATGGATATACATGCAAAAAGCAAAATTCAAGGCGTTGAGGAGAGAATAGGGAAGTGAGAGAAGTTGGATTGCTCTCAAAACAGCATGGACCCAGCAGACAAAGCAGTGCCTCCCATGCCGTGATTCTGCCCAGACTCCAAAGCTATGAGAGATCAAGAGTAATAATCAACACCAGAGATTCTGCAGATGCTGGAAATCCAGAGCAACGCGCACACAAAATGCTGGAGGAACTCAGCAGTTCAGGCAGCATCTACAGAAATGAATAGACAATCAAAGTTTCAGGCTGAGACCCTTCATGAGGACTAAATGGAAGGGGAAGAAGGTAGGGAGAAAGGAGTTCAATCTGGCAGGTGATAGATGAGGGGAGAGGGGAAAGGTGTGTGGGTGGAGGAGAGAGAATGAAGTGAGCAGCTGGCAGGTGATAGGTGGAAGGAGGAAGTGGATTGGAAAGGACAGTAAACCATGGGGGAAAGGGAAAGCGGGGCATGACAGGGAGGTGATAAGCAGTTAAGGAGAAGAGAAGGGGTAAGAAGGCAGCCAGAATGGAGAATGGAAGAAGAGAGGAAGGGAAGGTTGTATAAATTACTGGAAGTTAGAGAAATCGATGTTCATGTTATCAGGTTGGAGACCACCCAGGCAGAGTATAAGGTGTTTCTCCTCCAACCTGAGAGTGACCTTATTGTGACTGTAGAGGAAGCCGTGGATGATATTGTTGGAAGTTGAATTGAAATTGGTGGCCATCAGGACATCCCCATGGCAAGCAGGACGAGTGCTAGACCTGCCCGACACTACCCCTCTCACCAACATTCAGATCCCCAAACAGTCCTTCCAATTGAGGTGACTGATGCACCATCAATAACTCTCTGTGAGACGTAAAGGCGAGATATCGGCTTTTATTGACCGGAAGAAGGAACCAGCAGCGAGTTACCACCACACTACATCCTGGAGACTGAGGCTGAGCATCAGGCCTCGATTGCCTTTATACAGGGGCCTGTGGGAGGAGCCACAGGAGCAGTCAGCAGGGGGCGTGTCCAGACAGGCACACGTAGTTCACCACAGTGACACTTCACCTGTGAGTCTGTCTGGGTTGCCTACTGTACCAGGTGCTCCCAGTGCAGCCTCCTCTATATCGGTCAGACCTGCTGTAGATTAGAGAGTTACTTCATCTTCAGAGAGTTACTTCTCTCTGTCCATCACAAAAGACAGGATTTCCTGGTTCCCACCCATTTCAATTTGATTTCCTTTTCCCATTCAGACATATCGTTCATGGCCTCCTCTATGATCTCAATGAGGCCACTCTCGGGTTAGAGGAGCAACACCTTGTAGTCTTCTGGGTAGCCTCCAAGTTGATAGCATAAAAATTAATTTCTCTTACTTCTGGCAATTGCTTCTTTTCCCTGTCTCTCTTTTTCCAATTCCCACTCTCACTCTCCACTTACCCCTTCCCTTCGTCACACCCATTTTCTCACTTTGGTGTCTTTCCTCCTTCCTTTTCTTCCGTAGTCCACTGTCCTGTCCTACCAAACTTCTCCTTCCTCATCCCTTTATCTCTTCCACCAATCACCTCCCAACTTCAACACCCCCCCCAAATGATTTCACCTATCACCAGCAAACTTGTACTCCTTTCCATCTCCCCTACATTCTTATACAACCTTCTTCTCCATTCCTCTCCTGTCCTGATGAAGGGTCTTGGTCCAGAACTGCTGAGTTCCTCCAGCTTTTTATGTGTGTTGCTCCAAAGATGATTAAAAAAAAAAGCTTGGCTGTGGTGTGCTCTGATGTCAAGTCAGAATCTGACAATTGTCCACTAAAGTACTCCCAAAACCACTTATTCATGATTGAAAGTGCCAATGCATTTCAGGTTTAAAAGGTTATTTTTCATATTTGGAATACACATAAACTGGAGATGGAGTTGCCTTTTCTGCTAGAATCACACAAATGTGAGTTATGCAAAATATATTTATGAATTCCTTTAGATGAGGATGAACTAGATTTCAAGACTGTAACATTTCACTGAAATATCTTATGATGAAGAAGTTTCAAACTGCTTAATACTTTTGACTATAGTTATCTGACTTCTTCAGAAGATTAAGGAAGAAGTGGTTAGCATAGCACTTTACAGTACCAATGATCAGCGATCGACATTCAAACGCCACCATTCTCTACAGGGAGTTTGTATGTTCACCTTGTGACTACATGGGTTTCCTCCGGGTGTTCCAGTTTCCTCCCATGTTCCAAGGATGTATGGGTTAGGGTTAGTAAGTTGTGGGCAGAAGCATGGCGACACTTGTGGGCTGCCCCAGCACGTATTCAGTCTGCGTTGGTCATTGCCACAAATGTTTATGTGCATGTGACAAATAAAGCCAAACTTTAAATCTTTAAATAAATGTATAGTGAATCTCCTGTGGCCACAGTGACATGGTATATGGGGTAAGATCAGGAAAGCAGCCTTGGCACACTGGCAGCAGAGTGGTACATCTAGTAGAGCTGCTCCCTCATAGTAACAGTGATGTTGAGCACCAGTGTTGTTTGTATGCAGTTGGCATGCTCTCCCTGCAGACCCATGGGTTTCTGCTGGATGCCCACCTTTCCTCCCATCTCCTAAGGGTTAATTAAATGGCCACCATAAATGTTCCCTGGTGTGAAGATGAGTGGTAGAATATGGGGGAGTTGACTGGAATGTGGATGGAACAGAATACAGGGAAAGCAGAGGCGGGACTGGGATTACTCTGTAAAATGGCATAGGATTCATTGGCTTTTTCCAATATTGTGAGGAAATATGGATGGACAAATTGGATGTGGAAAGCAGTCCAGGAATTGGGAAGTCACTTAGAAGTACAGGAGTCTAGTGTTTGAGTTCAGTTTGAGGGGAAATTCCCAAGAAAATTCAGCATTTATAATTATTCTGAAAATGAACCACTTGTCAGGTCATTCCAAGGGCTGAAATATTGGCTGCAATGATCAAAGCGATTCAACAAGATGTTGACATGATCAAAGGCAGCAACTCATCCCTGATCACCCTGCATTCAGAAAGGTTATCTCACAAGTCAATGGGGTCTGGCAGTAGGAATCAATGTATATTCCTTAAGGACACAGTGCTGTATCATCACAGACAGAGGCTTCTAATTACCGGAAATCTGCTGAGTGCCTAAGCTATGATTTATTTATTTCTTGTATATGGTATAAAGCAGTGCAGGGAGCATAATAGTTAGCGTAACACTGTTGCAGTGTTACGCAGATTCAGGTCCCACCACTGTCTGTAAGGAGTTTGTACATTCTCCCCATTAGCACATGAATTTCCTCCATTTCTCCCCGTTTCCTCCCACTTTTCAAAGACGCAAGGGTTAGTAAATTGATTGGTCACATGGTGTAACCAGGTGGCGCAGACTCATTGAGCCAGAAGGACCTGTTAACATTCAAGATTCAAAACTTTATTGTCATTCTAACCGTACATCGGGTCTGCAGGGTAGAATGAGACAGCGTTTCCCAGGAGCAGTGCAATCATAACATAACAAGCACAACACTAAATAATAAACATAACAATAAATAATAAAACACAACAGCCACGTGTCAGTTAAAACAAGTTATAAGTGTCCAGTGCAAGTTAAAAGTGTCCAAAACAGAATCAGGTCGAGCAGCTATTTAGCAGTTTGACTGCCTGTGGGAGGAAGCTGTTTCATAGCCTTGTGGTTTTAGTTTTGATGCTCCTGTAACGTTTACCTGATGGCAGAAGAACAAACAGTTCATGGAAAGGGTGTGCTCTGTCTTCTCCCCCCCCCCCCCCAAAAAAAAAGGTTCTCTGGAATTTCCGTTTGGAAAGAAACTTGGGCTTTCACCCAAAGCAAAACTCTTCCTAAATAGTCTTCATTGGTTAGGAGGACCTCAAAGAGAAACCTTTGTGGGAATAGTTAAGCAAGTAGATCTTCAGCCCAAGTTATAATCCAGAGTCTTAGAAATGAATTAATTGGAGCTCACTGTATTTATTTGCTGTGATGAACTATGTGCCTGTCTGGACACGCCCCCTGCTGACTGCTCCTGTGGCTCCTCCCATAGGCCCCTGTATAAAAGTGATCTGAGGCCTGACGCTCGGCCTCAGTCTCCAGGACATAGTATGATGGACACTCACTCCTGGTTCCTTCTTCCAGTCAATAAAAGCCGATATCTCGCCTTACGTCTCAGTGTGAGTTATTGATGGTGCATCATTTGCTTAGAAGCGCACTGAGATAAAATTTCTACTTTTTTAAAATATCAAAGGATCATGGCAGATGAAAATAATTCCATGCAAAAGATTTGGGAATTTTCAAGGTACATGAGATTGGCACAAGCCATATTACTATCAACCTGTTGAACTTCATTTTGTGGCATCAGGCTAATTAGGTCAGACGCAGAATCCTCCTCAAGTAATGCCTCACATTAATGACATGTACAAGGGGATCCAGTGTAATATAAAGTTGTTAAGTTACTGATGATACAAACATAAGCTGATTAGAAATTTTGTGAGAAGACACAAAGAGCCTGCAAAGGGACACATTCAGGGAATGGGCAAGAAGTTGGCAGATGGCATATAAATGTGAGAAAATGCAAATTCAGCCATTATAGAAGAAAGAACAAAGAATGTTAAATTATTTGAATGAAGAATACAAAACGCTGTGCAACAGTGGGACCTGGAGCCCAGTGCATGAAACAGAAAGGATTGTCATGCTCGTAATTAGGAGGACTCTTGGAAAGTTGGTCTTTATCGCAAGGATTATAGGGTATAAAATAGGTAGGCTTGATGCAACTTTACAATGTGCTGGTGGAACAGCTCCTTGAGCACTGGTACTGGGTAAACTGTCTCCATGTTTAATGATGTACAGCACTGTGCAAATTCTTAAGCACATAAATATAGCTAGGGTGTCTTAGAATATTACATTGTACAATATTTGTCAATGTGGAGCAGACAGCAACTTTGTAAATCTGGTGGGAGCAAAGGATGTTGGGAATGGCAATGGTGAAGCACCATGGGAAGGGTGTGGGGCAGGTGGCAGAGAAGGAGAGCCAGGGAAGGTGGGGTGGGTGTGAGCGTGAAGATACACCCAGCCTGGAGGCGCCAGACAAGGTGATTTGATTCCAAGCAATTGGTTTACTGACCAATGCAGAATGTTTCTCTGGTGCTTCTCATTCCCTTGTCACTCCTTTCCCCTTTTCCCAACCATGCTTCCCCTCTCCCCACTCTCAATCCACAGTAGAGACCCATATCAGAATCAGGTTTACCATCACGCATATATGTCACGATTTTTCTGCAGCAGCAGTACAATGCAATATATAAAATTACTACAGTACTGTGCAAAAGTCTGAAGCACCCCAGCTATACATAAATGTGCCTAAGACTTTTGCACTGTACTGTCCTTGCTTTGGAAGCAATTCAGAGAAGATTAAATGAATTCTGGGATCAAGTGATTGACATATAAGGATAGGATAAGCAGTTTGAGGCTGTAATCATTGAAGATGGTTGACTGAAACATGTAATATTCTGAAGGGGATTGACAGCATGGCTATTAGGTTCCCTGTAGAGAGATCTAGAAATAATGGATATAGTTTCAGAATAGGATTAATAGCCCATTTTTAATAGTCCGTTTAAGATAGAGAAGAGGTACCGTATTTCTTTGCTCAGAGAATCTTAGTTGCTCAGAATTCTCACCCCAAGAGAGCTGTGGAGGCAGTGTCATTAAATATATTCATGACAGAGTTTGACAAAGATTTAAAATATAAGAGAGAATGGCACAGGAAAGAAATAGGCTCACTATCAAATACTACACTGATCCTACACTAATCTAAGTTATTCACCTCTCTTTAGCATCGACACCTTGCCCCAAGACTCTACCACTGACCCACTCACTAGGGAAAATAAATAGCAGCCAAATAACCCACCATCTAAAGTCTTTGGGATGTGGAGGAAACTGGTGCACAGGGTAAACTCACAGAGTCACTGGGGAAATGTACCAATTTCAGACAGAGGGCACTGGAGGTAGGGATTGAAACCTGGGTCAATAGAGCCAGCGGGTCTACTAATTCCTTTACTGTGCCATTCTGAAAGAGGAAGCAAGAAAGTGATGGTGAAGACAAGATTTGATCAGCCATGATCTCGTTGAACAGTGAGGCAGATGCAAGGTGCTGATTACCTTATTCTTGGTGTTTTTATCATCTGATATCATTCTCATCCCAAAGGATTTGCAGTTCATAGATCCTACCCTACGGTTTGTTATCTCAAAATGCTTTCACCTGCCCTGAAAGCAATCCGAGATTTAAAATAAGCAGAATCCACACCAAGAATTAACTGATGTCCCAGTGAGAATTGACTTTCAGCTGCGATGAGGCTAAGTTGTAACAAGGTGTCGAACTATGATTTAGTTTAGTTTTTACATTTACATTATAAACTGCTGTGACTGATTTCTAGATGAGTCATTGATCCACAGGGAAATGTTGCTAGACAGGGGATTTGTTTGGTTTCCAAGAGGTGTTTTATCTTTAATTGATAAGGAATCACGTCACATCATGTGCAAAAAATATTAAAATGACCATCCTGATCTTAATGCAAAGAAATCTCTCTACACTGTGTTTATTTCATGATTTGGACCCTTTTATGATAATAATAGGGATGAGCTTCCCTGCCTGAAATGGTGTGTGTAGATGGAAAGTAATCAGCACATCCACTGGATCTAAGCAACAGGATGTGTGTTATAAAAGTAATTTCAAACCTCTAAAGAGGAGCCAGAAAGCAGCAGCTGGGGGAGAAAAGAATGCTTTTTGCATTCAATAACTGACAACAATCCAAAAGATGATGGGTTGTTAAAGATTTAACTTCAGCACCCTCAGATAATGTTGATCTAAGTGGTCCATATCCATGATGGCCTATTTGAGAAATTAGCAGCAAGCACTGAATGGAAAACAAGTCCATTCATTTAAAACAATACCAGGAATTGTTGGAGTGAATCCATCTGCCTTAATATTTGAAGTGGTGAATAGTTGCTGGTTGAGCAGATAGTTTTATTGCTATCACTATTATCCCTTTGCTAAACTTCCCTGTGAACAAACAAAGCCTAACATTTGTTGAGGAAACACACACATTGCTCAGGGTTTATTTATTATTTGGTAAGGGGAATTTTACATCATTTACTCCAGAGATAACTCCAGCCTGCGTAGAAATGCCTGACTATTTTATCAGGAGTGGAGGGATTAGCCAGTAGAGCTAATTATTCATAGCCCCAAAAGACTCAGAATTATAGACAAAAGACAGTAGGTGCAGGAGTAGGCCATTCAGCCCTTCGAGCCAGCACTGCCATTCAATATGATCCTGGTTCATCATCCACAATCAGTACCCCTTTCCTGCCTTCTCTCCACATCCCTTGACTCCACTGTCCTTAAGAGCGCTATCTAGCTCTCTCTTGAAAGCATCCAGAGAATTGGCCTCCACTGCCTTCTGAGGCAGAGCATTCCACAGATCCACAACTCTCTGGGTGAAAAAGTTTTTCCTCAACTCCATTCTAAACAGCCTACTCCTTATTCTTAAACTGTGGCTTCTGGTTCCGGACTCCCCCAACATCGGGAACATGTTTCCTGCCTCTAGCTTATCCAATCCCTTAATAATCTTATATGTTTCAGTCAGATCCCCTCTTATCTTTCTAAATTCCAGTATATACAAGCTCAGTCGCTCCAATCTTTCAACATATGACAGTCCCGCCATCCCAGGAATTAACCGCGTGAACCTATGCGGCACTCCCTCAATAGCAAGAATGTCCTTCCTCAAACTTGGAGACCAAAACTGAACACAATACTCCAGGTGTGGTCTCACCAGGGACCTGTACAACTGCAGAAGGACCTCTTTGCTCCTATGCTCAACTCCCCTTGTTATGAAGGCCAACATGCCATTAGCTTTCTTCACTGCCTGTTGTACCTGCATGTTTACTTTCAGTGACTGATGAACACCTAGATCTCATTGTACTTCCCCTTTTCCTAACTTGACACCATTCAGATAGTAATCTGCCTTCCTGTTCTTGTCACCAAAATGGATAACCTCACATTTATCCACATTAAACTGCATCTGTCATGCATCTGCCCACTCACCCAACCTGTCTAAGTCACCCTGCATTCTCCTAACATCCTCCTCATATTTCACACTGCCACCCAGCTTTGAGTCACCTGCAAATTTGCTGATGTTACTGTTAATCCCTTCATCTAAATTATTAATGTATATTGTAAACAGCTGTGGTCCCAGCACCGAACCTTGCAGTACCCCACTAGTCATTGCCTGCCATTCTGAAAGGGACACGTTAATCCCTACTCTTTGTTCAAGTTAAAGTTAATCTTGAACTTCGGTGCTGTCTGTGCAGAGTTTGCATGTTCTCCCTGTGAGTGGGTGTGTTTCGTCCCATATTCCAAAGTGGTACAAGATGATAGTTTAATAGCGACTGTGAACTGCCCCTGATGTGCAGGTGAATAGTGGAATCTATGGGGAGTTGGTAAGAATTTGAGGAGAATAAAACCATAAGATTGTTATCAGATTAGTGTGAATGTTTGGTGCAGATTCAGTTTTCTTGCTGTATCTCTCTGTCTTTCTATGTGTGTAACCACCAATGGCTCTTTCAAAAAAGATTGTTGGTGGTAAGTAAGAAACTATTGAACTCTATATTTCATACTCTTATGTGATGTGGATATTGACCCTGTGCTGCTAGGGGAAGAGAGCAGATTGCTGCCCCATTTCTCTGAAAAATCGCAATTGATTTTGGAACAAGGGCTTTAAAATTTAACAAGTGGTCCAAGATTTTAATGAAGGTTCAACTACATGTTTCCAAATCAGGCTGGGATATGCAGCTTGGGATAGAAGATGGTAGCTCTCTAGTTTCTTCTGCTCTTGTCCCTCAATGCAGCAGAAGCCATGCACTTCTGAGAGGCTGTAATGAGTCTTGCAGTCACTGCACACATTACCAGGCGTGGGAGAGGAGACGATTGTTTTACCATGGTGGATGGAGTCTGATTAAGTGGATAGCTTTATCTAGAATATCCATCTGATGCTAAACTTCCTCTTAGTCAACAGTAAGTAAAGACATATACCTAGTTTTTTATTTGGCAAGGGGTATTTGAAGGTTGAAGAATGTTTACATCTGAGATAAAAATACTGTTTTAAACTTGCTACTTTAGCAGGAAGGGCCCTACTTCCTCCAGGGAACTGTACTGGATTACATGGACCAAGTGTTGCCCAGTGAATTCACACCCCATCTAACTCTCACAGGGGGAGATTTCAAACACGGGGTGGGGTGGGGGGTGGTGGTCTTGGGACGGTTCTGCTAATGCAAATCAGATGCAGGATATCGGAGGAGCCAATGAGCGCCCATCAGAGGTGGATACAGAGGAACGAAGACAGAGTAAGAGAGACAGAAAGCTCACTGCTCCGATATGCGTCACATTCCTGGTTGGGGAAAGATCACGTGGCTGACATTAGTCCTAGTTTTCTTTGGTGTCTGACACTTACAGTCTGAGCTTTGGTTTTAGCAGGGCCTGATCCGGGAACAGGGAAGAGAACACGCTCCACCGTCTTCTAATCAGCTAAGTAGTCACCAGAAAAAAGTTTAAACAACAACAATGAATTTTTCTTTAAGGAGTTCGCCATTTGAAAACAATTTACGAGTTAATTTCATAATTATCAGCTTTTAAATTTGCTCAGCTTGAAGAACTGAGATTACATGAAGTCAACTCTTCTTCTGGATCCGTTAGAGAGCTGAGTGAGGGAGTGTGAGCTTCCTGACATTTCATTCGATCCGCTCCCCTCGGCAGGGATCGGCACGTTTGCATCCTTTTGTGAATTGAATTCGAGAACGCCGGCAGCTCTCTTTCTCTGCCGGGAATAGTTGCCCCGTCCGCCTCCAGATGACCAAGGAGAGGAGCCAAAGCGAAAAGGGGTCAGAAATGGCTCAAGACAAGCTCTCCGTCCACGAGAAACGCGGGAATGTAGCGACGGTGAACTGAGACACAGAAAGTTCAAACAATACCGAAGATGGTGACTGGGCAGCTGGATTCTGGTGAAAGGAGATCGTTAGTAACAAAGGATCGCGTTCGGTGAACGGACCCCCTGCTCCAGCTGCTGTCAGTTCTAACAGGATTTTGTCATCTTCCCGTGTTCAGGTGAGTTTCACGTTTCAAATGAGGGCTATTTACAAATCGAAAACCTCTCCCCGCTGTTCCTTTATGTCCCTGTCAGGGAGACGGACTGTTCAGCGCCCTGGACTCAGCTGCGTGAGGATACTGCCATCGGATGTCTTGCGGGGAGTTGTCATTCGCAGGAGTGGGTTTCAATTTCATGGCATTTTACAGAATAATTAAGGAGAATCGTTGCTGTAGGTGTGCTGTAGGATCAGAGATTACAAACGGAAAGGCCACCGGACTGCCACTGCGAAGGCAAACTGCATTAGTACTTGTTGCAAATGTATACAACTGCGTCTGACTTCGAGGGGCGGCGGGTGAAGAGAGACTTTACGGCTCCGACCCGAACAGTGGTACAAAAGAGAATCTGGAGCTTTGAGAATGCGCCTGAAGAGTAAGCGAAGCCAGTTCTGATCCTTCAGCTAACAGCTAAAATAGGACGGTGTTACAGTAAGGAACAATATCTCGTTATCACATTTGATAATTTCAGGTTAGCCCTATGGGCGTTTATAGAAATACGGGCATAGCCAGTGTGGTAGGAACTGACATTGTCTCAATTCCGCTATCGTCCGTTTCACTAGAAAGATGCATTTCTTACTGATTAACGTATCAGACAAAGGGATCCCTTTTCTCGGAGTTGATCTTTGACCTGGGATCGTTTTCCAGGTAGTAATCGACATTCCTCTTGCGTCGGGGCGTGAAAATTGGGGATAGAAAACACAGAAATAGAGAAATAATAAGGCAAACGAACTCCGGTTCGCGTTTGTCCTTAATAAGCTCACTCCAAATACAATAGAACCTCGCTCGTTACAGATCAGGATGAGAGAATGCGTTGCTCCATCGTGCAACGTGAAAAGGGTTGCCCACAAGTGATAGTTCGGGCACCAGAGCGGTCTCGGTCAATGTCACGGGCAATGGTATGTTCGAACAATGCTTTGTAAGACGATGCTACGGCTATGAACCATAATCTCTGACTAACTACAAAGAAAGATACAATGGTCAATATAGTCCCTTCCAGTTTATTGCGTTTCAGTCGGTCCTAGCACCACGTGGAATTAATCGCATTTCTTTCTGCTTAATGTTGCATGGGAGTTTCAAACATTCGCATTCTTGGGGAGAAATGTCCAGTTAATTCATTTCTCAATGGGCGCTGCTGACTTCATTCCTTTGTCAGTCCATGCTGTTAAAGACAAACAATCGATGATAGCCTCTCTCCCTCGGTGTTATGAGCGATATTTTCACCAGAGGCAGAACTGTGATACATTTACCTCTCTCCCATCGTCCAGCTGGCGGGAATTGCTCCGAAATAGCCTCCTGGGATGATTTCTCTTCACACCCCATACCATTTCCCTGGGTAGTTATCAAGATTTGAGATTGTGTTATTATGAATAACATTGCTACATTAATTCAAAGACGTGATGAACAATTCTAGACAGTGTATAATATTTTAAAGAGGAAGAGATTTAAAGCAAAGCTGGGCATGAAATGGAGTTCGGGATATTTTGGTTCCCAGATAGTATTCTCACAAAGGGTTGGCCATTCAGCACCAAGATAAGAATGACTTCCTTCACCCGGAGAGAAGGGAATCTTTGGAACTTTGCATCCAAAAAGGCAGTGGAGGCCCTGCCACAGAGTATATTTAGGACAAATAAATTCTATAAGCACATCAAGAGGTGAAAGATCAGTCATGATCCTGCCTGGTAACAGAATAAGTGAATAATCTACTCCTGCTTTAGTATCAAGTACTTAATTGAATCATTACATTAATTAATCAAATTACTAATCATTTTCCTAATGGGCTATGGCATTTTAAACATGGATTAGTGTGCACAAACTTATTCCAATTAGAGTCTATGAGTAATATTTATGCTTTGTTCTAAAAAAAAGTGGTTCTGCATACAGTGTAAATGTAAAAGAGTGCATCTTCCACATGCCTTTATATTCTTATAGGGTTGGGACATATATTTCAAGATCAAGTTGGCCCCTCGCTTCCTGTGATATACAATCCTGCTTCCGCCAAAAAACTCAAATTTATTGCAGTTTTCCTTTCCAGTGTTCTGCTCAAAGTCTAATGTAAGTTTATTTTCAAAGTAATGCTATGTCACCATACACAATCCTGAGATTTGTTTGTATGTGTGCATACTCAATAAATTCAATATTGAATTGAGTTTATTTCTTACATCCTTCACATACATGAGGAGTAAAAATCTTTATGTTTCGTCTCCATCTAAACGTGCAATGTGCTATCATAGTAATTTATTAAAATAGAAGAGTCAATGTAATATAGAGTACACTCAAATCAGCGTCAGTCTGATGGCCTGATGGAAGAAGCTGTCCCAGAGTCTGTTGGTCCAGGCTTTTACGCTGCGGTACTGCTTCCTGGATGATAGCAGCTGGAATAGATAGTGGTTGGGGTGACTCGGGTCCCCAGTGATCCTACAGGCCCTTTTTACACACCTGTCCTTGTAATTGTCCTGAATCATGGAAAGTTCACAACTACAGATGCACTGGTCTGTCTGCACCGCTCTCTGCAGAGTCCTTCCATTGAGGGAGATACAGTTCCCATACCAGGCAGTGATGCAGCCAGTCAGGATGCTCTCAATTGTGCCCCTGTAGAAAGCTCATAGGATTTGGGGACCCATACTAACCTTTTGAGGTGAAAGAGGCACTGTTGTGTCTTTTTCACCACACAGCTGGAGTGTACAGACCACATGAGGTCCTCGGTGATGTGGATGCCGAGGAACTTGAGCCATAATAGAGTCAATGAGAGACTGCACCAACAGGGCAGATTGACAACCAGTGTGCAAAAGACAATAAACTGTACAAATACAAAATGAAATAATAATAATAATAATAATAATAATAAATAAGCAATAAGTATCAAAAACATGAGATGATGAATCTTTAAAAGTGAGTCCATAGGTTGTGGAAACAGTTCAGTCATGACGCAAGAGAAGTTGAGTGAAGGTGTCCCCTCGGGTACAAGATCTGATAGTAATAACTGTTCCTAAACCTTTGTTGTGAGTCTATTTTCTTCCTGATGTAATCGGTGAAAAGAGAGCATGACCTGAGTAGCGGGGGTTTCTGATGAGGGAACTTGCTTTCCTGCGCCAATGCTCCATGTAGATTGCTCTGTGGAGGCATTCCCGTGATGGACTGGACTGCATCCACTACTTTTTGTAGGATTTTCAGTTTAAGGACATTGGTGCTTCCAAACTAGGCTGTGACATAGCCAGTCAATATATTCTCCATCACATATCTATATAAGTACGTCAAAGTTTTAAGTTTCAAGAGAAATCTTCACAAACTTCTAAGGAAGCAGTGGTTCATATTTGTATATTTGGCCAGTCATTGCTATTAAAGATATGGAATCAGCATCTGACAAAATAGACTGTACTGAGAGAATTTGCTCGAAAATCTTCTGTTCATGTGACCTGCTATTCTGGCCATTATTAAAGTGATATGCTGGATTGGTAGTTTCAACAGTAGCAGATTGTGATTTGAGAAAAGAACAAACTAATATTTACACAGAAGTCTGAAGGTGGGAAAAAAAGCAGTACTTGCTCACATTTTCAGCATTTTATTTCCAAGCGTGTTCCTAGGTTAAAATGATCAAAGACGAGAATGGGGAATGAAAGCTAATTATATCCAATAGTGAAAGAGAATTTGGTACTGTATTAAATACAAGAGATTTGGAACTAAAGAGAGCAAACAGATATTTTTACATGAAGTTTTGTGAAAATTGGTTTTGGACACAGTGACTGAGGCAAAAGCATGTCAATATTGAAGATTAAATTTTAACAAAGCTGAGGGACTAGATAAAAGAGAACAAAAGCTGCAGGGCCATATAGTGTTCTTGTGAAAAGCCAACATATTTATTGGGCCAACTCGTTTCTGCTCAAACTGCATCAATTCTATTATTCTCAGAAAATGGATAAAAGGAAAATAAGAACAGGCTGGATAAGCATGATTAAAGCTATTTACTCTAGTGAAGGATATCTACTAAATGGATTGATCAGACAAGCCTCAGAAGGGTCCTTACTTTTGCATTTACCATGTCGATTTCTATTAAATAATTATTAAATATGGGCAAAACCACAGATACACAGCTGTTAATTTAAAAATTCCCCATTTTTCAAAACTTGCAAAATTTCTCATCCTTAATGCTCTTGGAAAGAGAAATATTCCAACTCACTTTGGATCTGTCAGAAACAAGTTCCCAGGAATGGTAAGGCCATAAGACCATTCACGATAGGAGCAGAATAAGGCCATTTGGCCCATCAAGTCTGCTCTGCCATTCCATTATGACTGATTTATTATCCCTCTCAACCTCATTACTAATCAAGAAAGTATTAAACTCTGATTTAAATATACCCAATGACTTGGCCTCCACAGTCTTCTGAATTCAATAGATTCACCACACTTTGGCTAAAGAAATTCCTCCTCATTTCTGTTCTAAAGGGCATCCTTCTATTCTGAGGTTGTGTCCTTTGGTCCTAGACTCCCCTACTACAGGAAACAAGATATGACCATGAGATGTAGGCCATTTGGCTCATTGAATCTGATGCCATTTCATCATGCCTGATCCAACTTTCCCTCAGACACAATCTCCTGCTTTCTCCCCATCCCTTCATGCCCTGACAAATCAAGAATATATTAACCTCTGCCTTAGGTATACATAAAGACTTTGATTCCACAGCTGGTTGTGCCAAAGAATTCCACAGATCCACCAATCTCTTGCAAAAGAAATCCCTTCTTATCTCTGTCCGAAAAGGAATCCCCACTATTCCAAGGCTGTGTCCTCTAGTTTTAGGAAACATCCTCTCCACATCCATTATATCAAGGCGATTCACCATTTGATAGGTTTCAATGAGGTCACCCCTCATTCTTTTGAATTCTAGTGAATATAGGCCCAGAGCAATCAAATAGTCTTCATAGACAAGCCATTTAATCCTGGAATCATTTTTGTGAATCTCATTTGAACCCTCTCCAGTTTCAGCCCATCCTTTCCAGGATTTGGGGCCCAAACCTGCTCACAATACTCCAAATGAGGTCTCACCCACGCTTTATAAAGTCTCAATATTACATCCTTTCTTATCTATTCCAGTCCTCTTGAAAGGAATACCAATATTGCATTTGTCTTTTTCACCACAGACCCAACCTGCAAATTAACTTTTAGGGAATCCGGCACAAGGACTCCCAAGTCCCTTTGCACCTCAGTTTTTTGTATTTCTCTCCATTTAGAAAATAGTGAACCTGTTCATCTACCAAAGTGCATGGCCATACACTTCCCACGTGGCCATTTTTTCGCCCATTTTCCTAATCTGTCTCTCAGTGGCCTTTCTACTTCCTCAAAACTGCTTGTCCCTCCACCTATCTTCATAACATCTGCAAACTTTGCCACAAAGCCATCAATTCCATCATTCAAATTATTGACAAATAGTGTCATAAGGATCAGTCCCAACATAGTTCCCTGTACAACACCATTAATCCCCAGCAGCGAGCCGGAGAAGGCTCCCTTTATTCCCACTCTTTACCTCCTGCCAATCAGCCATTGTTTTAGCCTTGATAGAATCTTTCCTGTAATACCATGGGCTCATGGCTTGTTAAGCAGCCTCATGTATAGCATCTTGTCAAAGGCCTTCTGAAAATCCAAGTACGCAACATCAACTTATTCTCCTTTGTCTATCCTACTTGTCATTTCTTCAAAGAATTCCAACAGATTTGTCAGGTAAGGCTTGCCCTTAAGGGAAACCATGCTGACTAAAGCCTATTTTATCATGTACCCTGAGACCTCATCCTTCATAATCAACTCCAACATCTTCCCCACCACTGAGGTCAGACTAACTGGCATATAATTTATTTTTGACTGCCTCTCTTCCTTCTTGAGGAATGGAGTGATACTTGCAATTTTCTAGTCTTCCAAAACCACTCCATAATCGAGTGATTCTTGAAAGATCATTACTAATGCCTCCACAATTTCTTTAGCCACCTCTTTCAGAACTCTGGGGCGTATGTCATCTGGTCCAGGTGACATCAATCTTCAGACATTTCAGTTTCCCAAGAACCTTCTCTCTAGTTATGGTAACTTCACACACTACTTCCACCATACTGCTAGTGTCTTCCACAGTGATGCAAAATACTTATTCAGTTCATCATTGTCTCCCCTTACTACCTCTCCAGCATTGTTTTCCAGCGGTCCAATAACCACCCTCACCTCCCTTTTACACTTTATGTATCTGAAAAAACTTACAGTATCATCTTTAATATTATTGGCTTGCTTGCTTTCGTATTCCTTTTTTACTTTCTTAATGACTTTTTAGTTGCCTTTTGTTGGTATTTGAAAGCTTATCAATCCTCTAACTTCCCACTAATTATTGCTCTATTATTACCCTCTCTTTGGCTTTTATGTTTGACTTCTCTTGATAGCCACAGTTGTGTCATCTTTTCTTTAGAATACTTCTCCCTCTTTGGGATGTACATATCCTGTGCCTTCCAAATTTCTTCCAGAAATTCCAGCCATTGCTACTCTACCATCAACCCTGCCAGTGTTCTTTTCCAATGAATACTGGCCATCTCCTCTCTCATGCCTCTGTAATTCCCTTCACTCCACTGTAATACTGATACATCTGACTTCAGCTTCTCCTTCTCAGATTTCAGGGTGAATTTGATCATATGATGATTACTTAACCCTAACGGTTCTTTCACCTTAAGCTCCCTAATCAATTCTGGTTCATTGCACAACACCCAATGCAGAATAGCTGATCCTCTAGTGGGATGATGATGAAACTCATTGGTTCTACTATCCATTCGTTAATGAGTTAACAACCAATTTAATTAACAAACACCCAGCAAAGCTAACATCTTTTAAAAGCATTTCTTCACTCTTCCTATCCCCTTACCTGGTACAATCCACATTTTGTCCAGGTATGTCGCAAGGTAATTAGTCAACCATTTAGTCCCTGAAAAATGTTGTGCAGCAGTTTCCCGTCACTTTCTGTGCAAAACAATTTGACATCCGTGCACTCATATCACTCATATGCCTTGTTGGTAACTAAGCAGAAGGCAAGTATTTCTTTGATTGTTATGTTGCACTATTATCACAATTGTGACTTCTTTTGAGACTCTTAATGTAATAAGCACATTAACTACTTACAATTGCATTAGAAGTACTTAAATTGCAAAAAATAATAAACACTAATGATGTCAGTAAACACAGCTTAATCCTATCTTTGAATCATGGATGGAGCTTTAAATAATGCCTATTGAGAGCACTGTTTCCATGGTGGCCTTAATAAACTTTCATTGTTTAAACAAATTCAATAAGAACTTGGTGGAAGTGAAATTAGTTTTATTGCCACTGTAAATACGAAGTTACACAGATCTTTTGCCTCCTGTAACCATTGACAAAAGTTCAGCTGCCGTTCTGAAATTGTCCTGTTCTTAACATTCAAGGAAGAAGACAGTGCAATGATAGCTACAGGGGGTGTAATAACGGGGCTGGCAGCTCTGAAGAGACAGGACTCCGCCAGATCGCAGCATCCTCACCTTCCTCCTGCGACTTCTGCTCCAGAGAAGAGGAGAGTCAAGCGCAAGCCCAAAGCTGATGTTGTTGTTGTCAGAGGCAAAATTAGACTCTATTCCCCATCGGGGTTTTTCCTTTTCCTTGGAATTTTAATTTTGATGGTTGGGATCGCAATGGCAGTTCTTGGTTATTGGCCACAGGAGGTAGATAAGAAACATCCTGTGACTTCCAAATCTGGAGTGCTTAGTAATGGGTCTCACGTAATATCAGACCATGCTGGAGTATTAGTGGAATTTTTTGAGCAGCACTTACACTCTGACAAAATGAAAATGATTGGCCCTTTCACCATGGGGATAGGGATTTTCATATTTATTTGTGCTAATGCCATACTGCATGAAAATAGGGACAAAGAAACAAAAGTAATACACATGCAAGATATTTATTCTACTGTCATTGATATCCATAGCCAAAGAATTAAAGACCAAAGACATATGAATGGTACTTGGATTGGCCATGCTGGGGATTCCGATATTAAATGTTATGACAACCAGTGTACTGCTAAACTAGCTGCAAATGTATTGCTCTCGTTGTCTGGATCATCTAATGAAAGAATTGTTGCAATGAAATGGAACTCTTGTGATGAAGAGGATGGACCACCCAAGGAATTTACTACACTTTTACATCCCAAAACCCCATCAGCATCAAGCTCCATGTATCGGCTACAGTCTGAAACTCAGAGAGAGAAAAATAGCAATTCGAAGAAGTGTGAGACCAAATCTATTGTTTCGTCATCTATCAATGCGTTCACACTCCCTGTTATTAAACTCAACAACTGTGTGATCGATGAACCTGAACTTGACGATATCACAGAGGATTCTGAGCTGAGTAAAGGAAGGGTGAAACATTCCTCCATGGCTTCCTTAACGGTACCGTCAACTGATACCAGTGACTCTTATAAACCACCTAATCCACGCCTGTTAAGAAGCAACACCACTGCAACAGGTGGAAACCCACCCAATTCACCTTCTGAGACAGCCACGGGGATATTTCTATCGCCAGGCCTTCCCAGGAAAGAGTCTGGATCAAACACTTCCCTCCACATGCTGTCCTGTCACTCCAAGTCCTTGGACTTGGAGAGAGGCCCCTTGACACTTTCAGTTCAGACCGAGCAAAGAAAGCACCCAAGCTGGCCGAGGCTTGACCGTAGTAACAGCAAAGGTTACGTGAAACTGGAAAATAAAGAGGATCCTATGGACACATTACCTGTGCCACAGACCTCTGCAAAGGGTGGCTATACAAATAAAGAGAAATTACTAATGATCTCAAGATCTCATAATAATCTAAGTTTTGAAAACAATGAATTTTTAGATAACAAGTTAAGACATGGAGCTTCAGAAACAAGGTTTTGAAGGAGTATTGATTTCTACCAAGTGTTTATATTTTAAGCTAATTTAAGAAATGGATTTGCGAGAAGTGCATGTCTATTTTAAAGAGAGCTTATTTTCAGTACAAATAAGGAATATTTGTAATGGTGATCTGAACTGGCACCTTAAGTCAGTTTTTTTCCCATGTTGGTCAGGAGCATTGTTGACATATTTTATGCTGTGTTTGTTAGTTCTGCAGAAACCAACTGCTCAGGTATTGATGGAATACAAATCTTAGTCCAGTCTGACAATAACACAGAACAAGATTTACCTTCAGTTTATCCTCCATCCGTGATGGATAGGCAAAACTTACCTTTGAAGTTCAAGTGGTGTTAAATCTACAGTAAGTATTATTCTAATGAAGATGTATGAACATTGATTGAATGATAGATTGGGATGCAGGCATTTGTATTTCCAGTACAGAATTTGAGCCTGTACATTTCATGGCAATTACCAATATTTTACTATAACCCCATATTAATGCCTGCAACATACATTTTGTTATTTTTAAAATAAAAATAAAATGTGTATATTATATGAATTTTCTGTGTTTCTATTTTATCAATCATTGATCATGTGGACATGATGGTAACAATTTCTGCAGTGAAATCACCGGCAAGAACTGAACCGGCCAAGAATGGAAAGTTAGGAGATGTGAAGGTTGCCTATTGTTTCTGTTATGTTTTATAACTTGAAAACATTAAAGTAATTCAAAGGAAGATGCAGGGAGTCCAAAAATGCGAGAGTAACTTTGTGTTTACTTTAAGTGAGGCACAGACTTATCACATATGGCAGCATGATGCCATACGAATACAATTTGTTTTACTCAGTTCCTGGCATAATAAAGAAACCATTCGTTTTCAAAGTTCAAAGTAAGTTTATTATCAAAGTACATATATGTCGCCATAAACAACCCTGGGATTCATTTTCTTGCAGGCATTCTCAATAAATCCATAATAGAATAATAACTATAATGGAATCAATGAAAGGCTACACCAACTGGGGTAGTCAACCGGTGTGCAAAAGATAACAAACTGTGCAATACAAAAAGAAAGAAATAATAGTAATAAATAAATAAGCAATAAATATTGAGAACAAGAGGTGAAGAGTCCTGAAAGTAATAAATAAATAAATAAATAAATAAATAAATAAATAAATAAATATATTGAGAACATGAGATGAAGAGTCCTTCAAAGTAATTTGACTTTTAAAGTAATTGCCCTACTTACCTATTACAAAACTCAGCTGTTTAAAATAAACTCCGCTGTTAATTTATTTTTTCTCCTATTCCTTTGCAAGAATGCACTGATGCTGTACCACTAACAGAACAAAATGTGATCTGATACAGAAGGTATTATTCATGCCAGATCACTAGTATCTTCAATTGTATGTACACAGCTGGGCAGTTATTTGACAATGATGGCGAAGACATGCTTTCATAAACCTGTGTTGAACAGGATGGCAGTTGCAATTGCAGACAACACCATTGCAATCAGGGTAAACATTGCCTTATCCAAATTTCAAAGTTCAAAGTAACTTTAGTATCTAAGTACTTACAACATATATCATCTAACCCTGAGATTTATTTTCCTGCAGGTATACTCAGCAAGTCTATAGAATAGTATCTACAATAGGATTAATGAAAGACCAACCAGAACGCAGAAGACAACAGACTGTACAAATGAAATATAAATAAATAGTAATAAATAACAAGAGCTTGAGATAAAGAGTCCTTAAAATGAGATCATTGGTTGTGGGAATATCTCAATGAATGGGCAAGTGAGTGTAATTTTTGCTCAAGAGACTGATGGTCGAGGGGTAGCAACTGTTTTTGAACCTGGTGGTGTGAGCGTTAGCTAGTTTCAAGAATATCTACATTGTCAGTCAATTTTCTACCAAGTGATGCATCAACCAAGTAACTGATGCATTGCTGGGAAGATTCGGCATCTCCATCTGCAATACCATAGCATCAAACTTCCTAAATTACTATGGGTTGGCTGATGTGAACAAAGCCATTTGTTTAATTAATTGTTGTCTATAATCTGGGATCACCAGTTACTCCAATCACTGATGCTCTCAAACGCACTATGCATGGCTGTCTCCTTTAAAGATTAAAATCCAAAATTAAAATATTGGAAATCTAAAATAAAAACAGAGAATTGCACATCTGTGGAATAAAGAAACAGAGCTAGTGGTTCAGCTCAATAACTTTGTCGATGTTAATCCTTATTTTCTCTCCACAGTTGCTGTCAGAATCAAGTTTTTATTCCCTTTGTGGGTTAAATAGTTGTGCATTGCTGGAGGGCCAGAGGAATGCAGTGGAATATTGGCATGTTCAAGGTCACTCCCTGGATGTCCTTGCAGGTCTGCAATAATAAGTATATCAAAATGCTTAGCTGTAGAGTTTCAAACTGAACATCACTTGAGAATGTTTAGAGGCTTATTGTGATCTGAGAATAAGGAGAAAAGAAATGATGACAGCATTCAGCAAGTTATCAGGATTTCAATGGAAAATACTCCATTTTTCTAATGCTAGCTAGTGTTTATGCTGCAACTTAGACTCCTCCCATCCCTTTCAACTGTCTCGTCAACACAATTTGTTTGTTTCTTTGTATTTTAACTAGTAAAATTAAAATTAGAATATGGAACTCAATCTGATGGCCATGGTTATTTCTCTTGAAATCTCTATTGGATTTCAGTAAATATATAACCTTAAATTTATAACCGAGTCTGAGATTCATTTTTGTGTGGGCATTCACAGGAACACTACAGAATCAATGAAAGTCCACACCCAACAGGACAGACAACAAAATATGAAGAGAGAGGGGAAAAAACACAAAATAATGTTAATACTGTGCAAAAGCATGAGAGAGGAGTTTGCCCAGGTGGATTGGAGGAGGATACTGGTGGGGATAACGGCAAAGCAGAGATGGCTGAAATTTCTGGGAATAGTTCACAGGGTGCAGGATAGGTATGTCTCACAGAGGAAGAAGTTCTCAAATGGCAGGGGTAGGCAACCGTGGCTGACAAAGGAAGTTAAGGACTCCATAAAGGCCAAAGGAAGGGTATAAAAGTTAGCAAAAGTGAGTGGGAAGTTGGAAGTTTGGAAAGCTTTTAAAATCCAACAAAAGGCAACTAAAAAAGCTATAAAGAAGGAAAAGATTAAATACGAGGGCAGAGTAGCTAATGATATAAAGCAGGATATCAAAAGCTTTTTCAGTTATTTAAAGAGTAAAAGGGAGGTGAGAGTTGATATTGGACCATTGGAAAATCATGCTGGTGAGGTAGTAATGGGGGACAAAGAAATGGCAGATGAAGAATAGGTGTTTTTCATCTGCCTTCACTGAGGAGGCACTAGCAGTGTGCCAGAGGTCTGTGAGTGTCAGGAAGCAGGCCTGAGTGCCATTGCTACTACCAAAGAAAAAGTGCTAGGAAAACTGAAAGGTCTTAAGATGGGTAAGTCACCTGGACTAGATGGATTATGTCTCAGAGTCCTGAGAGAGGTTGCTGAACATGGATACAATGGTCATAATCTTTCATGAATCACATGATTCTGGCACGGTCCTGGAGGACTGGAAGATCGCAAATGCAACTCCACTCTTTAAGAAGAGAGAAAGGCAAATAAAGGAAATTATAGTCCAGTTAGCCGAACCTCAGTGGTTGGGAAAGTGTTGGAGTCTATTATTAAGCAAGAGGTTTTGAGGTACTTGGAGCCTAATGATAAAAGAAGTCAAAGTCAGCATGGTTTCTGTAAAGGGAAATCTTGCCTGACAAATCTGTTAGAGTTCTTCAAGGAAATAACAGGCAGGGTGGACAAAGGAGAGGCAATGGATGTCATTTTTTTGGATTTTCAGAAGGCATTTGATAAAGTGCCACACATGAGGCTGCTTAACAAGATAAAATCGTAACAAATGAGGAGCGCTTGGTATACTTGGCCCTGAACTCACTGGAATTTAGCAGAATGTGTGGGGATCTAATTGAAACCTACCAAATATTGAAAGGACTAGATAGGGTGGATGTGAAGAGGATGTTTCCCATGGTGGGGGTATCCAGAACTAGAGGGCACAACCTCAAAATTGAGGGGCAATCTTTTAGAACAGAGGTAAGAAGGGATCTTTTTATAGCCAGAGCGTATCGAAACTGAGGAGAGCTCTGCCACAGACTGCAGTGAAGGCCGAATCTGTGGGTATATTTAAGGCGGAAGTTGATCGTGTCCTGATTGGTCAGGACATCAAAGGATATGGCAAGATGGCAGGTGTATGGGATTGAGTGGGATCCACGATAAGCCATGATGGAATGGTGGAGCAGACTCGATGGGCTGAATGGCATAATTCTGCTCCTATGCCTAGTGGTCTCGTGTTGTTGGGGCATACTCTGGAATTAAGCTGTATAGCAATATATTAACTTTAGCAACTAACTTCAGCCCACAATCTGAACATGGACTGTAGATTAAATTTTTAAAAATGTAGCTCCGGACAACAGGTTCCTAGAGTGGTGAACAGCAGTTAACTGAAAAACCAGACAATGCTGATTACATCCATTTTGGATGTCTGGACTGTGACTACAAAGAAGAAGGTATGGAAGTTACATCTTATTCAAAGGAAGCATTGTAGACACATTGTAAACTATAGAATTGTCCTTTGATCTTTAGCATATAAAATGTCACAGAATATCGTGTTGATCAGGCCTCTTCCTTCTGAGAGTGTCTCATTTTTGCTCAATAAAAGATTACTTCATATTGTCCACATTACAGCACATATATATAGCTGAGGTGCCTAAGACTTCAGCACAGTAATGTATATTGGTTAAAGTGGAATCAATTGCTAAAAATCGGTAGTTTCATAGTGACAGTAAATAGCATTAGTGATTTATTCAATGTATTAAACTAACTGAATTTTAATCCTCTAGTTTGAATTAAAACTTATGCTTCAACTTGTCTAACCAGTACACGTTCAGACATTAACACTGAACCTCACTATAACTACAAGTAAGCAATATGGGAAATTCTAAAACAGACTTATTAATAGATATTTCAAACGTGCTCCAGATGACACTCGCTCAGGGATTAGGGCAGCTTCATGCGGAGGTCAAAGCAATGAAGAAATACTGGGCCCTTTCAGAACTCTACCATATTTCCAGAATCCATGAATTTTTTAGGTTTAAATGTTGAAAGATGAGCTGAAAGTACAGGTTGTCTTACTTGCTTGTCATCAAATTCCTGTCCACCGGGACGTTTTAGTACCATGCTAAGCCTGAAATGTGACTAATTTGAATTATTGAACACCTGTCTGATATTTCTCCTTCCAATCAACTGGGGTGGATTAAATCAGCAAATAAAGAATGTATTGAGACCCAAGAGACTGAAGATACTGCAGTCTGGAGCCACAAGCAATCTGCTGTAGTAAGTCAGACAGTCAGGAATCATCTGGTGAGGCTAAGAAATTGTCAATTTTTGGGTCATCCAGGACATATTGAGCATAACGCATTGTACATTGACTGCAACATAATACTACTTTGAAATACTTGGCTCTTTCTTAAAGTTGCTTTTAAATTGACTTAGTTGATCAAGTGTTTTCAGAATTTAGTGGCTCTGAACAAAAGCTCGTCTAAAATATATGCTTGCGTAATGCAGATCTAAGGAGACGAAAAGACATCATGTTCTGAAGACATCATGAGCACCAAGAACCTTTCACACAGTACGTGCTGGCTTTCATGCACAACAATCGATATTCATACAGAACACTTAAAATCTGAACACGCCTTTATAAACTTGATGAGAGATGGCCGAAGAAAGCTGAACAGATAGGTCAAAGACAAAAAGATGTTAAGGTGGGAGAGATGAGGGGTAACTTGTTCAGAACATCAATTCAGGGTATTGAAAAGAGAGGAAAAGGTGAAGATTACCTTTATTTGTCACATGTACATCAAAAGATCAGCACAATCTGAGGATGTGCTGGGGTCGCCCGTAAGTGTCGCATCGCATCTGGAGCCAACATAGCATGCCCACAACTTACTAAGCCTAACCCGTACATCTTTGGAATGTGGGAGGAAACCGGAGCACTCACAGGACCCAAGCAATAACAGGGAGAACACACAAACTGTTTACAGACAGCATCAGGAATTAATTGAACACCAACCTTCAGCGCTATAAAGCACTATGCTAATTGCTATGAAGCGTCCAGGAAACAAGGTTAAGTTCAGGAGGATAAGTGCTTTTGCTTAAAACAAACAGGACAGAAACACACAAATTGTGCCCTCTTTGGAAAGCAAAAAGGTTTGTGAGTGCCTTAAGAGTAGCTGGAGTACTGAGGAATTGTAACTAACAAATGGGAACTTTGATTTAATACTGTGAGAGACCTGGGTTAAGCGAAGAATTAACAGCCACATCACTTCTCCTTGTCAGTGGAAGGAGTGACACATTCGTGGCTTGGTTTCAGTCTGCAGAACACTCTGTCTTGATAACATACTCCCTGTGAAGCAATCATTACAATTAGTAGTTTCCTCTTTCTCCAAGTGTTACATCCCATTGGAGTTCATCAAGGCATAACGTTCAGTTTTATCATGAGTCTGCTTCTGAAGTCTGTCTTTTGTAGAAAAGCTCAAAACAGGTAAGTTGCAGTTAGGATCAGAATCAGGTTTCATATCACCAGTATATGTTGTGAAATATGTTGTCTTTGTGGCAGGAGTACAATGCAAAACATAATAATAGAAAAATCATGTATCACAATAAATATATACTGTTTGTTTATAGTGATCATGGGGTTCAATGACCACTCAGAAATGAGACGACAGAAGGGAAGAAGCTGTTCCTGATTCATTAAATATATGTCTTCAGGTTTCTGTACCTCCTTCCTGATGGTAGCAATGAGAACAAGGCATGACCTGGGTAATGGGCATCCTTAATGATGGATGCCTCCTTTTTGAGGCTTTGGTCCTTGAAGATGCCCTGGATACTGTGGAGGTTAGTGTCCACGATGGAGCTGACTGAGCTTACAACTCTCTGCAGCTTCTTTCGATCCTGTGCCCTCCCTCCTCCCTCCCCATACCAGGCTCTGATGAGGCAGGTAGAATGCTGTCCACAGTACCTCTGTAGAAATGTGCAAATGTCTTTAGTGACAGGGTGGTGACTCTGTGGAATTCTTTGCCACAGGCAGCTGTGGAGGCCAGGTTTTTATGTATGTTTAAGGCAGAGGTTGATAGATTCTTGGTTGGTCAGGGCATGAAGGGATACGGGGAGAAGGCAGGAGATTGGGGCTGAGAGGAAAATTAGATCAGCCATGATGAAATGGTGGAGCAGACTCAATGGGACAAATAGCCTATTTCTGCTCCTATATCTTATGGTCTTATGGTCTATACCAAATCTTCTCAATCTGCTAATAAGATATAACCAGTACCATTTATAAAGCAAAAAACATTGACAGTGTTATTGCAGATGGCTTAGTTTCCCATTATTTAGGATAGTAATTTTGAATGCGTTTCTGCCAGTATTGATTTCCGTTCTAGTGCTATCGCTCAGAAAAGGTTCTTGGTTAAATTAATGTAAGAAATATAATGTAATTACATTAATAAAATCTATTACATTAATGTAAGACTGTGACTCCTTTTGTCTGCTGGAAGCAAGGCTGTCAAGGACCTCTGGTTAAACAGCGCATGCTTGAATCAGAGATCAATCATATTAATATACTCTGATATCCTGAATTCCCTTTCATAAACAAAGCAATTCCCAGAAAGAATTTAAAACCCTTTAGGAATCCAGGTGCATCGGGAATATCAAGCTGCTGCTGGCATTACCTTTCGTTTGCAACATTATCCCTCATCATGTGACCTGTCAAATATTGAACTGGCTTGGATGGTCACCTGATGCCCGTATCCTACCATGGGCACATCATCAGCTCTCAGCACTTCTGTTTGAGTTGCGCCTCTGTTTGGGAACACAATGTACCAGATACCAGGGAGTTAACATCTTTACCCTTGTTTCAGTTATCATGAGCAATTAGACTACAGCAGAGAAAAAGTCACTTGCTATTTCCAGCCTGAAATATAATAACGACGACTGTTTTAAACTAAGAACAACAGATTTACATTGCCTATCCGCTGCACAGTATTTTCCCTTTCACATTTAGAAAGTAAACCAAGTGAGGTTGAATTATTGAATTGTAACTGCCAACAGTATAAAAATATCTAAGGCTTCCTTAGCACATTCAACCCTTCTACAGCTGAAGTGAGATGTTATCCACTGCCTTTATGATAACCATAGATCAATAAGCAGGTTGCTACTTTGTAGTCGAGGTTTATTTATTTACTGCAACGTGACACGTCTTCAAGCCATGCCATCCACCTATCTGCTGATTTATCTCTAGCCCAATCATGGGACAACTTACAATCACCAATTAACCTACTAGTCAGTACCTCTGTGGGTTTGTGGGAGGAAAATAGAGCACCCGGAGGAAACCCACGCGGTCATGGGGAGAATGTACAATCTCCTTACAGGCAGCGGTGGGAAATTGAATCCAGATCCTCGGTTCTGTAAACACGTAACCTCTACGCTACCATAGTCTAATTTAGGTTTGGAAATCCCATTCCATGCATATTTACAATCACAGAGATCTGTTGAGGGAGTGCTGGATGACTTACCAAAATGTCAAGCTGAATCTTTTACATATGAGCATAAAAGATTATATGGCACTAGTTCAAAGAAAAATTAGAAGATTTCATAATATTCCAGGAAATATTTAACTGCCGCCTAGATGATTGGAGTGTAGAATATCTGATCTTTCTCAATTTGTTGTTTGTGAGAGAGTACTACAACCAAACTGGCCTCCACATTCCCTATAGAAAAATCACTTTATTTGTACCACCTGAACTGTAAAACTCTTGGGCACATGATGAAAGATGCTGCAAAATTGTGTGCCTATCCTTCTAAGCAATGAACACCCTAAAAATTATTAAGTGCTTATTATTAAGGCAGACCCAAAAATGTGCAGTAATCAGACTTTACTTCTTTCAAGAGATGAATTCTATTCTTAGATGTAAACATTCTAGGCCAAGGAAGGAGGAGTTCAACAGCTGTTCAAAAAAGAAATCAGAAAAATTGAACAATTAATTTGATTCATTTTGAAGAATTTGTTGATTTTAGAAGAAGTGGCTTTGAAAAGGTCATGTGATAGGTCAGTTTAGTGCCTCTGGTTGTAATTTAAAATATTTCTTTCGCAGCTTGTGAATACAATTGGCTTCTAATCGCCTCATTTACTTAATACAGAAGCTGGGTGATATTTGCATTTATCAACACCTTGGCTTAAAAGAAAGACCCACTTGTTTGGATGTGCAGTGTAAGAGTCAAGCCTTAATAGATTGCCAATTTATAGAGCTATATGACATACGTGCAGTTTAAAAAAGGCTGCACATTGCAAGTCACTTCAGGAATTCAAAATTACAGTAATGGAAACAAATTTTGGAAGCAGAATACAGTGTGCAGCTGTCACAATACTAACTATTAAGTGCATGTGGTTGAGAATGAATATTCTTCCCTAAGCCTTTTCCTGTCTACAAGTGTTCATGATTATATTTTGTGGCCATTCTCTCTGCCACTAAGGCCAAATTCTGGAGTCAGTATCCAATGACATCATTCAACATCTTCACTGCAGCTTGTGGAGTCACTGACAAAGCAATTACTTCTCTTGGAACTGAGGAACATTATGGAAGTGCCTTGGGTATCCATCTATCCCATGTGCCCAAAATCATTACCTGCCTCTTTAGGAATTTTACTGACTCCATCCCAATCCTAGCTCTGTCCTCCTCAATCCTGTAAGACCAATCTAGTCAAACTACTGAGGATATTCAGGCTCACTATATTATTTCCCACCACTTCCTTATATCTAAATATCCAATGTATGTGCAAAAAAAAACAAAAGTTTTGACCAGTTTGCATAAAGTTCTACTGGTTTGTAACAGCCAGTGAACTGTGAGTCACTGCAAAAAGAAGAAATTACTCCCAAATGTTAACAGTGGTAGGAAAATGGCTATGTTATACTCAGTTCTAAAATATGTTTACATTGATTTCAATTCAAGCTATTAATACTGGTCTTGCCTCTTTAGGGAGCTCACTTGAATGAAATGCATCTTTTGTCAGGTGACCTGGCTTATACATAATTACATCTTGTTGAGGGAAATTGGAGTTCTTAATTGGATTTGTCAACTCACAATTCCTATATGATTATGACATGCTTTTAGTCAGCCTTCATCCTGAAGTATTGTCTGCATTTTTTTTTCTACAGAGGCTGCCTAATTTGCCAGCTGAGTATTTTTGGTATTTTCTGGGTTTTTTCCCAGATATGCACCAGTAGTTTATATTTTAACTTCAGGCATTTTCTCCTGGTTAGTCTGTATCTAACTGAATTAAATTTTAACCAAAAAAAAATCAAATCAACATGCAGCGAAGCAGCTTGAATGGCAGAAACCCTACAACTCCCTTCCATTCTGGTTACCAAACGTTTCAAACATGTGTTGGGGATTTTAGCTGATTTAGGCTGAAATCTGGATAACTAAAACAGAAAAGACCATACAAATTTATTAAAGGGATCAATTCCAATGCAGATAAAGGTACCATACATATTAATTTTCAACTGATTATCTTTGGAATTAAGTAACAACATCAGAGCCTAAAATGTCAAACATAGTTTCAGTACTACATCATCAAAAAGGAACTTTGTATGGAGTGAGATTTATTTCTGAGTCGCTTTGGATCATTCAGGAAATTTGGCCTAGTACTTCAAGGTTTGATCTGCGCGAGTTCATCTGATATTAATTCAGCATCACATGTGCACCTGGTGCTCGAACTTCATGTGGGACAGCCATGTTTTCATGGCTGAGATCTTACTAAATTAAGTCTCATAAGTAACCACTATCTTTTCTGTCTATCCAGCACTTCCCCTTCCCTCCACCAGATAATGACCCTCCCATTCACAGATCTTTTCCTTGACCATAACCCTTCAATGATCCAATCAGCTGATGTCCTAATCCTGCATGGCTTGATGGTCCCAACCCTTTGATTCACCAATGATCCCAATCCCATGATGTCCAAATCTCCCTGATGACACTGATCAGTCTTGACCGAGGCACCAGTGTCCACCATCCAAACTTCCTAAGAATATGTTGATCCTCCAATATTCATAATAGATGGCTGGACCTGCTGATGTCCTGACCTTTCAATCCCTGGAGAACTTGATCTCAAAGTTGCTCCAGTGACCCTAACACATCAAAGACCTTTATGGAATTCTCTGATGCTTTGGATAGGTGACCCACTCATACTCTTGACAACTGGAACCTCTGCCCACCCCAAACTTGCACAGATCTCTTCAGGCCTTAGTTGGCTGACCCAATTCTCCAGCTCCCACCCTCATTCCTGTCAGGCCTCTGGCAACTAGTCTTGCCCCTCAGATCTCAGAACCAAATCTTGGTAATGGAAAGTAAAGTCTTCTTTCTACAGTACCCAGGACATAAAGAAAAAAATGTCTGCCACTGAAGCCTGTCTAATATTTGTTGCTGTAAGCCTTTGCCCAAAACAGATTGAGCAAATACCTAGCAGAGTATACAACACTCTGGAAAGCCTTACTGAAATGGAAGATGAATTTAATTTCCTCTCCTCAGTGAAGCTTCAATCTCTGACAGTGCCATCCAAGTTATAGACAATTGCAATTTTTAACCTGGCTGTTTCCCTTCCTCAGTTTATTGGTGTACAATTCACAGAAGGTTAGTATAATCACGGACTTTTGCAGGAGCAGCCGAATTAGTTGTTGAAGATCAAACGAACACCTGGTACTTTTGGATCTCAGAGGGGGATATCACGTCTGGATATTTTGGAAGTCAAGTCTACAAGAGGAAGAAACTTAAGGTCCAATAAGCAGTCCTCATTAGGGGGAAAAGAGGTAAAGAAGGTCAGTAGCTTTAAGTTCTCTGATACGTTAACGTCCTTGATGTCAGAAGATCTGCACATCAGTGTCATCACAAAAAAAAGCATGGTAGTGCCCTACATTCTTGGAAGCTTGCATAGATTCTGCATGTCACCTAAAACTTTGATGAGCTCCTGTAGACACACAGTGGAGCATAACTAATTGCTTGTACCACGGCCTGGTATGGAAGCACCAATGAGGGGAAACTTCTTCATTCAGGGGCTAGCGCAAGTATTGGATGAGCTTCCAGTAGAAGTAGTCAATGAAGGTTCAGTTGTTATATTTCCAGTAAGAGAAGTTTAGATTGGTACATGGATAGTGGGGTTTGGAGGGAGAAGGTCTGGGTGTAGGCAGGAAATCAGATCGGCACAAACTGGATGGGCTGAAGGGTCTGTTTCTGTACTCCGTGACTCTGTAAAACTGAGGCTCGTTAAATCCATCAAAACCTCTCATGCAGTATTACTGTGGCATGAACAGTCCATGTGGATGCAACTGAAAGGTCCCTATGGAAAACCCTGGCATTTCTGGACAATGTTTCTCACCCTCTGCATGCCAGCTTGTCTGAACAGAGTCTAGTAACAGACTAAGTCAACTGCACTGGTCTAAAGAGTGTTATCTGAGGTCATTCTTACCCTCAGCCATTAGGCTCTATAATGAGTCAACCAATAGCCAATTTATCCACTCCCCCCCCCCCCCCTCCCATTAGACTGGTTGGAGAAACTTATTTTCTATTCTCTTTTACTTCTCTCCTAATATTTGTATATCTGTGCACTTGTAATGCTACTGTGACACTGTAATTTCCTTTGGGACCAGTGAAGTATCTACCTATCTATTACACTGGATAGGTGCCCTAGGCCCGGCACTACACTTTCCTTTCCCTCTACACTGAGCTGCCTGACTGAGGCAGAAGCTCCACCCAGACCTTAAAGCAATGTGAAACAAAAGAAATCACGCAGAGAAAAACACTGTGGTGATCAGAAGACTCATACCACTGAACCTTTTTATATGCCCGTGAAGGTCAGCTTCCTGACGTTTGCCAATCAGCAACTTCAGTTACATACAATCACCCAGATACAAACAGCTCTCAACAGCTTGGCCTGCTAGAACCCTGAAGAATAAAGGTGGTTATCAATTTAAAACCCTTCACTGACTTTCTCAGTGTTATCTTTCTTTTATTTATTTAGAAATACAGCGAGGTACAGGCCCTTCCGGTCTAATGAGAGGCACTGACCAGCAACCCACCTATTTAACACTAGCCTAACGACAGGACAATTTACAATGGCCTAGTAACCTGCTGACTAGTATGTCTTTGGACCATAGCAGGAAATCAGAGCACCTGGAGGAAACCCACATGGTAATGGGAGGAATATACACACTCCTTACAGATGTGCCAGAATTGAGTTTCAAAAGTTTCAAAGGCACACTTAATGTCAGAGAAATGTATATAATATACATCCTGAAATGCTTTTGCTTCGAACTCTGAACACACCAAGTTGTAATAGCATCACACTAACTGCTACACTACAGTGGGAACATCTAGCAATATAAAATAGAACTAGTGATACTCGACTTAAATGATACAAGTCTGTTTGCTGCTATGTGAGCCTTTGTGGATCAGTGGCCATCTCAGGTATTTGTTTTATTCTCTAACCAGCTGTGAAGCTGGATGCTAGGCCATTTTACAAGGGACAAATCAAAGAGGATTTGACAGGTCTGTAGGAAAACTGGTCAGCCATCCAGCCTTGTTGGATATGCAGTGTGCTGTGCCAGAGTTTGATTCAGGCTCCTGCTCTTCTTCCTCTTCCCCTGTTTTCACCAAATTATTTCCAGCCTTGTACTGCGACTGTAAAAAAGATTGGATGTCTTCCACTGAAAGGAAGGAACAGAGGAGCTGGATTGCTTGGCTGATTTCACCTTGGATTAGGAAAAACTCTTCCCTGGCTGTATTTAATGAAAAATAAAAGTTAAACAGATATAGAAAATATTATTTTTGGAAAGATCATCAGACAATAAGTTTACTTGCAGGAGCACTGGGTCATTCAGTAGAAATATGCAAGTATAAATAAAAATTAGGCTGAACTTTGATTAGACTCAGATCCATGACATCGTGTGGAATGGGGAGTGGGGGAAGAGCCAATATGGTTGGAATTGAAGGCGGCTGGTGGAAGGAGGTCTGTAGGAGAGAGGTGATGGATGATGGTGTGTGCAAGTATCTGCTGCAATTTGAATTAAATGCACTGGGACAGAGTGTGAGCATGTGTATCAGGACAAAGCAGCAGAGCTGGTCCTCCAATAGACTACTTTGCCATTCAACAATTGAGACCATATTTTCTCCTATTTTTTTTCTAGAAGCTGGGCATCATTAGCAAGGTCCCATCCCTAATTATTCTGGGACAGAATAAGTTGTTAGACTAATCAAGAGTCAACCATGTTGATACGAGCCTGGAATTTTAAATCTGTCAGACTGGGTAAACATGGGAAATTATTAAGTTTTACAATAAAATTGCAGTTTCATGGTGAACATTAGGTACAAAGTGATTCTGTAATAATCTAGGTTATTGATAGAATTTCAACTCCACCACTGCGGTGGTGAGATCCTAACTCAGATTTCTGGACTATTGATCAATATTTTAACCAATGTATTTCAGAAGCTGTTGTGCTTAAGAATCAAAAACACATTCTGTTGAAGCAAATCATTCTTGTCCTCAAGGAGGTGAATCTGAAAGAGAAGATATTTCACAACGGCTGCAGAGTGACAATGCTATTCCACCCACAGACAAGGATTTGTGTAACACAAAGCAACTATTCTTATTTTTAACAATGCCAATTAGCATTGACATGCCTGGTGAACTCTGAGCTATATAAATTGATTCAAATAAAATGCCTTGCAATTTTCTTCCATGTTTTGCTCAAAGCTGGGCCCCATAGATAATACTGCATGTGCAACCAAGTGAGAATTCCTTCTAATCCCTTTATAGTGTAGTCAGTTCTCTGCAAGTTGAGTGAGTAGACTCTTGCGGCATTTTGTATTGTTCAGCTGACTGTCCTCATTTACTCAGCACACTGATAGAGGGGATAGGCTCCATCATTCCTGATTAATAAAATTGTAGCTTTGGACCTATTGAATTTGTTGCACTGGCGAGTAAAAAGTAATTCTGAATTACATATTCAGGAATCTTCATAATTCGATCTTAAGAAATGATTAGTATATTAAATGTGTGTATATGCTGTATGATGTACATATGAGGGGTGATTGATAAGTTTATGGCCTAAGGTAGAAGGAGGCAATTTTAGAAAACCTAGCACATTTATTTTTTCAATATAGTCCCCTCCTACATTTACACACTTTGTCCAGCGGCTGTGGAGCAAACGGATCCTGGACCTCCAGAAAGTGTCCACAGCAGGGGTGGTGGATAAGTTTGTGGCCTAAGGTAGAAGGAGATGAGTTATACAGCTCTCGTTACATGCACGTGCAGTTCAACTCTTTGAGTGAAAATGCAGAAACTTTGAAGTTAATAACTCATCTCCTTTTACCCTAGGCCACGAACTTATCAATCACCCCATGCTGTGGACCACTTCTGGAGGTCCAAGACGCTGACTTCTACAAAGAAGGGATCTGTATGCTCCACGACTGCTGGACTAAGTGTTGAAATGTAGGGAAATTAAAGGTGCTAGGTTTTGTAAAATTGACTCCTTCTACCTTAGGTTGCGAACTTATCAATCACCCCTCGTAGGGTGAAATCGCTGTTCTGACAGGGTGAAGGCATTAATGCAGTGATCAGATTCGTAAAACTTTAATCACATCAATGCATTTACAGCTTATCAGGATTATAAAGTCCTTGAAGTTATATCTCAATAATTTATATCTTCCTGCATACTTTAAAAACATTTCCATGGTCGTAAAGAATTCTGGGACTTATTGAGGAGATAGGAAGGGTGCCAAGCAAATCTAAAGGTCTGTTTCTTTCTACATCAGGTCACTTAGCCTCGTAAAAATCCTCTTCCATTTGGTAGGCTGATGAGTCTGTAACCTCAGCTAAAGATTCTGTGCTGACAACCCTTTGAGGAAGAGAGTTGCAGAATGACAGTCCTCTGAGAGGAAAGAGTTTGCCTCATCCATGTGTCAGTTTTAAGCCGGAACTCCTGCCTCTAGACCCTCCTACAAGAAGCATCCTCTCCGTGTCTACCCTAACAAGATGCTGCATGATCTCATAGGTCTCAGTCATTGCCTCTCTCACTTTTCTGAACCCAAGAGGATGCAAGCTTTGCTTTTCCAACTGTTCCGCATGAGACGACACACATATTCCTGGTAATATTCTAGTAAGCCTTTCTTGACTTCCAATGCATTGACTTCCTTCCTGTGAACAGTATTCCAGGTATTCCGATGTCTTAGGTAACTGGAACATTTGGATTCAAGTCACGTAGCAAAAAATGATAACAGTCTGTTAGCTCTTGTAATTACCTGCTGGACCTGCACTTTAGCCTTTTGTGAATTGTGCACTAGGACACCCAGATGCCTGGAACACAGCGCTCTGCAATATCTCAACAATTGATTCAGAGAGTCATAGATTACTGCAGCAAAGAAACAGGCACCTCAGCCCACCTAGACTGTTCTGAATTATTACTCTGCCTTCAACTCACACCTGCACCACAGCCCTCCCATACTCCTCCACCCACGGTATTTATCCAAATTTCTCTCAAATAATTAAATCAAACTCGCATGCACCACTTTCGTTGGCAGCTCATTCCATGCTCTCGCCACCCTCTGAGTGAACATGTTCTCCTCATGTTCTCCTTAAAGGTTTTACCCTTCACCCTTAACCTATAACCTCTAGTTCCAGTCTCACCCAGATTATTGGAGCTAAGCTGAAAAGTACAGCAGGAACAATTCTGATTCTTGCAGCTCATTTCTTAGTTTGCAGAGAAAAGTACCGAGGTTATTTTTAACTTTAGGTATCAAATTAATCTGTCACTTCCAGAAATAACTCCAATTGCCTACTTAATACTATATTGGGTTCCAGTGACCACAAAAAGTTGGGGAAGTTGTGATGTGATGCCAAATTTCAAGTTGCAGAGTTCTTATGGCTTAATGTAAGTTCAACAACCTCAGCTCAGTGAGTACAAGTTGTATTTAAATATTTGCAGGGTTTGTTTGGCAAGAAGGAGCATTAATGATTCTCTGCATTTGTTTTAGATTGATAGAGATTACTGGGGGGTCGACTACATTAGCACCAGCTTCTTGAACAAATAAGGAAATGTGATTTCAGCATTTACACTTGTGGCATTCATCCAGTTATAGGAGCAAAAGTTCTCCATATAGAGAAAATATATAAATTTGTCAGCTCAGCTAGAATTCTTCAGAGATAAAACAGAATGACTACTGACACGATCCACTAAGTGGCTAATGGATTGAATCCTGCTGTCTTCGTGAGGTGAACCTTATAATCAACAAAATAATATTTTAATTTAATATAATTAAAATATATAAATATATGCAGTTATATTCCTACCATTGGTTTCAAGGAACTGTAAGGCTATTATATTTAAACTTTCCTAAGAATTCCCAGTCAACTAGTATCATTTTCAACTCCAGCTTGGTTAAAAGAAATCATGTAAGGAATGATTGTTCATAATTCATTGGATCTGCAGATTTGCGTTGAGCCGGTGGATGAGAAATATTATGATCATTTCTTCTGAATAGCCATTGATTTTGATATTCACTGTGTTCTCAATAATATGTCGTTAATGGCTAGCTAAATTGTCACTGAATCATCAAGGTCACTTTTACCTCAACCTTCAGTTGTACAAAACTATATAAAGCAATTGGAGAGAACCACACAGCAGAATCAGAATCAGCTTTATTATCAATGATATATGAAATGGAAGTTGTTTTGCAGCAGCAGTGCAGTGCAAAACAACAGTTATTATAAGTTATACAAATAAATAAATGATGTAAAAGAGGAATAGCAAGGTAGTTTTCATGGGATTTTTCAAAAAGCCCCATGGTTTTCAGAAATCTTTTCAGAAATTGTAATCATCAAGGAGTGAGCAGAAGACAAGTGGGTGTTCAGCACCATTTACCAGCCTCACTATCACTACTGCTGGAGGAAAATGTCTACATGTGATTCTTTTCTCTCTCTCTCTCTCCCTCTCTCTCTCTCTCTCTCTCTCTCTCTCTCTCTCTCTCTCTCTCTCTCCCTAGAGAAAGCTCCCCGCATTTGAAGGGTCTCTCTCTCCCTCTTGCTCGATGCTGCCGGATGGTATTGCCACGCTGGGCCTTGTACAAGGTTTAATCGACGCAGGTTATGGACGGGAGTCCGTAGTGCACTTTATGGTGTGTTTTTGCTTTCTGGTCAGCTCCTGTTTCTGTTGCTGCTTTGTGCGTTTTAGATCAGGACAGACTGACTCTGCAGCCTGGAATTAATGAACCACACAGAGCTAGATTGAACTGAACTGAACATGATTTGTGGTATGGTGTCTTGTATCCTGTGTCTTCTGCTCGTTTTTCTTTCCTTTTTCCATTTGAGTGATCTGTTGTCTTTTTGCACATTGTGTTTTGATGTTGTTCTTTAAACGGATTCTATGCTTTTCTTTCTTTGTTTCACAGCTGCCTGTACGAAGATGAATCCTAGGATTCTGGACTGCATATAGTGTTGCTGAAAAGTTTGTGAATCCTGTGGAATTTCTGCATAATATGACCTAAAATGTGTTCAGAACTTCATGTAAGTCCTAAAACTAAATAAAAATAACCCAATTAAATAAATAACACAAAAGCATTATACTTATTCATGTATTTATTGAGAAAAATAATCCAATATTACATGTATTTGTGGAAAAAGTATGTGATAAGCTGGGGTAATCCCTTCTACAAAAACTATCTGGGATCAGGTATTCCAGTCAATGAGATGTGATTGGAGGTATGGGTTGTAGAGGCGCCCTGCCCGATAAAAAAGACACACAATGTCCGGTAACTGACAGAGGATGCTCTTCTCAAGAAAGATCTGTTTACGTGCACTATGCCTTGATCAGAACAACTTTCAAAAGACCTTAAAAGAAGATTTATCAGATTGAGGAAGCTGGAAAAAGCCACAAAAGCAATTCTAAAGACTTGAGTGGTCATCAGTCCACAGAAAGAGAAATTGTCTGCAAATATATTGTTGCTCAAAACAGTTGCTACTTTCCCTAAGAGTGGGCATCCTGCAAAGATCACACCAAGAGCACAATGTGCAATGCCGAAGGAGGAGAAAAAGGACCCAAGGGTAACAGCAAAAGAACTGCAGAAATCACAAGAACTTGCTAAAGTCTCTGTTCATGTGTCCACTATAAGAAAAACACTGAACAAGAATGGTGTTCATGTGTTACGTATCCCGTAACTGGATAACTTACCAGCAAAGATAGAGAGGTCCGTTGGAGTCTGATGGCACTATTTTCAAACGTTTTTATTCATAACGGGGAGCACAAAAGTAAGGTTAATACAAACATTCAGATCATATACGTCGGCTAAAACTCAATCTAAAGCGCGGGTATAGCAATAATCATCATTAAGAAATAATCTCGTCTGTTGTCTAAGGGATAATATATTGTCCGTTGGAAATATAAAAGTCACTCAGAAATCTGCAGACTTTAGCCTTTCGGGGAATCGTTGGGTTTCATGTGTTTTAGAGGGATCGGTGAAAACGGAAAAAAAACTTGCCCGGGTCTTTATGAAGCCACTCCGTCAAATCAGGGGAGCGTTGTTTCCCCGTTGTTAGTTCGAAGTCCTTCTCGGTATTATCAGCCACCCGCTCCCCAGGCAAAGGAGTTAGGAGCGCGCGTGGCTTTTGACCGGCTTCCAGCTATCATGGGAGCTTTGAGCGATCGAGTCCTTCTGGTGTGTCTCTCTCTCTCTCTCTCTCTGGGGTACCGCCTTCTGCAGTCCCCTTTTATCTTGACTTGCAGAGTTGTAGATGTCCATCAAAGTGCAATCCCCACCCCCATATTGCCCGAGGGTATCCATGTCCATGGTAGCTGTCACGTAGCAGGGACATGCACGTCACACAGGTGCCTCTAAGAACCATGGCCAAAACCGTTGCATTGTCTCCACCGTTGCATTGTCTCTCACTTCCTGGGTCCGAGACCCGAATTAATAGCGATCTTGCGATTCTCCGGAAGGAGGGGGCTGCTCCCGCCCCTTCGGCCCCTCAGAGCTGTGGTACCTTCATAACACATGGAAGGACATCACAAAGGAAACCACTGCTCTTCAAAAAAAATACTGCTGCATGTCTCAAGTTTGCATAAGACCACCTGGATGTTCTGCAATACTCTAGGACAATGTTCTGTGGACAGATGAGACAAAAGTTGAACTTTTTGGCAGAAATGCACACTATGTTTGGAGGAAAATGGGCACTGCACACCAACACTAAAACTTCATCCCAACTGTGAAGCATGGTGTAAGGAGCATCAGGGTTTGGGGCTGCTTTGCTGCCTCAGGGCCTGGACAACTTGGAATCGTTGAGGGAACGATAAATTCAAAATGTTATCAAGACATTTTACAGGAGAATGTCAGGGTAACAGTCCGTCACCTGAAGCTTAATAGAAGTTGGATAATGCAACAAAACAATGACTTGTAAGACAAGAGTAAATCAACACCAGAATGGTTTAAAACAGAAAAAAATTTCTGTTTTGGAATGGCCGAGTCAAAGTCCTGACCTTAATCCAATAGAAATGTTGTTGCAGGACCTGAACTAAGCAATTCATTCAAGGAAGCCCACCAAGATCCCAGATTTGATGCAGTTTTGTAAGGAGAAAGGCTTAAAATTTCTCCAAGCCGATGTGCAGGACTGATCAACAGTCACCAAAAATGTTTGGTTGAAGTTATTGCTATACGGGGAGGGGGGATGGTCACACCAGTTACTGAAAGCAAAGGTTCACATACTTTTCCCAACAAATACATGTAATATTGAATCAATGTTCTTAATAGATAAATGAACAAGTATAATTTTTTTGTGTTATTTATTGAATTGGGTTCTCTTTATCTAGTTTTAGGATTTATGTGAAGTCCTGATTATGTTTTAGGTTATATTTATAGAGAAATATGGAAAATTCTACAGGATTCACAAACTTTCCAGCACTACTGTACATAGAGTAGCATGCAAAAGTTTGGGCACTGCTGGTCAAAATTTCTGTTAATATGAATAGTTAAGTGAGCAGAAGATGAACTGATCTCCAAAAGTCATAATGTTAAAGATGAAACATTCTTTTCAACATTTTAAGCAAGATTAATGTATTATTTTTGTTTTGTACAATTTTAGAGTGAAAAAAGGAAAGGAGCACCATGCTAAAGCTTGGGCACCCCAAGAGATTTGAGCTCTCAGATAAATTTTACCAAGGTGTCAGACATTAATTAGTTTGTTAGGGCTATGGCTTGTTCACAATCATCGTTAGGAAAGGCCAGGTGATGCAAATTTCAAAGCTTTATAAATACCCTGACTCCTCAAACCTTGTCTCAACAATCAGCAGCCATGGGCTCCTCTAAGCATCTGCCTAGCACTCTGAAAGTTAAAATAAATGATGCCCACAAAGCAGGAGAAGGCTATAAGAAGATAGCAAAGTGTTTTCAGGTAGCCATTTCCTCAGTTTGTAATGTAATTAAGAAATGACAGTTAACAGGAACGGAGGAGGTCAAGTTGAGGTCTGGAAGACCAAGAAAACTTTCCGAGAGAACTGCTCATAGGATTGCTAGAAAGGCAAATCAAAACCCCCATTTGACTGCAAAATACATTCAAGAAGATTTAGCAGACTGTGGAGTGGTAGTGCACCATTCTACTGTGCAGCAACACCTGCACAAATATGACCTTCATGGAAGAGTCATCAGAAGAAAACCTTTCCTGTGTCCTCACCACAAAATTCAGCATCAGAAGTTTGCAAAGGAACATCTAAACAAGCCTGATGCATTTTGGAAACAAGTCCTGTGGACTGATGAAGTTAAAATAGAACGTTTTGGCCGCAATGAGCAAAGGTATGTTTGGAGAATAAAAGGGTGCAGAATTTCATAAAAAGAGCACCTCTCCAACTGTTAGGCACTGGGGTGGATTGATCATGCTTTGGGCTTCTGTTGCAGCCAATGGCATGGGGAACATTTCACAAGTAGAGGAAAGAATTAATTCAATTAAATACCAGCAAATTCTGGAAGCAAACATCACACCGTCTATAAAAAAGCTGAAAATGAAAAGTGGATGGCTTCTACAACAGGATAATGATCTTAAACACACCTCAAAATCCACAATGGACTACTTCAAGAGGCGCAAGCTGAAGGTTTTGCCAAGGCCCTCACAGTCCCCCAAACTAAACATCTGTGGATAGACCTCATAAGTGCAGTGCATGCAAGACAGCCCAAGAATCTCACAGAACTAGAAGTGAAAATCCCCCAGCCAAGAATTGAAAGACTCTTAGCTGGCTACAGAAAGCATTTACAAGCTGTGATACTTGCCAAAGGGGGTGTTACAAAGAATTAACCATTCAGGGTGCCCAAACTTTTGCTTCGGGCCCTTTTCCTTTTTTGTTATTTTGAAACTGTAAAAGATGGAAATAAAAAAGTAATCTTGCTTAAAATATTAAAGAAATGTGTCATCTTTAACTTTATGCCTTTTGGAAATCAGGTCATTTTTTTACTCACTTAGCTATTTGCAGTAATAGAAATTTTGACCAGGGATGCCCAAACTTTTGCATGCCACTGTACATTGATAATAAATGTACTTTGAATCTTGAATCTTTGACTCTTTGATGGGAAAAGCTGTTCCTAAAATCGTTCAGCATGATTCTTCAGGCTCCTGTATCTCTTGTCTGATAGAAGTAAAAAATAGAGGGCAAATTCCAGATGGTGAGTGTCCTTAGTGACTGATGTCCTTTCTTGAGGCACAGCCTCTTGAAGGAGTCTTTGATTCTGGGAAGTGTTGAGGGTCATGTCTGTGATAAAGCAGACTAAGTCTACAACACTCTGCAGTCATTATTTCCCTCCTGATCTCTTTTTTATCCTTTGTAGAAATTGGAGCTAATGTTCTAGCCGAAGCTGATTTCCAGGATCCAGTCAAATATGTGTTCTACACCCAAATTTCCCTTCCAGTAAAATCCCAAATTGACGCATTCAATAAACAAGCTGATAACAGATTGATGATTAAAATATTAAAGATTATCTTTATTGATCGCCTGTAGACCAAAACATACAGTGAAATGCATCATTTGTGTCAAATCAATCAGCGAGAAAAATTTGCTGGCGATCTAACCATTGATGTCAGAATTTCAGATGGTAATGAAAGAGCATCCAGAAGTGAGATATACCAATTAGCTGAGTGGTGTCACAACAACAACGTTGCACTCAATGCCAGCAAGACCAAAGGGATGATTGTGGACCATGAAGGGTAAGATGAGAGATCATGAACCAATCCTCATAGAGAGATCTGAAGTGGAAAGAGTGAGTAATTTCAAGTTCCTGGGTGCTAGTATCTCTGAGGACCTAACCTGGGCACAACATATCGTGACAGCAGTAAAGAAGCCAAGACAGCAGCTATATTTCATCAGTAGTTTGAAGAGATTTGGTTTGTCAACGAAAACTTCTACAAATGTACCGTGGAGAGCATTTTGACTGGCTGCATCACTGTCTGGTATGGGGGGGGGGGGGCAGGAGATGCTCCTGCACAAGATCGAAATAAGTTGCAGAAACCTGTAAAATTAGTCAGCTCTATCAAGGGTACCAGCCTCTGTAATATCCAAGACATCTTCAAGGAACGGAGCCTGAGGAAGTTGTCATCCATCATTAAAGATCCCCACCACCCAGGACACGCCCGCTCACACTGTTACCATCTGGAAGGAGATACAGAAGCCTGAAGGCACACACTCAGTGATTCAGGAACAGCTTCTTCCCCTCTGCGTCTGATTCCTAAATGGACATTGAACCCATGAACACTACCTCGCTACTTTTTGATTTCTGTTATTTTGCACTTATTTTAACATAGCTGATTACAGACATATATATACTTAACGCAACTCAGCTTTTTTCCTCCATATTTATTTTTCATTCTACTGCTGCCATAAAGTTAACAAATTTCACAGATTTCACAATTAAATCTGAATCTGAGAGTATCTTGGGCAACTTGTAAGGAACCCTGATCTCGCAGCTGGCACTGTATAGCATTGTGCTAACTGCTATGCTACCACGTGGTCAGAGGGTAGAAAATAGAGTTCATATCCTCCAACCTCAAAACTCCATGAGATTGCTGGAATTTCTTTTTGCTTACTGGATACAGCAGGCTTATTTGGATTCAACGTGATTGTTATGGTTAGTAAATCTCTTGCAAAAGGAGCCATTTGCAGATTATGTTAACATGAAAATATTTCTCTCAGATTAGATTACCATCTCCACTGTAACCTAAGAGAATCAGGGGTGTGAAGAGAAATAGTTGAAATAATTGATTTGTAGACTGGCACCTTGCACTTATCATCAATTTTTTGATAACAAGAGCTAATTATTTGCTGAATCATCTCGATTTTACATTAGGACTGATCTCCTCCAATCGATTATCGAATATCGATTATGAATATCGATTTCTCCTTTTGGTTAACAAATTCCCCCCACTCCACCTCTCTCGTCCCCACTCTGAGCTTTTACCTCGTCTCACCTGCCACTACTTTCCACTGGTTCCCCTTCTTCCCTTTCTCCTATGGTCCACTCTCCTCTCCTATCAGATTCCTTATTCTCCAGCCCTTGACCTTTTCCATCCACGTGGCTTCACCTATCACATTCATCTAGCCTCCTTCCCCTCACTCCACCTTTTTACTCTGGCATCTTCCCCCTTCCTTCTCAGTCCTGAAGAAGAGTTTCAGCTCGAAACATCGGCTGTTTATTCATTTCCATAGATGCAGCCTGACTTGCTGAGCTGCTCAGTTTGTGTGTATTGCTTTGGATTTCCAGCATCTGCAGACTTCTTTGCATTCATGATAGATTTGTTCACTTGGGAACTGCAGGTGAGCATTACTAAGGAAGAAATCAGAGGTCAGGTCCTTGACACCTTATCCTGGTATAGTCAAAGCACGGGGAAATAACATGCTTATTCACCTCCAGAAAATCTGTAGCTGCATAAAACAGAATTAAACAGAATTCTCCTGAAACAGAAGAGCCAGTCAGGATTAGAAGGCATTAGGCCAGACTATTGATATTTGGAGAGAGTGTTTGTTCTGATATTTTTCATGTTGATCAATTAAATGAGATTTTTGTTAAATATTAATCTTCTCATTTAGAATGACTGTATACTTTAAACTCCACATATTAAAAAGGAGGTTTAAACTGTGCTTCCAATTTTACTGAACATGTGCAACTTAATTGGGGATATATTTTATTCTGTTCAACATTACCTCTAATGAAAATCACTGGTCATTCCAATTTTTAAAAATCTTTAGAATGAGGAAAGCAAATGAGAAAATCTCACTTGTGTTCTGTTTTTAGTGTTTGTTTTTTGGAATCTGAGCATCACTTGTAACTTCAAATGTATTATCCGCAGATTGAGTGGATTGCTAGGCCATTTACAAATCAGACAGATGAGGTGCGTCTGGAGTCACACGTGGGCCAGAGGAGGAATGCTTGGCAGATCTCTTCCCTGAAGAACTCTAATGAACCAGATGGTTCTTTAATGTCAATCTATTCGCCATCATTAACACTATTTGCTATTTTTTTCAAATTCCAGTTTATCAACCGAATTTTAAATTTCACAGGTGGGATTTGAACTCAGGCCTCCAGCAATTATTCGTTTGAGTTTCTGGATTACTAGTCCAATGACTTGACTAATGTGCCACCACCATCGACAAATTTCAAAAATATAGTTTTACTTGGTATTGCTTCCTGTACATTCACTTTCGTAAAATTAAAGTACCTTAAATGTCTAAAATTCCATGTTTCCAAAGCTGGTGGAAAAAGTAGCATTATTTCACTGCCTTTAATACATTATTCTTCTATTTCCTACTTGTCTTTTACTCTTGATTTTCCTAGGACCTTCTCAACTTGTGTGGACTGTAGCATATTTACTGTGATACATATTCATGTTTATTCCACAATTCACGTAAGTGGATTTCTATCTTAAGTCAATACAGACCAAACAGTTTGAAAGTTCACTTCAGGGTCAGCTTCCTTTCCAGGAGTTTCCAGAACCACATTAAATTACCAAGTAAGGAAAACTGACATGTGCATTTGTACTTGGCAAATATGCAGCTTACATTTTGCAAAGTTGTAAGAGTAATTTTTATTATAAAGGAATGCTATTTATTTCCTAAACAGCAGTCAAAACAATAACATGAACTGATTATAAGGGATTAGGAAAAATGGGGGGAATGGCATGTCTCTAAGTGATTCTTTCTATTGTTATTCCAATTAGAAAGAATACAATTAGTACTATGGATCCTGGAAGAATACTTGTACCTGCAAAGAAACTTTGAACTTTCAGTTTATGATTGAGGAAACTCCATGGAAATTAAATGTCAGCCCTGAATTTTTATTTTAATTTCAATTAATTTATGATCATTTAAGTGCATGAGATAAACAGAACTTACTTGCATTTTACCAGGAAGGGCAAAACAGAACTTCTTGCTATCCTGAACAAATAAAGCATTTTCAAAACATTTAGCACTGGCTTCTCAAATTGTTTTCTAGCAACATCAAAAATGCTTGGAAAGGATATTAATAAATAATGAATAATTCTCAGGGAAAGTAAGCGACTGAATTTGCAGTTCAGAACACAAAGCACATTTTTTTGTATTTTCTTTTCACCGCAGGACAAGGCTAGAAATTCAACAACATGTTTAATTTTAAATAGGAAGTGGGACTGTGACTCCACAAGGCAGAAGGATGGAGCACCTTAATAACAGACTTTTCATTGCCTGTCTGCTTCCACTGTGTAGAACCATTATTTGGCTGAAGGTGCCTCACAGAGGCAAAGTGAAACAAAAAAAATTGCCAAGCCAGTTGAGAAGATATTAGGGCTTATGATGGGCCAGTACACTAGTGTAGTGCTGAACATAATGCTTTGCAGTACAGTTTCATTTCCCACCACTACCTGTAAGGAGCTTGTTCGTTCTCCTCATGACCGTGTGGGTTTCCTCCAGGTGATCTGGTTTCCTCCCACAATCCAAAGATCTGGTTGGTAGGTTAATTGGTCATTGTAAGTTGTCCCATGATTAGGCTTGGATTAAATCAGGGGATTGCTGGGCATGCTGCTCGAAGGGTCGGTGGGACCTATTCCACTCTATATGTCAATCAATCAATCAATCAATAAATACAGACATGATGAAGTTCGATCAAACTGAAGTTCTTTAAATGAGGAAGCTGATAGAAAGTGGTGTAAGGAAGTGAGGCATTAGAACAATGGAAGGTGAAGCAAAAGACTGGAATTAGAAGAGACAGGTACAGAGTCATAGAATTGTACTGCTTGGAAACAGACTATTCAGATATTCCTATACTAATCCCAATTTCCATTTCTTGGCCCATAGACGTTTATGCCATGACAATTCTATTGCAAAAACCAAGTACCCTGAGAGATAAAAAAAAATCTTCCTTATGTCTCCTCTAAATCTGTTGTCCCTTATTATTATTAACCCAAGATACTGCCAGTAAACGTAGAGGAGCTTTGACCCAAAAGCTCAGCAGCAGAGACAGTTTAGCAGTAAACAATACTTTATTAATAGACTACAAAATAACAGAAAACAAGAGAGAACAGAAACTAAACACACCACGCAACATGATAAACTGTAGTCAGGGAGAGTGAAAGCTAACAACAGCTAACCAAGGCCAGCTGGTTCGAGGAGTGAACAAGGACTGTGAATGAGAACTGGGGTTAAATAGGCTGCAGTTGATGAGTCTGGAGTGAGCAGCAGGTGAATCATATTATCTGTGTGGCAACTTGGAGGTACCCGCATATGCGGGCCAAACATTTCAACCATCAGACTCCTGAACCAGTGTAGATAACTTCCCCTCAGCACTGAGTTAATTTTACCAACTTATGCACTCCCTTTCAAAGACTCTACAACACAGATTCTCATTATTATTATTATTATTTTATTGTATTTATACAGATTTTTACATGTTGCTTGTTTGTCAGTCTTTGTGTGTGTGTAATGTTTCATTGATCCTATTGTAGAGAATTTCTTTGTTCTGCTGTGAATACTTGCAAGAAAATGAATCTCAGGGTAGTATATGGTGCCATACATCCACTTTGATAATAAGTTTGCTTTAAACTTTGTAAATTTGTGTTAGGTTGGGATGGAGTGAAGTGGGAGAATCAGTTCAGCTGTGTAGAGTTTCCATTATGGCAACTAGTTAAAAACCTTTCAACTAGTTAAAACCTTTCAACATCTGGAAATATGGTACCTGAAGGTGTATGGCTGAAGGTAACGGAATTGTTGGCAATATGAAGAGACTTTCTGTACTGAATCATTCATTAAAACTGTTAGTGTTTTTTTTTCTGACATTTTACTGCCTCAGGCGTGAGTCATTCATGCATACGATGAGTTTTAATCTACAAACAGTGAATTCAAAAGCTGACTAAAGGGAACAGTTATTTATAAGTATAATTTCCATTCTGTATTACCTTTTCAAACACCTTTTTGTCCTTTAGCTGAGGAAAATGAAGACAAAAGTGAGACAATTTAGTCTTTATTCCTAGGTTAGATGCAGTGAAAGAGCAGGCACAGCATTTTGCACATTCTACTTTGTCACTTATTCTGACATTGTAAACCGATGTGAAATTCTATTATATTCTGAGTATCCACATCACTTTTCCTGCAGAGTAAGATTGATTGCACAAGGTTTGAATAATTTCTCTTCCCATTTTCTAAACCTGTCCACAATGTAACAGCTCGTGCTGTCTTTAACGTTGTCACCCCACTCCTTCCTTATTCTGTTTTCATTTTTTTAATCTCTTCCATGAATATTACAACAGGAATTATGGCTGATGTTTTCCTCCTCTGTAGTTATCAGGAAGCTCGGGACTCCTACACAGGTAGAAGCAAATATAGAAACCGCAAATCTCCTGAGAGAGCTGGCTGCTGGCAGTTTCCTCACTGCATGCCGATATTAAATATCCACAATGGAGCTCCAGCTTCCTGTCACATCCCAGCAAAATCAATGACTTCACTTGACCGGTGTGGTTGTGCGGAGGGCAGTTTCATGTTAGCTAATTCGGAATTTAAAAAAAAATCTATTAACTTAAGTGACAAAAAACACAGTTACTGATTTTTTTTGTTGCTTATGCAGAAATTGCTTGGAACAGAGAAAAGTGCCTTTGGATTGTGGGAGGAGCTGGGAAAGATGGCACCAGATAGATCATAGATACAGGCAACTTCTTCCAGATTGTCCACAAAACAGCTTTTTCTTTCCTTCCTATGTCTTCCTTTTCCTTTCTAGGTAGCTGAGATTCTGTCAGAGCTCATGATCCACAGTTCAATGTGCAGTTCTCCACAATCGGTGGGATGTCTTTGCGAAGAGTAAGAATTTCAGGTTTTAAAAGTTCTTTAATATTAAGTTGAACCATTTGAACTGGCTCCACCAGACAGATAGGAAATTGACAAGAGTTCCTGCCATACAATATTTGGGAAGCAGACTACTGCAGCAACAGCAAAGGTAACAGCCACTTTTATGGCTGCTTGCTTTTTCCAAGAGACCCAAAGGGAAAGTTGAATTACAAATAGAGCTTGATTACAACAAACTTCAAAACAATAACTGGTGACAATAATTATATTCCAAAACAAACTTACAACAGAACTCTTTCTCCACAGTTAATCTGATGGTGGATAATTGTACAACTATCAACTTTAAATTATTCATGTCTCTTGCCGTTGAACTACCACATTGTATTTATAAGCTGGATTTGTGGCATTGAAGATAACCTTAGCAATCTGCCCCAAAGAATAAATTTGTTAAAACCAAATTCTACCTTCAATGTGGGCTGCTCTAATTTCCTCCTTATATAAATTCTCATTCGATCAGTAGGCAAGACTGCCCACTTAATGACAACGAAGGACAGGTTTATACCTGTTGATTGTTAATGATACAGAGATTACCGAAATTTGTTCTTCCGTGCTACATTATCTTCAGTCATGATGTGATACAGCACAGATACGAGCTCTTTCACCCACGAAGTCTGTGCTGACCATCAAAAAACATTTACTGCATGTTGATCCTATTCTAATTCACTTTCTTTTCATCTTCTAGCTAGTATTCCTTCTCTCCTCCCCCCACCACCTCCTTTTCTGGCTCCCCCCCCCCTTCCTTTCCAATCCTGATGAAGGTTTTCAAAGTACATTTATTATCAAAGAATGTATACTGTTATGAATGAGGAGCAACTCTGATGGGCAGAAGGGTGCAGAGTCACCCCCCCCCCTTTTGAGAATCGCAAAATCATTATTATTTCGGGTCTGATACCATTAATGAGAGAGAGACAACGCAGGAGTACACAAAGGTGGAATGTCTCTTCATAACAAAAGCAGAACGGAACTACTGCTACTGCTGATTACTGCTATTGTCTCTTGGAGAAGGAATTGTGTATTGAGTACTGTTCTATTCATTGAAACCCCTCAGGGGGCAACCAGAGTGGTCTGTTTGATGTGTTGCATCATCCCAACCTGATTGACACCTGAGACCCCGTGAGTGGGGATAAAAGTAAGGTCTGGGGAACACCCCTCAGACGCACCAGGAGAGACGCTACGAGACCGGTGGGGGCTTGTGTGTGTGGCCACCCTCGCCTGGGTGATGAGTCCTCCATGGAACAGTCTAGCTCGGGGGTCGGCAACCTGCGGCTCCCGAGCCATTTGTGGCTCTTTCACCTCTGTGCTGCGGCTCCCTGTGGCTTTGGGAAATAATTGGTCAGTATTTAATTAAAATGTATTTTATGTTAGTTTGTTAGCTTTTGAAATGTAATTCTAAATTTGAAGATTATGGTGATCTTGTACAATCTAAGTGTGGCGACACATTTCCTGGCACATCCGAAACGGCTCACAATTAGCCAGCATTCCGGCTAAGGGAGATAGCCTACGGGGGTTTGTGAGTACGCGTCTTTTGCAGCATCTGCGTCCATGGGGGCTGGGTTGAGGGAGGCTTAAAAGCAAGGCTGTTTAGTTCGAATAAAGTTATTCGACTGCAGTTTACTGACTGCGTGAGCACACCGCTACAACGTGTTTTTATCGCTATTAATATACGTCACCACTGTCAATACCTGACACCCGCCAGTGCGCGATTTCTTTAATTTTTTGATCCAAGGTAAGCCAACTATGGAGAATTCTAAAAAAAGAAAAGTGACTGAAGAAAACAGAACGTTTAATGATACATGGACAGATTCATTTGCTTTCACTGTTGACGAGACTGGTTTACCGGTATGCTTAATATGCAATGAGAAACTAGCAAACAACAAAAAGTCAAATGTCGCAAGGCATTTCCAGAATAAACACGCAGCCTTTGCTCAAAAATATCCGGATGGAGATGAGAGAAAAAAAGCTGTTTCGGAACTGATGCGGAAGGTTGATCTGAGCAAAAATCATTTCCAGAAATGGATGAAGTCTGGAAAATCAACGACATACGCCAGTTATATTGACGCTCAGGAAATAGTCAGGCACGGGAAGCAGTTTACAGATGGTGAATATATAAAAGAATCTTTCATTAAGATTTCAGAACATCTATTCACGGACTTTAAAAACAAGAGTGAAATTGTGCAGAAAATCAGGGATATGCCCCTCTCTGCAAAGACTGTCAAAGACAGAACCATAAAAATGGCAGAAGACATCACAAGACAGCAAATTAAAGACATCAATTCAGCTGTGGCCTACTCGATTGCCTGTGACGAGTCTAAAGACAAAGGTGATATTGAACAAATAGCGTTGTTCTGCCGGTATGTAAACTCTGCCGGGCCACAGGAAGAACTGATTGAGTTGATACCTCTAAAAGACCAAACACGGGGGGAGGACATCTGTGAGGCTGTCTTGAATTGTTTAAGAGCCAAAGGAATAAAGACCACCCATCTGGTGTCAGTAGCTACTGATGGGGCACCTGCTGCACAACAAAGTCCAGTGGCTGTCCAAAGGGGAGGTGCTGAAACGCTTTGTCGCGTGTCTGGAAGAAGTGAAAACTTTCCTGGGCAGCAAAGGGCTCAACTTTCCTGAGCTGGAACAGCCAGAGTGGCTGGAAAAGCTACACTTCATGGTAGACATGACAGCGCACCTGAACATGCTGAACACAGCTCTTCAACGGGGTAAGGACGTACAGCCCTGCACATGTTGGAGGATGTTTTGGCATTCGAGCGCAAGTTGACGTTGCTTGCCAGAGATTTACAGAAAGGCACATTGTCTCACTTCCCCAATTTGAGAGAGTTCAAACAAGGTCACGACATGATAAATTCGGAGTATTTACATTCTGCAATCATCGCAATGCAAACATCGTTTGGGAAATGCTTCTGTGAGTTCAGAGAGGAAAAAAACACATTATCCTTCCCGGTCACTCCCCTAAGCATCGATCCATCCCTACTAAATACGACTGCATTGTCAGGTGTGAGTCAACCTGAACAAGTATGATAAATATTTTAATTGCCTATTATTTTACGTATATTCATATGTTTTCATTGTTCAGTGAAATAGTCCTTTTATTTTTCAGGTTGACAGCTGGCTGACGTTATTTTTGGTTTGCTGCTGGCGGCAAATTTAAGTTTGGCGTTTTTCATAAATACAAGAAGGACTCAAATAGACGTTGAGTATTTTACTTAAAAGTAACCTTCAACCCAACGTCTTTTTTCGGAGTTCAAAATGTTTTTGTTGCATGCAGAAATGTAATTTCATTTTCTCTGCAGGAGTTCATCAATTTCATAAATGCAACACATTATAGTTTGTTTATACATAGCATAAAGGCAAAACAAAACGTTGTATGCAGTGTTATTTCATTTTAAATGTCAAGCGGGTTTTGCGGCTCCCAGTGTTTTCTTTTCTGTGGGAAACGGGTCCAAGTGGCTCTTTCAGTGGTAAAGGTTGCTGACCCCTGGTCTAGCTAAAGGACGGAGGGGTCATATGTGAATGGCCACAACAACAACACATCGACAGATCAAGATCGAAAAGGAAAGTCGGCAAGTCAATAGCTGTTATTCTCTCTCTCCAACAATTGCAACACTGTGAACAACAACTACTGCAGCCTGCATGAACTGAACTGAACTTTATATTTCCATCGGACAACTCATTATCTCCTAGACAACGATAGAGCTTATTTCTTATTGATTATTATTATACCCACACTTTTAGGTTTAGTATTGATGACATATATTATCTATATTTGCATTGATATTATTTTTGTGTATTTTTACTAATAAATACTGTTAAAAATAGTATCATCAGACTTCAACGGATACTCCTATCTTTGCTGGTAAGACACCCAGTTACAGGGTACGTAACAATACATTATACAATCTTGAGATTCATCTCCTTACAAGCAGCCACTAGACATAAAAACCCTAAAGAACCTGAACACCCAAAGTGCAAAGAAAAATAAAACAAATCGTGCAAACAATAAAAGTAAGCAAGCAGCATTCAGAACTCACGTTTTTCAAAGGAAACAAAGGCAGGCATCATTGCAGCCAGGGCCAGCCACAACCTCAGTTCACAGCAGAGCCGATTCAATGTCCTGAAACATCGACACTTTATTCCTTTCCATACACACTAGTTAACCTGCTGAGTTCCTCCAGCATTTATTATGTGTTGCTCTGGATTTCCAGCATCTGCAAAACCTCTCGTGTTTATCACTTGATTCTCACCACTTTCCCATCAATTCTTCCCAGAGTCTTCCATTCATCTCAAAACAAGGCACAATTTACAGTCACAAGTCAATCTACAAGTCTGCACACCTTTAGACTGTAGGAGGAAACCAGAGTGAACCCACATGGTCAGAGGTCAGGGGAAAGATCAGGATTCAGAACTAAACCCGGCTCTGTTAGCTAGGTTCATTCCTGATCTCTGATTGCCCTTTGGCAAATAATTAGAAAATTATTCTCATTAAGAATAACCTTAAGAATAAATCAGTAGGTGAGTTAAAGAGCTGCTATTTAGGCTAAAGAGCTAATATACACACTGTATTCATGATGTAGAGAATGACACAGACATTAGAGGGCAAACTAATTTCTGTAGGTGACTTTAGTTGGAGACTGAGTTAAAATGGAATCCGTTTATAACAAGTAGAGCAGCATGGACCTGCTTATCTTAGGCACGTGCTGTTCTCCAAGGGTAGCTGAAGTATCTTCCTGAGATGGGCTTTTACTTCCGGCTTCTGGAGTGGCCACTGACAGATTATAATCACATAGAGCCTGAATGAAGAGCTCATCCATTCAGTGGAGGAGGGAAAGCAAAGAAGTTAGACTGGTGGAGTGAACAGTGGGAGAAGCATGGAGGAACAGTGAGTGTGGAAGATAACAAGCATCATCCAGATGGAAAAGAGATTAGGAGCTCTTCATGCACAACCTTATAGGAATTTTCTAAATTCCCTGTCTATTTCTCCTGAGTAGGGATGTAAAAGTCTTTCAGAACCTTCAGAGCACCCTAAAGTGATGTTAATCCCAGGCATCTTGCTTATTGGCTTCAAAAATGCATGTATTCATGTATTTTTACATTCCAAAATATTAATATTAGTTTTCCAGTGCTAGTTCTGTGAGAAGCATGAGTAATATTATCAATCTACCCTTTGACGTTCTAGTCGCCATTTGTGCGATCTGGTTTTTTTTGTGCGTGGTGGGTGGGTTCATGTTTTTCTTTGAATGACTTCCATGGTTTTATTTGTTTCATGGCTGCCTGGAGAAACCAAATCTCAGATGTATACTGCATACGTACTTTGATAATAAATGTACCTTGAACCTTGGAAAGCAAGTTCTGTCAGGAAAACACTGTCAGTGCCAGTAAATGCAGATCTTGGGGGTAACAGATGTAGAATCATAAGAACAGAGGTGGATAAGAGCAGAAACAATACGTTTAAATCATTGACTCTTTTCAATGAGATTCCAGCTGATCTCTGAACTGATGGCACATACGTGACTTTGTCACATAATTTTGATGATCGAAAATCTGACAACCACATATTTAAAATTAGCAATTGTTTGAGCATCATTTGTCATTTGCAAAGGTTTACTCCAGACTTCAACTACAATTTACAGATAGAACTGTCAAATAATTTCATTCCTGATTCCTTCAGCTTTGGTGTTTTGGTCTGTGCCTTCAGTCTTCATCTCTCCCACCATAAGTAGCTTTCCCTCTGTCTTTCTATCTAACTTCTTAAATAAATTTGTATCAGACTCACTCCTCCACAACTAGAATTAGTTCTGGAACCACATCTACCAAAAAGAAACGAACTGGGTAATTAAATTCCTGCAACGAAGAACAATCTGTCCAAACCAGCAACAGCTATTAGAGTGCCAACGTCAAAATAAAAAGAAGGCTTCACTTTACAGCAGAGAAATAAAAAGTGAAAGATTAAAGAAGCCAAGTTCGATAGGTATATATTCACATTGCGTCCACTTCACACAGGCAAGCTGGGCTATCAAGATGAGGCTGACGAAGAGAAACCGATTTAAAAGCTTAGATGTAATTAAACAGATGAATGATATTGTTATTGACAGACCATACTTATCCTTTCTACCTGGAGACAGGTTCATGCACTAAAATATATTTGGGAAATCTAACCAATGCATACATGCTAAAGGTTATTACATTGTTATTTGGCCATTAGAAAGCTCTGTGCAATACTGTTCACAGAGGGAGTGAAAAATAAATTGGTATCATTACTCAACTGACAGAGGAGCATATTACTTTCTTCTTCTTAAACATTCCCTGAGAGTTGTAGATGACTTATTTCCACTTCACTCCTGAGAAGATGTCTGTGCTTGAATTATTTTAATGTGGAATGGCCTCTGCAGACTAGCTACCACAAGAAAGAACGTGGAACATAGAACAGCACAGTGTAGCCATAATTCTCGTCCCTTCTCATAATTAGTTTTGCATTTTTGTGCTACGGTCTTGTATTTTCTTTAATGCTTTCAGCTTGAGCTCAATTATTTTATTCTGCATGGAAGAGAGATATTTCATTTCACATGCTCTGAAGCAACTGTAACTTGTTATTCTTCCCACTTCTTCCTCTCTACCAACTATGAACTTTTAGCACCAGAGGAGGTCCATGGCCAAGATGAAGCCACCCTCAAGGTGTAGGAACAACGCCTCATATTCCATCTGGGTAGCCTCCAAACTGATGGCATGAACATCGATTTCTCTTTCTGGTGTTTTTTCCCTCCCCCTTCCCCCTTCTTCTATTCCACCCCCCCTGCCCTTCTACCTCTTCCCATCTGCCTATTGTTTCTCCCTGGGATCCCCCTCCCCTACACTTCCATTTCTCCTCTGGTTCCCTCTCCTCTCCTATCCAATTCCTTCTTCTCTAGATGTTTACCTTTCCCATTCACTTGGCTTCAGCTGCCACCTTCTAGCTCGCCTCCTTTCCCTCCACCCAGCTTTTCATTCTGACATCTTCACCTTTCCTTTTCAGTCCTGAAGAAGTGTCTTGCTGGTTACATTGACCATTTATTCATTTCCGTAGACGCTGCCTGACCTGCTGAGTTCCTCCCGCATCTTGTGTGTGTCAGTTTGGATTTCCAGCATCTGCTGAATTTCTGGTGTTTAAATTTCAGGATCTCATGTCAGACAGCTTTGTCTTCTGAACCATTTGCTACTTTTGGTAACTGCTTCTCCACATCAGGTTTTGCATTTTCCAGTGCTTTGATCCCCTCAAGCAGAAACCAGGATGATGAAGGAAATTGCAGCAGGAAAGTGAGGTTAAATGGTTAGAAACTGAGCTGCAGAAGAAGCAGCAAACAACTGGGAGGTGCACACAGGGAAACCAAAGACCTGGAAGTTAGACTGAAGCTGGATTAAAACAGCATAAGAAAGCTGAAAACTTTTACAAAGTTGATGGCCTCCCTCCAGAATGATTGAGGCAAAAGATCAATTGATTCAGGAGTCACAGGAGACTTCAGATGCTGGAAACTGGAGCAAAAAGAAAACTGCTGGGGGGACTCAGTGGATTGAGCAACATGTGAGGAGATAAAAGGATTGTTGATGTTTTTGGGTCAGGACCTTGCAATAGGGCCATCTCTTTGCCTCCACAGATGTTGTTCGACCTCCTGAGTTCCTCCAGCCGTTCTTTTTTGTTTTTAATTGATTTATGCAACTACTACAACTTCAATAAGGAATTTAGAAGCAACAATGCCAGACGATACCAAATTCAAGATACAGCTCATCGAATTCAAGGACCTCAGATGATAATTTTACTAATGATTCACAATGTGAGCCAATGCATACTATAATGATTTTTTACAGAGTTTGGCCATCTGCTGAAGCAAAAGTTGCAGGCATTGTATTCTTTTTAATATGCCCAGATAGAAACTGCTATTGCTGATATCAGAAAATGAACCAGTTATACAGCTGTATGTCAGACTGTTATTTTATCATAGATGCAAAATGATTTCAAATAAACTTTTACAGAGGCTGCTTTGTGCACATGGTAAACTTCTATGCACTAATAATATTAACAATAATTTACAGAATATAATTTTCTTAAAATATAGTAATATTTATTTATTGATTATAGCCACTTATGAACAATGTTCAGAAGGCCTTTGACAAGGTGCCATACATGAGGCTGCTTAGCAAGATAAGAGCCTATGGAATTACAAGGGAGTTACTAGTAAGAGTGGAGCATTGGCTGATTGGCAGAAAACAGAAAGTGGGGATAAAGGGATCCTATTCTGGCTGCCGTTTACCATTGGTGTTCCACAGGGGTCAGTGTTGGGACCGCTGCTTTTTACGATGTATGTCAATGATTTGGACTATGAGATTAATGGATTTGTGGCTAAATTTGCTGATGATACAAAGATAGGTAGAGGATCAGGTTGTGTTGAGGAAACAGAGAGTCTGCAGAGAGACTTAGATAGTTTAAGGGAATGGGCAAAGAAGTGGCAAATGAAATACAATGTTGGAAAGTGTATGGTCATGCACTTTGGTGGAAGAAATAAACAGGCAGCCTATTATGTAGATGGGGGAGAGAATTCAAAATGCAGAGATGCAAAGGGATTTGGGAGTCCTTGTGCAGGATACCATAAAGGTTAAGCTCCAGATTGAGTCTGTTGTGAAGAAGGCAAATGCAATGTTGGCATTCATTTCTAAAGGTATAGAATATAACAGCAGGGATGAGGTTCTATAAAGCACTTGTGGGACCACATTTGGAGTATTGTGTGCAGGTTTGGGCTCCTTATTTTAGAAAGGATATAGTGATATTGGAAAGGGTTCAGAGAAGATTCATGAGAATGATTCCAGGAATGAAAGGGTTACTGTATGAGGAATGTCTGGCAGCTCTTGGGCTGTATTCCCTGGAGTTCAGGAGAATGAGGGGGATCTCATAGAAACATTCCGAATGTTAAAAGGCCTGAACAGATTAGATGTGGCAACAGTTATTTCCTATGGTAGGGGAATTTAGGACAAGAGGGCATAACTTCAGGATGGAAGGACATCCATTTAGAACAGAGATGTGGAGAAATGACTTTAGTCAGACAGTGCTAAATTAGTGGAATTTGTTACCACGAGCAGCTGTCATTGGTGGCCAAGTCATTGGTTGCATTTAAGGCAGAGATGGATAGGTTCTTGATTAGCCAGGCCATCAAAGGGTATGTGGAGAAGGCAGGGGAGGGGGGATGCCTAGAAGAATTGGATCAGCCCATGATTAAATGGAGGGCAGACTAGATAGGCCAAATGGCCTACTTCTGCTGCTATATCTTATGGTCTTATGGTCTAAACACGGACCTTGCAGGAAGTGCAAAATAGAAACTGAAATGCATTTGATCTGTGGCTTCGCAAGACGAGATGGAACTATCAGACTGTGTTGAACCTATTTGTACTGAGGACAATTGTTGCAAGCCAGTTTACTCGAGCTGAATGGGCTTTCTGCTCGAAATACTTTTAGACCATAAGAAATAGGAGCAGAATTGGGCCATTTGGCTCATTGAGTTTCTTCCACCATTTCATCATGGCTCTTCCTTTTTCCTTCTCAGCCCCAATCTCCTGCCTTTTCCCTATATTCCTTCATGCCCTGACTAATTCAGAATCTATCAACCTCTGCCTTAAATATACCCAATGACTTGGCCCCATAGTCACCGGTGGCAATGAATTCCACAGATTTACAACTCTCTGTCTAAAGAAATTACTCCTCATCTCTGTTCTTAAAAGATGCCCTTCTATTCTGAGACTGCATCTTCACTTAAGGCCATCAAGAGACATGACTTACAGGGGAAAGGACATTGATTTCCCAAAGCAATCCAGCAGGAAGAACAATTTAACATGGTTCAGAATGAAAGAGCTTCCATCCAACAGCATAGAAGAAAGAAAGAAATGTTTGGAACTGCTGACAAGTAGAAAGTTAGTCTTGTAGTTTTCAAGAGATTTGTTTCATTTGAAAATCAGTGATGACTTTTGTAGAAGTAAACATTTTTTTTGTCCATGCTGGCCTTACTTAGGATGTCCATTAAGGATTCTTTTCTCAAGCATCCGGAAATATCGCTATGAGCCAATGCTAAAAGATGTTATTATAATATGCTGAAAGGTCAAGGATTTATGGATGAGAAATTATAAACAGACATCTTACTCTCCCGGGACATAATCTAATGGTCTATCCAACTATTTCTATCTTTATTTCAAATTTCCAACATCTACAGCCTTTTTTTCGCGATAGACTGGCGTCCTATCCGGGGTGGGGGTTCTCGTACTCTCAGTCGTTTCACGCCACGGAAACTGGCATAAGCTCCAGCCTGATGAGCCTATCAGGTTCAGGACAGACTATAACTTTAACTAATTTAACAGCTTTTTTTGCCTCTGTGGAAGAACTTCTTCAGAATACATTGGCTGGCTGCTTGTGAACTTGGACAGAAAGTGGTCAGATATTTCTTTGGTGAACAGATTCATAAAATATGTCTTGCTCTGCAAATTTCTAATGATCTGAACACTTTCACTTTGAACTGTGTATGTTCCAGTTACTTTCATTGCATCTTAATAAGCCTCTTTGGTTCCTGCTGGGTTAATTTGTAACTTGTTGCCACCAGCCATTGGTGAAGCACAAAGCAAGCAAGGTACTTTAAGCCTTTTCCAGTACCCATGTTCAAAATGCAATAGCCATTTGTTTGTTAATGTTTATATTTCCAATCAGTGTTTGTTTGAATGCTACTGACTGCTGAGGGAGGTGGGTTTTATTTGTGGTGTTGAGGAGTTTTGCTGAAAGCTGTATTTTTAATCACTGCAGGCTTGGGAGTTGTGATTATGTGATACCGATTTAGTCCTAAAACAAATAGAAGCCTAACTGCATTTGAAAGATTATAATGTGGAGCTTTGAGACAGAGTTGGCTTCTGGACATTGCCTTCTTCAAAACACTTTTGTACATTTGGCTCCACAAATCTCTTCTGATCTTTAATTAGATCATTGAAGATTTATGTCCTGACTCCACTGTTACCACTATAGCACACTGGTGCATTCATAATTCACGTGCAATATTAAAACTCGTGCTTCACCCTTGGTTCACTTTAACTTGGGGGCGGCGCAGTAGAGTAGCACAACGATTTGCAATGCAGACAACCCAGGTTCAATTCCTGCTGCTGCCTGCAAGTCATAAGTGCATTCTCCTTGTGACCACGTGTGTTTCCTCCTGGTGCTCTGGTTTCCTCCCAAGGTCCAAAGACGTATTGGTTGATAGGTTAATTGGTCTTTGTAAATTGTCACGTGATCAGGCTCAAAGTAAATTGGGAGATTGCTGGGCAGCATGGCTTGAAGTGCTTGGAGGGCCTATTCTGTGCTGTGTCTCAATAAAATAAGATTTTAAAACATCCTGATTTTAGCAGCAGCAGGTACGATCAGTAACACCATGTCTACCAATGAAGGTTAGTGGGAGGCAGCTTCTATGTAAAAGATCCCGGGAATGGTATAAGCTGAAGGAGCTTGAAAAAGTCAATACAGGAATTCTGTTCCAGGCTAGTGTGAGCTTCCAAAAGCCAGCTGGATTACTGTTGTCTGTCCATATTGAATCTTTTCTATGTTTTATGTTTTATTAAGAATTTGGTCTCCAGTTTATGTCAGAACTGTCAAACCTGTGCGGAGCAGGCTTTGATCAGTTTCCTTGTGATGGCTGAGAAGTGAAAGGAGTCTCACTCAACTGGACAAAAGGGATAGCTTGGACTGTGGCTTGGGGCTTTAGATTGGGGGCTGAGGGTGAGGGGAAAGGAAGAGTGTGACACATTTGTAAAGAAACTCTGGCCCTAATCTTTATTGGGAAGGACTTTGCATTTAGAGAGTACTCTGGTGTTATGTGAATATGGCAGATATTAATTTAAACAAGAACCAGTATTCAGTTCTTAACGCAAATTCTAAATTGAAGTTAAAAGCTCACTTCTACAAATAAGCAATACTAACTATAAGAGATATCCTTTGCAAAATGGTGGTCATGAGACATTTGCATATGCACCAGCATATGAGAATGCGTTATTATTAATTGGCCTGCATGAATCCAGCCAACCATAGATTCTGTCATGCTCTCTGTCCTCAGGTGTTTTTATAATATCTGTGCTGATTATTTTCTCCCAACAAAGGCATTTGAACCTTCAGTGGTGTCTTATCAATTACAATATGGTTCCATTGTAAATACGTACCTCAAAGAAAACACGTGTTAAACCGAAGTATTAAAGTAAGTGATGTCATTTTAACTATTGAGATTGAATTGAATCACCCGCTGTTTCCTTTGATCTTGAAGGTATAAAAATGTGTTGTACATCTGGGTTTGTGATCCGTTATTGAGAGTGTCTCCATGAAAATATCTCCTTGTCATGATGAATAAAGCCTCAGTCACTAGCCTCAGTGTCTCTCAGTGTCTCTCTGGTGATCACAATCACAACAGAAGGTTGGATCAGAGTAAGGAGGACAATTAATATGAGGATGGATCATTCGACCATAACAACATAGAAAAAGATTGTTGAATTCATTGGGCTCATTCCAGCTCTTGGTAGAATGATTCTCTTTGCTTCCAGTACTTTACTCTTCCCCATGGCTCAGAGAGTTATTTTCCCACAAATGCCAGTCCAATTCCTATTTGAAAGGGTCTGAATCACTCTGTGTCCATCATCTGTTCATCCAATAAGTTTGAAATCATAACCAGTATTTGCCATAAATACTTCCCTTCACATTTCTACTGCACTCTAAATCTCTATACATCCACCCTCCCACATTCATTGTGGAGGTTAGGTATGTCACCAAAGACACTTGCACATTTCTACAGATGTAGCATGGAGAACATTCTAATTGGCTGAATCACTATCCAGTATGGGTGTGTGTGTGGGTGGGGGGGAACAGCACAGGATTGAAATGAGCTGCAGAAAGCTGTAAACTCTCTTAGTTCCATTATGGGCACTAGCCTCCCCTGCATCCAGGACTTCTTCAAGGAGCAGTGCCTCAAAAAGGCAGCATCCATTATTACCGACTCCAATCACCCAGGACGTGCCCTCGTTTCATTGCTACCATCAGGGAGGAGGTACAGGAGCCTGAATGCACACACTCAATGATTAAGGAATAGCTTCTTCCCCTCTATCAACCAATTTCTGATTGGATAGAAGACCTGTGAACACTACCTCACAACTTTTTAAATCTCATTTTGCATGGCTTTTTAAATAAATACATATACTTACCATAGTGCACAGTTTTTGTTATGTATTGCAATTGTAAAGGGGATTTCTTCTTTTTCTTTGTTACTGTGTATGTAATCAAAATGGCTTCTTTGTTTTGTTAAAAGCAGGAATGCTTCTTTGTTGCGAGAGAGTGCTGGAAGCTTGTTTGGGTTAAAATTTACTGATAACGAGAATTGTATTCCTTTGTAAACCAATTGGGATTAATGTTGTTCTTTCTTCTGAGTCTGTAAGCTATTGTTGGCGGGCTTTTGGGCAGATCGGCGCGAGGGGGTGAGAGAGAGAGGACGCGATGCTGTAAACTGGGCGAGGAACGGACCCCAAGCGGGGGTCTGAGGCCAGGAGGTACCCTGAGGAGAGGAGACGACGATAGATGTGCTTGGTTGACCACTTCGGGTGGTCCTGAGCTGCGAGTCGAGGAGTTCGGAGGGGATCGATGGTGGCCAGAAGACTTCAGAAATTGAGCTCCAACGGTTGTGCATGAAGTGGTTTGGACTTTGATAAGTTTGGCGCCTTTTCTTTATTGTTTTTCCTTCATATCTACTGTATCGTTATTAATCACTTAGTTTTAGTAACCTTTATAAATTGTACTCATTTAATCGCATATGGTGTACTGTCAGTTTTTGGGCGAGGCGGGGACATCACACAGCATCCACACCAGCTGATTACCCAGTTTGGCGGGGCCGAAGGCTGCTCCCCCTAGACGAGAACGAGCTGAGCGAGCCTGAGGCGACCCAGGGGGTTACATAATGTACTGGTGCTACATTACAACAAATTTCACAATATATGCCAGTAATATTAAACCTTCTTCTGATTCTGATTCACTCCTTAAACTTTCTATTACTGAAAATAGCTTCTTGCACTCAGTGTTTTAACAACAGCTTCATCCCCTCTGTCGTCAGATTTCTAAACAGTCCATGAACCCAGGTGCACTACCCAATCTTTTGTCTTTTGCATGATTTATTTATTGTTTAAAATTATAGTAATGTTTACATCTTGCACAATACTGCTATCACAATGCAATAATTTTCATGACATGTCAGTGCTAAAAGACCTGATTCTGATTCCTTAATTTGCACAGCCAAACCAGTCAAGTTTGTTTCTGTTTTAGCTCACATTCACTCCACTGGAACTGTCTACAGAGAAGTAATAATAATAATAATAATAATAATAATAACAACTTATTCTTTACTTAGTTATGCTTTTATATTGCTATATTTCTGCACTATTCTTGGTTGGTGCGGCTGTAACGAAACCCAATTTCCCTCAGGATCAATAAAGTATGTCAGTCTGTCTGTCTTAACTGATAGTTTTCCTCAAGTGGGAATGCTGATAGATCGGTGGTGATGTTACGGGACAGATCAGTGATCATGGTACACTCGATCATGGTGTTAGAATCTTGCAGAGGCTGTTTCCTTTCTCATCGTGAGGTAAGATTCAATGTTGGACTTGAGGCAGCAAATTACTGGAGGACATTGGAGAAAGCACCACTGTTCCTCCTGGGGTACAAGAGGCAGCGAGAAACCCATTTCATATAAATGTGTGTCTTTCCTTTGTAGCCCCTGTAAACCCGGTTGAGCCAAATAAATCTAAAAGAATAATAAAATGAAAGTCATGAAAGCTGTAAAAGACAAGAATCTCCCCGCTGGTTGGTTGCCAGCACAACCTGTGCTGGTAGAAAGAAGAAAGAGGCTATTTTGAGAAGGATTATCAAGAATCAACTTTATTCACCATATACATTTATACATATTCAGAATTTGTTGTTGTGTGACATGCAAAAACTAAAAACATTCAACAATTATAAAGAATAAAGCATTCTATAAAAATAAAGATTGGGATTTAAGTACAGATATGGAATAAAATGAATATAAATACATAAATACTACACACATATTTACAGTGTAAACAGCGTTCTGTAAGTTGTTTGAAGTGTTTGTCCAGTGCAGTGACTGGGATACTAGATAGAGGGGAGTTTTGGGGTTAACTAGAATGGATGATCAGATTAACTGCCTCAGGGAAGTTTTTGTTTTAATAACCTTGTATAGCGTTTTCCAGAAGAGAGCAGTTTGCAGGGTGGGTAGTGTTGGCCTTTATTCTTCCTGCCCGCTTCTTTGTCCTAGACACGTACAAGTCCTGCTGTAATGGTCGGCTGCAACCAATGACATTTAGGATTTGAATTAAAGGCTTTTATCCTGTCTTTTAAGATTTTTACATCCCACCTTGCGTAAGGTGAGGGGTTAATTGGATCCACAAGAGAGCACGGAAGCTAGAATCTGAAGGAAAGAACAAACCGCTGGAACAACTTGAGTTCAGAGTACATTTATTATCAAAGTATGTATACATTATACAACCTTGAGATTTGTCTCCATGCAGGCAGTCAAAAAAACCCATTAAAAAAAGACCGTCTAACACCCAAAGTGCAAGCAATATAACTATGCAAATAGCATTTGGAACGAAAGTGAGTCCACAGGCACGAAGCCAAGAGCAGCCGGACCGGGTCACAGACTCGGCCGCAAATCAGTGCAGAGCCAACTAAACATCACAGATCAGCAAGCAGAACCGGCCAAACCCTTGCCTCTGGTCCCACATCCAACCTTTTCAATCCATCTGGTCCAGCATTTAAATCCTCCAAACATCAGGTCATTCCTCACTCTAGGACCCGGGTCCTGTTGTGTTGATACACTCTGGGCCTGGACCCTGCTGTCATGTTTCGGCCCATACCCAACCTTCTCAAATTGGCCTGGTGCTTAGATCGATCAAACCTTGGTTTAGGTGAATGGGCCTCGATTCTGCTTCGCCTCCTCTCACCCCGACTTTGCCCCGCCTCTGCCCCCACCTCACCCATACTTTGTTTCGCACCCGCTCGCTTCAACCCTCGACTTAGCCTCACCTTCGCTTGCCCCTCCGTTGTTTGTGGTGATCATCTAGCATGAATTTTACCAGAAAACGTATCAGTAATAAAGTATTTAGTTCTGCTGTCAGCTGTGCTCCTTGTTTTGTTTGACATTGAAAAACAGTCACTGGGTTTCACCAGCACCATCTTAAACTCAGTGGGCATGTAGCTTCTGTGGAGGCAAAGGAATAACTCCTGGTGCAGGGTTTCATCCCAAAATGTCCATTATTTCATAACCTCTACAAATGATTCTTGATCCATTGATTTCCTCCAGCAGGTTGTGTTTTAGACACAGAACTCAGCACAGCACGGGCCTTCCAGGGTTATGCCGACTTATATAAACCTACTGACAATCAGTCTACCCCTTCCCTCCTACACTGCCCATAACATCCAATTGCCTATCTAAGAGTCTGTTAAATGGTTTTATTGTATCATCCTCCACCTACAACCTACAAGCACCTACAAACCTCTGTGTGAAAACCTACTTCTTTGTGGGATTAAACCTCTGTCTGCATTCTCCATTGATTTTTTAAAGCCATTATTGTCAATAAAAAATTTTTTATATTTACTTACAAGATGTTTTCTCACAAAGCCTTCCTCTTACAGAGTGGACTCGGCAGCCAACTGAACCATTGCCCTTCTTTCCATAATTTTAAGGGCTTTGGTGATGTTCAGGTAGGTCCAGGCAGCTTTTAAAAACAGGGGACTGTGTTGACGTTAATATATTCATGTTGAAGATCTTGATTTTGCAAGTTCAGCAGAATGCTAATATTTTGCTAAGTACAAAAACTCATTCTGCATGAGACGACATACACCTTTATGATAGTTGAGTGGGTGTAGAGATGGGGGGTTAACTCTGTCATCCTGGCGTTTTACCACATGATGCACCAATTTCTTTTGCCTGAAGATTCAGAATAGCTTCTTTCTGTTACTAAGGTGGCACTTACTGCCAGCACTGTGACCTATACCTGTTATAGAGTCAGCTTGACAGCTACTGTTGATGAATATATCTGATTCAGTTGCAGGTTTTTATCACAAGACCATGAAAGAGTACACCTGTGATAAACCAAGACCAGAATTTACTTGGTGACAATTCTTACCCAAGCATGGCTGGACACACATAATGCCAGACAGAACAGACAGAAAATCAACTCGTTGTTTCTTGTACTTTCAATCTGTTGCCTGCACCCCCACTAAATTCAAAATTAAACAATCACCATGGATACTGCTGCTTCTGGCACGATGTATTGACAACAGTACATTTCGTGCAGCCAGCAAAAAAAAGTAGATAAAAGATACGAAACTTCTACTCTGAACTCAAATCGTGTATCTGCGATCCAACATGACAGCTATAAGTGTCTCACTAATAATTATTTTCATGAGTTTTCCCAGTTTCATTAATAGGATTTTATTGGCAGCTTTTTGCTTCAATTGTATCCTAGATAAGACTAAAATGTTTGCAATAATATTAAAGAAAGCATTTGACATGCATACTTCTGCTTGCTATTTTAGAGAATGATCAACATACATCAAACTAATCATCTAATGCTAACACCAAAATAGCTCACACAGGAATGCCACTCGAAGACATTTAGTATCTATCTTCAAATATGAGCAAAAATAATTTCCTGACTCCTGTGTATTCTTTCAGATTTGCCCAATCCTGGAAATAGGTCATTCCTTTGTACTTGGTCATTAATGATTTCTTGCTGCCACAGTTAGTCAAGTCAAATGAGAAAAAGAATAAATCTGACTCAAATTAACCCAGAGGTTGACAATGCCAACATTAAAGTATCTAAGATCCAAAAACGTGTTAATTAATGAAGGAAGGCAAGAGCAACCATGATATAATTATTAACAGATTTTAGATTTTTCATATATAAGATGGAATTTTACTGTGTGTCAGACAGAGTGGTCAGCAGCACTGGGGCTCCACAGGGGACTGTCCTGTCTCCCTTTCTCTTCACCATCTACACCTCGGACTTCAACTACTGCACAGAGTCTTGCCATCTTCAGAAGTTTTCTGATGACTCTGCCATAGTTGGATGCATCAGCAAGGGAGATGAGGCTACGGTGATGAGGTACAGGGCTACGGTGGGAAACTTTGTCACATGATGTGAGCAGAGTCATCTGCAGCTTAATGTGAAAAAGACTAAGGAGCTGGTGGTGGACCTGAGGAGGGCTAAGGCACCGGTGACCTGTTTCCATCCAAGGGGTCAGTGTGGACATGGTGGAGGATTACAAATGCCTGGGGATACGAATTGACAATAAACTGGACTGGTCAAAGAACACTGAGGCTGTCTACAAGAAGGGTCAGAGCCGTCTCTACTTCCTGAGGAGACTGAGGTCCTTTAACATCTGCTGGATGATGCTGAGGATGTTCTATGAGTCTGTGGTGGCCAGTGCTATCATGTTTGCTGTTGTGGGCTGGGGCAGCAGGCTGAGAGTAGCAGACACCAACAGAATCAACAAACTCATTCGTAAGGCCAGTGATGTTGTGGGGGTGGAACTGGACTCTTTGACGGTGGTGTCTGAAAAGAGGATGCTGTCCAAGTTGCATGCCATCTTGGACAATGTCTCCCATCCACTCCATAATGTACTGGTTAGGCACAGGAGTACATTCAGCCAGAGACTTATTCCACCGAGATGCAACACTGAGCGTCATAGGAAGTCATTCCCGCCTGTGGCCATCAAACTTTACAACTCCTCCCTTGGAGTGTCAGACACTCTGAGCCAATAGGCTGGTCCTGGACTTATTTCCACTTGGCATAATTTACTTATTAATTAATTATTTATGGTTTTATATTGCTATATTTCTTCACTTTTCTTGGTTGGTGTGACTGTAATTAAAGTAATGAAACCCAATTTCCCTCGGGATCAATTAAGTATGTCTGTCTGTCTGAACTACGATATCAATTCAGTTTGCTTCTCCACAGATGCCGCTGGATCTGCTGACAGAAGTGAAGTGCTGTCCGAGCATCCTGTGCTAGACTTGGTAGATAGGGTTTATCATGAAGAATGTTATGAATAAGATCGAAGAGGTTTACCAGGATACTGTCTGGATTAGAGGACATGAGCTGTAAGGCGAGGTTGGACCTACTGGGGATATTTTCCCTAGAGCCGCAGAGACTGATGGAAGACCGGACAGAGGTTTATAAGGTTATGAGAGGCATGGAGAGAGTTGACAGCCGGTACGTTTATTTTTAACCGCAGGGTCAAAATTAGAGGGCGCGCATTTAAGGTGAGCAGTGAAGAGTTCAAAGGAGATGTACAGGGTTAGAGTGTTTTTTCTACAAACTGTTGAGTGCCTGGAATGCACTGCCAGAGTTGGTGGGGGAGGCAAATACAATAGGGGAAGGCACATGTGCCTTAGGTAGGCACATGGACATGCAGAGAATGTGCAGAGAGAGAAGGGAATATATTAATTAGGCATCATTAGCTTAATGATTTCAGCACATCATCATGGACAATAGGGCCCATTACTGTGGTGTACTGTTAGACGCTTGTGGTGAACTATGTGCCTGTCTGGACACGCCCCCTGCTGACTGCTCCTGTGGCTCCTCCCACAGGCCCCTGTATAAAGGCGATCTGAGGCCTGACGCTCGGCCTCAGTCTCCAGGTCATAGTATGATGGACACTCACTCCTGGTTCCTTCTTCCAGTCAATAAAAGCCGATATCTCGCCTTACGTCTCAGTGTGAGTTATTGATGGTGCATCAACGCTGTAACTTGCTACGATTTTAATGGGGTGGAGGAAAAGTGAGATGTATGCTTCGTTAATCTGTGAAAGTGACAGGACACCTTAGAAGGTCCATTTAGAGGATGCGTCGGCCCTTGGTTTATAAGCAGTGGCATACAGTATTAAAGTTAAATTGATTTAGTACCCTGGAGATTTATGTTCAGTTGATGTTAATGACATATATAAAAAGTTGCCAAGGCCAATTGAAGAGGGTGTTGTAGGGCCAATATTATGGAGCAGCTCAGGAAACTGGGGTGTTGTCAGACATTAAACGTTAATGGTTGACTTTGTGGAAGTGTTCAGAAGTAAATGTTTCCTGGGGCAGAAGTATCTGTAATTAAAGACAAAAGAACTTGCCATAGCACAAAGAAAAACATTTTTATGCTGTAAATTCATTACAGTCAGGAATGCGCTGCCTGAAAGGTGGGTGAAATTGCTTTCAATAATAGGAAACTGGACAAATGCCTGAAGAGGAAAAATTTGCAGGACTAAATTAGATAGATAGTTCTTTCAAAGAACTGACACAGACCAATTGGCTCAACAAGCTTCCTTTATTGTTATATGGTTACACAAAGAGGAAATATTAATTTCAGATCTTGTGCATTAAGTGCAGTACTATGTACGCATATACTGTATAGCTAGGGTGCTTAAGACTTTTGCACAGTACTGTATTTGTCAACATGGTTTGACAAACGAGTTTGTAAATCTGCTGGGAGCAAAGGGAATGGTGAGAGTAGAGCGCTGTGGGAGGGGTGTGGGACAGGAGTGCCAGGGATGGGGTTTAGAGTGGGTGCAGACACACCCAACCTTGACACACCAGGCAAGGTCATTTAATTGCAAACAATTGGTTTATTGATCACTACAGAATGTCTCTCTGGAGCTTCCCGGTCCCTTCCCCCTTCTCCCAGCCGTGATTCCCCCCTCCCCTGCCTCCTTCCCACACTCAGTCCACAACAGAGACCCATATCAGAATCAGGTTTATCATCACTCACGCTTGTCATGAAATTTGTTTTTTATTTGCGGCAGCAGTACAGTGCAAAACGTAAAATTACTGCATAAGTCTTAAGCACGCTAGTTATATATATTTGTCTAAGACTTTCACACTGTATTGTATATGGCTCATAATGTTACTGAATTATATATATATATCAAGTTAATTTCAATTTTGTATTCATCATTTGTTAGATCAATACCTATAGGCTGATCTTTAGAAAGTGCTGCTGCATAGTAATGGAAACAAACACAGAGTCACCATGGCAATGAAGATCACCTTGGAGACTGATTAATGCTGGTAGGAGCAGCATGGACATCGTATCAGATGATGGTGTGTAAATTATACCAAAACTCTCCATCTCTCCATTTGATTATGGTAACATTAAAAAAATTGAAGTGTAATAATAGCTTTTAGCTGATTGATTTTACCTTATTGCTCCTTCAAAGTACTGTACTCTCTCATAATTGAAAAAAATTAATTTGGAGGAAGTTGCACTGACATAAAATAAAAGTATATATCCTGAGGTCTGAGCTGAATAGGTATTAGAAACACACATGAAGATTTGTGACACACAATTATCCAGTTTCATGTAATGCAATCAAAATCACATTGTTGTGGTTTCTGGAAGCAGGGTTTCACTATCAGCTCCGATATTAATCACACAGGTTGTAGGAAAGCTTAGAGCTGGCACTTACCATATCCGGATGAAGAAATCCAGCAACAGACCAGCACAGGACTTCACACAGACCTTGAACTCTTCTTTTTCAGCACAGAGGTGTTGGCCGGCTGCTGAAACACATCTGTGAGTTGAGCCACAAAGTGTCTGTTGGCTGGCATGCTGGGAGATACAACATCGACGTCCAAGAGCTACTGCAGAAGCTTGGGCTGAAGATGAGCGAGAATGATTGCCAGCCATATCATGCACAGCTGTCAGAAAAAAAATTTAAAATGTTGAATGCTTATTTGTATTTGGGTTCAATTTTTTGCATTGTGGCCAAGAGGATGTCTGTGACAGAAGGAAGGTAATTGGAGAAATGGAAATGGCATCGCGTTGGAGTTAGCCCTTCGTTAGAAAGCTGCTGTCTCCTTTGCCTTTTCGGCTGTCTTCCCCTTTGGCTTCTTCCGCTTCCTCCTTCTGTTTTACCTCCTCACCTGATGCCAGGTGCCACACCTGTCCCTGCACGATAGCAAAGGAGCCCTACACACACAGCTGACCATTCACTGATCTTCACAGATGTTCAGCGTGCTACAGAGCTCCTCTCCAGCAGTCCAAATAAAAACATTGCTTCAGCATCCAATGGTGTCTTCTTCCAATAAGGCAAGAGGATGGGTCATGTCATTCATTGGCATCCTGTGGTTTGTTGTTGGAGCTGAAGCTCATAACGTGGTGGACCTCTATCTGCTCCATCTATTCTTTTACATGATTTCCATGTGTAGGTAAAGCATCTGTATGGTCTACTACTCTTTTGATTCTTTAGGTTAACCGAGCCAGCTTCCTTGTGGTGTTCTCTGACTATGATGGGACTGGAGTTCTTAGTTTTACCTTGACACTGACAACTTGCTTCATGACTATGTAACATTTTGTTTCTGAGTTTTACTGAAATCTCGCCAATTGCTTTTGCTTGGATATTGGATTTAGTACGATTTCATTCCATTAAATAGACATCCCTGGGCACCATTGGTAACCTGTATCTGTCCTTTTCTCTCTCCCCAGATGGTTTAGTTTATCCACTGCTGTGAATTTGATGTCCTTTTCATTGTGCACTGTTCATAGGAATGACTTTGTAATCCATATCATGCTCTCTGTTTTTCCCATTCACGTGACATTTCTTCTTCAGCTGTTCATATTGCCTTCCACGGCTTTTACAATATCTAAGGTGCTTTTGCTGTTCTACCTTTCGTCTTGCACTTCCTTCTCATGGCACTCAACATGTCTAGCCTGCCTTAGGACAGCTCCACAGCTTTGCATGTCAAAAATTACACTTCTCCAGTTTTGTGCAATGATTATGACTTCAGGCTGGTCTCACAATCCCCCCAACACTGCAAAGAAACCAACCCCTGTTCAATAGATGTTTATATCAATCAGACTACAATTACCTTTCACATTTAGCTCTTCTGTTATTATCAGTGAAAAAGGGAAAGATAGAGAGCTCGTGCTAGAGAGAGACAGAAGCAAATATAGAGATAGATAAAGAGAAAGAGAAAAAGCCCAATGGGTCATGTGACACAATGCTTAGAAGATTTTGTATATCCAATAATATGAGTTATGTTTTATCTTACGCTCATCAAGATCTAAACTGCATCTAAACTCAAAGTACCTCTAGTCCAGATGAAGGGTCTTGATCTGAAACATTGACTCTTCCTCAATAAATGCAGCCTGACCCCTAAGTTCCTCCAGCAGTTTCCTTTAGACTCCAGATTCCAGTTTCTCCCTCTAGATCTGGTGTCTCCAAACTCCAAGTAAACACTGCTTCCTTTAACACAATTCCTGAAGGGTTTCTCCTGCTGTGACTGCATGTTTAATCAAGTGACATTAAGAGCTACAATAATCTGAAATTGATCTCCAAGGGATTACTTTTGACATTGCAAGCTGTCTAACATCAAGATCTACCTGTTTGTCCTGACGAAGGGTCGCGGCCCGAAACGTCGACAGCGCTTCTCCCTATAGATGCTGCCTGGCCTGCTGTGTTCCACCAGCATTTTGTGTGTGTTGTTTACTTGTTCTGCTGCCTTCCCGAGGGTCTCTTATAGTTGTGTCTGATGTTATGCACACCAAAAGGGTGTGAGTGAACCCCAACCCCCAGGCACATATATTGCCTGCAAACCCAATACCTCACCATTATTTGCAATATTTTTCAAAATGTACATATATTTTGGCAAAAATTTCATATTTCTTTGGCAGCTGTTATGTTTAAAGTCATAGATGTTCATTTTGAGGTATGAAGCAGGGTAGGACAACAATATTTAATTCCAATATATCATTATCAGAGAAGTAAAGTTGCAAAGAGTCTACTTAAAGATCAATGCATTCCAAAATGACTTGATTTTCTTTCAAATGAAAATATTATACAAGCTTCAAAGAGATTTGGAAACTAATAATGCCTTTTGAAAAACATGTAGAGTTTTCATAACTGAATTTAATGACATGTCAGCAGCGTATGAGTGAAAGATCTAAGTACAAAAACTTCACTATTTATCTTTGCTCCGGCATTTTTGAAATCCCACAGAAGTCAAAGGAGAACATAAATTTCCACAAGACCATAAGACATAGGAGGAAAATAGGCCATTTGGCCCATCTTGTCTGCTTTGTCATTCCATCATAGCTGATTTATTATCCCTCTCAATGCCATTCTTTTTCCTTCTCTCTGTTCCCTTTAATATCCTGACTAATCAAGAAACTGTCAATCTTCATTGAAATATACCCAATGACTTGACCTCCACAAATGTCACTGCAAAATGTAAATGGTAATAAGATTCCTGCAGACGTTTTTTTTGTAGTCACTGGTCTCAAATTGTCCAGAGTTTTCTGGATAAAGTTCATGACATGATTCAGTAACAATCCAAGGGAAAGCTCTGTAATGTCCCATATCATCTGGCATCCACAATGGTTTTCAAGTCCCACCAATATTTAATGGAAATTTACAATAATAGTAAGAGGCGTCCCTTGTGCCTTGAAGAGTTGATTTCATTCCAACCGATCGCCATTTCCCCAGCTGGGTGAAATTGTCATTAGACCAGAATGTCAGTACTTCCTCTGAGAGCAAGTTCGAGCTGTTTCCATCCTTCACAGCTGGCTGAAGGTTCAATCTGATGTGCCCTCTCCATTTCAATCATGTATAACATGCAATGAAATCCAGCAAACTCTAGACTCTCTGGCTTTGGAAGTTACATCATGCTTCCTGGCAATAGAACACCCTCTGACTATTTATTTAATCAGGTTCACCCCACGAGAATAATATTTTCATTTCTAGTCTTTTTAACTGTAGGACATAGAAAGAAGAAAGCTGGTAATATTAAGGAAGTTGCTGAAGGGATACATGTCCTCTGTTACAAAGCTGAGGTTATATAAGGCATTGGGCAAACTGCATTTGAAATATTGTGAGCAGCTGTGGGCCTCTTAACAAAGAAAGGATGAGCTGGCATTGAAGAGGCCCAGAGAAGTTTCATGAGAAGGATTCAGAGAATGAATGGGTTAACAAATGAGAAGTGTTTGATGGCTTTGGCTTTGACCTGTACTCAGTGGAGTTTAGAAGAATAGGGGGGGGGGGGCTTCTCATTGAAACCTATCAAGTGTTGAAAGTCCTAGATAGTGTGAACATAGAAAGGATTTTCCAAAATTGGGATAGTCTAGAACCAAAGGACACATGCTCAGAATACAAGGTCATCCCTTTAGAACAAAGATGAAGATGAATTCCTTTATCAGAGAGTGGGAACTCTGTGGAATTAATCGGCACTGATGGCTGTAGGCCAAACCATTGGGTATATTAAGGCCAAGGTTGATTGGTTCTTGATTAGTCAGGGTGTCAAAGTTATGGAAGAAGACAAGAGAATAAGGTTGAGAGGGATAATAAGTCCGCTATGACGGAATTCGGAGCATACTTGATGGGCTGAACGGCCTATTTCTGCTCCTATGTCTTATGTTCTATGGCTTGTATAATTCATTGCTGGGAGTGTATGTTCCCACATTAGTATCAAGGTACTCACACTCTGAGACACTGCTGTTACCCAGTCAACATGGGTGGGGGTTATAGGACCACAGGGTATATGAGCAGAATTAGGCCCATTTGGCCCATTGGATCTGCCATTCAACCATGGCTGATGTCTTTTTATTTTATCGAGCTACAGTGTGAAATAGGCCTTTCAGGCCCTTCAAGCTGTGATACTCCAGCAAACCCTGATTTAAACCTAGCCTCATCACAGGACTATTTACAATGACCAACTAACCTACTAACTGGTACATTTCTGGACTTTGGGAGAAAGCCTACGCTTTCCACTTGGAGGACATACAGACTCCTTACAGATGATGTTGGAATTGAATTCCGAACTCTGACAGTCCCAGCGGTATTAGCATTACCCTACCACACCACTGCCTGATCCCCTGACCCTTAACCCATTTACAAATCAAAAACTTATCAATCTCTGCTTTAACTACTCTCAATGTCTTGCCCTCTCTACATACCCCTCTGTGGTAATGCATTCTGAAGATTCACTACCCTCTGGATGAAGACATTTCTCATCTCAGTTCTAAAGGGTTGTCTCTTTATTCCGAGGTTGTGCCCTAATGATTTTTTTATATCTGCTTCGGAAATTGCAGGTTGAAACCCAGGACTGGAACCACTGGTGGGTCCTATAACATGAAGCAGGAACTCTTTCCCTTTTTCAGTCTTTTTATTGAGTTTCATATACAAAAAAAAATAAAAATATAACATAACATAATATTGAATAGGTTATAAATACACTAGGCTTGAAGAAGCAGGAACTCTTGAAGGCTCGAAATGACTGTTGTCAACAATATACTGGGTCAGTCAAAGGTTAAACACACTGCAACTCTTTCTAATGGAGACTCCTGACACTTTTCAGGTCCTGGACTTTCCACGGATGGAATATTCTATCTTACACATTGTGAAATCTATTTACCACTCTATAGTTGAGATTGTATTCCCACCACTGATTGTCATAACCTTAGGAAATGCTGTGAATATCTGGCTTTAGTGCAGTCTGGAGCCTTCCCCTTCAAGCCTAAACAAATCATAAAAATAGGATGTCATCATTTTTGCTAAGTTAAAATAAATTACATTAACACCAAAATTACAATAAAATAAACACCAGGCTACCTCATTAAAAAACCATAACATTGACTGCAACAATGGTTTCCACCTAAAAAGAATATAAGTGGGAGGGTGAACAGCCAGAAGTCATGGTCCACGTAGATACCAATGACATGAGTAGGATGAGTGATGAGCTTCTGCATAGGGACTTGAGGGAGTTAGGTGTTAAGTTAAAGGGCAGGACCTCCAGGGGTGTGATCTTAGGATTGCTACCCCTGCCATGTGCTAGTGAGGCTAGGAAGCTTATACAGTTCAACACATGGTTAAGGAGTTGGTATAGGAGGGAGGGTATAAGATTTTTTGGATCATTGGGCTCTCTGCCAGGGAAAGTGGGACCTGTACAGAAGGGATGGCTTGCACCTGAACTGGAAGGGGACTAATATCCCAGCAGGAAGGTTTGCTAGTGCTGAACAGTGTGGTTGAAACCAGAGTTGCCGGGGGGAGGGGAGCCAGAGTGCTGGAACAGGTAGTGGAGACAGATGTTGTTAAGACTGCAGACAAAGTCAGGAATCAGAAGGGTGAGCATGGTGCCTCCTAGTATGCTGAGATGTGTATATTTCAGTGCAAGAAGTATCGTAGGAAAGGCGGATGAGCTCAGAGCATGGATCAGCACCTGGAATTAAGGCAGTGAAACTTGGTTGCAACGAATTTGAAAGGAGATGATAGACAGTTGCAAGAAACATAAGGTTGTTATAGTTGGTGATTTTAACTTTCCATATATTGACTGGGAATCCCATACTGTAAAAGAATTTGATGGGACAGAGTTTGCCTAATGTGCTCAGGAAAGTTTCCATCTGGAGCTGAACACGCTCAAGACAAAGGAGATGATAGTGGATTTCAGGAGACATCCCCCCCGTTATGTCCCCCCTCACAGTCCTCAGCAGCCCTGTGTCCACCGTGGAAAACTTCAGGTTCCTGGGAACCACCATCTCTCAGGATCCGAAGTGGGAGCAGAACATCAGCTCCATCCTGAAGAAGGCCCAGCAGCTGATGTACTTCCTGCGGCTCTTGAGGAAATATGGTCTGCCTCAGGAATTGCTGCTGCAGTTCTACTCTGCAGTCATTGAGTCTGTCCTGTGCACCTCCATCACTGTGTGGTTTGGAGCCGCCACCAAGCAGGATAGAACCAGACTACAGCGCACAGTGAGGACTGCCAAGCGCATCATTGGAGCCTCCCTGCCTTCTATTGTGGACCTGTACTCTTCCAGATTGAAGAAGAGGGCGGGGAACATCATAAAGGACTCCTCCCATCCTGCGCACGGACTGTTTGAACTGCTTCCGTCTGGTAGGTGCTTCAGATCCCTCCAGACTAAGACTAATAGGCACTGGAGAAGTTTTTTCCCTACTGCGGTCACTTTGCTAAACAGTTAACTGTCGGCTAACTATTACTTGGATTGCACTACCTGTATGTATAATCTATATTTTCATTTATATTTATCATTATTATTGTTATGAGCAGAGAGACAACATCTGCCGGAAGTAAATTCCTTGTATGTGTACAGGTACTTGGCGATTAAAGTCTGATTCTGATTCTGATCATCAGTTTGTAGCAGTCCCAATGAGAGAGCGTGAAATACTGAATCTGGTATTGGGAAATGAGACAGGGCAGGTGACAGACGCTTGTGTAGAACACTTTGCACCTATTGACAACAATGCTATTTGTTTCAAAGTAAATATGCAAGAAAGATAGGTCTGGTCAGCAAGCTGAGATTCTAAATTGGAGAAAGGCCAAATTTGCTGCTATCAGAAATTATCTGGCAAGTGTGGATTGGACAGGCAGTTTTTTGGCAAAGATGTACTTGGTAAATGGGAGCCATTTAAAAGTGAAATGCCTGTCAGAATAAAAGGTAAAGTTAACAAGTCCAGGGAACCTTAGTTTTCAAGAGATATTGAGACCTTGGGTTAAGAGAATAAAGGAGGTGCATAGCAGGTAGAGGCAGATAGGAACAAATGAGGTGCTTATGGAGTACAAGAAATGCAAGAGGGTACTTAAGAAAGGAATCAGGAAAGCTAAAAGAAGGCTCTAGCAGACAATGTGAAGGGATTCTTCAGAAATGTTAAGAACAAAAGGATTGCATGGGATAAAATTGGTCCTCCGGAATACCAGAATGGTAATCCATGTGTGGAACAAAAAGAGATGGGGAGATCTTGAATAATTTTTTTGCATCTGTATTTACTCAGGAGAGAAAGTCTATAGAAGTGAGGAAAAGTGGCATCAACTTCATGGACGCTGTACAGATAGCAGAGGAGGAGATGTCTGCTATCCTGAGGCAAATCAGAGTGGATAAATCCCCAAGGTATGACAAGGTGTCCATTTGACCCTTGTGCCTAGTGCTGAAATTGCCAGGGCCCTACCAGAGTTATTTAAATCAGGATTAAATTGGGGGTTTCTGGAGAGCATGGCTGGAATGGCCAGGACCTATTCTACACTGCGTGTCAATAAATAAAATGAAATCATATCTCTGCCACTTTATTGAGCAGCAAGCAGAGAAGGCCACATTCACCTAGCAGTCAGACACCAACAACACCTGTGGTTGCTAAGGAAGGGAGAAAGCCTGCAGAACGCGTGGAAGAAGCACCAAGTTTCTGTAAAACAGGATCTGCGTGAATCATTAAGAGCACCAAATTTCTTGGTGTTCACCTGGAGGAGAATCTCACCTGGTCCCTCAAAACCAGCTCCATAGTAAAGAAAGCCCAGCAACATCTCTACTTTCTGCGAAGGCTGAGGAAAGTCCATCTCCCACCCCCCCCCCCCCCCCATCCTCACAACATTCTACAGGGTTTGTATTGAGAGCATCCTGAGCAGCTGCATCACTGCCTGGTTCAGAAACTGCACCATCTCGGATCGCAAGACCCTGCAGCGGATAGTGAGGTCAGCTGAGAAGATCATCGGGGTCTCTCTTCCCACCATCACAGACATTTACACTACACGCTACATCTGCAAAGCAAACAGCATTGTGAAGGACCCCACACACCACTCATACAAATTCTTCTCCCTCCTGCCATCTGGGAAAAGGCACCGAAACATTCTGACTGTCACGACCAGACAGTGTAACAGTTTCTTCCCCCAAGCCATCAAATTCCTCAATACCCAGAGTCTGGACTGACACCAACTTACTGCCCTCTACTGTGCCTATTGTCTTGTTTATTACTTATTGCAATGCCTGCACTGTTTTCTGCACTTTATGCAGTCCTGGGTAGGTCTGTAGTCTAGTATAGTTTTTTTGTGTTGCTTTGCATAGTTCAGTGTTGTTTTTGTATTGTTTCATGGAGCACCATGGTTCTGAAAATCGTTGTCTCAGTTTTACTGTGTACTGTATCAGCAGTTATGGTCAAAATGACAATAAAAAGTGACTTGACTTGATGTGCCAAGAGAGAATCCACGTACAATGGAGCTAAAAGTATCATGGCTTCACCAGATATGTGACGGTTACATCAAAATCTCAACCAGTCATGCTATTTATTTTTCCCTCATGCATCCTCAGACCACACATACAACACCCTACTCCAAATACCTCTCTAGTTCAGGGGCTCCTCGATCCACACCTATGTTAAACCTATGAATGTACTGTATAATGAGAAGAGGTGTTTGCTTCATAAAATACCAGAATGCAAGGAAGGAAGGCAGAATGATGGGACGTTTTGGGCCTGGATCTCACCAGATTGGATATGATCTTCCTCTTCATGGGTAGACAAAGCTTCTCATGAAGTAAGTCATTCAGTCATTAAGTTGTCTAAAATGTATTCGTTGCTAGTTTGAGCCTGTTTATGCACAATCAGAAGCAACTAAGCAGGCCACAGTGAGGTTCGGATCTGCCACGTTAAGTGTCCCATAATGAACTGTTTTTATATAGTTTCTAAATACGGAACTGCAAAGGATGAGCTCTATATTCTTTTTCCAATTGTCAAGCTTCAATTGTTGTCTGGACGTAGGAGCTCCACATCTGTGGAACACACTGTACTTGTCTGATGCTGGACTTGGCAGTTGTGAATTCTGCAAAAAAAACCTGTACGTAGTTCTCCGTTCATCTTTGCAGAGAATTAATTATGTGTATTACACCTACAGTAGCAGTCTCTGCTTCAAAGGCCCAGAGCCAATGTTTCAGTTAATGAAAAACATGACTGAGAGGGAATCATACTTAACATAAAGCACATACATCCATGAGGATCTCACAATATACTGAGAGGAATCATTCAGATCAATTAAGGATCTTTTAGGGAGAGGTGTTGAGATTAATGTCTCTGTTCCTGTGATGACAATCAGTCCTGTTATAAGATAGGATGGCTGTAAATCAGTAGTTTTTATTATTTGGTGGATATTTGACCTGGAGGTGTTGGGACTTAATGATATAGAATGTTGGTGTTGCTGAAACAAGTTGTTCTTCACAGTATAAGCTAGGGATACAATGCAAGATAAATGTTACATTTTGCAACTCCAGAACATAAAATTAATTGAAAGAAAAGCACAGGAGTTGGGGATAACTTATGTACGTTTAGTTTTACTTTAGTGAGGTGCTCAATATAAAATGCATCTGAACTATATAATACTACTAGTATATAGAAATACACAGCATAGTGAATTCTAATCCTATTCAAGCCTAAAGATTTAATTGCTGTGGAGAATTCCTTAGTCTTATGGGATAAAACTAAAAGAGTTATAAGAAGGGAAAAGATTAAAAGTGAGAGCAAACTAGCCAATAATATAAAGCAGGATACTAAAAGTTGTTTTTCCAGTTATATTAAGAGTGAAAGGGAGGTGAGAGTTGATATTGGACCATGAGAAAATGATGCTGGTGAGGTAGTAATGGAGGACAAGGAAATAGCAGATGAACTGTGCATCAGTCTTCACTGTGGAAAACACTAGCAGTGTGCCAGAGGTCCGTGAGTGTCAGGGAGCAGGACTGAGCACCATTGCTATTACAAAGGAAAAAGTTCTAGGCAAACGCAAAGGTTAAGTCATCTGCACCAGATGGACTACATCCCAGAGACCTGAGAGGTTGCTGAAGAGATAATGAATGTATTGGTCATGAGCTTTCAAGAATCACTTGATTCTGGCACGGTCTTGGGGGACTGGAAGATTGCAAATGTCACTCCACTCTTTAAGAAGGGAGGAAGGTAAAACAAAGGAAATTATAGGGTAGTTAGCCTAACCTCAGTGGTTGGGAAAATGTTGGAGTCTATTATTAAGGATGAGGTTTTGGGGTACTTGGAGACTAATGAGTAAAAAAAAGGTCAAAGTCAGCATGGTTTCTGTGAAGGGAAATCTTGCCTGGCAAATCAGTTAGAGTTCTTTGAGGAAGTAACAAGCAGGGTGGACAATGGAGAAGCAGTGGATGTCATTTATTTGGATTTTCAGAAGGCATTTGACAAGGTGCCACACATGAGGCTGCTAAACAAGATAAAATCCTCGTACATTACAGGAAAGATACTGGCATGGATAGAGGAATGGCTGACAGGCAGGAGGCAGCAAGTGGGAATAAAGGGAACCTTTTCTGGTTGGCTGCCAGTGACAAGTGGTGTTCCACAGGGGTCAGCATTGGGACTGCTAGTTTTCACATTGTTTTTCATTGATTTAGATAGTGGAATCAAAAGCTTTGTGACAAAATTTGCGAATGATACGAAGATAGGTGGAGGGGTAGGTAGGGCTGAGGAAGCAATTTGATTGCAGCAAGACTCAGACAATTTGGAAGAAGGGGCAAAAAAAATCGCAGATGGAATACAGCTTTTGCAAATGTATGATCATGTATTTTGGTAAAAGGAACAATAGTGCAGACTGTTATCAAAATGGGGAGAAGGTTCAAACATCAGAGGTACAGAGGGACTTAGGACTCTTCATGCAAGACTCCCAGAAGGTTAATCTACAGGTTGAGTCTGTAGTAAAGAAGGTAAATGCAATGTTGGTATTTATTTCAAGGGAAATAGAATATAAAAACAAGGAGATAATGCTGAGGTTTTGTAAGACACTAGTCAAGCTGGATTTGGAGTATTATCAACAGTTTTGGGCCCCATGTCTCAGAATGGATGTGTTGTCATTGGACAGAGTCCAGAGGAGGTTCACGAGAACGTTTTCAGGAATGAAGGTGTTAACATATGAGGAACATTTGGCAGCTTTGCGTCTGTACTCACTGGAATTTAGAAGAGATTGGGAGAATCTCATTGAAACCTAGTGAATGCTGAAAGGAAAAGATAGGGTGGATGTGGAGAGGATATTTCCTATCCAGAAGTACAGGAAACAGCCTCAGAAATGAGGGGTGACCTTTTAGAACAGAGATAAAGAACTTTTTTAGCCTGAGAGTAGTGAATCTGTAGACTGCAGTGGAGGCCAAGTTCATGGGTATATTTAAGATGGAAGTTGATTGCTCCCTGATCTGTCAGGGCATCAAAGGAGATGGTGAAAAGGCAGGTATATGGGGTTGAGTGAGATCTGGGATCAGCCATGACGGAATGGCAGAGCAGACTCGATGGGCTGAATGGCCTAATTCTGCTCCTATGTTTCTATGTTTTATGGTCTTATGTTAACATCTTTCCTGACAGGGGTGGGGTCACTTTGTCTGGCAGGTGAAATGTGGCTGTGAAATAATCTCATGTTCTGGAGCCTCCTCCATGGTGGTTGTAGGAGCTGACCCTGGTTCTGGAGGAAGTGATTCTGAAAGCTCTGAACACAATTCTTGTGGACATGTTGACATCCCAAACAGTGCATGGCAAGCTGCTTGAACTGTTGATTGATCCCAAAGCCACCATATGAAGCTCTGAGCCAAAATTTTCATTTTAACCATGCTGAGAAGACTGGCAGGAACTGTAGCACCTCCAGCACTTTGGCTCTCAGCTTGGATGGTATAACTCAATCCCCACATAAGGTAATCCCTGTCAAGGACAAGTTCGTTCCGGTGCCAGTAAAAGTGGGGAAACTGGAATTTCTGCAGCATATTCCAGCCATTCTGAGTTGCCATGTAGACTTGAGACTTGAGACTTGGGGCCTTTTCTGGTTTCCCTTTGGATCGTCTCTGCCATCATCTCTTGTGTATGGAATGGGCTGCTGGCGACAGTGATGGAGGCAGATACAACAGGGTCTTTTAAGAGACTCCTGGACAGGTACATGGAGGTCAGAAAAATAGAGAGCTATGGGTAAACCTAGGTAATTTCTTAGGTAAAAACATGTCCGGCACAGCTTTGTGGACCGAAGGGCCTGTATTGTGCTGTAGGTTTTCTATGTTTCAACGTTCCTATAATAGGGAGTCTTTCAATTTGCTTTAAAGAGAATACATCAAGAGGAATGCCCGCTTTTGTAAATTGTTAAGGTATTTCCTATTCCAAGGTTAAATGGAACAATCCATCAGCATTTCCATGATCACTCTTGAATTTGCTCTTGTAATTATGTCCTCCTAGAAAACGAGCCCATCTCTGCATTTGTGCTGTTGCTGTTAGTGGTACACACAGATGCTACTCCAAGAATGAGCCTACTATAGCAATAATGCCATTTGTGAGTGTTTATGGTGAGAAATATTTTGGACTCTTCTTCCATCTCCATCTGTAGGTAGGCTTCAGCTAAGTCTAATTTGCTGAAGTGTTTCCCTCCAGAAAGGTTTGCAAAGGTATTTTCTATCCTGGGAAGAGGGCATTGATCTACAAACATTTGTGCTTTCAGTGCTGTGTTGATGGTGTCTTTGAAATCACCACAGATCCTGTCAGACCAGCATTTCTTGGCTACCGGGAGTTGCCCATGCTTGCCTACCAACATTGGAAAGAATTCCTTCAGCCTCCATACGATCTGGATCACTGGCTTCTTTATTACAGATGGTATAAGGAACTGGATTGACTTTGAAAAAAAAATTAGATACGGCATTTTCAGTTAACACCAGTTTACCCTTGATATGTTTGTGTTTTTCAGTGCAATTCTTGAACACTGCTGTGGCATTATCCAGTGCCTTTCTAAATTCTCTTTCAGCTGACTGTATTGCAGGGGATGTTGCAAACAAAGGGTGGATGGAACTCCAATCAAGTTGTAGATGTCTCAGCCACTCACATGTCATAATGTTGCTCTCCTGTTTTTACCACATACAAGCCCAGTGCAACTTGTTGGTTGTTGTATTCCACTGTTATGAATTATAAATCCCACAGGAATTATCTTTTCTCCAGTATAAGTTCTTAGCTTGATACCTGCAGGTTTCAGTTCAGTATCTTTGAGATGCCATTCAAACTCATTTTGTGGAATGACAAACAGCTGAGCCAGTGTCCAATTCGATTTTAATTAATTTGCTGTTCACTTCTGGTGTAAGCCATATTGCTTCTATCTTATTAATGTTCACATTTTAAATCTCAAGAATACTCAATCCTGTGACTCTCATTATTATTAGATTTTTCATGAACAACATGCAGATTAGTACTCACTTTGAATTTGCAACTTCACTTTTGATCTCTTTTTCTTCCCCATGCAGTCCAATTATTTTTGTCTGCTCAAAATGCTCTTTGTATGTGTCCTACTTTGTTTCATTTTCTGCAGGTTTTGTCTTTAAATCTGCATTGGTCTGGTGGAAGTGAGCCCCTGCTGCGATGGTAAACAATTTGTCCGGCCAAGCTTGTTTCTGTCCAGAGGATGCAATTTTGTTCACGCTCACTTTCATTCCTGACTGCAACTCAATTACGTCTCTGGCTGCCCTTTTCAATTTAGACTGGTCTTTTATACGTGAGCTGTGTTTCAGTTAGGAGCCATTTTTGAATGCTTTCCTGCTAGATCCACAAACTAAACGATCTCTCATTAAGCCCATCAGAGAATAAACAATTCAGCCATGTACACTGAAATGGACTCCCTTTCCTTTATGAAACCTAAAGCGTTCTGCAATCAACAATGGTTTTGGTTCTAAGTCTTCTTGCATAACTTTCACAATATCAGCAAGGCACATTTCAGCTGATTTGATTGGAGCAGTTAAACTTCTAAGCAATTGGTACACTTTTCCATCAATTGCATTCAGCAAAACAGGCACTTGTTTCTTATCAGCTATTCCATTTGTTTTAAAGTACTTCTCAATTTATTCAGTACACATCAGCAAGTTATCTGTTATGTGATCTATATTTTAAAAAATTTATTATTATCATCCTGTACACACTGTTTATGAAGCCGGAATATCATCCATTGTCTGCCCTTTTTAGATTCGCTTGTCTTGCTTCCTTTTCCCAAGATAAACATGATGCACTTTTTTTAAAACTCAAACGTCTCTCTCTCTCCCCTTGTGAAGAAGAAAAACATGCTACACTTTATTTTTAACTCAATCATCTTGCAGCACTTCAACAGGTAGGTAGTCATCTTGGGTTTGTTCTAAAACTACCTCAGCACCACTGTTAAGTTTTGTAATTCCAAAATTTAAAACTAATTGAAAGGAAAATGGTGGCATAATGCTTTACAGTACCAGCGAACTGGGTTCAATTCCCACCGCTGCCTGTCAAAGAGTTTGTATGTTGTTCCCATGGCCACGTGGGTTTCCTCCGGGTGATCCAGTTTCCTCCCACAGTTCAAAAACGTACTGGTGGGTAGGTTAATTGGTCAATGTAAAACGTCCTGTGATTAGGCTAGGATTAAATTGGGAGATTGCTGGGCAGCATGGCTTGGAGGGCTGGATCTCAATAAAATAAAATAAAACACGAGAGCCGGTGATAACTCAAGTATGTTTAGTTTCACTTTAGTGAGGTGCTCAAATATGATGTGGTGGCATAATGACGTATGTCATTCATGTACTTTTACATGTAACCTGTAATAAATTATGTAAGCAACAAAGAATGCGTCATCAGACATTTGTCCATTTGTTTCAAATGTTAAGGGTGTGGGCTTTCATGTATGAGCACAAAATGCAGCTGATAGTTCATTGAGAGGAAAATCTTAAAGATGTTTGTTCTGCACAATAGGTTCAGACAAATGGTGCTACTTTTCCAGTTGTTTTGATTCTCTGTCTTCTTTGCCTCCAAAGTGCTTGTATCTCTAGATCTCCATGCAGTTGCTGTCAGCACACTATTCTTTGGAAAATCCGAGGTAATGAGTCAGGTCCAAGCAAAGGCCATATGCAGTAGCATGTGCTTCTGTATATAAATAAAGGACAAATAGCAATTGTGTGGATTTAGAAAACCGTATTGTTTTATTAACTGCCAACTGTAAAACTCCAGACACTTTTTTATCCTTGCAACAGTTCCATCACCTTGTTAATGAAGGTGGCTTAGACTGAATCAAAGAATAATCTCTACAACGAGTCTGCTATCAAGAACATTAATTGATTGACTGGTTGATAAAGGTTAAACAGACAAAGATCATTGCAGTATGCATTGTCCTGTTGACTTGAGGGCTGTCATTGGAATAATTTAGTGAAAGTATTTTATTTACTGAGATGCAGTGTGGAATAGGCCCCTCAAGCCACACAGCCCAGCAATTGACCTAATGATGATGATGATAATAATGGCTGGTTCTTGACTTGCGAAGATCAGGAGGGACAAAGAGTCCTCAGGAGCAACAGCACGATTGTTGGTGACTGTAGAGACCAATTCTGGATCTGCAGACCCTGGAGCAGTGGGGGCACGGGGCACACGGGAACAGCTGGGATGCGCGTGTATGGGTAGTAGGATCCATCCTGTGTCTCCTCTTCTCTTCTGGATTCCTCAAAATTCTCGGCTGCTCCATGGATCAGTGTTCTCCAGTTGTCTCTGTCACAAGCCAGCTGCTGCCACTCATTGACCACGATGTTTGCCTGAGAGAGCTGCTGCTTAAGTTGGTCTTTGTACCTCTTGTGTGGGGCATCACGATCTCTCTTGCCCTAAGAGAGTTCTCCGTAGAGAACAGTTTACAGTAACCTGGGGAGTTGTCCGTGTAAGATGAGTGGCCTGACCAGCAGAACTGCTTGAGCAACAAAGATGCCTCCTCCAGGGCCTCGTTGTTGGAGACATGACCCTGCCAGCTGGTGCCCACAATGGAACAGAGGCAGTGCTGATGGAAGTGCTCGAGCAATTGGATTTGCTTGCGGTACAAGACCCAGGCTTCAGAGCTGTACAGTAGTGCTGTGACAATGGCAACCCTATACACCTGGATTTTTGTGGACAGACGCAGCTGGTGGTTCTTCGACGCATGTTCCTGGAGGTGCCCAAAGGCACTGCTGGCTCTGGCAAGTTGATTGTCAATATCCCTTACTACTGTAGTGTTGTTGGAGATGACACTGCCCAGGTAGGTGAAGTGCTCAACTATGGTGAGAGGTTGGTTGTCAATGGTGATCCAAGGTGGCTGTAAACACCATGAGCAGGCTTCTCACAGAGTTGATGTTTTCTTCAGACTGACCATTAAGCCGAAAGCCCTTGCAGCCTTGGTGAACTGAGTGGCTACAACATATAGCGTGTCCTCTGTGCGCGTGAGAAGAGCACAGTCATCTGCATATAGTAGCTCAAGAATGGGCTCTTGTTTTTGTTCAGGCGTCAAAAGGTGGTGGAGGTTGAAGATACTTCCATCAGTGTGGACCCGAATGTAGATGCTATCTGAGGTGGTCTCTTTCACTTCCTGTAGCAACATGCTGAAAAAGACGGCAAAGAGTGTTGGTGCCAAAGCACGGCCTTGTTTCACGCTGTTACTGATAGAGAATGGGTCAGCCCGCTCGCCGTCGTGTTTAACCTGATCACTTTGGCATTCATGGAGCTGCTGCAGGATGCTGAGGAATTTCGGGGGACAGCCGAGCTTCGACAGAGTCGTCCAGAGACCATCATAGCTGACTGTATCAAGGGCCTCGGTCAGGTCAACGAATGCCACATACAGTCTCATGTTCTATTCACAACATTTCTCCTGTATCTGGCACAGCACGAAAAACATGTCGAATGTGCCTCTGTTCATTCGGAGTCCACACTGACAATCTGTGAGGTTACCTTCAACAATAGTAGGGATGATTCGGCCTAAGAGAATTCTGGTGAGGATCTTCCCAGTTGTGGACAGCGGTGTAATGCCTCTGGAGTTTGAGTAATTTGATTTCTCCCCTTTGTTCTCATACAGCAAGACAATTGTGGGACTGAACCAACAGAGTGTCCAGGGTCCAGGGTTTATGAGTTCACTCAGGAGAATGTCTCCTCCCATTTTGTGCATAGCCATGGCCTTCAGCTGCTCCCATTTCTTTCCTGTGTCGCTGTCTGCCCTTGGTGTGCCATGACTGTCCAGATTCTCCCTTAGCTTGATCTGGAAAACATCTCAGAGGCCAAAAAGTTTATCCACCTGAAGTCTCTTCAACCATGGTCCCATTTTCCTTATTGCTGGCTTGATAGCCAGTCTGACTTTCACCCTGGCCAGTCTGTGAGCCATGCAACAGTCCACACTTGGCATGTCCCTGGTGTGTAGAACGTTCGACAGGTCCTTTTGGCGTGATAAAGATGTAGTCCAGAAGGTGCCAGAGTTTGGATTGGAGGTGTCTCCGGGTCATCTTGAAGCTGGCTTTCTGTTGTGACAGTATATTGGTTATAACCAGAGCTCCAGCAGAATCCTCCCGTTGTCGTTGCAGTTTCTGACACCATGGTGACCTAAGACTCACAGCCATACCTCAATCCTAATCACAGGAAAATTTACAATGACCAATTAATGTTTTAGTAAACATTAATATCATGGCAATAATAACTAAAAGATTTAGTCAATATGGTGATATTGAGTAATTATCTTAATGTTCTCTGTTTGGGATAATTCCAGTTAGGCTTGCTAAGGTTACTACAGCTTTCCTGTGTTTACAATTGTGATGAACTATGTATACCTGTCTGGACACGCCCCTCTGCTGACTGCTCCTGTGGCTCCTCCCACAGACCCCTGTATAAAGGTGATTGGAGACACTGCTCCCCCCCCCCCCGTGCTCTGATTCGCTGCTAATAAAAGCCAATCGTTTGCCTCCCGTCTCCGAGAGTTATTGATGGTGCATCAACAATGAAGATGAAAGAAGGTTGCTCCTTTTCAGTTATTGGAGTGTGATGACTGTTGGATGAACACAAATAGTTCAAGTTTTGACTGGCCAGCTGGAGATAGCAGCATATTAAACCAAGGTTCTGAGTGGCTGATTGTAGACTGTGGAATTCGGAAGTGTTCCACAATCAGCTACTCCACGTTCCTGTGTCAGAGATATTACTTATAACAAATTTTCACCTGTGAGTTAATGTATGGCTTTGTTAATAGCTAGAATTATAAACCATGGGAAATAATTTGTCTGTGTGCTGTTCCTCATAATAGGATTATAATTGTGTTTGATATATGTTGAAGAGTATCACCAATAGCCACCAGCACCAGTTTCCCTTCGTTCACTGCCAAATGTTAAACAAGAGAGAATAATGTCAGCTGTCCACGCCTCCAAGTAGGTTCCTAATGAAAATTGTTTTGAAGACATTCAGTGCCCTAGTAAATTGCATCTTATTATCACTCTACAGGTCCTTGAAGGAAGGATAAAACCAGCATCACTCACACAATCACAATCACACACACACACACTCACACACACACACACACACACACACACACACACACACACACACACACACACACACACACACACACACACACACACACACACACACACACACACACACCAGCTAATTTGGAAGACAGTGACTTTGGCATCTCAAAAGGACTCTGTTGAAATATCACTTGGGGTCCTCAGTATTCACAAGTCCAGAGGGGCCTCAGGACCCACACCACCAGTTTCAGGAACAGCTTCTGCCCCTCTGCCATCTGACTCTTGAACCCTTGGGGATAACCTCACTCAAATCCACTTCTCCCATCACTGAACTGTTCCCACAACATATGGACTCACTTTCAATGACTTTTCGTCTTGTGTTCTCGACACTTATTGCTTATTTGTTATTATTATTATTTTGTTTGTTTTTTTTAGTTTTTTTGTATTTACTGTGAATGCCCACAAGAGAATGTTAAATAGTGCTGCCTGGACACCTCAGCCCTTAGAAGCTTCAGGTGTTGACGGCACTAGGTTAAACTGGCACAGGTCTCTCGTGCATTGTGTTGTTTTTTCATCACAATCAAACTTCCGGCTCATTGAGCTTTTATTGGTGTCTTCTCATCTATGTATTGTGGGTTACACAGAGTGGAGCATCAGAATATCAGTGAAGAAATGATTCATGCTTATTTAAGAAGACAGAGGTCACATGAAAAAGGAAATTAAGAGTGTAAATGTCAATGAATCAAGATTGATCATGGTCAGAGTGAAGTCAGAACAGGATAAAGGCAGAGAATAGATACCAGAGACATGGCAACGTTATGTCTCCAGCACCATGAAGGTATGCCAGTATTTTGTATTGCCCAGGAGTTCTTGTTCCAAGCAGGGTTCAGAGTGATAATACCAGTGAATGCTGCCTCAATTATGACTCTTATTCTGTATGTTGTATGGGATTATTCACATGGTTAACCAAAACAATTGCTCAAAAAAATAAGGGAGTTTCATGTCCTATCAGTTATATTTAGGAACAAAAAGAGAACTTTAAGACAACCAACAAGAGAAAATCTGCAGATGCTGGAAATCCATGCAACACACACAAAATGGTGGAGGAACTCAGCAAGCCAGGCAGCATCTATGGAAAAAAGTACAGCTGACAATTTGGCCCGAAATGTCGACTCTAATTCGTTCCATAGATGCTGTCTGTCCTGTTGAGTTTCTCCAGCATTTTGTGTGTGTTGCTTTTAGACAACATTGTGTTTATAAGATGGTTTCTGTGCTTCCTTACGGGAGTTGAGATACTAACCATTCAGTGTTGCTCTGTGTATACTGTCCACCAATTGATAACAAGCATTGATTATCTGTTTCTTTCTGCTATGGTGAGGGGGTTGGAGGCAGGGGTGAAATACATATTCTCAGAAAAAGTTGCCACAAAAATCAAACACGCCCTCAGATGTAGAATCTACTAGCAGGAGTGGGGGAAAAAAACCCCTTCGAATCCAATGCAAATATTTTCTTAAGATTGCACTGGTGGGAAAACAACATGTATAACAACCAATCACTTAGAAAAAATACTTGTGACAGCTATTTATTTTGGTTCCTGTCCAAAAGGGAGAGAGCTCAAGCTGCAGCCCACATTCCCTCTCAGTAACACTGAAGGGAAGTTGCTTTTATGGCACCCTTGTAATCCTGTCTCCAATGGGCATGCACACAGAAGCCCAAACCAACTTCAGTCTGGAATGTAAACAATTTTTTATAGCATAGTCCCACTGCAGCATCGGCCTAAATAACTTTCACAGCTAACATTACAGTTATTTTCTACTGATAATAGGCTTATACATTTCCTTTCTCTTCAGTATCAGAATGCTACAAGAACACACTGCAGGTTAGTTTAAGCCTATTTTGCTCAGTGATTTTAAGTTGCTGAAGGGTAACATACAGTGGCATCGATAATTTCCAAACAACAAGGAATCTTATACGTCAGTTACATGTCTCTATAAATGTTATTATTTATGTTTTCTAATGATGGAGATATTGAATACAAACCCCCCTTGTCCTCTAAATTGCCAGCGAATGTTGCCAGGATCAGCAAGACTTAGCACCTGTACACCTTCGATTTCCACACTCGCTCTCTTAAAGCATTGCTTATACAGTTAGTTCTTCACAAGCACTCTGGTCAAGAGCAGCCATAATTTTGTAGGGTTAGTCTTATCATGGTGACTCCCATGCATGACTCAAAGACTCCTTGCTCTTACTTCAGCAATACAATCTTGCCCAAGCACAACCCCTTCTTTCTCCCCATTATCTATGTTCTTGAAGAAATAGTTGATACTCAGTGCCCACCAGAGTCATAAAGTCATAGAGCACTACAGCTCAGAGAGGCCCTTCAGCCCATCTAGTCCATGCAAAACTATTAGGCCACCTGGTCCCAAAGTCCTGCAGCCATAACATAGCCCTCTAGTCCCCTCCCATCCATGTATGTACGCCAAATTTCCCTTAAATGTTAAAATTTGACCCACAACTACCACTTCCACTGGCAACTCCTTCTAGATTCTTAGCACCCACTGTATGAAGAAGTACCCCCTCATATTCTCATTAAGCTGTTCATCTTTCGCCGTTAACCCATGGCCTCTAGTTCTACTCTCATTCAACCATAGTGGGAAAAGCCTGCTTGCATTTACCCTATCTACTGCAAATGTTTCCTCTCGCTTCTAAACATGAATGTCAAAGGGAGGCACATGTCCTTGACATGCGAGATGGTGAGGTTGCTGACCTGTAGATAAATGGATACAATAAGGAATTCTAAGGATACAATAGGTTTTCTTATGAGACTCTTAGACACGGAGCTTAGAAAAATAGAGGGCTAGGTGGTAGGGTAATCCTAGGCAGTTTCTTGAGTAGCTTACATGGTCGGCACAACATCGCGGGCCAAAGGACCTGTAATGTGCTGTAGATTTCTATGTTTCTATGAAAAACATTTATCTATAATACCAATTTGGCATCACTGTATAGCACACAAAGTGACTAACATTCTCTGTAAGGAGGCAACCTGGGTGGCTGCACGATGCAGCAGATTCAGCTCTGTTTCCTACTGCAGCAAGTCATCCAGGGAATGCAGAGAAACTGGAATCCCCAGAGCCACGAGCACAACCTTTCTCCATGGGGTTTCCTCAGCAATTTTCACACGTTTTTATACAAAGCCCGCTTCTTACAAAAAGAAATGCAAAAACTACCACCTACAGATTCTAGGATTTGAGCAGCTTTAGGGAAAGTGAAGATACAGTGTTAGCTGGTGCATTTAGGCTAATGAACCAGGAATATCAGGTCAAATTCTCCCCAAGGGGACAAATGTTTAAAATCAGTAGGGGCGCTAGGGTAGTGTCGTAGTTAGCGTGGCGCTATTATAGATCAGGGTGTTCCGGAGTACTGAGTTTAATTCCGTCTGTAAGGGATTTGTACGTTCTCCCTGTGATCCCCTGGGTTTCTTCCAGGTGCTCCGGTTTCCTCCCACAGTCCAAAGATGTACTGGTTAGTAGGTTAATTGCTCATTGTAAATCATCCAGGGTTAGGCTAGATGGGTTGCTGGGCTCATTAGGCCGAAAGGGCCTGTATCCCAAAATAAGAAACAAATTGAAATAAAAATCTTGAATTTAGCATGAATACTAGTACTAGTAAGTCTCATTAATCGGCATTAAAATTTCAGTTTTTTAATGTTCCGCAGGTAAGAAAATGTGCTGGAATCTGGAGCAAGAAGCAGCCTGCTAGAGGAACTCAGTGGGTCAGAGAGCATCTTCAGAGGGAAATGGACAGCTGTTGCTTCGGATAACACCCTTTGTTTGAATTGAATTATCATCTGGAAAATGTGTCACCCTTATTTAATCTGTTCTGTATGGATCTTCTGACCCACATAAAGCATTGGCTCTTAAATGCCTTCTAAAATGATCCAGCTCGTCTCACAATTTTATGAAAGAGAACAATTCTAACAGCACATTTCCCATCTTAAACCATCACTTGTACATCTAGACCTTCTGTTACATTCCCCTGTTGTCCAGGGTTGTCTGGGAAGCAACATAAAGCCAAGTTCATCTTCAGTGCTGTGCATTGTTTGTGATGGAGAAAGGACAAGCAGTCCTGTTTGCAATATATTTTAATTGACTTTATTTCTTACATCCTTCACATACACAAGGAGTAAAAATCTTTATGTTATGTCTCCGCCTAAATGTGCGATGTGCAATTTATAATAAATAGTATGTACAACAGGACAGTCAATACAGCATAGAAATACAATTGTATCAGCATGAATTAATCAGTCTGATGGCCTGGTGGAAGAAGCTGTCCCGGAGCCTGTTAGTCCTGGCTTTTATGCTGAGGTACTGTTTCCCGGGTGGTAGTAGCTGGAATAGATTGTGGCTGGTGTGATCCGAGTCCCCAGTGATTCTTCGGGCCCTTTTCTCACACCTCTTTTAAATGTCCTGAATCATGGGAAGTTTACAACTACAGAAGCACTGGGCTGTCTGCACCACTCTCTGCAGAATCCTGTGATTAAGGGAGGTACAGTTCCCATACCAGGCAGTGATGCAGTCAGTCGGGATGCTCTCAATTGTGCCACCATAGAAAGTTCTTGGGATTTGGGGGCCCATACCAAACTTCCTCAACTGTCTGAGGGGGAAGAGGTGCTGTTGTGCCTTTTTCACCACACAGCTGGTATGTACAGACCATGTGAGGTCCTCGGTGATGTTTATGCCGAGGAGCTGTTCACCCTGTCATCCCCAGATCCATAGATGTCAATAGGGGTTAGCCTGTCTACTTTTTTCAGTATTCCCCAACAGGCTCCTTTGTTTTTGCGACATTGAGGGACAGGTTGTTTTCTTGACACCACAGTACAGTATTTACAGAAGTGATCCAGGGCAACCAAATCCGTGGGAGTAATCCAAAAGCCAAAATCTACAATACAAGAACACAGGGCGAAGCACACAGACTACAAGTTTGTCCTCTCTTCTCGGATGCTGGCTTTTTAAAATTGTGTTCTCCAAATCCCAACTGGAGCAGTCCTGACAAGGGGACTGGTCTAGCCGCTCTCTAGATGGGGATTGAGAGCAGCTTGGCACCACTGAAACAAGGAAAGCTGGACAGATAGAGAGAACAGAAACAAAAAACACGGGTGCGCACTTAACACACATACTCTGGTCAAAACTAGCAAACCCCTTTATGTTACAGCACGCGGTCTCTATCTCAGTCTGAAATATGAATGGCCTTTGGCAGAGTAATGCTGTGGTGGTAGATGGAGAATTTGGCTCATGACTACCTCTCCATGGCAGAAGGGGAAATGATTCAGAGTTTGGACATATTTTTGTAATAACAACAACCTCTCACTCAATGTCAATAAGACCCAGGAACTGATTGTAGACTTCAGGAGAGGGAAACCAGAGGTCCATCGTAATTTTAGCGCTGCGTGTAGCACACCGCTACAAACCTCTCACTCAATGTCAATAAGACCCAGGAACTGATTGTAGACTTCAGGAGAGGGAAACCAGAGGTCCATGAGCCAGTAAGCATCGGAGGATCAGACGTGGAGAGGGTCAGTAACTTTAAATTCCTGGGAGTCATTATCTCAGAGGGCCTATCCTTGACCCATCATATAAATATAATGTTGAAGAAAGCATGACAGTGTCTCAATTTCCTCAGGAGTCTGCAGAGATTCGGCATATTATTAAAAACCTTGCCAAACTTCTATTGCTGTGTGGTAAAAAGTGTGTTGACCGGCTACATTATGGCCTGCAATGGGAATACCAAAGCTTTGAGTGGAAAATCCTACAAAAGGTAATAGACTCAGCCCAGTGCATCACAGGTAAAATCCTTCCCAACCATTGTGTCATGGTTTCGGTTGGCTGTTCCCCTTTAATGTTCCTTTCTCCCTGATTATGCCCTAATTTCAGTCATTAGATTTCCAATTGCTGCTAGTTTACTTAATTACAGTACACCTGGTTTTAATCAGAGACTGTGAAATAAGTACGATGGGGTCACTATCCCAGGTTGCCAGTTTGTTGGTCTATTCCCATGTGATACTTCGTTCCCTGTCTGATTAGAACCGTTAGTTCTAAGTACAACTCCAGTTTCAAGATAGTCCCTGTAATCCCAGCCTCCTTGTCAAGATTCCTCCGGTTTGCTGTTCTACGTTCATGTCTATGCCAGCATCCCAACTCAGTCAACTTGCTGGTGTCCTGCTCTTGGGTTCTCCTCAGTTGCCCTGTGTAACACATTGAGCACGTCTACATGAAACTTTGCTGTAGAAAAGCAGCATCCATCATCAAAGATCCTCACCACCCAGGCCATGCTCTTTTCTCGTGGCTGCCATCAGGTAGAAGGTACAAGAGCCCCAGGATTCACAGCACCAGGTTCAAGAACAGTTACTACCTCTCAACCATCAGGCTCTTGAACAAAAGGGAATAACTACAATCATTTAAGGACTCTTTTGTTTTTTTTATTTCATGCTTGTTATTTATTTATATCTGCATTTGCACAGTCCATTGATCCTGTTAACAGTTACTGTCCTATAGATTTGCTAAGTATGCCCACAGAAAAAGAATCCCAGGGTTGTATGTGGTGACATGTATGTACACTGATAATAAATTTTACTTTGAACTTTAGACATTATCCTCAGTTCTGCACAAAATCCTTCTCAAAAAAGCAGAGTGAGAGAATTCTGGCCAATTCCTCTTTAGACTCTGATGAAAAGCGAAAACAAGTTTCACGAGACAGCAGTAGATGTGAGACATTGCTGCCAATATAATACTGTGGCGACCCATTTCCTGGCACATCCGAACCGGCTCACAATTAGATAGCCTACGGGGGTTTGCGAGCACAGAGCTTTGGAGCCTCTGCGCCACGGGGAGCAGGTTGAGGGAGGCTTAAAAGTGAGGCTGAGGATTTCGAATAAAGTTTTTCCTTCGACCGCAGTTACCGACTCCGTGTCGTAATTTTAGCGCTGCGTGTAGCACACCGCTACAATTGGTGACCCCGACGGTCCAAACGATTTTTGGACCAGAAATGACCGACGCCGCCTCTGTTCATGCGGTTTCGTTGAAACTGCCGGGTTTCTGGACACAGCGCCCGGACCTATGGTTCCAGCAAGCCGAAGCCCAATTCCACGTTCGCCAGATCACCTCAGAAGACACCCGCTACTACTACGTGGTGAGCTCCCTCGACCAGGGCACAGCGGCCCAGGTCGCGGAGTTCGTACAGTCGCCCCCGGCAGACGGCAAGTACACGGAATTCAAAGCCCTGCTCCTCAGGACTTTCGGACTCTCACGGCGCGAGCGGGCTGCCCGTTTACTGCACCTGGAAGGCTTGGGCGACAGACCTCCATCGGCTTTAATGAATGAGATGTTGTCTCTCGCCGACGGACACACACCCTCCCTCATGTTTGAGCAGGCATTCCTGGAGCAGCTGCCCGAGGACATACGCCTGCTGCTGTCCGACGCGGATTTCAGTGACCCCCGGAAGGTGGCAGCCCGGGCGGACTTGCTGTGGAACGCCAAAAAGGTGAGCGGGGCGTCCATCGCACAGATCACTAGGCCACGCTCCCAGCAGCAAACCAGTCCAGGCCCGGCTGCAGAGCCCACTAACCCCCGGCCCAATGACCACTGGTACTTCTACCACCAGCGGTGGGGTGCAGAAGCCCGCCGTTGTCGCCCACCCTGCAAGTTCCCGGGAAATGCCAGGGCCAGCCGCCGCTGATGGCTACGGCGGCTGGCCATCGGGATAGCCTCCTGTATGTGTGGGATAGAAGGTCGGGACGCCGGTTTTTGGTCGATACTGGGGCCGAGATCAGCGTTTTACCTCCGATGAGTTACGACACCCGCAGCAGGGCACCGGGTCCCCCCCTGAGGGCTGTGAATGGCAGCACAGTAAGGACCTATGGCACCCGTCAGGTGCAGCTACAGTTCGGCTCCAGCCAGTTCACGTGGGACTTTACACTGGCCGCCGTAGCCTGACCGCTTCTGGGTGCGGAATTTTTGCGAGCTCACAGTCTCCTGGTCGACCTGCCCAGGAAGAGACTGGTACACGCCGAGACCTTTCAGACGTTCTCCCTGGGTGCAGCCCAGTTGCCAGCCCCTCACTTCGGCTCCATCACGCTGTCCGACAACGACTTCACCAGGGTCCTGGCGGAGTTCCCATCGGTTCTGGCACTGCAGTTCACAGCGGCCATGCCCCGACAAGGTGTACAGCACCACATCCCGACCCAGGAACCACCCCTCCACGCCCGCGCTCGGCGGCTCCCCCCGGACAAGTTCCGACTGGCGAAGGAGGAGTTCCAGAGGATGGAGGAATTGGGGATCATCCGGCGGTCCGACAGCCCATGGGCCTCCCCCTTGCACATGGTGCCCAAAGCAACGGGGGGCTGGAGACCGTGCGGCGACTACCGCAGGCTGAACGAGGCTACCACACCGGACCGCTACCCTGTGCCGCACATTCAGGACTTTGCGGCAAACCTGCAAGGCGCACGGATCTTCTCCAAGGTAGACCTCGTCCGAGGGTACCATTAAATCCCGATGCATCCTGACGACGTCCCCAAAACGGCTCTCATCACCCCGTTTGGCCTTTTCGAGTTCCTCCGCATGCCGTTCGGCCTGAAGAATGCCGCACAGACGTTCCAGCGGTTAATGGACGCGGTGGGACGGGACCTGGACTTCGCATTCATCTATTTGGACGACATCCTCATAGCCAGCAGCAGTCGTCAGGAGCATCTGTCCCACCTCCTTCAACTCTGCGACCGACTGAGTGAGTACGGTCTTACAATCAACCCCGCCAAATGCCAGTTCGGACTTGATACCATTGACTTCCTGGGCCGCAGGATTACTAAAGACGGGACAACCCCTCTGCCCACTAAGGTAGATGCGGTCCACCACTTTCCCCGACCCACCACGATCAAAGGCCTTCAGGAAATAGTAGGTATGGTCAATTTCTACCACCGCTTCCTCCCTTCAGCTGCCCGGATCATGCGCCCCCTGTTCGCCCTGATGTCAGGTCCGAGCAAGGACACTACCTGGGACGAGGAGTCCGCCGCCGCTTTCGTTCAAACGAAGGAAGCTTTGGCGAACGCCGCAATGCTAGTACATCCCAGAATGGACGCCCCTACCGCCCTCACAGTGGACGCATCTAACACGGCAGTCAGTGGGGTGCTGGAGCAACTCATCGCAGGTCGCTGGCAACCCCTGGCGTTTTTCAGCAAACACCTGCGACCACCCGAGCTCCAGTACAGTGCTTTCGACCGGGAACTGTTGGCGCTCTACCTGGCAATCCGGCATTTCAGGTACTTCCTAGAAGGTCGGCCCTTCACCGCGTTCACGGACCACAAACCGCTTACCTTTGCGTTTACGAAAGCGTCCGACCCCTGGTCGTCCCGCCAGCAACGCCACCTGTCCTACATCTCTGAATACACGACGGATGTCCGGCACGTCTCGGGTAAGGACAATGTCGTAGCGGATGCGCTCTCTCGCCCTACTGTTCATGCCCTTTCCCAAGGCACTGGCAGAGGCGCAGCAGGCGGATGAGGAGATTCTGAGTTACAGAACCGCAGTCTCCGGTTTGCGGCTCCAGGACCTCCCCGTAGGCCCGGGAGAGAGGACCCTACTCTGTGACGTCGCCACCCGCCAGCCCCGTCCCGTCCCGTCGTCCCGACAGCCTGGCGGCGCCGTGTTTTCGACTCCATTCATAACTTGGCACATCCCTCCATCCGGACAACTGTCTGGATGGTTTCCAGCAGGTTCGTTTGGCACGGACTCCGTAAACAGGTCAGTGAATGGGCCAAAACGTGCATGCACTGCCAGACGGCCAAGGTGCAGCGGCACACCAAAGCCCCACCGCAGCAGTTCCATCCCGCCCACCGGCATTTCGACCACATTCATGTGGATATCGTGGGCCCCCTGCCAGTGTCGCGCGGAGCACGGCACCTCCTGACTATCGTGGACCGGTTCACAAGATGGCCAGAGGCGGTCCCGCTCACCGACACCACCTCCGAATCTTGCGTCCGAGCCCTGATCGCCACCTGGATATCTCGCTTTGGTGTACCGGCCCACATTACCTCCGACAGAGGCGCCCAGTTCACCTCCAGCCTGTGGTCAGCTATGGCCAGCCTTTTGGGGACTCAGCTGCACCACACAACTGCCTACCACCCACAGTCGAACGGGCTAGCGGAGCGTTTCCACCGTCACCTGAAGTCGGCCCTCATGGCCCGCCTGCGAGGAGCCAACTGGGCGGACGAGCTTCCCTGGGTCCTACTCGGCATCCGCACAGCGCCCAAGGACGACCTGCATGCCTCGTCGGCCGAGTTGGTGTACAGCGCACCCCTGGTTGTCCCCTGGGAGTTCCTACCAGCCCCACGGGGGCAAGGGGAAGATCCCGCAGCAGTCCTGGGCAGACTACACGAGAAGCTCGGTAACCTGGCCCCCATACCCACTTCACAGCACGTGCGGAACCCGACCTGCGTACCCAAAGACCTGCAGAACTGTAAGTTTGTGTTTGTACGAAGGGGCGGGCATCAGCCACCACTGCAGCGGCCATACGAGGGGCCGTTTATGGTGCTCCGGAACAACGGGTCCACGTTCGTGCTGGACGTTGGGGGGAAAGCGAACGTTTTCACGGTGGACCGCCTCAAACCGGCCCATGTGGACCTGGCGCAACCGGCCGAGTTTCCGGCACCTCGGCGCAGAGGCCGACCTCCCAAGCAGGTTCTGGCCCAGACTGTGGACATTGGGGGGGGTGTATCGCCGGTTTTTGGGGGGGGTTATGTGGCGACCCATTTCCTGGCACATTCGAACCGGCTCACAATTAGATAGCCTACGGGGGTTTGCGAGCACAGAGTTTTGGAGCCTCTGCGCCATGGGGGGCAGGTTGAGGGAGGCTTAAAAGTGAGGCTGAGGATTTTGAATAAAGTTTTTCCTTCGACTGCAGTTACCGACTCCGTGTCGTAATTTTAGCGCTGCGCGTAGCACACCGCTACAATACCCACCTTTTGTGTGGAATAATATCAGCCTTCTACTAGCAACATAGCACTTTTTTTAGCCTGTGTGGTGAATCCACATGCCACAGTTATTCCAAGAGTTGATAACATATCAAATGTGAACTTCCTGACATCTGAGGATATGTAAATTATTGGCATTTCCCCCTTTTTTTAACCAGTTGTAATGACATAATTTGCTTGTATAGAACAGACTAGTCTTCACATATTTTAAATACATTGATCAAATCACGTCAATCTCTATGTTTTGCACTGCCTGAGCACTTTCACAGCAACTTTAGATTATGTGGTAAAGATAAGAGAAATCCCAACATACATATCAGACACAGCACCTCACCTTCCATCCAAGCACAGTGCACTGAATTCAACAATGTGAATAACCAGTTTTCCTTTATGAGTCATAACTGGCCAGTTTTGATGTTAAAATGTCCACTTGATCTCTGTTCTTCACTCTTTACACTAAGTATTGTACTCAGTCTCTTAGATTTCCTGTGCTTTCTTTTGCTTTATTATTTTTTCTGCCCACATTCATCAATTAACCAGATGAAGTTAAAAGTTTTTTTTATTTCCCTGACAATAATAGTCCCCAAATTATCAGCATTCCCTTTGTGCTCTCTACAACTTAAATCATGCCTGCTTTCTCAGTTCTTCAGTTTAGATAAAGGATTATTGACTTGAAGTGTTAATTTTATTTCATTCTGCACATTTGTTGCCTGGCCTGCAGAGTATATTCAACACTTTCTCTTTTTGCTTTAACCCCAGGAAATGCATTTTGTGTTGGTAATGGAGGAAGTCACTAGGACTATCACTGATCAAAAGGAAATCTATTGATTGCATTAAAGTAATTTATATTGTGATTTTTCTATATAAGTAAGTTTGATAAGTAATTTGAGTCAAAGCCTCCGTCGGTGTTGAGTCCTAGCTGCCGAGATATGTAAGTATGGGCAGTACGATACGTAAAGCAAGCTGTTCCCCATGTAGCAAGCTCCCCCTCTCCATGTATGTGATGAACCCAAAGGAATAGCAGAGACCAATACAGCTTGGCACCAGCAGTGTTACAGGACTTGGCTGTCAGCACTGAACTCAACGTAGGTCTGCCTTAAGGACTCCAGCTCCAGATTTACTCCCAAAGCCTTTCCCATGGGTGGGTATAGCTGCAAAGCAGCGGGGTTTGAGTTCAGAAGTTTCCTTTTCCTAGATGCCAGTCATTGCAGACAAGCCCTACCTGCCTGAAGTGACTGGTTTTCAGGCATCAATAAACTGCTTTTGTCCCTCCTTCTGTCAGTAGAAATGGTTCCACCAGACATAGTAGCTAAGTCACATGTGAAGGCCAGGAGCTGGATTTGGTTGTCAGAGGTTATTTGAGGTGCATACCAAAGGGAGCATTTAATAGGTAGTGGGAGTTTGTCCTCATTACCAACTCTGCTTTTATACCTTGAAGAAACCAATGATAATTAATACAAGAATATTTTCAATAAATTACTGATTATAGGCTTTACACTGAGTTGTAAACATGCTCCATCACCTTAGACAGCCCTATACTTGTTATGTTAGAAGTAGTAACCCAATTCACTTGACAAACATGAGAAAATCTGTAGATGCTGGAAATCCAAAGCATCAGGAAAGGTCTCGGCCCGAAATACCAACTCTTTACTCTTTTCCATAGATGCTGCCTGGCCTGCTGAGTTCCTCCAGCGTTTTGTGTGTGTTACTCCCCATTCACTCTCCCTGCTCTAACCTACCTTTGCCTGAGTCAAATCTCATGGGATTTACTGTAGGTCTTAATCTATGTCCTCAGAATATTTGGGGAAGTGCTCCTCCAGCAATTTCTGTGTTGCGAAGATCTAGCTTTGCCAAGATTGTCAAGTATCCAACGAACAAAATAATAGGAGTTTTCACTTTACAAGAATATAATATAAAAACATTGAAAATATGAAATAAGAGCACTTTAATAGAGCCAAAGATGACAATATCCAATCAGAACTGAGTTGATCAGAGATTCAAAATCAAATTCATTGTGAGTCTGAACTGATATTCTAATAAGCCATTTAACATTTTCAAGAAATAGATAGAATGGTCCTGTGGGAAACTATTCTCAATTAAATGTTAATGCCACACAGGGCACTAGCTTCAGCTGGAAATTATTGGATTCAGACAGAAATCTCCAGGTATCAAATTTCTTGGTGTTGGAGGAATCAACCTGATATGTGGAGTTCTTAGTGGAACATTGATGAAACTATGAAGCACTTAAGGATGTTGTTAAATCAAATGAATCCCACCTTAATATAGTCCTGGTGTCAAGTCAAGCAATGTATTTGGAGCATACTTGAAAATATTCAATTCTTTCACATCAAAGCAAAAGAGTGAAGAAACATTCTGATTGTGAACTATTGATAATAAATGGTAAATACAGGTAAACAGACTGTGCAAAATAAAACACATTTTACAGTAATTTATCAGTCAAACATATTTCGAACCCAAACACGGTGTTAGTGTAATGGCTAACGTAATGCTTTTACAGTGGCAGCAACCTGGGTTCAATTCTGCCACAGTCTGTAAGGTCCCCATAAACAGATTCTGCCAGTGTTGGAAATGGAGAGCAACACACACAACATGCTGGAGGAGTTCAGTGGGTCAGGCAGCATCTATGGAAAAGAGCAAACAATCGATGTTACAGGTCAAGAACTTTCTTCAGGACTGTTTGTACTTTGTCTCCATGATCATGCTGAATTCCTCTGGGTGCTCTGGTTTCAAAGAAACACGTTCCAAAGACGTGTGGGTTAGTGGGTTAATTTGTCACAAGAGTGTAATTGGGCAGTGCGGGCTCATTGCGCTGGAAGGGCCAGTTGTTGTGCTGCATCTTGAAATAAAACAAAAATTCTTGAGATTGCAAGACTGCTACAACTCCAGCAGCAGTACTTAGATTGAGATGCAAATCCACTAGGCCGTAGCCTTCCCCCCATTTTCTATCGGACGAATTGGGGCTGGAATCTTTAACCATGAGATCAGCAGCATGCGAGACGCATAGCTAAGAGCGAGCGATTGTCTTGATTGGTCAGAGCTTTACCACTTGCTATGCTCAGATGGAATTAGGCACGTCAGCCACAAGAGGACTTGGCAAGATATTTTTTTCATTGTTCCTTTTTAGCTAGCGTTCTGGCACTGCTAATACTTCAACCCATTGTGATTAGAAACATAGAAAACCTACAGCACAATACAGGCCCTTTGGCCCACAAAGCTGTGCCAAACATGTCCTTACCTTAGAAATTACCTAGGGTTACCCATAGCCCTCTATTTTTCTAAGGTCCATGTACCTGTCCAGGAGTCTCTTAAAAGACCCTATTATATCCACCTTCACCACCGTCACTGACATCCCATTCCACACACTCACCAATCTCTGCGTAAAAAACTTAGCCCAGTCATCTCCTCTGTACCTACCTTCAAGCACCTTAAAACTGTGCCCTCTCTTGCTAGCCATCTCAGCTTTCCACCATAGTGAAAGCCTGATAATTTTTTTCTGAGGGCACAAGAGTCCCACCAGAAGTGATATAATAATGTAATCTTCTCTTGATTCTTCGAACATGGCCATGGTCGGTCGGGGGTGGAGACCTCAGGTGGGTACCAGCATTGATGTATACTTCCAAAACAATTATTTGATGTTAACTCATCTTCAGTTGTTGAGTGGCACCCATGTATTTCCATTTTTCTTTTAACGTTAGCATTCAAACACATGCAGTTTTTCTTTCATTACGAATCCATTTTATTCCTGGAGTAAGGTTTCTAACTCCAGCATGGTTCGCACTTTAGAATTATCTTTAGTACTTGTTAATACATGATTCTATTCACTGAACTGAGCTGGAATTAGAATGCAAATTTCCAGATGGTGGAAAATGACAATCCCACTGTGAAATGATCAAACAGATCAACTGGCAAAGGGAATAATTATACAGCAGAGCTGAGCCCTAAAGTCACAAAATCTAAACAGGGACTAAGCAAGGGAAATGGTTCAACAAAGAACATGGTTACGCTTTTAGAAATCTTTGAAAGTAGACACTGCTGAGAGCCATATGTGGCCTGAACACGTATGTGCACAGCTGCCTTCGACATCAGTATTTGGACAAGGAAGCAAGCAAATCTTTTTCCATTGTGTAATTTGCTTTCTGACACTTTGGTGTTTTAATAAATGCCAGTATTAGTATCATTGTTATTATGTATAATTAAGAACAAGTGCCATCATTTGAGAAACATTTTTTAAGATTATTGTGCTTGTCCTTGCAGAGGGAATATTGAAAGTTGCATCTAAAGGAAGTATCAGAAATTTATGACATGTTTGAATAACACAAATAATTTTAATTATGCAAAATATGACCTTGACTGTTATTTCAACTCTATTTGGTAGCTTTAATATTAACTGTGAATTACATTGCATTCATTAACTCTCATTACTCCTGTTTAGTATCTGTTAGCATATGTTTTATGTCTCATTCAGGGGCGGATATGAATAATTTCAATTTGTTTCTGATCGAATGTCTTAATACCGTTTATCAGAACTTGTAGCACTACTTAAATAAAAAAGCAGAAGTGTCAGGTGCCCAGTGAGTCAGGCAGAATCAATGAGGAGAGAAACAGACTTGATGTTCAATGGTTTAATGGTTCCATTTAATATCAAAGAATGTATACAATCTACAACCTGAAATTCTTATTCTCTGCAGACATCTTCAAGACTGAAGAAAAACCCCAAAGAATGAATGACAGAAAGAAATGCAAGAGCCCCCAAGACCCCCTCCCAGGCACAAGCAGCAGCAAAAGAATCAATACTCCCCCCTCCCCAACCCCTTCCTATTTCACCAGCAAACATCAGTTCCCCCACCATCACCCACCATGTAAGCAATAGCAAAGAGAGAGTCTACAGTCCATCAGAAACCACTGTCCATCCCAACAGTTTGACATGCCACAGGCTCTCCTTCTCACCAACAGCACTCCTTCCACAGCTTGCTGTTTCAACGTTTCGGTCAAGGATCCTTCTTCAGTGTAGGGATGAGAAAACAAGCCTATTTCAAGTTGCAGAGAGGGGGAGGGTGGAGAGAACAGAGAGAATATGTGTAATAAGTTGCAGATCAATGTGGTGCAAGTAATAAATACCTCAAAAATCGGCAGTTAAAGACAGAAAATAACAAAACACTCTCTAACTGCAACACTCAGACAGAAAAAGGGGACAGTTACTTGAAATTGCCGAAGACCTGATAGCAGCAACGAATCCAGGAACGGGTAAGGTGCCTCTCTTTGAGCTTATATTGTCAGAGTTCAAAGGTCACAATGGAAATGGGACTGACAGAAAAAGTGGCAGTAGATTAGAAACTCAGGACTGAATTGAGTAGTTCCCCAAGCCAGTTGCCCAATCTGCATTTGATCTCATAGACAGAGGAGGCCACTAGATTGGAATTGCGAGTGAATTGTTGTTTCAACTGTGTCATAGAGTTTTTACAATGATGGAAATAGGGTCTTCATTCCAACCTGTCCATGCCTACTAAGATTCTTTTCAGATCAGCTAGTGGAGGGATTTACAGCCATTTGTAACCTCTTCCTGCTTCAATCTGAGGTTCCTACCTGCTCTGAGAAGATCATGATCATCCCAGTATCTAAGAAAATTGAAGTAATGTGCTTTAAAGACTTCCACCCAGTGGCTTTGACATCTACCATCCTAAAGAGTTTTGACAGACTGGTCATGGTATACTTTAACTCCAGCCTCTCAGCCTGCTACAATTATCACCAAAACAGGTCCACAGCAAATATCATCTCCCTGCCCCTATACTCGTCTCTGGAACATCTGGACAGTAAGAACACCTATGTCAGACTGGTAGCTAAGTACCTAGTGTATTGTTTTAGAAGATCAACAATTGGGGTTCAATTCCCACTGTTGTCTGGAAGGAGTTTGTGCGTTCTCCCCGTTGCCCCATGGGTATCTGTAAGGAGTTAAACCATTCTCCCTGTCCTCATGTGAGTTCCCTCCTCCCCACCTTCCAAAGGCACACAAGGAGTTTGTAAGGGCTTGTAAGCTGTGGCCTTGCTACATTAGCGCCAGAAACATGCCAACACTTGCAGCCTGTGTTGGTCACTGTATGTTTCAACGTACGTGTGAAATATAAAGCTAATCCTTATCCTTATTTATTGACCACAGCTCTGCCTTCAATACTGCACTTCCAAGCAAACAGATCTCCAAATGCCTAGACCTGTAACTCAAATTGTCCTTTTGCAACTGTATAGGCAACAACACCTCACCATGATTATTCTGAACACTGGTGCTTTACAAGGTTGTGTCCTTAGCCCACTACTCTACTCCCTGTACCCTGCATGGCCAGCTTCTGCTCGAACTCCATCAAAAAGATTGCAGATGATACCACCGAAGTGAGCTGTACCTGGGGAAAAAAAATGAGCTGGAATGCAAGATGGAGATGGTGAGAACAGGCTTTCCAACAATGTCAGCGAAACTGAAAAACAGGTCATTTATGTCTGGAAGGGGGTGGGGATGGGTGGTGCACGTGCGCCTGTTCACATCAACGATGTGGAGGTTGAGAGGGCTTCAGGTTCATCAGAGTGAATGTCAGCAGCAGGCTGTCCTGGTCCAACTACAGTGCTGTCATGGCCAAGGAAGCTCAGCAGTGCTTTTACTTCCTCTGGAGGCTAAAACAATTAGGCATGTCCCTATCGACTCTCAGCAATTTTATTGATGCACCATCTGTCTAAGCACATTGTGACTCGGTATAGCAGCTGCTCCACCTGTGACGGCAAGAAACTGCAGAGGTTTTTGGCCACAGCTCAGCTCAGCAGGTCACAGTTATAAGACTATTGAACAGTTCCCTAGTACGATAAAATCTCACGTTCAACAGCACTTCATTATCTCCTTGGGCCTTGCTGTCGATCTGAACTGCATTTTGTCTGTTATTGTTTTACCTCAATGCACTGTTGTTCTGAATTGTATGGATGGCATGCAAAACGGAGGTTTTCACTGTTTCTCAGTACACGTGGCAATAATAAACTTAGCTACCAATTTTTACCTTTCTCAGCTAGTCACATTTGTAGGAGTGACAAGAGGACATGCCCAGGACAGTGTGGGTCCTTCACAATGGATGCTGCTTCATGAGGCACTGTCTTTTGAAGATGCCCTCGATGGTGGGGAGGCTGGTGCCCATGACGGAACTGGCTGAGACTACAGCCCTCTGCAGCTTTTTTGTTTCTGTGCATTGGCACTTCCACACTAGACGGTGATTCTACCATTCAGAATGCTCTCCATGTACATCTGTAGAAATTTGCTGGAGTCTTTGGTGACCCACTGTATTTCATCAAACTCCTAATGAAGTCTAGCTGCTGGCCTGCCTTCTTTGTGATTGCATCAATATGCTGGGCCCAGGAAAGCTCCTTTGAGATGTTGGCGCCCAGCAGCTTGAAGCTGCTCACCCTTTCCACCGCTGACCCCTTGTCGCTCACCCGCCACTTGGGTGAGTGCCGTTTCAACAACTCTTACAAGGATTGACCCCCTTGGACAAAAGAGCCCATTTGATTTGGCACAGCATCCATCGCTTTGTACGTTTATTCCCTCCACCATGGCAAGCAGTGGAAGCCCTGTGCAAAATGCGCGACAGTTACTTACTCCAGCTGCTCTGATAGAACCTCAGAAACCAATCACTCCCTTCAGGAAGGAGAGCAAGGGGAACAGTTGCCTCCTCCAAGATAAACGCCATCCTGACTTGGAAATATATCACTGCTCCTTAGTTAATACAATGCTTAGATCCATAAATTCCTTCCCCATTGGCACTGCAGGAACACCTGCAATTGCTCAGATCCTGGAAGATGAAGTAAAGAAAAGTTAGCAACCAAGTACTTTGTGACCTGTTTAAATAGAGACGAAAGAACATCCTGCTAATTACATAGAGCACATGAATATGTCCATTGGCCCATGATAATGTGTTGAGATAATTAAGCTATGATGCCTATTAAATTCCTCCTCCCTTCTGTGTACACAATGTCCAATATCCCTGCTTTCTCTGCGCACTTGTATGCCTATTTCAGAGACTCTTAATCAGCTCGATTGTATTTGCCTCAAATGCCACTTCTCACACACCATTCCAGGCACCCACCATTTTCTGTGTGAAAAAGCCCCTGGTCCATACATCTCCTTTGAATTTACCTCCTTTCAATGCATGCACTCTCACGTTGGACATTCTGATCCTGGGAAAAAGACACATGCTCTCTGCTCTAGCTCTACCTCTCGTATTCTTACAGACTTACATCAGGCCTCCCCTCAGACTCTGCCAAAGGCAAATACAAGCCTCTCCTTTCAGAATATGCCCTCTCATCAGGTAATGTCCTGGTAAACCGCTTCTACACCATTTGCAAAGCCGTCATATCGTTCCTAAAATGGGGAGTCCGGAATTGAATTCAATACTTCAGATGTGGCTTATCCAGAGTTTTATACAGCTGCAATATAACTTACTGACTTCTCAACTCAGTGTCAAGACTAATAAAGCAAGCATGTCACCACACCTTCTTTACCATCCTATCAAACCTGCGTAGTCAATTTCAGGGAGCAATAGATCCCCCTGTGATTATCATTGTAAAACATCTGTCATTAATGATGTACAGTCCCTTTACATTTGACCTCCCGCAATGCAACACTTCACATTTGGCTAGATTAATCTCCATCTGCATTTCACTAACAATATCTGCAACTGATCTGTATCCAAATATATTCTACACTATCAACAACACCAACAATCTTTGTGTCATTTGTGAATTTACTAAACAACCTGTCTACATTTTCATCCAGGTCAATTCAATTCCATTCAAAGTAATTGTAATGGGTGGAACCATATGCCGTTCACAACCACCGACATTGAGCTGGGGTTTATAGAGACATAGAGAACCTACGGCACAATGCAGGCCCTTTGGCCCACAAAGCTGTGCCAAACATGCATTTACCTTAGTAATTACCTAGGGTTACCCATAGGCCTCTACTTTTCTAAGCTCCATATACCTATCCAGGAGTCTCTTAAAAGACCCTATCGCATCTGCCTCCACTGCCGTTGCTGGCAGCCCATTCCAGGCACTCATTACTCTCTGTGTAAAAAACTTACCCCGACATCTAAAGTCATTTGAATTAAATTTGTCATTTAAAGTAAAATTGGATAGGTTTATGGACAGGAAAGGAATGGAGGGTTATGGGCTGAGTACAGGTCGGTGGGACTAGGTGGGATTAAGCATTCGGCACGTACTAGAAGGGCCAAGATGGCCTGTTTCCGTGCTGTAATTGTTATATGGTTATATGGTTATATCTCCTCTGTACCTACTTCCAAGCACCTTAAAACTCTGCCCTCTCGTGTTAGCCATTTCAGCCCTGGGAAAAAGCCTCTGGCTATCCACATGATCAATGCCTCACATCATCTTATACACCTCTATCAGGTCCCCTCTCATCCTCTGTCACTCCAAGGAGAAAAGGCCAAGTTCACTCAACCTGTTTTCATAAGGCATGCTCCCCAATCCAGGCAACAACCTTGTAAATCTCCTCTGTACCCTTTCTATGGTTTCCATATCCTTCCTGTAGTGAGGTGACCAGAACTGAGCACAGTACTCCAAGTGGGATCTGACCAGGGTCCTACAACATTACCTCTTGGCTCCTAAACTCAATCCTGCGATTAATGAAGGCCAATGCACTGTATGCCTTCTTGACCACAGAGTCAACCTGCGCAGCAGCTTTTAACGTCTTATGGACCCCAAGATTCCTCTGATCCTCCACACTGCCAAGAGCTATTTTAAGAAGCTGTGTCTGACATGATGAAGAAATGCTGTGAAGGCTTTTTATTTATATATGCGCATTATGCCATTTTATTTACAAAAACCTACTATTCAACTGTACATGAACGCTCATGAATACAGCATTGTTCGGAAGCAAAAGACAGTACCAACAATCATGCACAATACAAGGCATATATAACACATATAAGATGGCAGTAACATACAGTTGGCATGTGGCCAAGTGGTTAAAGCATTGGTCTAGTGATCGGAAGGTTGCTAGTTCGAGCATCAGCTAAGGCAGTGCGTTGTGTCCTTGAGCAAGGCACTTAACCATACATTGCTCTGCGACGACACCGGTGCCAAGCTGTATCAGCCCTTGCCCTTCCCTTGGACAACATCAGTGGCATGGAGAGGGGAGACATGCAGCATGGGCAACTGCCGGTCTCCCATACAACCCTGCCCAGGCCTGCACCCTGGAAACTTTCCAAGGCACAAATACATGGTCTCTCGAGACTAACCGATACCTATTATTATAACATACAGTCGCACACGAAAAATATAGTCCAAGACCCTGAGTCCATGAATGGAGTTTGAGTCAAACACAATACGGCTTGTCTTCTGCTGAGCAAACACTACAGAAAAAGTACCGAGTCCAGTTTGGATGCCACGCCACACTAGATCCCTGTAGAACACCAATAGTCATGGAATTCCAGCAACTATGACCCTCTATCCTCTCTGAGCTAGCCAATTCTGAATCCACACAGCTGTCGCTATGGATCCATATTGCTGAAGGGCTCTGAGAATTTTAGTTGGAGATTGAACCTCCAGTATGACACTATTTGGGTGTTTAATGGAATTATAGTATATAGCCAATATAAATTTTAACAGCAGCCATTCTCCAGACCTGAATGTAGAATGTAGATTGAATTTAAAACTCTGCTCTGAACTATGACCTTCCATTTTTACCACAGAAGCCAGCATATGCATTCATGCAGCCTGGAGTCGGTGGGAATTAACATTCATTTCGGGTGTCTGGGGTGTGGGTGCAAAGAGGGACATGTTTGAAAACTATATGCAATTCAAAGGAAGCATTGTAGATACATTGTACCTATAAAATTGTCCTGCTGTTACCTTTGATCTTTAGCATATAAACACGTCATGTAACATTGAGTTGAACAGGCCTCTTCTTCCAAGAATGTCTCAATAGGGTGGCTGTTGCTCATTTTTGTTGAATAAAACACTTCTATATCCATCAGCTTCAGTGTCCTTTTTCACAATACAACAACACACTGATGTCAAACCAGATTAAACCGTCATTGAGATTATTATCTGTCCTCTCAGTGGGCAACCAAAGAGTCATAGCATTGTATGCCAGAATACTTTTCTGATATGGAGCCAAAATCATTTTCTTATTTGTTGGATACCATTTTGAACCCACGTTGAAATGTTTAACACTCCAATAACAAATGAATCTCGAAGGTTAAACATTTGAACAATGAACTTCCATTGGACACAGTGAAGATTGTTAGTTGAATAAAATATTCCAACACTATCCGTAAACAAGGATGACAGCTGTCAAGGAAAAAGTGTTGGACAGAACAGCCAATTGTTATTCTAGAAATATTTACGCATAAAATTTTAGACAACCTGATTCAGCCGACTGAGCTTTGGTTTAAAAATTGATCAAAAAGGGATTCAACAATATGACACTCCAATCTGAGTGTGAGGTGTGTATCCTATATAAACTCTTGGCTGTGAAAAGAGTCCCATAACCTGCACCAAGATGACATATTAATGGATTTGTTACCATAACAGTGAAAGGAATTTCACAAGAATGTATATACACTTGCTATTAATGCTGTGCAGTTGAATTTAAACCTGTATGTTTAAAGAGTCTATTTTTAAAAAAGGATTGAGTTGCTCAGGTGGTTTACTTGGATAGCTTGCTTCAATAAATATTTTAATAAAGCTGATGAATAGCTCAAAAACATCACTTGTTTGTTATTCTGAACACATTGCCTCTGATGTTTCAACTATACTAGAACCGTCGAGACCTAGATTTGCTTTGAAGCTAAATGTAGTTTCAAACTCGATTGCCAGTTGTAGAATGAAAAAGATAAAAATGCCCCCTGTAAATTTAAATTCATGTAAACGATGAATACTAGTTTGTGTTCAATGCAGCTTGGGAACTTATATTTTGCAGCATCACTGATGCAATCAAGGGTTTGTTGCCCCCCCCCCCATGTCTGTCAGGATCGCCAAATGAGCACATAAGGTGATCAGTCTGGTGTTTGAGAAGCAGCCAATCAGTGATCAGGATTGACTGGCAAGAAGAAATTAAAGTAAGGTAAGGTAGGGTAAGGGCAAGTGGAGTGGCCAATGTTGGAATGGACAGTGTTAGAGTAGTTATTTGAGGCTTTACCTCTTTCCATGCTTCAGCACAGACAGGATTGTGTGAGACAAGCCGAGAAAACTGTAGGGAGATTTTTTCCTCCATTTATTTATTGTCTTTCATCTTTATATTTGCATAGTTAGAACAGTAGGAATGCCAGGCAGAATAGTCCTCTTACAGGCTGTGGGAAGGCAGGGAGACCTCCAGTGCCCCTGACGATTAAAGCTATGAGAAATACAGCTTCTAACAATCCATGTTAAGGAGCTGGAGCTGGAACTGGATGAACTGTGGATCATTCGGGAGGCTGAGGGGCTGATAGCCAGGACATAGAGAGTAGTTATGCCTAAGGTGTAGAACACAGGAAACTTGGTAACAGTCAGGAAGGGGAAAGGGGTTAACCAACCAGTGCAGAGTGCCCCTGAGGCCTTCCCCACCAACTACAGGGGTACCACTTTGAATGCTGTTGGGGAGGATGACCTAGCAGAGAAAAGTCACAGCAGTCTGGTCTCTAGCACAGTGTCTGGCTCTGTGACTCACAGAAGAGATGAGCTGTGGTGATAGGGGATTCGTTAGTTAAGGGAACAGAAAGGAAGTTCTGGGAACGAGAATGAGATTCATGGATGGTATGTTGCCTCTTGGGTGCCAGAGTCCGAGACATCTCCGATCGAGTCATCGGCATTCTTAAGTGGGAGTGTGGACAGTGCAAGGTTGTGGTCCATGCAGGTACCAATGACGTGGTAGGAAGAGTGATGATATTCTGCAAAGTGAGTTCATGTAGTTAGATGCAAAGTGAAAGGCTGGGACCTCAGGGTTGTGGTATCAGGATTGCTAGCCATGCCGTGAGCTAATGAGGGCAGAAGTAGGAAGAACATACAGCTTATCATGTGGCTAAGGAGTTGGTGTAGGAGGGAGTGCATAAGATTTTTGGATCATTGGCCTCTCTTCCAGGGAAGATGGGATCTGTATAGAAGAGAGAGTTAGCGCCTGAACTGGAAGGGAACTAATATCCCAGAGGATAAGTTTGTTAATGCTGCACAATGGGCTTTAAACTAGAGTTGCAGGGGGGTGGGAACCAGAGTGCCAGAACAGTTAGTGGAGAGGCTGTGGAGGCAGATGTTGGTAAGATCTCAGACAAAGTAAGGAATTAAAAGGTTGATCATGGCACGACCAATGTTCAGAGTTGTGTTTATTTCAATGCAAGAAGCATCATCAGAAAAGCGGATGAGCTCAGGGCATGGATCAACACATGGAATTGTACTGTAGTCATTAGTGAGGCTTGGTCACAGGAGGACAGGACTGGCAGCTCAATATTCTGTGTGTCTGGGTAGTCTTGTTTTGTCTGGTGGATTTGGAGCTCCTTTCCGGGGAACCTGCTAAGATGGTAGCGTGATATTAATACGCAGCAGCCTCTTCGGACTCTGGATTTGGGGATTACCAATCGTTATGTGGATTTTCTGGTGTATTCTGTTTTGTCATGTGCTTTTGTGATATCATTCTGGAGAACGTTGTCTCATTTTTTAACTGCATTGCATTTGTGGTTTTTAAATGACAATAAACTGAAACTGAACTGAACTGAATGTAAGAAATGCAAGACCACACTTAATAAAGAAATCAGGAGGGCTGAGAAAAAGAGTTCCCTAGCAGACAAGGTGCAGGAGAATCCAAAGGGATTCTACAGATATGTTAAGAGCAAAAGGATAGCAAGGGACAAAATTGGTCCTCTGGAAGATCAGAATGGTAATCCATGCATGGAGACACAAGAGATCGGTGAGATCTTAAATGAAATTTTTGCATCTATATTTACTCAGGAGATGGAGAGAGTTTATAAAAATGAGGCAAAATATCAGTGAGGCATACAGATTACAGAGGAGGAGGTGTTTACTGTCTTGAAGCAAATTAAAGTGAATAAGTTCCCAGGGCCTGACAAGGTGTCCCACCAGACCCTACAGGTACAAGTACAGAAGTTGCAGGGGCACTGGAAGATATATTTAATCATCCTTAGTGGCAGGTGAGATACCAGAGGATTGGAGGATAGCTAATGGAGTTCCACGGTTTAAGAAAGGCTCTAAAAATAAACCAGGAAATGATAGGCTGGTGAGCCTGACATCAGTAGTGGGAAAGCTATTGGAAGGTGTTCTAAGGGACTGGATATATTAGTATTTGGATAGACATGGTTTTATTAGGGTTGTTCAGCATTGCTTAGTGCGTGGTAGGTCATATCTAACCACTCTCTGGCTTCCCCCACATAGCCAATGTCCAATCCAACTTACAACCTCACCTTGAAAGCAGAGTGACTGAACCTTCTTAACTAGCCTCCCACACAGGATCTTATCAATACATCTGAATACTGTCCTGGTTTTTTTTTTGATTCAAGCATCAACTATTTCATTTGCAGAGAAATGGAACAATGTGCAGACATCAGCAATCATCTCCAACGTGGATCTCAATACAGAAGAAAGGTATTGACAAAGCAGTTAATGAATTTTGAGCCTGAGGAATTCTGGTGATGATGTCATGAAACTGGGGTAAGTGACCCTAAACTATCATAATCATTTTCTTTTCTGTGAGATATGATTCTGACCATTAACTTTCACGCTAATACTCTTTGACGTCATTTTACCAGGGCACTTTGTCATATGCTGCCTTGATGTTAAGAACATACAACAAAAGATAATCCTTTCTATCCTGTAGAATACTGTGCTGTCAGCAACAATGGGTCTCTCCTTCAGGGGAACAAAATGTACCCAGGGATCATGGAGCAGGGGTCTATTGCACTGCTGTGACGGTATGTTTCTATTAGTAAGATTATATCAGTCTACTGCTTGGATCTCAGAACTGAAACACTGACTGGTTCTGATGCTGCCTGCACTGTTGAGAGTTTCCAGTATTTCTAGTTTAATTTCAGGTTATCAATATCTTCATGTTTTGTTTGTATTTTCATTCACTATTTCTCAATCAAACTAATGGCACAATTCCTCCAATTTAAGAATAAATGTCTAAATGTTAGAACATAGAAAATCCACAGCACATTACAGGCCCTTTGGCCCACAATGCTATGCTGACCATGTAGCCTACTCTAGAAGCTGCCTAGAATTTCCCTACCACATAGCCCTCTATTTTTTTAAGCTCCATGTACCTATCTAAGAGTCTCTTGAAAGACCCTATTGTATCCGCCTCCACCACCTTCACTGGCTGTGCATTCCACACACCCACCACCCTCTGTGTGAAAAACTTACCCCTGACGTCCCCCTTATACCTACTTCCAAGCACCTTAAGAATATGCCCCCTTGTGTTAACTGTTCTAGCCCTGCAAAATAGTCTCTGGCTATGTTGTGATGATAACTTTACAAAGTCAGATCCATAGCAAGGTAATGGGATGGTATCTTCTATGTCTAAATTTAATGCCTAATCAATGTCTTGTGAAGAGAATGATTTTATTCTTTTTTTTTTACTTTAACACAGTAGCTATTACACAATTGAGCGGCTTCCTGGGACATTTTAGAGGGTACTTAAGAGTTAATCACAATGCTGTTGCCCTAGAGTTATAGGGGTTACTGAGTGAGGAAGGCAGGATCTCTTCTGCAAGCTCATTAGAGGAGAGACACAGGAGATTGCAGATATTGGAATTTAGAGCAAAGAATAGGATGCTGGAGAAACTCAGTAGGTCAGGAGGACTATGGAGGAAAATGGATCATTGACAGTTTGGGTCTCAATAGAAAGATAGAGGGAAGAGGTGAGGGAAAGAGATAGGTGAATCTGGGTGAAAAAGGCAGTTGGGGGGTGACGAGTAGAAATAGAAATAAAATTTTGGAGATGATAGGCGGAGGTGAAAAAAGGCTAAAGATGTTGGAATCTAATAAGTGGACTATGAAATCAAGTGAGGGAGGTGGTGAGAGCAGATGGGAACAGTGGGGGAGGTGAACCGGTGGGAGGAATGTGTGGGTGATAGGCAGATGGAGTTGTTTTGTGGTTATAAATTTTAATAACTAGATTATTTTTAAAATTTCCGATCTAATTTTGTGGGCCATTCTTTGATAGAGATGATCATGTTTAATAAGAAGAAAAATAAAACTGATACATGTGTTAAAGAGGTCTTGCAGATTCCTCCCACAGTGTTTTGCAAATGTGGATAGATGTAGAAAACAAGCTGTTTTCTGAATTCATAAAAGCTTGTTAAGGTTTACTTGGGGTTTTATTTTCTATCATAAGCAAAGCATGGAATCATAGACATGAAAGGACAAGAACATGCCATGAAGAGGGAAATGTTTGTTATGTTGCCTCAGCAACCAGCAGAACTGTTAAAGTTGACTCCTCAAGAAAGCCAGTGGTTTCTCTCTCAGTTGAGAAGAAGCTTTGCTATTTAAATCAGTAATAAAATATTTTTGTTTTATCTATGTAGAGGTACATCATGTGCGCCACCCAATTACAGGCGTAACCAATTAACCTACTGAGCTGAACGCCTCTGGAATGTGGGAGGACGCTGAAGGAACTGGGGAGACCCATGTGGTCATAGGAAGAACTGCGGACGGCGGCAGAATTGAACCCGGGTCACCGTCATTGTCATAGCACTACACTAACTGCTTTGCTGTCATACCACCCATAAAGGTGTGAAATAATGAATAACGTAATTATTCGAAGTTTGGTGACTGCCATTGTAACAGATGGTCCAGCGCAGAATTAAGGCATCATAGCTGCTGCCAAGATACTGGGTACTTACTCACATGATTTCACACCAGCTGGACATGCTAACTTGTTGAACAGTTCGGAGGTGAAATAGTCACTGCAAAGTAGCATTCATGTAGTCAATGGCATGTTACACAGTGAGGAAAGCCTTAACATCACAAAGCAGGATAGACTTTGTTAGCAGTTTGAGGAGATTTGATATGTCACCGAAGGCTATTAAATTTGTACAGATGTACTGAGCAGGATATTTTGACTCATTACATCTCAGCCTTGTAGGGAGGTGCCAATATGCAGGGATAAAAGATTCTACAAAAGGATACAGACTCAGCCAGCTCCATCACAGACACAAGCCCCCTACCACTGAAGACGCCTTGAAAAGAACATGCCTCGTGAAAACAGCACCCTCACCATCCGGGAACTCCCTCTTCTCATTACTACCATCAGGGAGAAGGTACAGGAGCCTGAAGACGCACACTCGTTTTAGGAACAGCTTCTTCCCCTCCACTATGAAATCAAGAACTCATGAACACTCTCTCACTATTCCTCTTTTTCACTCTTTATTTATTCTAACTTACTGTAGTTTTTTATGTGTTGTACTGTATGGCTGCCACAAAAACAACATGTCAATGACGGTAAATCTGATTCTGAAGTCACGTAAAACCACATGTTCACTTTGCCACCGCTCTCTGACAAGGGAAAATGAGATGGAGCCAGTTCTCGCTGGACAGGGAATGTTAGTCTATTTTTTTCATTCAAAGAATGAAGGCAGACCTTCCAGAGTTTCAAATATTTCTTGTTTTAACAGCCAATCTCATGCTGACAACCACAGTCTTCAGTTAGTATGCAACATATCACCAATTTTAGTGAAGGCAGCTAGACTCAAAAAAGAGTCATTTGTCCCAAGCTGTCAGCTGATCAACGCCTCCATCCATTAATGGACCCCACCGCCCTGCACACCCACAACATCCAAATCAGCTGTCTTATCCACAGCAACACAGCACCCTTCATCCCACATCATCCTCTCATGTACTGCCACTTTACTTGTACCTACTGTTTTATAGGATTGCCTTTATATTTATGTTGTTTTCTTATGTTGCATTGGATCCAATCAATGGATCTCCTTTACACTCACAGACTGAAGAATGACAATAATCAATCCTGAATCCTGAGCCGCAGGGCGTTCATACATGATCCCTGTGGAGTTTAATTCGAAGTATTCCTCTCAATATATCCTGGTCATCTAACACCTTTTTACAGAGAGCCGTTCTTCCCTCCTTCTATCCATTCTCCTTGCAGCCTGTGCTGCTCTGTCTGCCTCTGCTCTTTCTCCCTCTTGTGCTGCTGCAATGGGGAATGCCTGCAAATGGAGAGCAACTAGTCTGTGAAAAATTCCTGAGGTAGAGTATACGTTCTTTCAGCACCCTCTACAAGGGCCACAGTCTTGTCATGATTTGGAGTTTTGCATGCCTCGATGTCCCAGAGAGCTGTGTTGGCTGGAGTCAGGACTTTAGGTTTTGGCTCTTGGTAGGGTGTCCCATACCAAACAGGTCAAAGGGAAGAGGTCCGCCAGTGCTCCAAGTTCGGGGATTCAGCTCAGAACTAGCAACCTTGATTGGTGAAACAAAACTGTTACAGAAACAGCATTGATGAACCCTTCTATATCTGCGTGGCCAAGGACAGACAGAGATGGAAGACCTTCAGGGCTGCCTTAAACATCAGCAGTGTAGCAGGCAGTAGCAGATCTTTCAGCACCTGGCACACTATTCTTTCAAACATCAGGGAATAAACTGAACCTCAGTTGACACCATATGCTTGCAAATCTCTAGTAGTGATGGAAATCATTCAGGAACTGAAATGTGGGTAATTGATAGTATCTTAAATCACACTGTTGGAGATTCGTGTCTGCTGCTGTAAAAAAGTGCAAAGTTAGGGCATCAGCCTACTTGTTGAATTCTGTAAATGCTGTGCCTATACTGTCATAACTTAACTCCTTTGCATTTTTCTGGGAGTAAGGTGTGTTTGTGACATCCGAAGCAACTCATACCGCAGATCTAAACACTTGCCCAGTGCCTCTTTGGAACCAGTTCATCTTTCTGGTGTTCAGAAACTTGCAATACAGCCTGGAGTTTGCACCTTATGAGTTAAATATTTTGAAGAAGGAACCATTTCTAAGATCTTATTTACAAATAATACCAGAGAAAGAAGCAACAAAAAGAGAATGGCTCCCTTCAGGAAATATGCTGACTAGCAACCTTTCAGTCAGCACATCTTGCTAGTCTGTAATTCAAGTTGGAGATTCCTCTGGGACCAGCTGGAACTACTTCTGCTAATCTTTTCCTCTTTTTCTTCCGTTTGTCTCTCGTTCCCTCTGCAGCCAGGCAATGATCCAGGTTTCTGCCATTCCATCGGGCTGCCTAAACTTTCTGGTGCCTCTCTGCAATTTAAATGAACAACTATCATCCAAGAAGGAGCCAGCTTGTGTAACATAATTACTTAAACTGTCAAATAAAAACCTGTTAACATAGGAGTAATTAAGAAGTTTAGTCCAGATTGATTCCAGGATCTTCACGTGTATTCTGCTATAGTAATTAATAATCTATGGTTCTTTCTTGCTTTTGCTACAGCAATAAATAAAAGGGACAGAAGAGATGATCAGAGTATGTCTTAGATATATCATCCTTAAGTTTCTAATGATCAGAGAAGTTATTAACAAAGAACAATTTTGAGGTGTATGGGGTGCCCAGGGGTAGCACCTCCAGTGACTGGGCTTATCATGACCAATTAGGGGCAGTCCTTTGGCCTCCACTAGACACTCAGTTCTCACCTGTGGCTCCAAACAGCTGATCGCGTGCAACAGCAGCCTCACCCCAGTACACTTCTTTGACAGGCAGACTAAACCAGGCGAGGGTATGGCCAGTGATGTTGTGCGGGTGGAACTGGACTCTCTGACGGTGGTGTCTGAAAAGAGGATGCTGTCCAAGTTGCATGCCATCTTGGACAATGTTTCCCATCCACTCCATAATGTACTGGTTAGGCACAGGAGTACATTCAGCCAGAGACTCATTCCACCGAGATGTAACACTGAGCGTCATAGGAAGTCATTCCTGCCTGTGGCCATCAAACTTTACAACTCCTCCCTCGGAGTGTCAGACACCCTGAGCCAATAGGCTGGTCCTGGACTAATTTCCACTTGGCATTATTTGCTTATTATTATTTAATTATTTATTGTTTCATATTGCTATATTTCTACACTATTCTTGGTTGACTGTAACGAAACCCAATTTCCCTTGGGATCAATAAAGTATGTCTGGCTGTCTGGGTAGCCGGTGGGCCTCATACACTGGTGAGATAGAGACATGCTTTTCCTAGCAAGGAAAAACCGGCCCCAGTGGACTGGGCAGATGAGATATACAGTGACATCCAATGACGAGCAAGGCAGTACAGCAATGTGCCTTGGAGAGCGAAGGACACGACGAGGCTCATAGAATCATAGAAATCTACAGCACATTACAGGCCCCTCGACCCACAGTGTTGTGTGGACAATGTAACCTATTCTAGAAACTGCCTAAAATTGCCCTACTGGATAGCTGGTTTATTTTCTGAGCTCCATGTACCTATCTAACAGTCTCTTAAAAGACCCCATTATATCCACCGCTACCACCTTCGCTGGCATTCCACACACTCACCACTCTCTGTGTAAAAAACTTACCTCTGACATTCCCCTTGTACCTACTTCCAAGCACCTGAAAACTATGCCCCCTCATGTTAGCCATTTCCACCCTGGGAAAAAGCCGCTGGTTATTCACACAATCAATGCCTCTCATCACTTTATACACCTCTATCAGGTCACCTCCCATCCTTCATTGCTCCAAGGAGAAAAGGCCAAGTTCACTCAACCTATTCTCATAAGGCATGCTCCCCAATCCTTGTAAATCTCCTCTGCACTCTCTCTATAGTATCCACATCCTTATTGCAGTGAGGTGACCAGAAATAAACACAGTGCTCCAAATGGGGTCTAATTAAGGCCTTATAAAGCTTTAACATCACCTCACGCCTCTTGAACTTAATCCCATGGTTGATATAGGCCAAATCACCATACGCCTTCTTAGCAACACTTGTTAACCTGCGCAGCAGCTTTGAGTGTCCTATGGACACGGACCACAAGATCTCATTGATCCTCCGCACTGCCAAGAGTCTTACCATTAATATTATATTTTGTCTTCAGATTTGACCTACCGAAAGACACAACTTCACACTTATTTGGGGTGAACTCCATCTGCCACTTCTTAGCCCAGTTCTGCATCCTATCAATGTCCCGCTGTGTCCTCTGACAACACTCTAGACCAGTGGTTCCCAACCTTTTTTTGGCCATGCCCCACCTAATCACCTCTAAAATCCTGATGCCGCCTGTGGTGATATATAATTCTTATTATTCAAAAAGTGAACTCCTATTCACCTGGAGGAAGCCTAAAAGACCATTAACTTGGTTTAAACAAGCTTCCAAAGAACATGGCATTGATGAAAGAGAAAAATAAAAGAACCAAAGGACTGTTAAAGTTCTGAGGAAGAAATTACTAAGAAATTGTAAAAAAAGAACATTAAGTGATATTAAAATAATAACAATAATAAATAAATAAAACAATGCCGATTCGTTTCTACAGCATACAAAGACAGATACACCGTTTAAAAGAGATGACGCAATGTACACACCTTCACACCACCAAGAACCGAAAGCTACTGCAAAAAGCAGCATTGACGCGACCTCATACGAGTTTCTTACGCATTTGGACTTGTTCATTTGTTCCTTCCTACATCAGTCAATTCACTAATTTAATTATGAAAGCCATTTGATGGTTGTAATGATGGTGATACACTATATATACAGTACATACGCAATTACACATGTACATACACACAAGTATTTTTATGTATGCATTCTGTATATACACATATGTATTAACTCGCACACACACTCATACTCACACAGACTTACTAGAAAAAGTTCACTGCTAATAACTCATTCTGGAATTGCCCCCCTTAAAAATCAAATTACCCCCCTGTGGGGCGTACCCCCCACGTTGGGAACCACTGCTCTAGACTATCTACACCACCCCCAAATTTTATGTCACCAGCAAAGTTATTAACCCACCCTTCTACTTTCTCATCCAGCTCATTTATAAAACTCACAAAGAGTGGTCCCAGAACAGATCCCTGCAGAAGACCACTGGTCACTGTCCTCCGTGCAGAATATGAACCATCTACAACCACTCTTTGCCTTCAGTGGGCAAGCTAATTCTGGATCCACAAAGCAAGGTCTTCTAGGATCCCATGCCTTCTTACCTTCTGAATGAGTCTTGCATGGGGAAGCTTATCAAATGCCTTACTGAATCCATTTACTCTACTTCTACTGCTCTACCTTCATAAATGTGTTTTGTTACCTCCTCAAAGAATTCAATGGGCTTGTAAGGTACAACCTGCCCTTGACAAAGCTATGCTGACTATCCCTAATCAGACTATGTCTCTCTAAATGCTCATAAATCCTGCCTCTCAGGATCTTGTCCGACAACCTGCACATCACTGAAGAAGGAATTACTGGTCTATAATTTCCTGAGTTATCTCTACTCCCCTTCTTGAAAAAGGGAACAATGTTTGCAATCTTCCAATCCTCTGGTACTCCTCCCGTCCCTATTGATAATACAAAGATCATCGCCAGAGGCTCAGCAATCTCCTCCCTTGCTTCCGAAAGTAGCCTGGTTAATATCTCTTCCAGTCCTGGTGACTTAACTAATTTAATACCTTTCAGCAGCTCCAGCACATCCTCTTTCTTAACATCTATACACTCAAGCGTTTCAGTCCACTGTAAGGCATCCCCACAATTTCCAAGGTCCTTCTCATTGGTGAATACTGAGGCAAAGTATTCATTAAGTACCTCCTCCACCTCCTCCGACTCCATGCACATGTTTCTTTTCTTTTTCAATATTTTTAATTAATTTCTACATAGAAGAATACAGAGTACAAGAATATATATTATAAGTCAAAAAACATGTTTCCACTATCGCATCTGACTGGTCCTATTCTCACTCAGCTCATCCTCTTGCTCTTCAAATACTTGTAGAATGCCTTGGGGTTTTCCTTAATCCTGTTCTCCAAGGCCTTCTCATGGCTCCTTCTGGCTCTCCTGATTTCTTGAACTTTTCATAAGCATTTTTTTCTTCTTCACTAGATTTTCTACATCCTTTGTATACCATGGTTCTTTTACCCTATCATCCTTTCCCTGCCTCAATGAAACATACCTATGCAGAATGCTATGCAAAAGCTCTATTGTGCATTTCCCTGAGAACATCTGCTCCAAATCCATGTTCCCAAGTTCCTACCTAATAGCATCAAATTTCCCCCTACTTCCTATAGACAATTTTCCCAAATTGTCTGCTCCTATCCCTCTCTAGCAGTATGCTAATAGAGATAGAGTTGTGATCATTAACTCCAAAACGCTCTCCCTCCGAGAGATCTGACACCTGACCAAGTTCATTTCCCAGTACCAGATCTCCAAAGTAGCTCAGAAGTCCTCACAGACATTCCTGCAACCGTGAAGATCCCAGTTGTTATGACTACACATACCACTGGACTGTCAGATGTGGCTAGCAACCTGCACATTTTTCATAAAATAATAAACACTTGCATTGGCTCAGTGGTGCAGTTAGTAGAGCTGCAGTCTCGCAGCTCAAGGGTCCAAACTTGACTGCACATCTGCCATGCATGGTTCTGTACATTCTCCCTGTGACTCAGTGGGTTTTCTGCAGATGCTCCAGTATGCCCACATCCCAGAGACATTGTAAATTGTTCCTCATGTGCAGATGAGTGGTGGAACCTAAGAGGGAGTTGATAGGAATGCAGGGCAAATTAATGAGACAGGGCAAGACTAGAGTAAAAAATGGATGCTTAATGTTAAGTGTGGACTTGGTAGACCAAAGATTATTTTTCTTCATTGAATCCCTCCATGACTTTAACATGCTGAAGTCACATCATTCTTACTGGGGAGATAAAATTCAGCTGATAAAATAAATCTGGAATAAAAACCCTGCAAGAGCAATAGTGACCAACAGCAGATTGTTCAAAGGTCAAAGTAAAATTTATTGTCAGAGGACACACGGCCCTGAGGTTCTTTCCTGCAGGCATACTTAGCAAATCTATGAAACAGGAACTGTACACTGTAAACTAACTTTGCAAATGCAGATATAAATAAAGAGCAATAAATAATGTGCTTGATATAACAATATAATAGAGTCCTTAAATGAGTGTAGTTATCCCCTTTTGTTCAAGGGCCTAATGGTTGAGGTGATAGGAGCTGCATGGCCTGGGTGGTGAGGATCTTTGATGATTCTTTTCTACAACAACATTTCCTATAGATGCGCTCAGTGGTTGGTGGGGGGGTTTTACCCATGATGTACTGGCCAAATCCACTCTCTTTTGTAGGATTTTCCACTCAAAAGCCTTGGTGTTCCCATACCAGGCAATAATTCAGCCAGTCAGCACACTTTCCACCACATACCTAGAAACGTTTGCCAAGGTTTTCGATGACATTCCAAACCTCCACAGAGTCCTGAGGAAGTAGAGACGCAGTCATGCTTTCTTCACAATAATATTTACATGATTGTTTCTCACTCAATGTCTTTTGGGAAGGAAAACATCTGTCCCAACATGGTCTGGCCAATGATCACAGCAATATGATTGATCTACTAATTACCCTATGAAATGTCCTGACAAACCTCCTGGCAAATGTCCTTTCAACTTATGGCAGAGTTGGCTGGGCAATAACATCTGATCTTGACAGCAGCACTCTCCTTCCGTGAATGAACAAGAAAGTAACTATAAATCCCAGCAGCCGGGAGACTCTCCTCTCCTATCAGGTTCATTCTTCTTCACCCTATCACCTCTCAGCTTCTCACTTCACCCCACCATTCTTCTAATGTCTCCCCTCCCACCCCACACAGCTACCTTCCCTCACACCTGCTTTCTGCAATCATTTACCTACCAGTTTGTACTCCGTCCCCTTTCTCCCTTTCCAGTCGCGATGTCAAGTCTCAGTCCAAAACTTCAACTGTTTATTCCCTTCCTTAGATGCTGCCTGACCTGCTGAGTTCCTCCAGCATTTTGTCTTTGTAGCCAGGATATGTTATTTCTTCTTTAATTGATATTCAATTCTTTTAAAAAGAAATAGCTGGTAGAAATTAGTCCTTCTTCTATTCCAGACAAAGATTTAAAATTTGCCATGAAACATAAATACCGTCAAATTTTTGTTCTTCACTTGGGCAGTGCTCAGTTTGGTCACTGGGACAGCACCAATGCTCTGGTCCACTCAAGCACACTGCATTTCCACAACTTTCTTATATACAGGACACCCTGCATAAGCAGAACTATTTCCCCTCCACAATAGCTAAACCTTGGGCTAATGCCTTTTCCAATATTCTCCACCACATCGATCACACTGCTTTTCACCCCTTCACATGGCTGCTGCACGGCCAAAATTCGGCACTGAAAACATTTCTGAGGCGGCAGCACATGGACTCAAACCATATACTTTAACTCATATAGTCTAACTTTATCCAGCAACTTTCTTCCATTGAATTTAATCAACACCGATAAGCGATCTGCTCTTACTCCACCACATCACCCTTTTAAACAATTAGCATCCACAACTTCTTCCCCAGTCAAGTTATTTTTAACTCAGTTTATGGATACATCTAGAGGCACTCCTGTGATTACTCTCCAAAGCCATTATTGTTCAACATAATTCCTTGATGCTACTTTCCTTCCTCCCACAGCTTTTAACACTAAAACTTTCTCACGTTGCTTACAATCTTTTCAAAACACTAAGAGTGCCCCATCTATTAAAGGTCTTGTTCCCACAATATCTCCTAATGCTGTTTTTCAAATCATTATTTAATCTAATCAGATTGATATCAGAAGCAGGTCAACCTTCAAAACTGTACAATATCTTTAACTCTTCCTTCCTTCTTTTATTTAAATCGTTTCTACCGCCTTCTTCACTGGACAATAAGCTACTATAATCTTCAATTGGCTGCTTATATTTCACTCCCTAGAAACCAGGTATTCGCCTTCCTCCATACAACTCCCATCACCTAATAACACCTTCTGTTTGCTACTTCTGTCTTCTTCATCACTTCCTGATATCTTTTACCTCACAATTCTTCAAGCTCAACAATGTCAATTATCCAAGCATTCTACCCAGCCTTTCCTTTAATAAGAGGCTGCACATGCCGGTACCATCCAATCTCCTCCCAGCTAATAGGGTTCATCGGTCACTCATCACAGATTCATCACCTGCAGCATATTTAACCCCAGGTCTCAGCCACATTCCTCATTCATTCATTGAACCAGCTTACCTCAACCAGATGATTCTAGCCTTCACTCCTCCTGCCTAAAGTTTACTTGTTGCCTGTTGTGCTTAGTGTTGGTTTTCTCTTGTATTGTGACCCCTCGTGCTTTGTTATTCTACAATCTATTGGTAAAGTATCATTTACTGTTAAATTACTCCACTGCTCTACTTTTGGGTCAAGCCTCCTCTGCATTTCCTGACAGGGTGAGTGAACCATTGATTGACCCAGCGGTGTAGACTTACATAAAGGACGCTGTCCACCAGCATGAGTACACGATCCAGCAGCAACAGGAACCTATTGATCATACTCATTCTACGTTCAACTCTGCACCAGTCAACCTCCTCCCCCAAGCTCCGACCCAAACACGTCAACGGGTCTCCAGCCTGATCCCACAACTTCCTGACCCAGTGCATCTTACACTCTGAGCTCCAGCCATTTCTGTATTCTATGGACTGGGCCAAGATTGCCTTCCTCGCTTCTATCTTGACCTGGGCCACCACCACTGTTTCAAAGATGTAAGATTCAAAGATTCAAAATGCATTTGTTATCAAAGAATGTATAAGTTAAACAACCTTGAGATTTGCTTGCTTACAGGCAGCCGCAAAGCAAAGAACTCGAAAGAACCCAATTTTTAAAAATAAGACCAACCCCTGGTTCTCACAGAGAAAGAGAACAAAAAAACAAATCATGCAACCAATAGAAGCGAGCAACAAGAACAGCATTCCAAACCAAATTAAGTCCTGAGATCCAAATCCCTGGAGCAGCCCCGAGTAGACCCAAAGCCTCAGTATTCAGTTCATCATATTAGCAGGGTAAATTGCCATGAAGTTCACAGATATGAAGTCCAGCAGCTTGGGGCCATGTCACAGCCTTAGCATTGTAGGGGAGCCCCCAGTCTATCTGGGCTGGTGTTTAATTTGTCCAAACCTCACACTAGGACTCGACCTCACTGCAGCAAATCACTTTGGGCCTAGATTTTGCTGCTGGATTTCTCCATATCAGTGCAGTGCACAGAACAATCCAACTTTGCTCAACACCCTACTTTCCAGTCTATCCAGGCCAGCATTTAAATTGTCCCGGGAATACCAGGGTCCTAATATGTTACCTGGTTTGATGCAAATCAGTTATCACAACCCCATTGTCTTAACTTTTGGCTCTTACATATGCCATCTCTTAGTCTGTGGAGCAGCCTGGACTTTAACTTCAATTAACAAAACAACTGAAGGCTAATTGCGAGATATCTCCAGTTTAAGATAGTGCTGGTGAACCTCAGCAATGTCTGGCTGGTGTGCAATGGAACAAGGATAGCAACTAAGTACTTTGTTAACTACGCTTTTTCTGGCAAATGATCATCACAAGTAATAGTCTATGCTTTGGACTCGGAGGAAATTCAATGTGGCAGAACCAAGGCGAGGCGAGACAGCGGGCCCATCACTGAGAGTGTGGAAGAGCGTGGAAGGTTGGGCCCAGGCTGAATTGAAGCTGCGGGGTCCAGGCCCCAGAGTGAATCGGCACGAGATTTACAGGCCGAATGAAGGTGGTGAAGTCCGGTGTATTCATGCAGCACAACCAATTTTATCTGACAGACCTTTAAGTGCCGAGCCAGATCGAAAAGGTCAGGGTGTTGAGGCCCAAGGCGAGGTACAGGCTGGTTCAGATTGTTGCTCAACGAGGCAGAACCCGTTGTTCGGATGGAGAGATATGCACCAGGCCAGACTGAAAATTTCGCGGTGTCAGGGCCTGGGGTGAGGTACGAGCCAAATCATTTACTTAAGACGTTGAACTTTGGGACTCTCTTGCGGACTTCAGTTCAGAAACGCTATTTGCTTGTGGTTACTGTTTGCATGATGTTTTTTATTGCAGATTGGGAGTTTGACAAATTTTTTATGTTATTTTATTCTTTTATTTTTTATGGGCTTGATGTGGTTTTTATTATTATTATAATATTTTATTATATTTATTGTGAGACAGGCTTTGTATTTTTGCAAAAATGGGGTTTGTTCTTGGGTTTCTTTGTTTTGTGGCTTCCTGTAGGAAACAAATCTCATTATTGTATAATGAATACATTCTTTGATAATAAACGTACCTTGAACTTTGAAGCTTCCTGAATGTATTTACACTTACAATAAGAACTGAAGCCTAGTTCTTGGTTAAATTAATATCTGCTATATTCACATAACTCCAGGATACCCTCTAACGGAAGGCACATTTGAAACACTCGGCAGGACCCAGATCTTCACCAAACTGGATCTGTGGCTTGCATACAATTTGATCCACATTGGCCAGCAAGATGAATGGAAGATGGCATTCATAAACCCACTGGCCACTATGAGTACTTGCTGATGCCTTTGGACTCAGCAACAGTCCAGCCATTTTCCAAGCCTTCATTAACAATATCCTCCGAAATATGCTCAACAGGTATGCATTTGACTACCTTGATGACATCATCATCTTCTCCAAGAACCCCCAAGACCACATTTGTCACATCTGTTCAGTCTCCCAGCATCTCTTCAAGCCAACTGCACTGCAAGTTAGAGAAATCCAGCTCCACACCCCAGTCACGTCCCTCTGGCATTACGTCCTTTCACCCCAAGACATAACCATGGACACAGATAAAGGGCAGGCTATCATTTCACGGCCCAAATATGCACCCCCCAAACAGCTGCAGTGTTTCTCCCACCATTTCATCAGAAACCACAGCCAATCATCATCTCTCCCCTCACCTCCTTCATCACCTGACTCACGGATAATCTGGCCATGGACCACACTTTCCAAGAGACTGAGAGATACTTCCCCTCCGCTCACTTTCTCCAACATCTGTAACCCTGCAGACCTTCAGTGGTAGAGCGGGGGGTGCATCTTGACGCAAGCGACAGGGACAACATCTCCCAGAGAGGAGTGGACAGGAAGACTCTTCTTTGTGCCTTCTTCTCGTGCAAGTACAACACTGCACAGTGCCATTTTGGAGCAAGAGACAGGGAGCTTCCATCTTAGCTACCTCTAACCTTTCCACGTGGAAGAAGCGTCTACTCTGGACTGAGCCTTTCCATAATCCACACGCCTCCATTGCCACATGTATGTCACCCTTTGAAGTACTTCATGGCTACCAATCCCTGTTGATCCTCCTGGATGCCCCATCCACCAGAGTCCTGGATCACTGTTGCAGCAGTTCTTGGAGTAGGACACGGTGGACTATCCTAGCTGCCAACCAGATCAAAAGCCGTCTGCACCCAGCCAGACTATTCTGCCCTGGAGAACGTGTCTAGCTCTCCACCTGAGATCTGTCCCTGTACACCAATTTCCTCAAATTCTTGCCCCTGTTCATTGATCCCTTCAGGATCCCCCATCATATCAATCCAGTCCCTTACCATCTCCATCTGCCACCGTCCCTCAGGATCACACCTACCTTCCACGTGTCCTGCCTCAAGCCTGCTTTCTACGGAGCACCCAAACGGTCTGAGCCTGCGCCTCCAGAACGAGGATGTTGAAAGGTGCTCCAGCGTACACTGTCCACTAGTTGATGGGTTCACATTGCTATGGACGGGGTTTGCAGTACCTGGTTGACTGGGTAGGATGCTGTCCAGTTCCAATCTGGATCCATTGCTCATCAATGAGTTCCAGCAGACCCTTCCAGATCATTCTGGGCCATCAGGGACTAAGAATAGGGGAGTGGGATCCTGTCAGGCCTGCTCGTGCAAGCACCTCCCAGTTTCAACCCAGCTAATAGGACTCACCTGCTTATTTCTTATCTACAGTCCTTGTTCACTCATCGAAACAGCCGACCTCAACTATTTGCTTCTAGTTTCCCCTCTCCCTGAATAAAGTTTCCTTGTTCCCTGTTGTGTTGAGTTTCTGTTCTCCCTTGTGTTGTGGCCCTTCATAGCTTATTATTTTCTGGTCTATTAGTTAAGAATGGCTCACTGCTAAATTGTCTCCGCTGCTCTGCTTTTGGGTTAAGCCTTGTGTTTCAAGTGGACATCTAGCTCAGTAATTGTAGTGTAACTTGGACAGATTTAACAGTATTGAATACTGAGTGTTATAGTTTCTATAGCTTTGGGTGACTTGGATGAGTGCTTGCTTGACTTACAAAAAGTGTTTCATTGCTTGGTTTGTGAAGAAACAGTTGCTGTACGTACCCACAATCAGTGTCTGCTGTTTCACTTACTGAACCTGCTTTCATACAACACCCACATTAACAAAAATTCCAACATACTCTGGAACTCCACTCTCACCTATGTTAGGATTCAGATTAAATGAACAGTTCCGGGCATAATGACCCACATTACCACTGAACCGGGTAGTGTATGTTATATTCTGGTTTTGATTTCCTGCCTTGGCTCCACACTCTCTGTGCAGCAAGTTGGCACTGAAGCTTTCATATCTGCTTTAAACACTTTCTACGATCTCCAGTGTCGCGTTTCTCTTCATGTTCAGATCTCGGTTGTCTTATCCGCTAAATCACTCCAGCATCCCCCTGGATCCCTTATCCCCAATAGCCACATAGCCAGAGACCACCATGGACTGCCTCTTGAACAACTAAAAACTCTCTCTGCCTGTCCTTTCACGCATTAATGCCTTGTTTCGCATAATGCTTTTATCTTCACTGTCTTGTATACTTTATGCATAATTGATAGTCTGTGTTGCATGTCTGTGATTCTGCGCATCTGTAGAAGGAAGGATGAACATAGCCCAGCTTTACTTTGTTACTTTATTGAAAATACGTTTTGAAATTCAACGCCAATGACCAAGGACAATTTTTTACCCATGATGTTTAACTTGTGACAAGAATGGGTAACGTAAGAGCAGAAGCAAGTGGGAATCTGACTCTTCTTTAAAGATCAAATTATTTACCTCTGAGAGACAAATGAAACCCTTACAGTGAAAGAAATGACGGGCAATAATGATCTCATGTACATCTGGCATCACACGGTCAAGCCATCTTGCACAGCACAATTACCAGTACTTTTGAAAGGAAGTCCACTCATTCATATTTGCTCAGTTATGTGCTCCACCACCCCACCATTAAAGACTTACAACTTTACCGGCCACCTCTTTAAAGGAAATTGAGCAATCCCTGTGTTCTTAGGGGATGCGCTGGGTAGAAATTCAGATTCCAGAGCTACATGAAGCTTAAATAATATTGAAGTAACTTTATATTTTATGTTTTCGTTGACTTTCCATCTAAATTACCTCAATAATATTAAAGCCTCACAGAGCTCCTACATTCTTTGCAATACCTCTTCACTCCCTGCACCACCTGCTCACTCCAGTTTCTCCCGTGGATGTTGTTGTAATGTGAGTATTATGAAAAGTAAGTTAATACTAATCAGGAACTGCGGCGGGGTTTTTACTTCCAGTGTGTAGTTCCACCACCCATGCAGCACGAGGTACCTGAAAGCCTTTATATTGTAAATATCATTTGCCATCGCAGATAAAGATGTTCTTTTGGCCATTAAACTGTCGAAAGGTCCTTTTGTAAAGCAGAAGTTACCACAGATGTCACACCCCCTTTTGGGGATGCTTGATCCAAGCTGTCACTTATTCTGCTTATACAAGCTATTTTGAACTTTTATGTAGAGCCTTGATCAAGTCGAACAACAAAGCAATCAAATATCCGAGTAAAAAGCAATGTAAAGTAATCCTTCAGCTAATGCCATGAACTGAAATGTGATGGCTTTGCAGTAATCTGTTCTGTGCAGGTTTTGGTATCATTAACCTTCAATTCCAGGGAACTAGAAATACCTGACTTGAAAGCATTCTTAATAGATAAAGCATTAAAACATTAAATACCTGCCACAAATGTAACTTTCTTGCATTTATTAATTAATCTGAATTCAGGTTTTTCCTCTTTTGGATAATTCTAAAAGGCAAGAAGGTTTTCATGCTACGTTAGAGTTGTTATGAAATGACAAGTCTTCATTTGGAGTCTGTTCCACTTCACAATTTTTCCAATGAGAGCCCAAAGTAATGTTTGCATCATCCCAATTAAAATCAAAAGCCATCTTCATTACTTTTTTTCCAAGGGCAACCAATAAGCCAGTGTCAATCCACAACAAATGACGTTACCATGGAAACCTAAGCCGAGAAAAGGGCACAGGATGCATTGTGCCGCACATGGGCTCAGTAGATGACACGCGTTCTCGAAGAGCAGCAGCTTGTCGTGCAAGCCTCCATCATAAGTACCATCTGTATTTTTAGCTACTAATTGAAAATGTCACCATAGAGTCTTGTCCATTATTTAGTAGCAGCCTCCTGTTACAATTGATTTACTTTAAGACCAAGTGGCAAATTGAATTATGGTGTAGATTGCTGCAACTTTAAAATAAGCTGGGCCTTTTTGTCGCCTGTTTTAAAAGTTACACTCAATTATTGGTGTCCAACTACTAACATCTCAGCATAATAGTGAGTGTATTCCGCACATAATTCTGTTAGGTTAAGACTTGGAGATGGGCTTTCTTGCTAAAATAATTCATTCCTGTCGCATGGTCACAAGGATGTAACCAACACCTTGAAAACTTAATGTCAGAATAGTGGCATAGACCCACAGCCTTGGTCCTTCGAGGGAGACCAAGAAGAGAATCTTCTGAGCCACCTTGACAAACATAACAGTTGCTTCCTCAAATTTGGAAATATGACTGAAAAAAAAAACCTCGGGTTCTGATTATTTGGAAGTTGGAAGAGGAATAGAGAATCCTCCTTTTTTGGCTGAGATTTTACTGTTGTTATTCATGTTTCTGGCACTGAAAATTCACCTTCTTGGTTGGAATCAGTAATATGTGCAGCAAATGTAATTTTAGTACATACATACGCATCGTGTGATACAGGAAATACTAATACAATAAAGAGAAACTTAGTAAACAAACATGTTAACAATTGATCAAATGTAATAATGAATTATAAAGCAATTTTGGCAATAGAGCAAGAACATTTTTCAGTGTAAAACTGGACAACTCATTAAAAGGGAAATAAAGGAATACTATTTAGATTAAAATTGTATTCGTTAGATAATTGGAAACATGAGAAATTTTGCACATGCTGGAATACTATGCAACACACACAAAATGCTGGAGGAACTCAGCAGGTCAGGCAGCATCTATGGAAATGAATTAACAGTTGATATTTTGGGCAGAGACCCTTCTTTAGGGTGATTCTCTGGGTTCCCTCTTTCTTCCTTTTCTCCTTCGCTTCACTCTCCTTTTCCATCAGGTTCCTTCCTCTCCAGCCCTTTATCTTTCTCTCTTTCTTTTTGTATCTTTTTATTGATTTTAAACAAACGTAACTGAAACATGAATACAAAGAGCTTGAGAGTACATAATTAATAGGTTAAGGTATAAATACAAATAGATGATAATCCATATATAATAACCTTGCAAACTCATAGTGGTTTCAAAAAATGAAGAAAATAAAACCCCCCCCCCACAAAAAAAAAGAAAAAAAACCTAACCGACATGGGCCATTGCATTATATCCCTTTATGTTTCCTAACTCACCTGGGTTCGCCAATCACCTTTTAGCTATCCTCCTACCCCTTCCCCACACCTTTTTACTCTAGCATCTTCCCCCTTCCTTTCCCGCCCTGAAGAAGTGCCTCAGCTCAAAACATCGACAGTTCATTAATCTCCATAGACGCTGCCTGACCCGTGGAGTTCCTCCAGCATTTTGTGTGTGTTACAGTAAGATAATTAGCAGGTTTTGTATGGTGATATACGCAATGGTAGAAGTCCCAAAGTTTCTGCCAGCGGTTCACTATATTTTTAAGAATAAATTCTGACGTTTGACTACATAATATCCCATAGCGCAAGAAGACAAAATTAATTCATTTCTCAATAGTGGGTCTTTGATTTACTGCAGCAGTGAGGGTAGAGGGGAGGCTAGCTCCCATGATAGCTGAGACTACAAATCTCTGCAGTATTTTGCAGAGCTGTTGCCAAACCAAGCAATGATGCTTCTAGATAGAATGCTAAATATGGCACATCAATAAAAACTGGTCAGGATCAATGGAGACATGTAGAAATGGGAGGTGGATTTTAATCTGGATAAGTATGAGACCATGTTGGCTGATCAAGTATAAGGAGCAAGTATAGAGTAAATAGCAGGACCCTGAGAGATTTTAAAGAGTGATCTTGGGGTACACATCCATAGCAACAGAAGTTGACAGGGTGCTAAGAAGGGCATATGGCACGCTTGCACACATTGGTTGAGATATTGAGTATAAAAATTGGGAAGCCATGATACAGTTGTATAAAATTTCAGTTCAGTCATATTTGGAGTATTGTGTGCTGTTCTGGTCATTGCATTACAAGGAGGATGTGGAGAGAGTGTGGATTAGAGAGTACTGTATTACCTATAACTTTTATTGTTTTCCCTGAAGCATCAGAAGCTGAGGGGAGAACTGATAAAAGTATAAAAAATAAGGAGGCATGAATAAGAGAAGATCTGCAGATGCTGGAAATCCGAGCGACACACAGAAAATGCTGGAGGAACTCAGCAGGCCAGGCAGCATCTTTCGAAAAGAGTGCAGTCGATGTTTTAGGCCAAGACACTTCATCAGTCCTGCTGAAGGGTCTCAGCCCAAAACGTTGACTGTACTCTTTTCTATAGATGCTGTCTGGCCTGCTGAGTTCCTCCAGCAATTTGTGTGTGTTGCTGAGGCATTAATAAGCTAGACAGAGTACTTCCTTGGGGCATATGTCAAATGCGACAATTAAGAGGGATAAGTAGATGTGTGAGGCAAATTTTTTTTACAGTAAGTTGTAAATATCTAAAGCACATTACTGGGTGTTGGGGTGGGGGCAGATATAATAGTGACATTTCAGAGGCATTTAGGATTAAGTTTAATTTTGAGTAATGGTCAGCATGGTCATTGTGTGTTCCAGGGCCTGTTCCAGTGCTATACTATTTTATGTTTTATCTCATCAATCAAACATCTCTTTTCCACATCCTCTTGTTTGTGCTCTAAACTCACAATGCCTGCTTTCACCTCCTACCCAATCATTCAGAATCAGAATCAGGTTTATTATCACCAGCATGTGTCATGAAATTTGTTAACTTAGCAGCAGCAGCTCATTGCAATTCATAATATAGAAAAAGAAGGAAAAATAAGAATAATAATAAATAAATATATCGATTACAGTATATGTATACTGAATAGATTAAAAATTGTGCAAAAAACAGAAATAATAAATATTGAAAAATTGAGGTAGTCTTCACAGGTTCAGTGTCCATTTAGGAATCAGATGGCAGAGGGGAAGAAGCTGTTCCTGAATCGCTGAGTGTGTGCCTTCAGGCTTCTGTATCTCCTACCTGATGGTAACAGTGAGAAAGGGCATGCCCTGGGTGCTGGCGGTCCTTAATAATGGCCGCTATCTTTCTGGGACACTGCTCCTTGAAGAGGTCCTGGATACTTTATAGGCTAGTACTCAAGATGGAGCCAACTAAATAAATTTACAACCCTCTGCAGCTTCTTTCAGTCCTGTGCAGTAGTTTCCCCCAACCATACCAGATAGTGATGCAACCTGTCAGAATGCTCTCCACGGTACATCAATAGAAGTGTTGAAATACCAAATCTCTTCAAACTCCTGTTTATCCTCCACAAACCCGCCCCCATGCCTATCAACTGGCTATCAGTCCCTAATCCCACTTGGTTCAAACTAACATCCCCTGCTCCACTCCTCCCTCTCAACTCTTTATACAGGCTCTCTTCTCTCTACACGCTCGGTCCTGATGCAGGGCTTTGACCCAAAACATTGACCGTTCCTTCTCTCCCCCATTGGCCCATTGAGGTCCTGCAGCAGTTTGTTTTTCGCACTTCTTTTCACCAACTGCAGTCACTGTTCCTTTCACCAATTTGGAAATAAGCACGATTTCACTGAGAAGCTACCAATTGAATAGACTATTTCTTACATCCTTCATATACATGAGGAGTAAAAATCTTTACAGTACATCCTGAATCATGGGAAGTTCACAACTACAGATGCACTGGGCTGCCCACACCACTCTCTGCAGAGTCCTTGCGATTGAGGGAAGTACAGTTCCCATACCAGGCAGTGATGCAGCCAGTCAGGACGCTCTCAGTTGTGCCTCTGTAGAAAGTTCTTAGGATTTGGGGGTCCATATCAAACTCCTTCAACTGTCTAAGGTGAAAGAGATGCTGTTGTGCCTTTTTTACCACACAGCTGGTGTGTACAGACTACGTGAGGACATCGGTCATGTGGATGCCGAGGAACTTGAAGCTGTTTACTCTCTCAACCCCAGATCCATTGATGTCAATAGGGGTTAGCCCATCTCCATTCCTCCTGTAGTCCACAACCAGCTCCTTTGTTCTTGCGACATTGAGGGAGAGGTTTTTTTCTTGAGAGCACTGTGTCAAAGAGATGACTTCTCCCCTGTAGGTCACCTCGTTATTGTTTGAGATTAGTCCAATCAACATAGAGTTGTCAGCAAATTTAATTAGCAGATTAGAGCTGTGGGTGGTGACACAGTAGTGGGTAAGCAGGGAGTAAAGGAGGGGACAGTACAAGGCCCTGAGGGTCTCCTGTGTTGAGAGTCAGAGGGGTTAGAGGTGAGGGATCCCACTCTTGCCACCTGCCAGCAATCTGACAGGAAGTCCAGGATCTGGCTGCACAAGTCACGGTCAAGGCCAAGGCCAAGGTCTCTGAGCTTCCTATCAAGCCTGGATGGAACTACAGTGTTGAATGCTGAACTATAGTCCAAGAAGAGCATCCTTCTTCTCCAGATGTGTAAGGCCGGTATGTAGAACAGTGGCTATTGCGTCATCTGTCAATCGGTTGAATTGGAAGGTGAATTGTAGGGGGGCCAGTGTGGGTGGTAGCAAGTTGCAGATGTAATCCTTGACCAGCCTCTCAAAGCATTTGCTTATTACTGAGGTGAGTGTGACAGGATGCAGTCGTTCAGGCATGCTTCCTTGGTCTTTTTTGCTACAGGGATAATGGTGGATAATTTGAAGCAGGAGGGAACTCTTATACTGGGAGAGGGAGAGATTAAAAACACCAGAAATAACAGTTACGGTAAAAAGCAATGCGAATGCAATTTCTGAAGTAAGGATATGCATACTTAAGTGTGGAAATTGAGAAGTTGGCAATCATTTTTGTTCTTCTGTGGAGATGATATTTAGTAACCTTCTCTGCTCAGAAATCAGTGAACAGTCATCAATTTCAGCTACCTACAAACTACGCTCTTCTGAAATGTTAGGCAATAATTATCATTAAGAACATCTGGTCTGAAAGGAATAATTTTCAAAGTGTAGATTGTCAAAGTTGCCAAGTAAATTATTTTAGATTCAACACTTGCTTAGGGACCCTCTAGAGCTTGTCTAGAAGCAAATGGTACAAGAAAGTCCAATCACAAAGGCCAACGTGAGCTGTGCTGTTAGTTGCAAAATATAGGCCAATATTGTAGTGCCTTCTCTTCAAAGTCATGTCTTCCAGAATCCCAAGATTCAACTTCAAGGCAATGGCAAGTTTTCAGAATTCCCAGTGATGGAAACAGAACTTGAATTATTCAAACATAAATCAAAAGACTGGGATATTTTTCTGAAGTGATATTGAAATAATTTTCTTTCTACTAATGTTACATCTATAAACCAGTCAGAATGTAAAATAAAAATTGAAACTCCTCCTATTCAAGCATTATGAAATTCTTTGCTCTGTCTTTCAAATGCTCCTCCCACACTGCTAGCTTTCTGTATACTGAATTCTGAAACAAAACAATCCAGCCTGATAACTGATCCTTGTAAAATTCAGAGTTTCTGGACTCGTGTTAGAAAATTAGTTTCAGAAAGATCAACATTTGCACTAACTCTTAATTACCTGCAGCGGGCATATGGTGCTCAAAGCATGAGAAGATTTATGCTATCTACCAAACATAGATAAATTCCCAGCCTTTGCAGAATATATTAATTCATAATGTCTTCATACTCAGAATGCTATTGAATTACCATATAAGTAGCAACTCTTGAAATGATGTGATAAAATCTACATATAGCTGAGAACTTACTACTGAAATTCAGTCAGCTTTGCATCTCCTGAAACATTGCCACTGAAAGAAGAAAGAAAGAAACACTAACTTGTAAACATGAGGAAGTCTGCAGACGCTGGAAATCCAAGGCAACACACACAAAACGCTGGAGGAACTCAGCAGGTCAGGCAGCATCTATTGAAATGAATCGATAGTCAACGTTTCGGGCTGAGACTCTTCTTCAGGACTGCGAAGGAAGGGGGAAGACGCCAGAATAAAAATGTGGAGGGGAGGGGAAGGAGGCTAACTGGAAAGTGATAGGTGAAGCCAGGTGGCTGGAAAAAGTCAAGGGCTAGAGAAGCAGGAATCTGATAGGAGAGTGGACCATAGGAGAAGGGGGACAAGAGCAGGGGGATGTAATAGTCAGGTGAGAAGAGGTTAGAGTAGGGAGTAGAAGACAATGTGGGAGGAGGAAAATGTGTTTATCGGAAAGGGAAATTGATATTTATGCCACCTGGTTGGAGGCTACCCAGACAGAATATAAGGCACTACTCCTCCACCCTGAGCGTGGCCTCGTCATAGCTTTATACAGCACCTGCCGAATCTCATTTAGGACATCAAAGAGGCCCTTACAATCAAAGAGATACTTGAAAACAGAATTCAATTGTTGAATCATAATATCCCAGTATGCTAATTCTTAGAGGAAGAGGTTTATTTATTAATTTAGCGATAAAGCCTGTACAGGCCCTTCTGGCCCAGGAAGTTGCACTACTCAGCAACCCACCTATTTCAACCCAGCCTAATCATGGGAGAATTTACAATGACCAAATTACTGACCAACCAGCACTGTGGGAGGAAACCAGGGCACCCAGAGGAAACCCACATGGTCATGGAGGAAATGTACAGATAGCACTCGAATTGAATTCCAAAATTCGCAACTCCCCGAGCTATAATAGTGTCATGGCAACCACTGCACTACCATCATGGCTTTTCATGCTCCATAAGCAAATGCTTAATGAGACTGAATTCATTTTCATTTTTAAGATCTTTTATTCTGCCTAACAAATTTGCTGAGGCTAAGTCACAATGACCTTAATTAATACATTAGATTTTTCCAATAGTTCAACTGTTTAATGAATTGATGATGTCATACATATAGCACGTTACTTTATTGTAACTGACATGGTGGGAGGGGGAAGATGTCTACCTTGCCCTGATTTTGAAATAATAAGTTGTTCAAGTTGCTAAGAACGCTGGAGATTAGAAGGATGATGGTGGAACTGTTAGGGAGTATTCTGGAATTACATGAATAGAACAGATATTAATTCAAAGAAGAACCAGTCTTCAGTTCGTGTAAATGTATGCAAATTCAGGAAGCTTGCAATTAGCCATTAGTTTTTTTGTTAATTGCATGTTGTAAATTTAAGTTTAAAGCACAGGCTGCTCCACAGACTAAGAGGTGGCATATGCAAGCTCCATACTTAAAGACAATAGGGTTGTATTGACTGACTTGCATCAAACTAGGCAACATGGCGAAGTTACTGACACAGTTGTGACTTGAGTGCGTAGTGTCTTGGTCAGATCAGCCATGATCAGTAGTATTAAAACTAATTGTACAACTTACTAAAGGTTCAAGCCAATGTTTTATCTTTATGCACTATATAAAAAATTCTTCACCTCTTTCAAAAGGTTCCACATTATCTCCCTTGTAAAGCAAGAAAGTTATCCATGACAAGCAGTGAAGAATCTAAAAGTTTATGAAAATAATGTTGCTGGAATGAATACCAACTGAGATCTGTCTTTCATTTCCTGAGTTTTACCATCTACTGGAGTTCATCATTAATATTACTCTTACATTTCTTTGTGGAGACTTCAAGCAATGACATTGTTTGGTAAGCGATCTTGATTGCTCCGATGACAATCTCCAACAGCTTTGGAAAGGAAAATCAGATTGCATCTTTCAACATGGAGTCCAAATCTTATTCAGTCTGACAGTACAGTGTCAAATGAACTAAAGCAAAATCCTTCCTTTACCACATCAAATATAAACATTCTATAATGGCTAGATACTGAAAGAGCCATTCAGCCATAATCCTGTGGATGGTAGCTTTGGACCATAGGCTCCCCAGCCAAACACATACATTAAGTATCCAAACCTGCAGTTCTTTCTGTACCAAGCATGACTGCTATTGCAACAATAAGTTATATATCCTGATGAAGGGTCACGATCCAAAACGTTGGCTCTTTATTCCTTTCCGTAGATGCTACCTGACTGACTGAGTTCCTCCAACAGTATGTGTGTGTTCCTGTGGATTTCCAGTATCTGTAGTCATTTATTTATTTAGATATACAGTACAGTCACAGACCCTTCTGGCCAATGAGTCTGCACCATCCAATTACACCTATGTGACTAATCAACCTACTGCCATGTGTATCTTTGAAACATGGAAAGAGACTAGAGCACCCAGAGGAAACCCAAGTGGTCATGGAGAGAATATACAAATTCCTTAAAGGCAATGGTGTAACTCAGGGGTCGGCAACCCGCGGCTCCGGAGCCGTATGCGACTCTTTCATCTCTGTGCTGAGGCTCCCCGTGGCTTTGGAAAATAAATGATGAGTATTTAATTAAAATGTATTTTATGTTAGTTTGTTAGTTTTTGAAATGTAATTCAAATTTTGAAGATTATGGTGATCTTGTACAATCTAAATAAAACGTTGTGGCAACACCATTTCCTGGCACATCCGAACCTGCTCACAATTAGCCACCATTCCGGCTAAGGGAGATAGCCTATGGGGGTTTGTGGGTACGTGTCTTTTGGAGCATCCGCGTCCACGGGGGACGGGTTGAGGGAGGCTTTAAAGCAAGGCTGTTTAGTTCGAATAAAGTTATCTTTGACTGCAGTTTACCGACTCCATGTCGTTATTTTAGCGCTGCATTTAGCACACCGCTACAACGTGTTTTTTATCGCTATTAATATACGTCACCACTGCCAATGTCTGACACCCGCCAGTGCACAATTTCTTTTAATTTTTCGATCCAAGGTAGGTTAACTATGGAGTAACCTTCAACCCAACGTCTTTTTTTCGGAGTTCAAAATGTTTTTGTTGCATGCAGAAATGTAATTTCGTTTTCTCTGCAGGAGTTCATCAATTTCATAAATGCAACACATTATAGTTTGTTTATACATAGCATAAAGGCAAAAAAAACATTGTATGCAGTGTTATTTCATTTTAAATCTCAAACGGGTTTTGTGGCTCCCAGTGTTTTCTTTTCTGTGGGAAATGGGTCCATATTGGATCTTTCAGTGGTAAAGGTTGCCGGCCCCTGGTGTAACTGAACCCAGAGCACTATGCTACTGCATCACTCATCTCTTGTGTTAACAATTTACATGTAGAAGGAAACAGTGGGGGTTCTTTCCTTGAGGACTTCATCAGCCTTCACCAAGCTGCCAGGCTAGTGGGACCACCAAAAAAAAAAGTGGCTGATATGAACTCTAATCAGAGGTGGTTCCAAAAGTTGAATACTAGAGAAGTGAAAGTAACTGCCCTTAATATCAAAGTGTCGTTTGACTATTTTACTCTAACAAAAGAAATTACATGAGCAAGTCAGAACAAGTCCAAATAAATCTGACAATTTAAGAGCAAAAATTGGATACGAAAAAACATCTCCTAATGGTATAGCAACATAGTACCTGGAACACTGTTCAGGTGCTTCATTTGCATAAGAAGGCCTAATCTTGAAGAAAATTACTTCACATTTAAAACTTTGACTGGATATAGTTTCTCATGCACTGGATGTCAGGCACTGAGCAGAATACTGATCCTGAAGTTAAACTTATAGACACAAAATGCTGGAGGAACTCAGCAGGCCAGGCAGTATTTAGGAAAAGAGTGAACAGTCAGAGTTTTGGGACCTGATGAAGGGTCACAGCCTGAAACATCGACTGTTAACTCTTTTCCATAATTGCCAACTGGCCTTGTGTGTATTACTTTGATTTCTAGCATCTGCAAATTTTCTCTTGTCTGAAATTACACTGTTGTCTTTGTGGAGACAGAGACTTCAGAAGCCCATCCTACTTAAACGTGAAGTAGATAGCCTGCAGTATGGTGTAACTGATCCAGTAATAAATGATAATGGGAAGAGATGGTGCCAGAGAAGGTTATCATCAACTAAGAATTTGCTTCTGTTAAAATATTAGCATGCTAGTGTAGAATTTATTATGGGGAAAATTGCATTAATTTCTTATTCAATTTGTCTGCTATTATGCTAGTCATAATGGAGAGAGAGCATTCACATTTCCGTTGCATTAGTGAGAGCTTAGTGCAGGAAAAGGTGAAAGCCCACCATGCCCTTTATATCTGACCAAACAACAAGGCATGCTTCCTCATTTTCCTGAGTCACAGTTGAACTTGTTCATTTTCAAAATGAGTGGAATATGACAAAAGTACGTAGAAAATTAGGAAGCTGTGCATTGTTTATTCGCAATATGGAAGTACCCTTCAGCAGGCTCTGCACCTCTATTTATTATAAAGGTTTATGTAGGAATATGCTTTTATTAAATTTCTATCATTGCCTGTTCTCTAAACAACACTAAAAGGTCAGAGCTGACATGGTAACTAAATGTCAGCCCCATACCATTTCAGTGACGTGATAGTCCTCCAGTGCACTGGTGATTAAATAGCAAATCGGTAAGCAGCCTTCTCAGTTTTACAATCACAATCCACTGTTACACCGGACAAATACTCGAGCTATGAAAATTCTCAGATCCATCCCATGGTATTTGATGGTGCTGGCAGGGATTTGATGTGTCTGGGTAAACGCTGGAATACGTCAATATTGCACATATTTCAAAGCGATGTGGTTGGCATGTTTACATATAGAACCATAGAATCTATGGCATAAAACAGGACAAATACGCAGACTGCTAGTACCAATGCAACAGCACCTCTACTTTCTTAGAAGTTCGGCATGTCAGCTAAAACTTTGACTGACTTTTATAGATGCCAGCCTGGTATGGAAAAACTAATGTCTACAGATACGTCGCAGGTAAAGCCTTCCCCACCATTGGGCTAGTCTACTGCCACAGGAAAACAGCATCCATTATCAAACGTCTCCACGATCCAGGCCAAGCTCTCTTCTCACTACAAGTGGTTCAGGAATCTTGGGTCCCACACCACCAGCTTCAGGAACATTTATTACTCTACAACTTTGGAAATGGTACGCGTAACTTCACTCACCTCAACTCTGAACGGATTGCAAAACCTACAGACTCACTTTGAAGGGCTCTTTACAATTCACGTTGTCAGTATTTTTTTGTATTTGCACAGTTTGTCTTTTGCACATTGATTGTTTGTCAATCTGTAGTTGCGTATAGATTTTCATAATTTTATTAATTTTCTTAGTTTTCCTGTAAATACTTTCAAGAAAATGAATCTGAAAGTTGTATATAGTGACATATATGTATTTTGATAATAAATTTACTTTGACTTTTGAGTGTCAGCATTAGGCATTCAAAAAATTCCCTCTCTTGCGATCCAATGCCAAGCTGATTTTCCCAATCCCCTTGCATATTGAAGTCCCCCATTACAGTGTCACATTACCCTTATTATATGCTGTGGTGAACTACATATACCTGTCTGGACACGCCCCCCCCCCCCCCCCCCCCGCTGACTGCTCCTGTGGCTCCTCCCACAGACCCCGGTATAAAGGCGATCAAGGCCTGAGCCCGGCCCTCAGTCTCCAGGATGTAGTATGGTGGTCAATTGCTGCTTGTTCTTTCTTCCAGCCAATAAAAGCCTATATCTCGTCTCACGTCTCCGAGAGGTATTGACGGTGCATCAATTTTATTGGCTGGAAGTTTTAAAACATGGAAAGTACTTTACATCCGGAAAAATTAGACTTGGACCCTCAGGCTCCAGAAGCAGCTCTTGCCTTTGAACTCTGGCTTGCATGCTTCCAATCATACTTGGAAGCGATTCCAGTGACTGAGCCTGCCACAATGTACAAAATACTATTATCCAGAGTAAGTCTGAAAGTATTCTCCCTTACCAGAGGCCTGCCGACCTACCAAGGGGCACTGGACACCCTCAAAAGACAGTACCTGCAGCTGGTGAACACTGTCTATGCAAGACATCGCTTAGCAACGCGGTGACAGCGACCCGATGAGTCGAGCACCAAGTTTCTCCGAGTCCTACAGACACTCGTGCGAGCTTGCGACTGCAGGGGACTGACGGCGGAACAACATGCAGAGCTGCTAGTATGAGACGCCTTCATTATGGAGATCAGGTCAGTGTACGTGCCCCAGCGGCTGCTGGAAAATGCTGATCTTACCTTACGCTCGGCGATCAAGACGGCTGACATGCTGGAGGCTGCTCTACACAACGTTGACGCTGTCCAGCCGTGTGATCCCCCGCTGGTTCCGTGGACACTGCAGACCCCGCCGCCGCTGGTTCCCGCAAGCGAATTCACCACCGCCGCTGCCAGTCGCGAGTCCACGAACTCCCTAAAACCAACCACAGCTGCTGCCAGTCGCAAGTCCGTGCAGCGTTACTTCTGCGGACTCAAAAAGCACCCCCAAAAACGCTGCCCAGCCCGAGAAGCTACCTGCTCCAGCTGCGGGAAGAAGGGTCATTTTGCCAAGGTCTGTAAGTCGGAACCACGAGCAGGGTTGGGTAGCGCTGCATGTGAGGCATGGGGGCCGACATCTTGGTCACCGCCATCTTGCCTGCCTGCCTCGTGCAAGGCATGGGGGCGGCCATCTTTGTCGGCGCCATCTCGCCCCACCCCCGACCCACCGGTGCTTACTGGGCACCAAGACGGCGATTCAACTCTGGCCTCCTTAACCCTCGACCAAAGCGCCCCACACCAGCTTGCAAGGTCAATGATGGACATCCTGGTGGAGGGAAACAGGACTAGCTACCTGTTTGACATGGGCAGCACTGAGAGATTTATTGACCCGGACACGGTGCAACGCTGTGGACTCGTGACACGGCCGGTAAGCCAGAGGGTCACCATGGCTTCTGGGTCACATTCCACAGACATCCAGGTGGGTTGTGTAGCGATATTGGTGGTGCAGGGCACAGAATATCGGAACTTTGCATTACTGGTCATGCCTCAACTGTTTGCCCCTGTGCTATTGGGGCTCGACTTCCAGAGCCACCTGAAAAGTGTGACAATGGAGTATGACGGGCCCTTCCCACCAACCACTGACAGGAATCCTCAGTTTTGTGGGACTTCGTCACATACCCCGCTACTGACCACACACACACACCGAACCACACGTCCCACCCAGCACCATGCCGACAGCTGCGCTACTGACATCACTTGCAACCTCTCCACCCTCGATCCCTCCCCCACCACTGTTCGCCAACCTGATCCCTGACTGTAAACCTGTGGCAACTAAAAGCAGGAGGTACAGTGCGGGGGACAGGGCCTTCATTCAGTCAGAGGTGCAGCGGCTGCTCAGGGAGGGAATCATTGAGCCAAGCACAAGTCCTTGGAGGTCCCAGGTGGTTGTTGTTCGGACCGGGCAGAAAAATAGGATGGTCGTGGACTATAGCCAGACCATCAATAGGTTCACACAGCTTGACACGTACCCCCTACCCCGCATCACGGATATGGTCAACCAGATAGCTCAGTACAAGGTGTACTCGACAATAGATCTGAAATCCGCTTATCACCAGCTCCCCATCCGCCCGGAGGACCGCCCCTACACTGCCTTCGAGGTGGGCGGCAGGCTCTATCACTTCCTGCGCGTCCCCTTCGGTGTCACAAATGGTGTCTCTGTCTTCCAGAGGGAAATGGACCGGATGGTGGACCAGTGCCAACTGGAGGCCTCATTTCCCTATCTGGATAACATCACCATTCGTGGTCGCGACTGGTCGGATCACAACGCCAACCTCCAATGATTTTTCCAAATGGCCAAAGCCCTGAACCTTACTTATAACAGGGACAAGCGTGTGTTCGGAACCACCCGACTCGCTATCCTTGGGTAGGTCGTGGAAAACAGAGTCATTGGCCCTGATCCCGACCGTATGTGCCACCTGTTAGAACTCCTTCTTCTCACCACTCTCAGAGCCCTCAGACGGTGCCTGGGCTTCTTTTCTTATTACGCCCAATGGGTCCCCCATTACGCAGACAAGGCCTGCCCCCTGGTCAAGTCCACCGCATTTCCCCTCTCTGCCGAGGCCTGCCCATCCTTCAGCCGCATTAAAGGGGACATTGCCAAAGCAACGATACAGGCAGTGGACGAGACCATTCCCTTCCAAGTAGAAAGTGATGCCTCCGACTTTGCGCTGGCTGCTACCCTCAACCAGGCAGGCAGGCCAGTAGCATTCTTTTCTCGTACCCTTCAAGGCTCTGAAAATCGGCACTCCGTGGTGGAGAAAGAAGCCCAGGCCATAGTGGAAGCTATTAGGCACAGGAGGCACTATCTCGCCGGCAAAAGGTTCACCTTGCTGACCGACCAGCGTTCAGTTGCGTTCATGTTCAGCAACCAACAGCGGGGCAAAATCAAAAATGATAAAATTTCGCAGTGGAGAATAGAACTCTCCACCTACAACTATGATATCCTGTACCGGCCTGGAAGGCTCAATGAGCCCCCTGATACCCTATCCCGGGGAACATGTACCAGTGCACAGCTCGACCTGCTATAGGCCTTCCATGCAGATCTTTGCCACACGGGGGTCACCCGATTTTACCATTTTGTGAAAGCCCGGAAACTGCCTTACTCCCTTGAGGAAATCAGGACGATGACCAGGGACTGCCAAGTCTGCGCTGAGTGCAAACCGCACTTCTACCGTCCTGAAAAGGCACAACTTATCAAGGCCACCCGCCCCTTTGAGTGACTGAGTGTTGACTTTAAGGGCCCCCTTCCCTCCACTGACCGCAATGTCTACTTCCTCAACATTATCGACGAGTACTCGCGGTCCCCCTTTGCCGTCCACTGCCACGTCCGTCATAAAAGCCCTGCGCCAACTGTTCGGATATCCCTGCTATATCCACAGTGATAGAGGGTCCTCCTTTATGAGTGACGAGCTGCGCCAGTACCTGCTGGCTAGGGGCATTGCTACTAGTCGGACCACGAGTTATAATCCCCAGGGAAATGGACAGGTGGAGAGGGAGAATGCTATAGTGTGGAAGGTCACACTTTTAGCCCTTAAGTCAAAAGGGTTGCCGGTCTCTCGATGGCAGGAGGTCCTCCCCGAGGCACTCCACTCTATCAGTTCCCTGTTATGTGCGTCCACCAATGCCACCCCTGACGAGCGCCTATTCTCTTTTCCCAGGAAGTCTGCCACTGGGACCACCCTACCGGCTTGGCTGATGTCCCCAGGGCCAGTGCTGCTCCGGAAACATGTGCGGAGTAATAAATACTCCCAGCTGGTCGAGGGGGTTCACCTTCTGCATGCGAACCCCCAGTATGCCTACGTGGTCTTACCTGATGGGCGGGAGGACACGGTCTCCGTCCGCGACCTGGCGCCCGCAGGAGCAGCAGACCACTACCCCAAACACTCCACGGTGACTATGAACCCCGTACCCGAGGTGACACCGCGCACACCGAGCCCTACACAGACTCCTCACGACACTCCTATACTAGGCGTCTCGCAGACGCATATACCAGGTACCTTGCACACACATGAGGGATCGCTGATGCCTAGTGGGCTGACACCTCCAGTCAGGCCGGAACCAGCACAACCTCCGTCTCCGGTGCAAGCACCACCGGCACCTGTGCAATCACAGCCAGTGCTACGTAGATCGCAGCGACAGACTCGACTGCCTGATAGACTTAACCTGTAAATATACTTGTAAGAAACTTCGCCACATGGGGACTCTCTTTTAAAACAAAGGGGGGGGTGAATGTGGTGAACTACATATACCTGTCTGGACATGCCCCCTCCCCCCCCCCCTGACTGCTCCTGTGGCTCCTCCCACAGACCCCGATATAAAGGCAATTGGAGACACAGCCCCGGCCTCAGTCTCCAGGATGTAGTGTGGTGGTCAATTGCTGCTTGTTCTTTCTTTCAGCCAATAAAAGCCTATATCTCGCCTCACGTCTCCGAGAGTAATTGATGGTGCATCACATGCCTTTTCCAGTTTTCTTTGGAAACTCAACCCTACATCTTGACTACTATTTGGAGGCCTATATATGATTTCCATAATGGTTTTTCCCCCTTGCAATTTCTTAATTCCACCCACAAAGATTCAACATTCTCTAACCCCAAGTCATCTCTTTCTAAAGATGTAATTCCACCTCTTACCAATAGAGCCACATCACCACCTATACCTTTCTGCCTGTCCTTTTGATACAAAATATATCCTTTGATGTTAAGTTCCTAACTGGGGCCTTCTTTCAGCCAGGACTCAGTGATGCTCACAACGTCATACCAACCAACCTGTAACTGTGCCATGAGTTTGTTCACCTTGTTCCAAATGCTACATGTGTTTAAATACAGAACCTTCAGTCCTGCATTCTTTGCCTTTTTGAATTTTGCCTCTGGGGTACAATTTAGCTCTATGCTCTGTCTGCATTTGTCCCCAGTCATTGGCTTGTCCTTCCTTACATTCATGTTACACCCATCATCTACTTGTAAACCTGCTGGCTCATCCTCAGCTCTGTCATACTGGTTCCCATCCCCCTGCCATATTAGTTTTAACCACTCCCAACAGCTCTAGTAAGCTTGCCTAAAAGAATATTAGTCCCCCCTCAGATTCAGGTACAACTCGTCCCTCTTGTACAGGCCTTAAGGGATGGGTTGCACATGAATCCGAGGGGCTGGATGATTTCCTTGGACTCATTCTCTTGAAGGCAGCCCACACGTCATCTTCAGATACTGAGACCAAAGGGTCGTTGAGAGATATGGGGGTGTACAATGGTTCCTCCCTGTTCTGGTGGTCAAAGCGGGCATTGAAGGCAGAGCAGGGTGCTAAGCCCATCTACCTTCAGACAGCTGACAGATCAAGGTTTATAATAGAGACTTCTAAATCATCCATTGTATGAAATAAACAAAATAATTCTGAGGTCTTTTATGTCTCCATTAGTTTACACCAGCAATTTTTGCACTGGCCATTGACAGGAATGAGTCATCTATAAGGTTAAATTAGTTCAGAGAGAGTGCAAATAATCTTGTGTATTCATCCTCTTGCACCTCTTTAAAATGGTAACACTTCCTTTGGTTGGCTCTTTAAACTTTACTTCTGAGGCTACATCCACACTGGACCGGATAATTTTGAAAATGCCGGTTTCACATAAAAACGATAGGCGTCCACACTATGCGTTTTTGAAAATATCTCTATCCACATTGAAACGGAGATTTTGGCGAATCTCCTCCTCCTGTGCATGCACAGGACACATCTACCGAAAACAAACGACGAGTTTGGTTTCGAATCTCACCGTAAGAGTGCACGTTTGTGTAGTTACAGACTAGAAAAACTTAAAACAACAGACAGCTGTTGGCTCTAGCGCAGGAGAACTTAAAACTAAAAAAAAACAAATACTGGAGCGTACAGCGGCAACCAACAGGGAGTTCACGGACAGATGGACCCGGCTGACAACGAACATTGAAAAACTGAGTAACTCTGTTGCATTAATAAAGCACCTTGTTAAATGTGTAAAACATGTCTGCATCAGTATTATCTTGTATTTCCATACAATGTTACATTAGGCTGTTACACATCTATTGTCAGAGAAGTACTTGCATAAATAGGTAAACCACCTTCATATGAGCAAGGACAGAAAACAGGGCAAAGTGTACAGTATACTTATTTATTCAGTAAGTTATGGGTCAAAGTATTTGGTGAGTATACTTCTAACTCTTCTGGCTTCAGTCTCATTGCCGTCTGTTCTGAAACTGTTAGGTTGTGTTCAAGAAAACAGTGAAATAGTGCACTGCCCTCTGACAGCATTTTCAAAAGTCTCCGATTACCCCGTCCAGACTGATCTGCCTGAGCAGCGTTTTCAAAAATACCCAGCCTGGAAAGTGTTTCTGAAAATCTCCGGTTTCAGGGGATGAAGGTACCATTTTAGTGTGGACAGAGCATAAAAACGAAGAGAAAAAGCTTCGGTTACGGATTAATCCGGCGTAGTGTGGACGTAGCCTGAGTTAGCCTTACTGCCAGAGCTGCTAACTAGATTGCGTTATATTTTCCAGATAGTTTGATGCCCAGAATTTATGTATCATGTAAACAAGAGATTCTGCAGATGCTGGAAATCCAGAGTAACACACATAAAATGAAACATTTTGTCTGTTTACATATCATGTACTAGTTTATAACTACTGCATTATTTTGTACTCAGTAAGTAATATATTTTTTTTATTTTAATCAAGGGTATTATGCAGGAATTTGTTTTCCTATCAAGGATTGTATTGTCATTTTCAAATACCAATGCTTTATTTAGATCTGAACTAGAATAAACATTTTGTGTGTGTTGCTTTGGATTTCCAGCATCTGCAGATTTCTCGTGTTTAGAATAATCAAATTAAAGGACATTTCTAACCGAGGAAATCATTGGGAGCCAAAACAGAAATGGAAGCATTAACTAGCTACAACATACTTAGATATTCTGCTCCTTCCAAACCAAATGCAATCTATCTAAAGCTGGGGCTCCCAACCTGGTGTCTATGGACCCTTTGCTTAATGATATTGGTCTATAACTTAAAAAAGGTGGGGAACTCCTGATCTGTATGTTCTTAGGACTGGGAAGTAAAACATAGGAATCAAGTTGGTGCATTGTCCTTGTGTGTTTGCCAATTGAAACTTTACAATGGACATAACTTTTGGACCATCTAGGAATGTTATAGCTTCCAATATTCTTGTAGCATTCCATGAAATTCAGTCTACCATTGCAGCTGTACAAAAACAGTGGATAGACTTACATGAGTACTGTTTATAGCTCTGGTAGCCATGGTAAAGGAAGAATGTGGCAGCAGTTGAAGGAATGCAGAGGGAATAACCAAATGTTGCCTGTAATGCAGAGCTAAAATTAAAAAGACAGCCCCTGATCAGCTGGATTTGTTGAGTGGACTCGGCCTTTTCTCCTTGGAGCAACAAAGGATGAGAGGTGACCTGACAGAAATGTATAAAATGATGAGAGGCCTTGATCGTGTGGATAGTCAGAGGTTTTTCCCCAGGACTGAAATGGCTAACATGAGAGGGCACAGTTTTAAGGTGCTTGGAAGTAGGTACAGAGGAGATGTCAAGAGTAAGTTTTTTTACACAGAGAGTAGTGAGTGCATGGAATGGGCTGCCAGCGATGGTGGTGACAGATACGATAGGGTCTTTTAAGAGACTCCTGGACAGGTACATGGAGGTTAGAAAAATAGAGGGCTATGGGTAACCCTAGGTAATTGCTAAAGGAAGTACATGTTCAGCACAGCTTTGTGGGCCAAAGGACCTGTATTGTGCTGTAAGTTTCCTATGGGTTTTCTTGTGCTATATGATTCTATGATTCCTTGAATTTTTGAAATAGAGAAGCATCTAGGAAGAGTGAAATCATGCTAATGCTTCATCATTGAAAGGTTCCCACAACCCTTGGACTCATTTTTAAGGACTCTTCATCTCAAATTTATCACTTATTTATTTACTATTAGTATTTCTTTCTTTTAGTATTTGCACAGTTTGTTGTCTTTTGCACACTGGTTCAATGCCCAGTTGGTGAGGTCTTCCATGATTCTATTATGGTTATTATTCTATTATGGATTTATTATGCCCACAAGAAAATGAATCTCAGTGTTGTATATGGTGATGTATATGTACTTTGATAATATACTTACTTTGAACTTTGATACCAGATAATCTTTTTATATCCAGCAATTTAAATATACTATATACATCTATCTCTACCAGCTTTTACAAAATATGCACAGCAATTTAGAGCCTCTGCCTTCCTCTTCATTTACTTGTATTTCAGCAGTAATTGCTAATTATGACACAAATGAACCTAGCATGGAATAATTGCTGACCCTGGTAATGAGACAGCAGAATCAACAAAGTCAGCTAGCTATCGCTGTTAGTGTTCAAATTTCAAGATGTTGTCCAGCTAGCTCAACGTTTTATTTTAGTCTTGTAATGCCCTTCATTTCAAAACCTTTGGGTGGCAGGGTGGGGCTACCTCTCTATCAAAGGAGGTTAAGGTGTTCCTTCCCTCTGCTGGCCTTTAGGTCTCCCTCGAGCAAGGTGTAGCACCTGCTTAGCCCCCTCCCCCCCACTGATCAGGATCTTGTGATCCAGGGGAGCAGGTGGTGGATGGTCTTATGAGCAGCTTGTCCACATCACAAGTCCCGGTTATGCGACAACTGACACCAGGCAGGCAACCTCTGAAGAGTATTGGTAACGGCTGGGGTCACCCGTCTTGCAAAGACACTGCCTGCAAATAACAGTGGCAAACCATTAAGCAGAAAAAATTTGCCATGCTAAGACCGTGATCGCCAACATCACACAATGCAGCACATGATGATGATTTTTTAAAATGGCAGCTTGTTTAAAAAAAACAGAGAAACAGAATTAGCTCAATGAATTCCTTCAACAAATGGCATGAATTGTTCCGTTCATCCTGTGCAAATATGCTTCCATTTCTTCTGGTTTCGTATTTCATTGGGGAACTCCATGCTTATATTTTATACATATTGCAGGGCCCAGTTTCATTCTTTACTCCAATTCCACCAGCTCTTTTTTTTATGATATTCATTACTCCTACAATTCAGATGCATCATCTCTTGTGTTCATGGGCAAGTTATGTTCAGACACAGGCTTTTAAATGTCAAATCACATCATCTTCCTGATCACGCAGCGGTCTGCACAAATCATTTATTACTGGGTCACAGGAAGGTCCTGAAGTGCAGAAGCTGGGGTGCAAATTATCCAGCTCTAATCTCACAGGAGCCCTACTGCTACACTTACAGTCTTATTTATTTGTTACAACTCTCAATGGAAAGGCATGATTCAGTATTGACTCCAGATATAAGGCGTAAGCATAGCTTGATCGAAGGAAGAGAAGGAGACACATTTTCACATGCTTGCATGGGGAAGATATTCATTAATCATGAATTTTTAAAGACCCCTTTCAAACCATCTCACATGTGCACAAAGCCAAAATAGATTTTAACTTAAAGTACATTATTTATTAAGTTTTCCACGGAGAAAATTATTCATTTCTCACATCTTTAGCTGATGCAGATTAAAGAAACCTTGACTTTTGAGTGCTGATGTTTAATGTCTTGTTCTTGGCTTGAATTTCAGAAATATTCTTTTGCAAAATTTCAAAAATAGAACAAAATCTAAGAATTAGAAGAGACAAAATAGAGTTATTTCTGCTTTTCATTCAGTCTCCTTTTGCTCAGATTATTTATTGCTAGGTTGGGAGAAGGCTCTGAAATGCCAAAGGCAGTACAAATGAAGCAATTGAGGTTCTATTTATTAATCTCACGAGAGCACTTTTGATTGCATTTGAAGTAATTGGAATTTGTATCTCACGACAATATTTCAGAATGAAGTGTATGAGACAAGAGCATTAATGTTGTAAAACTGATGGTATTGTGCAAAAGAAAATCAAGCAGGCCGACACAGAACTGTGATCGTTTTGTTGTACTCGAGTGCCGGCTTCGATTAAGCTTCCATTCCATTAGAGTGACTATGTCTACACTGACAATACCACAAACCAATGGCTAGCCCCATCCCCTTCCCCATCTCTTTGGGAAGCGTGGGACAGGGCCGGGGGCCTGTCGCACATCCATTTTGCTGCTGTTGCTGTAACCCCAGAAGGGTGGGGCAGCGGTGAACTGCAGCACTTTGGAGGCATACCTGCTGCAAGGAGCGTCAAAGGATGACAGCAGGCTGGTGGTCTTCCCACACAAAGGTAAAAACTCATTAACTCTAGATGCACAGATACATTTCTGTGCGAACGTCTTAGGCACATATATATAGCTAGAGTGCCTAAGACTTTTGCACAGTACTGTAGTAATTTTATTCATTGTACTGTACTGCTGCCACGTATAAAACAATTTCATGATATGTTTGATTGATGATATATCTCATTCTGATATGCGTGTGGACCGAAACTGTGATGGGGGCAGGGAGAGGTGAATTATGGTTGGGAATAGGAGAAGGGAAAGGACGGCAGCAGAAAGCACCAGAGAGATATTCTGTAATGATTAATAAACCAACTGTTTGGAATCAAATGACCTTGCCCAGCACTTGTGGCTGGGTGTGTCTTCACCCTACCCACCCACCCCTCTTCCCTGGCTTTCCTTCTCTACCACCTGACCCATACCCCTCTTGTGGTGCCTCACCCTCGCCATTCCCAAAATCCTTTGCTCCCGCCATATTTACAAACTCGTTCTCCGAGTACTGTGTAATAGTCTAAGGCACCCTACTTATATATATATATATATATGTGCCTAAGACTTCTGCACAGTACAGCAATTAAATTTGAGGAGTTCCTCTGTACGTCTGCCACCATTTCTGGATTGCAGAATATGTTACACAACTGCAACAGAACGTATTACTTCATGGTAGGCCAGGGAAAACAAAACCAGAATGTATAAAGGATACTACCTATTCATAATGAGGTCATTGCAAACCCGAGACTTGTTATAAGTTTAGAGCAGGTGGCAGCCATGAAGGGAGTGACTGAACAGCCAAAAGACCCCTCCACGGACTAAAACCACCACTCCTTGCCCACACCACTCCACACCAGAATATGCGGATCCCATATCAGCCTCTACAGCAGTGGTTCCCAACCTTTTTTTGGCCATGCCCCACCTAATCACCTCTAAAATCCTGATGCCCCCTGTGGTGATATATAATTCTTATTATTCAAAAAGTGAACTCCTATTCACCTGGAGGAAGCCTAAAAGACCATTAACTTGGTTTAAACAAGCTTCCAAAGAACATGGCATTCATGAAAGAGAAAAATAAAAGAACCAAAGGACTGTTAAAGTTCTGAGGAAGAAATTACTAAGAAATTGTAAAAAAAAGAACATTAAGTGTTATTAAAATAATAATAATAATTAATAAATAAAACAATGCCGATTCGTTTCTACAGCATACAAAGACAGATACACCGTTTAAAAGAGATGACGCAATGTACACACCTGCACACCACCAAGAACCGAAAGCTACTGCAAAAAGCAGCATTGACGCGACCTCGTACGAGTTTCTTACGCATTTGGACTTGTTCATTCGTTCCTTCCTACATCAGTCAATTCATTAATTTAATTACGAAAGCCATTTGATGGTTGTAATGATGGTGATACACTATATATACAGTACATACGCAATTACACATGTACATACACAAGTATTTTTATGTATGCATACTGTATATACACATATGTATTAACTCGCACACACACTCATACTCACACAGACCTACTAGAAAAAAATCACTGTTAATAACTCATTCTGGAATTGCCCCCCTTAAAAATCAAATTACCCCCCACGTTGGGAATCACTGCTCTACAGCCACCTGAGAACCCACCAATAGGAGAACATCATACTTGACTCGAGAGATTGCCCAACTACTACAAGACAACAAGAGGCCTAGATCGAGTGGACAGTCAGAGGCAGGTTGGTACAACATCATGGGCCAAAGGGCCTGTACTGTGCTGATGAAATGCAAATAAAGAATGCATAGGACACAAACATTACACCTCATCTACATAGAATGTAAAACAGTACAACACAGTACAGGCAGAATTGATTTATGTTCTACATAGATGAGGTCATGTACTCTTGTCCTTGGGCAGCATTCTCTATTAGCATGTCACCATCTTCTTCTTCCCAAATCCCTTCTGCAGCTTGCCTCCGATGCTACCTATTCCTGTGCTATGTAGAATCTCATGCCCTTGTATAAGCCCAAAGTACAGCAACAGTTAGCTACTGCCAAGATAGTGGTCTCCAAAGGCCATGGAGGCCTTGCAGGGCTGCTTTGAGTTTACTGACTGGAATGTGCTTTATGAACCACATGGGGAGGGCATTAACAGATGTACTGATTGCATCACCGTCTACATCAGCTTGTGTGTGGACACTGTAATACCATCAAGGGCTGTTCCCTGCTTCCCTAACAATAAACCATGGGTCACCAGTGACGTGAAGGCTCTTCTCAACCACAAAAAGAGAGCCTTTCGATCAGGAGACAGAGGGCAATTGAAATGTGCAGAGGGAGGAGATCAAGGTGATTAAAGAGGGATACAGGAGAGTGCTGGAACAAGCTTGGGTAGGGTTGCACATGGGAAGTGTGGAGAACATCATTGGCTACAGCCTAGCTGTAGAGCCTCAGAATGCAGCCCTGAATGGGCTAATGAGTTAAACCAATTCTCCAATAGGTTTGACAATTGCCCTCCTGTTCACACCCACCTCAGCACACCAGTTCAAGTGCTGAGGCACCCAATGCTCCCTCAGCACTAATGCCTCCCCTCCTCCCCCCTCCAGTTCAACACGTGGATGAACAACATTGGCTACCACTGTCCACCTCCCCTCCTTGCCCTGCACCTACTACACACACATCCACATACCAACAGATATCATCCCGATCTTCACCTCCCCAGCATCCGCCTTCCAGCAACTCCCCAGTCACCAATGACTCACCTTCATGACTGAGCAGGTGAGAAGGGCTCTGGGAAGCTCTGATACAGCAAAGCACTGGGACCGGATGGTGTGAACCCCAAGGTCCTGAAGGAGTGTGCGGAGTAGGTGTGTGGAGTTCCCCAGCGCAGTTCAATCTGAGTCTCAGTCTGGAAAGGGTCCTGACTGTGTGGAGAACATCATGTGTGGTCCCAATACCCAAGAAAGGCCAGCCAGCTGCCCTGACCTCACGCATCATGAAGACCCTAGAGGGGCTGGTCTTAGCGTCCAACCCCTGGTCAGATCAGCCCTCAACCCCCTGCAGATTGCCTACCAGGAGAACATTGGAGTCAGCGATCCTGTCATCTACCTGCTGAACAGAGCCTACTCCCATTTGGATAAGCAGGGCAACACTGTGAGGACCATGTCTTTTGATTTCTCAAGTGCCTTCAATACCTTATGAAATCAGTAAGACAAAGGAGATGGTGATAGAATTTGGGAAGACTTAGCCTGCACTGCTTCCTGTTACTATTGACGGTGAAGACGTGGATGTGGTGAGGATCTACAAGTACATGGGGGGTATACCTGGATGGCAGAATTGAGTGGAGCACCAACACAGCAGCTGAGCACAAGAAGCTCCAGAGTGGCCTCTACTTCCTGAGGAGGCTGAGTTCCTTTGGAGTATGCAGGCCTCTCCTTCACATGTTCTACCAGTCTGTTGTCACCAGTATACCCTTCTATGCAGTGTTGTGCCGGGGGAATGGCATCAACACGGGTGATGTCATCAGCCTCAATAAACTGATTAGAAAGGTTGGCTCTGTTATAGGACTCAAACTGGACTCACTGGAGGCTGTGGTGGAACAGAGACCCTATGGAAAATCCTGGCAAACCTGGACAATGTTTCTCATCCTCTGCATGCCACCTTGGCTGAATGGGGAGCACTTTTAGTAATAGACTAAGACAACTGCATTGCTCCAAAGAGCGCTATATGAGGTCATTCTTACCCTCGGCCATTAAGCTCAATAATGAGTCAACCGATAGCCGGGGAAGTGATGACCCCCTCCTGTTTGAAGTAACTTATTTTTTATTCTTTCTTCCTTCTCTTCTAATATTTGTATATCTATTCACTTGCAATATTACTGTGACACTAATTTCCTTTGGGATCGTTAAATTATTTATGTATGTATGTATCTGTCTCTGTCAGTTGTTGAAATCCTTTCTGGAAGTGGATCCTTGTCTCCACCTTCCCCTGTGATAGTGGATGGTGTCATAATGATATATAACAGAATGCCGTTTAGCTGCAGACTTTGAACTTTGTAAACTCATCTGCTGCAAACAACGAACCACTGTCTGTCACAACCCCGTCCAGAACACCAGTGTGACAAGCTGAGGCTTCAGCTTGTGAAGGACAGCTGGAGATTAGGTCAAATTGCCGTAGTCTATTTCCAGGAAGATGGATAAATAATCAATTGTAAAGATAGATTTTTGGCATCAGCTTTGACAAGATCCACCTCCTCTGAGGTCTTTTGTTCACCTCATGTTCAAACACAAGGTTCTCCTATCGCAGCCACTGAAGAGCCCAAACTGTATCAGCCCCAGTTTGCCTGCCCCACTTATCATAAATGCATTTTTATGATGGGTCCCAAATTTGCAAATGTAAGTCAAGGCTATCTGTTTCTCACCTGAGGACCTGTTTTTATGCTGTGTAGGTCTACAACTCTATAGATACCTCTGATATGATTTGATCCAGATGCACTTTTCAGCAATCCTTGGATATAATTTAACGTTGTGAAAAGCTGGGGAAGGAATCTTGCTCCTAAAAGACGTATTTGCAGTGATGATTAAGAAAGATGATCTATCAATATTTGAAATCACACTCTCCATTGTGGCATTTGCTTCAGTGTACAGATCCTAAAATCATTGCAGCACAGAGATGACTTGGTTGAGTCATTCTATTTACATCACATAAATCTTGAAACTATTTCAAAACTGACCAGATGGAAAATCTGCACCCACTACTCCTGAAAAAGCACCAGCTGTGTATCGAGCATTGTTTTTTTCTGATCAAGACTGACAGAAAACCGTCTATCACTGCTAGACATTCTTTTTAATCTTGTGTTAGCATGGTGTTGGTGAAGATGGCAACTTGAATTAAGTTAAGGAGCATAACATTTGGACTGCATCTCACATAACTCGAATTTGTGTCCTCCTCTTGCATTTTGATAAACTAGCTGCAAAAAGCGCAAATAAGCGCTGTTGAGGTGTTGGGGTGGACAATAGTTCTTGATGGACTCTAGATTATGTTCCCTGGGGGCTTTCAATTGCTTGCATGGTGGGACTGATGCTTGTTGCTGGAATTTGTGGGGGGAGAGAAGGAGGGGGGAGGGTTAATGCTTTGCTGTTGCTTGTACATGGGAGGGGGAAATGGCTTTGGCGGTTCTAACGTTTTTCTGTCAGTCGTTCTTTGAGCTTTTTTCTCTCTGTTTCGTGGATGTCTGCAAAGAATAAGGATTTCAGGTTGTGGACTGTAGACATTCTCTGACGTTAAATTGATCCATTGAGGTGTAAACAGGGCCACACAGAAGAGTAGCAGTTAGTGTAACAGAGATCTGGGTTCAATTCCACCGCTGTCTGTAAGGAGTTTGCCCACTCTTCCCAGGGTATGTGGGCTTCCTCCTGGACCTCCGACATTCCAAAGATATAAGGGTTAGGAGGTTAATTGGTCACATGGGTGGTAATTGGGCAGGACAGCCCTTTGGGTCAAAAAGACCTGTTGCCATGCTGTATCTGGAAATAAATAAATAAATAGTATCTGACAACTATATACCCTCCAAGAACCAGAACAGATAGGGAAAAGGGTGGTTTCTTTTCCCCACAACTGGATGTGGTGGGAATGACACAAGCATCATTTTGTCATTCAGCTTGGACCATTTGGAGAACTTGAACAGAGAGTCATGTGGCTTCTGATCATAAGCATGCTTTGGCGTTTACTTAAATTTCTCAGTGAGCAACAGACACAAAATGCTGGAGGATCTCAGCATGTCAGGCTGCACCTATTGAGGGCAAGGCCGAGACCCTTCATCAGGACTGGAAGGAAGGGGGCAGAGGTCAGAATAAGAAGCTGGGAGCAGGGGAAGGATGACAAGCTGGAAGATGAGCTGAGGCCAAAGGTGGGTGGGGGGCTGGGGAAGAGGGGAGGAAGTAAGAAACTGGAGGGGGTGGTTGTTAAGTGGAAGAGACAAAGAGCTGAAGAAGGAATCTGATCAGAGAGGACAGTAGACCATGGAAGAAAGGGGAGGAGGAGGGACACAAGAGGGAGGGGATGGGCAGGTGAGGGGACGAGAAGGGGTAAGAGGGCAACCAGAATGTGGAATGGAAAAGGAGAGAAGGAGGGAGGGGGAGAAATTGTTGGAAGTTTGAAAAGTCGATGTTCATGCCACCAGGTTGGAGGCTACCCATGTGCAATATGGGGTGCTGAATTTGGCCTCATAATGGCAGTAGAGGTGGCATTGGATAAGCCTGTCAGAATGGGAATGGGAAGTCAGACTGAAGTGGGTAGCCATTGGCAGATCCTGCCTTTTGCAGAAGTCAGAGCAAAGCTTCATAATAGATTGGTCCCCAAATCTGCGTCGGGTCTCACTGACATAGAGAAGGCCACACCTGGATCATTAGATAGAACAAATGACCCCAGCCTGGTTTTACCCTCAGCTTGTACTCCTTTCCCTCCATCCACCCTCTTGTTCTGGCTTCTGCCTCTTTCCTTTCCAATCCTGATGAAGGGTCTTGGCCTGAAACATCAACTGTTTATTCCCCTCTATAGATGCTACCTGATCTGCTGAGTTCCTCCAGTATTTTGTGTGTGTTGCTCAATATTTCCAGCAACAGTTGAATCTCTTGTGCTTATTGATCTGAGTGAAACAGCACCGGCTGACAATTTTTCATCCAGTTTATAGCTAAACAAGGACAAATTTCTGCATCTGCCCTTATTGATATTTTTTCCTACAATATTTTCAATTTCTTGATAGGTACTGTTTAACAGGATGATACGCGGTTAAATTCTAATATCATTTTTAGAGGTAGCTATCGACTACAGGTTATGCTGAGAAATATATTTTTAGCTTCAGTGCAGCCCTGACAACAGAAACTGGGCCATAACAGCAATCCTTTGGATGAAAGATCTTGTCCTAGTTGTGTAAATGGAGAAGCTTGTCACAGATGAACAGTCACACAGTCCAAGCATCTCCTTCACTTCATTCCATTCAATGGCTTTGCTGTTCAAATACGTCTCTCAGTAATGGCCTCATTACTTGCCTTTGGGCCCCCAAACCCATTCTAACCTCCTCCTTTGCTGGGTAGGAAGTGGTGCCCAAAAGCTCCAGACACTTCTCTTGTTTGTGAGGGGGACAAGAGCGGGACCTGGACTGTGGCACCTTACCCCACTCTCTTCTCCCTTGCTGGCCCCTCCCTGTTCCAAACAAACAGAAGGCAAAATTGCGGAGAAATTTGGTCCCTCTGAGCATCACACAAGAGGTCACAGGTTTAAGGTGAGAGGAGGAAAGTTACAAGCTGTTGTACCTGTATAACTACATGTCAAATAAAATAAAATCACGCATATGGTAGGTGAGCTTTAATTGGTGTATTCACATTGGAGAGAGAGAGGGAGACAGATAGAGAGAAAGAGAGAGACAGAGACAGTGGCAGAGACAGAGACTGAAACACAAAGAGAGAAACAGAGTGAGAGAGACAGAGACGGAGTGAGACAGAGACAGAGAGAAACAGAGAGACAGACAGACAAAGACAGAGACGGAGTGAGACAGAGACAGAGAGACAGACAGAGAGGGAGAGAGATAGAGACAGAGACAGAGCGAGAGACAGAGGGACGGAGACAGACAGAGAGAAACAGAGAGACAGACAGACAAAGACAGAGACAGAGTGAGACAGAGACAGAGAGACAGACAAAGACAGAGACTGAGAGAGACAGACAGAGAGGTAAAGAAAGAGACAGAGACAGAGGGACAGAGACAGACAGAGAGAGAGACAGACAGACAAAGACAGAGACTGAGAGAGAGACAGAGAGACTGAGAGAGACAGACAGACAGAGGTAGAGAGAGAGACAGAGACAGAGAGAGAGAGACAGAGGGAGACAGAGACAGAGGGACAGAGACAGACAGAGAGAAACAGGGAGACAGACAGACAAAGACAGAGACTGAGAGAGACAGAGAGAGAGAGAGAGAGACAGAGACAGAGAGACTGAGAGAGACAGAGACAGAGAGACAGACAGAGAGAGAGAGACAGAGTGAGAGACAGAGTGCACAGATCAAGGCACATGCATAGACAAAAGATCAAAGTGCATAGGTAAGTTATCAGTCCATACAGCGTGCTAAGAGGAGTCATTGCTCTAAAAAAAATTGATCCATACTTTTCACAAGCTATAAGGTAAGAGAGTTCTTCCTGCTGCTGAACATATATTTAACTGTTTGATGTTAAGCAAGGGAGTTAGTTGGAACAATGAGTTCTAAGATGGTAAAGCTAAAGTCAAACCAGCCAAAGTCTCTGTTTGATGTTAGCCCTCTGCTCCTTGTGTTGGGAACCAGCTGTACATGTGTTAACGTCTTCACTAATATCCAACAAAGATCATGACATAAATATGCAGGCGTGCATAATGAACCATTCTGAAGTTAACATGGCGTCCCTAGGGCTGAAGAAGTGCTGCTAAAGAACTGAATTTTGCAGGCTTGTCTCTTTCTCGTTTCTTATTCCATGCTTAGCACAGGTGCACTTCCTGCAAAATTTTACTTAAAATCACTGCTTGTTTCATGACATTTCTGATCTTTCAGTTGCTTCACTGTCTGGTGAAAGGACCTATTTTCTGCCAGATATTGCTAGCACTACTTGTGCTCCTCTGAGAGGAAAACTGCATCTTATCAGCATTCTCTTCTGCATGCTCCAGCATAATTACTTGGTGATGTTACAGTCAAACATCTTCCTTCAACTGAAACTTTCATGTACCCTTTGAAAGTCATAAATACTTTGAACTTTGATATCTGAAGAAGCGTATACATTATGGATCATCCTTGGCAGTCATTTAGGTCAAATTCATACGCAGTCTGACTGCATTAAAAAGCATCACAGGAATGTGATAAAATTTAACCCCTCATAAAAAGGAATGAATAAATATCGTTTGAGCAATGATACAAGCATTCCTTTGGCTCAGTTGTTAATTCCTCACTTGCCAAGCTGACTCCAGCACAAGATTCAGTAATTACCTCATGTTGAAAGAACTGATGTCAAAGTTCAAGGAAAATTTGATAATCAAAGTATATAAAGTATATACATATGTCACCATATACTACCTTGAGGTTTACTTCCTTGCAGGCATTCACAGTGGAATTAATAACTACAATAGAATCAACAGAAAAATACACACTAAGACTGATAAGCAACCAATATGCTGAAGAAGACAAAATAATAAATAATCAGCTTTAGGTGCTGTTGGGGGGTGGGTGGGCTGACATACCAGGGAAAGCTGAAGTGACCAGGTCTCTGGCACAGGGTCCGGCTCTGTGGCTCGCTCGAAAGGGAGGGCATCGAAGAGGAATGCAGCAGTGATTGGGGATTTCATAGTCAGAGGAGCAGAAAGCAGGTTCTGTGGACATGAAAGAGACACCTGGATGGTATGTTGCTTCCCTGGTGCCAGGGTCAGGGATGTCTCAGATTGGGTCCATGGCATTGTAAAGGGGGATATGGAGGAATTGAGACAAGGGCTACCTGGTTTATGCCTCTTCCCACCCTGTTACTTGTAAAAATGCCACCCCCTTCTCTCAGTTCCTCCACCTCCACCACATCTGCTCTCATGATGAAGCTTTTCATTCCAGAGACAGTGTGATGTTCTCTTTCTTCAAAGAAAGTGGCTTCCCTTCTTCCACCATCAATGCTGCCCTCACCCGCACCTCTTACATTTCGTGCACATCTGCCCTCACCCCATCCTCCCGCCACCACACCAGGGATAGGGTTCCACTTGTCCTCACCTGCCACCCCTCCAGCCTTCGCAACCAGCACATAATTTTCCATAACTTCCACCATCTCCAACAGGATCCCACCACCAAGCACATCTTTCCACTTTTTGCTTTTCGCAGGCATCACTCCCTACATGACTCCCTTGTCTGTTTGCCCCTCCCCACTGATCACCCTCCTGGCACTTATCCTTGCAAGCGGAACAAGTGCCACAACTGCCCCTACACCTCCTCTCTCACTACCATTCAGGGCCCCAAACAGTCCTTCCAGGTGAGGCGACAATTCACCTGTGAGTTTGTTGGGGTCATAGACTGTGTCTGGTGCTTCCGGTGTGGCCTCCTGTATATCGGTGAGACCCGACGTAGATTGGGAGACCACTTCGCTGAGCTCCTATGCTCCATCTGCCAGAGAAAGTGGGATCTCCCAGTGGCCATCCGTTTTAATTCCACTTCCCATTCCCATCCTGACATGTCAGTCCATGGCCTCCTCTACTGCTGTGATGAGGCCACACTCAGGTTGGAGGAACAACAACTTTTATTCCATCTGGGTATCCTCCAACCTGATGGCATGAACATTGATTTTTCTAACTTCCAGTAATGCCCCCCCCCCCTTTCACCATTCCCCATTCCCCATTTCCCTCTTTCACCTTATCTCCTTACCTGCCCATCACCTCCCTCTGCTGCTTCTCCCCCTTCCCTTTCCTCCATGTCCTTCTGTCTGCTCCTATCAGATTCCCCCTTCTCCAACACTTTCTCACTTTCAGCATCAACTTCCCAGCTCTTTACTTCACCCTTCCCCCTCTTCTGGTTTCTCCTACCACCTTGTATTTCTTCCTCCTCTCACCCACTCTGACTTCTCATCTTTCTTTTTTCTCCAGTCCTGATGAAGGGCCTCAGCCCGAACGTCGACCGTTTACTCTTTTCCGCAGATGCTGCCTGGCCTGCTGAATTTCTCCAACATTCTGTGTGTGTTGCTCAGATTTCCTCTTGTGTGTGATTGACCCAGCAGAGTTTGCTTGCCCAAAGGAATAAGTTCAAAAGTTCAAAGTTCAGAATAAATTTATTATAAAAGTGCACGTCACCATACACAAGCCGGAGATTCATTTTCTTGTGGGTACACTCATTAAACACCATAGCCATAACAAATCAATAGAAGACCACACCCAACAGGGTGGACAACCAGGGCGCAAATAGATAAAGAAAGAAAAAAGAGTAATAAATAAATGTTGAGAACTTGAGATGAAAAGTCCTTAAAAGTGAGTTCATAGGTCATGGGAACAATTTAGTGATGGGGCAATTGAAGTTGAGTGAAGTTATCCCCTCTGATTCAAGAGCCTGATGGTTGAGGGGTAATAACTCAACCAATTCCTCGTGTCAATACAACAACCCCGCACCAGTCAATCTCTTCCCTCAGAGCCCTGAATTCTGGTGCCCAGACGCTTTGGCAGATCCCCATCTCGACACCTCAGTGCATCTTACACCTAAAACTCCAGCCACCTCTGCGTGTTATGGATTGAGCCAAGATTGTTTTTGTCATTTCTCTTGTAACTCAGCAAACTTTGACGTGGGCCTCCGCTAACTGCATCTATGAAACCATCATTTGCAATAAGTGAGTAATTCAGCTTTGAATGTAGAGAGAAACCAAAGCTCCCAGGAAACCTATATGGTCACAATGGAAGGACATACACACCCAAAGATTGAACTGTGCTTTGTCCAGCACCAAGTTTATGGTAAAACTCTCCCAAGTGTTAACAAGTTGTTCTGGAATTGAGGGTCTGTCCATGTGGTTAGAGGGAAGGAAAGGGGCTCATTTTGCTGTTGTCATTTTCTTGCTTGTGTTCATTTTTGTTGTGTTCTACATTTGACTGCTGAGCTTTGTGGGCATGCTATGTTAGTGCTGGAATTTGTGGTGAAACTTGCAGGCTGCCCTCGGCACACCCCAAAGTGTTTTGGTCGTTGACACTAATGAAGTATTCCCAGTAAGTTCTGATGTCTATGTGAGCAACAAGTCTGAATCTGACATCCTGAGCAACAGCCATTTAACAGTGCTCTTTGGAAGGAATGCAATCCCTAATATCAGTGAGTTTACTTTAATTGGCAGGTTAATAAACTGAATAAACCAATCTGCCCCTCTCCTCCCACTTATGGTTTTCATGAAAACAGGATGAAGTGAGGTAAGGTGACCTAACACGTGCAAAAGGTTGGTTGTTCATTTAAATATTTTAATTAAGTTGCACAGCTTAATTTAGGAGAGACTCCATCTGTTACCTCATCTGGCTGTTTCCTTGTCCTTGCGATGCCTAGCAGATGACAAGGGAACATTGAAACAAGAAGAGCTCACTTATCCTCAAGCCTATTCTATCACTCAGCAACATTATATTCTATTCTCTGACTTAACCCCACACAGACACATTCTTCTCATGCCCCTTTATACCCTCAGCTAACTGAAGTATATCAATTTAATGTTTAAAATTAATAACTAACTTTCATCCATTGCTGTTTGCAGAAGAATATTTCCAATGTCCCTTCTGTTTATTTAACCCTTGGAATCAGCAGTTGTTGAGGGACATGGTTTTAGCTAGGGTAGCTAAGACCTTCACACAGTACTATAGTAATTTTATGTCGTGCAAAAAAAAGCAAATTTCATGACATATGTGAATGATGATGAACTGAATTCCAATATGGGTTTCGATTATGGACTGAGAGTGGAAAGGGAGCAGAGGCAACGGAAATCATGATCGGGAAAGGGGGCAGAGGGAGGGGAGGGAGCAGGAAGCACCAGAGAAGTATTCTATAATGCTTAATAATTCAATTGTGTGGAAAGAAGTGACCTTGCCTGCTGTCTCAGGACTGGGTGTGTCTGCACCCATGCCACCTCCACCCCCCACCCAAGCTTGGCATTCCTCCTCTGCCACCTGTACCACACCCCTCCCTCAGCGCTCCACTCTCACCATTCACAACATCCTTTGCTCCCGCTGGATTTACAAAGTCACTCTCTGTTCCGTGTTAACAGATATCCTAGCTAGGACTTTTACACAATACTGTACATCTGCTCTATATCTGCTTTGGTTCCAATAAATTGTTTCCCAAGATATGTTGTCAAGAACATCTGACAGCCCTCTCAAATGTCTTATCCATAATATTGCTTCTATTCCCAGGACTCCATTCCTCTAGATACAAAGACTAGCATTTCAAAACCCGTCGTGATTATTTCCTGTACCTGTCCATGCCATTTCAATTATTATTTTACATGAACCCACGCTGATAATCTTTGAGTACCTGCCCATTATGTATTTTTTAAACCAATAGTCAGAGGAACTTTACAAAAGACCTGAAATTGATCAGAATCAGGTTTATTTGCACTGAGGTACTGTATGCCACGAAACAGAAGAGAGTCTGAGATGCTGGAAATCTTGAACACCACACACAAAATGCTTGAGGAGCACAGCAAATCAGGCAGCATCTATGGAGGGGAATGAACAGTTTCAGGGCCAGGATCCTTCATCAGGACTGGAATAAAAGGGGGCAGAGGCCAAAATAAGAAGATGGGGATGAGGGGGATAGGAGAGAAAGGAGTACAAGCAGGCTGGAGATTGGTGAATCTAGGTGAGGGGTAAGGTGGGTGGGGATGAAGTAAGAAGCTGGGAGATAATAGGTAGAAGAGGTAACAGGCTAATGAATAAGGAATATGATAGGACAGTGGACCATGGAAGCAAGAGAAGAAGGATGGACACCAAATGGACATGTGAAGAGAGAAAAGAGCAAGAGAGGAACCAGGATGGGGAATGGGAAAAGAGAGAAGGAAGGAGGGTGATGAAATTACCAGAAGTTAGAGAAATTGATGTTCATGCTGTCAGGTTTGAGGCTACTCAGACAGAACATGAGTTATTGATCCTCCAACCCGTGGATTCACTTCCAGGACTCTGAAGCTCATGTTCTTTGTTTAATCTGTTTCCCTATATATCATTTGCACAATTTGTCCTCTACACACATTGAATGTTTGTTGTGTGTCGTTTTTCATGGATTCTATTTCTTTGTTCTCCTGTGAATGCCTGCAAGAAAATTGATTTCAAGATCTATATATTTATTTTGAGTTTGGCCTCATTGTGGAAGTAGACGAGGCATCAGGCAAACGTATCAGAATGAAAATGGGTAATCGAATTGAAATAGGTGTCTCCCAGGAGATCCCACCTTTAGTGGCAGACAGAGCAAAGGTGCTTAACATTACACTGTCCACCGGCATTCTTTTGTTGCCTCTTCATAAAGTGCTATCCAAAAATAACCCTCTGCCAACTCAACAGAGGAGGGATGACTTAAAATTAAAATCCACAGAAAAACTACAAAAACTCATTAAAGATCCTGTTCACTGCAGAAGACAGAAGCAGATGACAAAACGATTATTGACTATAAGAAGGGTGCATGAAAAGTGACTGAGAAAAGACATTAAAATGAACAGAAATAATTTTACAATTAAACTTAGAAATAATGGATTGTCAGGAATTCCATTAATTGTTTAAAACAGATATTGGCAACACTGTACATGAAAGTAAGAAAAAGGCTGACAAATTATATTATATCCATATGTACCATAGTGGATAAGTTTATCATCACATACATTCTGAGATCAGTGACAGGGTTGCACCAAAATAATAATTTAAAACTCACAGCGTAGAGGGAAAAATTAAGAGTATGGCAGGGCACGTATCGTCCAGCTGACTTCCTCCAGAGGATTTTAAATGGAATAGAACAGAGCTTTGAAAATATCTTAAACATATTTTTTCAAAGCTTTCTGATCTAGAATCAGTTGCTTTTGATTAGCAAATTGCATGTTATAAATGAAAAAGGGAGGGCTGAATTCTTGAGGGACTGTAAGTGTCTTTTGGTAGTTATGGTAACATGGATCAACATGTCCAAAGCTCCTCGTCCCCAGTTCCATCCTATCAGTCTTTCTTCAAGATCTGCTGTTCTTCCTCAGTGGAATTCAACATTAGCTGAAGCCCACACAATGTGTTGCAAATATTTAGCTCAATTTCCTTGTTTACATTTTCTAAGTCATACCAAATAAAACCAAGCTCCGATATCCCTTTTGAATAGTCTTCTTAGCACATCTCACTGAAAGGGGCTGGCATGATAGTGTAGTGGTTAGCACAACGTTTTACAGTACCAGTGACTGGAGTTCAATTCCCACCACTGCCTGTCAGGGGTTTGTACATTCCCCCAGTGACTGCCTGGGTTTTTTCGGGTGCTCCAGTTTCCTCCCACAGTCAATTCTCCATCCACTGGTCTTAGCTGTTAACTAAACTTTTAGGCCAGATTTTATCTGTCATTTCTTAGATCCATAGGGAACTACTGTCAACCCCTCTCTCCCACCCAAACATGCACACAGAAGTCATAAGTCCCAGTGTACATACTGCTTTCTGTCAGTCCTAGTACTGATCAGTCCCAGTACAGCTACTGCTCTTTAACAACTGTGTTGCATATGGTTTCATTTTCAAAGAAGTTCAACTTTATTGATTCTTCATGGTGAAATTCTGTTCTTACACCAAACTGAATGATTTTATGAATAAGAGAAAATCTGCAGATGCTGGAAATCCGAGCAACACACACAAAATGCTGGAAAACTCAGCAGGCCAGGCAGCATCTGTGGAAAAGAATACAGTTGACATCTCAGACTGAAACCCTTCAGCAGGACTGGAGAAAAAACTGCTGAGGAGTAGATTTAAAAGGCAGGAGGAGGGGAGAGAGGAACACAAGGTGATAGGTGAAACCTGGAGAGAGAAGAATGGAATAAAGTGCTGGGAAGTTGATTGGTGAAAGAGACAGAAGGCCGTGGAAGAATGAAAAGGAGGGAGGAGCACCAGAGGGAGGCGATGGGCAGGCAAGGAGGTAAGGTGAGAGAGGGAAAAGGGGATGGGAAATGGTGAAGGGGGTTGGCGTTACAGGAAGTTTGAGAAATCGATGTTCATGCCATTCCAAATGGAATATAACATGTTATTCCTCCAACCTAAGTGTGGCCTCGTCATGACAAAGTACTTCTGAATTTCTGACTCCTCTCACACTAGTTATTTGATCTGCATTTTCTCCAAGCATTCAAGCAAGAGGTACATCACTCATCTATGAAATAAAATCCTTAACTTGTATGAACTGAGTTATTTTTATAAACTGTTGTAATGATGGCAGTAGGTCTAATTGTAATATGTTATCACGCAACGTTGAACTAGTTATCTGGTAATTAAATATTGAACAGATAAGAACTGAAGATGTAGTAGCAGGAGACAGCCTTCTGATCCTTCTGACCTGCTCCACCATTTATTGAGTGTATGGCTGACCTTCTACCTCAGCATCACTTTCCTGTACTTTTGGTTTCCTTAGTGAAGTGTCACCTGAAGTGGGCGACAGGGTGGTGATACGTCTCTACCAAAGGAGGTGTAAGGCACTCCTTCCTGCTGCTAGCCTGCAGATCGCCCTTGGACAAGGTGTACCAACCAAATGCTTTGCATCATTTTAACAAGGATTGAACTAAGAATCAGAATCACGGGCACATGTGAAATTTGGTAACTTTGTGGCAGCCGTACAACGCAATAAATGATAAGTATAGAAGAAAACTGAATTACAGTGAGATATACATGTAAATGTAAATAGTTAAATTAAGCTAAGTAAAGTGAAAAACATAATTTTTTAAAGAAGTAGTGAGGTAGTGTTTACGGGTTCAACTTCCATTTAGAAATCGGATGGCAGAGGTGAAGAAGGTGTGCTGAGTCATTGAGTGTGTGCCTTCAGGCTCCTGATGATAGCAATGAGAAGAGGGCACGTCCTAGTTGATGGGGGACCTTGATGATGGAGGCCGTTTTTCTGAGGCCACTCCTTGAAGATGTTTTGGATACTATGGAGGCTAGTACCCAGGATGGATACAGCTCTTTGCAGCTTACTATGATCCCATGCGGTGGCCACCCCCACCCACAGATAGCGAAAGCCTGAAACCAAACACTCACAGCTCACAAACCCTCACTTCACCCTTTAATTTAATTTGTTTAATGTTAGCCACAAGATTCCAGGCTTTGATAAGTTGTCTTAATACAAGAAATTAATTTCAGGTGCCCTCTAAGGATCAAATGCCAATTTACTGAATAATCAAATCTAAATTAACTTTTTTAAAATTAAAAGCATTTTTCAGATTACATGTATTACTAAAATGCATTCAGGTCATAAAGCTATGCATAATGTACCAGTGACTTTAAAGAGACAAGATGCATTCCACTGATCAAGACCTTGGACCTAGCACAAACGTTCTTTTCTGCAGCAGAGATCTCTGCCTATCTGTGAGCTCCTAAGACCCAGACTGTTTACAACAGGTATTACAAAGCACTGGGAAACTGTCACCAATGCTGTCCCAACAAAATCCTACAAAGTTACAGGAACAATAAGCCAACTAGTGTTCTCTGCCAGACAGCAGTGGGCTACATCTCAAATAATGAAGAAGGAAATAGAGAGCTTAGTGACTTGGTGTCACGGTAACAATCTGTCTCTAAATATCAACAAAACAAAAGATCTTGAACAAAACTTCAGAGGTCCCAAGTGAGAACATCACCAATCCTGATCCAACCCCACTGATGTCAAAAAAGCTCACCAACACCAACCTTCCTCGGGTTGAAATGAATGCTAACGTTGCATTTGCCTTCCTCACCACCGACTCTAACTGCAAGTTAACCTTTCGAGTGTTCTGCACGAGGGCTCCCCAGTGGACATGCAGCTCGATGACCTTCGTCTGCTCAGGGAGAGTGAGGAGGTGATAGAGGGGAGCTATAGGCAGGTAGTCACTCCGGGGTCTGGGGAGACAGGTAAGTGGGTAGCAGTCAGGAGAGGGAAGGGCAAGAAGCAGATTCTAGAGAGTACCCCTGTGGCTGTCCCCCTTATCAATAAGTACACCTGTTTGAGTACTGTGGGGGGTGACAGCCTACCTGGGGGATGCAACAGTGGCCATGCCTCTGGCACAGAGTCTGACCCTTTGGCTCAGAAGGGTAGGGAAAGGAAGAGGATGGCAGCAGTGATAGGGGACTCTTTCGTTCAGTGTTCAGCCAGGTGATTCTGTGGATGCAGGAAAGAAACGCGAATGGTAGTTTACCTCCCAAGTGCCAGGGTCCAGGATGTTTCTGATCGTGTCCACAATACCTTGAAGGGGAAGGAGAACAGCCAGAGGTCGTGGTACATATTGGTACCAATGACAGAGGTGGGAAAAGGGAGGAGATCCTGAAAACAGATTACAGGGAGCTAGGAAGGAAGTTGATAAGCAGGACCTCAAAGGTAGTAATCTCGGAATAGATTGAGGTGGAAGATAAATGCATGACTGAGGGATTGGAGCAGGGGGCAAGGATTCCGATTTCTGGATCATTGGGACCTCTTCTGGGGCAGGTGTGACCTGTACAAAAAGGACGGGTTGCACTTGAATCCGGTGGGGAGGTTTGCAAAGGCTATTGGGGAGAATTTAAACAGGAATTGCTGGGGGGGCGGGAACCAAACTGAAGTGATGGAGGAAAGGGAGGTTGGCTCACAAATAGAGAAGCTTGGAGGCAGTGCGAAAGGAAAGATAGACAGGTGATAGAGACCGAGGGTTTGAGATGTGTCTATTTTAATGCGAGGAGTATTATGAATAAAGTGGATGAGCTTAGAGCGTGGATCAGCACTTGGAGCTATGATGTTGTGGCCATTACAGAGACTTGGATGGTGCAGGGGCAGGAAAGGCTATTTCAAGTGCCAGGCTTTAGATATTTTAGTAAGGACAGGGAGGGAGGCAAAAGAGGTAGGGGCGTGGCACTGCTGATCAGAGATAGTGTCACAGCTGCAGAAAAGGAGGAATTCATGGAGGGATTGTCTATGGTGTCTCTGTGGGTGGAAGGTAGGAATAGGAAAGGGTCAATAACTCAACTGGGTGTTTTTTATAGACCACCCAATAGTAACAGGAACATCGAGGAGCAGATAGGGAGACAGATTCTGGAAAGGAGTAATAATAACAGGGTTGTTGTGGTGGGAGATTTTAATTTTCCAAATATTGATTGGCATCTGTCTAGAGTGGGTGGTTTAGATGGGGTGGAATTTGTTAGGTGTGTTCAATTTTGGAGTGTAGAAGGTTGAGGGGGGGACTTCATAGAGGTATTTAAAATAATGAGGGGGATAGATCGAGTTGACGTGGATAGGCTTTTTCCATTGAGAGTAGGGGAGATTCAAACAAGAGGACATGATTTGGGAGTTAGGGGGCAAAAGTTTAAGGATAACAGGAGGAGAAATTTCTTTACTCAGAGAGTGGTAGCTGGGTGAAATGAGCTTCCAGCAGAAGTGGTAGAGGCAGGTTCGGTATTGTCATTTAAAGTACAATTGGATAGGTATATGGACAGGGAAGGAATGGAGAGTTATGGGCTGAGTGCGGGTCAGTGGGATTAGGTGAGAGTAAGCGTCGGCACGGACTAGAAGGTCCAAGATGGCCTGTTTTTGTGCTGTAATTGTTATATGGTTATATGTTCAGGAAGTTTTCCTGACACAACATGTAGATAACCCTGCAAGAGGAGAGGCTGTACTTGATCTGGTATTAGAAAATGAACCCAGTCAGGTGTCAGATCTCTCAGTGGAAGAGCATTTTGGAGATAGTGATCACAATTCTATCTCCTTTACCATAGCATTGAACAGACAAGTTAGGAAAGCGTTTAATTGGTGTAAGGGAAAATATAAAACTATCAGGCAGGAACTTGGAAGAATAAATTGGGAACAGATGTTCTCAGGGAAATGTACGGAAGAAAAGTACAAATGTTCAGGGGATACTTGAATGGAGTTCTGCTGAGATACATTCCAATGAGATGGAAAGGATGGTAGAGGGTACAGGAACCGTGATGTACAAAGGCAGTTGTAAATCTAGTTAAGAAGAAAAGAAGAGCTTATGAAAGGCTCAAAAAGCTAGGTAATGATAGACATCTAGATTATAAGGCTAGTAGGAAGGAGTTTAACAAAGAAATTAGGAGAGCCAGAAGGGGCCATAAGAAAGCCTTGGCAAGCAGGATTAAGGAAAACCCTAAGGTATTCTACAAGCATGTGAAGAGCAAGAGATAAGACGTGAGGGAATAGGACCAATCAAGTGTGACAGTGGAAAAGTGTGTATGGAACCAGAGGAGATAGCAGAGTTACATAGTGAGTACTTTGCTTCGGTATTCACTACGGAAAAGGATTTTGGCGATTGCAGCAGACTGAAAAGCTTGAGCATGTAGATATTAAGGAAGAGGATGTGTTGGAGCTTTTGGAAAGTATCAAGTTGGATAAGTCACTGGGACCGGATGAGATGTACCCCAGGCTACTGTGGGAGGCGAGGGTGGAGGTTGCTGAGCCTCTGGTGATGATCTTTGCATCATCAATGAGGATGGGAGAGGTTCTGGAGGGTTGGAGGGTTGTGGATGTGGTTCCCTTATTCAAGAAAAGGAGTAGGGATAGCCCAGGAAATTATAGACCAGAGAGTCTTACTTCAGTGGTTGGTAAGTTGATGAGAATATCCTGAGAGGCAGGATTTATGAAAATTTGGAGAGGCATAATATGATTAGGAATAGTCAGCATGGCTTTGTCAAAGGCAGGTCATGTCTTACGAGCCTGATTGAATTTTTTGAGGATGTGAATAAACACATTGATGAAGGTAGAGCCATAGATGTAGTGTATATGGATCTTAGCAAGGCAATTAATAAGGTACCCCATGCAAGACTTATTGAGAAAGTAAGGAGGCATGGGATCCAATGGGACATTGCTTTGTGGATCCAGAACTGGCTTGCCCACAGAAGGCAAAGAATAGTTGTAGACAGGTCATATTCTGCATGGAGGCTGGTGACCAGTGGTGTGCCTCAGGGATCTGTTCTGGGGCCCCTACTCTTTATGATTTTTATAAATGACCTGGATGAGGAAGTGGAGGGATGGGTTAGTAAATTTGCTGATGACACAAAGGGTGGCTCTGCGTTTAAGAAGGCATACGGTGCACTGACCTTCATCAATCGTGGGATTGAGTTTAAGAGCCGAGAAGTAATGTTGCAGCTATATAGGACCCTGGTCAGATCCCACTTGAAGTACAGTGCTTAATTCTGGTCGCCTCAGCACAGGAAGGACGTGGAAGCCATAGAAAGGGTGCAGAGGAAACTTACAAGGATGTTGCCTGGATTGGGGAGCATGCCTTATGAGAATAGTTTGAGTGAACTCGGCCTTTTCTCCTTAAAGTGATGGATGATGAGAGGTGACCTGATAGAGGTGTACAAGATAATGAGAGGCATTGATCGTGTGGATAATCAGAGGCTTTTTCCCAGGGCTGAAGTGGCTAGCATGAGAGGGCATAGTTTTAAGGTGCTTGGAAGTAGGTACAGAGGAGATATCAGGGTTAAGTTTTTTACACAGAGAGTGTTGAGTGCGTGGCATGGGCTGCCGGCGGTGGTGGAGGCAGAAGTAATAGGGTCTTTTAAGAGACTCCTAGATAGATACATGGAGCCTAGAAAGATAGAGGGCTAGGGGTAAGCCTAGGTAGTTCTAAGGTAAGGACATGTTCGGCTCAGCTTTGTGGGCCGAAGGGTCTGTATTGTGTTGTAGGTTTTCTATGTTTCTATGTTTCCCTTTGCATCTCAGATTTCTGGATTTTCTGTGCATTTAGAAAAAACTCCACACATGTATTTCTTCTACCAAAGTGCATGACCATGCATTTTCCAACATTGTATTTCATTTAGCACTCTCTTGCCCATTCTCCTAATCTGTCTTAAGTCCTTCTGCAGACTACCTGTTTCCACATGCAGTACCTGCTCTTCCATCAATCTTCGTATCATCTGCAAACTTGGCAACAAAGCCATCAATTCCATCATCTAAATCATTGACATACAGCATAAGAAGTAGCGGTCCTAACACCAACGATAAAATTGGACTCAGTATCTACCTCGTTATGATCTTGCACTTTATTGTTTACCTGCACTGCACTTTTTTGGTGGCTTTTACGCTTTATTCTGTATTGTTATTTTTTTTACCTTATTCTCGTTCAATGCACTGTGTAATGATTTGGTCAGTATAAACAGTATGGAAGACAAGCTGTTCACAGTACCTTGGTACATGTGACACTAATAAACTAATGCCAATAGTTACACTTAATCATCTACATTAGCATCTCTCAGCAAGAACTCCTGCAAACTATGTTCTAGTCAGCAGCATATGCAGGGTTCGCAGACCTATGGCACACGCGTCCAATATGGCTCATGTAAAAACGTTGTTGGCATGCTGTAGACGATGTTGCTTTTTGATTCCTTACACCTCGTCCAAAATAAAAAAGATACATAATGTTTATCTTTACTAACAAATTAAGCAGTGATATTTTTATGACCCGAGAGCAATGATATACTTCCACAGAAAACATCTCATGCCAGCTTGGTGAGAACATGTGATGCTGGATGATATACTTTGAAATCCTCCCGGACTTGGTGGACACATCAGTATTTGGATAGTAAATTGGTTACAAGAACAAGACCATTCAGCTAAATATTGTTTTTCAACAGTATTTTAAAAGATTACTGTTAATGATTTTTGAACAGTTTTTTTCAAAATGCTTCATTTATTTCTATCTGTCTCTGTTATGCTTCATTAATAGTAAAACAATGTGTACATGCATGAAAGCACCAGGACTTATCCTTTTCCTTTAAAGCCCCATAAATATTGTTTCTAATTTCTTAATCAATGATAATTCCTGCTCAATATTACCACAGCTTGCAAGAAACATCTTTAGAAGATTATCGATATTTGGGGGCACACTCCCACAAAGTTTGCCACCCATCCGCTCTGTGGAAATCTAGATGTTTTGGGAGATCAGCAAGTTTCAGACACAAGGTTCAGTTAATAAATTCAGAGTGGAAGCAAATTCTTCTCAATTACCACTCCATTACAGAAAGTTATTACAAGGTGAGCACGGCTGAGCAGGAAGGCATCACTGGGTAGGTATTTCTCCCTGTTCAAAGTAAACAGTTGTATTGAAAAAATCAGCGTGTCTGTTGCTAGCAACATATCAGCCAATAGCTTGAGGGGCAGAGCAGAGAATATCCCTGGCATACCAGCAAACGAGCCATTCGTACAGCATTTGCGCAGTCAACAAAGTCAATTTATTCAGTAAACAAAGCCCAAGAACAAAGAAAGCACAATTTATGACAGAGACTTGTCCCAATAAAAGCAGTTTGGCCAGAAAAAAAATGCAGTGAATGGGAGATAAATGCATACAAATTATGCACATAAAATCAATCTAAGTCATTTAAGGCAAAGCAGTAGCCAGGCAGCTATCCTTATGGGAATAGCATTGCTTCTATATACCAAATTGGGTAAACAAGAAAAATGCCAATCTGATGATGGAGTCTCCTTTTACTCACTATTAACAACCATCCTGCTTTCAGTTTTGCTGAAGTCTATTAGTAAGTAGACTGATATGGTATTTCTTCCTTCCATTTGTAATCAGACGCTAATAACTTTAAATTCCCTGGTGTTATCTTTCATGTCTTGAGTCCAGCATATAAGTACAATTACAAAAAAAAGCATGGTCCTACTTTTTGGAGGTTTGAGAAGATTCAGCATGTTTTCTAAAACTTTAAAAAACTTCTAGAGTGTATTGACTGTTTGCATCATGGGCTGGGATGGAAACACCGATGCTCTTGTACAAAAAAGCCTACAAAAAGTAATGGATACAAACCTCTGCATCACGGGATAACATCACTCAACTTCACTCGCTCCATCACTGAACTGCTCCCACTGAAATGGACTTACTTTAGAACAGAAGACCATAATACATAGGAGCAGAATCAGGCCATTCAGTCCATTGAGCCTGCCCCGCTATTCCATCATAGCGGATCCCGGATCCCACTCAACCCCATACACCTGCCTTCTTGCCATATCCTTTGATGTCCTAAAACTATCAACTTCCATCTTAAATATACCCATGGACATGGCTTCCACCGCAGTATGTGGCGGAGTATTCACACTCTCGGGTTTACAAAATTCCTCCTTACCTCTGTTCTAAAAGGTTGCCTCTCAATTTTGAGGCTCTGCCCTCTAGTTCTGCATAACCCCACCACAGGAAACATCCTCTCCACATTCACCTTATCTAGATCTTTCAATATTTCAATGAGATCCCCACACATTCCTATAAGACTCCTGTAAGCTATAAGACTCTTCATCTCATGTTCTTAATATTTATTGCTTTATTATTATTATTATTACTTTTGGTTTCTCTTTCTTTTCATATTTGCAGTTTAATTTCACATTAGTTGATGTCTGTCCTGATGAGTTCACTGATTCTATTACGTTCCTGGTATTTATTGTGATTGCCCACAAGAAAATGAATCTCAGAGTTATATATGTTGACATACACATACTTTGAACTTGAAATACTTCTTGCTTTATTATAGATTACCAACATGCTTGTGTTCATTTTCCCTTTTGCTTTTATTGAACATTGGCTTATGGAAAAGATTTAGTGATTCCAGTTTTCTTTTAGTAGTCTCAATAATTGCTGCAATATATTATTTGATTGTTTTTCTTCCAAGTGCCATGTTCATGTTTAGCAGTATGACTTAGTGTTCCCTAAATTCTCACAAAACCCTAGTTCAATGACTAAAGCATTAATCTGTTTCTCCCTGTACAAAAGTGGACTGGCCTGCTATACCTTATTACAATTTCTGCTTCTGTTTGACTTCAGTATTTCTATTCTTTTCGGCATCTATGCTACTTTACAGTATCTAAAAATATATGTTCTTCATTGGCATTAAAAGTGTTGTCATGGGTTTGGTTAGTTCAGGTCTCCTCTTCATTGGCTGAAATATGGTTGCTGGGAAACATTGGCGGGGAACAAGGTTTCCTCCCGCATTCATCTAACAAGAGGATAATTGTCAGCTTGTATAATAAATATTCTCTGCAATGCCCACACAAACTTTCATAAACAAAGGTTATGTAACAATCATCGAAAATCAAAAAGAAAGCAGGATCTGAAAATCAGAAATAAAAATAGAAAATATTTGGAAGTTGTGATGAAAAGGTCTGAATCTGTTTCTCTCTTCATAGGTGCTGCCTGACCTGGTGAGTATGTCAGGTCTTTCCTGTTTTATGTAACAATTATCTATAGCAACTCATCTAGTTCAATTGTAATTTAAAACGGTTTAATGATACGGGCACATAATTAGTCATTTGTATAATGGGCTTAGTGCCTTAACTTCAGTCAATTATTTCCCAAAGGAGTTTTCAGATGGACAAGGATGTGTTATTTGTATGTAGAAGGTGGAAATCCAAGACAGCAGAAGGGACTGAATGAAGTGAAGACAGGAAATAGCCTTCATTAATTCTGCACAATACTGTAGACTGTGGGCAGTACGTTAGCATAGTGATTAGACCAACATTATTACGTCGCCAGCCGTAAGATTGGAACTTGATTCCCACTGTTTCCTGTTAAGAGTTTGTACATTTCCACAACCCCACTGATTTGTGTTTCCACTCCTGTCCCTCAAAACACCTGTTGTTACTTTAAGATGAATTCCCACATCACCTTGTGTTTTGAACGGATAACTGGCAAGCATTTTGATTAATGGTCATATAATTATAGATGCAAATATAAAAATATATCAAAGTATCACCAAAGTACTCAAATATCATCACACTCAGGGTCAGTAGTTCCTGGAAACTGAGACAGGAATCGCGAAGCAGGACCTGATTTGTGGAACATGCAAAATATTTTATTTCATTGAGACACAATCAAATCTATTCACTTAATAAATATTTCACCTAAAATTTGCCAGCTTATATTCTTTCCTCCCCATCTACCACCTGGTTCAGGCTTCTTCCCCTGTCCTTTCCAGTCCTCAGCATGGAAAGTCAACTGCTTCCTCTCCAGAGAAGCTGTCTGACCTGTTAAGTTCCTCCAGCATTTCGTGCAGTTGCTCTAGATTTCCAGCATCTGCAGAATCTCTTGTGTTTATGATTTATTAAATATCTGTTTTTAAATTAAACTGACCCCTTTTTGGTAATGCAGTCCTCTAATAACAGGAAATGCTAATTACAATGGAAGCATTTTAGATAAAATCAATTAAAACAAAAAAAATCTGTCAGATCATTCATATGAAGCAAAAGCAGAAAATGTCACCAATAGGATCACAGTCTGAAAGATGAATAAAACACAACATTATAAGCTCATTATCAGAAATAGCACAAGATGGCAAGTTGGAAAGTGTATGGTCATGCACTTTGGTGCAAGAAATAAATGGGCAGACTATTATCTAGATGGAGAAAGAATTCAAAATGCAGAGATGCAAAGGGATTTGGGAGTCCTTGTGCAGGATACCTCTAGGCTGAGTCAGGGGTGAAGAAGGCGAATGCAATGTTGGTTTTCTTTTCTAGAGGGATAGAATATAAAAGCAGGGCTGTGATGTTGAGGCTCTATAAGGCACTCGTGAGACATTGGAGAGGGTTCAGAGAAGATTCATGAGAATGATTCTGGGACTATATTCCCTTGCGTTCAGGAGAATGAGAGGGGATCTCATAGAAACATTCTAAATGTTAAAAGGCCCGAACAGATTAGATATGGCAAAGTTATTTCCCATTGTAGGGGAGTCTAGGAGAAGAGGGCACAACTTCAGGATTGAAGGACGTCCATTTAGAACAAAGATGCGGAGAAATTACTTTAGTCAGAGGACAGTAGATCTGTGGAATTTGTTGTCACGAGTGGCTGTGGAGGCCAAGTCATTGGGTGCATTTAAGACAAAGATAGACAGGTTCTTGATTAGCCAGGGCATCAAGGGGTATGGGGAGAAGGCAAGGGAGTAGGGATGACTGGAAGAATTGGATCAACCCATGATTGAATGGCAGAGCAGACTCTATGGGCCGAATGGCCTATTTCTGCTCCTATATGCTCCTACTTCTGGTCCTTCTGCAGCTGTACAGGGCCCTGGTGAGACCCCACCTGGAGTATTGTGTGCAGTTTTGGTCTCCAAATTTGAGGAAGGACATTCTTGCTATTGAGGGAGTGCAGCGTAGGTTTACAAGGTTAATTCCCAGAATGGCAGGACTGTCATATGTTGAAAGATTGGAGCGACTGGGCTTGTATACACTGGAATTTAGAAGGATGAGAGGGGATCTGATTGAAACATATAAGATTATTAAGGGATTGGACACACTGGAGGCAGGAAACATGTTCCCGCTGATGGGTGAGTCCAAAACTAGAGGCCACAGTTTGAGAATAAGGGGTAGGCCATTTAGAACAGAGATGCGGAAACACTTTTTCACCCAGAGAGTGGTGGATATGTGGAATGCTCTGCCCCAGAAGGCAGTGGAGGCCAAGTCTCTGGATGCATTCAAGAGAGAGTTAGATAGAGCTCTTATAGATACTGAGGCCAAGGGATATGGGGAGAGGGCAGGAACGGAGTACTGATTGTGTATGATCAGCCATGATCACAGTGAATGGCGGTACTGGCTAGAAGGGCCGAATGGCCTACTCCTGCACCTACTGTCTATTGTCTATTGTCTACTATATCTTATGGTCTTATGTATAACTCAAAATCCTTTGCCTTATCTCTATAAATTCCTTTTCAGAAATGGCCTATTTTAAATTCTAGTTCTTTCAGGATGATGTGCTTCAAAGGAATTGAAGTTATTTTGTATGATTTCTATTTTCCTTCATTTCCAATTCAAGACTCTAATTCACAAGTTTTCTCTTAAGTATTTATTCAGAGATTCCTCTATTTTTATGGGTTTTTTCTCCATCTGAGCAGCAGTGTAGGTGATGGATGGAGTGGGGGTGTCTGTAATGAAAAGTAACGCACGCACAATGCTGAAGGAAGTCAGTAAGTCAGGAGGCATCTATGGAAAGGAGATAAACCGTCAATGATTCAAGCCAACACCTTCTTCAGGACTGGAAAGGAATGGGGAAGATGCCAGAATAAAAAGGTGGGGGGAGGGTAAGAAGAATAGCTAAAAGATGATAAGTGAATTTAGCTATAACATTGTAATAGGCCGGATTTATCAGACCCAATAAGTCAAGTGTCCTGAGATGTGGTAATATGTGTACAAGCACAACAAATAACTTAAGCCTAATTTATTTTAGGCACAAATAAATCACACAATCCTGTTAAGATGGCGCCAGCAAAGGTGCGTGTCAGCTGCCAGGTAGCCAAAGAGCTAGGAAATCTGACTGAAAACATCACTAAAACATCATTACTGAGGTAAATAATTATCACCGTAAGCAGTGGAGGCGCATGTGATGGCAAGGCGAGTTCGAGGGATAAATTGATGCAGATGGAGTTCCAATACCTGTACGGCTGACCCGGAACCGAGGTTGGATCACTCTGAGCACCGTCAGGAGAGGTTGGCGCCCAGGCACAGGAGATTCAATTTCAATGCTCACACAGCTGGCCCAGGTGCAAAATTTGACTGCTCTGGGCGCTGAGCTGATTTAAACAGGTTCGGGCTGGGCGACGAAATCTGGGTCTGGAGTGATTTGCTGGGCAGCATGGTCTAGGTTTGGGGCCCGTCTTAGCAGCAGTGCCTTAGGTACAATGCACTGGGTGCAGAGTCTTTTTGCTGTTCCATTGTTTTTTTTTGCTGTTCCATTGTTGGGTCAATTTAAATGCCGGCCCAGGTAAACTGAAAAGACGGTGTCAGTCAGGACGAGAGCTGATTTCTCTCGTTCTCTGCAATGGTCATCTCCAGGGTCCTGTGGCTATGGAGACTGGCACAACTGCTGTGCTCCATGCCCAATGATATGGTGAACTGATAAGTGAGGTTTTGATCCCCACGGTTCAGATCTAAGGACTCACTCTTGGTTCAAAATACTGTTCGCTTCAATTGTTTGCATGACTTCCTCTTCTTTTTCTTTCTTTTGCACATTGAATGTTGATCATTTATGTTTACTTTTACTCATTTTTTTTCTTTTGGGTTTCTTGCACTGTGGCTCCCTATGAGCAAGCAAATCTCAAGGTTGTTTAATTTATACATTCTTTGATAATTAATGTACTTGAATCGGTATACTACATGGCAAGGTACAAAGATTTCCAGGCTCACAATTCTTTCACCACTTGGTTTTTGCTGGGGAACTTCGAATTCCGACTCATGAAACCACCCCTGGGTTCTGGATCATGATTTCCAGCCCTGGCTGAAGTTCAAAGAATGAATGAAAAAATCTTTAATTTATGCAAGTTTCACAAGCACAGAACAACCAGGATACAGACAAACTCTTTGATCTTACATGAATTCAGCCTGCTTACACCAAACTTGTGTCAATTAACACAGCATTCAGCGTATTAATTAGACCATTGTTTACTCTGCAGACCTCACATCTAAGGGTTCTGAAAGGGTTAATTTGCCATTTGACCTGACAGACATTCATTGTTTTACAAAATCTAATGTGCCACACCCATTCAAATCTAAACATTCTCAAAGCATGTTTAAAACTAATAGAAGATCTTTGTTTTAAAAAATTTCCAAATTACAAAATCATTTCTAAGACAAAAAATAAGGATTTACTATACATATAAACCATTTTCAAAACACAAAGGATTTCCAAAAGACAAGTACAATTCCTTTAAGTTAACAATACATGCTATGAGGCAGACAAAAATATTCTCCGTTACAGAAACCGAAGCTGGAGTTCTCATTCACCCTGTATTTTGTTCATGTTGCTTCTTGATGTACCGTACCCCATTCCTGATAAGGCTGAATTTCTCTGTACATTTATACCCTTTATCTCCCACTTGGGTGACTTCACACCCATATGACATTTCCTCAAATATCCTTTCAACACAAACGATCTAAAAGCTTCTTGGAGACATATTTAAATCTCAGCTGCCTCCACTTAATGCTACTTAAACTGACTTTTCTGAGTCCAAATATCTTTCCAACTATAAACGCATCAGTTATTTAATATGCTAAATAATATTACCCATCTGTTTTGCAAGCCTCTTTGAACTAAGCCAGGGGTGGGCAAATTTTTTGACTTGTGGGCCACAAAGGGTTCTAAAATTTGACAGGGGGGGCCGGACCAGGAGCAGATGGACGGAGTGTTTTGGTAATACACCTCATAAGAGAAAATAAAATATCATGGGATATGTAGAAAACATGTGCTTTAATTTCAATTGAAAATGAACAAATGCATTACAACAAAATATCTGTCTTTGAAGTCCCATGGTATTTAGCTATTTATTGAAATGACTTTTAAAACACTGAAAATTAAATGAATAAAATACAGCTTTTTTTTAATAGTAACAGTTATTATTTTAAAGCACTGAAAATTCTGTTATCCTTCAAGATATTATCATCATCACTCTCCTCCTGACTGTCTTTATTTCAAAAACAGTAGGAAATGCAGGTCTACTTGTCCTGCTCCTTCTTATTCAATTGTCCCCTGTGCCAAAACTCAACAACGACCCGCACAATGACAGGACAGTGAGAGCGCGCCAGTATGCGGAGCCCGTTATTTGATCTGGAGCGTATTTTTTGATTTTGAGAACGTACGTGCACCTGCGCACTATTCAGGTCCATCACTTAACAGAAATGACATGTAACATGTAAGGCTTATTGAAAAAAATATTTTCAAATGCATTTTTTACATAACACAACGAAGAAACTTATTTTTAATTTCAGTGGGAACAGTGTTGTTGGTCTCCCTTTTTAGCCAGCGCATCAAAGTCTGGATTTAGTTTTGTTGTGGCGATTCTCAGGATGGATCTGAGGTGTTGGTGAGTTAACTTGGATCTGTGGCTGGCTTTGTTGATGTTCATGACGCTGAACGCCTGTTCACACAAATAGGTCGAGCCGAACAAAGAGTAAAGCGCAAATGTGGAGTAATACGCTGCACCTCAACAAAGGTCAATGTGTAGCGGTATGCTACATTCAGCGGTAAAATTACGACACGGAGTCGGTAACTGCAGTCGAAGAAAAAAACTTTATTCGAAATCCCCAGCCTCACTTTTAAGCCTTCAACCTGCCCCCCTGCGCAGAGGCTCCAAAGCTCTGTGCTCGCAAATCCCCGAAGGCTATCTCCCTTAGCCGGAACGCTGGCTAATTGTGAGCCGGTTCGGATGTGCCAGGAAATGGGTCGCCACAAATGTATATAGAGTGCGTCATCTATTGGGAAAACGCCAGAATTGCGGGGAAAAAACGTTAACAAGGTTTATTAATATAATTTCATCAAGTTCTGCGGGCCGGATTAAAAAGCTTAACGGGCCGCATATGGCCCGCGGGCTGTAGTTTGCCCATGCCTGAACTAAGCACTTAAGCATCAGCTTGTCTGAAACAACCCAATGTGAACAGCCCATTATCTTATACTGAATTTCTCAGCAATCATGAAGCAGGAGTAGTGAATTGGCATTTACTTTTACAGACAGAGCATATTCAAAGCTATTCTACAGAGAGTGCTTTTTAAACTTCAAGCTGATTACTGCTTTCTATTTTACATCTGAGTACTGACTTCGATTTATGACCAGAAGTTAAACAAATTAAAAGTCTTTTTTGATCTTACAAGTTTCAGCTGCTTTGTGTTTAGAAAGCAAGCTTAGCAAACATAAGACAAGAGGCAAGTATCCACCACACCTGGAAAAGAAGATTTGCAATTCTGTTGGTAGATAGTGCTGATATTTCCTTTCCTCTCTCTCAACTTGCACTGAGGTCCTTATTTTTATTTTGATGTGTAAGATAATTTAAGCTTACTTTGACTTATGTTTAAGTTGGTTGTTTTTGCAATGTAGTGGATTTCTGCTGCAAACAAAAACTAATTTTCAGGGTATTTATTTCTACTCTGCGTGTGTCTGACAATAAACTTGAATTTGATCTTAAATTCTGATGGTCTCAGACACTAATGTGAGTCAGAAAACATCTCAGTATATTTTTATAAGGGAGTTTTTAAACAATAAAGTTGTAGTACCTGTAATTTGGTTGTGAACTATAAATTATTGAATGAAGACTACTGGTATTACTTTGTTTTTGACTTATATACTCTGCTGATTCATTCATATCAGAGAACATAAAAATATTTTGAATATTTCCAGGTGAAATTGGCGTAACACACCGGAAATAGCTTTAAACAGGATATCAGTAGCACTTTACACTTTGAGCCTTGGGGATCAGAAATGAAAATAAAACACAACTGAATGACTCAATCCTCAGAATGCAGATTTTCCTGGAAAACGGAATGTTCTGGCAAAGGAGAGAAGTCAAACTCTACATGTAGACACTTTCCTTTCCAGCTAAGTCCCTCTACCCCGAAGTGAGTTACATTTCAAACAGAAATTAATGACACAAAACTAGAGAAGCCTGAGGCAGAAGCAGTGAGAAACATTACAATGGCACTAGCAGCCATTGAAAAGATTATCTGGAGAAACAAGAGACAGCAGATGCTGGAATGTAGAACAACAAATAATCTGCTGGAGGATATCTGTGGTTTGAGAATCATTGGTTGGGGGGTGGGGAAGGACTGGACGTTGAAAGGAATTGTTGATGTTTCAGCTCAAAACTCTGCATCAATACCTGATGCATTCAGCCATGAAACACTGGGAACTCCAGAAGGAAAATTCTTTTAAAACAGAAAGAAATAACTGAAGAAGTTATTATGGGCAGACATAAATTAGGGTCAAAGGTGTACTTACATCAGAACTCTTGATGCCCAAGGCAATTTGCACCAGATGTGGTACTTTTGAAGTACTACCTCATATTTAATGTGACAAATACTGCAGCCAAATTGTACACAGAAAGCTCACAAGAAGGGCAACATGATAATGGTCAGATTATCTTTTTCTCGTGCTGTTTGTTGTGTAATAAGTATCAGACAGGATACAACTGCAGACATCTAGAATAATGTCAGAATCAGATTTAATATCACTGGCATTTGTTGTGAAATTTGTAAATTTTTATGGCAGCAGTACAATGCAATACATGATAAATAAATATATAATAAAACACTGAGTTACAGTAAATGTCTATTAAATAGTTAAGTTAAAGAAAGTGGTGCAAAATAGCAGAATTAAAAAAGCAGTGAGATTGTGCTCATGAGTTCAGTGTCCATTTAGAAATCGGATGGCAGAGAGGAAGAAGCTGTTCCTGAATTGCTGAGGGTGTGCCTTCAGGCTCCTGTACCTCCTTCCCAAGGGTGTGAAGTGTGCATGTCTTGGGTGGAGGGGATCTTTAATGAAGAAAGCCACCTTTCTAAGGTACTGCTCCTTGAATTTGTATTAAATTCACACTGTACCTTGATGTGTTGATGGTGCAATAATCATGATAATCACCCTGTCTGCTTCAAAATTCTGCCAAGAGACCTTTTACAACTCATTCAGTAGCACAGCACCCATTCAGCCCTGTGCTGGAGTAGAACAGAAAGTCAAAGTTCAAGTGGAATCTTAATATATTTGTCATGTGCACTGTTGCAATGATTCTTACAACAGCATGACAGGCACATAGCATCACATAACAGCATTCAGAAGAAGAACCTAAATCATACATAATTTTTACAAGTAACCACAATTAAAACCAAGTCCATTGTAGTGTGAAAATGGTCTGATGATGCTAACAACACACACAAAATGCGGAAGGAACTCAGCAGGCCAGGCAGTAGTGAAGGAAATGATGTTTCGGACCGAGACTCTTCAGCATTACTGGAGAGAAAAAGAGATGAAGAGTTGGAGTTGGAAGGTAGGGGGAAGGGAGGGAGAAACACAGGTGAAGCCAGGATGGAGGAGAGAAGGGTGAACTAAAGAGTTGGGAAGGTGATTGGTTTAAGAGATACAGAGCTGGAGAAGCAGAGCTGGAGAAGCAGGTATCTAATAGGAGAGGACAGAGAGCTATGGAAGAAAGAAAAGGGGGAGGAGCACCAGAGGGAGGTGATGGACAAGCAAGGAGATAAGAAGAGAGAGGAAAATGCGGATGGGGGGGGGCATTACAGGAATCTTTCAGCAATCAACTTTCTAAATCTTTACTTCACCCCTATAACCCCCCAACACCCCCCTAACTCCAGCTCCTCATCTCTTTTTTCTCCATTTTTGATGAAGGGTCTCTGCCCGAAACGTCAACCATACTCCTTTCCATAGATGCTGCCTGGTGTGCTGAGCTCCTCCAACACTTTGTGTGCGTTGCTTGGATTTCCAGCATCTGCAGATTTTCTCTTGATGGTGATGCTAAACTGTATTGAATAGGACTTTGCCGGTTGTTTCAAGAATCAAATGATTGAAGGCAAGTAGCTGTTCTTGAACCTGTGGGGTGTTACTTCAGGCTTCCATACCTCCTGCCTGAAGGCAGCCATGGAAACATAGATGGTGGAGATCTTCGATGACAGATCTTGCCTCCTTGAGGCAGTATCTACTGTAGATACCACCAATATTGGGAGGAATATGTCTATGACATATTGGGCAGAGTTCACTACTCTGCAGCTTCTTCTGTTCCTGTGCATTTGAATTGCCATACTAGAAAATGATGCAAGCTACAACCAGCAGCAAACATACTGGGAATGCATTTTCCTTTAAAATGACTTTCTCCTGAAAGTAATTATGAAGGGAAAAAATGATAGAGGAATCGCTAATCAGCAGGAAGGTGATTAGAGATAAGGGGATCATTTGCATGTTTGTAACTTGTGACCATTGGAGTGTCACAGGAATCAGTGTTGAAACTGTGCATGATATATGTTAAGACTCAGTGGAGGGAAGAGAATATGGATGTTACAAAAGTAAGAGAGAAAGGTAGATTACAGAAAGCTACTGATAGGTTAGATGTGTGGGCAACAGGATGACGAATTAAGTGTGACATGAAAAGGTATGAGGTTGTTCATTTTGGAAGTAAGAATGATAAAATGGATAATTAATTAAATGGGAAAAATTGGGATTGGGGGAGTTGTATTCATAAGGTATCAAATACTAGCATATAAGTGCAGCAGGCAATAGGCAATGCTGAAGGAATTTTGGATCTTATTTCCGGAGGATTGGTACAGTAGGAAGTAAGTTTTAGAGGAAGCTGTTGACACCACTCGCAGAGTATTACTTTAGGAAAGTAGGAAAGAACTTTAGGAAAGAAATATTACTATTGGTGGCTGTTTTGAGAATGTTCACTAGGATGATCCTAGGTATAAAGAGCTTGTCCTGTGAGGAAAGGTTGAACAGTTATGGACTTTAGCTGCTGGGGTTCAGAAGGTTGAGAATTAATCTTACTGAAACATATAAGATTCTTAGCAGGATTGACAGGGCAAAAGCTGAAAGCATGTTTCCCCTCATGGGAGAAACTGCGACCAGCGAGCAGAGCCGTTATAAAGATTTGGCTGTTCAGGACTGAGTGTGAGCAGAAATACTTTTCTCAAAGGGTTGTGAGTCTTTGAAATTCCCTGTGCCACTAAACTGCAGAGGCTGTGTCCTTGAATGTATTCAAAGCTGAGGTAGATTATCGATCAGGAAGGTATCAGAGGTTTCAAATCAGAAATCTGAGTCAGGTTTATTATCACCGACATTTGTCATTGAGTTTATTATTTTGTGGCAGTAGTACAGCAAAATATTTAAAATTATTATAAGTTGCAATGAGAAATATATAAAATAAATTATTAGTGCAAATAGAAAGCAAAATACTGAGTTAGTGTTTATGGTTCATGAACCATTCGGAAATGTGATGGCAAAAGGGAAGAAACTGGTCCTATATGTTGAGTGTAGATCCTCAGGCTCCTGTAACTCCTCCCTGATGGCAGTAATAAGAAGAGGGCAGTCCTGAATGATGAGGCCCCTTAATGATGGATACTGCCTTCTTGAGGCGCTGCCTTTCGGAGATGTCCTCCGTGCTGGGGAAATCTCTGCCCATGACAGAGCTGATAGTAATATGGAGATTGGATGGCATTCAATGGATCAGCCATGATACAGGTGAATAGCAGAGAAGGAGGAAGGGGCCAAGTGGTCCACTCCTTTGCCTTTGGTATGCTGGACAAATGAGGACACTTCAATTATTTTTTTAAACTAGCACACACTGTCAGGAAGGAAACACAATCTGAGGATTAAGAATTTAACAACGTTTCCAGGAAGGTCAGGAACTGCTATAGGAAGCTGACTAGGTAACTACACCACTTATAGCTACAACAGACAACCTTGCATGTTTCTATTACTTGGATTTGTACGTTGGCTATTCATCTATTACCTTCACAAAGTTTCATTAACGTCAAGCCTGAAACAAATTCTAGACAGATTTATTGTTTTATTTAGGTATACAGTTGGGTATCAGGGCCTTCCAGCATAGCGAGATTGTGCTGCCCAACTTCACCCATGTGACCAATGAACCTATTAACTCGGGGCCTTCGAAACATAGGAGGAAACTGCAGCAGCCGGAGGAAATCCACACGATCGCGGGGAGAACATACCGCGACGTTACAGACATTAGCAGAGTCGAACCTAGATCATTGACGCTGTAACAGCGTTACTCTAACTGCGACTCTAACAGCTGCCAGAAAATTCCTAACCAAATACCTACTGCAAAAAAAAGACAGAAGAAGTGGGATAACTGCTGAACCGTAAGAGATTGAACTATACTTAGACCATAAGAATTAGACCATTTGGTCCATCGAGTCTGCTCCACCATTTCACCATGGCTGATCCATTTTCCCTCAGCCCCAGTCTCCTGCCTTCTCCCCATTTCCCTTCATACCCTAATTCATCAAAAATCTATCAACCTCTGCCTTAAATATACACAATGACTTGGCCTCCACAGCCACCAGTGACAATGAATTCCACAGATTCACCACTCTCTGGCTGAAGAAATTCCTCCTAATTTCTTTTCTAAATGGATGCTCCTCTATTCTGAGGCTGTGACCCCTGGTCTTAGACTCTTCCACCATAGGAGATATCATCGAGGCTTTTCAACATTCAATAGGTTTCGATTAGGTCACCCTTCATTCTTCTAAATTCCAGTGAGTACATGCCTAGACCCATAAAACTCCATATGATAAACCTGTCAATTCCAGAAACATTTTAGTGTTCCTCTCTCTCCAATACCAACACATCCTTTCTTCGATAACAAGCCCAAAACTGTTCACAATCCTCCAAGTGAGGTGTCACCAGTGCTTTATAAAGCCTCAGCATTAGGTCTTTGCATTTATATTTTAGTCCCCTCAAAATGAAAACTGACATCTCATTTGCTTTCCTCAGCACTGACTTAACCTGCAAGTAAGGGAATCTTGCACAAGGATTCCCAAATCCCTTTGCACCTCGGATTTTTGAATTTTCTTTCCATTTATAATCTAGTCTAAGCTTTATTTTCTCCTACCAAAGTGCATAACCATACACCTCCTGAAACTGTATTCCATCTGCCACTTCTTTGTCCATTCTCCAAATCAGTCTGAGTCCTCTGTAGCCTCTACGTCCTCAAAACTACCTGTCCTTTCATCTATCTTTGTATCACTTGGCCACAAAGCTATCAATTCTGTCTTCCAAATCATTGACATATAATTTACAAAAGAAGTGATCCCAACACAGACCAGTGTGGAAAACTGCTAGTCATCAGCAGCCAACCAGAAAAGACTCCCTTTATTCCCATTATTTTCCTCCTGCCAATCAGCCTATGCTTTACCCATGCTAGAATCTTTACTGAAATACCATGGGTTCATAGCTTGTTAAGCAGCCACCTTGTTGAACGTCTTCTGAAAATCTAAGTACACAATTTACACTGATTCCCCTTTGTCTATTTTACTTGTTATTTCTTCAAGGAATTCCAACAGATTTGTCAGGCAAGATTGTCTCTTCAGTAAACCATGCTGACTATAGCTGAGGTTATCATGTGCCTCCAAGTGCCCCGAAACCACACCCTCGGCAATTAACTCCAATATCTTCCCAGCCACTGAGGTCAGACTAACTGGCCTCTAATTTCCTTTCTTCTGCCTCTCTCCCTTCTTGAAATGGAGTGACATTTGCCATTTTCCAGTCATCCAGGACCAATCTAGAATTGATTGATTCCTGAAAGATCATTACTAATGCCTCCACAATTTCCTCAGCCACCTCTTTCAGGACCTTGAGGTGCACCATTTGGCCCAGGTGACTTATCTACCTTCAGAGCTTTCAGCTTCCCAAGAATCTTTCCCCTATTAATGGCACTTCTGCCCCCTGACACATTCAAACTTCCAGCATACTGTTAGTGTTTTCCACAGTGAAGACTGATGCAAAATACTTATTTAGTTCATCTGCCATTCCTTTGTCCCCCATTACTACCTCTCCAGCATTATCTTCCAGCGGTCCGATATCTCTTCTCGCCTCTCTTTTAACACATTATGTGTCTGAAGAAATTTTTGGTATCCTCTTTAATATTATTGGCTAGCTTACATTCAAATTCCGTTTTTCCTTCTTTAGGACTTTTTTAGTTGCCTTCTGTTGATTTTTAAATTCTTCCCAATCCTCTAATTTTCCACTATTTTTTGTTATAGTATATGCCCTTTCTTTGGCTTTTATGTTGGCTTGTCAGCCACAGCTTTGTCATCCTGCCTTTAGAATACTCCTTCCCCTTTGTCATGTATACATACTGTGAATTCTCAATTGCTCCCAGAAATTCCAGCCATTGCTGCTCTGCCATCATCCCTGCCAGTGTTCTTTTCCCATCAATTTTGGCCAGGTCCTCTCTCATGACTCTGTAATTCCCTTTACTCCACTGTAATACTGATATATCTCACCTTCTCAAATTTCAGGGTGAATGCGATCATATTATGATCATTTGCCCCTAATGGTTTCTTTACCTTAAGTTCTCTAATCAATTCCAGTTCATGCCACAATAGCTGATCCCCGAATGGGCTCAACCACAAGATGCTCTAACCAGCCATCTCGTAGGCATTCTAGAAATTCGCCCTCTTGGGATCCAGCACCAACCTGATTTTCCCAATCTACCTGCATATTGAAGTTTCCCATGACTATTGTAACACTGCCCTTTTGGCATGCATTTTCTATCTCCTGTTGTAATTTTAGACGATATCTTTACTACTGTTTGGGAGTTTGTATACAGCTCCCAGCAGGGTTTTTTCACCCTTGCAGTTTCTTAGCTGTACACACAATCATTCAATACCTTCTGAACCTGTGTCACTTCTTTCTAATGATTTGATTTCATTTTTTATCAGCAGACCCACGCCACCCTCTCTGCCTACATGCCTGTCTGTTTGATACAATGTGAGTGCTTGGACATTAAGTTCACAGCTATAATCTTCTTTCAGCGTCAGTTCGGTGATAATTTATTAGAATTTCATTGTGTCCTTAGGTACAGATTTAATCTATCATGGGAGAAAGCCATATGCAAACAATAGGTGTGCAAGGGAGCACTGCAGTATGATAACTACTTATTCTGCCCAAGTTTTAGCAATATACTTAATAGCATAATTAACAGCTGGTGAACTTACTCTCACATTAGCATATTGCAGCATGATGCAAACAACGAATGAATCAAATCAGTCGGTAAAAAGATCCAGTTTAGAACAACAACTCTTGTTAGAATGTCAACCATGTGCATTTGAAATTCAAATGTGACCATTCTTGCTAATTGGACTCCAATGAAAAATTAGTGTTAACATTACCATTAGTGACCCTGCTGCTTCAGCACAGCAAATAACATTCAGTTCAATGATCCCTCTGAATTCAAAGCATGTATTTCTTCACATACTGTACACATTTAAGCCCAGAATACCACTGTCATAAAAACATCAGAAGCAGAAGAATAGCAGAGCTGTTCACCAGTCAATAAGATCATAGCAGATCTTGTGTCTGATTCCCTTATCCTCGAAATGTATTGATCTTCTTTTGTTTTTTGTAACTCCAAAACATAAAACTAATTGAAAGGAAAACAAGACAGCTGAGAGACAGCTTGTTGAGTTTCGATTTTACTCAAATCGAGTCACGCATTTATGATGTTGTGGCATGATGATGTATGCCAATAACATACTTTTACACGTAATCCATAATGAATTAATTAAACAAAGAATACTTTATAAGCAATATATTTACAATATTACTCAAATATTAAACACATAAACACTCTTCACTGCTTAGCTATAAACTTCATCTCAGTATAGAATGCATCTCAACTTACATACCTATGGACAGTGTACTTTATAATGCAACTACTATTTAGACATTCACAGCATAATAAATCTTAAATTGTCCCATTCAGGCCTAAGGATTTTATCATTATGGAGGATTTCTTACTATGGGATAATGTTTTTACTGACAAAGGCAATCACTCGGCTTGGCAGGAGAGACTTGTGGCTGAAAAAACAATCCCAGGTTCTGTGCTGGATGTGAGAGTTGACTCTGGCACTGCAGGAAGTGGTCCTGACAGCTTTGCCCACTTTTCCTCGCTATCAATGGGCTGCTCTCCTCGACTAATTAGTGTGTCATTTCCAGATGATATCGGATGCAATCTCCACTGAGTAGGGGAGTGGGTCAGTTCTGTCCTTAATTTTTCCGGGTACCCGTATTTGACCACCTCTTTAGTCCCTTAGCAGAACTATTTGTCCAAGAGTGAAACATTGAACCTCCTTGTTTGAGGAGCCTTCAATTTCTCTCAGCTGTTTGTTCTTGCAAACTCTTTCTGAGTCTGGGTTTGAAGAGATCGCAGCATGAACATGAGGGATGACCCAGGAACTGTATAGCCGGTGAGTAGTTGGTTGTGGAGTGTGCTGCATTGTGGTATGCAAGGAGGAAATTAGTGAGCTTCTGGTTCAATGTTAGCGTAGTGTGTTTTGCTGACATTGCTTGCTATGTGTTCTATAGGCCCTGTGCAAATCTTTTTGCAAATCTTTTTAGCTGTGTACAGATGCAACATGTGTTATTCCATTCACTTTCAGGAATGACTAAAACAATTCTGCCACAGGCTGTGGTCCATTGCCACTGACTAAGTATTCTGGAACACTAGTCCTTGCAAAAAGGGTTCTCAACACATCAACAGTGTGCGAGGCTGTAGAGGAGGCTATTGGGAACACATCCAGACACTTTGTAGCTACATCCACTTCTAACAAGAAATTTGTGTCCATGAGTGGTCTGGAAAAATTTACATGAATCCTCAGCCAGGGCAATGTGGGCCATTTCCAGCAATGGAGAGACCCCACTCTCGGCATCTTCTGGATGTACCGGCATCCCAGATAGTGCACGGCAAGCTGCTCGATCTGATGATCCCAGCCATCAGACAAAACTTTGAGCCAGTGCTTTCATTTTGACCATGCCTAGATCACCAGCACCTAGCTCCTCCATCACTTTGGCTCTCATCTTGGATGGCACAACAGCTCACAATCCGCACATAAGGGATCCCCTGTCAAGGGCAAGTTCATCATGGCACTGGTAAAACTGGAGTTTCCACCGTACATTCCAGCCGGTTCGGATTGCCTTGTAGTATGGGATTCCTTCTGGTTTCCCTCGGGTTCATGTCTGCTGTAATATTGAGACTTTCAATTTGCTTTAGGAAGAACATGTCAAGAGGAATGGCTTCTATTGTAAATTTTTCAGGTACTTACTTTTCCAAAAGTAAACAGGACAATCTATCAGCATTTCCATGATTAGCTGTCCTCTTGAGTTCAATCTTGTAGTTATATACTCCAAGAAGCAGAGCCCATCTCTGTATTAGTGCTGCTGCTGTTAGTGGTAAACCCTTCTGGGGAATGTAAGTGGACACTAGTGGTTGATGATCAGTAATGAAGGTAAACTCTCCCATACAAGTGCTGGTTGAAACATTTTACATGCCAAACCAGACTCAAGGCCCCTCTATTAATCTGTGCAGTATTTTTCTCCGCAGCGGTAAGGGACCGTGGCACAAAAGCAATGGGGCGTTCACCTCCATCACTCACAACATAAGGTGAGGTGTCATGGGCAAGCTTCACTGGACAATGTGGATCATAATGTGTGAGTAAAGCGTCTGACATCGCCATTTCCTTTGCCTTTTGGAAAGCCACCTCACATTGCTTTGCCCATTTTCATTTTTTCCTGATCTGTAGCAATGAGTTCAAGGATGGGAGCACAGTAGCCTGGCTTTGCAGCAAAGTAATTGACAAATCCTAAAAAGAACCACAACTGTGAAACATCCTTTGGCCCTGGGGCATCCATCATTGCTTGAAATTTCTCAGCACACTTACATAATCTTTGCGTGTCAATAGTGTGGCCACAGTAAGTGATGCTTGGTTTAAAAATGTCACGTCATTCCCTGAGCCTATAATCTTCTAATCTTTTTAACACAGTCTTCAGATTTGGGAGATGTTCCTTGTCATCCTTTCTGGTAACAATGACGTTATCCAGGTAACACTGAGTGCCTAGCCAGCCTTGCAGCACCTGGTTCACAACCTCCCACCAGAGTGCAGGTGCAAAGATGAGCCTATACTGTGATGAAGCCATTTCTCAGTTTGTATGGTGAGAAGCACTTTGAACTCTTCTTCCACCTTTTCTGTGGGCAGGCCCCAGCTAAGTCCACTTTACTGAAGTGTTTTCCTTCAGAAAGGTTTTCAAAGATATCTTCTATCCTGGGCAGAAGGTGTTGATCTACTTTCAGCAGTGGATTGATGGTGACTTGAAAATCATCAGAGATCCTGACAGGCCCGTTCTCCTTGGCTACTGGGACCACTGGTATTTCCCTTGGGCTCCACTCGGCCTCGGAAAGAACTCCTTCAGCCTCCATGCATTCTAGTTCACTGGCTAGAGTTTAAAGAAATCTTGCTCAGTTATGCATATTAAAAATAACCCCCTTCAACAGAAATCAAAATCAAATTTCAATTTGTTGTTTTATGCACCTGTAAGTGTGTGCAGTGAAAACCTAGCATCACAGGAACTGATCATATAGTCAGTCCTTTGAATCAATGTTATTGTGACTCCAAGCATATCATTGCTTAGATACATTGAGTGAAACAGCAGACATGGGCTTGACTGGTGAAGAATGACATAACAGTGTCCATACCGAATGGCACAATGGAAATACTGGATAACTATTCAGGCTGTGAATCCAAGTATCAAGTCTCAAGTTTCACTCGATGTCAACAAGACCAAGGAGCTGATTATTGACTTCAGGAGGAGGAAAGCATGAACCAGTCCTCATCAGGGAATCAAAGTTGGAGAGGGTCAGCTGCTGAAAATTCCTCAGTGTTAGCGTTTAGGGGACTTGTGCTGGGCCCAGCACACAAGAGCAATTATGAAGAAAGCAGGTCGTGCTTCTACTTCCTTGGAAGTTTACAAAGATTCAGTATGACATCTAAAATTTGGACAAACTTCTATAGATGGGTGGTGGAGAGTTTATTGACTGGCTGCATCATGGCATGGTATGGAAACACCAATGTCTTTGAATGGAAAATCCTACAAAAGGTAGTGAATATGGCCCAGTCCATCTTGGGTAAAGCCCTCCCCACAACTGAGCACAGTTATATGGAACATTGTTGCAGGAAAGCAGCGTCTATCATCAGGGACCCCCACCACCAAAGTCATGCTCTCTTCTCACCGCTACCTTCAGGAAGAAAGTACAGGAGCTTCAGGAATCACACCACCAGGTTCCGGAATACTTATTAACCCTAACCCATCAGGCTCTTGAACCAGTGTGGATAACTTCACTCAACTTCAATTGCCCCATCACTGAACTGTTCCCACAACTTATGGACTATGTCAAGAATTCTTCATCTCACGTTCTCAATATGTATTGCTACCATATTTATTATTTTTCTTCCTGAATGTGCAGGGTTTGTTGTCTCTTGCTATTGGTTGTTCATCTATCCTGCTGGGTGCTGACTTTCATTGACTCTGTTATATTTCATTGATCGGCTGAGTATGCCCACAAGAAAAAGCATCTCAGGGTTGTAGATGGTGACATGTACGTACTTTGATAATGAAGTTACTTTGAACTTTGAACTATTAACATTGGATAGTGTAGAAAGCTCATGGCATCAGCATGATTCTTTTTATTAAAAGATTAGTTTAATTGTCGCTTGTACACCATAGTAGCATAGTGGGTAGCACAACGTTATTACAGATCAGGATGTCAGGGTTTGGAGTTCAACCCTGGCATTCGCTAGAAGGAGTCTCTGTACATCATCCCCATGGAACATGTAGGTTTTCTCCAAGTGTTTCAGTTTTCTCCCACAGTCCATAGACATACCGGGTAGGTTAATTGGTCATTGTAAATTGGCCAGTTATTAAATTAGGGTTGTCAGGGGTCGTTGGGTAGTGCCTGGATGGGCCTAATCCTCACTGCGTCTCTAAATAAATAAACATATAATGAAATGTGTCATTCATGTTGATGACCAACACAGTCCCAGGATGTGCCGGAGCTGCCCACAAATATCGTCTGGCTCTAGCGTCAACATATTAACCTCAACTTGTACATCCTTGGACTGTGGGAGGAAGCTGGAATGTTGGAGGAAATCCATACGGTCATGGGGAAAACGTACAAACTCCTTACAGACAGCGGCAGAAGTTGAATGCTGAATGGTGGCACCATAAACCATAATGTTCACTAAAAAGGTAATTCACATTTCCGAAGTTAGGGAACTGGCACTTGGTGGGGAAAGAGTGGATAGAGTTGGGAAGGGGTGTAAGAGGTGATCCTTGGTCCCTGTTCAATAACAATTATCCCAGGAGATCTTAGTCTCCTCTGATTGATAATTCCAATTTCTTTGTAAAGATTTCCAATTTCCTTTATGGAGGCAAGCACTACCAAGTTCCCATCCCTCTGACCAACAGTCAGGCTGCCTCAGGTGCAAGGCAAATTCAGAAATCCACACTCTTGAATTTCTAGGTAAGGAGGAATTAAATCTTTAAAGATATGATGCACAATTGTTATATCACACACAGACATTTTTATGTAAGTATATTTTGCACATTTAAACACAATGAAGAAAATTTGGAAATAATAAATTTGCAAATTCTTTAATTAATGGAATAACAATGATGTCAGGTTTTGAATTACACAAGAACAGTAATTAGTTTATTAATTACCAGAGCAGTGACTGTAATTAGTGAGCAATGACTGGTGATGGGTTGACTGCTGGATAAATAAAGAACAGACAGAAAGGAGGCTTCAAATCCATATAAAACAACCTGTTTATTACAAAATTACCTTTCATACAGAACGAAACAGGTGCTGACTTTATACAGAGGTTGTTTAAGGACTGGGCACTAGCCAGATTTAAGAACTTTTACAAGGGTGATAAATAAGAAAGTAAATATTTTTACTTATTACTCTTTGCTGAATATTAATTTGGCACTTTGTCACCTAGTCTTGTTTCTCTATTAGTTCTATTACCTTCCCAGAATGAATCACCAACTCTGCTAAAGGTAAAGTCCTTTAAAATTCTCTGTCGGTTTTGTTGTTCAGGTAGTTTGAAGGGGTCAGTACTGTCCTCATTTAGTGTCAGTGAGGAACAGCCTATTATGGCCTGTTCTCAGATATTGCCCTCCTATCTGCAGGAGTCTGCAGGAGACTCGCGACATGGAAGATTAGAGCCAAAGGGTGAAAGAGGATTTCTTTTTTGACATTTTAGTCTGTAAATAACATTTCTTTGCTGGCATTTCAGAGCCAAAGTAAAATAGCACAAAGGTCATTGCTCATAAAATAAAAGCGCTCTGTTTAGAGATCAAGTACCACTCCATGAGCATCCATATGACACGGCTATTGAGAAGATGCAAGCAGAGATTTTGATTCCAGATTAGTTCAAAGGGGGTGCTTGTTTCTGGGTAAGAGCTGCGAGTTCAAAGGTTCATAGATAGAGTATCTAGGTAAAGATTTCACTAGTCTAATCTGTCTCCATCAGCTGGGAAATGATACAGCAGAAATGACCCAAGAATTCATCCACAGGACACTGGAGTGCACACAATCCATTGTCATCTGAGGCACTGGTGTTTGGGTGAAGATTTTGGGAGGCATATAGGAGTCTGGGCATTTATGGTCTTCCTCATGGACAGGCTTAAATCAAAAATTCCTTTGGCCCAGACTTTAAACCCACAAGGGCTTCTATCTCCCAGCCTCCATCTTTCCCCTAAACCCAGAGAGACTTCCAAACCCCATTATTCCCTTCAGGGTTCTTCGTCATCCATGTTCATTTACAATTCAGTGGCCTTCCCTCTCCAACCTTCCTTTAAGCTTAAGGCACATTTTGTAATCATCTGACAACACTCTGGGACTTTTCTTGAGTAAGGAGCAGTGTGGGAGATGGACGAGCTGCTGTTACTGTAGGCCATCCTCCTCTGGCAGAAAACCTGAAGCCAGGAGGGCGGAGATGGCTACATCGACTGGGGACGGGCAGAGAGTGAGAGAATCACAGAAAGTAGCTATGACGGAGGGATATGTAAGTGAAGAGCGCTGACTGGGAGGAGGGAGACAGCAGGGGAAGGGGAACATACTGAGGGGTAAAGAAGCAAGGGTTCAGGAAAGGGGTGAAGAGGCATGAGGGCTGGGGCATGGACAAGATCATGTGTGTGTATGTCTCTATGTGGTAAGGTTACAATGGCTGCTCCGATGCGCGGCTCCTCAGAAATGCAGTAGAAACAAGACATCCTCCATCCTGGGGAAATGTCTCAGAAGTAGAACAGAACCAAGGAACAAACGTCTGAGGGAGCAAGAGCAGAAAACATACTACACAATAAACAGCCTTTCACCGCACCTAAAGACACCGTGAAATCCAAATAAATATAGCTCAAATTAGCTGATGACTCACTTAATCACGTCAGTAAGTGCTCAGATATAAATAACACATTATAATTGTAACCAAAGGTCGCAAGGTAAAAAGAGATGAAGGTCACGATTCAGCCAATCTGAGCCAATGCGATCCAAAAACAGGTAAATTGTGCAGTCCCTGACTCTGCCGTTAGGTAGACTCTAGAACAGAGAAGCATTGATCTAAGGAACCAGGGTGAGTGTGAAAAATGAGAAAGAGTCACAGGAAAGTTTTCTAGTGGATTGAACAAAAGCACAAGTTGGAAATAATGGATGAGAACTGCAGCTAAATAAAATGAAACATAAGGATTGGCAGAACAGAGAGAGGCAAAGAAGGTCTTTGTCACAAAGTTCTGGACTTTATCTGTGCTGTTCATTGAAGTACGGTTGGAGACTTCCCTGAAAAGATTTTGACCATAAGGTGCAGTAGAGCAAAGAGACCCAACAAGTTGGGACAGCAACAGAGACTTCCAAATATAATAAAAATACTTCTCTAGCTGCATTAAATCAATTCCAGCCTCCAACAGCAGTGCAATCTCCAGAAATGATTGACAGGTGAGATTCTGGGGTCATTACAAGCAGCAACATTTCTGTTACTTTCATTACCTTCAGGAAATTTAATTTCTTTTCTTCATTAGTATGTAAAAATCAGGCCTACTTTGTCAATGCATAACCACTGATCAAAATCAAGAATTTTATTTGCTCTCTCCTATTAAGGAATGTTTTGTTACTGAAGTTAGCCATCACTTTAAAAAGCTCGTATCAATTTGCAGAAAATGTATTGAGTAGAAGTGTTGACTTGGGAGTGTTGTAGAGTGAACAATGTCACCAAAGTGACAAGGTTGTTTATTGGGGTTAACACATTTAGCAATTAACTTCACCAACTTCGGCCACTAGCTTTCAGATTTGTATGCGTATTGAAGGTGACATTTAAAAAATGCAGACCGGACAGACCAGGAAACGGGCACGTAACTGATTGTCTACATAGGCATGAATCCAATCAGCATCCCATTGCATGGATATGATGGTATTTAACACTTATTTTGGGAGTGATGGTGGGAAGTTCCAGGCATTTGAAATTGTCACATGAGTAGCTCAAAAAAGGCATTGTAAATATGGATGTTTGAATTGTCATGAACTGTCTTTGATCTTTAGCACAGAAAATGTGTGCAGTGTTGAGCACAGCAGACCTTTTTCCAGCCAAAATGGTTTCCATATAATGCCTGCTCTATCTTGTTCTTTCAAATAAAGAGGCTACATCATATCTACCGGTACTTTTCTTGGTGACCACGCAACAACAATAAATATGATATTGACTTTTATCAACAAAATGAGAAACAGCAGGCATCATGTTGAGACTCTTTCTAGGGAAGAGGCTTGCTCAACTTAATATTACATGACATTCTATTTGCTAAAGATCTATATTTACATTTCTATATTCTATATTTACAATGTATCTACAATGCTTCCTTCTTTGCACACACACTCCAGACAACCAAAATGAATGTTAATCTGCATTGTCTGGTTTTCCATTTAAATGTGCTTCACAGCTGTTGTCCAGAGCTACATTTTAAATTTAATCTGCAGTCCATATTCAGATCTGAAGGTTGGTTGCTCAAGTTAATATTTTGCTATGCACTCTAAATCCGGAATATGCTCTAACAGGGGAGCAGAGATTTTTAAGTAGTGGTTCTTTCTGGTATTCTGAGTATGGAGAGATGCCTTGTCCAATTAAATCTGATGTTTAAGTAATAAGTATGTCTTGCCACTCCAGAATTTTCTTTTGCTGTCAATATGGATTGGGTCCTTGAAAGGGAAATATGTCACTCCAGGAAGTGGAGCCTATATAGGGAATTACTTAATTCCAGTTAATTGGGACATATTGAGACCAGTACATTTTGGTCCAATTGCATCCTCCAAATTTGTATTTTTCATTGTAACATTCAAGATGATAGTCCATAGCTTCTGTTGTGAGGGTGAAGCAAGTCACTGGAGAGAGAATTAAGCCAGTCCATATAGAAGTCTTTATTCAGCAAAACAAGCAGCAGGCATCATACGTGAGACACTCTGGGAAGAACATAGCCTGCCTAACCCAATATTACATGACATTTTTATATGCTAAAGATCAAAGGTATCAGCAGGGCAATTCTATAATTACAATGTATCCACAGCGCTTCCTTTGAATTACGTATAATTTTCAAACACCTCCATCTTCACCCCAACTGTCCAGACAGCCAAAATGAAGATTAATCTGCAGCTCTACAGCTGCATCCATGCATATGCAGACACCTCAAGTGAATATTCACTGGTCTGCAGTCAATGCCAGGAAGACTATTGTTTTAGTCTGTATTTAAAACTCAATCTATAATCCACATTCAGGTATGAAGACTGGTTGCTGATGAAATTAATTTTTGCTCTATTTTGTAACTCCAGGATTTGCCCTAACACCTTCAAATTCTTGGTAGTTTTTAACTTGTTGAAGTAGGGAAGTTGTGTGATTTTCACTCCCAGCTATCTCTGGCACCTCCAAGCATGAATGCTTGGAGCCACACCGAGCAAAACAGTTCTGCATTGCTCTACGGCTTATTTTGCACCAACTATTAGCGACAATAAAATGCTGTGTTTTGAGATCAAAAACACACGACTGACACAATTTACAAACTGCTTGTTTGAAGCGCAGTGTGTGTCTAACGGCCGTGCAGGTGCACGCGACTTACAGTGTCCTGCTCCAGTTAAGTGGCATAGTGTACCAAATAAACAAAGGGACTTCCAGCTATTTTCTTGATTGGTTGGAGGATTGGTTTCTCAGGTTGGAGGAACAACAGACAGAATGTCTGGATAGCCCCCAACCTGATGGCATGAACATCAATTTCTCAAACTTCCGATTATGCCCCCCCCATCCCTTTCCTTCACCACTCCCCATCCCCTTCTCCCTCTCTCACCTTACCTTCTTGCCTGCCCATTGCCTCCCTCTGGTGCTCCTCCCCCATTTTCTTTCTTCCGTGGCCTTCTGTCCTCTCTGATTGGACTCTCCCTTCTCCAGCCCTGTATCTCTCTCACCAATCAACTTCCCAGCTCTTTACTTCATCCCTCCCCCTCCCGGTTTCACCCACCACCTTGTGTTTCTCTCTCCCCTCCCCCCAGCTTTTAAATCTACCGCTCAGCTTTTATTCCTCCAGTCCTGCCGAAGGGCCTCAGCCCAAAACTTCGACTGTACTTTTTTCCATAGATGCTGCCTGGCCTGCTGGGTTCCTCCAGCTTTTTGTGTGTGTTGCCTGGATTTCCAGCATCTGCAGATTTTCTCTTGTTTGTATTTTCTTGATTAGTTTTTATTCTTTAAGAGTTGCCCCAGTTAAGTAGCTGCCCCTATGGCCCAATTAACTAGAATGAAAACCTTCAAAAGAAGAGTCAGTGTAAGTTTTATGTTCATGGTCAAAACATTAAGAAGAGTTAGTGTACTTTTTAAAACTATCTCACAATTGTCTATTATGTGGCCCCCGGTGTGAAGTCTTCCCTGCCCAATTCAGCCCTTCTTGCATGTGTGATAACCAAAAGAGCCCAGAGTAATACACACAAAGTGCTGGAAGAACTCCACATGTCAGGCAGCATCTATGGAGAGGAATAAACAGTCAACATTTTGGCCAAGACCCTTCGTCAGGAAGGAGCCTGGACTGTGGTCCTTCCCCATAGGGCCTTTGCATTGGGTGCACCAGGCTTCAGTGCACCACTCAACAAATGATTTCTTCATCTCACAGGCAGAGTGCCACAATGGCAGAGATGTTTGCAGTTCCCCTTGGAATTTTTGTAGAGAAAAACAACCTTTTGTCAACTTGACACAAAGCCATAATGCACTGGAGCTGTGCACCCCCATGTACTTCAGGATCAAAGATAAAGACCAAGGGTGGACAAAACAAAGCAGAAATGTCATTGTGCTTCATCATTAACCCAGGCTGAATTCTTCACAGGAACACAACGCACATCCTCTGCACAACAGAGGAAGAAATTCAGTGCAAGTACTTGTAAGAGCACTTAATCAACTTGTTTAAAGCCTGGGACTCAAGTGCATCTTGGATATTAATAGTGTTACTTGATTAATTAATTACAATTTAAAATGTCTTTTATGTGTAGAACTCTTGATTGCCCTTGCTATGTCTTGCTGAAGATCGCTTGAAGTGAAACAATCTGAGACTCACAAGCCTCCCAAACAAGGTAGATATTGGTTTTAAGAAATCTAGCCAAAGGCATTTGGATTATTGGGGGAGAATTTCCAATGAGTCATTATGAAATCTATTTTATATCCACATCTCTGAACAACTCAATCAGGTGATGCTACTAGAAATGCTGGTGGTTATATTGGCCTTTAAATTTATCAGCAGAGTTAATAAGAGCACCCCTTTATTGGAAGGCCAAGTGTAAAATCAAAGTCTTCATTTTGAGAACAATTCTCAATAACAGCCACCCACTCCTGGATGAGAAACAACAATGAATGTATGATAAATATCTTTGTAGACTGACAAAATATGCAGTACTGTGAATAAACTAAATTATAGTCTGAAATTATTAATGGTCCACCAGATCAACACAATGCATTTGATTTCTACTTGTTATGCTCTCTTAACAAAGGCCAATGCTAACCATGTCACTGTTCTGTGACATAGAAACAGCCAATTCTCTGTGTTAATTTGAATGATTCAGAAACACCACATCTTCTTGTGCCAACTTGCCGCATCAAAAATGTGCTTTATGCTTTGCATACACTTTGCTGATTTCATTTGTGAATGACAGCAACATCTTGATGGTGCGTACGAAAACAAATAGATTCCAATCAGTTCAAAAATTATTGGGAGTTTTTGGATGTTTTTATTTTCAATACATGTATTTCTGCAACTTATTGTATGCACTTCTAATAATTATATTCTTTATCAAGAACTCAATTTTACAATCATTTCAATATAATGGAGTTGCTCAGAGGACACCATAAAGGCCGGCATTAGTGAGTGAAATCTTTATTCAAGAGATGATATCAGAAGAGGGTCCTGATGAAGGAGATGTGAAATTAGTCATATATATGGACAGCATTATGAGGTATCATCGGCAAAGCAGATGAAGCTTCTTTGATACAAAAGCAATTAAGGAATAAAGTAACAAACAAAAATGGTGGAGGAACATGAGGCTACATCTCTGGAGCAGAATAAACAGTTACCATTGATCAGGACTTGAGAGGAAGGGGAGGAAGCCTGAATAAGGAGTACAATTGAAGGGGAAGGTTAGTGGGTGGGTTGGAGAGGGAGGATGAAGTAAGAACCTGGGCAGTGATAGGGGAAGTGGGGAAGGTTTGAAAAAGAGGAATCTAGTAGGAGAGGACAGAGAAACATGGGAGAAAATGGAGGAGGAGGGGCAACAGAGGGAGGTGATCTCTTGTTGATCATTCTCTATGTGACTCTCTGGTCTACTCGATCCTCCTCAATGATGTTTCTCCTGGCACTTATCCTAGCAAGAGGGCAATTGCCACACTTGCTGCTACAACTCTTCCCTAACCAACACTGAGAGCCCCAAAAAGTCTCTCTAGGTGAAGCAACACTTCACCTGAGAGATCGTTGGTATCATCTACTATACCCGGTGCTCCCAGAGTGGCCTCCTCTACCTCGTTGAGACCCAATGTAGATTGGGGGGACCATTCTGTTGAGCACCCTCACTCCATCCACCACAGAAAGTGGGATATCCCAGTGGCCACCCATTACAGTTTGCTTAGAAAAACAGAGGGCAATGGGTAACCCTAGGTAATTTCTAAGGTAAGTACATGTATGGTATAAAATTGCGGGCTGAAGGGCCTGTATTTTGCTGTAGGTTTTCTATGTTTCCCATTCCCATTCTGACATGTCATCCATGGCTTCCTTCCTCTATTGTTGTGATGAGGCCACACTCAGGTTGGAGGAGCAACATCTTACATTCTGTCTGGGTAGCCTCCAACCTGATGGCATGAACATTGATTTCTTTAACTTCTGGTAATTTCTCTTCCCTCCTCTTTCTCCCTTTTTCCATTCTCCTTTCTGGCTCCTCTCTTACCCCTCTCTTCTCTCCTGCCCATCATCTCTCTCTGGTATAGATAACCAGTAAAATTCAGATGAAATGGAGTCAGCTTGGAGAGCCAAACAGCCTATTCCTGCTCTTCTATAAAGAATATGATGTACCTCTGGGTTTGTGAGCCTCTGCCAAGAATATCTTCACAATGATGTCTGTTTGTTCTGATGAATAAAGACTCTATTATCACCAGCTTCAGAGTCTCTCCAGTGAATTTGGTCATAGTCACAACAATGTGCATTTTTATAAAGCAATTACTTGAATGTATATACAGGCTAATGAAGTTCACAGAAGAATACTCACTCCTAATTGTACCTGAACTATGTGGTTTGAGAGATTTTTCACACAGCAGTTCCCAGTTGATTGCTTATGCCGGGTCTGGGACTGATACGTGCTTCAAAGGCCAGACCAATACTGATTGTATATTTTCTTCCCTGAAAGACATTGGTGCACCAGAACGATTTTTACGGTAGGCCAGCAGTTTCTGTCATCATTGTTGACACTAGTTTTTTTTTTAAATCCAGTTTTTTAAAATTGCTTGAATTTAACTCCCCCAGTTAGCACAGTGGCATTTCACAAGCTCATGTCTCCAGATCAATAGCGCAGGCCTCAGGAAACAAGTCAATTAACAGCCATTGTGCTGCTGTGCCTCTGAACTATGAAGTGGTGAATAGATTAATATCTAGGGAGAAGCAATTGTTTGATAATGTCAGATCTGAGTAGCCTGGGAGAGCAGGGAATTGAAATACAGTCAATGGTACAGCTGTGCACATGCTGGTTAATGCAAATATCTAGTCAGCCAATCAAAGAATAAAAGCATGCAGACATGGTCAAGAGGTTCGGTTCTTCCTCAGACCAAACATCAGAATGGGGAAGAAACATGATCTAAGTGGTCTTGGCAATGGAATGATTGTTGGTGCCAGACAGGGTGGCTTGAGTATCTCAGAAGTTACGGATCTCCTGGGATCTTCATGCACATCGGCCACTAGAGCTTACAGAGAATGGTGCAAAAAGCAAAATGAAATATCTAGTGAGTGGCAGTTCTGTGGGTTGTTAATTGTTAACATGTTGTTAATGAGAGAGGACAGAGGAGAATGGCAGACTGGTTCAAGCTGACAGGAAGGTGACAGTAACTCAATAATCACCTGTTACCTCAGTGCTGTGCAGAAGAGCATCTTGGAATGTACAGCACGTCAAACCTTAAACTGGATGGGCTGTGTCTGCAGGACCACGAATGCACACTCAGTGGCCACTTTATTAGGTACCCAGTAAAGTAACCACTGACATGTAAACTTGTAATAGGACTCTAGCCAATTGCAGGCCAGTCCTGCTGCCCCCATCCTAACATGCATCAGATGATGCAAGTGAGAGAAGACAAAGATAAAGTGTTGAAAGCCTCACTCTTGTATTTATCACTGGGCAAATCCTGATGCACTATAATGCATTAAATTAATAATCACTACCTGCTCATTATTTACTTTACACAATATGCAATTGCACATAACAAATTTATTTACAGGTTCATGTGCAATATTAAAAATGTTTTCAAGCTCAGTAAACAGTAAGACCTGAAAGCACAAATCCTGTGTCGTATAGATGAGACAGTCTGATCTCATTTCTCTTTCCTAAAATAGGGCTCCGTGTGAGGATTCCTCTTTCAATGTAGGACAGAGTCATTTTGTTTTTGCCTCACAGCACCAACAGAGAGAAGATTAAAAATTAGGGAGATTTAATGATTAAAGCCCCTTAAAGAATTGAATTCAATGAGGAGTGTGGGGGATGTTCAGTCAATTATCCTAATTAAAAAGAACCATTTTATTTTACTTTTTTTTAAAAAAAGAAATTCTATTAGAGTCAGAGCTTTTTAATAAAATATATGCAATTGACATTCACAGAGGAAAGATGAAACTGTAGCAGATCCTAGCAACATTGAATCTGAAAGGGAAAATATTATCCACACTGTACATTTGTGGAGTACTCCTCGTGTGCAGAGAGCCAGCGCAGAACGGACTGGAGAAGATGACAGATGTCTGTTACAGGAGATGAATATCTTTCCGAGTTCATTGACTGATGAGAATTTGGCAGGGAAGCCTGAACACCCCAAAGTGCTTCACAGAGGTCTTGTTTATTAGAGCTAAGCCAATGAATGTTAACGCATGTTACGTCGAGCAACTGTTTCTATGGGGCACTACTGACAGAATGGGCAAAGAGCGTAAAGTTAGACATCAGATCTCAGGCTCCCATTTTGCTGTTTTGAGATGACTGAAGTGTACATTGAGACTACAGGTGTAAGAAAGACTTAATTATGTTTGACTGATTGTTTGTTAGATCCCACCAAAATATTACAACTTGGGCTTGAATCTGTGACAGCGTCAGAATCAGGTTTAATATTGTTGGCATATGTCGTGAAATTTGTTAACTTAGCAGCAGCAGTACATTGCAACACACAATAACTGAGAGAAAAGAGAACTGAATTACACTAAGTATATATACAGTATACACATATTTTAGTTAGTTAAGCAAAAAAATGGAAATAAAAACTGTAGTGAGTTAGTGTTCATGGGTTCAATGTCCGTTCAGAAATCAGATGGCAAAGGGGGAGAAGATATTTCTGAATCTTTGAGTGTGTCCCTTTAGGCTACTGTACCTCCTTCCCGATGACAGCAATATGAGCACGTGAACCTCACTCATACAAAATGAATGTAGACGGTTTGGAAATACTTTTTCAAAACAAATTCTTCTTTCTCTTTGTGCACACCAAGCCCTACACAGACACCTCATGACACTCCCATACCTGGCGCGACGCACACGCACGAGGGGTTACTGATGCCTAACGGGCCGGCACCTCAAGTCAGGCCGGAGCCAGCACAATCACCATCACCAGTGCTATGTAGATCGCAGCGACGGACTCGACTGCCTGATAGACTTGACCTGTAAATATGCTTGTTTTAAATATTGTCAGTCACTTCACCCTGCGGAACTCTCTTTTTTAAAAAGGAGGGGTGAGTGTGGTAAACCATGTATATAGGTTGTAATTGAGTTATCTGTCTGGACACGCCCCTCTGCTGACTGCTCCTGTGGCTCCTCCCACAGACCCCGGTATAAAGGCGATTGTGTCACTGCTTCTCCCACTGTCCAGGACAGACATACAACATGAACTTGGATCCATTTCACTGTTAATAAAAGCCTTTCAGTATTTACTCTACTTCCAGTCTTTTGGAGTAATTGATAGTGCATCAATTTTAATAACAGTAATTTTAAGGTATAGAACATGTCCTGAGACCTGAGGTTAGATATCGACCCACAAACACCTGAGGCCGGAAACGCTTTCGAACTCTGGCTAGCCTGCTTCGAATCATACCTGGAGAAGATTGAAGTGACCGAGTCTGCCGCGAAGCACAGAGTTCTCCTCTCCAGGGTCAGTCCATGGGTCTACTCAATGATTAGAGACCAGCCAAGTTACAATGGTGTGATGAGCTTTCTCAGAAGACAATACCGTCTATGCACAACATCGCTTAGCGACACGGCAGCAGCGGCCTGGAGAGTCGAGCGCTGAGTTTGTCCGGGCCCTACAGACACTCATGCGGGCCTGTAATTGCCGGGGGCTGACGGCCAAACAGCATGCAGAGCTCCTAGTAAGAGACGCCTTCGTCACGGGGACCAGGTCAGTGTATGAGCACCAACGGCTGCTGGAACACACCGATCTTACCTTATGTTTGGCGATGGAGCTGGCTGACATGCTGGAGCCACTCTGCACAACTTTGATGCATTCCAGGCACGCAATCTCCTGACAGCCTTGTGGATGCCGCAGACCCCGCAACCCGCTGGCGAACCGACCATGGCTGCTGCTTCTGTGTTACTTCTGCGGACTCGAGAGGCACCCCCGGAAACGCTGCCCGACCCAAGAAGCTACCTGCTCCAGCTGCGGAAAGAAGGGCCACTTAGCCAAGGCTTGTAAGCCCAAACCGCGAGCAGGATTGAGCAGCGCCGCATGTGAGGCATGGGGGTCGCTATCTCGCCTGCACGCTGCCACCATGTGCGAGACATGGGAGTGGCCATCTTGGTTGGTGCCGCCTCGCACCACCTACGACCCACGGGTGCTTACCGAGCACCCCACCATGCCGGACCAAGACAGCGATTCAACTCTGGCCTCTGTGACCATTGACCAAAACGCTCCACACCAGCTCGCAAGGTCAATGATGGACATCCTGGTGGAGGGACACAGGACTAGCTGCTTGTTTGACATGGGCAGCACTGACAGATTTATTCACCTGGACACGGTCCAACGTTGCGGATTCGTGACACGGCCGGTAAGCCAGAAGGTCACCATGGCTTCTGGGTCGCATATAACAGACATCCGGGGGGGGTTGTCTAGCGACATTGGTGGTGCAGGGCACAGAATATCGGAACTTTGCATTACTGGTCATGCCTCAACTGTTTGCCCCTGTGCTATTGGGGCTCGACTTCCAGAGCCACCTGAAAAGTGTGACAATGGAGTATGACGGGCCCTTCCCACCAATCACTGTCAGAAATCCTCAGTTTTGTGGGACTTCGTCACATACCCCGCTACTGACCACACACACACACACCGACCCGCACATCCCACCCAACACCATGCTAACAGCCGCACTACAGACACCACTTGCAGCCTCTCCACCCTCAAGATCCCTCCCCCACTGCTGTTCGCCAACCTGACCCCGGACTGTAAATCTGTGGCAACTAAAAGCAGGAGGTACAGCGCGGGGGACAGGGCCTTCATTCAGTCAGAGGTGCAGCGGCTGCTCAGGGAGGGGATCATTGAGCCAAGCACAAGTCCTTGGAGGGCCCAGGTGGTCGTTGTTCAGACCGGGCAGAAAAATAGTATGGTCGTGGACTATAGCCAGACCATCAATAGATTCACGCAGCTTGACGCGTACCCCCTACCCCGCATCGCGGATATGGTCAACCAGATAGCTCAGTACAAGGTGTACTCGACCATAGATCTGAAATCCGCTTATCACCAGCTCCCCATCCGCCCGGAGGACCGCCCCTACACTGCCTTCAAGGTGGGCGGCAGGCTTTATCACTTCCTGCGCGTCCCCTTCGGTGTCATGAATGGTGTCTCTGTCTTCCAGAGGGAAATGGACCGGATGGTGGACCAGTGTCAACTGAAGGCCACGTTGCCATATCTGGATAACATCACCATCTGCGGTCACGACTGGCAGGATCACGACAACAACCTCTGTAAATTTTTCCAAGCCACTAAAGCTTTCAATGTTACCTATAACAGGGAAAAGTGTGTGTTCAGAACCACCCAACTTGCTGTCCTTGGGTATGTCGTGGGGAACGGGGTCATTGGCCCTGACCCCGACAGTATGCACCCCCTATTGGAACTCCCTCTCCCCACCATCCTCAGAGCCCTCAAACGGTGCCTGGGCTTCTTTTCCTATTACGCCCAATGGGTCCCTCACTACGCAGACAAGGCCTGCCCCCTGGTCAAGTCCACCACATTTCCCCTCTCTGCCGAGGCCTGTGCGGCCTTCAGCCACATTAAAGGGGACATTGCCAAAGCAACAATGCATGCGCTGGACGAGACCATTCCTTTCCAAGTAGAGAGTGACGCCTCCAATTTCGTGCTGGCTGCTACCCTCAATCAGCCAGGAAGGCCAGTAGCATTCTTCTCTCGTACCCTTCAAGGCCCTGAAATTCGGCACTCCATGGTGGAGAAAGAAGCCCAGGCTACACTGGAAACTATTAGGCACTGGAGGCACTATCTCACCGGTAAGAAGTTCACCTTGCTGACCGACCAGCGCTCAGTTGTGTTCATGTTTAGCAATCAACAGTGGGGCAAAATCAAAAATGATAAAATTTTGAGGTGGAGAATAGAACTCTCCACCTGCAACTATGACATCCTGTACCGGCCTGGAAGGCTCAATGAGCCCCCTGATGCCCTATCCCGGGGAACGTGTGCCAGCGCGCAGCTCGACCAGCTATATGCCCTCCATGCAGATCTTTGCCACCCGGAGGTCACCCGATTTTACCATTTCGTGAAAGCCCTGAACCTGCCGTACTCCCTTGAGGACATCGGGACGATGACCAGGGACTGTCAAGTCTGCGCTGAGTGCAAACCACACTTCTACCGTCCTGAAAAGGCACAACTTATCAAGGCCACCCGCCCCTTTGAGCGACTGAGTGTCGACTTTAAGGGCCCCCTTCCCTCCACTGACCGCAATGTCTACTTTCTCAACATTATCGACGAGTACTCGCGGTTCCCCTTTGCCATCCCCTGCCCTGATACCACTGCCATGTCTGTCATAAAAGCCCTGTGCCAGCTCTTCACTCTGTTCGGATATCCCTGCTATATCCACAGTGATAGAGGGTCCTCGTTTATGAGTGACGAGCTGCGCCAGTACCTGCTGGCTAGGGGCATTGCTACTAGTCGGACCACGAGTTATAATCCCCGGGGGAATGGACAGGTGGAGAGGGAGAATGCCACAGTGTGGAAGGCCACACTTTTAGCCCTTAAGTCAAAAGGGTTGCCGGTCCCTCGATGGCAGGAGGTCCTCCCTGAGGCACTCCACTCTATCCGCTCTCTGTTATGTACGTCCACCAATGCCACCCCTCACGAGCGCCTATTCTCTTTTCCCAAGAAGTCTGCCACTGGGACCACCCTACCAGTTTGGCTGACGTCCCTAGGGCCAGTGCTGCTCCGGAAACATGCGAGGAGCAATAAATACTCCCCAATGGTCGAGAGGGTTCACCTACTTCATACGAACCCCCGGTTTGCCTCTGTGGTTTTACCTGATGGGCGGGAGGACACGGTCTCCATCTGCAACCTGGCGCCCACAGGAGCATCAGACCCCTACCCCGAACACTCCACGGTGACTATGAACCTTGTACCCACCGATATATATACCCACAAGACACCGTGCACTCCAAACCCTACACAGACACCTCACAACCCTCCCATACCGGGCTCCATTCACACACATGAAGAATTACTGATGCCTAATGGGCTGACGCCTCAAGTCAGGCCGGAGCCAGCACAACCACCATCACTGGTGCAATCACCACCGGTGCTACGTAGATCGCAGCGACGGACTCGACTGCCTGATAGACTTGACCTGTAAATATGCTTGTTTTAAATATTGTCAGTCACTTCACCCTGCGGAACTCTCTTTTTTAAAAAGGAGGGGTGAATGTGGTAAACCATGTATATAGGTTGTAACTGGGTTATCTGTCTGGACACGCCCCTCTGCTGACTGCTCCTGTGGCTCCTCTCACAGACCCCGGTATAAAGGCGATTGTGTCACTGCCCCTCCCACTGTCCAGGACAGACATACAGCATGGACGTGGATCCATTTTACTGTTAATAAAAGCCTTTCAGTATTTACTCTACTTCCAGTCTTTTGGAGTAATTGATAGTGCATCACTCTCAATTTTAGCCAGCTTGTTTTGTTTTAGTTAAAAAAAATCCAGCACTAAGCAATATTTTTGTTTCCTTCCTCAGCATCAATTAGCAAAGCTCTTCACAGCAACGTAAAGGAAGGCATCTGACACTGAGCCACAGGGTAGATATTAGGACTAATAACCAAACATTCAGTCAAGGAGGAAGGTTTTAATGAGAATCTTAGAGGATCACACAGCCCACAGAGTTTACCACAACCATCAAACTCCTTTTTACACTAATCCTACTTTTCCCACATTTTATTCTACTTCCCCATAATTCTCCACTCACCAATTAACGCAATAACTTACTTCTCGGAGATCCAGAAGGAAACCTGAGTACCCACACAGCTACAGGGAGAATGCACAAAGTCCACACAGCAGGACCCAAGGTCAGAATTGAACAGTGTAGCCGTGAGACAGCAGTTCCATGGTCTTCATCTTGAAGAACAGCAGAGAAGAGAGAGAGATGAGAAGCTTGAGGGAGGGACTTTCAGAGCATGGACTATGCTGGCAGTTTGCAGCATACTTGTCAATGCCGGGGAAATACATCGATAAATGTTCAAGAGGCAGATTATAGGAATACAGGAAACAGAGCGTGTTAGACTGGATGAAATTGCAAAGATGGCAAGGCTTTGGTGGGAATTTAAAAACAGGATGAAAGCAGTAGAATTAAAGTTGTTCATCTGGAGGCCAAAGTGGATAGGTAAACAGGACTTGCTGTGAGGCAGGATACAGGACGTAAGGTTTCCTCAGAACTTTCCTCTCATTACTACACAGAAGAGGTGCAGGAGACTGAAGACCCATACTCAACAATTTAGGAGCAGTTCCTTCACTCTGCCGTCAGAGTCCTGAATGATCCATGAAAACTACCACCATGCTATTGCCCTATCTTTTGTAACTTACAGCAATTTGCTATGTCCGCATTGACCTCATTAGTCAGGGTGTTGAGTACAGGACTTGGGTCATTATGATGCAGTTGTATAAGCCATTGATGAGGCCACGCATGGAGTACTGTGTACGGTTTTGATCACCCTGTTATAGGAAAAATGTGGTTAAACTGGAAAGAGTGCAGAAAATATTTACAAAGGTGTTTCAGGAAGTAGAGCCCCTGAATTATAGATAGATATTGGCCAGGCTAGGTCTTCACTCCTTAGAGCTTAGGAGCATGAGGTGTGAACTTGCAGAGTTTATAAAATCATGAGTGGCATTGATATGGTGAATGGTAGCAGTCTTTTCATTAGGGTAGGAGAGTCCAGAATTAGGGGGCATAGACTTGGGGTGTGCATCCTTCACTGTGTGCTGGTATAATAGTATCATTTAAGAAGCACATGGAGATGCAGGCCTAGAGATACGGTCCAAATGCAGGAAATTAGTGGATACTGTGTTCAGCATGGATTCATTGGGTTGAAGGACCTTTACTCTAGGTTCTATAAGAGTTCAACCATCTTTAAGAATCTATGAGAGTTCAAGATTTGTGGTTAAGTTACTGGACTAGAAATCCAGAAACCTAGAGTAAAAAGTTAATATTTTTGCTGCTGTTTGCCAGAGAATAATGGAAATAATTGCATTGCCACTGTCAATGGAGCATTCACTACAGAGAGAACCACATTTTCACTGTGTGTATTAGGTTGCTGAGTTGTCTGTCAGATGCTGGAGCCAACATCTAATTTGTAAACATTTCACACCAAAAATCAGTGCAGTTGCTTTTCATTGTCAAGAAGCAACAGGCTGCTGTGACACCCCAGGTTAATTTCTCATTCCCCGCTGTCTCAAATTCAGCTCCTTTAATCTCGTCGATGGCACAGGCGTCCATTCAATTGGCTCTCCAATTATCTTAAAAGCACAATGTAAATGAAAACATCAGATGAGAAAAGGAAAATAAAAAAGTGTAATTTTTGTAAGAGATTTTTAAGATTATCCCAGGCTGTGGTACTGTTAGGGATCTGTTATCAATGAGGAGGTACAGGAGACTGATGTTTTAGGAACAGCTTGGTTTCTGACAGACAGTGGACCCACTCACTATTTGTTGCTCTTTTTTTACACTGTTCTGCTGTGCAGCAACACACTTCAGTGATAATAATTCTGATTCACTTCATTATAAAGTCCTATAGTAAATCAAAGTGCAGTTCCAGAATCTATAAGAGTTCAGACTTGTGGTTAAGTTACTTGGCTGGAAATCCAGAAACTTAAAGTAAAAAGTTTTTATTTGTTAGTGCATATTCTAGACTTTGGGTGCATAGTGAAATAACAGCTTCAGCAACCAATCTTTAGACCTAAACATGCATTGTAGATGAGATTTAATATGCTGCCCTGTACAACAGATCTCTTGAACTGCGGACGGCAGGTGGTTGAAAAACCAGAGGGGCAGGTGGATTTGAGGAAGAAGAGGGGCTACTTGAAGGACTTAGATTAGGAGCATGAGCAAAGAATTGGCAGATCGAATACAGTGTTGCAAAGTGATTGGTCATGCACTTCGGTAGAGAAGTGAATAGTTTGACTATTCTCTAAAAGGAAAGAAGATACAAAAAAGTGAGGCTCAAAGGGGCTTGGGAGTCCTTGTGCAGGATTCCCTAAAGGTTAACTGGAAAATTGAGTCTGTGGTGAGGAAGGCAAATGCGATTTGAGCATTCATTTTGCGAGGACTGGAATATAAAAGGAAGGATGTAATGTTGAGACTTCATAAAGCACTGGTGTGGGCTCACTTGGAGTATTGTGAACAGTTTTGGGTCCTTAACTTAGCAAGTTCATGCTGAACCCAGAGAGGGTTCAAAGGAGGTTCAAGAAAATGATTCCCAGACAGTGTCTCATTTTGTCAAATAAAAGTCTGTTACTATATCTACCAACTGTGTCTCTTCACTGACTTTGTTCACATTACAACAATATCCAAGCATGAAACTTAAATACAGTTCAGATTCAGATTCAGATAGTTCATTATTTATCATGTGTATATCAAAACATACAGTGAAATGCATCATTTGGATTAACAACCAACATAGCCTGAGCAACATAGCATGGTTTCCCGTCTGGCGTCATCAAAGGTGCCCTCACCCGCATCTCCTCCACTTCCCGCACTTCAGCCCTTAACCCATCCTCCCGTCACCACAACAGGGACGGGGTTCTCCTTGTCCTCACCTACCACCCCACCAGCCTCCGGATCCAACATATTATCCTCTGCAACTTCTGCCACCTTCAACAGGACCCCACCACCAAGCACATCTTTCCCTCCCTACCCCTCTCAGCTTTTCGCAGGGATCATTCCCTCCGCGACTACCTGGTCCACACGTCCCTCCCCACAGAACTCCCACCTGGCACTTATCCCTGCAAGTGCAAATGCTACACCTGTCCCCACACCTCCCCCCTTACCACCATTCCGGGCCCCAGACAGTCCTTCCAGGTGAGGCAACACTTCACCTGCGAGTCTGCTGGAGTTGTCTATTGCACCTGCTGCTCCCGGTGCGGCCTCCTCTACATCGGCGAGACCTGACGCAGATTGGGGGACCACTTCGTCGAGGACCTCCACTCCGTCTGCCACCCACTTCAACTCTGCCTCTCATTCCCATCTAGATATGTCCATACATGGCCTCCTCTACTGCCATGATGAGGAGCAACACCTCATCTACTGTCTGGGTAGTCTCCAATCCCTTGGTATGAACATCGAATTCTCCAATTTCCGGTAATTCCCTCCCCCTACCTCAGATCCCTCTCTGCCTCTCTCCCCTTTCAACTTTCTGCTTCTTTATCTCTACAGTTCTTTCATGCTTACCCCCTCCCCTCCCCCTTTATCTTTCCTCTGATTGGTTTTCCACCTGGCGTCTCTAGGCCCTACCCCCTCCCCTGTCTCTATTACTGGGCTTCGGCCCTCTCTTCCCCCCATTCCTGATGGTCTCGGCCCGAAACGTTGGCTACTCTTTTCTCACAGATGCTGCCTGACCTGTTGAGTTCTTCCAGCGTTGTGTACGTATTCTTTGATCCACAGCATCTGCAGTTGTATTTTTGTGTAGCCTAAGGATGTGCTGGGTACAGCCCACAAGTGCTTTAGATAGTGGAATTGATGGCTTTGTGGCAAAGAACGTGAATGATACAAAGATAGGTAGTGGGGTAGATTGTACCGAGGAAGCAATGTCATTGCAGCAGGACTTGGACAAATCAGAAGAATGAGCAAAAAGGTGGCAGATGGAATACAGTGTTGGGGAATGTATGATAATGCATTTTGGTAAAAGGAACAAATAGACTATTATCTAAATGTGGTGAAAATTCAAACAACAGAGGTACAGAGGGACTTAGGAGTCTTTGTGCAAGCTCCCAGAAGGCTAATTCACAGGTTGAGTCTGTGGAAAGAAGGCAAATGCAATGTTGGCATTTAATTCAAGGGGAATAAAATATAAAAACAAGGATATAATGCTGAGGCTTTATAAGACAGTAGTCAGGCCGAACCTGAAGTATTGTCAATGGTTTTAGGGTCCATATCTCTGAAAGGATGCATTGTCATTGGAGAGAGTTCAGAGGAGCTTCATGAGGATGATTCTGGGAACGAAGGGGTTAATATATGAGGAGCATTTGGCAGCTTTGGGCCAGTACTGACTGGAATTTAGAAGAATACGTGGGGATCTCATTGAAACCTGCAGAACGTTGAATGTTGAAAGGACTAGATAAGGTAGATGTGGCGAGAATGTTTCCTCTGGTGGGGGTATCCGGAACTACAGAGCACAGCCTCAAAATGAGGGAGCAATCTTTTAGAATAGAAGTTTTAGCCAAAGAGTGATGAATCTGTGGAATGCTTTGTTCCAGACCACGATGGAGGCCAAGTCTATGGGTACATGCGAAGTGGAAGTTGATAGATTCCTTAATGGTCAGGGCATCAAGGGATATGGTGCGAGGTCAGGTGTATGGGGGTGAACGGGATCCGGGATCAGCCGTGATGAAATGGCGGAGCAGACTTGATGGGCTCAATGGCCTGATTGTGCTCCTACGTCTTATGATCTTATAGTCTAAGTGTCACCAACATGGCATGGCCACAATGTCCAGCAGGACAACACAAGCAATAACAACAAAACGAGCCTTTTCCTCCCCCCTACCTACCCACTCTCACACACAGACAGTCCTCCAAACCGTACCTGTATCTTATTTTTGGATAATATGAAAGAAAAACCCAGTGCCAGTGACCTTGAGGACACAAAGTTATTTGATTTTTATTTTTGGTCTCTCTTCCTCCTTGAAATTCTCCAAGCCCAGCAACATCCACATACACCTTGCCCGCACCTCTAAGGTGCTGTTGTGACTGACAAAACAGAGCCAGATGAGCTCTGTAACTGGGTGATATTAAACCCTATTCAATACAGCAGATCCTCGAGCTCTCCCGCCACAATAATTTATACATTTTAAACACAAAAAGACAACAATAAATGATTAACTACAGTTTCAATGGCTATAAACACCCACTTAATTATATAATTTTGAATATGGACTGGTAACTTCGCAGAATTACGTATTTACAATGAAAACACATCCTAACCAATAGAATCAGTTTGAATATTCAGTACTGGTGACTGAACCAGGAGCTCTACAAACTCTAGACATCCAAAATATACCTCATTTATTATAGTGTTAAAGGAAGGCTGAATAGCTTTTCATAACTTCTTTTGATTTTCTTTATTTTTCTGTAAATGCCTGCAAGAAATTGAATCTCAAGGTAGTATATAGTAACATACTGTATACATTGATAGAGTCGTAGAAAAGTACAGCTTAGAAACAGGCCCTTTGGCCCATCTAGTCCATGCCGAATCATTTAAACTGCCTGCTCCCATTGATAATGAATTTATTTTGAACTTTGAGCCAAAATATTAAGTGACAGAACAGACCTGCCCTGAACTGTGCACTAATTATCAGGGACTAACAAGAACATTTATCTAGTGTCTTCCCCTTCATAATACAGAATTGAATGAATGAATGAAATTTTATTTCAGTCAGAACAAACATAACAAAAAGCATCATTTTCAACGATGATTTCATAAGACAAAATTAAATAACAAAAATCTTTAAAACAGACCGAAAGGGTGTAGGCTGAAGCTACAGCTTATTATGCCTACCTGTCTTACTTATACAAAAACATATTTGGCGTCAATCAGCACATCAAAACAAAAAATTTCATAATCTTTTAACACAAAATCCAATTCCAAGTATCATTTATTTACATTATTCCCATTCATTTTAACTCATGTATTTTATATTTGTTCATTAAATTATTTTTAAATGTTAGAATACCCCACCCCATAAATTGATTTCAGTCATTTTAATATATCAGTTCAAGTTAAATTGTGATGTGGTTTTATTTTGTGAAGACAATTCTCATTTTTATTAATATTTGATATCCATAATTTCATACCTCAAGAATAATCTCTAACAAGAACAACACATTTTTTAATGGCCCCTGGACAGATTCTGTTCCAAGGAGGCCAAGCTTTAAGGAAAATCTAATTACAGTGCCTTAGAAGTTTTGGGAGTCTTCATGTACTACTGTTTTACAAAATTGAATCACAGTGGATTTAATTTGGCTTTTTTGACACTGCTCAAAAGATAAAGAATTTTCTGTGTGAAAACAGAATCTCTACAAAGTGACCTAAATCAATTACAAATATAAAACACAAAATCAATGATTGCATAAGATTTCACCCCGCCCCTTTAATATGACACACCAAATTATCACTAGTGCAACCAAATAGATTTAGAAGTCACAGGGTTAGATAAATGGAGATCACCTGTGTGCAGTCAAGGTGTTTCAATTGATTGTAGTAAAAATACACCTGTATCTGGAAGGTTCAGCTGCTGGTGAGTCAGTATCCTGGCAAAAACTACACCATGAAGATAAAGGAACACTCCAAGCAACTTTGCAAAATGGTTATTGAAAAGTGCAAGTTGAGATATGGATACAAGAAAATTTTGTAAGTCACTGAATATTTGCTGGAGTACAGTTAAGTCAATCATCAAGAAATGGAAAGAATATGTCACAGCTGTAAATCTGCCGAGAACAGGCTGTCCTCAAAAACTGAGTGACCATGCAAGAAGGGGACTAGTGAGGGAGGCCAAGAGACCTAAGACAACTCTGGAGGAGTTACAAGCTTCAGTGACTGAGATGGGAGAGACTTCACATACAACAACTGTTGCCCGGGTGCTTCATGAGTCACAGCTTTATGGAGGAGCGGCAAAGAGAAAGCCACTGTTGGGGAAAAAAACTCAAATGAAATCTTGGCTGGAGTTTGCTAGAAGGCATATGGGAGACCCTGAAGTCAGCTGGAAGAAGGGTCTATGGTCTGATGAAACCAAAATTGAGCTTTTTGCCCATCAAACTAAATGCTATGTTTGGCATTAATTAAACACCACACATCATTGTGGTGAACTACATATACCTGTCTGGACATGCCCCCTGCTGACTGCTCCTGTGGCTCCTCCCACGGACCCCGGTATAAAGGCGATTGAGGCCTGAGCCCGACCTCTCAGTCTCCAGGATGTAGTATGGTGGTCAACCACTGCTTGTTCCTTCTTCCAGTCAATAAAAGACGATATCTCGCCTTTATGTCTCAGAGAGAGTTATTGATGGTGCATCAATCATCAAAACACACCATCCCTTCCGTGAAGGATAGTTGTGGCTGTATCATGCTGTGGAGAAACTTCACTGTAGCAGGCCCTGGAAGGCTTGTGAAGGTAGAGGGTAAAATGAATGCAGCAAAATACAGAGAAATCCTGGAGGAAAACCTGATGCAGTCTGCAAGAGAAATGTGACTTGAGAGGGAAGTTGTTTTCCAGCAAGACAATGATCCTAAGCATAAAGCCAAAGCTCACAGGAATATCTTAAAAACAACAAAGTTAATGTCCTGGGGTGGCCAAGTCAGAGTCCAGACCTCAGTCCAATTGAAAATTTGTGGATGGACTTGAAAAGGGCTGTTCACTCATAATCCCCATGCAATCTGATAGGTTTGTAAAGAAGAATAGGAAAACATTGCAGAAAAGTGTGCCAAGCCGTTATAGAGACCTGCCCACAAAGACTCAAGGCTGTAATTGCTGCCCAAGGTGCAGCTACTAAACACTGACATGAAGGGAGTGAATACTTATCTCACAGCTACCTGGACTATTCCTCTTCCCACCCTGTTTCTTGCAAAAATGCCATCCCCTTCTTGCAATTCCTCTGACTCTGTCGCATCTGCTCTCAGGATGAGCCTTTTCATTCCAGGACAAAGCAGATGTCTTCCTTCTTTAAAGAAAGGGGCATCCCTTCCTCCACCATCAACTCTGCTCTCAAATGCATCTCTCCCATTTCCTGCGCATCTGCTCTCACCCCATCCTCCTGCCACCCCACTTGGGATAGGGTTCCCCTTGTCCTCACCTACCACCCCACCAGCCTCCGGGTCCAACATATAATTCTCCGTAACTTCCGTCACCACCAACAGGATCCCACCACCAAGCACATCTTTCCCTCCCTCCCCTTTCTGCTTTTCACAGGGATAGTTCCCTACGTGACTCCCTTGTCCATTTGTGCCCCCTGTCCCTTCCCACCGATCTCCCTCCTGGCACTTATCCTTGTAAACAGAACAAGTGCTACACCTGCCCTTACACTTCCTCCCTGACCACCATTCAGGGCCCCAGACAGTCCTTCTGGGTGAGGCAACACTTCACCTGTGAGTTGGCTAGTGTGGTATACTGTGTCCGGTGCTCCCGGTGTGGCCTTTTATATATTGGTGAGACCCAACGCAGACTGGGAGACTTTCGCTGTACATCTACACTCTGTCTGCCAGAGAAAGCAGGATCTCCCAGTGGCCACACATTTTAATTCCACGTCCCATTCCCATTCTGATATGTCTATCCATGGCCTCCTCTACTGTCAAGTTGAAGCCACACTCAGGTTGGGGGAACAACACCTTATATATCGGCTGGGTAGCCTCCAACCTGATGGCATGAACATTGACTTCTCTAACTTCCGTTAATGCCCCTCCTCCCCTTCTTACCTCATCTCTTATTTATTTATTCATTATTCTTCTCTCCCATACCCTTTCTCTCTTTCTTTCTCTCTCTGCCCCTCTCACAATCACTCATTGCCTGCTTTCCATCTTCCTCCGGTGCTCTCCTCCCCCTTTCTTTCTCCTGAGGCCTCCCGTCTCATGATCCTCTCCCTTCTCCAGCTCTGTATCCCTTTTGCCAATCAACTTTCCAGCTCTTAGCTTCATCCCACCCCCTCTGGTCTTCTCCTATCATTTCACATTTCCCCCTCCCCCCCACTACTTTCAAATCTCTTACTATCTTTTCTTTCAGTTAGTCCTGACGAAGGGTCTCGGCCTGAAATGTCGACAGTGCTTCTCCCTATAGATGCTGCCTGGTCTGCTGTGTTCCACCAGCATTTTGTGTGTGTTACAATTATTTTGTGTTTTTGATTTGTAATTAATTTTGATCACATTGCAGAGATCTGATTTCACTGTCACAATAGAGTCTTTTTCTGTTGATCAGTGTCAAAAAAAGCTGAATTAAATCCACTGTGATTCAATGTAAAACAATAAAACATGAAAACTTCCGAGGGGAGTGAATACTTTTTATAGGCACCGTAAGTAGGGCACACTTCACTGAGGATCCTATCTCCAATTATTCAACCATCACATCTCTACTTGAACAGAAGATGGTGCCAGCAACTGACTTGACCAAAGACAATGTCTTTCAGATAGATTACAGAACTACTTCTTTTTCTACTTTTTCCAAGTATGATTCTGCTACTATCGAAACCTGAGATTTGCTTTTTAATGGTGCATTTACTCTATGGTTTGGTGTTCTGTTTTCTGTGGGTTTTTTCTTTTGCTCATTTTTTGCTATTGGCACAAATTGCTCTTTTTTTTGGCGATGTGTGTTTGATAGTTTCTTTGAAGGGGTTCCATGCTGTTTCTTTGGGAAGACTAATCTCAGGGTTGTATACGGCGTGCATACTTTGATAATAATTGTACTTCCACTGAACTGAAGCTGTCAATAGTTATTGTGATGGGAAAGGGCATTAGCTGGATATTTCATGTGTACTCCTTGTCTTTTTTGCTTTCTTTGCATGTATAAATGTGTCACCGTTTGCAGTTGCCAGTGAAGGTGACACCAGGGCTGGCCGGGTGCCACTGTATTTCATACAGGACTGGGGGCTGATGCCCTCCAATTCTCACTCGATGGAAGAACAAGCAGGGGGACAACTCAGAGACTTGGGCTATATTTTTTTGCATGTTTTTCTGAAATCGTAACTCTCTGTGCTGTCTGGTCATGTGCTTGAATACAGTGCACTATATGCTGGTGGTAATGTGTTTTACACCTTGGCCCTGGAGGAACTTTGTTTTGTTTGCCTAGATTCATGTATGGTTGAATGAATAATAAACTTGAAACTTAACATCACACGTCCCCAAGCTGAATTTCATTTATCATATTCTGTGCTCATTTGAACAGTTCATTCATATTTTTAAATCTGGCAATGAACCACAGCAAAATACAACGGGGAATAGAGGGACAGAATTGCAGAGTCATAAAGAGATGATCAAGGAAAGATTCCTCTTACCAAGCTCCTTTTCCTTAGTAATAGCAACAACACTCACCTTTGTCCCATGACACTCTTGAATCTCTGGCATACTGCCAGTACCTTCCAAAGTAAAAAATGAATCAAAATACTTACGAAGTTCCTCTGCCATTTCTTTGACTCCGTTACTACCTCTCCGGCATCATGTTCCAGCAGTTTGATGTCCACTCATGCTGCTTTATATATTTGATTTAAAAACTTTAGGTATCCTCTTTAATATCATGCCTAGCTTCTCTTCATGCAATTCAGGAACAGCTTCTTCCCCTCTGCCATCCGATTCCTAAATGGACATTCAACCCTTTTTTTTTTGCATCACTTTTTTAATATACAGAATATTATTTCTGTTTTTTGAACAATTTTTAATCTATTCAATAAATGTATACTGCAAATGATCTACTTACTATTATTATTATTATTATTTTATTTTGTTTTTTTCCTTCTATATCATGTATTGCATTGAACTGCTGCTGCTAAGTCAACAAATTTCATGACATATGCCGGTGATAACAAACCTGATTCTGATGTTTTACCTTTTCTCTCCTTATAGCTTTTGTAGTTGCCTTCTGTTGGGTTTTAAAAATTGCCAATCTTATAACTTATAAAATCTTATGCTTTTATGTTGTCTTTGACTTACTTCCCTTGTCAGCCGTATTTGCTTCATCTTCCCTTTAGAATACTTCTTCACCTTTTTAGGTGTAACTACCCTGCATCTCTTCTGAAATGTCTAGCCCAGGGGTCGGCAACCTTTACCACTGAAAGAGCCAATATGGACCCATTTCCCACAGAAAAGAAAACACTGGGAGCCATAAAACCCGTTTTACATTTAAAATGAAATAACACTGCGTACAACAGGTTTTTTTTGCCTTTATGCTATGTATAAACAAACTATAATGTGTTGCATTTATGAAATTGATGAACTCCTGCAGAGAAAACGAAATTACATTTCTGCATGCAACAAAAACATTTTGAACTCCGAAAAAAAAGACGTTGGGTTGAAGGTTACTCCATAGTTAGCCTACCTTGGATTGAAGAATTAAAAGAAAGTGCGCATTGGTGGGTGTCAGGCATTGGCAGTGGTGATGTATATTAATAGCGATAAAAAACACGTTGTAGCGGTGTAGCGCTACACGCAGCGCTAAAATAAAGACACTGCAGTCAAAGGTAACTTTATTCAAACTAAACAGCCTTGCTTTAAAGCCTCCCTCAACCCGTCCCCGTGGGCACAGATGCTCCAAAAGACACGTACTCACAAACCCCCATAGGCTATCTCCCTTAGCCAGAACAGTGGCTAATTGTGAACTGGTTCGGATGTGTCAGGAAATGGGGTCTCCACAACGCTTTTAGATTGTACAAGATCACCATAATCTTCAAATTTTGAATTACATTTCAAAAACTAACAAACCACGGGGAGCCGCAGCACAGAGATGAAAGAGTCGCATGCGGCTCCGGAGCCGCAGGTTGCCAACCCCTAGTCTAGCCATTGTTGTTCTGCTTCCTAAGTGTTCCTTTACATTAAACTTCCTAATCAAATCCAGTTCATTACACAACACCCAATCCAGAATTGCCTTTCTCCTAGTGGACCCAACCACAAGCTGCTCTAAAAAGCCTTCTTGTAGGCATTCATCAAATTCCCTCTCTTGCGATCCAACACCAACCTGATTTTTCCAATCTACCTGTGTATTGAAATCCTCTACGATGATTCTAAAATCCTTTTTACATGTATTTTCTATCTTCCGTTGTAATTTGAATCCCACATCTGACTACTATTTAGTCACATCAGGGTCTTTTTTACCCTCGCAGTTTCTTAACTCTACCCACGATTCTACATCAGATCGTATGTCACCTCTTTCCAAAGATTTGATTTAATTTTTTATCAACAGAGCCTCCCCCTTTCGATAAAACGTGTGTTCTTGGACTATGATCTTCTTTCAGCCACGGCTCAGTGAAGTCCACAACATCATACCTGCCAATTTCTAACTGCGCTACATAATTCTGTGTACTGTGTGCATTCAAATATAACACCTTCAGTCCTGTATTCGTCAGCCTTTTCAAATCACCTGGACCAAATGGACTACACCGCAGGGTTGTGAAAGAGGTGTCTGAAGAGATTGTGGAGGTCCGAATAATGATCTACTGATTCCAGAATCACTAGATTCTAGAATGGTTCAAGAGAATTGGAAAATTGAAACTGTCACCCATTCTTTAAGAAGGGTAGGTGAGGCAGAAGGAAGGAAATCATAGGCCAGTTAGCTTCAGTGGTTGGGAAGATGTTGGAGTCCTTTAAGGATAAGGTTTTGGGGTACTTGGAGGCACTGATAATATAGGCTGTAGTCAGCAAGGTTTCCTTAAGGGGAAATTTTTCCTGACAAATCTGTTGGAATTCTTTGAGGAAATAACAGGCAGGATAGACAAAGGAGAATTAGTGGCTGTTGTTTACTTGGATTTTCAGAAGGTCTTTGACAAGGAGCTGCACTTGAGACTGTTTTAAAAAATAATAGCCCATGGTATTACAGGAAAGATACTATATGCATAGAAGATTGGCAGGAGGCCAAGAGTGGGAATAGAAGACCATTTTCCGGTTGACTCGTGGTGTTCTGCAGGGGTCAGTGCTGGGACCACTTCTTTTCTCATTATATGTGAAGATTTGGATGACAGAATTGATGGTTTTGTATCAAGTTTGCCCATGATACGAAGATAGGTGGAGGGACAAGTAGTGGTAAGGAAGCAGGGAGTGTGCAGAAGGACAGATTGGGAGAATTGATAAAGAAGTGGAGATGGAATATAGTGCAGGGAAGTGCTTGGTCATGCACTTAGGTAGAAGGAATAAAGCTATAGACTATTTTATAAATGGGAAGAAAATCCAAAAATCAGAGATACAAAGGGAGTCTTTGTGCAAGATTCCATAAAGGTTAACTTGCGGGCTGAGTCGGTGGTAAGGAAGGCGAATGCAATGTTAGCATTCAGGACGAAACTGTAAGAACAAGTGTGTATTGCTGAGGCATTTGGTCAGACTGTATTTGGAGTATTCAGAGCAGTTTTGGGCCCCTTAGCTAAGAAAAGGTGTGCTGGCATGGGAAAGGGTCCAGAGGAGGTTCAGAAGGATGATTCCAGGAATGAAAGGGTTAATGTATGAAGAGCATTCAATGGCTCTGAGTTTAGAAGAATGGGGGGAGGTCCCATTGAAACCTATTCAATATTGAAAGGTCTGGATAGAGAAGATGTAGAGAGGATGTTTCCCATTGAGAGAGTCTTGCACCAAAGGGCACGGTCTCAGTCCAATTAGAACAGAGATGAGGAGGGATTCATTTAGCCAGAGGGTAGTCAGCCAATTGGTGCTTAGTTGTCACATCATGTCTGCTAAGCAGAGTGCAATACCCAAACTGCACACAGAGAGCTATTGACAAAGACCAAAGTACATTTATTATCAATATGCAGTAGGTATACCATATACTAGCTTGAAATTTGTCTTCTTACAGGCAGCCAGAGAAACAAAGAAACCCAGCAGAACTAATTTTTGAAAAAAGACCCTCAAACAGGTGGATTCAGAACTGGCTTGCCTGCAGAAGGCAGAGGGTCATGGTGGAGGGAGTATGTTCGGATTGTAGGGTTGTGACTAGTGGTGTCCCACAAGGATCGGTTCTGGGACTTCTATTTTTCGTGATTTTTATTAACGACCTGGATGTGGGGATAGAAGGGTGGGTTGGCCAGTTTGCAGACGACACAAAGGTTGGTGGTGTTGTAGATAGTGTAGAGGATTGTCGAAGATTGCAGAAAGACATTGATAGGATGCAGAAGTGGCTGATAGAGTTCAACCCGGAGAAGTGTGAGGTGGTACACTTTGGAAGGACAAACTCCAAGGCAGAGTACAAAGTAAGTGGCAGGATACTCGGTAGTGTGGAGGAGCAGAGGGATCTGGGGTACATGTCCACAGATCCCTGAAAGCTACCTCACAGGTAGATAGGGTAGTTAAGAAAGCTTATGGGGTGTTAGCTTTCATAAGTCGAGGGATAGAGTTTAAGAGACGCGATGTATTGATGCAGCTCTATAAAACTCTGGTTAGGCCACACTTGGAGTACTGTGTCTAGTTCTGGTTGCCTCACTATAGGAAGGATGTGGAAGCATTGGAAAGGGTACAGAGGAGATTTACCAGGATGCTGCCTGGTTTAGAGAGTATGGATTATGATCAGAGATTAAGGGAGCTAGGGCTTTACTCTTTGGAGAGAAGGAGGATGAGAGGAGACATGATAGAGGTGTACAAGATATTAAGAGGAATAGACAGAGTGGACAGCCAGCACCTCTTCCCCAGGGCACCACTGCTCAGTACATGGCTTTAAGGTAAGGGGTGGAAAGTTCAAGGGGGATATTAGAGGAAGGTTTTTCACTCAGAGAGTGGTTGGTGCGAAGAATGCACTGCCTGAGTCAGTGGTGGAGGCAGGTACACTAGTGAAATTTAAGAGACTACTAGACAGGTATATGGAGGAATTTAAGGTGGCGGGTTATAAGGGAGGCAGGGTTTAAGAGTTGGCACAACATTGTGGACAGAAGGGCCTGTAATGTGCTGATCTGTGTTCTATTTTCTATTATCTAACATCAAATCTGTGGAAAAAGTGAACAAATCATGCAAGCAATAAAAAATAACTGAATAATCCTCAGAACTAAAGTTCACGAAAGTGAGTCCACAGCCACGAGTCAGTTTGTCGCTACAGCTGGTCCAGGAGTCCCAGTTCAGTGCAGAGACGAGTAAACCTTGCCGAGCAGTGAGCTGAACTCCGGCCTATCCTTTGCCGCCAGCCCCAATACCCCAACCTTTCCAATCTGACCCCGTGCTTAAATCAGCCAAATATTGGCCCGTTCCTCACTCTCAGGCCCAGGCCCTGCAACTTCGATCTGGCCTTGAAATTTTCGGATCTGTCATATCCAGCAACGAGTGGTGGTGGACAACTAAACAGTTAACAGAATCTGTGAAATTCCCATCCATGATTATCCTGGTGCCCAACATGTGAATGCCATAAACAAAGCTGCAGTGCTTACTATGGTATCTGTGGCCAGAAATACCTAGTAGATGATGTATATCAGCTTCTTACTCATAGAAGTCAGCTTGCAGTCAAGAAAGCCTAGCAACAGGATGTGATTTGGGAGCTGATAGACAAATTTAAACAAGCAGCTCATGGACAGACATTCAGAGATTAAATAGATTGAAGCCAGAATACTGAAACCCAGAAAGCTGGCCCATTGAGATGATATCTAGCAAGGAGAAGCACTGGGACACCAGCCATCATGGCCGTTCAGGTGGGAAGTAGGACAGCCATCACCATGCCAACCACCAGAAGGTCTGCCCTCTTGTTATCCATCCCCCTCACCTTGTTGCCTCACACCAACTCCTGTACCGGCTCCCTTTAATGCTTTCAACTTAAAAACTACAGTCTACGCCCACTTTTTATGGTGTACATGGGGTTGGTTTCACTCAAACTGAGAATAAGACTTTGGCCCAATACTGTGATAGCAGGCTGTGTAGAGAACAGCTTGTTAAGCACTGAGACAATAACTGTGAACAGTATTTAATTAGTCTCACCATGAGCATCTAAGGCATGTTACTTCTGGGCAACACACACACACAAAATGCTGGAGGAACTCAGCAAGTCAGGCAGCATCTATGGAGGGGGATAGACAATCAATGATTCAGGCCGAGAATCCTCATCAGGTCTGAAAAGGTAGAGGGAAGATGCCGGAATAAGGAGGTGGAGGAAGGGGAAGATGTACAAGCTGGCAGGTGATAGGTGAGACCAGCTTGGGGGGGGGGGGGGGGGGGGAGAGGGTGGATGGGGGAGGGGAGATAAAATAAGAACTGGGAGGAGTTAGGTGTAAACAGTAAAGGCTGAAGGAGGAATCTTCAATTTGACTTCCCATTCTCATTCCGACATCTTGACGACAACAATAAGACCACACTAAGGGTGGAGGAGCAACACTTCATACTCTTGTCTGCCTAGCCTCCAACCTGATGGCATGAACATCAATCGCTTTAATTCGGCCAATTCTACCTCCCTCTTCCCCTTTTCCATTCCCCATTCCAGTCCCCTCTCATCCCTTCTCTTTTCCTCACATGCCCATCACCTCCCTACAATGCCCCTCCTCCTTCACTTCCTTCCCTGGCCCTCCATCCTCTCCTAACAGAGTCCTTCTTCGTCGGTCCTTCACCTCTTCCACCTATCAATTCCCAGCTTCTTACTTCATTCCTCCTATCGCACCCAGGTTTCACCCATCACTTGCCAGCTGGTACACCTTCCCCTCACCTCATCTTCTCATTCTGGCGTCTACTCCTTTCCTTCCCTGTCCTGATGATGGGTCTCGGCCTGAATGCTGCCTGGCCTGCTGAATTCCTCCTGCATTTTGTGTGTGTGTGTGTGTGTTGCTATATTCCTTAATTGCTTTTGCAACTACAAAACTTCAGTTGCACCTACAGAATCTCTAGAGTTTGTGCTTTTTTTAAAATTTGGGAGATTAATTTACTGATATAAATTATCTTCAGTTGGCATATTATAAGTGGAGCCAGTGTACAAATATATCATGGAATAGCACAAAACTCTTGAGAGCACTATTCTCAATAGAACTTCCTAATAAAAACAATAATAACACATTGAAAGAGGACTTTTCATACAAACGATGTAATTCAAAGTGACTTACAAATGGGATAAATTGCAAACATGAACATAAAAATGAAAAAGATGTCAGTTAAAAAGCAAGGTTAAATAGGTTTTGAGCTGGTGTTTAGAAGTGTCAACTGAGTCTGCATCTCTTATAGTTTTAGGTATTGAGTTCCACAGTTTAGGAGTGATTAGGATTGTTTAGGAGGGAGATTGTTTAAATTTAAGAGACCAGTGAAAGAAGGCCTTTGAACTCGAGCAGAATTCCTGAATTCTGGTTTGTTCTCTTGACTCACTATTTATTTATTTTAACTTACAATAACTTTTTATGTATTTCACTGCATTGTTGCCACAAAATAATAAATTTCACGACAACAGTGACGGATACGATAGGGTCTTTTAAGAGACACCTGGATAGGTACATGGAGCTTAGAAAAATAAAGGGCTAGTGGCTAACTCTAGGTAATTTCTAAAAGTAAGTACATGCTTGGCACAGCTTTGTGGGCCGAAGGGCCAGTATTGTGCTGTAGGTTTTCTCTGTTTCTTTATGGCAGTGATAATAACCCTGATTCCAATTCTGAGAACTTCTGGGAAACTGCAGTTTAGAGCAGTTCTTGCACGCCTCCTAGTGGCCAACTGCGGTGTTTATCAGCTCCGGAATGTTGAAGGTAAACTAAATCCCAATAATAACAGATTAAGACCAAATTATAAAAATTAGTTTACAGCACATTATGTAGGGCTATTCCTTGGTTTGAGGCAAATTAATCAGAAAATAGGACCCTCCATTAGTACATGAAACAATCAAGTTAAGAGGCCTATCTTTGTTATTTGCTCGTTTTGGTTTTTTTGTACGCTGATTGCTTGCCAATATTGTTCAGTTTTTCATTGATTCTATTCTATTTCCTTACATTTCCTGCAAGAAAATGAATCTCAAAGTAGTATATGGTAACATCTGTGAACTTTTATGACAAATTTACTTTGATGTTTGCCATTATGATGCTAAAACTTAGTAGAAGCCCAAAGTCATGCATCGATTCTAAGACTGTCCTGTCATAGGATCATAGAGCAGTCGAACTTGGGAGCTGGTCAATGAGCCCAGTGAGTCTGTGCCAGCTGTTTGGAAGAACGACCCAATTCATTGCTACCTCCTGCTCCAACCTCTCCTCGCTGATCTCCTCTGTCAGATATTTATACAACTTTGTAGCCTGGGTTTGCTACTCCTAACATATCCTTCTGTAGTCCCCACTGAATTGGGTTGATCCCATGGCTTTATAATAAAGTAAACTGAGTGATGTGTCAGGCTGTGATGTACATGCCTGTAGCTGCTGATGGCGCATGATTAATTACAAATACCCACTGCTGAGGTGCCCAGATGTTTTGAGAAAGACTGTGAAAGACTGGGCCCACTTTGCTGTGGTGCATTTCTTCCGGGAATAATATTTAAATATATGTGTTTATAATGGAACTGTTTCAGAAGGTAGTTAAAGTGAACTCATATGTTGGTCAGAATGGGTAAGTATGACAAATTTCCTTCTTAAGTAGCGTATTAGCAAAGTATGGGTTTTAATGACAACCTGATCATCTTTTCTGTGACACTGTATTAAAAACATCCAAAATATATACCAATTGAATTAAAATTCCATACATACCATTTTGGGATTTAAACTTTCTTCTCTCAATTGTTAGCCCTATCATCTTGACTTCAAGTCTGCTATTGCTCATGCTGTGCTTTGTTCTACATTAAAGGAAGCTAATATAGGATGGACAATCTCTGCAGGATACCTCCATTGATTCTGCAAAGGTGACCCTGACCCTGGCACAACATCAGCTGTCACTTTTCATTCTCTGTCCCACTTCTCTCTGTCCTCTGTTTTTGAACACCAATATTGCTCCAATGCTACACAACCTCATTGAACAATATCTTTTATTCCATCTAGGTAGGTTGCACCTCTTGGAACTCAATATTCAATAGAACAATTTCCAGTAACCTTTCCCATTGTCTATCCTCGAGAGTTGAGAGTTGGATACACATCTCATCAGACACCTCAATTTTACACCAACGATGGCTGCTGCATCCAAAGCAGACACTCGCATTCAAAATGCTGGCAAGTGGTTTATTTTCTGTAACTTTAATTAACATTAGTAGGAGGTCATTGCCACTGGGGCATGGTGACTCATTAAAAGCTGCCCTACTCTTTTAAATCTCAATTCCATGACCCTAGGATGGCCATGCAACTTACTGTCTAGCTGCACTGTTTAGTTCTGTTTTTTATTGCAACCCATTGTAATTTTTTATGTATTGTACTGTACTGCTGCCACAATAGAACAAATTTCATGACATAAGTCGGTGATAATAAACTTGATGTTGAGCTAACATTTTTTCCTACTTTGGATTTTCAGCATCTGAAGACTTGCTTGTTTTTACCATTTCATTCTGCATTCTGTTATTGCTTTCCCTTGTACAACCTCAATGCACGTTTGTAATGATATTATCCCAATGGGTGACATGAATAACAAAGGCCTCTCTCTGTACCGCAGCACATGTGACAATAATAAACCAACTTACCTGGCATGGTGACTCTTCCTCTTCCTACTGAACTAATAATTGCTTCTGGCACTTTGCGTTGTTCCTGGATTTCCCCGGCTGTAGTTCTTGACGAACAGAAAGATTCCGTTGTGTTTCTACACGGTGCTGAGATTCCGCGCCACCTGGCCGACGTGGTGTTAGGAATGACACACAAGCCCTTTGAGTTAATGCCACCCACTGCTCCCTTCTGTTCATCAGGCTCAGCAACCTACAGACTCACTTTCAAGGACTCTACAATTCATGTTCTCAGTACTTACTTAGCTGTTAATATTTCTTTTTATTATTATTTGCATAATTTGCACATTGGTTGCTTGTCAGTCTTTATGTATAATTTTCATCATAAACCTATATTATTTGTTTATTTTCCTGAGAATGCCTGCAAGAAAATGAATCACAAGGTCATATATGGTGGCATAAATGTACTTTGATAATACATGTACATTGACTTTGCATATTGCTGAGTACTGGTTTGTTCAGGAGTCATGAACTGGAATCCTGTTCCTACTTAACAGGCGAGCAGCCACTTGCAATTTAAGGTTCACAGTCAATTACCGAAGCACATATATGTCACCATATAAAACACTGAGATCTGTTTTTTTTTGTGGCGAAGAAACATAACAGAATAAATGAAAGACCACACCAAACAGGACAACCAATGTTCAAAAGACAACAAAATGTTCAAAGACAAAATAAAAAAAAACAATGATAAATAAATAAGCGATAAATATCAGGAACGTGAGACACAGGGTCCTTGAAAGTGAGTCCATGGGCTGTGGGAACAGTTCAGTGATGGGTCGAGTGAAGTTATCCCCACTGATTCAAGAGTCTGATGGTTCAGGGGTAATAACTGTTCCTGAACCTAAGGCTCCTATACATTCTTCCTAATGGCAGCAGCGAGAAGACAGCATGGTCTGTGTTAGAGCATATTTTGGAGTTAGGGTAAAGACTAACTTCAGGAGCTAATCTTTAGACCTGAATGTGGATTGTAGATTAAATTTAAAATACAGCTCTGGATAATAGTTTCCTGGAGCTGTGGACACCAGTTAATTGTAAACCAGACAATGTTGATTAGCATTCATTTTGGGTGCCTGGAATCTGTATGCACAGAAGGAGCTGCAAAAATTATTTGTTAGTTCAAAGGAAGCATTGTAACTATAAAATTGTCCTTTGACCTTTAGCATATGAAATGTAATATTGGGTCGAACAGGCCTTTTCCTCTGAGAATAACTCATTTTGTTGAATAAAACACTTCAGTATCCACGAGTTTCCATGTCTCTCTGGTTGACTTTGTTCACATTACAACAGCCTGGGTGGTAGGGGTCCTCGATGATGGATGCTGCCTTCCTCCCATAATGCTCTTTGTGGATGTGCTCAAAGGTGGGGAGGGCTTTACCTGTGATGGACTACGTTGTACCCACTACTTCCTGTAGGATTTTCCGTACCAGGCCATTGTGTAACCAGTCAACATACTCCCCAGTACTGAAGTTTATGAAAGTTTTGGATGACATGTCAAATTTTCTCAGCCTTCTAATGAGGTAGAGGTGCTGCTGTGCTTTCTTCACAATTGCACTTACGTGTTGGGCCCAGGACAGATCCTCTGAAATGATAACTCCAACCCTCTCCTCCTCTGATTCCCCCAATGAGGACTGCTTTGTGAACCTCCGCTCTCCTCCTCCTGAAGTCAATAACTAGCTCCTTGGACTTGCCGACATTGAGTGAGTGGTTGATGTTGCGGCACCCCTCAGCCAGATTTAAAGATTCTCTCTTCTGTATGCTGATTGGTCATCACCTTTCACTTGGCCGACGGCAGTAGTTTTGTCAGCAACCTTATACATGGCATGAAACTATGACTTAAATACGGCATAAGTTTGTAATATGCATGATCCTTTCTTCAAAAAGAAAAGCACTCGGCCATCCAAAGAGCTGAAGTGAAAAAAGCTGCCTTCCAAATTCAAAAATTTCAGCTGCATTCAAGCAGTCAGAACCTTTTCCCACATCTATCCTCTGAAAGTAAACATCTGAGAACTGAGGATCTGAGATTTATTTCTTGGCCTGTGCACACAACCTGTTGATAAGTGATAAATTCTTAAAGCATTAAACAACCGTTTGAAATTTTTGCTTCAGAACACGTTAGTCAGCTATCTTTACACTTGACACGAGATATGCGATTCTGTTGACTAATAATGGATTTTTTAAAAAAAAACCTGAATTAAAGCAAAGCTCTGAATTACATCCTGCTGAAGGGTTTCAGAAAGAAATGTCAACTGTGCTTTTTCCATAGGTGTTGCCTAGCCTGCTGAGTTCCTCCAGCATTTTGTGTGTTGTTCGGAATTACATCAATGTTTAACGAATTTGCACCATGATGCCATTGAATTTTTAGATAAGCTACAGTGTGAATTTAAAATACGGTTCTCTGGCAATTCCAAGGAAAGAATTCTTAAGCATGAATTCAAGCAAAATATTAACAACTAATTCTGGAAAAAAAAATCATCCTCTACTTTTTATAATGCATCGGTAAAAATAATCTATAGAAATATTGCCCTGTGGAAGTAGTAGATGCATATCATTAACTGGTAACACCACTAGGGGGGGATGTCAGGCCTGGGTTAATTTGAGCAAATTAGCAGCCTTATTACAGCCTGAAGATGTTATCTACATCCACTCATGAAGTTTGAATGATGATTTTAATTAACAGACTGATGAGAAGGTCTCTTTGAAAAGTCTCATTAAATGAGAGCTGAGTAGACTTTATGACAACTTGGTACTCGAAGAGCTCATGGAATATGTTACATTTCCAACCAGTTATTAACTCAAATGAATTTGGGTCATGCCAAAGGTGACATCTCATCACAATGCAGGCGGCCGTAACAGCATGTTTTTCATATTTGAGCATAATTAAAGCACACAGAGTTTGAAGTGTGGAAAAACTCACTCCTGCAAGTTGCAATTCAGTATTTTAATTGCAAGTTTTAAAGTGAGATTATTTGATTTTAGGTAAGAATATATGAAATACCTGTTTATGGAATATGATTAAAGATGAACTATTACTTAATTGCCTTTAAAATGCTCTTGGGGCAAATAGCCCTCTTAGTCAAACATTTATGTTAATTAGACCACTTCAAAATGGGTCCTATGATTGCATCTTTTGTGAGTTTTTAGTTTAACTAGCTTTACGTCTTCAGTAATAGTACTTCCGTTTTTTTTTGCTGTAAATCTACATCTCCATGTTTGAGAAGGCTCTAAACTGCTACTATTCCCTATGTTTAACCTCACTCTCTCTCCTCCCAACAGCACAATGATGGGATTCCATCTTCAATATTCAATGGGTCACCTTCTGCCACCTTCAATAAAATTACACCAACTGACAAATCGGCCCCTTTCTTTCTAGCATTCCAAAGGGCCGAGATTCTCCCCTCTATTTTCACTTACCCCTTCCCTTCTCACAGCAACTGCCTCTTCAACACCTGCCTTTTAACCTCCTCTCTTGCCATCATCCAGAACGCAAGTAGTCCTTGCAGGTGAAGTGGTGATTCACTCACGTATAGCGCTCAGTATCCTCAGCAAAGTCTCCGTAAAATCAAATGCAGGCTGGGCGATTGCTGCACAGACCACCTTTCTTAAAGATACAAAGGTGATGCTGGGCTTGCAGTTGCCTGCCACCTTAATTGGAAATCCCACTCTATTTGTCCTCTTATAATGCTCTAAAGAAATCTTAATCTATATTCAAGTAATCCATCTCTCAACTAGGCAGGATGTTTTTTAAAATATACATTTATGACTTGGGCAAGGTACACAGGATGAAATTTCAAAAATGATCTGATATCGATGTTCAGAAATATGCTGGACATTGAGGTAGATAGCAGAAAATTTAAAGGATAAGGCATAAGATGAATGGAAAAGTATTTGATGCTAGAAAGTGGTCATGATCTGGAATTTACTACCTGATGCAGAATTAATTATAGTTTGGAAGAGAAAATTAAATAAATACTGGAAGGTAAAAAAATTTCAGGGCTAAGAGGAGATAGATCTTTACTTTATCTAAGTTTCTCGATTAGCCAGGACATCAAAGGGTATGGGGTGAAAGCAGAGGAGTGGGGATGACTGGATGAAGTGAATCAGCCCATGATTGAATGGTGGAGCAGACTCAATGGGCCGAATGGCCTACTTCTACTCCTAAATCTTATGGTCTTGTGGTCTTATACTATTCACTCATATTTGCATCTTTACCCTTTCCAGTCTCGCCACCCTCCAGCCCTAAATGTCTTCACCACCATATTCATGATACCCTCCCTTCCTTCCTCCCCTAACCCCATCTCTTCCTCCCCTACTCCCATCCCTTCATACTTAAACTCACTCCAGAATCACCCTGTGTCCAACTTCACCTTTTAATGGACTGAAGCATTAAGCTGAGAAACAACTATTGCACAATAAATTTAACATGTACGAGTAGGGTTCTTCAAAAAAAAAGTTAGCTCAGAGCAAACAAAAGCTGGCCGGAAGCTGAACTATTGTGAAGAGAATGGATAGGAGAATATGTAAAATAGGAATGAGGGTGGAAAGTCAAGGCAGAGGACCTGTGTACACCGCCATTCCTCAAACAGCGAAGGCAGCGGAGCTGTTTGCAATTTGAAATGAGAATCCAAAAATAAAGGGGTTATGGAAATTAAGAAGTTGATGCCAATTACAGTATGCAAAACGTAAGTGGGAAATGCCCAACAATGTTGTAGCAGGTTACAACATGTTGACTAGCACAATGCTTTATAACGTTGGCAATCTCCCCATGGTCGTGTGGGTTTCCTCTGAGTGTTCTGGCTTCCCCCCACATTCCAAAGACGTGCGGGTTGGTAAGTTGTGGGCACACTACTGCATGTTGGTGATGGAAGCATGGCACCCCCCCCCCCACTCAACCCTCAGAGTGTGTTGGCTGTTGACACAAACAAGTTTCACTGTATGTTTTGATGTACATGTGACAAATAAAGCTAATCCTTACCTTGTCCAAAGAGTTGGTTAATGGAACATGAACTAATATAGTTCAGCTTCTATAAAGTGGAATTCACTCATTTAATTCACCATAAGCTTCAGTTGGATGAGAAGTTGACACATGCCCCTAAATCAGGCAGATAGATAACACCCTCAAATATTAATGAAAAGCTTCACGTGAAGATCGGCTACAAAATCTGAACTTTTCAGTGCAGAAGCATCACAAAATTCTGTACGTATTTCACATTCCAAACTGTCCTTGAAGGCATTGGGTAAGAGCTGCCTTCAACTGCCGCTGCTTCCAGAAAAAAAAACTCTGGGGTTCGGATCCCGCAATGGTGAAGGAATAATAGTACGTTTCCAAGCCACGAAGGTGTGCAACGTGGCGAGGAACATGTAGTGTTGGCATCTGTCTGCAGCTCCAGCTCCCCTCAGTAGACTGTCAGAGTAGCTTTAAGGTAATTGCTGTCCATTTTGTAATTGGGACATCCCATAACTATGATGTAGAAATGGTAGAATGAGTAAGTATTTTGTGCTGCATAGGGTGCCAATCAAGTTGCTTTGTCTGGGATGGGTATCGTTGGGGCTGCATTCACCCTGGCAAAGAGACAGTATCATACAGATGAATTGTGTCTAGTACAAGGGTTCCCAACCTGGGGTCTATAGACTCCTCAGTTAGTGGCAGGGGTTCATGGTATAAAAAAAGGTTGGGAACCCCTGGTCTAGTACATGGTAGGAGCTGATAAAACACTCGCCGACACATACCCAGGAACTGACCTGTTCTTGTCGCCAGCAGTATTCATGTAGATTTTCACATGTTGATGGTCAGACTGTTCTGTAGCACAACTGTTACCTGCCAGAAATCAGTCCACGCCTGAATGTTGTTCATTTCTTGGTAAATGCAGATTATGGACTGCTTTCTTTGCTGAAAAGTTGCAGTCGAACCTTGTGCAACCAGAGGAAGTCACCACTTCTGAGATTGTAATAGGAGAGATACCATTGATGAAGCTGCTGAAGATTGTTTGACCATGACCACTGCACTGAGGAACCCCCACATGGAAAATAGCATGCCATATGTCTTTCTTTACCATATGACACAGGAGGAAAAATAGGCCATGGCCCATCGAGTCCGATCGCAGCCAATTTATTTTCCCTCTCAACCCCATTCTCCTGCCTTCTCCCTCTAACCTTTGACCCCCATGATAACCTTTGATCAACCTTGCACATCTTTCACATGGGGCACCATGGCTGTGTTGCAGTTAGTGCAACGCTATTACAGCTCGGGGTGACAGAGTTTGGAGTTCAATTCCAGCACCGACTGAGGGAGTTTCTTCCCCCTCCCATAGTCCAAAGTCATACCAATTAGTAGGTTAATTAGTCACTGCAAATTGTCCTGTGATTAGGCCAGGGTTAGGTGCTCAAAGTGGTGCAAGGGTGTATTCCACACTATACCTCAATAAATAAATATACCCAATTTTGTGGCCTGCACAGTCTTTGTGGGAATGAATTCCACAGATGCATCACCCTCTAGCTAAAGAAATTTCTCCTCATCTCTGATTGAAAGGGGTGGTTCTATTCTGAGGCTGTGCCCTCTGATCCTAGACTCTGCCTCTATTGGAGGTATTCTCTCCACGATTACCCGCTGAGGTAACCCCTTCCCCTTCCATTTTTCTAAACTCTAGTGAGTACACTTTATCCAGGCATGTTGCTACTTTCAGGCACCGCTGTTAAAAACCAAATGTGGATTTCTGACAATCTCCCCTCTCATGGCCTCAGTGATTTTGAGTGCGGGGAAGGGGTTGACAAAGGAAAGAGGGAAAAATAAACAGGTCACAGCAGTTCAAATTCAAAAAATAAAATGCTGGTGAAGGGGGCAAAAGTCTTAGTGAAGTTCTTATTGTCAGTGATATGTTTAAACATTAGAAATTTGATCAGGGGAATTTGATTTCGGAAATTAAATTGTCTGAACTCTTGGGGGAAAAATCGGCTGCAATATCCATTCAATGTGAAAACTTATTCCAAAATTAAACAAGCCCTCTCTGTATAGAAGCAGTCATTCAGCAACAAGTGGGAGCCAAATGTTTCCACCTATACCATTAATAATTTCACCCAAATGTTTCTACTTATACCATTAATAATCTCACCCAATACAGTTCTATCTATACCATTAATAATTTCACCCAACATAGTTCTACTTGTTTTCTTGTAAAAAGGATCCACAGTACCCGTTGGGAAAAACAAGACACTAAGCTTGCTTCGGTACAAAGTGAATTTAGTTATAAGGGTTGACTTCAAACATGGAACTAACATGGTGGCAGTGTGGCTAGGGGTCAAAATACAGTTTAGGGCATAAGACCATAAGACATAAGAGCAGAATTAGCCCACTTGGCCCATCGAGTCTGCGGCACCATTCAATCCTTTATTCCCTCCTCAGCCCCAATCCCCAGCCCATCTCCCCGTAAGCTTTCATGCTGTGGCCAATCAAGAACCTATCAATCTCTGCCTTAAATACACTCAACAACCTGGCCCCCACAGCTGCCTGTAGTAACAGATTCCACAAATTCACCACCCTCTGGGTAACCAAGTTTTTCTGCATAAATTTTAGGTAGATGACCCTTTATCCTGAGGCTGTGCCCTCTTGACCTAGACTCCCCCACCATGGGAAACATCCTTTCCATATCTACTCTGTCTAGCCCCTTTCAATATTTGAAAGATACCCCTCCCCCCATCTTTCTAAATTCCACTGAGTACAGCCCAGAGCCATCAAATGCTCCTCATATGATAACTCATTCCCGGAATCATCCCTGTGTACTCCTCTGAACCCACTCCAATGCCAACACATCTCTTAGATAAGGAGCAAAAAACTTTTCACAATCTCAAGATGAGGCCACATTGGTGCCTTATAACACCTCAGTGTCGTATCCCTGCTCTGATATTCTAGACTTCTTGAAATAAATGAAAACATTGCATTTGCCTTCTTCACTACCAACTCACCCTTTAGGGTGTTCTGCACGAGGACCCAAATCCTTCTGCATCTCAGATTTTTGGATTTTCTCCTCATTTAGAAAACAGTCTGTACATTGTTTCAACTACCAAAGTGCATGATCATGCATTTTCCAACATTGTATTTAATTTGCCACCTTCTTGCCTATTCTTCTAATCTGTTTAAGTCCCTCTGCATCCTACCTGGTTCCTCAATACTACTTGCCCCTTCACCATTCTTCATATCATTTGAAAACCTGGGAACAAAGTCATCTATTCTGTCATTTAAATCTTTGATATACAGCATAAAAAGAAATGGTCCCAACACTGCCTCCTGCAGAACACTAGTCACTGGCAGCCAACTAGAAAAGGATCCTTTCATTCCCACTCACTTCCTCCTACCAATCAGCCATTGCTCTAACCATGTTAGCAACTTTCCTGTAATACCACAGGCTCTTAACTTGGTAAATAGCCTCATGTGTGGCACCTTGTCAAAGGACTTCTGAAAGTCCAAATATACAACATCCACTGCATCTCCTTTATCTATCCTACTTGTAATCTCCTCAAAGAATTCCAACAAGTTCATCAAGCAAGTTTTTCCCTTAAGGAAACCATGCTGACTTTGTCCTATCTTGTCCTGGGTTACCAAGTACTCCATAACCTCATCCGTAATAATTAACTCCAACATCTTCCCAACCACTGAGGTTAGGCTAACTGGTCTATAATTTCCTTTCTGCTGCCTCCCTATTTTGTTAAAGAGTGAAGTGACATTTGCAATTTTCCGGTCCTCCGGAACCATGCCAGAGCCCAATGATTCTTGAAAGATCATTACTAATGCCTTCACAATCTCTACCAATCTTTCTTTCAAAACCTTAGGGTGCAGTCCATCTGGTCTGGATGACTTATGTACCTTTAGATCTTTCAGCTTTTTGAGTGCCTTCTCCCTTGTAATTGTAACTGCACTTACTTCTCTTTCCTCACACCCTTCAACAACTGGCACACTGCTAGTGTCTTCCACAGTGAAGAATGAAGCAAAATATTCATTTAGTTCATCTGCCATCTCTTTGTCCCCAGATATTAATTCTCCAACCTAATTTTCTAGCAGTCCTATATCCACTCTCATCTCTCTTTTAATTTGTACATACTTGAAAAAGCTTTTTCTATCCATCTTGATATTGTTTGCTAACTTGCTTTTATCTTTTCCCTCCTAATGATTCTTTACATTGCTCTCTATAGGCTTTTAAAAGCTTACAAATCCTCTAACTTCCCTTAATTTTTGCTTTGTTGCATGCCCTATCTTTTGCCTTTACATTAGCTTTGACTTCCCTTGCCAGCCATAGTTGTATTATTTTGCCATTTCAGTATTTCCTTGTTTCTGGGATACATCTATCCTGCACCTTCATCATTTTCCCCAGAAACTCACGCCATTGCTGCTCTGCTGTCATCCCTGCCAGCATCTCCTTCCAGTTTACTTTGGCCAGCTCCTCTCTCATACCACTGTAATTTCCTTTACTCCACTGAAATACTGCTACATCAGACTTTACTTTCTCCCTATCAAATTTCAAGTTCAACTCAATCATATTGTGATTGCTGTCTCCTAAGGGGTCCTTTACCTTAAGCTCCCTGGTTGCCTCTGGTTCATTACGTAACACTCAATCCGGTATAGCTGATCCCCTAGTAGGCTCAATGACGAACTGCTTGAAAAAGCCATCTCATAAACATTCAACAAATTCGCTCTCTTAAAATCCATTACCAACCCGATTTTCCCAATCAATCGACATGTTAAAACTTCCCATGGCTATCATAGTATTGCCCCTTTGACGTGCCTTTTCTATTTCTCACTGCAATCTGTCATCTGTATCTCAGCTACTGTTGGGAGGCCTGTGTATAACTGCCATCAGAGTCCTTTTACCCTTGCAGTTTCTTAACTCAACCCACAAGGATTCAACATCTTCCTATCCTATGTCACATCTTTCTAATGATTGAATGCCATTCCTTACCAGCAGAGCCACACCATCCCATCTGCCTACCTTGCTGTCCCTCTGATACAATACCTAACTCTGGACATTCAGCTCCCAACTCCAACTATCCTTCAGCCACGGTTTAGTGATGGCTACAACATCATACTTGAAAAGCTTAGGAGGACTAATGGCGCCTAATGGCGACTCCTTTGCTTGTATCTTTGGAAACAACTCTTATTTCTATCTTTAATATCTGTTTTTCCCTGTCAGAGTTGTTCACACTGATTATGGTTCTTTGCAGGAATGGGACCCGCTCTCAGGGTTTCAGGAATGGTCATTGTTCGGCACGCCAAGGGCTCGGCCTAAGGGCTTTGCTTGCCTTCGGATGACGGAGATTTCATGGCTCTGGAGATGAGGGGATCTGAGGTTGCTGCCTCTGCGAGAGATCGGTGTGTCGTTGGAGGTGGAAGATCTCTGGCTGCGTGCCCAGAGACCCAAGATCTTTGAGCACAGAGCTCGGAAAAAAAGCAAGGCAATGGACTTTTAATATCGTAAACCAGTGAGTTGTTTGTTATGTCTCCCCTCTCGCTTAGGGAGAGCCTGTGGTATGTCAAATTACTGGGTGAACGAGTGGTCTTTGGGGTACTGCAAGCCTGTGTCTTTGCTGTTGCTTCGCTCTCCTTTCCTGAGTTCCTTCACTCTGGTTCCCATTCCCCTGCCAATTTAGTTTAAACCCTCTCAATGGCTCTAACAAACCTGTCCACGAGAATATCAGTCCCCCTTGGATTCAGGTACCTCCCCCAGAAGAGTTTAGGAGCAGGGCTGAGATGAATTAGAGGTCTGGGGCAGTAAATGAAGAGTCCAGACAGAGACAGTGTACGCTCCATGGTCGGCCAGCGATTCCTGGGGGACAGTTCAGCAGACACTGATATTGAAATTCCTGTGGTCAAGGACAAGGGTTGGCAGGCCCTGAGGGCTTGTGACCCCTCAGGCTGTGAAGTCCTGCGGCTGGAGGACTGAGCGGGCCGGAAGCACAAAGGCTGATGATCCCTAGGTTGGCGAGCCCTGAGCCAGAGCTGAGTGCGATTATGGGAGTCAGGGCCTGCCGTTGAAATTCCCACCATCAGCGCTGGGGTCAGTTCCAGAGGTTGGAGCTGCAAAGGCGAAAACCAAAGTTGGTGAGTCTGGAGGTCAAAAGCTTGAAGGTCGAAGCCCCTGGGTTAGCATTTTCAGAAGTCAGAGGCCCGATGTCTGTGCTTCTGGGCCAGGGACTGGAGAATGGAGACCCTGAGACAGCACGCCTTGGGTCTGTGTGTGTATATGAGTGGGAAAGGGGATTGTCTGGCTGCTGTTGTTGCTTGTGTCGCTCTGCTGAAGACCATGGTCCTGCTATGTTGGTACTAGAATGTGTGACAACACCAGCAGGCTGTCCCAATATATTCGAGGGTAGAGTTGGCTGTTAATATAAATGATGCACTTCACTGTATATTTCGATATATGTGACAAATTAATCTAATTCTGAGTAAAATATAAAAATGCAATGTACCCATAAAAGAAAAAAAACTAAAATTTACTCAGCACTCATAAGAAGAATGTCAATAAAAACAAAAAAGTTATCTTGTTGATGTAATCAGTGAGATCGAACGTGGGCAAAGGTTATAAATCTGCTTACAAACGTTTGTAAATCACATGCTTATTGAAGCAGAACGAAGTCCAAACAATGCACTTTGGATCCAATTAAACAAGACATTCAGGGACTACAGCTGAAAACTACGAGTTCTATCATGGTGTACAGATACTCATCGATTGTGGAAGTTTTTCAAGCCCTCCCTCTGTGGTTTCTTATATTTGGAATATTCATACCAGTCACTCTGCTCTTGTTGCTGCTACTCGCCTACTTCAGACTGGAATTGAAGAAAGGTATGTAGAAGGAATGCAGAGCTTTTTTAACTCTTGTTTATCACATAAGGGGAGAAGGACAAGATTTCAATCTCAAATTTTAGTATCAGAATAATTACTTGTGAAAATAGATATAAAAACATGAAAATAATCTTCAAAATTGAAACTCTAAGAACTGTTAACAGTTGAAGTTGGTAATGTTTTATTATTATTGAGCCAAGGCACCGTGAAAAGCTTGTCTTTCATACAGTTGGAATTATGGTGCAGTTATGCAGTTTTCCAACTTCAACTGTTAACAGTTCTTAGAGTTTCATCTAGAGATGCCAATGCTTTAAGGAATGATCACTTCAAACTGGAAGATTTTAAAGGGCAATTAGGGAGAGAACAAATTAATCTGGGATTAGGAAGGAAATTGAACACTATGCAGTGAATAGGCAATGAGGTTCAATTAAGTGAAAAAATGCCCAGTCTTCAAATGAATGGATTGAAAATCAACATAATTCAAAAGATAAATAAAGACATTGTTGACAAAGATAAACACAAGGAGATTTGTAGTTTATTGCCACATTAGTATCCAAAATCAGTCATGAAATCATGTTGCTTACGCTATAGGAAAGAAACCCTAAATAAAAGTAATTATAAAACAGGAACCAGAGGGGGAAAGGAAACATTTTTCAAAGTCAACCTATGATGACTGTTAAAAGTGAAATTTGGTAATGGAGAAATAGTTAATTTAGCTACACTGTGTACAAAACATATTTTGAATCACAATGCAATGACTATACTACCAACACAGCAGTATTGCAGGTTATTATTCCCAGATCAGCATTGCACATACCTTGCAAGCTGTTTTTAATTTTGTTAACAAATGCAATAGATTTTCCTTCATGTATTTTTCAGTGAGGGAGCAAATTATTCTTGTAAGATGCTTATTTTCAAAGTTAATCTTCATAAACACATGGGTGGTAGGCAAAAAAAAACATGACAGGTTGGTTGTTCCAGCTTTCCCTTTCGATGGTGTTCAAGCCCAGGCAATGAGTAGCATCAGCTCTCATCCTTCTTGTGCGAGGCCAGAAGAGTATCTGGGCAATTCAGCCATTCACCAATGTCAGTAAACAGATTCTCAAACCCTTGCAAGCCGTAAATTCTACAAGTATGTGAAGAGCAAGAGGATAAGCTGTGAGAGAATAGAACCAATCAAAGTGTGACAGTGGAAAAGTGTGTATGGAACCGGAGGAGATAGCAGAGGTAGTTAATGAATACTTTACTTCAGTATTCACTACGGAAAAGGATCTTGGCGATTGTAGGGATGACTTACAGTGGACTGAAAAGCTTCAGTATGTAGATATTAAGGAAGAGGAAGAGGATGCAAAACTGGACTAAGAAGTGGCAGATGGAGTTCAATCCAGATAAGTGTGAAGTGGTTCATTTTGGTAGGTCAAATATGATGGCAGAATATAGTATTAATGGTAAGGCCTTTGGCAGTGTGGAGAATCAGAAGGATTTTGAGGTCTGAATCCATAGGACGCTCAAGGCAGCTGCGCAGTTTGATTCTGTAGTTAAGAAGGCATATGGTATATAGTATTGGCCTTCATCAACCGTGAAATTGAATTTAGGAGCCAAGAGGCAATGTTGCAGCTATATACGCCCTGGTCAGACCCCACTGTGCTCAGTTCTGGTCACCTCACTACAGGAAGGATGTGGAAGCCATAGAAAGGGTGCAGAGGAGATTTACAAGGATGTTGTCTGGATTAGGGAGCATGCCTTATGAAAACAGGTTGAGTGAACTCGGCCATTTCTCCTTGGAGCAACGGAGGATGAGAGGTAACCTGATAGAGGTGTATAGATAATGAGAGGCCTTGATCGTGTGGACAGTCAGAGGCTTTTCCCCAGGGCTGAAATGGCTAACATGAGAGGGCACAGTTTTAAGGTGCTGGGGAGTAAGTACAGAGGAGATGTCAGGGGTAAGTTTTTTACTCAGGGAGTGGTGAGTGTGTGGAATGGGCTGCCAGCAACGGTGGTGGAAGTGGATACGATAGGGTCTTTTAAAAGACTCCTGGATAGGCACATGTTTGGCACAGCTTTGTGGGCCGAAGGGCCTGTATTGTGCTGTAGGTTTTCTATGTAAATCTGAAAGGCATAGATAATCATAATCTGCAATTCAAAGGAACTGATCAAATTATTTATTTTGACTTTAAATTACGTCCACACAGCACATTGCAGTACTAATTTGAAATGGAACACAGAAACAAAAGAAACTTAACTTTTTTTAGTAAAGTGCACTTGGGTTAAGAGCACTCATTTTACTATGATTAGATGTTTATGCTCAATCTGGAAGAAAATTAATCTATGGGAATCTGTAACCTCACCATATTCATACCAATTATTTTTTAAAGTTAATTATTGAGAATAACCTCAAACTCACAGCTATGATATTTATTCATAGGAAATTTTATGTAATTTTTCTAGGTTTCACCCTCAGATGCACTACCTCTGGTTGTAGCATTAAATTTGTTCTATTCAGTCACTTGATGCTCTGGATAATAATAACACTTTGTCTAAGTCTGGTTTCTAATTCAAGCTGAATGTGCCTTCAAATCAAGCTAATGTTTACTTACCGTTCACAAAACAGCGGATGGCACTTACTGTACTTGTTGCTCTGAATTGATTGCACATGATAATTCTAGAATGAAAATAAATTTCAGTCTGACTTTAGAAAACATAGAAAATCTACAGCATAATACAGGTCCTTCAACCCACGATGCTGTGCTGAAACGTACTTAATTTAGAAATTACCCAGGGTTACCCATAGCCCTCTATTATTCTAAGCTCCATGTACCTATCCAGAAATCCCTTAAAAGACCCTATTATACCTGGCTCCACCACCATCACCAGCAGGCCATTCCATGCACTCACCACTCTCTGTGTAAAAAAAACTTAGCCCTGACGTCTCCTCTGTACCTGTTACCAAGTACCTTAAAACTAAGCCCTCTCGTGTTAGCCATTTGAGCCCAGGAAAAAGCCTCTAACTCTCCACACAATCAATGCCTCTCATCATCTTGTACACCTCTATCAGGTCACCTCTCATCCTCTGTCGCTCCAATGAGAAAGGCCAAATTCACTCAACCTATTCTCATAGGGCATTTGACTTTGTCAAATTTTTCAGCCTTTTTGCTATGTAAGAATATTTGAGGGTATGAAAGCAGAAAAAGCTAAAGTGATCCAGCAAATTATTATTGAATTGTTCAAGGGAGATGCAGTGGCAGGCACTTAAGACCATAAGATCATAAAATATAGGAACAGAATTTGGCCATTTGGCTAATCGAGTCTACTCTGCTATTTCATCATGGCTGATCCATTTCCCTCTCAGCCCCAGTCTCCTGACTTCTCCCCATATCCCTTCATGCTCTGACTAATCAAGAATCTATCAATCTCTGCCTTCAATATACATAAAGACATGGCCTTCACAGCTGCCTGTGACAGTGAATTCCACAGATTCACTCCTCTCTAGCTAAAGAAATTCCTCCTCAACTTCGTTCTAAAAGGATGCTCCTCTATGTGAGACTGTGTCCTCTGGTCTTAGACTCACCCACCATTGGAAACATCCTCTCCATACCCACTCTTTCAAGGCCTTTCAACATTTTGCAGATTTCAATGAAGTCAAAATATGTGGTACTAACACAGACCCCTGAGGAACACAAGTAGTCATCAGCAGCCAACCAGAAAAGATTCCCTTTATTCCCACTCATTGTATGCTTCCAATTAAGTAATGCTCTCTCCATGCTAATATTTTTCCTGAAATATCATGGGCTCATAACTTGTTAAGCAGCCTCATGTGTGGCACCTTGTCAAAGGCCTTCTGAAAATCCAAGTACACAACATTAACTGATTCTCCTTTGTTTATCCTGCTTGTTGGTTTTTCAAAGTATTCCAACAGCTTGTCAGGGAAAATTTTCCCTTGAGGAAACTACGTTGACTATAATCTATTTTAACATGTGCCCCCAAGAACCCTTGAATCACATCCTTAACAATCGACTCCAACATCTTCCCAAACACTTAGGTCGGACTAACTGGCCTGTAATTTCCTTCCTTCTGCCTCTCTCCCTTCATGAAGAGTGGAACGACATTTGCAATTTTCCATTCCTCTGGAACCATGCCAGAATCAATTGATTCTTGAAAAGTCATTGCTAATGCCTGCACAATCTCTTCAGCTACTTTTTTTCAGAACCCTGGGTTGTATACAGTCTGGTCCAGATGACTTATCTATCTTTGGACCTTTTAGTTTCCTATGAATCTTCTCCCTAGTAATGGCAGTGTCAAACACTTCTACCCGCAGACACTCTTGAACTTCCACCATACCGCTAGTATCTTCCACTGTGAAGATTGATGCAAAATACTTATTCAGTTCATCCGCCATTTCCTTGATCCACATTACTACCTCTCCAGCATAATCTTCCAGTGATCCAGTATCTACTCTCACTTCTCTTTTACATTTTATCTGAAGAAATTTTTGGTATTCTCTATTATTATTGGCTAGCTTAACTTCATATTCCATCTTTTCCTTCTTAATAAGTTGCCTTCTGTTGGTTTTTAAAAGCTTTCTAATCCTCTAATTTCTCATTAATTTTTGCTCTATTATATTCCCTCTCTTTGGCTTTTATGTTGTCTTGACTTCTCTTGTCAGCCATGGTTGTTTCATCCTGCCTTTAGAATACTTCCTCCTATTTTGAATGTATATATCCTGCACCTCCAAATTGTTCCCAGAAATTCTAGCCATTGCTGCTCTGCCGTCATCCCGTCAGTGTTCCTTTCCAAACAATTTTAACCAGCTCCTCTCTCATGCCTCTGTAATTTCCTTTTCTCCACTGTAATATCAGCACATCTGACTTTAACTTTTCCTTCTCAAACTGTAGGATAAATTGTATCATATTATGATCCCTTCCCCTAAGGGTTCCTTTAACTTAAGCTCTCTAATCAACTCTGGATCTTTGCACTACACCCAATCCAAAATAACTGATCACCTAGTGGGCTAAACCACGATCTGCTCTAGAAAACCGTCTTGTAGGTGTTCTGGAAATTCCCCTTCTTGGGATCCAGCATCAACCTGATTTTTCAATTTATCTGCATATTGAAATCCCTCATGACTATTATAACATTGCCCTTTTGGCATGCATTTTCTATATCTCAATGTAATTTGCAGACTACATATTTACTACTGGTTGGGGAGGGGGGTCTGTATAATACTCCTATCATGGTCTTTTTACCTTTGCCATTCCTTAGCTCTACCCAGAATGATTCAACACCTTCCCATCCAATGTCACTTCTTTCAAAAGGTTTGATTTCATTTTTTATCAACAGAGCAATACCATCCCTTCTGCCTACCTGGCTATCCTTTCAATACAATGTGTATCCTTGGACATTAAGCTCCCAGCTTTGATCACCCTTCAGCCACAATTCAGTGCTGCTGACAATCTGCCAATCTGTAACTGCACTACAAATTTATCTCCCTTATTCCGTATAAGGTGTGCATTCAAATATAACACCCTCAGTCTTGTATTCACCCTTTTCAATTTTGTGCACCTTTTACATTGCCACTCATCCTGTTTACTGCAAGTTTGCCCTATCATCAGCCTCCTGCCAAATTAGTTTAACCTCTCCCGAACAACTCTGGAAAACCTACCCACAAGGATATTGGTCCCCTTGGGTTCAGGTATAACTCGTCCCTTCTGTGCAAGCCATACCTTCCCCAGAAGAGATCTCAGTGACCAATAAATCTGAATCCATGCCTTCCTGTACCAGTTCCTCAGCCACACATTTATCTAACATATCATCCTATTCTTACCCTCACTTGCATGTGGCATAGGCAGCAGTCCAGAGGTTACTACCCTAGAGGTGCTGGTTTTCAGCTTTCTACCTGGTTCCCTAAAGTCTCTCTTCAGGACCTCCTCACCTTTTCTACCTATGTCATTGGTGTCAATATGTACCAAGTCTCTGGCTGCTCACCCTCCCCCTTTAGAATGCTATGGACCCCGTCCAAAACAACCTGACACTGGCAGCTGGGTGGCAGCATACCATCCGGTTGACTCTATTGTGCCCACAGAATCTTTGCTCTGTTCCTCTGGCTATGGAATCTCTTATCACCACTGCTGTCCTCTTCGTCTCTTCTCTTCTGCACCATAGCACCAAACTCAGTGTGAGAGACCTGGTCATTGCGGCTCCTCCTGGTAGGTCACCACCCCTCAATAGCATCCAAAGTGATATACTTATTATTGGCGTTAGGGGTACTCTGCACTGGCTGTACATTTCCCTTCCTTCTCCTGACAGTCACCTGGTTACTTTTCTCCTGCAAGCTAGGGGGTGATTACCTCCCTGTAGGTCCTGTCTCTCACATCTCCACTCTCAAGGTCATCGAGCTGCAGCGCCAGTTCCTTAATATGCTTTCACGGTATACCTGGTCAGGTGTGGTTATCTGGGAGGCTGGAGGAAGTCCCGCATCTCACACACAGAATAAAGTACAGCTCCTGGAGCTATTCTCACTGCACTATGCCCTAACAGTATAGAAATGAAGAATAAAGAAAAAAAAGAAACCTGCCAGATACTTACCTTGCCTAAGCCTGATGAGCCAAAGCCACTCCAACGCCGGCCTCTTCAAGAACAGCTGCTCCACCTGTACCTGCCTTATCTTTATTCTTCCTTTCTAATGGATCCCGCTCCATGATTGGTCGCAGTCTAACTCCAAAAAACTGTCACAAAGCGCTGCCTTTTTAATCTTGAGTGTGAACCTAAGTGAAAAGGTAGCTGTCTTCTCCTGCTCCCCCTCTGTGACTGGTCAGAGTCCAGCTCCATTTACATGGATCTTCCAGAATACAAGAGGGAATATGTTCCAATGAAAAGAATCTGCAGGTTAACCCACCATGTGTGGTTTATTAAAAGTTAATGAGCAAAATATAACAAATAAAAAAAAAGACAGAACAAAAAACAATCAAGAAAAATCAAGCTAAAAATGCAAAATCGGCACGTGCTTCTTCAGAACGTGGGAAAAAATATCAAAATGAATATTGCTGTTAAAAGTGTGGGGAATTAATAACTGAAAAAAGTTAAATGAATTAAAGAGGTATTTTTGTATCAGCCTTCACCATAGAGAGGATAGAAATAATATACTACAAATGGATGTAAATCAGAAAATGAACAGTAGAAAGCAACTTAGGAAAATCACAGTCACCAAGTGGTACCAGGCAGTTTCATTTCAGAATCCTTAAAAAAAAGCAATACATGCAGTCTTCCAAAATATCAAAGGATAAAGAAAATGGTGTATGCTGCAGAGGCATTTGATATTAAATTTATAGACACAGGATATCACCATTTGGCCCAAAGAGAGGTTTGTACCTCAGATATGAAAGGCATTGGAATCACTTACATGTTTTTGTGTTTAAAGAACAATGTAAATGTGCTGGAATTTGTTCTGAAAAGGTTTATTGGATTAATACCTGGAGTAAGTGTTGTTTTATTAAGAAAGGTTAGAGACACAAAGCTATGTAGGGTAAAATTCAGACACAAAGGGTGGATTAGACATACAAGGGTATGTTGATAGGGAGAAGATTTAGAATCTGGGGTCACCCATTTAATATGTAGGTGTAGTCATTTGATTTAAGGGTCTTTAGAATTTCTTCCAAAGGAAGTGAACACAGGATTCAAAGTACGTTTATTATCAAAGGATGCATGAATTATACACCTTGAGCTACGTTTGCTTACAGCCAGTCACAAAGCAAGAAACCTGAAGAACCCAATTTAAAAAAAATGAGAAAGAGGGAAAAAGAAACACACACACATACGGCATACAAACAATAGGAACAAAAACATCATTCTGAACCAGATTCAGCCCTTAGATTCGCTCCCTAGAGCAGCTGGAGTAGGCCCAAGCCCCAACTCAGTGCATCATATTAGTAGGACAAGAACACTTGCAGAGATAACAGCCGCTTGAGAGAGGAATGAACATTGTGGGAGAGCGAGTGAAAACAGCCTGACGCTTGCCTCCAAACTACCAGTGAGCTGTTGCACATGCTTGATAGCACCATCTGAACCCAGAATATTCTTGAATATTTTTAAGGTACAAGTTGGTTGGTGCCTTCTTAAGCAAGGCAGTTCCAGGTTATTGGATAGACAGGGAATGTGAAATTGAGGTTTCAGTCAGACTGACCATGGTTTCATTAAATTTGTAGTGCAGGTTCAATGGAAACACATGTCCTGCTCCTAATTTGTATGTTTGTATTAGAATAAAGCACTTCATTGTTTGAAATAATTGTCTCTCAACAGTGAATAACGAAATAGCAATGAATGAAAATCCTAAGAACTTTATCAAAGAACGCTACTTCAATGATTTTCCGCCTGAATATAGAACACGGAATACAAGGCCTAGCAATGAAAGTTATGTGAAGAACCACTTCCAAAAGTGAACTGTTATTAATGCATCTGAACCATCTCTCAAGGTAACCAACAAAAATTATTGATTACTTTATCAAGAATGACTTTGACAGATAATCAAGGGGATAACTTTACTTCAAAAGGTCGTACAAACAATATTCAAAATGTTTTATATTAGCCATTTCAAAGTCATCTTATTTCTCACATCCTGCTAATTTTTCACAATACATCTGATTAACCAAAGCTATTATATTTTACAAAAATAGACAGCAAATTTAACTCACCAAGATCAAGCAAGGCATATACCTGTAATGGATATGCAGTGGAAAGAGGCTGACAAACTTAAAAAATGTGAGTAGGTCATATCAGCTCTGGGTGAGGCAGGAATAAGAAAGGGAGTTGTGTTAAAGTGGGCAAAAACAAATGAAGAGGAAGGTATATGGAACAAAGTATAATGTAAGCGAGATAAAGCTGAAATCCAAGAACATGCAGTAAGAATGTTGTCTGGGAATGTATAACAAGAGGAAGTATGGGGGAAAATTAACACAAAATGAAACTGAAGAATATATGTTTGTGTAGGAAGAACCCCGAGGTAGAGGTCCCCATCTTACAGACCCTTCCAGGTTGAGCTGGTACTAGTGTAGCAGACTCTGCTCTGACTGTGCACGCTGTTTGGGGGAGTGTGTATGAGAGAGAGAAAGAGGTCTGGGTGGTTGGCCTGTAACATTCTTTTGTTCTATTTCAAATTTTGGACGCAGCTGCTTATATAACTCGATTTTGGTTGCCTTACAGAGGCCGCAAGGGAATTTCATTCTAGCCTATCTCTTGTTTAGGGTGGCCAGTTTTCTCACCTTTGCATAAGCAGTTCACTAGTGCTAGCGATAATAGAGGCACTTAGCATGTTTTTCCAAGGAGAAAGCGAACCAATAATTAGAATGGGGCAAAGTTGTTGTAGGCCGAACAAGGCAGGATTAAAAGTCGCTTCATAGTATAGTTTACTGACAGAGAGAGCAGAGTTTACCAATGTGGGCTCAAGAGGCTTCGGTGAGGAGACACAGTTGAAGAGCGTGTACGGCTTTTGCAGTGGTTGAATAAAAAGTCACCAAACTACAACTAATTAAATAAAGAAAGGAAGATGCAGGATCAGGTGATGTGCTGCAGCTGTATGGTGTGGGAGCTGGTGGACCCCATTGTGGTTCCTGGTGACCACATCTGCAGCAAATGCTGGCTGCTCGAGGAACTCAGTCTCAAAGTTGATGATTGGGAATCTAAGCTTCAAACACTGTGGCACATCAGGGAGGGGGAGAGTTAATTGGATACTCTGTTTTAGGAGGTAGGCACACCTATTAGATTAGCTGCCTCAAATTTGGTCTGTGGTCAGGGACAAGGACAAGGAGGTGTGACAGCAAACGAAGCCAGGTATTGGGATTCAAGAGACAGTGCTGGAGGGGCCTCAGCCCTTGTGCTTGTCCAACTGATCTGAGACTCTTGCTCTCTGTGTGAATGAGAGTGGGGTTGTAGGAAGGATGAGCAATCTAACTGTGGCACAGTAGTTCAGGAGGTCATTCAAGGGGGGGGGGAGAAGAGAAGAGAAATGTAGTGTTAATTGGGGACAGTATCATCAGGGAAATAGACAAAGTTCTCTGTCACAGGGACAGAGCACCCCAAAGGTTGTGTTGCCTGCCTGGTGCCCTGGTTTGGGATATCTCATCTGATCTGCAGAGGAATTTGCAGTGGGAGGGAAAAGATCCAGTTGCTGTGGTCCATGTGGGTATCAACGACATAGGTAGAATGGGGAAAGAGGTTCTGATGAGGGAATTTGAGCAGCGAGGGACTAAATTAAAAAGCAGAACCAAAAAGGTGGTAATCTCTGGATTCCTACCTGAGCCACATGTAAATTTGCACAGGATTAAGAAAATTAGATTTAAATGCATGGCTCAAGGATTGACATGGGAGAAGTGGGTTTGAATTCATGGGAAACTGGTACCAGTATCAGAGGAGGGAGCTGTTCCATTGGGATGGGCTCCACCTGAACCGTGATGAGACCTGGATCCTGGCAAATCGCATAACTAGGGATGTGAATAGGGTGGGGGTGGGTTCAACAGATTGGAGAAGCATGGATAAGGTAAGAGAAAATTGTGGATAAAGATGAAGTAAAAGCATAAGTTAAAAAAGAGAAGGGTGGAGTGCAGAAAAGTCAAGTGCATAAGAGATAAATTACTAGGTTTTAAAGGCACAGTGAGTGCAAGGGCACTTTATCTGAATGCCTGTGGTATTCGAGACAAGGTCAGTGAACTTGCGGCACAAATCAGTATAAAGGGGAATGATAAAGAGCCATTACATGGTTGCAGAGTGGAGAGGATTGGGAATTAAATATATAAGGATATCCGGTAATACGGAAGGATAGGCAGGAAGGTAAGGGAGGTGGGGTAGTACTCTTAATTAAGGATGAGATCAGGGCGATAGTGAGAGACGATGTAAGGTCTAAGAATGTTGAATCTCTGGGTAAAAATTAAGAATAGTAAAGGGAAAAAAAAAAATCTCTGTTGGGAGTTGTCTATAGGCCACCGAATAATAACCGAATGAGAAGGGAGAATTGATATTGAGTAATAAGGAAATGGCCGAGGCTTTGAATGACTATTTTGTGTCGGTCTTCATGGTACATGTTACATCTAACATGCTGAACAGAGATGATATGGTTGCAATGGGAGGTGAGGACCCTGAGACAATAGATAGCACTAAAGAGGTAGTGCTGAGCAAACTTGTGGGCCTGATTATAGTTAAGTCCCCTGGTCTTGATGGAATGCATCCCAGGATACCGAAAGAAATGGAAAGAAGAGATTATAGTTGAGGCTTTAGTGATAATTTACCAACATCCTCTGGACTCTGGGCAGGTCCCGGCAGATTGGAAGGCAGCAAATGTCATGCTACTATTCAAAAAAGAATGTAGGCAGAAGACATGTAACTATAGGCCAAATAGTTTAGTATCTGTAGTTGGGAAAATGCTTGAAGCTATCATTAAAGAAGAAATAGTGAGGCATCTGTAAAGAAATTGATCCATCAGGCAGATGCAGCATGGATTCAGCAAAGGAGGTCCTGTTTGACAAACTTAATGGAATTCTCTGAAGATATAATGGACGCAGTGGATAGAGGGGAACAAATGGGATTTCCAGAAGATTTTCAATAAGGTGCCACATAAAACACTTGTTCATAAGGATGCATAGAGTTGGGGATGATGTATTAGCATGAATAGAGAATTGTTAACCAATAGAGAGCAGGAAGTTGGGATACTTGGGTGTTACTCTGGTTGGCAATCAGTGAAGCAACTGCTCACGATATACATTGGCGATCCAGAAGAGAGGATTGAGTGTAGTGTATCTTATTAACAATAAGTATACTGTACTGGATACTGTTGATGGGGATGACCTACCAGGAATGAGCTGTAGTGGTCCTGCCTCTGGCACAGAGGTTGAACCCTCAACTAGAAAGGGGAGGAGGGAAGAGAAGAGAGCGATAGTTTTAGGGGATTCTATAGTCAGGGGGGCAGATAGGAGATTTTGTGGGGCAGATCCGGAGTCTCGGATGGTATGTTGCCTCCCTGGTGCCAGGGTCCAGGACATCTCAGATCGGGTGCAGGCTATTCTTGAGAACGGGTGCATGAACCCAGATGTAGTGGTCCATGTAGGGACCAACAATGTAGGTAAGGTGAGTGAAGGGGTCCTGCTTAGAGAGTTCAGGGAGTTGGGAGTGAAGCTGAAAGGCAGGACCTCCAGGGTGACAATCTCGGGATTGCTACCTGTGCCATGTGCGAGTGAGGCGAAGAACAGAATGATTATGCACATTAATACGAGGCTGAGAGCATGGTGCAGGAAGGAAGGGTTCAGGTTTTTGGATAATTGGTCTTTGTTCCAGGGACATTGGGATCTGTTTCGAAGGGACGGTCTACATCTGAACTGGAGGGGTACTAACATTCTTGCAGGAATGTTTGCTAGTGCTGCTCGGGGGGGGGGGGGGGGGGGGTTTAAACTAGATGTGCAGGGGGCAGGGATCCAGATTACGAGAGAAGATGATATGATGGATAAGGGACAGGTGGGGAATACACGTTTCCCAAATATTAATTGTGTAAAGGAGAAAGGTGAGACAGAACATGTGTTGGAAAAGTTACATGTACAGAGGGTTGGTCAGAAGGAGCATGGGGTTAAATGTGTAGAAGGTTTGGGTGATCTTGAGAAGGTCAACAAAATTCAAGGTGCAATTAGCCCGATGGAAGTTCAAGGAGCTGGGTTAGGTGCAATAGACAGTGTTTTAAGCAAAGAGAAGAGGAATGGGCTAAGAATTCTATACTTGAATGCGCGCAGCGTCAGAAATAAGACAGATGAGCTTGAAGCTCAGGTGAAAATGGTGAACTACGATATTGTTGGGATAACGGAGACATGGCTGCAAGGGGATCAGGCCTGGGAATTGAGTGTACCAGGGTATACGTGCTATCGTAGAGACAGAAATATGGGAAGAGGGGGTGGGGTGGCCCTGTTGGTGAGGAATGAGATTCAGTCCTTAGCAAGAGGTGACTTGGGAACAGGGGAAGTAGAGTCTGTGTGGATTGAGCTGAGGAACAGTAAGGGTAAAAAGACCCTAATGGGTGTTGTGTACAGGCCCCCAAACAGTAGCGTGGATATTGGGTACAAGTTGATTAGGGAGTTAACATTGGCATGTGCTAAAGGTAATGCAGTCGTTAGGGGAAATTTCAACATGCAGGTGAACTGGGAGAATCAGGTAGGTGCTGGACCCCAGGATAGGGAGTTTGTGGAGTGTCTAAGGGATGTATTTTTGGAACAGCTTGTGCTTGAGGCAACCAGGAACGAGGCTATTTTGGACTTGGTGATGTGTAATGAACAGGAATTGATAAGTGATCTTGAAGTAAAGGAGCCATTAGGAAGTAGTGATCATAACATGATAAGTTTTTATCTACAATTTGAGAGGGATAAGGGCAGATCAGAGGTGTCAGTGTTGCAATTAAATAAAGGAGACTACGGAGCCATGAGGGAAGAGCTGGCCAAAGTTAAATGGGCGGATGCTCTGGCAGGAAAGACAGTGGATCAACAGTGGCAGATATTCTTGGGGATAATACAAAAGATGCAAAAGCAGTTCATTCCAATGAGAAGGAAGGATTCAAAGAGGGGGAAGGGGCCACAGTGGTTGACAAAGGAAGTCAGAGATTGTATAGCATTAAAGAAAAAGAAGTATGACAGGGCTAAGATGAGTGGGAATACAGGTGATTGGGAAAGTTTTAAGGAACAGCAGATCTTGACTAAAAAAGCAATACGGAGAGAAAAAATCAGGTATGAGCTCAGTCTAGCCAGGAATATAAAAGGGGATAACAAAAGCTTTTTTAGCTATGTGAAGAGAAAGAAGATAGTTAAGAACAATGTTGGGCCCTTGAAGAATGAATTGGGAGAAATTGTTATGGGAAACAGGGAAATGGCAACAGAATTTAATGGGTACTTTAGATCTGTCTTCACCAGGGAGGACACAAGCAATCTCCCAGATGTATGGATGGGCCAGTGTCATAAGATATCAGAGGAATTGAGACAGATTGACATTAGGAAAGAAACTGTGATGAGTAGACTGGTAGGACTGAAGGCTAATAAATCCCCGGGTCCAGATGGTCTGCATCCGAGGGTTCTAAAAGAGGTGGCTCAGGAAATTGCGGATGCATTGGTAATCACTTTCCAATGTTCCTTAGATTCAGGATCAGTTCCTGAGGATTGGAGAGTGGCTAATGTTATCCCACTTTTCAAGAAGGGAGGGAAGGAGAAAACAGTCGTCAGTCGACGTCAGTCGTGGGGAAGATGCTTGAGTCCATTATTAAGGACGAAATAGTGGCACATCTTGATGGCAGTAATAGGATTAGGCCGAGCCAGCATGGATTTACCAAGGGCAAATCATGCTTGACTAATCTGTTGGAGTTTTTTAAGGGTGTAACAAAGATGTTAAACGAGGGTAAGCCAGTGGATGTTGTATACCTAGATTTTCAGAAGGCATTTGATAAGGTGCCACATAGGAGATTGGTGAGTAAAATCAGAGCTCATGGCATTGGAGGCAGAGTTTCAACATGGATAGAAAACTGGTTGGCAGATAGAAAGCAAAGGGTAGAAGTGAATGGGTGTTTCTCGGACTGGCTGGAGGTGATTAGTGGGGTACCACAGGGCTCTGTATTGGGACCACAGCTCTTTACGATTTATGTCAACGATCTAGATGAGGGCATTGAAAACTATATCAGCAAGTTTGCTGACGATACTAAACTGGGTGGCAGTGTGACATGCGAAGAGGACGTTAGGAGAATACAGGGAGACTTGGATAGGCTGGGTGAGTGGGCAGATACTTGGCAGATGTCATTCAATGTGAATAAATGTGAAGTTATCCACTTTGGAAGCAGGAACAAGAGGGCAGCGTATTGTCTGAACGGTGTAGAGTTAGGTAAGGAAGAAATGCAAAGAGATCTAGAAGTCCTAGTTCATCTGTCAATGAAGGTGAATGAGCAAGTGCAACAGGCAGTGAAGAGGGCAAATGGAATGTTGGCCTTTATTACAAGGGGAATTGAGTACAAGAGCAAGGATGTCCTTTTGCATTTGTACAGGGCCCTGGTGAGACCACACCTGGAATATTGTGTACAGTTTTGGTCTCCAGGTTTGAGGAAGGACATTCTGGCAATTGAGGAAGTGCAGCGTAGATTCACTAGGTTGATTCCTGGGATGGCAGGGCTGTCTTACGCAGAGAGATTGGGCTTATACACACTGGAGTTGAGGAGATTGAGAGGGGATCTGAATGAAATGTTTAAGATAATTAAAGGATTTGATAGGATTGAGGCAGGAAATATGTTCCAGATGTTGGGAGAGTCCAGTACCGGAGGGCATGGATTGAGAATAAGAGGTCAGTTATTTAAAACAGAGTTGAGGAAGAACTTCTCACAGAGAGTTGTGGAGGTGTGGAATGCACTGCCTCGGAAGACGGTGGAGGCCAAGTCTCTGGATGCTTTCAAGAAGGAGCTAGATAGACATCTGATGGATAGGGGAATCAAGGGATATGGGGACAAGGCAGGGACTGGGTATTGATAGTGAATGATCAGCCATGATCTCAGAATGGCGGTGCAGTCTCGAGGGGCCGAATGGTCTACTTCTGCACCTATTGTCCATTATCTAAGTTTGCTGATGACACTAATTTGAGTAAAACAAATTGTACAGAGGGTATGGAGTCTGCAGAGATATGGTTGGTTAAGTGAGTGGGCAACGATCTGGCAGATGGAGTACAATGTTGGTAAATGCGAGGTCATCCACTTTGGAAGGAAAAATGGAAGATCAGATTATTATTTAAATAGTTAAAGATTGCAGCACGCTGCTGTGCGGAGGGACTTGGGAATGCTTGTGCATGCATCACCAAAGGTTGGACTGCAAGTGCAGCAGGCTATCAAGAAGGCAAATGGAATGTTGGACTTCATTGCTCGTGGGATTGAATTTAAGAGCATTATGCTGCAACTGCAAAGGGTACTGGGGAGGCTGCATCTGGAGTACTGCATGTAGTTCTGGCCTCCTTACTTGAGGAAGGATATACTGGCTTTGGAGGTGGTGCAAAGCAGGATCACCAGGTTGATTCCAGAGATGAGGGGGTTAGACTATGAGGAAGATTGAGTCTCCTGGGACTGTACTCGCTGGAATTCAGAAGGATGAGAGAAGATCTTATAGAAACACAAAATTATGAAAGGGATAGATAAAAGAGAGGCAGGAAAGTTGTTTCCACTGATAGATGAGACTAGAACTAAGGGACATAATCTCAAAATACGGGGCATTAAATTTAGGATGGAGATGAGGAGTAACTGCTTTTCCCAAGGAGTGGTGACTCTGTGGAATTCTCTGCTCAATGAAGCAGTGGAGACTACCTCAGTAAATATATTGAAGACAAGGTTGGATATATTTTTTCATGGTAGGGGAATTAAAGGTTATGGGGAAAAGACAAGTAGGTGGAGATGAGTCCATGGTGCGATCAGCCATGATCTGATTGATTGGCGGAGCAGACTCAATGGGCCAGATGGCCGACTCCTGCTCCTATTTCTTATGTAAGGCTCTGAGTATCCCTGAGCCTATCAATGTTTGTGAGTAACCAAGTGAAAAGTTTGGGGAAAAGAATGCGAAACTGTAATGTGTAACATGCAGGGGTCAATACAAAAGGTAATCTGCTGAATGGATGGGAGTGTACATGGGAGGGGGAGGGGCTTTAGGTGTTTAATATTTTTGGCAATCATTCTAACATGCACCATTTTTTGAAATTGCCTTAATTTGTTATTTCAATTCATAATTCAAATCAGAATGCCAAGATTAAAGAAGGCATTTTTGTTGGTCCACATATCAAACAGATCATCAGCAGCAAGCAATTCAAAGAACTTCTAGTGAGACCAGAGAAAAATCGCAAGGGAGGCATTCAAGGATACTGTTAAAAATATTCTTGCAAATTCAGAGCATCAAACTACATGCAGCTGATTGATAACATGCTCCAAGTATACAAAACCATGAAGCGCAACGTGACATTGTGGTCATGGACAAACCGTATCAGAGTAACTGGAATCAATCAATGCTGGCTTATTAGAGGACACAGAGGACAAATGAAACTCATCATCAAAACAGTTTTAACTTAAACTATTGCAAAGCATCAGCACCATTATGGAATTAAAAGCATTATATTCAATAAAAGTTAATTTCTTGTTCCTACATGATCCAAGTTGTCTGAAATTATATTTGTGTTCAGCTTCAAGCAGTCTATTATTAAGAAAAATTCTGAGGAAGCAAAGTTCGAAGAAAATGTGTTGTCCAGTGTTACAGAAGCTCAAATGAAGACCAAACTGTGGTATAGTCAGTGAAATGAAACACTGATTCAGGAACAGTAGAAGAAATTAACAGCTGGATCAAATGGGATGTATTTCCATGACATTCTCTCACTATCCCCACAACATCCAAAAAAACATCTGACAGTAATTTTTGAAATGATATATTTTCTAAGTCTTTAATGTTACTCTGAAAGATCATGTGCATTATTAAAATACTACTGAAGAGTTCAAAAAGTGAGTCAAGCATACAAACGTAGTCAGAGCAAATATATTTTAAGGGATATTTATTTATTTTTAAAACAGGATTACATGAAGCAGGAATACAACAGCACAACTTTTAAGCTGCCAGAGTGCTACTTTGGTTGTTTGCCTAGATATAAAGGTCAAAAGCATAATAACACAGTCATCAGGATTCAGTATTGCTTAGCATTTGTTTAAAAGCAATATTATCTACAGAAAAGACAAAATATTACAATTTTTTAAAATTTCAAATCTTCCTCAAAACTTAGACAAGGCTTTTAAGCTCTGCAACACAATTTGCCGATTAACAGTTACACACTAAAGCTTAATCTTTCATAGTAAGAACATAAAAGAATTTATCGAAATGTATTCAATATTATGATTTGGCTTCAATTGAAGAAATATGATTTAAAAGTATTAAATTTTAAGCTGCCTATTTGGTTAAAGAGATGTTAATAGAAAAGTATTCCTTTCCAGTATAGATATCCTAGTTCCATGGATGACCTAAGAAAATATAGAGTAAATGTTTAACAGTGCAAAAAATTTGTTGGAATGATATTTGCCTGCATCAGGCCCCCTTCAAATTTTGTTTTTCACTTAATAGGTGGCACAGAAGATTTTTCTATACAGACTTAATTCTCTTAAGTGACATGAAGTCTTTTCATATTTTCCTTTTCCATAATATTTGGTAACTACTTGATCATGCTAAAAAATATTTCTGCAACAGGTTTACACATATTCAGTTTCTGAAACAGATCCACGTACTGTATCTAAATTAGTTATAACATTCTGTACAAAACTTCTTTAAAAGAAACCTACTTTGCAGCCTTTGCGTGGATATTAACAGTGTGTAAATGTGGTACATTTTAATGAGCCAACAAATTAGTAAAGAATGAATGGTAAAATTATTAGGTAACTTTTAAATGTCTAAACCCAATGATGAGTTTCTGCAGGTCTTTAACATCTTCAAATATTCACACTATGGATGTCTGTAACATAGATAATTTTCCAATGCTCCAAGGCTTTTCTTCATTGATCATGGCAGTGGTCACTCTAAAGTTCAAATCCTACATTCAGTTCAGCCAATATTCATTTCTGAAAGTAATCAGATAAGATAAACAATATAGAAACATAGAAAACCTACAGTACAATACAGGCCCTTCAGCCCAGAATGCTGTGCCAAACATGTACTTGCTTTAGAAATTACCTAGGGTAACCCATATTCCTCTATTTTTCTAAGCTCCATGTACCTATCCCGATAGAGTCTCTTAAAAGACCCTATCATATCTGCCTCCACCATGGCTGCTGGCAGCCCATTCCACGCACACAGCACTCTGCTTAAAAACACTTACTCCCGACATCTCCTCTATACCTACTTCTAAGCACCTTAAAAATGTGCTCTCTCATGTTAGCCATTTCAGCCCTGGGAAAAAGCCTCTGACTATCCACATGATCAATGCCTCTCATCTTATACACCTCTATCAGGTCACCTCTCATCCTCCGACGCTCAAAGAAGAAAAGGCCGAGCTCATGCAATCCATTCTCATAAGGCATGCTCCCCAATCTAGGCAAAAGCCTTGTAAATCTCCACTGCATCCTTTCTATGGGCTTCCACATCCTTCCTGTAGCAAGGTGACCAGAATTCAGTGCAATTCTCCAAAAGGGGTCTGACCAGGGTCCTATATAGTTGCAACATTACCTCTCTGCTCTTAAACTCAATCCCACATTTGATGAAGGCCAATGCAGCATATGCCTTCTTAACCACACAGTCAACCTCTGCAGCAGCTTTGAGTGTCCTATGGACTTGGACTCCAAGATCCCTCTGATCTTCCACAATACCAAGAGTTTTACCATTAATACTATATTCTGCCATATTTGATCTACCAAAATGAACCACTTACACTTACCTGGGTTGAACTCCATCTGCCACTTCTCAGCCCAGTTTTGAATCCTATCAATGTCCCGCTGTAACCTCTGACAGCTTTCCACAATATCCACAACACCCCCAACCTTTGTGTCATCAGCAAATTTACTAATCCATCATACCACTTCCTCATCCAGGTCATTTATAAAAATTACAAAGAGTAGTTGCCCCAGAACTGATCCCTGAGGCAGCATATCACTGGTCACCGACCTCCATGCAGAACATGACCCATCTACAACCACTCTTTGCCTTCTGTGAGCAAACCAGTTCTGGATTCACAAACCAATGTCCCCTTGGATCCCATGCCTCTTTACTTTCTCAATAAGACTTACATGAGGTACCTTATCAAATGCCTTGCTGAAATCCATATACACTACATCTACTGCTCTACCTTCATCAATGTGTCTAATCACATCCTCAAAAAATTCAATCAGGCTCATAAGGCACAACCTGCCTTTGACAAAACCATGCTGACTATTCCTAATCATATTGTGCCTCTTCAAATGTTCATAAATCCTGCCTCTCAGGATCTTCTCCATCAACTTACCAACCACTGAAGTAAGACTCACTGGTCTATAATTTCCTGGGCTATCTCTACTCCCTTTCTTGAATAAGGTAATAACATCTGCAACCCTCCAATCCTCCAAAAACCTCTCCCGTCCCCATTGATACAAAGATCATTGCTAAAAGTTTAGCAATCTCCTCCCTCACGTTCTGCAGTAGCCTAGGGTACATCTCATCCGGTCGCGGAGACTTATCCAACTTGATGCTTTCCAAAAGCTCCAGCACATCCTCTTTCTTAAAGTCTGCATGCTCAAGCTTTTCAATCCGCTGTAAGTCATCCCTACAATTACCAAGATCCATTCCGTAGTGAGCTTTCGTAAGCTTTTCGACTAGGTTTTCCACAGCCTTTGTACACCACGGTTCCTGTACCCTACCACCCTTTCCATCTCATTGGAATGTACCTATACAGAACTCCACACAAATATCCCCTAAACATTTGCCACATTGCTGCCGTACATTTTCCTAAGAATATCTGTTCCCAATTTACGCTTCCAAGTTCCTGCCTGATAGCTTCATATTTCCCTTTCTCCAGTTAAATTCTTTCCTAACTTGTCTGCTCCTATCCCTTTCCAGTGCTATGGTAAAGGAGATAGAATTGTGATCAATATCTCTAAAATGCTCTCCCACTGAGATCTGACACCTGACCAGGTTCATTTTCCAATACCAGATCAAGTACAGCCTCTCCTCTTGTAGGCTTATCTACATATTGTGTCAGGAAACCTTCCTGAACACACATAACAAACTACACTCCATCTAAACCCCCTTGCTCTAGGGAGATGCCAATCAATATTTGGGAAATTAAAATCTCCCATCATTACACCCCTGTTATTATTACAGCTTTCCAGAATCTGTCTCCCTACCTGCTCCTTGTTGTCCCTGTTACTATTGGGTGATCCATTAAAAAAAAACCAGTAGAGTTACTGACCCCTTCCTGTTCCTAAGTTCCAACCACAGCGACTCAGTAGAAAATCCCTCCATGACTTCCTTCCTCTCTGTAGCTGTGACACTATCTCTGATCAGCAGTGCCACATCCCCACCTGTTTTGCCTCCCTCCCTGGTCTGTCTGAAACTTCTAAAGCCTGGCACTCTAACCATTCCTACCCTGAGCCATCCAAGACTTTGTAATGGCCACAACACCAAAACTCCAAGTATTGGTCCATGCTCTTGAGCTCATCTGCTTGCAACATTATTTACTAAATTTGAAATTTAATGAACAGAATGTTTAATGTTTAATCTCCTGGTATTTTTTCTTCTTAGCATCTGGTAAGGACATTAGAGAATAGCAGGCTAATTTTATAAGAATTAAACTTGGTTTGAAGGGTTAAGCTAATTAACAGATTCTTGCTCAATAGCTGCTGTCATCATTTCAATACACTGAATCTTAAAACAACAATGCTAAAAGATTCCAACCTAAAAAAATTAAATTTAAAAAAGAAAATCAAAAAGCACTCAATGTGGTTAGGCATAAAATATAGCTTCAGTTAACTCAAATTTCAATGATGGGACTAGCTCAATAAATCAATTGTTCATGGACTGCAATCCTTTTGTTGCTAGTATTAAAAATTGAAAGATAACTTTAAAAACAAATTTTCATGCTTAGAATCTCAAAATTAATTTGGGCCTTTCTATTAGGCAGTAACTTTAAGCCTAAAATTTATTAGGCAGGGTATTTGACCAAGGACAAAGAAACCCACAAGTCAGCCATAGCTGATGACCAAAATAAAAAAAATCAACTTGCCTTTACTACAATGTAGTTTTCAGAGTACCAAGTGTTGACCTGTACCACATCTTCAGCACTGTCAAAACTCTTATCCTAGCTCTGAAGTAGATTGTTTAAAAATACAGTACTGTATTCAATACCCTGCCAGGCTGACTCTTTTAGAATACTTTGCCCAATTTAACCTCTTAAAAAATTTGTAACTAAGTGTATATTATCTTCAGGTTGGGAGCTTTTTAGCTGTGGGAGTCTGTAGGGTTGTAGTAGACATCAGTGGATAGGCTGTCTCCAGAGATAGAAACAGAAAGATCTAGAAAGGGGAGGGAGGTGTTGGAAATAGACCAGGTGAATTTGAGGGCGGGGTGAAAGTTGGAAGAGAAGTTAATGAAGTCGATGAGCTCAGCATGTGTGCAGGAAGCAGCGTATATAACGTAAGAAAAGATTGGTGTAGGCTTGGAACATAGATTGTTCCACATGGCCGACAAAAAGGCAGGCATAGCTAGGACCCATGCGGGTGCCCATGGCTACACCTTTAGCTTGAAGGAAGTGAGAGGAGCCAAAGGAGAAATTGTTAAGGGTGAGGACTAATTCTGCAAGGCGGAGAAGAGTGGTGGTAGAGGGTGACTGGCTGGGTCTGGAATCCAGGAAGAAACGGAGAGCTTGGCGATCTTCCTGGTGGGGGATAGAGGTATATAGGGACTGGATGTCCATGGTGAAAATGAGGCGGTGGGGGCCAGGGAACTTGAAATCTTTGAAGAGATGTAAAGCATCCTCCTACCTTCTGGCATGCACACACAGGTCGATGGAGCAATACCTTATCTCCCGCCTAGGTAGCCTCCTACCTGCCGGCATGAACATTCAACTCACAGACCTCCGTTGATACCCCTGCCCCCACCTTACCCCATCCCTATCTATAATTTTAGTCTGGTTCTCTTTCTCTCTCTTTCCCCCCCTCACTATAATCTCCCCCAAGCCCTACCTTTCTTTCTCTTACTTCCCATAATTCTTCACCTTCCCCCTAGCCTATTTCCCTCCAGCCTATCACTTCCCAGCTCTCTGCTTCATCCCTCCCACCACTTCTTATCCCCCCCCAACCATCCCATGTTACTTCACTCCTGATGAAGGGTTTCAGCCCGAAACGTCGTCACTACCTCCTCCCATAGATGCTGTCTGGCCTGCTGAGTTCTGCCAGCATTTTGTGTTTTTATTTTTTGTATATTATCATCAGATTTGTTTAATATGTCTCCTAGACAGAAATTAGGGCAAAAAACAATGGTCCTAAAAATCACAATTACTCACCAATAATCTGCTTGCAGAATCTCAGAATTAATTCCACTTTGATATCTCAATTCTGGATCTTATATATCCTGGGACTAAATGCTGAATTCCAGAATTAACATGAGTATGCCTATATTTCGTCTTCAAGGCAACAGTGAAGAACTTGCCATTAAGAACTTGAAATAAAACTGAGGTCAGGAGGAAACTTCCTATTGGTCGGAATCAGCTCTCAACTGTTTGTTGGGAAGCCTAGTATTTTAGTCTTCGGCATCACACTGGAGATTGTAAGAGTAGTGTTTCAGGTCTAAAGCCTTAAACTGCTTCATAAATAAATACTCTATGCTTCATCACTGAGTGTGAAGCAAGGCTGCCTGATAATAACGGCTTTCTCAATGCTGTTCGCAATGCCAAATAATACATCAGTCCATGCTCACCTGCTCCCAAGACCTGGAAAATGTTTAATCTTGGAATGACAATGTACCACAAAAAACGTTTGTGTCATTAAATAGTGAAAATCTGTTAGTTGAGGAACAACAGCTCCCTTTTTGATATTTCAAGACAATTGTACTTAGAAATCGTCAGATTCCCTGTCACATTAACCAAAAATATAACTGGGCATGCTCTATTGCAGGAACTGAAGGAGAAAAGAATTTGGGACATTCTGCAGAAAATGACTCTTCCTTCAACACTAAGTTTCTTCACCACTTACAAGTGAGAATTCAGCAGTTTATTAGAATACACTCCAGTGACTTGCTTATTGTTGCAGCTGCAACAATAAGCAAATCACTTCTGGACAAAACAATTCACTGTTGTACTTATTCACACTTTTTACACCACACGCTGCACCTGCAAAGCTAACACCATTGTGAAGGACCCAATGCACCCCTCACACAAACACTTCTTCCTCCTGCCACCTGGTAAAAGATACCAAAGCATTCCAGCTCTTACGACCAGACTGTGTAACAATTTCTTCCCCCAAGCCAGACTCCTCAATACCCAGAGACTAGACTGACATTGTAATTTGTCGCCTACTGTGCCTATTGTCTTGTTTATTAAGTATTGTACTGCCCTGCACTGTTTCATGCACTTCATGCAGTCCTGTGCCGGTCTGTAGTCTAGTGCAGTTTTTATGTTGTTTTACGCAGTCTAGTGTAACCTTCTGCTGTCTCACATAGTCTAGTGTAGTTTTGTGTTGTTTCTAGTGTAGTTTTGTAGCACCAGGGTTCTGGAGGAACACTGTTTTGTTTTTACTGTGTACAGTACCAACAATTTATGGTCAAAATGACAATAAAAAGCAACTTAACTTTTACCACCAGCATGTCAGGCTTGCAAAATATCCAGTAGAAAATAGGATTTGTGTCAAATTCCCAAGCCTTGTCTGACACTAGGACCAGAGGACATAGGAGCAGAATTAGGCCATTTGGAGTCAGTGCTAGCCTCCCCCACCCCCCCGCCCCCACTGTTCTCTCGACAGAAGACAAGCACTGTTGTGGTCGTCTGCAGAATTTGGCAGTGTTGGATGACTTGAGTTTGTACTCCTTTATTTAATGGATGTATCTTTTTTATACATGCTATGTATGACTGTTGATGCTGTGTTTTGTACCTTGGCCCTGAAGTAACACTATCTCCTTTGGCTGGATTCATGAGTATTCCTGTAAAGTTGAATAACAATTAAACTTGAATTCAATTGAGTTTGCCCTGTTATTCCATCATGGCGGATATATCAAACACGAGGAAATCTGCAGATGCTGGAAATTCTAACACATGCAAAATGCTGGCGGAACACAGCAGGCCAGGCGGCATCTATAGGCGAAGCACTGTCGACATTTCAGGCCGAGACCCTTCGTCAGGGCTAACTGAAAGGAAAGATAGTAAGAGATTTGAAAGTAGTGGGGGGTGGGGGAAATGTGAAATGATAGGAGAAGACCAGAGGGGGTGGGATGAAGCTAAGAGCCGGAAAGGTGATTGGCGAAAGTGATACAGAGCTGGAGAAGGGAAAGGATCATGGAACGGGAGGTCTCAGGAGAAAGAAAGGGGGTGGGGGGAAGCACCAGAGGGAGATGGAGAACAGGCAGAGTGATGGGCAGAGAGAGAGATAAAAAACAAACCAAGTATGTCAGGGATGGGGTAAGAAGGGGAGGAGCCCCTTTTTTCCACCAGCATTTTGTGTGTGATGGCTGATATATTATCACTCTCACCCCATTCTCCTACCTTCTCCCTGGAACCTTAGATGCTCTGCCTAATCAAGAACCTATCAATCTCTGCTTTAAATATACTCAATGATTTGGCCTCCACAGCCATTTGTGGCTCTGAATCCCACAGATTTACCACCCCCGGCTAAATAAATTGCTCATCTCTGTTCTAAAGAAGTGTCCTCCTATTCTGAAGCCATACCCTCTGGATTATAGGAAGCACCTTCTCCGCAACCACTCTATCTAGGACTTTTAATATTGGAGTTTTTATTTAAGATTCCCCCCCACCCCACTAAATTCCAGCAAGTACAGGCCCTTTCATTCCTCTTCTGGGCCCTCTCCAATACTAACACGTATTTTCTAAGATAAGGGCTCAAACCTGCTCACAATTCTCCAAGTGCGATGTGACCAACACTTTATAAAGCCTCAGCAATACATCCTTACTTTTATTTCTAGTCCTCTGGAAATGAGCGCTAAAATTGCATTTGCCTTCCTTACCACTGACTCAATCTGCAAATAACTTTTCGGAGGCCCTGCACAAGGAGTCCCAAGTCCCTTTGCACCCATTTCCAAAACTGTGATGTTGATTATCCAGAAGGACAAAAGTACTCAGAGCATCACTCGAAGTCATACCAAGTCAATTTGTACACACCACTGCTTCTCCTCCTTCACTGAGACAAAATTCTAGTACTCCCCAACAAGCTATGGGAATATTTTTAACACATAAACACATGGATCATTATAGTACCCAGTACCTCAAAGGCAGATAGACCATAATGCCAGCTTTCCCCATATGCCATTTCACAAAAAAAAACTTATAAAAGCATTCTCTCCTCACCCAGCATAAACTGGTCATTATTCATATTTAATCTAACTTATTTACTCATGTTCAGTGAAGTTCAGTTCATGTAGGGCCAATCAAAATACCAAAGGTAATTTTTTTTGCGCTTAAAAAAATCCAGTTACAATCCTTACAATTTTTATACCCACCTTTGACCCCACTTTAAAAACTTTAATCACTGTCCACTGTACACCCTACCTTTGGTTTTGGGCTTCACATCTCAACACTTGGTTTGGGCTTCCTCCTCTAGAGTAGATTTTCTAAACTCTTACTTCTTTGTCCTCTTAAATAACTCATTTAATCTTCCTAATCTCTATTCATTTCAGACCAGTTTTCCCCAATGCTGTGAAGACCCAGGTTATAGCTAGCATGCTTAAAGACAATTATTCTTGAAAGAATACCATAAATAGATTGCTTCATTTTCCTGTCCAGATTAATGCGAAATAATCCACATTTGGGGTCTAAATTCATCAGAAGTAAGTGCACAGTGCACTTTAGCCTGACTTGTTATATTTCTTCCAACTCCTCTCCTTTAATTATTTCCTTCATAGAACATCAAAAACAATTTGATTAGGTCACCTAATCCAATGTAGGGTCCCTCTGTTAGAGGGTTATGTCACCAATGGCACCACAGATTTATTAGAATTAATAATTCTTAAATCCAATCCTTCAGTGACGAAATTCATCACAAATTTAATTTACATTCCATTCACTTGCCATTTATTAATAGTTAAACTAATTTTTAAAGTTGTTTTCCGCTGTAGGTATGCAGAGCTTGTGAATACCATCAACTGCAGTGCTGCACAGTCCCCATCAATACTCCACTGAAAGAATTGGCAGTTGACAGCAACTTGCAGGAGAGTGACATGGAGAAGATTCAGCTAAATGATTGTGAAGTCCATTATAAATTTCTACAATATGACATCGAATAGTACATAAAAGGAAACCGCAAAATTCTAGAAAGCAAAATCTTTAGTCTGAATATTTCAAAATGCATCTTTCAATAAAGCTCCTTTGATGACGTTCAAACATAAATAAGTAAAATAAATGTAGCAATCATGGCAAAATAAATCAATTAAATCAGGTAATCGAAATATGAAACTCACAAAACATACAATAGAGAATTCCTCATTTAAATTAAAACTGGTAAGTAAAGGATGCAAGGCAATAAGAAAAAAAAAGCCCAATTTAGTAAATATTTAGATGGCTAAAGACTTGTTATATTGCACTAGGAACCACAGTAGCATAGCAGTTAGTATTTCGCCTTTCCAAAGTTTGGAGTTCAATTCTGGCACGTTCTGGAAGGATTCTCTGTAGGTCCTCCCCATACAATGCATGGGTTTCCCTGGCTGCTCTGGTTTCCTCTCAAGTTGAAAAACATACCAAGTAGGTTAATTAGTTATTGTAAATTGCCACATAATTAGGCTAGGGTTAATTGGGATTGTGTGGCTGCCGGGACAGCACGTCTTGAAGGACCGAAAGGACCTACTTCATGCTGCATCATTAAATAAATAAAAAATAGTCCTGTGAATTTCAAAATAGATTTGTGACCCTGTATTCCATTCTGACCCTGTATTCCAAAGGTCATTTGTTGTAATTGTAATGAAAAGCATTAAACTTTTAGTCAAGTAAAAATTATCGAGTCTATATTTGGCCCAACAGTTGACATTTAAGCTCAAAGACATTTGGTTTTCTGGTATTTATTGAATCCTTCTGCAACCCATCCACAACAATTGGGATTCACTGGAGTATCATAACTTTTAATAGACAAGATAGAAAAGAGAAATAGTAGGCAATCATTGAAAGTTAGTGGCCAACTAAGATTTAATGTACGTTCAAAGCATTTAATTCTCCCTCTTTAATTAAACTAATCTGCAAAAGCAAGCATACTAAGAAAGTAGTGAGCTACAAAACATAGATTTTCATTATCTACTGCCTTAGTAGATGCTGTATTCCCTTACCTTAACTTAATCCTCCCCGTCCTCTGTGAGCTCTGTTTCTTTATGTACCACTACCCTGGTGACTGACATGTCTGGGTGTTGCTCTTTGGCTTCTTTTATTGCCTGGGCTAAGGCCTACCCAGAAGTACAAACAATTTACAATGGGGTTTAAATTATAAAATACAAATTAAAATACACAAGCAATGGCATATTTAAAGCAAATTTACAAATGTTACGGTTAAAAAAAAATAAAAAGCAGAATTCAATCCTGTGCCAAAAACATCTTAAAATCCAAAGTAAAACAAAAGAGATACTTAAACTAATAAACATTACTAAATGTATCCTTCATCAATTAACAGTTGACTAAAAATTAATAATTTGTTTGAAAAGGCAAATAAAAAGGAACAGGGTAATTAAACTAGTTATTTAGTGATGTGTTATATCCATCATTTCCATGTGAGAAGCAAAGATGCCCATAACCGTTGATCGGGGCATGTTTATAGGCCACTAAGACCTCACTCAATTAGAATGTTGCTGGTCTATAGGTCAACTTCACCCCATAATGTTGTATTTCATTAGCTTCTTTGTGTACCCATGCGCTAACTTTTACTGAGGAGCATCACAGTCAGTTAAATCTTCTTGCTCCTCCACAGATCCTAGTCACTCAGCACTGTTTCATCCCACTTTTTTTTTCTGTCAGTTGACAGCAATAAAGCACATAATGCCTTAGCGTAACATTTAGTGCTTCAATTGTTTTGTCCATGCAGTTACATTGTGGATGACTATCTTGATGATGACATGCAGTACTTGCCAATAAAGTTATACTTATAGTTTGCTGCTTTTACTACAAGATATTAAAGTCACCAAAAATGTTGTTTAAAGCGTCATGAAAATACATACAAATGAGGCTGAACTTGTCTTTTTAGCAAAAGAGAGATGATAAGATGCAATTCCAAAAAGAAGCCATCAAGCTTAATAGTTATACAGTGGTTAAATAGATGTAACATTCATTTCTTGGCAAACTTGTTTGTGTGTAATATTAAAGATACAGATTTGCACTGATAAGTTGAGTTCACAGGAACTCAGTCACGTCACTAATTTTTCCTACGACGATCAGAAGTTCTAAATTTCTTTTCCACCTAAACCTTTATCACAACAAAAGAAAAAAGGAAATTACAGTCATGCGAATGTCACCAAAACCAAACATTAAACTCTCATCTTACGGGAGGTTCATCCAGAAGATTAAGATGGTTAAAATGGATGGGATCTATTCAGACTCAGATAGAGGGTAGAGGTCACCAGGACTTGCTGAAGGTCTGTGACTTGCAGTGCTCCACAAGGATCTATACAGAGACCTCTGCTGTTTAAGTTTGCAGATAATACAAAGATTGCTGTCATTGCTATGGATAGTGTAAAAGATTGTCAAAGGATAAAAGAGGATTTAGATCAGTTGCAGATATGGGTGAAGGAATGACACATGAAATTCAAACCAGCCAAATGGGAAGTGTGGCACTTTGGGAGATCAAATGTAAAGTGGTTCTACACTGTTAATGGCAAGTTCCTTGACAGTACTGATGTATAGAGGGATCTTGGGGTGCAAATCCATGGCCCCTGAAAGTGCCTGCACAGGTTGATGGGGTGGTAAAGAATGTGTATGGTATACTTGGCTTTATTAGTCTATTGAGAAGATGCAGAAGAATTTACCTTGATGATGCTCGGATTAGAGGGCATGTGCCTCTAATTGGAGGAGAGGTTGGACAAAGTAGAATTGTTCTCTGGGGCAGCAGAGGATAAGGGGACATCTGACAGAGCTTAAGATTACCAGAGGTACAGGCACACTTAGTATCTTTCTCCCAGGGTATTGATGCCTAATAATTGCAGGCATACATTTAAGGTGAGGGTTACAAGTTCAAAGGAGATTTGCAGAGCTAGAGGCAGAGGCAAATATGATGAGGTTAATAGAGACTCACAGAAAGTAACACAAAGTTGCAAAGAATGAGAAGGGGTGCAGATATGGAGAAGGCAGAAGGAATTAGTTTAGTGAGGTATTTAACTATTAGATTGATCATTTCAGAACATTGTGGGCCCAAGGGCTCAATCGTGCACAGTACAATTTTCTTGTTTTAAAAATTGTACCAAACCTTACAGACATTGATAGAAAAAATCCACACTTCCTTAACATACTTGGATAAACTGTCACCTTAAAAGAGAATGTCAGAACAAATGAATCCCATATTTTACAAGGTATTTAGGCATAAATGTATTAAAATTACATTAGTTTTAGTTTTGCCCAGTAGGTGCCAATTTATTCTCATGCAAAATCCTCATTTTCAGTCCCTTTGTACTGCTGATCACCAGACTGTAAAGCTTAATTTTCAAAATTACTTTTAAAACAAAACAAATTTATAATGGGGAAATAAAACCAACCTTATCATGGTCTATGTCTGTATCGCCTGTGATGACAATTCGCTTTTCAATTCTCGTTTCAGAAACTCCAGCTTTAACAGTCTAAGAAAATAGATGAGGCATCTCTTTATCATCTTATTCTTTATTAAATACTGTACAACCATTCTAAATTTCATACTGATGTAGTCAGTCTTATTTGGCTGAGTATCCTTCAGCAGCAAATAAATGACACCAGTCATTTGCTACACTTGACCACGTACAAACTGGGGCTTTACAATGGATTTTACTGTATTTTCCCAGAACATCCTCGACAGTGGATTTGATATCTGTATAGACGAGGGAAAGTGAGTTAATCGAATTATAGATGAGGAAGAGTTTAAACATGAGTTGTCAATTGGAATAGTGAATTCAGTGTTAAATTAAGTACAGTTAAGGGATGGAAGAAGCAGGAATGGGAGAGGTATTAAAAGATTTACCATAAAAAAAAATCAAGATACAAGATTCTCAACTGCAAGAGTTAATTTCTAGTGCCAGAGATTACTTGACTCGTCTTCAAGAGTTGGACAAGCTCAATTTATTCTCATTCAAATATACAGTACATATACAAACACACACACAGACTATATATACACACATATATACATACACACATGTACCTACCCATTTAAGATCTCCATTGACTCTTCCAGCTCCACGCACAGATTACCACTCTGATCTTCCAATAGACCAATTCTGTCCCTTGCTCTCCATCTGCTCTTAATATATCTATAGAAGACCCAGGGATTCTCCTTCACCTTGTCTAACCATCTTCTTTTAGCCCTCCTGATTTTTACTTTAAGTATTCTCTTGCATTTCTTATTGTCCTCAAATACCTCATTTATTCCTACCTGCCTATATCTGCTATGCACTACCTCCTTTTTCTTAATGATGGCCTTAATATCTCTTGAAAACCAAGGTTCCTTAAACCTGTTACCTTTGCCTTTTATTCTGACAGGAACACAAACTTTGTACTCTCACAATTTCACTTCTTTGTACTCTCACAATTTCACTTCAAGGCCTCGCACTTGCCAAGTACACCTTTGCCAGAAAACAACCTGTCCCAAGCCACATTTTCCAGATACTTTCCGACGCCATCAAAATTGTTCTTTTCCAATTTAGAACCACCACCTAAGGACCACACCTATCCTTTTTCAATAATTACCTTAAAACTAATGAATTAATGATCACTAGATGCAAAGTGTTCGTCTACACAAACTTCTGTCACCTGCCCTCTAATTGAGAAAACATTCTCTAATAAGAATCTAGTATTGCACACTCTATAGTTGGGACTTCTATGTACCGAATAAGGAAACTTTCCTGAACACGTTTGACAATCGTTTTCCCATCCAGCCCTGTTACAGTATGGGAATCCCAGTCAACATGTGAAAAGTTAAAATTACCTACCACAACCTTATGCTTCTTGCAACAGTCTGCGATCTCTCTACAGATATGATCCTCTAAATTCTGAGGACTGTTGGGTGGACTATAATATAATCCCATTATAGTGTGGGATCATACCCTTCTTATTCCTTAAATTTACCCATGAAGTTCTCCAATCTATTCTGTCTGAGCACTGCCTTGACATTTTCCTTGACTAGTAATGCCACTCCTCCCCCTTTAATCTTTCCCACTCTATCATGTCTAAAACATTTGAACCCCAGCACATCCCTGCCACTCCTGCAACTAAGTCTCACTAATGGCTACAATGTCACAATTCCACATGCTAATCCATGCCCCAAGATTACCTACATTTCCTACAATATCCCTTGCGTTGAAGTATACTCAGCTTAGAACATTAGTCTCACCATGCTCAACCTTTTGATTCCAGACTTTGTATGTAGGCTTAACAACATCATTCTCTACACCACTCCAGTATCTATTCTGGAGCTCTGGTTTCCATCCCCTTGTAATTCTAGTTCAAAGCTACCCCCTCTCCCCCTCCTGATGGTCACCCAATAAACTGTGTCGTGCACCTTGGGTGTAACTATATCCCTGCATGTCCTGTCTATCAACCCCTCAGACTCACAACTGATCTGGAGTTCATTCAGTTCCAGCTCTAACTCCTCGATACTGCCTATAAGAAGCCGTAGCTACCGCACTTCTTGCAGGCATAGTCATCAGGGACATTCATACAAAATTACCAGCCTAGCAGGATTCCGTGTAAATCTATGTCGAAAATCTCTGCTACAGTGAAAACAAAGCCTTTGGATAATTAAGATAACTTCATTAAGTACCTTCCAGATCTACGCGAACTATTAACTACTGGGAGTTGTCCAATTTACAACTTAATGATGAGAGTATAATAATTTTTTCAGCAGCGTATGGGACATTATGTACAATAAAAGAAACTACACTTCACACAGACAATATCAAAAAGAGTATCACAATTTTTATATGGTATTTCAAATTTTTGCATGTGGTGGATATTCACTGTCCAGGGCTGGGAAGGGGGTGGCTTTTTGTTTTTTGCCAGGCTCAGCTTTCTAACACAGCAGCTGACACTTGTAGAGAACAAAGTAGTTTTTAAATAAACTTCCAACCAATATTCTTTGCTCAGCCTCTTGTCATAAACAGGAGCCAGTCTTCAGTTATTAATGTAAATGTTAAACAATAATCAATCTGAAGTTAAAAGGACAAATTTACAAACAACACTGTCTATAGCAGAGAGCTCACTGCTCAAGTGATGCAGTATAAGACAATGGGGTTGTGTTAATTGGGCCTGTATCAAATCAGACAACACTGGCTAAGTTATTTTGCTCAATGAAATTTGATACTATCATTTAGCACATCAAATAATTGATCAGAGACACCCCTTTCTCCCTTATTAGGGAGAGGGAGAACCTGTGGTATGTCGAATACTGGATGAACTTTAGTCTTTAGTATACTGCATGTCTGTGGCTTTGCAAGTCTGTGATTGGTGGTGGGTGTCCATGCTTTCTGCTTTGTTGGTGGGGGGAGGGGGTTGCTGCATGTTGCTGCTTATGCTTGGGAGGGAAGGGAACTGGGGGCGACTCTGGGGTTCTAACATTTACCTGTCACTCATTCTTTGGGGCACTCCTGTTTTCATGGATGGTTGCAAAGACAAAGCATTTCAGGATGTATACATTTCTCTGACATTAAATATACCTTTGAAACCTTTGATTGATTAGTTGGAAGACGAGTACTCAAACGTCAACACTCTCAGCATTAATTTTTTGTGAAGTTTTTAGATCATCTCTGTGAAAAGGCAACTGAAAAAAATATCCTGTGCGTGAAGTCACCCAAGTGGTAAAATAAACAACATTAATGTTAGAGGGCAATCAACTTTGTTAGGAATGGGTAAGGAACAGCAAGAAGAACGACAAAAGGTTGGGGTGAACTAGAATCCATCGGCCATTCAATATTTTGATAAACTTTGCAGCCTTTTCATTATAAATCATCACTTCTAAGCATACGACACCATGGTCTAAGTCACTCAAGAAATGGAAGTTGCAGGTGAAAGAAAGCTGTCATGTATACAGATAAAATGGAATAGAGTTTCACAGGGTATGCGATGAATACTTTCCTACCTGATGCTTCAGGTTATAGATAGCCAGTGATGGCTGCTTGACGCAAAGATATTGGAGAAAATGAGGTTATACTTGGGAGACGCAGAGATGGCAGAACATTGTTCATCTGCAACTCATCAGTATGTCTTTTTAGCTTATAGGAATTGCACCTGTGTTTTAGAAATAGATTACAATTTGGAAATCTTTTATACCTTAGCAATTCTTTGAGTTTTAAATGTGGTTTATGAACTTTGTCCAGATTTAAATGTGTATCACTTAAATGGACTGTTTAAGCTACTTTGTTAGCTGTAAGTTCTTTGGTACGGAGGGGGAACCCACCACTCAAATAGTGGGTATTGGCAGCTAAACTCATTGTGGCAGATAAACAGAAGTGATCTCGCCTTTGAAGAGTAGGTGGCTACAGTATAACCCCCTCCCTTCAGTGGGGGGGGGGGCCACCTGTAGCTATCTATATCAGATAGGGTTTAAGATCTTTGTTTGAGTTTAGAACTTTGCAGCTAGCAAACCCAATACCATCAAACATAAGGTATCTTAAATGGTTGATCTAGTGTGCAGCTATTCCATGAACGCAAGGTAAGTACATGGGCCTATCAAGTCTGCTTCTTAAATAATTAATTCTAATGCAGATGCAATTCCAAGTATGTTTATGACTGGAAGCTATGCATAAATACGTACTGATCAAAGCACAGCGTTCATTATTCATGTTACTATCACCCTGATCTTTCTCATAAACATAAACCATATTTATCCCACCATATTTAGCCATATTTACTTTAAACTGTTCTTAGGTACTTAACCACTAATATCCCCCATGAAAAGCCATATTTTTGCAGCTTTTTTCTTGTCTACGCTGCTATTAAGACAATTTAGATTTAAAAAATTCCAATAATATAAACTGTTGTCTAATTGCAGTAGTTTCATGATGCATCTAATCATTTTAGAAAAACTAAACCATAACCTGAAGAAGGATCTCAGCCCGAAACACTGACTGGTTATAGATGCCGTCTGGCATGCTGAGTTCCTCCAGCATTTTGTGTGTGTTGCTCCATAAAATCTCCCCCCCCCCCCCCCAATCTTCTTCACAATGTAAATCACTTTAAACAGACTGTTTTACTACAACTGAGTGCCGAAAACAGGTAATTACACTGTTTTTCTTTTATAATCATTTTGCTATTGCAGACATTATCAAACCCAGATACAAGTATATAGCATTACATCTTTAGCAACAATTACTATCTCACTTAAAACTACATACAATATTTTGATAAGTTTTGCAGCCTTTTCATTATAAATCATTACTTCTAAGCATATGTCAGCAAAGCCCAAGTCTCTCAAGAACTGAAAGCTGCAGGTGAAAAAGCTGTCATGTATACAGATAAAATGGAACAGGGCTTCATAGGGCACGTGATGAAGACTTTCCTAACTGATGCTTCAGGTTATAGGTAGCCAGTCATGGTTGCTTGAAGCAAAAATATTGGAGAAAATGATGCTTATACATGGGAGAGGCACAGGTGGTAGAACATTGTGCCAGATGCAGTTTATGAACATAGACATGAGAGGTTTCAAATAAAAACATTATAATTGTGACTAATATGTGCAATAATAGTAGATATACTGAAAATAAAGGCAGACTACACTGCAGAGATTTTAGCCCGTAACATTTGAAGCGTGAATCAAGATCAAAGGCAGCACAAGATTATATACATTTTGAATTAATTTGTGGATGCTCAGGGAGAAAAATGGAGTCAAAAATGGCAGAGTGGGATGGACCATTGTGCTTACTTCAGAGTTGCAATTGGATTTTAGTGAAGCGCCTAGTGCTTGATTTACTAGATAATATATTATACATTTAATGCAGCTCAACTCACTTGCCATAAAAATAATGATTTAATAACTTTCACATTTGTTTTAAGCCCCACACTGTGAAGAGTAATATCAGTTCATTCCTTCATCATTCCCTACTCCCTGAAGACACTGCGAGCGTTCTAAATTTTTGGGGTCTTATTCACAGCTGCCTATGATTGTGCTGAGACATGGGCTGTACATGAGAGATCTGATAAGAGCCTTTCACACCACTAGCCAAGCAAAACCTAAATGATTGTTTTAATGAATTTGTCAGTCTGTTTAGGATACCATCCAATTCAATCCACTTTTCCTACCGGGCCACAGAATATCTAATGCAAACGACTAGATGATTAACTAATGGTCAAAAGGTGTCCTTTTCTATAAGCTTTCCTAGGTATTTTCCTAGAAAGGTAATAGAGCATACAACACCTAGGACAGGTATAATCTCAGTAGTAGCACTTTGCGTTTATACATTCATTTTACGCACACTTTAATACAGCTTGTGCATAATCACACAAAAATGCAGCCATCAACATAAATGTCAAGTCATTTTTCTCTGGAGATTTGGACACGGTCTCGACTGACAATCTCACTTTTTGATATTCAAGATTAAATGACACACATCACTGCTGTAGAGATTAGGCATGGGGTGTGGAAAGTGCTAAAAGTAACTCAGAACAAATTACATGTTTTATTCCTGCAACTGAGAGGACAAACTGCTGTCACAATCCCAATTCTTACCTCACCTTTGCTTTACAGTCCACACATCCCTAATGTATGCCCAGCTACAGGCTCATAGATTTCAGTCATCAGACCGCATGTCGGAGGGAAAAAGAAACAGCTGCTAAGGACTTTGACAGCAGCTACTCAAAGGTGCAATTGCCAAGTAAAGATATAATGAGCTGCAGTGGCATTGTTAAGGTCCACGTTAAGGAGCAGTGTAAAACAGGACTCCGTGCTCTACAAAATACATTTAGTTAACACACATACACACATACTAAGATTGAGACTATGTACCAAGAGCTGTACTGACATTTGATACAGCTGCCAAACAGGCCCCAAGACTATAGTTTAAAGCTGTGCCACTATTGCACATTGTATAGCTGGAATCAGTGTTAAAAAACCCTACAGGTCAAAGATGGAAATATTTACAAAAAAACAAGGTGAACTGTGGAATTGGATTTTGGTCAACAGCTTATTAAGGGGGGGGGGGGGGCGGGGAGGGAACAGAAAACAAGGAAACCAAGACTAGACAGAAATCCTGTCAGGGAGTTCAAGTCAGACATTTCTGGAACAGAAGTAGCAATTAACTTGACTAGTGCTGTAAATAAAAATCTAATAAGTACCGGAAATCTAAAATAAAACAGGAACAGACACAGGAGGTAAGGACACATTTGTGGGAATCTAAACAGAGTTAAATGGTCAGTTTAGTTTTTTTGATTTTGTTTTTGTTAAAAATCTCAAAATTGTTTGGTCAAGGAATACAATTAAGTAAAAATTTGTTATGTAGACATGACCCCAGCCAAATGTTACTGAAATGTGATACAAATGGACTGTACCTATGCAATTTTTTTTTGAATGAAGAACACATTGGTAAAAGATTTTGCAATTTAATACAAAAAAAAACATGCTGGAGGAACGTTATTCCATCCAAAGGGCTCTAAGTGCCCAAACTAATTAAAACAATAAATGCAAAGAAAATAAACTGGTATGAATAAATTAACATCAGTAATTTCAGCAATGAACTTTGATAGATGGAGAAAATCAGCTTAAGTATTAACAAGAGAAAATCTGCAAATGCTGGAAATCCAAGCAACACACACACACACAAAATGCTGGAGGAACTTAGCAGGCCAGGCAGCATCTATGGAAGAGTAAACAATACAACATTTTGTGTTTCTTAAATTAAGTACTGTAGCTTACTTGCAAACAAACAAAATTAGACTCTCTTTATATAATGCTTACTACACATTATATACCTTGGTAATCTGGGTCGTCATGGTTGTGCAGAAAGATTCAGAAGTTATTGTCTGAGCACTCATCAGGACACCAGGATCATTGTCTCCACTGCCATCACCCTTGAAATATATAAAATTGTACAGTTATGAGAAATAATAACTGAGTGCCTTTGAGTATTTAGTATTTCCAATCAGGTAAACAAAGTAGATCCATTAAAAAGCATTCCTTCTGACAGGAAAAACAAGGATGCAACACATCCAAAGGGAATCATTACTGCTAGCCATTATTTACAGCAAGTGCTGATTCATATTTCAAACTAGAAATTGCAACTACAACATTTGAAAAATGTAGAACTGTTCTAATTTTGAAATTAACATTTTCAACTAATGGCTAGAAAATTTTATACAGAACTTAAAATAACCATAATCAAGACTATGAAAAACCGTTCACCATTTTCATTAGGAAGATAAGTCTACCTGCGCAGCTTCATATGTAATGGTTTTAGTTTCTGTTTGAACAATTGGAACTTCTTTTGTCGTAATTTCAGTCTTGTCGGGACTCTCAGTATCAGAGATTGTCACCATTTCGGTCTTTACTACAGGAGGCTATTAGAAAGAGAACTAAATTAAACCAAAATATATTAAAAGTAGATTTCAACTTAACTGAAATTTCAAAACCAGGGAAGGTAAATATTAACATAAAATTAAAGAATGGAAAAGATTTGCACTGGAAATGGACTAATGGAAAATAGAACAGAGTATGGCAAATAACATAAAGGTACAACTGGTTTGCATTTAAATATAAAGGACCATCATAAAGGAAAGATATAGTGGCTGCCCTGCCCTCTAATGTGAGAAAGGCAGCCAGAAACCAAGAGTGAAGCAGGCAGAGAGGAATTGATTATCGTGTTTGCCCATTTTGGAAAAAAACGTAACCTTATTAAAATTTGAGTGAATCGAAGGTTTTTCCAGAAAACCCATGACAGACCAGGTAAAGAAGCAGTATTATACTGGGGAGGACTTCAACACATTAACATTTACTTCTGACCCAAATGCTATGAACATTTACCTCTGAGTAACAAACAACTCCTGGCATAGCATCACTATCAATATAGGAAACATCTCCATTTAGTTTGGGTTTGGTATCTTCTTGATCTTGCTTGTGCATTGCTTCCTGCAATTTTCCATTTTGCATTTCTTGCAAATCTTCTTCCAGAACATCCTGCATTTTATGTATCACAGTAGCAGGAAAATGCACTTCTTCAGTATTTGTTACTGAATTCTTAAAATCCATTGCTACTGTAGTCAGTGTCTTAAATTCATTTTGGTCTCTCTTTATATTTTCTCCTTCCTTGGTCTGTGGGTGGTATTCTGCCTCCTCCTCACTGTCACTATGGCTATCAGAGGATGAGACATTACTCTCTTTTGCTGCCAATTCAACAAGGGGCAAAATTGTCCTGTTTTCAACAGAGCTTTCAAGTTTTACTTTTGAATGGCTGGGTGCACTCTTTACCTCTTCAATCACTACTGCTTCTTCTACTACAACCTCTGCCTGCTCCTCCATCTCGGATTTTTGTTTCTCATCTGAGGTCTACACAAAGAAAATGAATGGGAAAAAAAAAATCAAATGAGGCAAGAAACGTGAAATACAACCATGCAAACTTAAAGGATGATAACTTAAATCAAAATAAACGATGAATAACATGACTGAGGCTATGCGCTGATGGATTTCTAATAAAGACCACCATGGCACATCTTGAGCTCCTGTAGGAAAGCATTCTGTTCTGTAAAATAAGTTTTGAAGGACAATGAGCAGTCACTCTTTACCACTAATTTATGGGGGGAAATAATTACGGCAAATGAAATTGCTGCGTTCAGTATAATACATAATTAAACTCATTATTGCACAGCAATGAAGAGAAAAAGAATTCAAAATGGCTTAAAACTGTGAGAACATGCAAATAATGACCAGGACAAAACAAATCAAGGTAGTATGTGACACATACTGTGACTTAATTACTGAGCATAAATTCCATTCTAAAAGCACCTCAGACAGCTGCTTGGCGTGTATGTGAGAAACAGATTCAGCAGCATCTTTTTCTTTCAACCCAGCATCCTCTGATGCCTGAGAAATAGTAGATGAGGCCACCAAGCCAGTTGAGAAGCTTTCTTTACTAAATAAGAGCGATGTTATCTCCTCTTCTAAGCTCTATGCAGTTAGAAAATTGAGAATAAAATTAAGACAACAGCCTTGAAGAAAACAAGTATGAGAGAAGTTATAGCATACACCTAAAATCTTTCACCTGTAAACAAAACATGCAAAATGTTCACAACAGCTCATACAGCATATCGTAAAACCTATATAATCGGTCTAAACTGATTGCCAAATTTGAATGATTACATTCTCAAAAAGTTACGTTGTTATTAATTGTTACAAAGAACTCCAGTTTACTGCACTAAATGACAGTTTACCTGTTGGAAATCATCCATATTCCAAATGTTGGAGCATTTGTGAAAAGTTTTAATATTTCATGGCAAATTAATTGACAGCAATCCTATCTGAATGCATCACAATCAGTATTCTTGACTTCACAATTTAGCTCATTATGACTCTACACCTCATTACCAACCTGCAATGCAATTTTCTCCATAACTGTTACATTTTATTATGCATTTAATCATTTTCCTCTTGTATAATACACTGTTGTGCTGAAATGATCTGCATGAATGGTATTCAAGTTTTTCACTGGACCTTAGTACAGGTTACAATAAGCCAGTTTACCATTTAAGAGCCTTTGGATAAGTTGGTTATTTTGTTACTCCAGAAGCTGCTGATAAGACCAAATTCCAGTCAAGACTAATGAATCATATTTTTTAGTTATATTCATATATACTATTTATATCAAGTATACTAGTATATACCACAATATTTTGGTCACTAAAACAATGAACAATTTCAATTTATATAATGCTTTTAGTGTAACAGGAAAGCATCTCAAAATATAGGTACTTTAAAATTTGATGCCAAACCACATGGACATATTAGTAACGGCCAAAGCGTAGACAAAAAGTAGGTTTTAAAGAGCACCTTAAATGGGAAGGAGAAGAAGCAGACAGATTTAAGAGGGAATCCAGAGCTTCAGACCTTAAAAGTCACAAAGGCAGGGCTGACAATGGCAATACAGTTAAGTTCAGGGACAACCAAAGAGGTATGATTACTGGAGTTAATTCAGAGGCTTTGTACCAGGGAGAGGCTGACAGAACTCTGAGGGTCTTAGAAAGAAGAAAATGACGATTTAAAATACAGGCATTGCTGATTGGGAGCCAACTCAAATATGACAGGCATGATTGACAGAGAACAAACAGCAGAGCTCTGAATGATGAGGGCATCAATTCATTGACCTCTATCAATGTGAATACAAATGAATGCATTTATTCTTAGGTTAACATTAATACAGCAAAACTACTTTTCTCATGTTTTCAATATGATCTGGGTTAGGTTCTTACTCAAGATATTCAATGCCGTTCCATTTGTAACCAATGAGGTCAGGTGGAACAAGTGCCGCACAACGGATCCTGACCTTCCAAAGGGATTGTACAAAGTTCTGAGTAGATGAGCAATTGCCATTCCCTTGCTTCTTTCATTCAGAGCAAAAGTATAATTTCATGCAGTCAAAGAAATGTAGTGGCCAACTGCAGAGTACTACCTTCCCCCCACACTACCTCCCTATTATCCCAGCTACAAGAAGGTAGAACTTAGTTTGGAGGAGAGGCAAAAACGAAATCACAGCAGTGGGGAAGCATTGACATTGAAACAGAAAAATGCAAACATTCCTGTATCATCTCCAACCCACTGTAGATTATGTCCTGTGGCAAAGACTTGAGGTAATGACCATGGTTCCAGGTGAAAGCACCTGTCTGTCTAAAAATTTTCTGAGATTACTGATGGCTTCCATACAGTTCCCGGTTCTTTTTATTGCACTCTCACCCTGCATTAAATTTCAAAGGTAGAGTGTTTAGCCTGGTACTTCCACTACGACAGAGAAAACTGCTGTAATTGGGGCTTTCATACAAAATTAACAGGCTTGAAACTTTAATTGTCACCAGTCTGACATTCAGAGCTGCTGAAAGCACAAGGCTAAATAGCCTATAAAATAGCTTTCTGCAAATTGATGATATATTCCCAGAATGCCTCATGATGCCAAGTTGATTTTAAACTGAACTCTTAGGAATTCTTTTTGTTGAAGCTACTCCTGTGTTATTGCATAGTTAACTTGATTAGGCTTTGCCATGAGATTAAAGGGTTAGAGTGCCTAGACTGGGGTAGCAACTTTGACTCTATCAATATCCTTCTCGAGAATAGCACGGTCAATTTGTGCAAGTTAGAAGTCAAGGCAGAAGTATTTGATACTGTAGCACTGAAACAAATGATGAACAAAATTATTCAGTGATGGCTGAGTGGTAGGAACAGGAGGAATCCAGAATATACAAAGTTAGAAGTGAGCTGGAGTCAGCTCATGGAACATTTTGAACACAGGAAGATGACTGTAAATTGCACAATTAGAAAATTATAAAGTCAGCTTATTGGCATTTTGGTCGTGTTTAACAGCTAATTCAAAGAACTTGTGAATATATATATTTTTAAATAAGTCAATTATTTAAAGGTCACAAGCCCCATTTAAAATTCAAAGAAAGTGTAACAAAAGAGGCTGGCCAACAATGTGCCGAACTAGTCACATTTGGAGGTAATGAAATTAAGGATGAAGTAATGAAATCAAGTTAGCATTGCAGAAGGGTTGCATAGAGATGAGAAGTAAAAGGGTCCAAGGATGAGTAGCTGACACATGCCAACAGCAGCATTGGTATGGGAATGGAAGCAAAACAGGAGATTTTCAATCTAGATAAGGCCACAGAATTGGAAGAAAATTAAGGCCAATTTAAAAAGATAAAACACAAAAGATTTTGCAGATGCTGGAAATCTTAAGCAACACCTGACTTGCTGAGTTCTTCCAGCATTTTGTGTGTACTGCAAAAAGATAAAACAATTGAAAGAACTAGAAAAAAAAATAGAAAGATGTTTACTGATTATTAATGGATTTGCTCACTGGTCCTATCCTTTTCAACCAGAATATTTCTCAATCTCTAGGACAACAATTTTAAATTCTCAGGTTAATAGAATAAAATACCCCTCTTGCTGACTATACTCTTTGTATATTAATTTGGAAAATTGTAACCCAGAAACTATGGAACTTCATTCCTTAATTTTACAGCAACAGTGTCAATAAGAGAAATCACATGGCTTTACTGGCTGACAATGTCAGTATGGAAGATGCAGATATGACATTCCCTTGAAATGGTCTGCTGATGTGGTACTTACAAGAGTGAGTGGCTTCTGACTTGAATACAAAATAGTTTTGTTCAAACAGGATACAGCCAAAGATGTAAACAATTCATGGATACCAGAAAAAAAAGCAACATATCACAAAGACAAACATGAAGCTTACAGGTGACAGATAAAAGTTAATTAGATTAAAGAAGCAACTCTTATTTGAAAGATCTATTGTACATAAACTTGGAATTTCACCCAAAGATGCTGACGCTACAGTAGTTTTACTTAAGTGGAACCTTGGACACAATTCTATGCTCTTATCAGGTCATGCCTGGACATAAAACACAATAAATTAGCAGTGTAAGCAGGCTAGTCTTTTCAAGCCTGCATCACTATTTAATTTGATTATGGCCATCTATACTAGCCTTACACTTCTGTACCATTTCCCTTTATCCCACTGTTCCATGATCTCGCTCATATTTATCCACCTCAACTTTAAATGCTTCTAATGCTGTTTCCACCCTCTGCAAGATGAGATTTCTACATACAAAATAGTGACTAGCCCTCATCTTATAGTTATGACCCCTTCCCTTGTTCAAAACAATCCACTACTGAAAACATCCTAACTTCTACCCTGTAAAACTTGCATTTTTGAACAAAGCAACCCATCATTCTTTTAAATGAAAAGATATGCAGTATTCCAGGTAAGGCTTCACCAACATCTGTACCATTACAATAAAGCCTTATTTTTAATCTCCAACCCCTGGGTAATGAAGGACAAAGTGCTATTTACCTTTTTTTAACTTCTTGTTCTTGTTTGTTACCTTTTTAACCCCCATGAACCAGTGTGCTTATGCAAAACAATTTACCTTAAGGTCAGAAATTAACCTTCCTTTCACCATAATGATCATGGCTTCAGTATGGGAGGTCCCATCTACCTATTGCCCATCAGTCAATTAATACATACAAATGAAAAACTAGGTAAAAACCTGATGAACTTATCAAACTGGGCCAATTAATGGAAACTGGTTTTCAACCTAACTTTGGGAGATTTCATAAATGGAAAAGTGCAGTTTAAGATTCTTAAGTAGCTTTGAGCAAAATTTGAATAGGGGAACAACACCTGTAGGTTTAAAACTGACATTTAAACTAAATATAAAAGTCTAATTGCAAACAGGCCATTTGCACCCCATTGTTTTGGCATTCAATACGATCATAACAAATCTTTTATCAGCAGCATATTTCTAATTATGTGATAGATTCAACTACCTTGTCTTGCATGTAAAAACATTGGAAAAATTAAGTAGTGCTCAGTAAGTACACACTATTGTCATCTCATAGATGTGCTCAATCATTGATACTGATACCAAGTATAGAAAATTATTTTATAGTCAACTATTATGGTTGAAGAATTACATGCTACGCAAATTAAACATGCTTCATATTATATCCTGAGGCTCTGTTTCTAAAACGTACCCCTTCTGTTTGGAGTGATAAGGGTTTAGTCAACCGATTTTCCCATTCATTTGGACGTGGTTCAGGTGTGGATTCCATGAAATTGCGTTTTAGCTCACTAATGCTAGCTTGATGTTTCAATAGATCCTCCTGGGTTTTATCAAGGTCCTAATTTCCGCACATGTACACAACAAGAATGAGACAATAGATTAAAACTAAATTAGTACAATGAGAAACACACAGGAACACCATGGCTCACTGAAAAATAGGTTCTCAATTGAGAATTTTTGGGATAGTAATTAAATAGGTTGGAATTATTTACTGAGCAGCAACACCAAACAGCGGGTGCCCACTGACACCAAACTTCAATAACTAGATGAAGGCTCTGAACAATTAGAAACAACATGTTCTTAACTGGATTCAACTTCAGATCAATTTATGTGGTTTTAGGATAATGTTTAAATGTGAAACAGACTTGCTTTAAATTTTACAAATGTTTTCTTTTCTTATTATAAACTTAATGCAACCAATTAAAAACATTCAGTGAGACGAGGTGTAGAAAATGCACATTTAGCTCGATAACTGGAGTGGCTGATTTTAGTAAATATTATGCATATTATTGGGTAAAACAGTGAGATTTTACCAGATTATGCAAGAAACGTCAATTAGTTTTCTTTTGTACAGTATCCTGGTTAGTAAATGTGTTCATTCATCCAAATATAACCACAATAAAATGCTTTCAATTCTACCTGGCGCTCAGTTTAGTCTCCTCTGCATGCTAAAATTCTAAATTAATCCCAGCACAGCCCAGAATTTGAGAAATGTGGCTTTGCAAAGAGCAGCACGCATTTCCATTCCCATGCACTGCATGCAATATTCTCTGTGCCGGCCTGCTTGTGAAAGGTCATTCAGTGCAATGCATCAGTCTGTCTAAATACTTTTATTTTATACCAACCTCCAACATTAAATTGCTATGTCTGATATAAATATTTTCTCCTCCTATGCTCAATGACTTATTCTGTGAAATTGAAAGGAGAAAAAAATCCAACATAAAAATAAAATTAAATGTACATGCAAGCACTAAAACAGTAAAAATCAGAAAAAAGACATTTTAGAATTAAAATCTACACCACCACATCCCATGTGCCACTCCAAAACATTCAAAGCCAAAAACCAATGGGAAAAAGAATGAAAGAACTTGAGTTGCTTCAACCTTTAGCTGTTGAGGTGCAGTTTCATCCTGTTCTGTCTGCATGCATTCAGTAAGTCATAAAAAGAAAAAATTAATCCATTGCTTAAAAAATGACAAATAAATGCAAACAATAACAATCTTAAATACATTGTTTATTTCACTTGCCTCTAGTTGCAATACTTTTCTACCTTTCACCAACATTCATAAATAGGTTAAACTGTATTTATTTCAATGCAAGAGGTCTGACAGATCAGGCCAATGGACTTAGATTGGAAAGCTATGTGGGACTAGGATATTACAGCCATTACAGAAACATGGTTAAGAGGGAGACTGGCTAATACACTGAGTACAGGTGGTTCAGGCAAGAGGCAGAGGAAAAAGAGGAGGGGAGTTACATTTTTTATTAAGGGGAATGTCACAGTAGTAGTCAGAAGATGAATTAAGACTCATCCTGTGAGACTTTATGGGTGGAATCAAGAAATGATGAGGCACTACAAGGAGTTACTTTATATCCATAATTGGGGAAAATGCTAGAATCTGTCTTGAGGTGCTAACTGCAGGACTGATAGAAATATATCAGGCAACATTTAAGGGAAATCACATCTGACAAATTTGATGGAGCTCCTTGAGGTGTAACATAAAGGGTGAATAAAAGGGAACTAGTAGATATAACATACTTGGAATCCCAGAAGTATTTATAAAGATGCCACATACAGTTACTTTACAAGAGTGCATGGGGTTGGGGATAACATACCAATATAGATAGGACACTGGCTAACCATCAGACAAGTCATGATAAATAGGCTGTTTTTGGACTAGCAATCAGGAGCCAATCGGGTGTCAGGGATAAAAGCTTTGGCCTCCACTATTAGTCTTGACGACTTGAATGAAGGTATAATGTATACCAAGAGTGTGGGAAATTAGTGTCAATATTGAGACTGAATCAGTCAAATACTTAGTGAATGGTACAGCAGGCTTGAGGAGCCTCTGATTTGTGATAGGTTTAATAAAATGTTAGAATTTGTAGAAATATATATACATTAGCAAATTTACATCAATGTTGAAGATTAAGGGCACAACAGGTTTTATTTGGAAGGCAGCTATTTGGAAGTGACAGATTTGCATAGAAATATGATACATCTAGAGTGCTACTTCATACAGTATATTGGAAATGCACTTGACACAAAAAAACATTGTCATCAACTTGGAAGGCTTCAACATACCGAATTCAAATTCCAAAACTGTCAGTCAAGCAGAGTATAGAGGTGGGAGGGCACAGATGAAAATGGAAATTCACAAAGAAAAACTTAACTCTAGCTGTTGACAGTAGCACCAACCCTAGTAGCTGCAGGTGCATAAAAAGGGCCCGGAAGATCATCACAGACTCCAGCCACTCCAACCACAAACTGCTTCAGCTGCTTCCATCTGGCAAACTGTTCTGCAGGAGTAAGGCCAGGACCAATAGGCTCTGGGACAGCTTCTTCCACCAATCCATCAGATTTATCAATACACACTGATCTGATTGCATATCTGACTGCACATTGCAGCTGACCTATAACTGTTGCACAAGTTCCACAAAATGCAGATCACTGGAAAAAAGTTCTGCATCAATGAGTGATAAACATCCATTCAAGTGGGAGTTTAGTAAGAGGTGGAAAATGTTTACAGATCAAATAGATTCCACATCAGTCTGAAGGCTCTCCGCTCCCAGCTTTAGTGGAAACAGACTTAATTCAAGAGTACATTCAGAAACTATGAAATCAGCAGGAAAATTTTGACATCAACGAAATGACAGCAATTGGTCAAAAATCAGACCCCAAAATACAAGATACAACATTGATAAAAAATGGTCCTAACTTCCTGAACCCAAAAAAAAACCTTCTTAACTATTTTTAATATATTAAAAAAGTTTGTTAAATGCTGCGCATTAAGTGGCAAAATTACACACCTCCTCTTCCTCTGCTCTCTCACTCAGGTCATTGTCATACCAGCCATATAATGTAGTCGGCTTAGGCTCCAGGTAACAGAGAGACAAAGCAAGTGGAAGGGACAGGATGAGCGATAACGGAACAGACTGGGATGTGGACAGAAGCAGCACAAAGATAAGGATGATGGAAGGAATTAGAGATGGAGATGTAATGGGGATATACTTTTGAAAGCTTGGTGGTATCAAAGCAACATAGTTATCAGGGAGACTGGGGAAGCTGATGTACCCATCCTCATCAAGCAATGAAGGAAATTTGGGAAGAAGACATTTATATAGATTTAGAAATGCAGAACCCAATGCCTTTCTTACAGAACTGGATTTAATTTTGGTTTCTTTCTGATCCTGTACTGCAAGATTAGAACATTGAGAGAGAGTGGTAAATACTGGAGCAAGATAATGTGTGGTTAGCCTGGGTTCATTCTTTGGAAGTACTGTGCATAATCTGTCAGGAGAAGAAATAGACCCAGAAATACATTCTTGGTCAAATTCACCAACTGAAAATGCACTATCTTCTGAAATGTCAGACAGAGTGTCTGTCTCTGGAATAGGAAAGAGATTAGAAGGGAGTGAATAGCTCGAATATGTAGGAGATGGTGGACAAATGTTGCGAAACTAAATTAAATTCAAAGTGTATACACGTTCATATTCCAGAAAGAAGAGGGCAAAGGAAACAAAAAGAGAAATATTAGTCAGAGAGTCATACAAGGAAGTGTTGCACATTTCAAACGAATGAAGACTAACAATAGTCTTTACAAGATGAGTAGAGTAAACAACAAAGGAAAAACAAGCAAAACAATTTGCACAATAATTAGTCAATATTCCTCCTGTGGACATAATCAATTTGAAATACAAAACACTAATAAATTATGTATATGATTATTGAACTTTCCCTCCCTCCCCCACCCCCCAATCAAACCTATTTGGTTAAATTTATAAACCATGGTCTTATTTCATTACTGAATTATAATATTAGCTATTACTAACTTAACATTACCACTAATGCAATTTATGCTCTGACACTAAATTTTTCAATATTTAGTAGACTCTGTAAACTTGTGTACCTGGACAGTGAGCTAAAACATAGAAACATAGAAAATAGGTGCAGGAGTAGGCCATTCGGCCCTTTGAGCCTGCACCGCCATTCAGTATGATCATGGCTGATCATCCAACTCAAAACTCTATACCTGCTTTCTCTCCATACCCCCGATCCCTTTAGCCACAAGGGCCGTATCTAACTTCCTCTTAAAAATAGCCAATGAACCGGCCTCAACTGTTTCCTGTGGCAGCAAATTCCACAGATTCACCACTCTCTGTGTGAAGAAGTTTTTCCTCATCTCAATCCTAAAAGGCTTCCCTTTTATCCTTAAACTGTGACCCCTCGTTCTGGACTTCAACATTGGAAACAATCTTCCTGCATCTAGCCTGTCCAATCCCTTTAGAATTTTATACGTTTCAATAAGATCCCTCCTCAATCTTCTAAATTCTAGTGAGTATAAGCCTAGTCGATCCAGTCTTTCTTCATATGAAAGTCCTGCCATCCCAGGAATCAATCTGGTGAACCTTCTTTGTACTCCCTCTATGGCAAGAATGTCTTTCCTCAGATTTGGGGATCAAAACTGCACACAATACTCTACTAGATGCAGTCTGACCAAGGCCTTGTACAACTGCAGTAGAACCTCCCTGCTCCTGTACTCAAATCCTTTTTGCTATGAATGCCAACATACCATTTGCCTTTTTCATCGCCTGCTGTACCTGCATGCCCACCTTCAATGACTGGTGTACAATGACACCCAGGTCTCGTTGCACCTCCCTTTTTCCTAATCGGCCACCATTCAGATAATAATGTTTTCCTGTTCTTGCAACCAAAGTGGATAACCTCACATTTATCCACATTAAATTGCATCTGCCATGAATTTGCCCACTCACCTAACCTGTCCAAGTCACCCTGCATCCTCTTAGCATCCTCCTCACAGCTAACACCGCCACCCAGCTTTGTGTCATCCGCAAACTTGGAGACGCTGCATTTAATTCCCTTGTCTAAATCATTAATATATATTGTAAACAACTGGGGTCCCAGCACTGAGCCCTGCAGTACCCCACTCATCACTGCCTGCCATTCTGAAAAGGTCCTGTTTACTCCCACTCTTTGCTTCCTGTCTGTCAACCAATTCTCTATCCACATCAATGCCATACCTCCAATACCGTGTGCTTTAAGTTTGCACACTAATCTCCTGTGTGGGACCTTGTCCAAAGCCTTTTGAAAATCTAAATATACCACATCCACTGGCTCTCCCTTATCCACTCCACTAGTTACATCTTCAAAAAATTCTTTAAGATTTGTCAGACATGATTTTCCTTTCACAAATCCATGCTGACTTTGTCAAATGATTTCACCTCTTTCCAAATGTGCTATTATCACATCTTTGATAACCGACTCTTAGCATTTTCCCCACCACCGATGTCAGACTCATCGGTCTATAATTCCCTGGTTTTTCTCTCCCTCCTTTTTTAAAAAGTGGGGTTACATTAGCCACACTCCAATCCTCAGGAACTAATCCAGAATCTAAGGAGTTTTGAAAAATTATCACTAATGCATCCACTATTACTTGGGCTACTTCCTTCAGCACTCTGGGATGCAGACCATCTGGCCCTGGGGATTTATCTGCCTTTAATCCCTTCAATTTACCTAACACCACTTCCCTACTAATACGTATTTCCCTCAGTTCCTCCATCTCACGAGACCCTCGGTCCCTTACTATTTCCAGAAGATTATTTATGTCCTCCTTAGTGAAGACAGAACCAAAGTAGTTATTCAATTGGTCTGCCATGTCTTTGTTCCCTATGATCAATTCACCTGTTTCTGACTGTAAGGTACCTACATTTTTCTTGACCAATCTTTTTCTTTTCACATATCTATAAAAGCTTTTACAGCTTTTATGTTCCCTGCCAGCTTTCTCTCAATCTTTTTTCCCTTTCCTAATTAAGCCCTTTGTCCTCCTCTGCTGCACTCTGAATTTCTCCCAGTCCTCAGGTGTGCCGCTTTTTTTTTTGCTAATTTCTATGTTTCTTCTTTGGACTTGATACTATCCCTAATTTCCCATCAGCCACAGGTGCACTACCTTCCCTGGTTTATTCTTTTGCCAAACTGGGATGAACAATTGTTGGTAGTTCATCCATGCGATCTTTAAATGCTTGCCATTGCATATCCACCTTCAACCCTTGAAGTATCATTTGCCAGTCTATCTTAGCTAATTCACGTCTCATACCTTCAAAGTTACCCTTCTTTAGTTCAGAACCTTTGTTTCTGAATTAACTATGTCACTCTCCATCTTAATGAAGAATTTCACCATATTATGGTCACTCTTACCCAAGGGGCCTCGCACAACAAGATTGCTAACTAACCCTTCCTCATTGCTCAATACCCAATCTAGAATGGCCTGCTCCCTAGTTGGATCCTCGACATGTTGGTTCAGAAAACTATCCCGCATATATTCCAAGAAATCCTCTTCCTCAGCACCCTTACCAATTTGGTTCACCCAATCTATATGTAGATTGAAGTCACCCACTATAATTACTGTTCCTTTATTACATGCATTTCTAATTTCCTGTTTAATGCCATCCCCAACCTCACTACTACTATTAGGTGGCCTGTACACAACTCCCACCAGTGTTTTCTGCCCCTTAGTGTTATGCAGCTCTACCCATATCGATTCCACATCCTCCAGGCTAATGTCCTTCCTTTCTATTGCGTTAATCTCCTCTCTAACCAGCAATGCTACCCCACCTCCTTTTCTTTCCTGTCTATCCCTCCTGAATATTGAATATCCCTGAATGTTGAGCTCCAATCCTTGGTCACCCTGGAGCCGTGTCTCTGTGATCCCAACTATATCATATTCATTAATAACTGTCTGCACATTCAATTCACCCACCATGTTACGAATGCTCCTCGCACTAACACACAAAGTTCAGGCTTGTTTTTACAACACTCTTAGCCCTTATGCAATTATGTTGCAAAGTGGCCCTTTTTGCCCTGGATTTGCCTGCCTGCAACTTTTACTTTTCACCTTACTACTTTTTGCTTCTACCCTCATTTTACACCCCTCTGTCTCTCTGCACTTGTTCCCATCCCCCTGCCACATTAGTTTAAATCCTCCTGAACAACAGTAGCAAACACAAAAGTGTTTCCTTTTACTTTCAACATTCAGTGGCATAATTGCCACTCCATTCAGTTAGTTACTAATTCCAAAGATAACACTTACATCACATTATTATGTGCCTTGTCATATAACATGGACAATCTATGACCATGATTGTTCTTGGCAAATTCTGCAGAAGTGGTTTGCCATTGCCTTTTTCTGAGCAGTGTCGTTATACACAGAGCTGAATATCTCTTCTGCAATACTTTCAATGCAATGTTTTGTTTTTTCAATTATTTGTTTGCAGAGTTGTCATTCAATACCTTACTAATTAATCCTTGTGATTTCTTCTAGCTTGGCCAGAAAACTCCTTCAAAATACTTCAGCTTTCTTATTTTGAGTAGCTATACTTAATGCGTTAAATTTCCTGAATAAATATTACTTAGTATAGTTGGAAAACAAGCAGGCTTTGAGGATTAAAATCAATGAGGGAGGAAGAACACTTCAAAACTGCTACAGGTTATTTATTTAAAGAACAATAAAGAGATATTTTATATAAACATTATGTATCACCGATCATGATTCTGGAACAAGTAGCAATCCAATGAGCTTGCTCCTTACTCACATTTAATCAAGAAAGCCCTCACTTCTTTCCTAATCTATGCATTCCAGTTAGTTACAATTCTAAAACTGATTTCTTAATGAATTTTACATGTCAATTGCCCTTCTGCAAGAAAAAAACAAGTCATCTTGACATTTCACATTCCTTAATGTCTCATGGATGCATGCTTCAATGACACTATGAATCATGACCTTTAATCTTACTTTTCTTCCTAATGCATTGTGGAGACACGGTGGACTGACAACTTCATATTGAATTTAAAAAACCTGCTTTTAAGCCTCTCATTACACCTGGCCAATGCAGTGGTAAATTATTTGGAATGTAGGAGACAGGAGTTCTGTACTACATCTATGTCTTGTATTATATTCTCATTTGTGAACAATGCAATATTGCTCCCAAAAAATGAAAAACTATAAAAATATTGTACCTTTGCTTCCACAGATACTTGCAGCTGTGAAGCTTTCAAATCAGTGGTTACATCTTTTAGTGCCAACTCTTTATCTGCTTCTGTTTTATCGACAGCAGCTGATGTTGCAGTGTCCTCTGCTGTTGAATCTAGACATGACGATTCCTGCTGGAGACCCACTTCATTAATGCCACCTACTGGAGCTGTTCGAAAAAGAGGATTTCTGTTAGATTACAACAGTTGGATAAATTCTAATATATCAAATACAGTGGCATGATGAAAACATGTTATTCCTGATCTGAAAATCGTACCTGAGAAATTAGATACTTTCCAATATCAGAAAAGATGTTACCAGATCTATAATTCAACAGAGTAAAATAAAGGATCATTGTTACATTGGAATTTATCACAAATCAGTACAAAGATGTGACACAGGATTGGTAGATATTGAATCCTTGTGAACTGAGTTAAACTGAAAGGGTAGAAGGACCCTGATGACAGTTAAGAGTGCCTATAAAAAGTATTCATCTCCTTGGAAGTTTGCATGTTTTATTGTTTTACCACATTGAATCTCAGTGGATTTAATTTGGCTTTTCCGACAATGATCAACAGAAAAAGACTATTTCAAGTCAAAGTGAAAACATATCTCTATAATGTGATCTAAATTAAATCACTTTCGCAGCTTCATCTGTACAATAAAGATTGATCAGATTTAAGAAATACTCAGATAGATCTATGGATGGAAACGGCCTGGAGGAACATGGGCCAAATGCAGATCATTAGGACAAGCTACTTTATGTGGACAACATGGATGGCAAAGATTAGTTGGGCCACAGTTTCTGTATCCATGATCCATGCTGCATTGCTCTTGTGGCTTCTATGAGAAAAAGCAATGTTAGTAGATGGTGGAGAAAATATACAGGTACCAAAGTAGAAGCATCTGTTTCAATTTTATTGTCTTTGGTCCCTCCAAAAAGGACAGTTCAGAAGAATGTTAAGACAATGATTCAAGAGTCATAGTAACCTGAAAAATATTGCTGCTGTGAAATGCTGATGGTGGTGTTTTCGGTTTCTAACTTCATCTCAAATTGTGACTAATTATATCATAACTACAAAAGCTCTGGGGGGGAAATATGAACTGAATTGTGGTTTCTCTGTTATCTGAAAATACTTAAATTTAAGAGACTTTGTGAATTTGTTAACAGAAAATACTCTACATTTTCCAAGAATGGATCATTCTGCGCCTACCTCCATCAAGGCTTCTAGACATTCTTTTACTTGAAGTACGTTCAAAATACGGTGCAGGTCTGTCAATAAGAATGCTTGCCTCCCGCGTTTGAGCCTGGGTGCGCCCACTGTAGCGGAACTTGGAACCTAAAGTCAAGAACTTGCTTTTTTGGGTTTGCTCGGGAGACAGCAACCTGGAAAGAATGATTCAAAAGTCCAAAGTTGAAAGTAGGTGAACATACACAGTTACATTTCAAAGTATTTCAAACTTAGTAAACAACTATTAAACAGCTCAGACAAAAATGCTATGTGATCATAACCATTGAGTACTTTTTGAAGCAGACTGCATTTTCACCATTTAAATATTATGTAAATATTTGAGTGAAATTCTTCTCATACAAACTTCTTACCAAAGGGAGTATTTCATACCATTGTTTTCCCTCTTTTATAATGTATATTGAGGCAGTCCATCATAAGTCATGCACTTAAAATATTTTAAGAACATAAGAAATAGGAGCAGGAGTAGGCCAACCGGCCCGTTGAGCCTGCCCCACCATTCAATAAGATTATGGCTAATCTTTCCGTAAAGTCAGCTCCATCAACCTGCCTTTTCCCCATAACCCTTTATTCCCCTATTTAAAAATCTATCTAACTGTATCTTAAAATATATTTGAAGAAGCCTCAACTGCTTCCCTGGGCAGAGAATTCTGCAAGTTCACCACACTCTGGGAAAAACAGGTTCTCCTTATCTCCATTCTAAATCTTCTCCCCTGAATCTTGAGGCAATGTCCCCTAGTTCTAGTCTCACCTACCAATATAAACAACTTTCCTACTTCTATCTTATCTATCCCCTTTTAAAATTTTGTATGTTTCTATAAGACCCCCTTTCATTCTTCTGAATTCCAGAAAGTATAGTCCCAGGTGACTCAATCTCTTCTCATAGGTTAACCCCTTAATCTCTGGAATAAACCTGGTGAACCTCTTCTGCACTGCCTCCAAAGCCAGTATACCCTTCCTGATTCTGGAGACCAGAACTGCACACAGTACTCCAGATGCGGCCTCACCAGTACCCTGTATAGTTGCAGCATGACCTCACTGCTCTTGAATTCAATTCCTATAGCAATAAAGGCCACCATTCTGTTTGCCTTCTTAATAACCTGTTGTACCTGCAAACCAACCTCCTTGCAATTCATGCACAAGCACTCCCAAGTCCCTCTGCACAACAACATGCTGTAATCCTTCACTATTTAAATAATAATCTGCTCTTCTATTACTCCTTCCAAAACAGATGATCTCACATTTATCAACGTTGCATTCCATCTGCCAGACCTTGGCCTACTCACTTAACCCATGTATATCCCTCTACAGACTCTCCACATCCTCTGTATAATTTGCTTTTCCACTCAGTTTAGTGTCATCAGCAAATTTTGCTACGCTACACTCAGTCCCCTCTTCCCAATCATCAATGTAAATGGTAAACAGTTTCAGGCCCTGCCAACATGAGAAACACCCATTTATACCGACTCTCTGCCTTCTGTTGGTTAACCAATCCACTATCCATGCCAATACACTTCCTCCAACTCCATGCATCCGTATCTTGTAAGTATCTTATGCGCATCTTATCGAACACCTTCTGGAAATCCAAGTATACAACATCCATTTGTTCCCCTCTAGCCACTGTATTCATTATGTCCTTAAAGAACTCCAGTAAATTTTTCAAACAGGACCTGCCCTTTCTAACTCTATGCTGTGTCTGTCTAATGGAACCATTCCTTTCTAACTGCTTCGCAATTTCTTCCTTAATGACAGCTTTAAGGATTTTCCCAACTACAGATGTTAAGCTAACTGGCCTATAGTTGCCCGTCTTTTGCCTACATCCTTTTTAAAAAAGTGGTGTGACATTTGCTGTTTTCCAATCAGCCAGGACCTGCCCAGGGTCTAGAGAGTTTTGGTAAATGATTACCAACGTGTCTACTAAAACCTCTGCCAATTCCTTCAGCACCCTGGGTTGCATCACATCAGGACCAGAGGACTTAACTGCCTTCAGGCCCTCTAGTTTGCTCATCACCATCTCTTTTGTGACAGTGATTTTATCGAGGTTCTCACCTCCCATTTCGTCCATAACATCATTCTTTGGCATATTAGACGTGTCCTCCACCATGAACAATGACACAAAACAGTCATTCAATGCCTCAGCTATTTCCTTATCATCAAATATCAATTTCCCCTTCTCGTCTTCCAAGGGACCTACATTGACTTTAGCCACTCTCTTCTGCTTTATATATTTATAAAAACTTTTGCTATTGGCTTTTATACTTTGTGCTAATTTACTTTCATACTCTATCTTCCCTTTCCTTATTTCTTGTTTAGTTGTTCTTTGCTTCTTTTTAAAGTTTTCCCAATCCTCCAGTCTCCCATTACTCTTTGCAACTTTGTACACGAACTTTTAATTTGATACTATCTTTTATTCCCTTAGTTATCCAAGGCTGGCTCTCCCCACACTTACTGTCCTTACTTTTGACTGGAATACACTTTTGTTGAACACTGTAAAAAATCTCTTTGAAAGTATTCCACTATTTCTCAACTGTCCTACCAAATAGCCTGTGCTCCCAATCCACATTAGCCAACTCCTTCCTCATCCTGTTGTAGTCTCTCTTGTTCAAGCATAATACACTAGTTTTAGATCTATTTCATCCTCCATCTGTATGCAAATTTCAATCATACTATGATCACTCTTTCCAAGAGGATCCCTGACTGCACGTTGTTAATCTTACCCGTCTCATTGCACAGGACCAGATCTAAGATAACATTTTCCCTTGTAGGTTCACTAACATGCTGCTCAAGAAAGCCATCACGGATGCATTCTATGAAGCCCTCCTCAAGACTTCCTTGACCAATCTGATTTACCCAATCTATGTGGAAGTTAAAATCCCCCATGACAACTGCTGTTCCATTCTTACAAGCCACAGTTATTTCTTGGTTAATTGCCTCTGCCACTGCAATATTTTTTATTAGGTGGCCTATAGACAACTTCCATCAGTGATTTTTTTCCCTTTACTATTCTTAATCTCTTCCCAGATGGACTCAACATTCTGCTCCGTAGCTCTTACATTGTCTCTCACAAACACCCTGATCTCATTCTTAATTAAGAGTGCCACCCCACCTCCTTTGCCTTCTTGCCTATCTTTCCGTATTACCTGATACCCTTGGATATTTAATTCCTAGTCATCTCCACCTTGCAACCAGGTTTCTGTAATGGCCGCTAAATCATATGCCTTGGTACTGACCTGTGCCACAATTTCACTAATCTTGTTTCCACAAACGTAATACTACGGGTATTTAGATAAAGTGCCCTTATACTCATTGTCCTTTCAGCATCTAGTGACCTATGCGATTTTTGGTTTTTACTTTTATGTACTCTACTCTTATATTTTTCTTCACTAACTCTAGCTTTGGTCTCTGCATCACTTCCCTCTTCTCTTGTGTGGGTTCCCATCTCCCTGCCATATTAGTTTAAAACCTCCCCAACAGCGCAAGCAAACAATCGCTCTAGGACAGGGGTCGGCAAACCGCGGCTCTGGAGCCGCATGCGACTCTTTCATCTCTGTGCTGCGGCTCCCTGTGGCTTTGGAAAATAAATGATGAGTATATAATTAAAATGTATTTTATGTTAGTTTGTTAGTTTTTGAAATGTAATTCTAAATTTGAAGATTATGGTGATCTTGTACAATCTAAATAAAACGTTGTGGCAACCCATTTCCGAACTGGCTCACAATTAGCCAGCGTTCCGGCTAAGGGAGATAGCCTACGGGGGTTTGTGAGTACGTGTCTTTTGGAGCATCCCCGCCCATGGGGGGGGGGGGCAGGTTGAGGGAGGCTTAAAAGCAAGGTTGTTTAGTTCGAATAAAGTTACCTTTGACTGCAGTTTACCGACTCCGTGTCATTATTTTAACGCTGCATGTAGCACACCGCTACAACGTGTTTTTTATCGCTATTAATATACGTCACCACTGCCAATGCCTGCCAGTGCGCGATTTCTTTAATTTTTCAATCCAAGGTAGGCTAACAATGGAGAATTCTAAAAAAAGAAAAGTGACTGAACAGAACGTTTAATGATATGTGGGCAGATTCATTTGCTTCCACTGTGGACAAGACTGGTTTACCGGTATGCTTAGTATGCAATGAGAAACTAGCAAACAACAAAAAGTCAAATGTTGCAAGACATTTCCAGAATAAACACGCAGCCTTTGCTCAAAAATATCCGGATGGAGATGAGAGAAAAAAAGCCGTTTCGGAACTGATGCGGAAGGTTGATCTGAGCAAAAATCATTTCAAGAAGTGGATGAAGTCTGGAAAATCAACTACATATGCTAGTTTTGTTGCCGCTCAGGAAATAGTCAGGCACGGGAAGCAGTTTACAGATGGTGAATATATAAAAGAATCTTTCATTAAGATTTCAGAACATCTATTCATGGACTTGAAAAACAAGAGTGAAATTGTGCAGAAAATCAGGGATATGCCCCTCTCTGCAAAGACTGTCAAAGACAGAACCATAAAAATAGCAGAAGACATCACAAGACAGCAAATTAAAGACATCAATTCAGCTGTGGCCTACTCGATTGCCTGTGACGAGTCTAAAGACAAACGTGATATTGAACAAATAGCGCTGTTCTGCCGGTATGTAAACTCTGCCGGGCCACAGGAAGAAATGATTGAGTTGATACCTCTAAAAGGCCAAACACGGGGGAGGACATCTGTGAGGCTGTCTTGAATTGTTTAAGAGTCAAAGGAATAAAGACCACCCACTTGGTGTCAGTAACTACTGATGGGGCACCAAGTATGACAGGAGCGCACAAGGGATTTGTGGCTTTACTGCAGAAGTCGCTGGACAGAAAGCTGCTGACTTTTCACTGCATCTTGCACCAAGAGGCACTGTGCGCTCAAACATTTCCTCCGGAATGCACAGAAGTAATGGATGTTGTCATTCAGATTGTCAATAAAATGGGAAAAAGTTTAAATCACCGTCAATTCCGTTTGTTACTGGACAAGCTGGAAAGCGCATATTCTGATCTCCTGCTGCACAACAAAGTCCGGTGGCTGTCAAGAGGGGAGGTGCTGAAATGCTTTGTCGCGTGTCTGGAAGAAGTGAAAACTTTCCTGGGCAGCAAAGGGCTCACCTTTCCTGAGCTGGAACAGCCAGAGTGGCTGGAAAAGCTACACTTCATGGTAAACATGACAGCGCACCTGAACACGCTGAACACAGCTCTTCAGGGGAAAGGACGCACAGCCCTGCACATGTTGGAGGATGTTTTGGCATTCGAGCGCAAGTTGACAGTGCTTGCCAGAGATTTACAGAAAGGCACATTGTCTCACTTCCCCAATTTGAGAGAGTTCAAACAAGCTCACGACATGATAAATTCAGAGTATTTACATTCTGCAATCATCGCAATGCAAACATCGTTTGGGAAATGCTTCTGTGAGTTCAGAGAGGAAAAAAAAACATATTATCCTTCCCAGTCACTCCCCTAAGCATCGATCCATCCCTACTGAATACACTGCATTGGCAGGTGTGAGTCAACCTGATCTTGAGATGGAACTGGCCGACACAGCCAACAAGGACATATGGGAGTCCAAGTTTAGACACTTGACAGCAGACCTTGAAGATGTTGCCCGTCAGAAGGCCGTTCTTGCTCAGAATCACAAATGGAGTGATATTGAAAACCTCCTCAAACCAGACAAACTTGTGTTTGAAACATGGAATGCTATCCCCGACATTTATGTAAACATTAAAAAGTATGCGCTTGGATACTTTCGATCCTGATACTGTCGATCTTTGGATCCACATATGTATGCGAGCAGGTGTTCTCCAACACGAACTTTATTAAAAACAAACATCGCGCACGCCTCACAGATGACAGCTTGAGATCCTGTGTAAAGATGAAGGTGACGTCATACAGCCCTGATGTGCAGATGCTGTGCACTGAGGTCCAGGAGCAGAAATCCCATTAACCAAATATGAGAAATATTTTAATTGCCTATTATTTTACGTATATTCATATTTTTTCATGGTTCAATGAAATAGTCCTTTTATTTTTCAGGTTGACAGCTGGCTGACGTTATTTTTGGTTTGCTGCTGGCAGACAATTTAAGTTCGGCGTTTTTCATAAATACAAGAAGGACTCAAATAGACATTGAGTATTTTACTTAAAAGTAACCTTCAACCCAACGCCTTTTTTTCGGAGTTCAAAATGTTTTTGTTGCATGCAGAAATGTAATTTCGTTTTCTCTGCAGGAGTTCATCGATTTCATAAATGCAACACATTATAGTTTGTTTATACATAGCATAAAGGCAAAAAAAAACGTTGTATGCAGTGTTATTTCATTTTAAATGTCAAACGGGTTTTGTGGCTCCCAGTGTTTTCTTTTCTGTGGGAAACGGGTCCATATGGCTCTTTCAGTGGTAAAGGTTGCCGACCCCTGCCCTAGGATATTGATTCTGGCCATACCCAGATGCAGACCGTCCAGACGGTACTGGTCCCACCTCCCCCAGAAGCAATTCCAATACACCAAGAATCTGAAACCCTCCCTCCTGCACCACCGCTCAAGCTACAGCTATCCTGCTATTCCAACTCTGGCTAGCACGTGGCACCGGTAATAGTCCTGAGATTATTACCTTTGAGGTACTACTCTTTAATTTATCTCCTAGCTCCCTAAATTCAGCTTGTAGGACCTCATTCCACTTTCTTCCTATATCATTAGTACCTACCTGCACCAAGACAGCTGGCTACTCACCCTCCCCTTTCAGAATGCCCTGCAGTCTCTTCTAGACATCTCTGACCCTTGCACCTGGGAGGCAACACACTATACGGGAGTCCCTCTTACGGCCACAGAAACTCCTTTCTATTCCCTTTACCTTAGAATCCCCTACCATAGTGGTCACCAAACTTTTTAAGCCCAAGATCCCCTACCTTGGCCTTAGATCTACCTACTAAATTGTTTAGAGAAAAAACAGCTCAGATTGTACTTCCAACTTCAGGCCTTTTATTTGGGCTAATTGTATTTGAATTACATAAAATGCTTTTGTCAAACTTTCAAATTAATTCAACCAAGAAAACACTAACTAGCATATCAAACAGGCCATGGCTGTCTTTCTTTAAGAATATTACAATTCTTCATTCTTTTAATTCTAAGTTTCATTACTTAATTTTATTTGGACACAAAAAATAAATGAAGAAAAATTGACTGTTGCACTCAGTGTGATGACTGGGGCTACAGGCAGCCAGTCTGAGACAGTCTGTGAGGTGTCTGTCAGTAAGACAGCCCCTGTACTTAGATTTAATAATTTTCATCTACGAAAATGCAATTTCACATAGATAAGTTGACCTGAAGTAGGCACTGACTTTTAGCGCACGTGGTGAGATGAGGAAACTTCTCCCTGCTGACAAGCCCGCAAAAGTCACATCCCCTGATCTTGCTTGAAGCTCAAAGTCATTTTACAAATGAAGTATTTCCATTTCAATATCACTTGGCACCAAATACTTGCTGGAATTTGGCTGCTATCTGTTCTATATCAATCTGCAGAAATGGTTTCAAAATAAATACAGCAATATCTTTCATGACGTTTAACTCCCCAGAACGCCGATCGAACTCCATTGCCAGTTTGTCTGGGTAAACACAGTACTGCTCAGGGCACTGGGCAGAAAGAATGGAAGTAAAATTCTGCAATCTTGGAAACAACCTCTCTTTACAAACAGCTTTCCATAGCAGGAGTATTGCTATATTACCATTAACCTAATTAGTATTACGCTTATTTATAATGCTCACATTACAACAGTATTTGTGCATTAATTTTTCTTTTTTTTGGGATTACTGGGAAAGTCTCAAAGATCAACCAGTCGATCACGATCGAATCATTGGCGACCACTAGCTCTGCCACTCTTTTTCTTTCCCTCATGCGCAGCAGAGCCACCCACGGTTCCATGATCCTGGCTACTGCTGCCCTCAGCTAATGAGCTAACTTGCCCAACAGACTCCAAAGCGGTATATCTGTTTTGGAGGGAGATGACCGCAGGAGACTCCTGTACTACCTTCCTGCTACTACTCATCCTGTTGGTCACCCATTCCCTATCTTTCCTTAGATCCTTAAACTGCGGTGCAACCAACTCACTAAATGTGGTATCCACAACATTCTCAGCATCTCAGATGCTGCAAAGTGTGTCCATGTGCAGCTCCAGTGCCACCATGCGGTCTATCAGAAGCTGCAGCTGGACACACTTCCTGCACACACAGTCTTCAGGAAGGCATAGGAAACTCAAATGAAGGTATATTTTGCCCATTGCAAAACATGAATTATAGCTGCAGTTATGTTTATGTTGACTGCATAAAAGTCTGACAAATTCACATTAGCATTTATTAGTTTTGGTGTCAGCAGCTGAAGTTTTCAGATGCACATACAGCTGTTTGCAGATAAGCCACTTCCATCTTTACATCTACCATCACCAAAACCCTGCAATGCCCAGTTCAGCACTCACAGTAGCCGATCTGGCTAAAGGCCTTCCAGCAGTTACTGGGATTTTCCAGAGCAGCCCCAGATCCCTAAAAGGCATGGCCCTACTAAAATCAAGGCAAATATCTGGAAACCACGATGTAGAACTGTACTCCCACAGCTGTCTACCCAGGGCCTGGGGTTCTTTTCAATGCTGGGCCTGCATCTAGGGTTATTCCTCCATGCCAGGCCTGAATCAGAGCCTCTGTATAACCAAGGACCCTAGGCCCTACATTGTGTAGTGTACCTGTGCTCACACGTCTGTCACAGTACAACAAAATACTTAACAGCAAAGGTCTACCTGAATAACAAAAATAATAAATTTGTTACACATAACTGTCACCACATGACATTGGGTAAGGAACTGGTCTATAAATAGAACATTGTGGTACAGCAGAAATGAAAAAAGATCTGTCCTTGAACAACACTAGGATATACATGTTGGCATAGTTATAAAGTCAGAGAAAAGTAGGGCACATAAACGGATCCTTCAGCACATCTAGTCCATGCTGAGCCATTTAACCTGCCTACCAGGACCATAGCCGATCCACATACCTATCCAACTTTCTTTTAAACGTTGAAATTGAGCCTGCATGCACCACTTGCACTGGCAGCTTGTTCCACACTCTCACAACCCTCTGAATGAAGTTCCCCCCACACCCCTCCCCCATATTCCCCTTAAACTTTTCACCTTGCACCCTTAACCCAAATATCTGGCTTTTGTCCCACCCAACCTCAGTGGGAAAAACCTGCTTGCATTTATCTGTTCTATACCCCGCATAATTTTGTATACCTCTATCAAATCTCCTCTCAATCTTCTATGTTCCACAGAAGGAAAGGTAAGACAAAGGAACATGTACCAATCTTCATAGAGAGATCAGAAGTGGAGAGGGTGAGCAGCTTCAAGTTCCTGGGTGTCAAGGTCTCTGAGGATCTAACCTGGTCCCAACATATCAATGTAGTTATAAAGAAGGCAAGACAGTGGCTATACTTTATTAGGAGTTTAAAGAGATTTTGCACATCAACAAATTCAGCCAAAAACTTCTAAAGTTGGATTGTATCTTGCAGAGCATTTTGACAGGCTGCGTCACTGGTATGGAGGGGCTACTGCACAGGACCGAAAGAAGCTGCAGAAGGTTGTAAATCTAGTCAGCTCCATCTTGGGTACTAGCCTACAAAGTACGAGAACATCTTCAGGGAGTGGTGTCTCAGAAAGGCAGCGTCCATTATTAAGGACGATTTACTAGGATGTTACCTGGGTTTCAGCACTCAAGTTACAGAGAAAGGTTGAACAAGTTAGGTCTCTATTCATTGGAGCGTAGAAAGTTAAGGGGGGATTTGATCAAGGTATTTAAAATTTTGAGAGGGATAGATAGAGTTGACGTGAATAGGCTGTTTCCATTGAGAGTAGGGGAGATTCAAACGAGAGGACATGATTTGAGAGTTAGGGGGCAGAAGTTTAAGGGAAACACGAGGGGGTATTTCTTTACTCAGAGAGTGATAGCTGTGCGGAATGAGCTTCCTGTAGAAGTAGTAGAGGCCAGTTCAGTTGTGTCATTTAAGGTAAAATTGGATAGGTATATGGACGGGAAAGGAGTGGAGGGTTAGGGGCTGAGTGTGGGTAGGTGGGACTAGGTGAGATTAAGAGTTCGGCACGGACTAGGAGGGCCGAGATGGCCTGTTGCCGTGCTGTGATTGTTATATGGTTATTATTAAGGACCTCCAGCACTCAGAGCATGCACTTTTCTCACTGTTACCATCAGGGAGGAGGTACAGAAGTCTGAAGGCATACACTCAGCAATTCAGGAACAGCTTCTTCCCCTCTGCCATCTGATTCCTAAACAGACATTGAATCTTTGGATACTACTTTGTTTTTTTTTTAATATATATAGTATTTGTTTTTGCACGTTTTAAAAAATCTATTCAATTTATATATACTGTAATTGATTTACTTTATTATTATATTCATTTTATTAATTATTATTTTCTCTCTCTGCTATATTATGTTTTGTATTGAACTACTGCTGCTAAGTTTACAAATTTCACGTCACATGCCAGTGATGATAAATCTGATTCTGAACCTAACCAATTCAACCTTTCCATATGACTCAGGTCTTGCCAAAAACATCCATGTAAATTTCCTCAATACTCTTTCAACCTTATTTAAATCTTTCCTGCATGTAGGTGACCAAAACTGCACACAGTATTCCAAATTAGGCCTCACTCCTCACTAATGTCTTATACAACTTCAACATAAATCCCATCTCCTGTACTCAATACTTTGATCTATGAAGGCAAATGTACCAAAAGCTTTCTTTACAACCCTATCAACCTGTGACGTCACTTTCAATGAATTATAGATCTTCATTCCCAGTTCCCTTTGTTCTACTGTACTCCTCACTACTATTCATTCTGTAAGACCTGGTTGGTCCAACCAAGTGTAACACCTCGCATTTGTCTGCAATAAAGTCTATCTGCCATTTTTCAGCCAGTCCAGATCCTGCAGCAAGCCATGATAGTCTTCCTCGCTTATCTACTACATCCCCATTACTAGAACATAGAACACTTGCAGACAGAGGTCTATCACAATAATTCGATGACAGTAAGATGGCAAAGCAAATAGCTGCTTCACAGCTCTAGCTATCCAAGATCAATCCTTACTCCATCAGGTCTACATGGAGTTTGAATGCTTTCCCTGTGACCTTGGGAATTTCCTCTATGTCCTCCAATTTCCCCCCAAATGACAAAGATGAACAGATTTAAAGACTAACTGGCCAGTGTGTTAGTGAGAGGTAGAACCTGGGGAGAGTTGATGTAAATGGGATTCGAATGCAGCTAGCATAGGATTAGTATTAATCGATGCGTAATAGCCAGTATGGACTCAGCGGGCCAAAGTACTTATTTTCATACAGTAGGACTCTACAGGCAAAGGGCACATATCAATCATGGGTACAGCGCTGATAGGCACAGATCTGAATGGATAACATGCCATAAATGAGCACATGTCCCCTGTTGGCTCCAACTGCAATTTTGACAAGGTCGTTTAAAGATCTGGGACAGACATGATGGGCTACAGCAACCTGAATTATTACCATCCCTGCCACAAGTTCCCTTCCGCATTTATTCTTGTTAAAGAATTTTAAGTAAACACAAAGGCAAACAATTCAGATAAAAAAAAGCTGAAATGTTGAAGGTGGATAGTGACTCAGAGAGATGGGAAGCACTTGTCCTATGAGAAGAATATGAATAAATGTGTTTTGTATCTAATATTTCTTGAAGACTTGGAGTTACCTTTTAGACTTCTCTGCCTCAAGACGGTCTAGACAACTTGACAACAAGCTGGGCCATTCAAATGGAAGCCCTTCCACCTCATCAACTGGAGGGATGTTCAAATGACATTAAACAGTATAGGAAATATAGAAAAATACTGTACATACTGGAAGTCCTCAAAAGTCAGTAAGTGCCTGGAGAGGCATGCAGCGTTATCATTTCATTATTGATATGAAAACAAAATGCTGGAAATATTGAGCAGGCTTGGCTGACCTGCCAAGTGCATCCAGCATTTTCAATTTTATTTCACATTTCCATTCCAACACCTGCATTTTCTCTAACATTTCAGGTTGATGATCATTATATTCTAAAGAGAAATCATTGACTGGAAATATTATCTAACTTGTCCCTCAAAGATGCTGTCTGAACTATTTCCAGCATTCTCTGTTATATGAGATATTTCAATGCAGCTCGAGGAAAAAGAACAGAAACCAAGGGTAGCAGCCAGAAGGGCAAAAGGAATTTGACTGGAGCTACATGGCATGAGCATTTTTAAATAGTCCATGGCTTATGTTTTGTTAAACTAGGTTAAGGTTTCTTGGGAATGGTCCATAGAAGGGGCATGGACTGTAAACCTTGCCCTCCTTTAAAGATGTAATGTTTTACTGATTTAGAAGAATATTAAAATGACACCAGCAAATTCTGCAGACCCAGGTAACTTATTCCAGTCTGTCCATGAAATACTTTACTTCTCTATGCCTTTCTTTCCTTCTCAAGGTGGTTGCTGTTCTGTCAGATTCTGTGACCCCCAGTTCAAACTATGGTTCTTTGCAATCGGTGGGTTTTCAGACCTACTGTGTGCTCTAGGGCTTCGCCACCTCCAGGAACAGCACAGAAGACATGTGCCCTCAGGGCTGGGAGGTCGGAAGTTGGGGAGCAGCTTCACGGGTGACTAGATTTCTAGCTGATTTTGCTGTCTGAAGCGTCATAGGAGACTGAAACATCGAGGCAGGAATACTGAGACAAAAAGCAGTGTGTTTGTTAATTGCCAGCTGCTGTCAGATGAAGGCTTGAGTGATCCCTCTCTTGATGGAGGGAGGGAGCCTGTCGGCCCTTGAGACAGTGAGGTGAGGGGATGGTTTGGAGAAATGTTGCTGAAAATGGTAACAATGGAACAGTAAGTCGCTGGTCTCCACTCTAATTATTGCAAGAGCAACCCCTCTTCTTCACTGGAGAGAGGGAGAGCCTATCTGAGATAATTAAGTGCTGGTTTGTGAACTGTAGTTAGATAGTTCTGGATCAATGGACATTGGTGCTTCTGCTGCTGACTGCATGGTGGAGGGGTAGTGGCGGTGGTGCTTCTGCTGGTGTGGGTAGGAGTAAAGGGAGGGGTCGATCCTTCTGTTGCTGCTTGGCGAGGGAGGAGGGGCTTCAGGGCTTCAATGTTTTTATGGGTTTATGGGGGTTCTTTGCTTTGTGGACTTCTATGAAGAGGACAAATTTCAGATTGTATATTGTATACATTGATATTAAATATATTTTGAAATTTTGCCTTTCCATAATCATATTTACTGAAATAAGAGTTAATTTCTTAGAAATATTACTTCTTTGGCTGAACTTGATAAAATTGGCTGTTGTTCTTTGGGTTGAAGAACAGCGCGCTATCCCGTAGATCCCTGAATAGCATTACCTGAAAAAAGTATGATGCTCCACACAAACTTTCCACAATCGCTTTGCTGCTCTGTGATTAGGCAACTTGAAACCAATAGTACTTTCAAACTGATCTATCTGGAAAGAATGAACATAGTTACACCTTTGTAGTACTGTTTTTGTTAACCTCATCTATTAACAGCTGAAAGCTGTTTGTAAACTGTAGTTATTTCCTTACTTTAACTTTGCATCATATCACTCCAATTTTAATTAGCTCTTCTTCCTCAAACTGACTGCAAAACAATCTTTAGGGTTAAAGAATAAACTTATGACTATTATAATTCCCCACTCAATCATCTGCTAAATAGGGTATCTCCAATGTAATGAGCTCACTTAAGGGAAATTGTAAAGAAAATATCAAAAAGTGAGCTTTTATCCAACAGTGTGTTTAACTTTGGACATGCCAAAAATTATAGATGCTTCACTGGATTAAAGAAGATTTCCACCAGCAATTCAGTAGCCTGAGAGGTAGTTGGTATGGTTAAAGACTAGTTCTATTCTTCATCAGTTATAGGATCAACTTATTACTTAAAACTTGCTCCAAGATTTAGGATTCATCATCCTCCTTCAAGTTAATGAATATATTTTCACCTCCTCTTTCTCTCCCACCCATGTCCTATTGCATGGTATATGGATCACTTTCAATTGTACAAAGTGCTTTCTCTGTATTTTGACTTTAGATATTATCTAAGTCGTGATATTCTCAAACAATGAATTAATGTATAACACTTCCAATTTTCACACATCTAACTTATCCTTTCTCTCTGAGACACTTTTTTGCCTAAGAATGTTTACCAAATGGCTTACCATACAATTCATTAAAAGACCATAAGACATAGGAGCAGAATTAGGCTATTTCAGCTTATCGAGTCTGCTCCGCTATTCCACCATTGCTGACCCCGGATACCACTCAACCCCATACACCTGCCTTCTCACCGTATCCTTTGATGTCCTGACCGATCAGGAAACCATCAATTTCCACCTTAAATATACACACAGACTTGGTCTCCACCACAGTCTGTGACAGAGAATTCCACAGATTTACTACTCTCTGGCTAAAAAAAAAAGTTCCTCCTTACCCCTGTTCTAAAGGGTTGCCCCTCAATTTTGAGGCTGTGCCCTCTAGTTTTGGATATCCCCACCATAGAGAAAAAAAGCTGCTGCTTCTAGAGCTAGATTTGTTACTTTGTTTTTCCTATTATCTCTTCCTTTTCCTACCTTTCCCTTAGTACCTACTTATGAAGCAATAGGATAACCAAAGTTAATACCTTTATCTACAGCAATTCCCTGGTCTCTTCCAGATGACAGGGCAATAACTTGAATTTCCTCTAATTTTGTTACAGAAGTACCAAATTGATTTATTAATTTTCAGGTCACCAATTTTAGTGACCGAGTAAAATTCTGGATCCATTTATCACCTACTAGCTCTTGGTACACCCCTTCACCCTCAAATTTTTTTATGCTGGTTGAATCCCTTCCTTTTAGTCCCAATGAAGGGACCAAAAACTTCAACTCCACACGACACTGAGTAAATCAAACAAATCCTGCACAAATACCTTTCTATTATCAGAACCCACAATGGTGATTCCACACCAGTGAATGTGCTTCATTATACGTAGCTAACTTATTTGGAACGTGAACATTAGCAATGTTCAATATTTTATTAAAGTCTCCTGTGTACCTAACTAGCATTCCACTAACCTTAAATTTTTTTATTTTTTAAAAAGCAAGGATAAGTTCTTACTTCCCCAGGTCGAATTTTAATATAGAAGTTGCTTCGTTTGTAAGAAATCTTAAGGATTTTTGGCCAAGCAAATCGATTAATTCTGAGACGATCCTTGTAGATGAGCAGTCCATTTGCACATACACCCAACATAATATCCACTCCTTCTGAATCCTGTGAAAGCCAACAGAAAAACAGTATAGTTCATTAAAATATGAATATTCCTTTTAGGTACCTTGAACTATTGGACAATTCAAAGCTTAGATCAATAACACACGTTAGTACAAAAAAAGATTGATTGATCCAAAAGTTTGGAAGGAGCATCATAACAAACAGGACTTCTTGGATTTTCAAGTGCTTCATGTGACCTACGGTATATGGGTCAAAATTCTTGGAAAACACTGAATGATCTAATTTAACACATAATAACATAACTCTAAAGATCCTTTTGCATTTAAAGTCTGTCTACCGTCCAATGTAAAAATTTACAGTAAGCATCAGTATTTAGAAATTACCCATCCCAAAGCATGTATGACATATACAATTTAAAGAAAAAAATACTACCACTTAATTACAGTGCTACGGGCAAGTCTTGAAAATGTAGTGAAGCAAAGATAGCCTTCACAAATTTCAATCTGAATGAAATGGGGAGTACGTGCATTGCAACAAATGGAACACAGAAGAAAACCAGACAATCATGAAGCACCTTGGCTACTCCAAAGAGCACTATAGGAGGTGATCCTTACCCTCAGCCACCAGGCTCTATAATGAGTCAACCTTTAGTTGGGGTAATCTTTAACTTGCAAATCTTGTACATCTTATTTTTAAGGTAGCATTTTTTATCCTTTCTTACTTCTCTTCTAATATTTGTATATCTGTGCACTTGGAATGTTACTGTGACACTAATTTCCTTTGGGATCAATAAAGTATCTTTCCATCTAACTATCATCTATGCAAGACAACAAAGATTCAAAGTTTTGGGCCAAAGCCCTTCATCAGGACTGGGAGGGCTGACGTAGGGATGAAGGGTTGCAGCCAAAGCTGGTAGGTGAAAGATGGATCCAAATGGAACAGGGATGATCGGCAGGTGAGGGAAGGGGTGAGTTGGAATGACGTGGGATTCTGGAACGTGGTAGTAACAAAGAGCTGAAGACGACAGTTGAACATGGAATAAAAGGGAAACTGGGAGTGCATGGTGGGTGATGTGGAGATGAAGGAGGAAAGAATGGGGTAATGGAGAGGGGAAGTGGAAAGATCAGCAAGTTTGCAGATAACATGAAGGTTGGTGCAGTTGTCATACTTTACAATGGGACATAACATTTCCCTACAGAATACCTTCACTCTGATTTGTACTTGTTGCCAGTTTAGTAGGCTAATCTAAATGATTCATTAGTAAGTGATAATCCCCAGGGTACTGACAGTGGAGACATTATCATAGTCATGCTATCAGACATCAAGAGTTGGAAGTTTATATTTTCTCTTGTTAGAAACCTGCCATGGTTGGCTTTTAACAATAACAACCATCTCAATTTGTACAGATCACAACTCTATCCAATGGAGTAATTTACCCCATGCCCATTGACTGCAATTTTGCATGGCTCCTTCAAACCACACTTAAAATGTAACACTGACTGCAGCTATTCAATTAATCCCACTTATCTGTCTTGACCCATTTAGAAATGTTCCGCTTCATTTATCCAACTTTTTTGTTTAAAACAATTATTAAATATGTTCCAACATCCTGTCAAACTGTATGATCCAGATCTTAATTGTGGTCTCTGCAAAATCATAAATTTGCTTTCTTCGCATAGAATCAACTTTTGCTCTGGAAGGTTCCATTTTATCAAAACCTTTCTTAACTTTTGGGTAAAGGCCCCACACTTTTGCTATACAACTTCAATCCCTTATCCACAGTGGTGTAGAAGATAACATAACACTTCACAGCACCAGCTGTAAGATTCGGGCTCCATTCCTGTTTCTGTGAGGAGCTTATACATTCTCCCCATGATTATATTGGTGGTCCAATTTTCTCCCACATTACAAAGGTGTATGAGTTAGGGTTAGTAAAGTTGTGGACATGCTACATTGACACTAGAAGCATAGCTACACATGCAGGCTGCCCCCAGCACATATTTGGACTGTGTTGGTCATTGACACAAACAATACATTTCACTGTATCTTTCAATGTACATGTGACAAATAAAGCTAACTGCTCTTGTCTGCATCTGTTTCAACGTATTATGTACTTCTGACTCACATGTCCAATGACCACATTCTTTTTTCATAAAAATAACATCGACTTCCTAGCTTTCCCAGTCACTTTTAAATATGTGCCTGTGTGCATAAAAATGATCTGAACGCAACTCTATCCACCCTGAAAAATTATTTTTGTTTCTATTAAACAATATTGTATTTAATTCTCTTAACTTAAAAATATGATAAATTCTCAAATGTCTTTTAAATCTATTAGCCAATATTCAATTTATTCCACTACTTTTGATGTATTAATGTAATCTCGAGAGTTGCTGACAAATTCCCATATCCATTCCCAGCAGCCCTTGAGGTGGTGGTAGTGAGGCACCTCTTGAACAGCTGCAGTCCAGAATCAGGCTTATTATCATTGACTTGCACATTAAATTTGTTTAGCAACAGCAGTATAGCACAAAGAAATAAAAGATACTATAAATTACAAAATAAATAAATAGTGCAAAAACCAAATAACACAGGAATAAAATGAAGGAATAACAGATCTTTTGGAAAACTGATGGCAAAAGTCCATGGCCTGTACTTCTTCCCTGATTATAGCACCAAAGGGACATGTCCCAAATGGTTAGGGGCTTTAGTAAAGGATGCCATACACTTGGTGGGGAGAACTGTGCCCATGACAGAGCAGGCTGAGACTACAATCTTCTGTAGCCTTTTGCGGTCATGTGAATTGGAGTATCTGCACCAGGTAGTGATGCAACCAGTCAAAATGCTCTCCACTGTACATTTGTAGAAATTTGCAAGCTTCTTTGGTGACATGACAAATCTCTTCAAACTCCTAATGAATATAACCACTGCCATGCCTCCTTCATGACTGCATTAATATGTTGGGTCTATGAGATGTTGAAGCCTAGTCTTACACAGTCATGACTGTAGAGAGAATAGAGCAGTGAGCTAAGCACGCATCCTTGAGGTATGCCTGTGTTGACTGTCAGTAAGGAATTATTATTACTGACATATACTGATTGCAGTCTCTCAGTAAGTAAGTTGAGGATCCGGGTGCAGAGCAAGGCAGAGCCCAGTTTTATAAGCTTACTGACTAATTCTGAGGGGATAGTGGTGTGGAACACAAGAGTCATAACCAATAAATAGTCTAACATGTTTTACAATTGTCAAGGTGCTGCAAGGTGGAGAGCCACTTATGGCAGTAGGCATAATGTACCTTTTGAAACCTATTCTGAACTGCCTCCATGAAGGTAGTAACAAGAGGACCCAGTGAGAGCTCTGCTTAGGTGAGGTACTCTTCAAATACCTCAAAAACTATCAAAGGCATTCTTAGCCATCTCTGACAGTCATTGAATTTGTAAGTTTAAAAAAATCATAATTAAGATGGTATTTGACCATCTTAGATCAAAAATGGTAATAGCATTAAATGAATGGGACCTTGGGTGCTGTCGAACCATCCCAAGACTTAGTGGGGGTTCTAAGGATGGAGCAGAAGATGTCGCAACTCCAAGCTTGCTCTTGACTTCTGTTTTGCAATGTATAGGAGTGAAAAGCATCACTGCTTTGACTTAGAGAAGTCACCAGCAAGGGACAAGTGTCATTCAGGCTGTTATGTTAAAATGACCAATAAAGTATTAATTTCATATATTGCATATTCCTCTTCACTCAATGAAAATTAATTTCACTGCTGCTGTACAGTGAGATTTGGAAGATAATGGCAGTATCATCAACAAAACCACCAAATAAACAGAACAGACTGATTATTTTATTGGAGAAATACAGCAAGTACTTATTGATGACTTTTTGCAAAGGGAAAAAGTTTTGAAATGAAAATATTCTTATTCTCTAAAAGTACTGTGATATGATCTGCAAAGCAACATCAACTTAAATTTGCCAACCTGGCATTCCCATTCATTATGATAGAACCAAGTGGTAAGTGATTACCTTAGCATGGTGCAAATCTACACCATACATGGAAAGCATCTTGGCATTTTCCAGAAATTGAGCATCAGCCTGGGCTGGAGTTAAACCCCTAGTAAACAAACAAGTAACGGCAAAAGGCATAAAATCAGACGGTTAATTCAGTTGTTTTAAAAATCACTAAAGCTCTTTTTCTCTTATATAAAAAATGTTATAAAGAGAAGATCAGAATACATGAACCGATAATGCACTGAGGGACAAGTGATTTCTGCTATAAAGTCTATGATGACTTAAACAATTTGAATCCGACTGAGCTAAAGTATATTACAAAACAAATGAACTTTATCACCTCAAAAATCAAGATAGAAAAATGATCCAATTTTTCAATTGTGTCTGCTTAACTTGTTTTACCAAATTTGTCGGCACATTAAAAATGAGCCAGATGAGTCAATTGGAATTATTAACTATATTGCCCATAGAGTGTCGAAACATGGCAATTTATAATCAATTGAAGGGATATTGCTTTAAGTCTATCTGGACAAGAATAAATGAGCATTTCAATAAGAGATGGACAGTTGGATGTATTTGTTAAGAGTAGGTCACATTTAGTTTTGCATTGAGAAATATTTAACATGTTCGGTAGGAGAGTATCTCTATGAATTTCAAAAGTGCATTTTTGAGTTTAGGAAAAATGTGCCAGGAACAAAAGATTACCAATTTGAGACCTCGGTCACAAGTTATGAGATAATTCACTTAAGTTGACACAAGAGGAATACAGAAATGTATTCTGACAAAAATGTGATACTTTATTCCTCTAGGCCTGGAACAGAGGCCTCAGCTGATCATTTCATATCTTAATGACCTGAATTATGAAAGAAAACACAAAGATAATGTTTGAGGTGTCATAGAAAAATACAACACAGAAACAGGCCCTTCAGCCAATTTAGTCATTATTGAAACAATTTAAACTATTCCCATTGACCTGCACCTGGACCATAGCTCTCAATACACCTACCATCCATCTACCTATCCAAACTTAAATCTTAAGATTGAGCTTGAATGCACCACTTGCGAAGGCAACTTGTTCCATACTTATGATTCTCTGAGTGAAGAAGTTTCCCCTCATGTTCCCCTTAAACTTTTCACCATTCACCCTTAACCCATGACCTCTGGTTGTGGACCCACCCAACCTCAGTGGGAAAAGTCTACTTGCATTTACCCTTATAATTTTGTATACCTCTATCAAATCTCCACCCAATCTTCTATACAGGTATGCGTCGCTTAACGTCCATGATACGTTCTGTGAAATCGGATGTGATGTGATTTGGACGTTGTGCGAACACCATATTATATACTTAGCAAACCTATATTGAGTACTGTAATGTACCTATATTGACTAAATAGCCAAGAACTTACACTAAAACTGTATGCTGTATACCATAATACATGCACTATGATTTTTTATTTCATTTTAAACTTTCATTTTTTTCACTTTTTAAACTTTTATGTAAATACTTTCTTAGTCTATATCAAACACAATTTATCAGGATCATCGTGATTGTTGACTGCGACATGCCTAAATCCCGAGCAATAGCATTCACTGGTTTTCCACCTTCATATTGTTTAATAACCTTTTGTTTCACTTCCAAATCAATACTTTTCCTTTCCCTCTTGCTGCTGCTATCACTAGGAGTGGTTTTGCTGCATTTGGAAGTCATGATGAACTTTACGGTAATATTTTCGAAAGAAAATTAAGCAGAGAGGTAACGCTACTACACTCAAGAGACACGCGATACACGAGGTTGATTACTTCCGCTACGTCACGTTCTCCAATTGAGACTAAAGATGTATATGCGATCAGCTGTTGTCCGAATGGATGTTATGCAGCGCACACCTGTATTCTAAAGAATAAAGTTTTAACTTTTCCTTATAACTCAGATCCTCCAATCCTGGCAACATCCTTGTAAATTTTCTCTGTACTCTTTCAACCTTATTTGCATCTTTCCTGTAGGTAGATGACCAAAACTGCACATAATACTCCAAATTAGGCCTCACCAACATCTTATACAACTTCAACATATCCCATTTTTTGATTTATGAAGGCCAATGTGCCAAATGCCTTCTTTATAACCCTATCTACCTGTGATGCCATTTTCAATTACCTGTATTTCCAGATCCCTTTGTTCTATCAATAATTTATGTGAAAGGGAAAAGATTACAACGACATTGCTCAGAAAATAGCTTTGGTGAATGGAAAATTTCAAAAGTTGAACCCTACAACCATCAAGCTCCTGAACCAGTGTGGATACCATCACACATCAGAACTCAGAACTGATCCCACAGCCTAAACTCACTTTCAAGGAGTCTACAACTCATGTTTTCAGTTTATTTATTTGCAAGTTATTTTCTTTTGTACATTGGTTATTTGACAATCTTTACGCGTCTTTAAGGAGCTGCTCACTCTCCCTCACCTGGATCAATGACTCCACCTCTTCAGCCAAAGCATAACTGCCAAACTCTAAAAGAAATGGCCACTTCACTTGACCTTACCTTCTAATCAACTATTAATTAGCAATTTGCTTCCTTGTGTCCTGCTTGGTGAAACTCACCAGAAAGTCTGTTTTCTCTCCTTTCCATTTGCCCTCATCACTTTATCAAATGGCTTGATGAAATGAGGATAAACAGTCAATTAATACATTATTGTGAAAGTTTTTCTTTCGATAAGTCAAAAGGTAATAGAAAGGCAACAGTAAACATTGATTGAATTGCTGGAAAATAATGCTGGAGAGGTACTAATGGGGCAGAGGAACTGAATTAGGCATTTTGCATCAGTCTTCACAGTCGAAGGCACCAGTCAATATGCCAGAAATTCAAGAAAGTTGGGTGCAGAAAAGAGTGCAGTGCTAGGGAGGCTGAAAGGCTTGAAGGAGACAATTACCTGGATCAGACAGACTATAACCCAGTTCTTAAAAGTGGTAGCTGAAGGGATTTTGCAGGGAATTAAAGTAAACTTTCAAAAATCACGAGACAGGGACGGTCTCAAATGATTGGGGAGAATAAAATCCAAGACATAACACCCAAGGGAGTGAGACAAAACACAGAAAATTATAGGTCAGTTAGCCTGAACTTATTGGTTGATAAGATTTTGGAGTCCATTTTGAAGGATAAGATTTAGGTGTACATAAGATATGGCAGAGTCAGCACAGTTTCTTTAAGGTAAGATCTTACTGACAAATCTGTTAAAATTCTTTGAGGGAACAGGAGAGGCAAAGATCAGTAAGGGGACTTTGTTTACATGGGTTTTCAGAAGGGCTTTGACAACGTGCTGCACACGAGATAACTAAACAAGAGCCTGTGGTGTTCCAAGCAAGGTACTAGCATGGATAAAGGTTTGGCTGATAGGCAGAGTGGGGATAAAAGGAATGGAATGAAAATCAGTGACGAGTGCAGTTCCACCGGGGTTAGTGTTGGGGCAACTTCAGAATCAGGTTTAATATCACTGGCATACTGGCAGTACTTTGCAGTGCATAATAAAAAACTACAAATTACAATATGAAATATATATTATAAAATTAAATTAGTGCAAAAAGTGAGCAAAGAAAAAAATAGTGAGGTGGTGTGCATTGGTTCATTGTTCCTTCACAAATCTGATGGCAGAGAAGAAGAAGCTGTTCCTAAAATGCTGAGTGCGTGACTTCAGGCTCCTGTACCTCTTTCTTAATGGTAGCAATGAGAAGAGGGCGTATTCTGGGTCCTTAGTGCCAGATGTCACCTTTTTGAAGATGTCCTCAATACTGGGGAAGCTACTGCCTATGCTAGTGCTGTCTGAGTTTGCAACGCTCTGCAGCTTTTTCCGATCCTCTGCAGTGGCCCCTCCATACCAGGCAGTAAGGCGGTCAGAATGCTCTCCCTGGTACATATGTAGAAATTTGCTAGCCAAGTCTCCTCAAACTCCTAATGAAAAATGGCCACTGTCATGGCTTCTTTGTAATTGCATCAGTATGTTGGGTCCATGATAGATCTTCAGAGATGTTGGCATCTAGGAACTTGAAACTACTCACCCTTTCCACTGCTGACCCCTCAAAATGTTGGCACATATGGCCTGCACTTCCCCTTCCTGAAGTCCACAATCAATTCCTTGATCTTAATTATGTTGAATGCAAGGTTGTTATTTCAACACCACTCATCCAGCTGACCCATCCCACTCCTGTATGCCTCCTCATCACTATCTGTAATTCTGCCAGTAGTTGAGTCATCAGTAAATTTATAGATGGTGTTTGAGCTGTGCCTAGCCACGCAGCAGTGGGTGAAGAGATTAGTCCAGTGGGCTAAGCACACATCCTTGAGGTGCACCAATGATGATAGTCAGTGAGAAGGTTTTAATTCTAATTTACACTGACTGTGGTCTCCCAGTGAGGAAGTCAAGAATCCAGTTGCGGAGGCCCAGGCTTTGGAGCTTGTTGATTAGAACTTAGAGTATGAAGGTGTTGAACACTGAGCTATACTCAAACAGCAGCCAGGTGTAGGTATTGACATTGCCCACGTGATACAAGGATGAGTGGAGAGCCAATGAGATTGCATCTGTTGTAGAACTATTGTATCTACTGGCAAATTGCAGTGAGTCCTGGTCCTTGCCTGGTCTGGAGTTGATTCTGGCCATGACCAATCTCTGAAAGCACTTCATCACAGTAGATGTGACTGTTACTGGGTGAAAATCATTGAGGAAGCTCACCATGCTCCTCTTGGGCACTGGTATGATTGTCACCCATTTGAAGCAAGTGGGAACCTCAACTGCAAAAGTGAGAGACTGAAAATGTCCTTCAACACTCCTGCCAATAGGTTAGCATACTGTTAGTAACCTACCAGGTACACCAACGGGACCTGATGCCTTGTGAGGGTTTACTTCATGGAAGATGTTCTGACGTCGGCCCAAGAGTCAGAGATTCTACGGTCACCAGATGGTGCAAGGATTTGCACAAGTGTAGGTTTATTCTCCCTTTCAAAGTGTGCAATAAAAAGCACTGAACTCATCTGGGAGTGATGCACTACAGCTATTCATGATGTAAGGTTTCACCTTGTAGAAAGTAAACTCTACTTTCTCCAGGTAAAGCAAACCATGCCAAAGACGACTCTGTCTCTAACTTCAATCAGAATTGTTTTCTGCTCTTAAAATAGCTGTCCACAGAGCATACTTGGACTTCTTGTATAGTCCTGAATGCCATAGATTTAGCCCTCAGTAGACCATGATTCTGCAGGTTCGTCTACAGCTTTTGGTTTGGTTACGTCCAGTATGTTCTCGAAGGCACACATTCATCCTCACAGGTCTTGATGAGGCAGATGGCAACTGAGGCGTAGTTAATCAGATTCAAAGATGAATCAGTGAATGTTGTATAGTCCACTGACTCAAAACAGTCTTGTAAGCACTCCTCAGTCTCCCTTGACCATACCTTCTTGGTCATCACCACTGGTCTTTAGTTTCTGCCTATGCATCAGTAGTAGAAATACAGCTAGGTGATCAGACATTCGAAAGTCTGGGCACAAGATGGCACAGTAAGCATTCTTAACCTGTAGTAAGACCAAGCTGGCCTGGTTGAAATCCTCCATAATGAAATGGAAGGTACTACTGATCACGGTGCTCAGCTCTTCCAGTGTCTGCCTGACCAAGGCCTGAGATGGAACCTATACTGCCATCAGGATGATGGTGGAAAACTCCCTCAGCAGATAAAATATATAACACTTCAATGCCAGATATTCCAGGTTGGGTGAGAGGACTGAGACACAGCCATCACGTCTGTGCACCACCAAGAGTTAATCACATGCAGCCCTACATCCCAAATGGTAGAGGTGAGCTGTGTTTCTGCGAAGCAAAGTACAAAACAGTCCTTGATATCCCCCGGTACTGCAATTTTGCTCTGAAGTCTTCAATTACATTTTTCAGAGACTGTACACTTGCCAGCAGGATAGTCAGAAGCCGGCACCTAAAGCTTTTACGTTTTAATCGTACCTGTAGCCCAGCACACATTCCATGCTTTCTCTTTTTTTAAATAAAGGGTAAGTGCACTTGCAACCCAAGTCTTCTATCTAGGGGTCAATCGATTTTGATGATCAATAGGTTTTAAGTTAAAGGTCTTAAAACAATGTTGCTTACTGAAGTATTCAGCTACAGTAGTCCAAAACAGGAATATTTGATCATTTCCATTTAGGATGACTACTACAACTTTCATTTATGCGTTACTAATCTGGATGGAGGAATTGATGGCATTGTCTCCAAGTTTGCACACGATAACAAGCCAGGTGGAGGGGCTGCTAGTGTAAAGGACATGGACTGATTGAATTGGTAGTAGGGAAAGTAAATAAATGCAGAGCAAACCCAATGGGCCAAATGGACTAATTCTGCTCCTACAACTTATGGTCTAACTGTCACATTAACATGCTTTTTGGGATTACTAAACTACGAACACAAGAATGCAATACTGAGGCTTTCTAAAGTGTTGGTCGAACCGCACTCAGAATAACTTGTGACTTTGGCCCCGATATCAAAGGAAAGGTACACTGGCCTAAAAAGGTCCAGAGAGATTCACAAGAGAAGATCCCAGAAATGAAAGGCTTAATGTTTGATGGCTCTGGAATTGTACTCGTGGCTCAGAAGGAAGGAAGGAGGCCTGAGACATTATATGGTTATAAAGGTTATAACAATTACAGCATGGAAACAGGCCATCTCAGCCCTTCTAGTCCTTGCTGAACGCTTACTCTCACCTAGTCCCGCCGACCTCCACTCAGCCCATAACGCTCCATTCCTTTCCTGCCCATATACCTATCCAATTTTACTTTTGTCCCTTAACTCTCAACTCATGTCCTCTTGCTTGAATCTCCCCTACTCTCAATGGAAAAAGCCTTTCTATGTCAACTCTATCTATCCCCCTCATAATTTTAAATACCTCTATCAAGTCCCCCCTCAACCTTCTATGCTCCAAAGAATAAAGACCTAACTTGTTCAACCTTTATAATTGAAATTTGGAAGAATTTCTTCAGCTACAGAGTAGCAAATCAGTGGAATCCATTATCAGAGGGCTGAGGAGGCCAAGACATTGGGTTTGTTTAATGCAGAAATTGATACAGTTGTCATGGTTAAGGGTTACGTGAAGGTGGGAAAATGGGGTTAAAAAAATCAGGTGTGATTGAATGGTGGAACAGAATCCATGGACCAAATGACCTAATTTTCTTCTTATATCTTATGGATTCATCAATAGTTTAGCACTGACAATCCAGTTCAAAATATCATACCTTCATCAACTCTTTCTGTAATTTAAAATATGTTTACTCTTTCCAAATTTTGACAGTGTCTTTAAGCAAAAATATTAAGTTTTTCATTCCAGAGATTTTGTCTGCCTTGTTCAATACTTCAGCTTCAGCATTTTCTATCCTTAATTTAGATTTTCAGAGCCTGTAACTTTCTGATTTTCAAACAGAAGACCTGTTACAGAAATTCTACCAATTTTAATATTATGTATTCTAGAAAAACATATACTGAGGTAACTTATCATTTAACTAGGCCATCAGTTACTACCAGATACCTTCACACTGCCACCCTTATAATTCCCATGAGTACCTCATTACTTAGCAATGATAAGTAAACATACTTTGACAAGCAACTATTGCTGATTTCTACCTGTGTGTTTTATGCAGTTCAGAGATCTTCTCTTCCAATTCTTTTGACTGGTTTGGAGCAAACTGTAATTCTGCGACATAACCTGCTTTGTGTTCTTCAGCATCATAATCCCCAAGTTCCGCTTGCAATGTATAAGAACCGAGAAGGGCATGAGTTACAAACGAACATGGCAAACGACCAGATATGATATCCTGCCGGAGTTGAAGGCACAAATAATATCTGCAAAGATAATGGAGAATGCCAGTTGGGATGAGAAAAACTTCAAATGATACCAAGGGTCTTTCATTAATGACATTCCACTTAAAGACAACTCATGTTTCATTAATTCAGTAAACTAAAAATTTTCAAAGGTTTTCTTCTTTGTTTACTTAAGATTTAGCCAGTTAGAAAAAATACAAACATAATATTAAAACTTAGCTATTAAAGTAAATAAACATGGATATGTTTGTTAATTGAGGACCACGGACATGCAGACAAGATTCACATTTAATCAGAGGATTATGTAATTTTACCCAAGTAAATAAAATTAATTCCTTTGCATCTATCTTAACTTCTACCTTTTATTAAGAGTTATTTATACATTAAGGCATGCATTTTTTTTTAAAGAGGAGATGGGTCCTCCAACTAATGAAAACAGACGTGGAATTATTCTATTGCAACTTGAAGATTGCCATTTAGTTGAAGACTATTATTTGCAGATTTCTGATGGTGACGAGGCAGTGTACAGCAGTGAGTTAGATCAGCTGATTGAGTGGAGTCACAACAATGATGTGACACTTAACATCAGCAAGGCCAAGAAATGGATTGTGGACTTCAGGAAGGAGAATCAATGGAATACGTACCAATCCTCAAGAGAGGAATCAGCAATGGAAAGTGTGTGCTGTTTCAAATTCCTGGTTGTCAGCATCTCTGGGTATCTATTCTGGGCCCAATATATTGATGCAATTTCAAAGAAAGCTATATTTCACTAGGAGTTTGAGACTTAATATGACACTAAAGATTCTCACCAATTTCTACAAATGTACAGGTGGAGAGCATTCTAACTGGATGCATCATCAGATATGGACTGTATTTCCCTGAGAAACTCTGGGTACATAAATAAGTTTATAAATGACCAGAAAAAGGAAGAAGGTGGGGGGGAGGGAAAGAAGAAACACAAGGTTATAAGTGAAACTGGTGGGGGTGGGCAGGGGGCAGCTCTGCTGTACAGGGCCCATCAGCTGCATCAATAGAGCTCTACCAAGAGGGATTTCTCACAGGTTGGCACCGGTTATTTAAAAAGGGAGTTTTGAGAGCATTTGTCCATTGTACGTGGCCTATCAGCGGCGTCAACAGACCTCTATAAAATAAATAAAAGTGTAGAAGGGATAGGCAGAGTGGCCATTGTATGGGAGTAGGCCTCTAGCAAGAGTAAAAGCCACAGGCTTTGGCTCAAAGGAGGCTTTGGCTCAGAAGAGGCATTGGCTCTATGTAAAGCGTCTGTTAAGGTTTCCTTTTTGGTTATTTTTCGCCTCTCTTACTGTACCATTTAAATGGCTGTGGTGCGCTCTGGCAGAACTGGGAGACCCAGAGTCTCTCAGGGAACTACATTTGCGTTAAGTGCATCTGCCTGCAGCTCCTTGAAGACCGTGTTAGGGAATTGGAGCAGCAACTGGATGACCTTCAGGTTGTATGGGATAGCGAGGATGTAATTAATCAAAGTTACAGGGAACCAAAGTTGCAGGAGGCAAGTAGCTGGGTGACCATCAGGAGAAATGGAAATAGGCAGTTGGAGCAGAGTACCCTGTGGCCATTCCCCTCAAAAACACTTATACCGCTTTGGATTCTTTTGTGGGGGATGACCTCCCAGGAGAACGCCACGACGACCGGGTTACAGGCACCGAGCATGGGTCCATGGTATAGAAGGGAAAGAGAGAAGGGATTGGTAGTGAGGGGAACAGACAGGAGATTCAGTGGATGTGAATGGGACACCTGGATGGCATGTTGCATCCCAGGTGCCAAGGTCAGGAAGTCTCAGATCTCATCTACAACATTTTGGAGGGGGAGCAGGGGGAGCATACTGGTACCAATGACATAGAAAGAAAAAGAAATGAGCTCCTGAAAAGAGAACTTGGAGAGCTTGGTAGAAAGTCAAGAAGCAGGAACTCCTAGGTAGAAATTTCTGGATTGCTGCCTGTGCCACGTGTCAGTGAGGGTAGAAACAGAATGATTTTGCAAATAAATGTGTGGCTGAGAAGCTGGTGCAGAGGGGCAGGGTTAAAGTTCTTGAATAACTGGGATCTCTTCTGGGGGAGGTATGACCTGTTCAAAAGGGATGGGTTGCACCTGAACCCGAGAGGGACCAATATTCTTGCAGGCAGGTTTGTTAGAGCTGTTGGGGAGGGTTTAGACTAACTTGGCAGGGAGATGGGAACCAGAGTGAAGGGACTCAGGAAAGGGCAGATGGTAAAAGTAACAATAGTGTGCAGTCAGATTGTCAGGAAAGGCAGGCAGTTGATGGGGCTTAATTGCAGCCAACTGACTGAGCATCAAATCATTAGGGATGCAGAGTCAGAAAGGACTGCAAATACGGTACTCATGGTGTTGTATCTAAATGCGTGTGGTATAAGAAATAAGGTGGATGATCTTGTTGCAATATTGCAGACTGCCAGGTATGATGTTGCGGCCATTACTGAATCGTGGCTGAAGGATGGTTATAGTTGAGAGCTGAATGTCGATGGTTACACGTTACTTTGAAGAAATAGGAAGGTAGGCAGAGGGGGTGGTGTGGTGAAGAATGGCACCAAATCAGTAGAAATATGTGACACAGGATCGGAAGATGTCAAATCCTTGTGGGTTGAGTTACGAAACTGCAAGAGTAAAAGGACATTGATGGCAGTTATCAGAATCAAGTTTATTATCACCAGCACGTGACATGAAATTTGTTAACTTAGCAGCAGTTCAATGCAATACATAATCTAGCAGAGAGAAATAGAATTGAATAGATTTAAAAGAATGTGCAAAAATAGAAATACTCTGTATTTTAAAAAAGTGAGGTAGTGTCCAAAGCTTCACTGTTTATTTAGCAATCAGATGGCAGAGGGGAAGAAGCTGTTCCCAAATCACTGAGTGTGTGCCTTCAGCTTCAGGATTCTGTATCTTCTACCTGACGGTAACAAATAAGAAAAGGGCATGCCCTGGGTGCTGGAGGTATTTAATAATGGATGCTGCTTTTCTCAGATACCACTCCCTAAAGAGGTCCTGGATACTTTGTAGGCTAGTGCCTAAGATGGAGCTGACTAGATTTACTAACTTCGCAGCTTCTTTCAGTCCTGTGCACTAGCCCCTCCATACCACACAATGATGCAGCCTATCAGAATGCTCACCAACTATAAAGTTTTTGAGTGTATTTGTTGACTTGCCAAATCTTTTCAAACTCCTAATAAAATATAGCCGCTGTCTTGCCTTCTTTATAACTACATCGGTACGTTGGGACCAGGTTAGGTCCTCGGAGAGCTTGACATCCAGGAACTTGAAGCTGCTCACTCTCTCCACTTCTGTTCCCTCTATGCGGATTGGTATGTGCTCCTTCGTCTTACCCTTCCTGAAGTCCACAATCAGCTCTTTCGTCTTACTGACGTTGAGTGCCAGGTTGTTGCTGCGGCACCATTCCACTAGTTGGCATATCTCATTCCTGTACACCCTCTTGTCACCACCTGAGATTCCACCAACAATGGTTGCATCATCAGCAAACTTATAGATGGTATTTGAGCTATGCCTAGCCACACAGTCATGTGTATACAGAGTAGAGCAGTGGACTAAGCACACACCCAAGGTGCACCAGTGTTGATCGTCAGTGAAGAGGATATGTTATCACCAATCCACACAGGCAGTGGTCTCCCGGTTAGGAAGTCAAGGATCCAATTTCAGAGGAATGTACAGAGGCCCAGGTTCTGCACGTTCTCAGTCAGGATTGTGGGAATGATGGTATTAAATGCTGAGCTATAGTCAATGAACAGCATCTTGATGTAGGCATTTGTGTTGTCCAGGTGGTCTAAAGCCCTGTGGAGAGCCACTGAGATTGCCTCTGCCATTGACCTATTGTGGCAACAGGCAAATTGCAATGGGTCCAGGTCCTTGCTGAGGCAGAGTTCAGTCTAGTTATAAATAACCTCTCAAAGCATTTCATCACTGTTGATGTGAGTGCTACTGGGTGATAGTCATTAAGGCAGCCCACATTATTCTTCTCGGACACTGGTATGATTGCTGCCTTTTGAAGTAAGTGGGACTTTCAGCCCGTAGCAGTGAGAGGTTGAAAATGTCCTTGAATACTCCTGCTAGTTGGTTGGCACAGATTTTCAGAGCTTTACCAGGTACTCCATCGGGACTTTCTGCCTTGTGAGGGTTCACTCTCTTTAAAGACAGTCTAACATCTGCCTCTGAAACGGAGTTCACAGAGTCCTCAGGTGCAGCAATGACCTTCACAGCTGTAGTTGTGTTCTCCTTTTCAAAGAGTGCATAGAAGGCATTGAGTTCATCTGGTAGTGAAGCATCACTGCCATTAATACTATTGGGTTTCACTTTGTAAGAAGTAATGTCTTGCAGACCCTGCCAGAGTTGCCATGCATCTGATAATGCCTCCAACCTCATTCAAAATTGTCTCTTCGCTCTTGAAATAGCCCTCTACAAATCATTCCTGGTTTTCTGGTACAGGCCTGGGTTGCTAGACTTGAATGCCAGAGATCTAGCTTTCAGCAGACAACGTACCTCCTGGTTCATTCACAGTTTGTGGTTTGGGAACTACAGTAAGTCTTTGTAGGCACACACTCATCCACAGAGGTTTTAATGAAGTCAGTAACAACTGCAGCATACTCATCCAGATTCAAAGATGAATCCCTGAATACAATCCAGTCCGATTCAAAGTAGTCCTGTAGGTGGCTCTTGTGCTTCCCTTGTCCAAACCTTCTTGGTCCTTACTGTTATATGCAGGCCTCCCAACAGTGGCTGGGAGGTGGGCCATAAGTTGCAACAGGAAATAGAAAAGGCAAGTCAAAAGGGCAATTTATGGTATCATGGGAGATTTTAAACACAGGTCGAATGGGAATATCAGGTTGGTAAAGGATCAAGAGAGTGAGTTTGTTGAATACCTAAGAAAGCGTTTTCGAGCAGTTTGTCATTGAGCCTAAGGGATCAGCTATACTGGATTGGGTGTTATGTAACCAACTGGAGGTGATTAAAGAGCTTAAGGTAAAAGAACCCTTAGGAACCAGTGATCACAATATGATTGTGTTCAACTTGAAATTTGATAGGGAGAAAGTAAAGTCTGATGTAGCAGTATTTCAGTGGATGAGGAAAATTAGTGGTATGAGAGAGCAGTTGGCCAAGTTAATCAGAAGGAGCTGCTGGCAGAGATGTCAGCAGAGCAGCAACGGCTTGCATTTCTGGGGAAAAATGAGGAAGGTGCATGACATGAGTATTCCAAAAATGAAGAAATACTCAAATGGTAAAATAGTACAACCGTGGCTGACAAAGGAAGTCAAAGCTATTATAAAAACAAAAGAGAGGGCACACAGCAAAGCAAAAATTAGTGGGAAGATAGGTGATTGGGAAGTTTTTAAAAACCTACAGAGAGCAACAAAAAAACCATTAAAAGGGAAAAGATGAAATATAAAAGCAAGCTAGCAAATAATATCAAAGTGGATAGTAAAAGTTTTTTCAAATAAGTTAATAATAAAAGAAATGAGAGTGGGTATAGAAAATGAGGCAGGAGAGATAATAATGGGGGACGAGGAGATGGCTGATAAACTAAATGAGTATTTGCATAAATTTTCACTTGGAGTGAAAAGACACTAGCAGTACACCTCATGTTGTAGTGTGTGAAGGAAGAGAAGTGGGTGCAGTTACTGTCACAAGAGAGAAGGTGCTCAAAAAGCTGAAAAGACCTAAAGATACATAAATCATCTAGCCCAGAGGAACTGCACCCATGGTTCTGAAAAAGGTAGCATTAGAGGTGGCTTTAGAAATGATCTTTCAAAAACCATTGGAATCTGGCACAGTGCCAGAGGACTGGAAAATTGCAAGTGTTCATCTACTCTTTAAGAAAGGAGGAAGGCAGCAGAAAGGAAATTATAAACCAGTTAGCCTGGTGATGGAATACTTGGTGACACAGAACAAGACAGGACAAAGTCAGCATGGTTTCTTTCAGGGAAAATTCTGCCCAACAAACCAAATGGAATTCTTTGAGGAGATTACAGGTAGGATAGATAAAGGAGATGCAGTGGATGTTGTATATTTGGACTTTCAGAAGGCTTTTGACAAGTTGCCACACAAGGCTGCCTACCAAGTTAAGAGCCCATGGTATTACAGGGAAGTTACTAACATGGTTAGAGGATTGGCTGATCGATAGGAGGCAGGGAGTGAGGAAAAAAAAGGATCTTTTTCTGGTTGGTTGTCAGTGACTAGTGGTGTTCCACAGGGTCGGTGTTGGGACCACTTCTTTTTATGCTATATACAAATGATTTAGATGATGGAATAGATGGCTTTGTTGCCAAGTTTGCAGATGATACGAAGATTGGTGGAGGGGCAGGTAGTGTTGAGGATACAGGTAGGATGCAGAAGGTTTTAGACAGCTGAAGTTATGGAATTCCCCAACCAGAAAACCCTGGAGGCTCCATCACTCTGTTCATTCAAAGCACTGATCTAGATATCTGGACATGAGGGGAATCACAGATGTAAAGATGGTGTGAGGAGATAGCGCTGAGATCTGCGATAATCCCGATGAATGGAGTGTAGGCTCAAAGGACCAAAAGGAGAATGGGCAAGAAAGTGACAAATGAAATACCATTTTGGTAGTAGAAGTAAATGTGTGGACTATTTTCTAAATGAGGAGAAAATCCAGGAATCTGAGATGCAGAGGGACTTAGGAGTCCTTGTGCAGAACACCCTGAATGTTAACTTGCAGGTTGAGTTAGTGTTGAGGAAGGCAAGCACCATGTTAGCATTCATTTCAAGAGGTCTAGAATACAAAAACAAGGCTGTGATGCTGAGGCTTTTATAAGGCACTGGTGAAGCCTCACCTTGAGTATTATGAACAGTTTTGGACCCCTCATCTTAGAAAAGATATACTGGTATTGCAGAAGGTCCAGAGGAGCTTCACAAGGATGATTCCAGGAATGAAAGCGTTATCATACGAGGAACATTTGATGGTTCTGGGTCCGTACACACTGGAATTCGGGGGGGGGGGGGAATCTCATTGAAACTTTTCGAATGTTGAAAGGCCTAGACAGAGTAGATGTGGAATGGGTATTTCCCATGGTACAAGAGTCTAGGATGAGAGGGGAAAGCCTCAGGATAGAGGGGCACCCTTTGAAAACAGAGATGTGAAGCAGACTCTATGGGCCAAATGGCCCAATTCTGCTCCTATGTCTTATGAGTGACGTAAAGAGCTGGGAAGTTGATTGGTAGAAGAGATACAGGGCTGGAAAGGGGGGAATCTTATGAGAGAAAACAGAAGGCCATGGAAGAAAGAAAAGGGGAAGCAGCACCAGATGATGGACAGGTAAGGAGTGAAGGTGAGAGGGGAAATGGGAATAGGGAATGGTGGGAGTGAGGGCGCATTACCAGAAGTTTGAGAATTTGATGTTCGTGCCATCAGGTTGGAGGCTACCCAGATGGGATATAAGGTGTTACTCTTCCAACCTGAGAGTGGCCTCATCACGACAGTAAAGGAGGTCATGCCTGACATATCAGAATGGGAATGGATAGTGGAATTAAAATGGGTGGCCACTGGGATATCCCGCTTTTTCTGGCGGATGAAGCGTAGGTGCTCAAGGAAGCAGTCTCCCAATCTACGTCAGGTCTCACAGATATACAGCAGGCCACGCCAGGAACACCGAATACAGTATACAATCCACCTCAGTTTGGGGTCTTAAATGGTAGCGAGGTGGTGGGAAAGAGGCAGGTGTAGCACTTATTCCACTTGCAAGTATAAGTGCCAGGTGGGAGCTCAAGTGGGGAGGTACAAACTGACAAGAGGGTCACGTAGGGAGTGATCCTGATGGAAAGCAGTATGTTGGGGGGGGGGGGGGGAGAGGAGGGGACAAAGAGAGGGAAAAGATGTGCCATTGGAAATGGCAGAAGTTACGGAGAAATAATGTACTGGACATGGAGGTTGGTGGGGTGGTAGTTGAGGACAAGTGGAACCTTATCTGTGGTCGTGTGGCAGGAGGATGGGGTGAGAGCAGATATATGTGAAATGGAAGAGATGCGGGTGAGGGCAGCTTTGATGGTGAAGAAAGGGAAACCCCCTTTCTTTGAAGGTGGAGGCATCGCCTTAGTTCCAGAATGAAAAACCTCATCCCGAGAGCATAACCTGCAAAGACGGAGGAATTGAAAGAAGGGGATATGGCATTTTTACAACTAGCAGGGTGGGAAGAGGTATAGTCCATGCCACCATTCTCTCCTTTCCCCCATTTCAAAGTTGGATGTGACTAACATTATAAACATTCAAAGATAAACTAAAATTGTATTAAAATATTTACTTTAAAATGTAGATCGGAAACTTCAAAATAGCCTGAAACATTGAAAAGTAAAATTTGCAGAACTGTCGAAGAACAGGAAAGACTAACACATTTGCTCTACAAGAAGGGGATAAAGACAGTAAGAATGGCTTCCTTTTTGGGAATGATTTATTTTTATTGCTTTCATATGCATTAACCCGCAACACCACCCTCCTCTTCTCCCCCCACCCCACTCTGAATTAGCCACTAATAACTAGCAAATGATTAAGTCTCAATTGACAGACCATAAAGACACTTTCAGAAATCCCCAAGGTTTTTGGCAGAAGACAACACTGGCATTCAAACTTCCCCATTTCAAAGTGGATGTGACTAACATAATCATTAAAAAAAAACACTAAAATTGTATTAAAATAATTACTTTAAAATGTAGACTGGAAACTTCATAATAACTTGAAACATTCAAAACTAAAATAATTTTAAAAACTCTTTCCCTCACATTTAACACAAGTAGAATCCACTTTCAAATCAAATCCAAGATTTTACATTTAATCCATGACTCCATCAATTTCAACAATCGTTCTAGGTTTGTTCTATGATTAGAACACCAATTTCTCAAGCATTATACTGAAAAAATGCAACAAGACCTGGATCTGCCACAGGGATACAACACTGCGACAGATGCAGCACCACATGTCACTTAGTGAGTCAAAGACTCACGGTATGTGCAGGTGTACATTCTGGGCTTATACTGGTTTGAATGGCCAAATATTGGCAAATTGGATTAGTTGGGCATATGCAGTCAGATTTGGACAACTTATCTCTGTACAGACCTGAGACAGAGTTTAATATTTTTAATGTTTGAATATCAAGCCTGTCAATACTAGCAGATTTGAAGAAATTCCAATTATTTTGCAAGAAATCTCTTGTATACTAGAACATATTTAGAACATATAAATAAAACATACTTATAAAATACCATAAATGTTTAATTAAAAACATTGATTTCAACATTTAATAATTACTTCCACAAGAACTGAATTAATCTGATGAATTTATACCTTGTGATGTCTTCAGTTAGCTGTGAAGGATCAGGAGGGTAGAATTTTACATTAAAGTAAAAGTGCCAAGGACAACCTGCAATCACATACAATTCTGATTTTAAATGACGTGACAACAGAGGAAAGTGAACACATACAACACGCTGGATGAACTCAGCAGATCGGGCAACATCCATGGAAATGAGCAGTCAACATTTTGGGCCGAAACCCTTTGTCAGGATGCGGCCTGAAATGTTGACTGCTCGTTTCCACAGATGTTGCCCGACCTGCTGAGTTCACCCAGCGTATTGTACGTGTTGATTTGACCACAGATTCTGCAGTGTACTTTGTGTTAACAAAATAAAGTGGTTTTGAATGCTTCGATGTGCCAGCCTAAGACTGCATAACTACCCAATTTCAGCAAGCTATAGTACAGCAAAAAAAAAGCATGAAAATTGATAACTGATAACACTCAATGCACAAACAAATCTTCATCTGCTGACTTTCACCTGCTCCAGCCCACTACCCCATGAATCAATCATGCTGGGGAGAAGGAAATGTAAGCTTTTAAACACATTTTTACTAAAAAGTCCGTTCTCATGGAAATTGGGGTGGTTAATAAACCGTTTTCAGAGGATAATTGAAACACGTGATTACATGGAACAATAATTTCAGAAAAACATTGCCCATGGTATTCCTTACATGACATTTGCTAAAGTACATAATTTGCTAAAGCTCATAATTAAGCCATTTTCTTTAAGAATTGTCTTCCATATGCCTAAAAAACTTATTGCATTCAGTTTACCGACTCCAAGTTGAAAATTTTGGTAATCAATACTTTTGCTCCACATACATCAACAACAGGAACAAGATGAGAGAGACAGGTTTGATTTAATGGGGTTTTCTCTTTCTCTAAAAAGAAAAACAACTATCTCAAATGTGACTCCTTCCAATGATTTGTGCCTGATCTAACACATTTTCATTTAAGGCACTGATAGAGAAACCAGCAGGCTCAGTAGAGTTGCACAGCCTAACAGAAGGGAGAGACAGAAGCTTCCATTACAATCAACATGCAGTGGTGACAAAGGCCATTAGATTCAGTAGGCCTGTCAACACAAGGAACAGGTAGCTTACATTTTACACTTGTAGAATTCCTCATGAGATCATTCAAATCTGAAATCTTATGCTCAGTTACAGTACTGGCCAGAGTGCAGCCTAAATCCGTATCTCAGTGCAAAGCAATTGCATTGCTCATTCCAACATCAGCCCTCTGAAACGTCTGGATGAATCATTGGTGCATTCGTGCCAGCTTCCCAGCACAGCAATGTGTAGGGCAGGAATTTGCACAACATGCTCAGTACAGTAACATTATCAGTCACATAAAACTATGTACATTACTAAAAAGAACCCTTTATATCTGACTCCATTAGCGTGGTCATTTCTAGAACAACCTGCATGGCGTGCAAGATGACAGTGAAAGCATATCTGTATTAATCTTAAATGCCCCCATGTCAACTATAGCAGATCATGTAACAACAAACTTACTTCGAATTTGTTTCTTTATTTCCTTGACAGGGTCCAACCAATTCTAAAAGAGGTAAACAACAGTACATTAGAATGAATCTAATTCAGAAAAATTCCTACAAATGCCAGAATAAAAGAGAAGTACAACACAGAAATAGGTCCTTCAGCCCATCTAGTCCATACCATAACCATTAAACTGCCTACTCCCACTGACCTGTACTGGAACCATACCCCTCCTTACTCCTGCTATCCATGTACCTCACCAAACTTCTCTTACTTGTCATTCCATACTCTAATGACCCCGAGTGAAGAAATTTCCCAAGTTCCCTTAAACCTCTCACCTTTCACCTTCAACTCATGACCTCTGGTTGTAATCCTACCCAATCTCAATGGAAAAAGCTGCTTGCATTTACCCTGTCTAGAACCCTCAAATTTGTACACCTCGCAATCTTCTACATTCTAAAGAACGCAATCCTAACCGATTCAATTTTTCCTTATAACTCTGGTCCTCCAGACATGGCAACCTACCGTGGTTGGTCCTATTGAAATGCAGAACCTCGCATTTGTCTGTATTAAATTAATCTGCCTTTTTTCAACCAATTTTTCCAGCTGATGCAGATCTCTCTGCAAACCATGGTAGCCTTTATCACTCCACTACACCCCTAATCCTGGAGTCATCTGCAGATCTGCTGATCTAGTTAACCACATTATCATCCCGATCATTGATACAGATGGCAAACAACAATGGACCAGCATTGATCACTGCAGCACTCCACTAGTCACAGGACTCCAGACAGGGAGGGAACCCTCTACTACAACTCTCTGGCTTCTCCCACAAAGCCGATGTCTAACCCAATTTACTACATCATGCTGAATGACCAGTGACTGAACCTTCTTGACCAGCCACCCATACAGTACCTTGTTAAATGCTTTTCTAAAGTCCATGTAGATAACATCCACTGCCTTGCCTTCATTCACTTTCCTGGTAGCTTCCTCCAAAGCTCTAAGATTGGTCAGACATGACCTACCACACACAAAGCAATGCTGACTATCCTTAATAAGTCCATGTCTATCCAAACACTTATATCTGATCCCTCAGAATACATTCCAATTACTTTCCCACAAATGATGTCAGACTCACCGGCCTACAATTTACTGGTTTCTGTTTAGACATTTTTAAACAGTGGAATAACATTGGCTATCCTCTAATCCTCCAGCACCTCTCCTGTGACCAAGGATGTTTTAAACATCTCTGCCAGGATCCTGTCAATTTCTGCCCTTGCCTCCCATCGGGTCAGAGGGAACACCTTGTCATTGCCTCAGGGTAGCAAACACCTCCTCTTCCTCTGTAATCTGTACAAGGTCCATGAAGTTGATGCAACTTTGTCTCACTTCTACAAACTCTAATTTCCTCTTCTGGGTAAATACAAATGCAAAGAAATCATTTAAGATTATCTGTTTTGGCTCCACACATGGATTACCATTCTGGTCTTTCAGAGGGCCAATTGTGTCCCCTGCAGTTCTTTTGCTCTCAACAGACCTGTAGAAACTTTTAGGATTCTCCTTCACCTTGTTCTCTTGCATTTCTTGTACTCCATAAGCTTCTCATTGTTCTTACTTTCCTATACTTGCTATGCACTTGTTGTACCCAAATGTCCTCTTTAAATACACTTTTTCCAATTTTTAGATTAATTACTTCAATCATTATTGAAGAAAGTTTATGTACCATAATATTGATGGGTTAAAAATGCTTGCTGGAATGCAAGACTAGTAACTAACAACAATCTAACTGATTTTTCAACATTCATATTGTACTCATTTTCCATTTAAGCATGCAACATAAGATTTTCCATGTATTCCTGCATTCAGATATCAAAACAGCCCCATATATTCACATTTCGTCTTTCCATTAAGTTATTAACATATTAAAAATAATAATTTCATGAAAATGAACTTTATTAAAGTTTAAATGCATTTATTAATTCTGGTACAAAAATTCTGTAAAATACTTCTTCTCCAGACCGCTACCAATTCAATGAGCTGTAATATTTTTCAATTCTTTTTAATTTTGTACATCCTGAAAAGCTCAACAATAACACTAATTAGGAGAGAGATCAAGTAAAATGAAGTACTTCACAATACTCATGTCTTGGTTAACTATAAACTCGCGTCTACAAATCTGGAGGCCAGTCTTATGAAAGATCTAAAGGGTGCTTGGTATGCAGCTATGCAGCTTGCATTCTATATAGCTGCAGCTGAAAAGAACAGCTGGTTAATAAATAGCTGCCTGGAGCAACTGAATGAGAAGAATAGATTATCAAGTACTCAGCAAAGCAGACTTGAAGTTAAAGATTTTTAGCATTTTATCATGGAGTCAAAAACAGTCACTGCAGGGGAGGAGAGGCAAAAAAATCCAAGCTGTGCCAAGAAGTAACAATAGCTTCTATAGTTTAAGAATTAGTGCAAGGAAGACAGATCACTCTGAACTATATTGTGAATTCTTGTTAACACCTACAACTCAAGACAGTACATTTTCCAAATCACATTACAAGAATTAAGCTGGGATACATATTTTTTCTAAAAACCGCAATTTGCCTACACTCATCCTGTTCAAGATCAAAGTTTCTGCAATTATTTTTTTTCAAATTCTGTCTTAAACAATCATGAATAGAAAATGGCAAAGTGAATACCATTTATTTTTGATTTAAAACTTAGGCAATCGACACAGCACATGGAAGAACTACAAGCAAAAATATTTTCAAGATAGTGCAGGGGGATCACGGAGAAGGGCAACATCTTTACTCAAGGAGCAGTTCAACTGTAGGATTTGCTTTATTTGCAGTAGTTAAGAAAAATAATTTTCCTTGCAATCTATCGACATGAATTGAATGAGTGAAAATGGAACTGAAAGCTATGATAGAGATCTATTGCAGATCTTTAATACTGGATTTTCTTCATTTTGTTTCCAACAGAGTGATTGAAATTCTTGGTGATAAATGGAAACAGTGAACATATTAAAGTAATATTTTGTGAAAGTGCTTGAACATCATTAGATATTTGACACTTCCAAATCTTATGGTTTTCTTTCTGACCTTCAGTGCCAAATGTTTAATATAATTATTAACAAGCACTTCAAAATATAAATACCACTGAATCTTGAACCGTTAAAGGAAAATCTCTTCTTCCTCAGGCATCTCTCCCCCCATCTGCACAGTGCACATACTGAAAATATTGCACATACTAACCATCGTCTGCAAAACTAGCCATGGTTACTTCAATTTGAATTTCAAAAAGTTTATATATTCACTTCAAAAATGCTTCCCATTTTAACCCACTTTTGCAATATACTTGGTATTGAAATGTTCCTGAACAGTTTAGAGCTTTAGTTGAAATCTCTTCACTTAATCCAATTTGTTCCTTCCTAGTTACAAAAACAAAATCACTTTTTACAATCGCATTCAAAAGATTTTAAGGATGTAAAGAAAGGACAATATTCACACCAATCACATTTTCACCCTCCTTTCCAGCATTCCAAGGAGAATGTTGCCTACATGACGCCTTGGACTACTTTATGAACACATCATTTTCTCCCACTGCTTTTCATACAATCACAATAAATGCCATTCATTCCTTACTGCCTTCTTTTTCCCCCAATGGCCAAAATGTCCAATAATCCATTCAAGTGAAACAAGAATTTTTTGCATTTCTTTCAAATAGGCATATTTTATTCATTGCCCCAGTCTCTTGTACACTGACCAGATGAAACGTATATTGAATGAACAAGTCAATTTACTTTTCAACCACATCACATTTTGCCCAATTGTCCCCTATATTTTCATCTAACATCCATTCTTACCTCTATTTTTATTGAGACAGTACAACAAACAGGATGATGTACATCTTCCGTAGTACCCCGAAAAGTTAACGGCTTCACACAAGTGCAGCCTGAATCACTGGACATATTCATTGTTCAGCTAATTTAATTTCTAGCATCCATACTAAGACTACAAGTCCATAAGACAAGAGCAAAATTAAGCCATTTAACTTTAGTCTTATCTGCCATTCAATATGGCCGATTTATTATTCCCCCTCAACCGCATTCTATCTTCTTCTTGCAATCTTTGAAGTCCTTACTGATCAGTAATCTAACAATTAATCTTTTATAAAATATTCCCAAACTAGTTATGCTGAGATGGCAAAACATTCATCTCCTTTGCAAAAAAAGTGACAACTAATCCATAAAACAAGGCAGATCCTGGCTTTCAAGTATTTGGTTACTTAAGATTGTCAAAATTTTTCTAAAGCAACTGAACAACAACTTATTGTGTTTAAAAATTCATAGTATTCTATTTGTATAGATAAGTGTGCTTCAACAAACAATGGATTTTAAACTAAAGTTTGTTCCTCAGTGACTGAAATAGATTTTCTATTCCATTTTAAAATCCTCCCATTTTAGTTAACTTTACCTAGATATATGGACATTTAAATTTATAACGTACCTTTTCACCAGCAGTATCCAGAAAAGTGAGACCAAAGTAATCTTTTTCTAATAAATTTATTTGTTCACACACCCTGTCCAACATTATTTGTCCTCTTGAACGTTTCTGAAAAACAAAAGGTAAATTTGTAACTTAATCTGCATGCAAAATTAATACTACAAAACAGCATTTTATTTCAATTTAAATGAGGTTCATTACCATTATTAACAAAAACACCACTGGGGAATGCACAACATGACTGACAGTGTAGTTCTGACAAAGAGTTTTAAACAAAATGTAGATTGAGTTTCTTTTTCCAGACTGGAGACAGGGAACTTTTTGCAATTAACATTGCCATATATTACCCTGGGTTAACCTTTACACATTTTTTCAGTTTGAGGCCATCTAATGATAAATAATTTCTCATCTCAATCAAAGGTTCAAAAAAAATTATGCCTATATTCCTTTAACAACATATTTTAAAGTGAAAGGGATGCTATTGAGAACCAAGTGCATGAACTAGGAGCACATGGAAGTAACTTAAGTACTGCATCACACGACAAACTTCTCTACTCCAAGTAGACATGGAATTCCCAAGGGTCAGCAATGTTGCATTTCTTAAGGAAGCATTGAGCACATCATTGAACATTTTTTTCTTTATGCGCTTGGAAACACATTTTCAAATCTAGCTCAGTAGAGTGTTTTTTTTTAAAAAAAAGGAGTCTTGTGTTGGACACATTAACAACATGGCCTACACAATGTAGATGACCTGATAGAGATGTACAAGATGATGAGAGACATTGATTGTGTGGATAATCAGAGGCTTTCTCCTCAGGGCTGAAATGGCTAACAGGCGAGGGCACAGTTTTAAGGTGCTTGGAAGTAGGTACAGAGGAGATGTTAGAGTTAAGTGTTTTTTTTAAATTCCATGGAGAGTGGTGGCTGCATGGAATGGGCTGCTGTCAATGGTGGTTAAGGAGGATTCGATAGGGTCTTTTAAGAGACTCCTGGATAGGTACATGGAGCTTGGGAAAATAGAGGGTTATGGGTAATTTCTAAAGTACATACACATCCGGCACAGTATTGTGGGCTGGGGGGGGGAGAATGACCTAGCAGAGGAAAGCCACAGCAGTCAGGTCTTTGGCACCGAGTCTGCCTCAGAAAGAAAAGGCAGTGAAAAAACAAGCTGTGGTGAGAGGGGATTCATTAGTTAGGAGAACAGAAAGAGGGTTCTATATATGAGAATGAGATTCTGAAATGTTATGTTGCCTCCCGTGAGTCAGGATCCAAGACAGCTCAGATCGAGTCCTCAGCATTCTTAAGCTGGAGGGTGAGCCACCGAAGGTCATGGTCTATAAAGGAACCGATGACATAGGTAGGAAGAGGAATGTGGTTATGCAAAGTGAGTTCAGGGAGTTAAATGCTAACTTAGAGGAAAAGACCTCCAAAACAGCTGTGATCTCAGGATTGCTACCTGTGTCATGTGCTAATGAGGCCAGAAGTAGTAAGATTATACAGCTTAATACATGACTAAGGAGTTCCTGCAGGAGGGAGGGTGTCAGATTTTGAATCATTGGACTCTCTTCCAGAGAAGGTGGAAGCTCTACAGAAGAAACAGTTTGCACCTAAGCTGGTGGAGGATTAATAGTCTAGTGGGAAAGTTTAGTAAAACTGCACAGGGTGGGGGGGGGAGGGTTAAACTCAAGTTGCAGGGGGATGGGAACCAGACTGCCAGAACAGGTTGTGGAGACAGATGTTATTAAGACGTCAAGGTCAGGAATCAAAAGGTTGAGTGTGGTGGGACTAATGTGCAAAGTTGTATATATTTCAATGCAAGTATTGTAGGAGATGTGGATGAACTCAGGGCATGGAGCAACACATAATTATGATATTTTAGCCATTAGTGAGACTTGGTTGAAAGAGGGGCAAGTCTGACAGCTCAGTATTCTGGGGTTCCAATGTTTTAGATGTGATAAGAGCAGGAAGGATTAAAGAGGGAGGGATGGTATTATTAGTGAGGGAAAATGTCACATCAGTGCTTAGTCGGGATAGACTGAAAAACATTTATTGAGACTTTATGGGTGGAACTGAGGAATAAAAGTTATGACCACGTTAATGGAGCTATACTACAGACCATCCAACAATCTGCTGAATTTAGAGGAAAAAAATTGTAGAGACATTGCAGACTGTTACAAGAAACAAGGTGATTTTAACTTTCCACGTAGTAACTGCAATTCCCATACTGTAGAAAGGACTAGATGGGATACAGTTTGTAAATGTGTTCAGGACAGTTTCCTTAATCAGTACATAGAAGTCCCAATGAGAGAGTGTTTGATACTTGATCTGCTGTTAGGGAATGAGACAGGGCAGTTAACAGAAGTTTGAATAGGGTAACACTTTGCATCTAGTGATCATAATGCCTTAGTTTCAGGTAATTATTGAAAGGGACAAGTCTGGTCCTCAGGTTGAGATTCTAAGTAGGGGAAAGGCCAATTTTGATGGTATTATAAAGGATCCAGTAAGTGCAGATTGGGACAGACTGTTTTCTGGCAAAGATGTATGTGGTATGTGGAAGGCCTTCTAAAGGTAAATTTTGATAAGACCACAAAACCAAAAGGCACAGGTGCAGGATTAGGCCATTTGGCCCATTCTGCCATTCAATCATGGCTGATCCTTTACTCCCCCCTTCAGCCCAGTCCCCGGCCTTCTCCCTGTAACCTCTGATGCCTTGACCAGTCAAGAACCTATAAATTTTGATAAGACCACAAAACCAAAAGGCACAGGTGCAGGATTAGCCCATTTGGCCCATTCTGCCGTTCAATCATGGCTGATCCTTTACTCCCCCCTTCAGCCCAGTCCCCGGCCTTCTCCCTGTAACCTCTGATGCCTTGTCCAGTCAAGAACCTATAAATCTCTGCCTTAAATATACCCAAAAACCTTGTCTCCACACCTACCTGTGGTATAAAAATTCCACAAGTTCACCACCCTCTGGCTAAAGAAATTTCTATGGATCTGTTTCAAATGGACGCTCCTCTATCCTGTGGCTGTGTCCTCTTGTCCTAGACTTCCCTAGCATGGGAAACATCCTTTCCTCATGTATTCTGTCTAGACCTTTCAACATTCGAAAGGTTTCAATGAGATTCCCACCTTCACCCCCCCCAATCATCCTTCTTGATAAGATTCCCTCTTGCTAGTACAAAGCTTGTATTTTCCTGTCAGAATAGAAGGCAAGGATAACAGATTTAGGGAACTTTGGTTTGAGATATTGAGGCCCTGGTTAAGGGGGTGGGGGGGGAAGAGAGGGTGCATAGCAGGTATAGGCAAGTAGGAACAAATGAGGTAGGAAATTAGGAGAGCTAAAGGAAGGTGTGCAGACTAGATGAAGAATCCTAAAGGCTTGTACAGATATTTTACTGACAAAACTGGTCCTCTGGAAGATCAGAATAGTAATCTATTGATGGAGCCAAAAGAGATGTTGAAATGCAGTTGTTTTTTTTTGCATTTCCACTATTGTTGCTTGTTATATTTGTACAGGTATCAAGTTGAAACAAATTTTCTCTCCGTTCCACTGAAAAGGCCGACATTCTACAAAGAAACTTGGAGTAAGGCTTGTGGTACTGGTAGAGCAAACTCCATTTTTGATTGGTACTACGACACTCAGTGGCTACTTTATTAGGTGCAAGAGGTATCTAAAAAAAAAGTAGCCACTGAGTGTATTTCTGTATGTTCAAGATCTGCTGCCGTAGCACATCCACTTTAAGATTCAACACACGGTGCGCTCAGAGATGCTTTTCTGCACACCACTATTGTTATGTGTGATTATTTGAGTTACTGACTACCACCACCACCACCAAAATTTCAGACAGCCCAATGAAACAATTTTAAAACAAGTGGAGTGGGATGGGAATTCAAACTATTAAGACTTAAAGCGTGATCCTGGCAGAAAGATTGCTAGAAATGGAGGATGAGACAGTTTCTTGCTTATAAAGGAGATGATGCTGAGTGCTAAGACTGGCTTGGTGTTAGAGTGCAAAACAGCACTGTACAGATCCTTGGGTCTACATTGTTGTGCTTACCTTTTAACTCACTAAGCTCAATCTTACCTTTCCCTCCCACATAGCCCCCCATTTTTCTTTCATCTATGCACCTACAGAAGAGGAGTGCACAAATTTCTGATGCTCATCTTTAGGCTCTTTATAAATGAGAAGCATCAATCAGATTAAGTTGGTTATGCATTGGTGCTCCTGACTTCACTTCAAGTTGGTGAATTTGATCTATTCTTGACTTTATTCTTAACCTGGTACATGAATACAGTAATGCTCTAAATTAGTTATTGCCCTTGAAGGCTTCACTTTTGGAATAAAAGAATACTCAAAATAGTATTCTTTGGGCCTCATCATTTCTCTGCCGAGATGTATAGACTGTTTACTTCCTCTGCACGAAAGAACACACCATGTGCAAAAAATTCTCTTAAAAAAATCAAACCTGAATATTTCCTCATGGTTAAATTTATTCATGGAGTTGTTATTTAATATTTCTATTGCATATTTATAGTTAAGCCTTGGGATCTTCAAAGCGCCATGGTGTAGGACATCTAAAGCAAAGGAATGTGTTTCCTGCAGCTTTAGCACTTTTTCTTCCAACTGGACAGTAGGCTTTGGAAATATTCCAACAAATGCATTTCATACTTAGAAATGTGAACAAATTATATCATGACTGCTTTGGTTTCACTTAATAAGATTGTAAAGGATGCCTTATACAAAGCTTGTATTCTTTTACAGAATAGTGTATAATGTGTTTACTTATGCAGTTCTTTGCTTATACATAATAGGCTGTGATAATAGATTCTTGGAATTAAATGGAGTCAGGAAGCATAGTGAGACTATGAAATTAAATCTATTAAATCTGCTTGATTAAAGCACACAAGTGAATTTGAGACAACATACTAAATGTATGCTTGAACAAGAATGTGTTCAATACTTTGTAGTTGTTTGTGGTGCAGAATAATTGGGCTGAATTTTGTCTTTTGTGTATAGAGGTTGTACTTACAGATCCTTTAGAATTTCAGAAGGATCGTTTTCCCTTCTAAATTTAAAGACACATACTGATAACAAAAAAAATTGCATTAATGATGAGCCCGTTAAGAAAATGGCTAAGTAAGCGTTGGTAATGGAATGTAGGTAGAATAAGTGAACAATAATCCGTGGAGGCAAATGTGCTTATTGGGTTATGTTTGAAACAACAGACATTTATAATCGTGCTGGAAAATTTGTGAACCCTGTAGAAATTTCTCCATTTCTGCTTAAGTATTAACTAAAATGTGATCAGATCTTTATACAAGTCCTAAAAGTAGATAGAGCTAATCAAATTAAATAAAACAAAAGACACTATACTTGCTCACACGAGGAAATCTACAGATGCTGGAAATTCAAATAACACACAAAACGCTGGCGGAACACTGCAGGCCAGGCAGCATCTATAAGGAAAAGCATTGTTGACATTTCGGGCCGAGACCCTTTGTCAAAAATAATCCAATATTACATGTATCTGTGGAAAAAGTATGTGAATCACTGGGGCAATGTCTTCTACAAAAGCTAATTGGAGTAATGTGCTCCAGTCAATGTGATGAGATTGGAGGTGTGGGTTGTAGAGGTGCCCTGCCCTATATAAAAAAAAGACATACAAAGTCAGGTTACTGACAGAGCCTGCTCTTCGAGAATGATCTGTTTATGTCCACCATGCCTCGATCAAAACAACTTCCAGAGGACATCAGAGTTGTAGAGATGCATGAAGCTAGTTAAAGACTACAAGAACATTTCTAAAGAGCCAAATGTTCATCAGTAATAAGTGAAATTCCCTCTAAATGGCACAGCCAAAGACCAAAAGGCCTGTTTCTGTGCTGTAATGTTCTATGATTCTATTTACAAGGACATTGCCTGAACTGGAGCGTATGCCTTATGAGAATAGGTTGAGCGAACTTGGCCTTTTCTCCTTGGAGCAACAGAGGATGAGATGTGACCTGGTAGAGGTGCATATGATGAGGGTCATTGATCATGTGGATAGCCAGAGGCTTTTTTCCCCAGTGATGAAATGGCTAACACAAAGGGGCATGGTTTTAAGGTGCTTGGACATAGGTACAAGGAGGATGTCAGAGTTAAGTTCTATGATCTGCCACTTCCTCCTCCTCCTCTGGGCAAGCTAAATCTGAATCCAAATTAATAAATCATTGTGGCTTTGATGCTGCTTAATCTTTTGGATCAGCAAACCATGAAGAACCAAATCCCTTCCCTCATAGATAACATCTACTGTCCTATCTCATCAATCACATTTGTCACCTCAAAATAAACTGAGTCAGGCTTGTAAGACATGACCTGCCAAGCTGACTGTCCCTAATCAAGCCATTCTTTTCCATAATGCACATAAATCCTATGCCTCAAAATCCTTTCTAATAGCTTCCCCCAACACTGGCATGAGACTTCCCAGCCTATGATGATCCCCATTTTGTTTCTTGAGCAAAGGAACAATATTAGCTACTTATACAAGTATTGTGGTCTTATCCACCTTTGTGCTCTTCAAGAGTCTCAGCACCATCACCATCTTAATTTCAACATCCCCCAGGACATAAACATGTCCCACTATTCTCCATATCCTTCTCAGTGAATACCAGTGCAAAGTATTTCTTAGTATCTTGCCCATGTCTTACAAGCAAAACTTCCTTCCTTTTTCCTTGACTGGTCCTACCTCTCCCTAGTTATCCTTTTGTTTTAAGTATAAAATGCCTCAGTTTTTTTATAATCCTACTTGCTAAGGACAACTTACGGCTTCTTGTAGTTTTCCCTCATTCTTGCTTGAGTTTTTTCCTTCTACGACTCTGCTCAATTACACACACTGCTGCTAGGACTCTTTTCTAGGAACACAAACCCTCTGCCCCTGCAAAGTGAGGTTCAGCTGAATATGAAGTCAAGTCTCATGAGAGTCACAATCTGATAAAAGGCACAGCAAGGAACTCTTGCACCTCTTTCTTCAGTTCAATTTTCTAGTCAAGCTTAATGTGCAGTTATGCAAGGAGAGTTATAGAAAACCACAGCACGAAAACAGGCCATTCAGCCCCTCTAGTCCACATTATCATCCAGATCATTGATATTAATGACAAACAAAGACTCAGCACCAATCACTGCGGCACACCACTAGTCACAGGCCTCCAGTTAGAGAGGCAATCCTCTACTACAGCTCTACAGCTTCTCCCACAAAGCTAATGTCTAATCCAATTTTCATTCTCATCTTGAATGCCGAGTGTCTGAACCTTCTCGACCAGCTTCTCACAAGGTACCTTACTAAAGTCCATGTAGACTGCATCCACTGGCTTGCCTTCATCCACTTTCCTGCTAACTTCCTCAAAATACTCTCCAAGATTGAATAAACTCTTCACAGGTCTCCAGCTGGGTACAGGTATCGATTATAATTGATGTTTCGATGAGAAACTTGGCCATCTTCATCAGAGATGATGCCTGGGCAGGTCTAGTCCAGTGGTACCTGTAAACACCTGACTTTGGCTCTTGGTAGGGTCAGCCATGCCAAATAGATCAAAGGGTAGAGGCCAGACTAAGAGTGGTCTACCAATTCTCCAGGTTCAAGGGTTCAACTCTGGGATAACAACCCCGAATGGTAAAACAAAATCGTTACAGAAACAGCAATGAAGAATGCTTCTACATCTATGTGCAACCCAAGACTTGCTTGACTGACAGTAGTGAAAACCGAAAGGAAGCTTCTGACATGATGAAGGAAGCCCTGAACACCGTCAAAGATGTAGAACCTTCATTACTGCCCCAAGCTCGAGTGGCATAAGTGCTATCATTTGACCTGGGTTTATTTTCTAACTGATTTATAATGATTTTTATTTTACAAACTTCTTGTGATAAGCCAAGTGAGAGATCCCAGCAATAACAAGTTTATATGCACTCAATGGCTACATTTTTAGGTAGCTCCTGTACCCAAAGGAGTGGCCACTGAGTGTATGTCTGTGGTCTTCTGCTGCTGTAGTCCACGGCCCATCCACTTCAAAGTTCAGTGTGTTGTGCTGTAACACATGGTTATTTGAGTTACTGTCACCTTGGAAACAGCTTGACAATCCTCCTCTGACCTCTCATTAGCAAGGTGTTTTCACCCATAGAACTACTGCTCATTGGATATTTTTCTTTTGTTTTTCATACCATTCTCTATAAACTCTAGAGACTGCTGTGTGTGAAAATCCCAAGAGGACTGCAGTTTTTGAGATACTCAAACCACACCAATCATTCCATGGTCAAAGTCATTTTGATTACACTTCTTCCCCGTTCCGATGCTTGGTCTGAACAACAACTGATGCTCTTGATCATGTCTGCATGATTTTTGCCACATAATTTGTTGATTAGATATCTGCATTAAGCAGGTGTACAGGTGTACCTAATAAAGTGGCCACTGAGTGTAATTACCAGATGTATTCACAATATTTACAAAGTATCCAACCAAGTATAGCATCTTAAAGCCAAAATAAAGGCCTGAAACACAATTAACCAAACCTGGTTACCCAACATAACTTATCAAAAAACAATGTATGCCAAGTCATCTTTAAAACAATTACTTCTCCAGCCTTAGTTAACTGCTTTAAAAAAATGTGGAAATTTGCAGGACCTCATAAATGCATTTTTAAAATGTTGGAATCATACAAGAGCATTTTTACAAATTAAGAAACATTTTCCTTCAGCCCCCAAAGATACTTTTAATAAAGCCCTCTGCTGATGTGTACAGAGAGAGAAAATTTTGTGTTTGTGATCATTTATTTTTCCATATTATACTATCAAGAGAAAAATACTCTTGAATGGAGTCTGCTACCACACAAACTACTGGGACTCATTTAGCAGGGGGAGATCTTTGTTATTGTAGGGGCAACAAAAAACCTTCATGAAAACGTTTCCACACTGTTAGGTTTCTTCCCCCACAACCATAAAGGTTTTAATTGGTCTGCAAGTCCCCCATGCAAGGATATTCAAACTACCTCAGGAGAAAGGTTTCACCAGCGAGCACAAAATCTTATCAATGTGGGTCTACCATTGATAAGAGTATCAGCAAGTAGTACCAAATCCAAGTTTAATGTCGTGCTGATGTCACAATCCATGAAAAGAGCATTCCTCCAATTAGGACATATTTTGTGTTCTAAGTCGTACCAGCAAGAACTGCAGAATAGCTGGGAGGAAGATTGAGTATCAGAGTGCTGTTCGGTTTGTTGTTTCTAATTCTGTTATGACATAATTTATGATTCTTTACTATTTAAGAGATTCTTTTTAAAGTAGCTAATTCAGCTGATCATGAACATTTCTGTAAATGATTTTGGTCACAAAATACAGTGACTTGCATCTGATCTGACAGGCAATATTTGTATTATTTAAAAGTGATGAATCTGTAAAGGGACAAATCAGTTCCAGCTATTAGATATACTCTCTAAACATGTTATTTACGAATGAAAGCTGCACTGAATTCTGAAGCCTTTTTACTGAAGCCTATTTTCATTGAGCTTGACCCGGACGATATAATAAAAATTCTATCTAAACATCTGCTTTGCTGGGTAATTCTGAGGGTGCAGTATGCACAATCACTAAACCTGTGAATTATTAGCTTCTTTCTAAAAGGAAATTAAACACAATACAAGAATTACTATTTCAATACCGCAAGAGGTTGCATTGCTTTAGAATCAAGTTTCTACATGGAAAGAAGTGCCATCATTTATTTACAATTTTACACTACCCAAGTAGGCAGCGCAGACCAAAAGGTATTATTTATTGAACAAAATATGTAATATATAATAACCAGCGTATATAGAAGGCAAAAAATGTTAACCGAGTCACGTAACTGCAACGCTTGTTTACAAAGGTTATCTGTTACAGGGAGATTGTACAAGTGAGTTGTTGAATAAAACACTGCATCTTCAACTGGATTAAACATCCAGTTTTCACTGTCCACTATCACTACATGAAAAAGCATCACTGTCATTGGTTCTAATAAAAATGGTAATGTCACTTTTTAAATCTCTGGATACTTTGGAGAACGCACAAAATAACTGCAATCTATGCAGTCCACATTCTGAAACCAAGTTCTAAATCATTTAATAAAGACAACATAGTACCTTTTTAAGTAACACAGTTATATATAATGCAACCAGTTAATATGATAAATGGTATTTTTAAATAAATGATGTGCTTACCTCAATTTCATAAGTAAACTCTGAACCATCCAGCATAAAGACCTTGCTCTGTACCATCTTAATCTTTCTGGGAATTTTCAGGGGGGATTTTTTGCTTACATCTTCATCTTTCTGAATCTCATCTTTGCTACTTTCATCTTTTTTGTCATCTGGTACCACCTCTTCAATGTTCACATCTGCATCCTTATCCAAAGCTTGTTCAAGTTTTTTCTCCTCATCTGGCTGCAAAAGAGAATTTGCTTTATATAATTCAAAGGGTTGCAAAGTATAGATTCCTCACCCAAATCTTAATATAAAAATACCAGTTTATTTAAAAGAGCCAATATACTGCATTTCAAAACCAAAATATATTTTTCACTATGACCGTTTTCATCAGGGATTCAGAAGCCATCACCTCCATTTCCACAAAAAGGCTACTGCAACAGTCAAATCAGCCTATAAAAATGTGAAACCAGTATTCATTTTAAAGGAGGAACACAATAACATTTGATGATCATACGTCATAACAAAATGGGTACTCTCTCCAAAACAATATTCCAAATGTTGGTCATTCAACAATCATAATTATGCAATTCAAATCACAGCCTCAAGAACATAATCAAATTTCTAACTGTGAAAAGTTTACATTTTCAGCTCAATTCCTTTTACCAAATGTACTTCTCTCTTACATTAGGCCTGGATGTTTCAATCAGTTCTTTTGCTTAAAACTCTAGCCATTACCCTGGTGCTAACCTTTCACCTTTGCTATCATGAACCTGACTTCTATACTTTGATGATTCCACCACTTTCTCATGCATTCTTGCTCCTTATTGCAATTTTCTTTCCTTATTTTCACACCCAGGTCATTCTCAGCTCTAATTTGTAAATCACTGTTTCTCAAAATATAATAGTTAAAAAGGTACAAGATAAACTATCATTTAACTGAGTAACAAATTATGCACTTAAGTGAAATACAGACCAATCAGAACACTACCAAAATCGCTGCAGTACTATGAAACTGTATAGTTCCTGATAGTTATTGACAGAGGAATTCATCCGGTGTACACTGCCATGTTCTTTTCAATTGACTATTAATGAAAAAAATCTGTGCCTAGTACACCGAGTATAGATGATCGACTGCCTTCATACAATGCTTTCAATGATTGCATCCTCCAATTCATTTTCAATGTAATATTCAAGATGGTTGTCAATTTCTAATTCTTTGTAGTTCCTAACGAGTTAGTGAAATCATTTCACTTTTTCCTTTCACCAACTATCAGTGACAAAAATCACAGCTTTTTGAAAACAAACATATGTATATGAAGGTACTTAAAAACTGTTTGCACTAAACACTGTAGAATCTATTGGCCACAGAGGTATGCGTGACTGATGCTAGTCAGCTGTTTAGGAACAGCCACTTGTCCCAATGAAGCAGCATAATGTTCCAAATAAACAAAGGGGATCTTGGCTATTTCTCAATTACTTATTCTTTTAGAGTTGTTTGAGATAAGTGGCTGCCCCAATTAACCAGAATCCACTGTAATTGCTACACACATGCCAATATACAAGTTGCAAGTCATGTTAAAGACATGCAACTTCTGAAAAAGGCCAGACAAATAACAAGCAAACATATGGATTGATTTTTCATTCAGTGCAGCTGCACCTCCCACTAAAAGCATAACTACACCTACACTGTTCCCACTGCATAGTAAACATCTACCCCGTGCCCATCTCCAATTTTATTTTCCCTCTAACTTTCTTCATCCTATCTAAAGAAACTAGGTTCTGTCCATTGTTACAATCTACTACTGTGTCTTGTCATCTATCCTTCTGCCCCATCTTGCTACCCAACCTCACAATCATCTTCCCTTCCCCTGTTACAAATTCCTCAGAACTCATCACCCCACTGCTCTTATTTGACTTGATTTTAATTGTGTACAATGCTGAGATAGCCTTGTGATAATGTACATGCTTTTAATGAGTATCAATTTTTAAAAATACAACATTTATTATTGTACTGTTTCAACTGCTGTGTATTTCAACTATGTGCCTGATAACCCACAACACAATTCAAAGTGTAAACACCCAAGATTCAAGACCAATCACTGAACATTCACATATATTATGCTGTACTTTAGATACTTCTCTGAAGTATCTAATGTTTTTAGAAAGCTTTATTCGGCCCTCAATATTTTTATAATCAGTAAATATCAGATTGTGTTTGCTATAGCCATGTTAAAATTACACATTCCTGTCAAGAACAAATATAATCGAAGTTCAGTTACCCCACTCAAAACACTTACAGCTGCTAATTTTGCACATTTTGCAGAAACTATTTTGGTTCTGTGAGAATTCAAGCTCTTTGCCTGTGAATATAATCAAATTCTTCACCTCCATCTTGGGTCTATTACAGGGTAATGAACATACACTCATTATTTTACTTATTGTAGTGTGCAAAAAACCTTAGGCACATATTTAGCTAGGATGCCTAAAACTTTTGCACAGTATTGTACTTCTCAATGTGGAGTGGAGAGCAAGTTTGTAAATCAGGCAGGTACAAGAAATTCTTCCACTTCTCCATTCTAATTGGGCATCCCTCTATTCTGAGGCTCTGGTCTTAAACTCCCCTATCAGAGGAAACATGCTCTTCACATCCATTCTAATCAGGCCTTTCATCATTTGTTTGGTTTCAATGAGACCCCCCCCCCCACCCAATTCTTCTGAATTCCAGTGAGTACATGCCCAGAGACAAACGCCCCTCATATGATAAGCCATTCAATTCCAGAATAATTTTTGTGTATCTGCTTTGAACCTCTCAAATGTCAGCAAATCCTTCTTTAGATAAGGAGCCCAAAACTGCTCAAAATACTCCAAGTAAGGCCTCACCAGCATCTTATAAAGCCTTATAAAATTTTATAAAACATTACACCCTTGCTTTTATATTCTACTCCTATTGAAATAAATGCTAACTTTGCACTTGTCTTCCTCACCACTGACTCAACCTACAATTTGTTTCAGGAATCCTGCTCAAGAACTTGTGTCTCTTTGCAACTCAGATTTTTGAATTTTCTCTCCACTTAGAAAATAATCAATTCTTCTCTAAAACTGGAAATATTATACAGTTTAACATGTGGCTAAGCAGTTGGTGTGGGGACACAAGATTTTTAGATCATTGGGCCTGTACAGAAAGTGGGACGGTGCGGTGGGGGGGGAATGAACAAATAACCTAGCGGGCGGGTTTGTTAATGCTGCACAGTGTGGTTTAAACTAGAGTGGCAGGGGGATGGGAACCAGAGTGGCAGAACAGTTAGTGGAGAGGCTGTGGTGGCAGAAGCAGATGTTGATATGACCTCAGAAAAAGTTAGGAATCAAAAGGTTGAACATGGAGTGACAAAATTGAAAAGGGTGAATACAGGACTGATGGTTTTGTATATGAATACGCGCAGTATACAGAATAAGGTAGATGAAATTGCAGCACTGTTTCAGATTGGCAGGTATGATGTTGAAAGCATCATGGAATCTCGGCTGAAAGATTATAGCTGGGAGCTTAACATCCATGGTTATACATATTGTATCGAAAGGATAGGAAAGAAGGCAGAGGGGGTGGCGTTGCTGTTGCCAAAAATGAAAGCAATTAATTTTAAAGAGGTGACAATGTCCGAAAATGTTGAATCATCGTGGACAGAGCTAAGGAACTGCAAGGGTAAAAAGACCCTAATGAGAGTTGGATAATGAGAGTAGCAAGGATGTTGCCTACAAATTATAACTGGAGAAAGAAAAAGCATGTCAAAAGGGGAATGTTACAATAGTCATGGGAGACTTCAATATGTAGGTAGATTGGGAAAATCAGGTTGGTGCTGGATTACAGGAGGGAGAATATCCAGAATGCTTACGAGATGGCTTTTTCGAGCAGCTCGTGGTTGAGCCCACTAGGGATCAGCTTTTCTGGATTGGGTATTGTGCAATGAACCAGAATTGATTAGAGAGCTTAAGGTAAAAGAACCATTAGGGGAAAAATTATCAAAAGATGATAGAACTCGCCCCAGAATTTGAGAAAGAGAAGCTCAAATCAGATGTTTCAGTATGACAGTGGAGTAAAGGGAATTAAGACATATGAGAGGGGAATTGGCCAAATTGATTGGAAAAGAACACTGGCATGGATGATGGTAGAGCAGCAATGGTTGGAATTTCTGGAAGCAATTCAGAAGGTACAGGAAATATACATCCTAAAGAGGCAGTAGTATTCCAAAGGAAAGATGACAAAACCATGGCAAATAAGCCAAAGCCAGCATAAAAGCCAAAGAGGGCATATAATAGAGCAAAGATTAGTGGGAAGTTAGAGATTGCTAAGCTATTAAAAACCAACAAAGGCAACTAAAAAAGTCATTAAAGATGGAATACGAAAGTAACCTAGCCCATTATATTAAAGAGGATACCAAAAGTTTCTTCAGATATATAAAGTGGGGTGTGAATGGATATCAGATGCAGTTCAACGATGGAGAATAGTAATGGGGGACAAGGAAATAACAGATGAACCGAATAAGTATTTTTTGTCCGTCTTCACTGTGGAAGACATTAGTGGTATGGTGGAGTTCTAGATGTCAGGGGCATGAAGTGTATGAAGTTACCATCAATAGGGAGAAGTTCTTGGGAAACTGAAAGGTGCTTAGGTAGATAAGTCACCTGGATCAGATGGTGTACACCCCAAAGTTCTAAAAGTGTTGGCTGAAGAAATTGTGGAGGCATTAGGAATGATCTTTCAAGAATCACTGGGTACTGAAATAGTACCAGAAAACTGGAAAATTGCAAATGTCACTCCACTCTCCAAGAAGAGAAAGGCAGAAAAAAGGAAACAATAGGCCAGATAGTCTAATCTCAGTGGTTGGGAAGACGTTGGAATCAATTATTAAAAATGAGCTCTCAGGGTATTTGGAGGCACATGATAAAATAGGTCGCAGTCAGCATGATTTCCTCAAGGGAAAATCTTGCCTGACAAATCTGTTGGAATTCTTTGCAGTAATAACCGGGACAGACAAAGGAGAATCAGTTAATGTTGTGTACTTGGATTATCAGAAGGCTTTTGACAAGGTGACACACTTAACAAGCTACAAGCCCATGGTATTACAGGAAAGATTCTAGCATGGATAAAGCAGTGTCCAATTGGCAGGAGGCAGAGTAGGAATAAAGGGAGCCTTCTCTAGTTGGCTGCCGGGGTGACTAGTGATGTTCCACAGGGGTTGGGACGGATTCTTTTTACATTATACATCAATAATTTGGATGTTGGATTTGATGGCTTTGTTGCAAAATATGCGGACAATATGAAGATAGGTGGAGGGGCAGATAGTATTGAGGAAGTTGAGAGGCTAGAGGAGAAGGAGAGTGGGCAAAGAAATGGCAGATTGAATACAGTGTCAAGAAATCTATAGTTATGCACTGTGGTAAAAGAAATGAAAAGGTTGACCATTTTCTAAATGGAGAGAAAATACAAAAAAAAAACTGATGTGCAAAGGGACTTGGCAGTCCTCGTGCAAGATTCCCTAAAGGTTAGTGTGTGGGTTGAGTCTGTGGTGAGAAAGACAAATACAATGTTAGCATTCACTTCAAGATGACTAGAATATAAAAGCAAGGATGTAATGTTCAGACTTCATAAAGCACTGGTGAGGCCTCACTTGGAGTATTAAGAGCAGGTTTGGGCCTCTTATCTGAGAAACCGGAGAGGGTTCAAAGGAGGTTCATGAAAATGATTCTGGGATTGAATGGCCTGTCATAGGAAGAGCATCTGATGGTTCTGGTATTATTCACTGGAATTCAGAAGAATGAGAGGTGGCCTCATTGAACCTATTGAAAGGCTTTAACGGAGTGGAAGTGAAGAGGATGTTTCCTATGGTGGAAGAGTCTTAGACCAGAGGACAGAGCCTCAGAATAGAGGGGCATCCTTTTAGAATGGAGACAAGGAATTTCTTTAGCCAGAGAGTAGTGAATCTGTGGAATTCTTTGCCATGGGCAGCTGTGGAGGCCAAGTCTGTAGGTATATTAGAGGTTGATAGATTCTTAATGAGTCAGGGCATAAAGGGATACAGGGAGAAAGCAGAAGATTGGGGCTGAGGGGAAAATTTGATCAGCCATGATGAAATGGCAGATCAGATTCAATGGGCCAAATGGCCTAATTCTGCTCCTATATCTTACAGTCTTGTATCAGAATCAGGTTTATCATCATGAATATATGTCATAAAATTTGTTTCTGTGACAGCAGTTTAGCGTTATACATCAAATTACTGCAGCATTTTTTTAAAAATTGCACAAGATGAACTAGAGAGACCTTAGGCTTATCTAGTCCAGTAAACTTCACATCACCATACTTAAAACTATTTAAAAAGACCAAAAAAAAATCAGCCAGTAGGTGCCCTGATTATCTACTTGAAATTACAGTTTTGGAAATGAACAGAAGGTTCAGTGCCTTAAATAAAATTCTTTCTCGGGTCAAGCTAATGTTCACAAAATATCTATTTTCAGATATATTACAGGTCATGCAACAAGCTAACAAAGCTGAAAATACTCAAATACATGTTCTATAAATGTTACACAGAACTAATATGCACTTGAAGCATCATCTGCTTCTTCTCCCCCCACAATCCAAGTTATCCTTCCCCAATTTGGATCATGTTGCAAAACTCAGATCTTTATTAAAACTGCACTCCACAAAATATAGACTTGAAAGAGAATTGAAAATAAGATGTGACAAAAAAGGTCAAGTGTGTGAGATTCAGTATTACAGAAATCCAGTATAACAGCACAGCATTGCATTTTAAAATGGTAATCATAATCAATTTTACCTGCAGTTCCGCACTACTCAAAGACTGCTGCTCCTTTATTTCACCTGTATGGCTCTGCTTTTCTTCCATTCCTTTCACTACTTCATTTTCTAATGCAGTCTTCATTAACTCTGGTTGTTCATTTTCTAAACTTCTGTCATCAGCTTGAATGCCTTCATCGGCTTCCTTCCCTTCTGTAGTTTCCACTTGGGAAAGTGGTTTTTGCTTTTTTAACCATCCAGGCAAAAAACGGGACAATCCTTTACCACCCAATTGATCCTTTTTGTCACTGCTAGGAGTGGCCTGCATACTTGCACTTGAAGCTGAAGGACTTGACTCCTGTTCTTCCTGGGGTTGTGTTGTGGATTCAGACTGCTTATCTTCCTGGATTTCTTTCTCTGGTTCCTGATTTAAACTGGCAGACTTGTCAGGATTTGATGCTTCAGAATCACCCTGTTCCATTTCTTTTGACTCTTCCTTTACCTGATCTGTAGATCCAGCTTCGGTCGTCATAATTGGTCAACTACAATTGCAAAAAGAATATTTTAACAAATTAGAAAGTTTTAATTAGAAAAATTGAATTTTTAAAATTCTCACTTGATCTGCAATCTATTATCAAAATCTCAACAATAATTTCCTTAACACATTTGCGGGGTTATTCCCCCCCCCAGCAAAAGTTTCAAATATGAACATCGGATAAATAACAAATTTAAAATATTAAGTTACTAGGTAAATAACTGACTCTTCCAATAATGTTACATTATGTACTTAAACTGATACATTAGTTGAGTAGCTTCCTTAGAAACAAAAAGAAAACCTAATAGGACAATGTTGGTGTACAATAAATGTATTAGAAATTTGTAAAATTTTGTCTAATTTCCCCAACTGTTGTGCCATTGTAGTCTGTGCATTCAGCTCCATCTAGTCATTTTCAACCAGATCGAACTGCACATGCATGATCCAAAAAGGCAGATTCAATTGTCAAATGCAAAGGGCAGTGTACTCTAGTCAAGAAGCTTAAATGATTGTGATAAAAATGCCACAGTAAGTTTTTCAAATTCCATGAACCATTTCAAGTTACATGCCCATTCATACAATCTAGTAGTTATGAAGTTGCTCCAGTAAGGAATATATGTTCTACTGGGAACCAAATAAAATACTTCAAGCTTACATTTACACAAAATAATGGGACTGAGAGCTGCAAGGAGGACACAAAGCTTTTAAGCAATGGGGACAATTTGAGTGAAAAAGGAAATGTGTGGCTGATTAAAGTAAATAAATGCAAAATTATAAATGAGAAACAGCACAACTAAGATCAGAGCAGATGAAAACACAAACTAGAACCAAACGGCCTTGTAACACCAGTCACTGAAAGCAGGCATGCACATGCATCGGCTTAATGCAGCCAATGATATGTTGCTTTTCATAAGAGCAGCAAAGTGTGGTGTACCAACTGGTCTTGGTATACCACAATTGGGCAATTATGCATAATTTTGGTCTGATCCCTTTACCCAAGGATATGCTCAGCATAGAGGAAGAGCAACTAAACTTCACCAGACCAATATCTGGGACCGAACAGGCAAGCCTAGGTTCACTAAAGTTTAGATGAAGGAGGTAATATCATTGAAATACAGTAAAGTCTGACAAGGCTGAATACAAGGAGGACAGATACCCTGTTGGGGAATTTAGAACAAAAAGGGATAATTCTGGGGGTTCCCAACTTTTTTTTTGCCATGGGCCACCCTATCATTAACTGAGGCACCTGTGAACCCGAGGTTGGGAACCTGGATTAGCATCTCAGGTTATGGGGCAAAACCATTTTTGAATGAGTTGAGAAATTTCCAAGTAGTGAACCTGTAAAATTCTATTGTTGAAAGCAGTGGAGGCAAAGTTACTGACAATATTTGAGGCAGTAAATCGATTCCTAGACTCAAATGAATCAAAGATAGGCAAACAGAGCAAATCATTGCTTCTTCTGCAGACCCAGTACAAAATAGGAAATTTGACTGTAGAACAATCACATTGAAAGTGACACCATTCACACTGGTGGAACAATGATAGAAAAAGCCAAGAGGATTATTTGTCTTTTAATTACCTCAGTCCTTCAGAGTGGTAGCATTACTTATCCAAAAGAAAATTATATTCAAAAGGCATACCAACATAATACTCCAGTCAGGGGGTAAAAAAAGATCTTGTTTCTTTTACCATTGAATGAATCAATTCACTAATTTAAATAATTGGCAGCTTGTACTGATTTGAGAGTTTCTTTTAAAATACAGTACTGGATTCTTCCTACTCAAATTTACATTTAATTCGATTGGGAAATAATTAGATAATGCAAGGAAAAATGTAAAACTTCAGTTGGAATGCAGTTGATAGAATTAGATTAAAATAACTTGGATAAATATCTGGAAGAGTAAACACATTAGTGATATGTGGAAACAGTGGTAGTGTGGGAACAATTTAACTATATGGCCTCTTGCTATGCAAGAAAGCTCAACAATTCCATGACTGCACTGGAAGACTTTCAACAAATTCAGAGTTTCTGCTTTACTTATTTAATAGTTGTGAATCATTCCATACTTTTCAGAACATCTGAATTCTTCCAGTATGCTAGACAATTGTACTTCTGACATTTTCAGTGTAGGTGGCAACAAAATAGCAACATAATGTACAGACCTCCTGCAACAACTCAAACTGTGTTTGATTCTTATGCTTAAGGTTCATACAGTTGACTGCTAGACACACACAACTCTTATAATTAGTTTTACATAAACTTTCAAGTTCATTAATATCCTGATTACAACTTTAAATACTGTGTAAATCACTATCTGCACAAAGCAGAAAACTGAATGAAAGCAGTTTGACCTTAAACAAGCAATATTGTGGAGGAACTCAGAGGTCAAGTAGCATTTGTGGGGAAATGGAAGTATCAGTCAGGATTAAAGCAGAGTGGGAAGACAACAACCAGGAGAAGGGAATGAGCAGGAACCATAAACATTCCCTCACTATCCTGAAGGGTCTTGGTGCAAAACATTGATGGTTTATTCTCCTCCAAAGCTGATATCCTCCAACATTGTGTGTCTTGCTTACTATTTTCCTCTCTTTTTGCACTATTAATTGGGGCAGCTCTTGAAGAACAAAAACTAATCAAGAAAATAGTCAGGATTTCTTTTGTTTATTTGATGCCAGTTAATTGGGACAGGAGACTGTTGCTAACCAGTTTTTAAACTAGCACAAGTGGTTACTTGTGCAGCCATTAGACACTACAGCTTGCTTAGAGCAAACAGTTTAGATAGCATCAGTTGCGGGTGTTTGTGTTCAAGAAGCAGTGATTTTTGTCACTGATAGTTGGTGAATAAAAAGCAGTAAGAAAATGCAGAACAGTTTAGCTCACTGCATTTTCAAACATTCAGTCTTGGAGATGTGAGAAATGGCCAAAAATTAAATGATATTGTAGGTTTTCGCAAAAGAAACAAAGTGAGGCATTTTATGTTTAATGAAACCTGTAACATTTTATTGAACTCAAAAACCTAAACACAAAAGCTTGCAAAAAATCTTTGCGTAATAATGTTACCACGGCAGGCCAGCCTCTTAAAGCACAACTCCAACTCAATGTCGGTTCCCAATTATGTTACCCAACATAGCACCAACCCCCACCCCCCGCCAGATGTTCAGTAAATTGGAAATTTTCTTGTATCCATCTCCTAACTTGTGCTTAACTTTTTCCCCACAGTGTTACTTAGAATGTTCTTTTGTCTTCATGGTGTCTTTTTTTGCCAAGATACTGACTCACCACCAGTTGGACCTTCCAGATACAGGTGTATTTTTACTACAATCAATTTAAACACCTTGACTACACATGGTCACTAATTATGTGACTTTAAAACCAATTGGCTGAACCAATGATGATTCAGTGTGTCATTAAAAGGGGTGAATACTTTTACAATCCATTATTTTGTTTTATACCTGTTATTAATTTAGATCACTTTGTAGAGATCTGTTTTCACTTTGACACAAAAGAAGTTTTCCTCTGTTGATCAGTGTCAGAAAAAGCCAAATTAAATCCACTGATTCAATGCTGTAAAACAACAAAACATGTAAGCTTCCAAGGAGTGAATACTTTTTATAGGCACTGTATTTTTAGGTATTGACCATAAGACAAAGCAGCAGAAGTCGACCATTCGGCCCATTGAGTCTGCTCCACCATTTCATCATGAGCTGATCCATTCTCCCACTTAGTCCCACTCCCCTGCCTTCTCACCACAACCTTTGATGCCCTGGCTACTCAGATACCTATCAATCTCTTGCCTTAAATACACCCAATGACTTGACCTCCACTGCCACCCGTGGCAACAAATTCCATAGATTCACTACCCTCTGGCTAAAAAAATATCTTTGCATCTCTGTTCTGCATAGGCGCCCTTCAATCCTTAAGTCATGCCCTCTCATACTAGACTCCCCCACCATAGGAAACAACTTTTCCACATCCACTCTGTCCATGTCTTTCAACATTTGAAATGTTTCTATGAGTTCCCCCACCATTCTTCTAAAGTCCGAGGAGTACAGTCCAAGAGCAGTCAAACATTCCTCATATGTTAACTCTCTCATTCTCGGAATCATTCTAATGAATCTCCTCTGAACCCTCTCCAACGTCAGCACATCCCTTCTTAAATATGAAGCCCAAAACTACACACAATACTCCAAGTGAGGTCTTATCAATGCCTTATAGAGCCTCAACATTGCACTGTAATGCTGCTGCAAATCAAGTTTTAAAATATGTATCAGTGATAACAAACCTGATTCTGATTTGGAGGAAGGTGGAGAAATGGAGGAAAAGGTGTCCATCAAAGAGCAGAAGGGAAGCCACTTTCCCTGACAAAGGACATTCCAGATTTGGGTGGGGGGTGGAGGAGGAAGGGTCTCCTACTTCTCACCTTTCACTCTTACCCCCCCCCCCACCCACCTAATACAGCCTACAATCACTATTACAAATTTTAATTTATAAATATAGAATATATTGCTGTTGACCATATGCTCTTTGAGTTTAAAATCATGCTGGCAAAACTCAATGACTAAATGCTGGTGGCAAATAAAAACAAACAACTACTAAATACCTTCTTATCACACTTTTTCTGATAAATGATCACTGCAAACAATAGCCTGTAACTTCCCTTTCGGGTTGAGCTTTTGAACCACACATACGACTTGGCATTTTTGCAGTATGAACTGAAGTCTCCAAGGTGTAGGATGCTTGCTGCAAAACATGCACAGACCGAATCAAGGTGGCAGGGTTTGGGCTGGAGAACAGGGAATGAGCCAATGTTTGCCCGTTGCTGAAGCAGTCTTGGAGGCAATTTGATGCAGCAGAACAGAGACAAGGCAGAGCACAGGCCCGGGGCCAAGATCAAGGAAAGATCCAGTATTTGATCGACTCAAGTATCAAGCCAAATTGGAAAGGTTGGGTACAGGCTGAATTAAGGCGACGGGGCCTGGGCCTGACAGCTCATCGAAGCGGTGGGGTCCGGGTCAGAGAACAAGGAATAACCGGAGGCTTGTATGAAATAAGTGCTGGGCCAGATTGAAAAGGTCAGCGTGTTGGGGCTGGAGGCAAATTATGGGCAGATTCAGCTCGCTGCTCCACAAGGTTTACTCATCTCTCTCTGCACTGGACTTCAGCTCGAATCTGCCTGGCTGTGAATTCACTCAGTGCTATTTGCTTACTTTTATCGTTTGCGCTGATTTGTGTTTATTTTCTCTTCATATTGGGTGCTTGACAATCTTCTGTTGCTTTAATGGGTTCTAAATGGCTTCTTTGTTTTGTGGCTGCCTGGAAGGAGTGTTATCTCAAGGTTGTATAAAGCATACATACTTTAATAAATACATTTTGAACTTTGCTTTATCATCTCTCTTTCAGTAAATATTGTCAGAATTCAGACCTCTGGGGCAGCAGCATAATCAAAAAAAAACTGGAATGCTATTAACACAAGGGTTGGCTTTTAAATGGAGAATCAATTTTCACTTCCTTGAGATTCTTGTAAAAACAATATTATTTAAGGTGGGGGGGGGGACCAGAAAGAAAGTTTATTGTACATTTTGTATCACATGATGTTTCAAGGGAATAAAAGTACGATGCAACCTGCAAGTATTTCTGGAAAAGATGTCTGATTATCAATCTGTTCCAAAGTTCTGCACAAATGCATCCTTTAATTCAATTGTTCCACATCGTCTTATAATGCTTCATTTGACACATTCTTCTCATGTAAATTATGGAGTCAGATTATAGAATGTGTGTAATCTACTGTAACTACCAGGTTTATTCAAGATAGGATGTCAGTTTTCCCAAGCACAGCTTCAAATAAAGCATATCATTTCACCTAAACAGTTGTTAAAAACAAGTCCTACAGTGTAACATGATCCCAAAAATCCCTTAAAGTCGGTTCTTTTAAAGTTGAATGAATAAATAGAAGGGAGAAGTGAGACGGTTATGGGGCAAATGTTAGTAGCTGTAACGAAGGAGGAAAAAAAGCCATAAGTATCACAAGTGGCATAAACAAGCAGGGTTGAATATTAAATTACATGAATTTTTCTCATCCTACATTAAAAAGTATTTCAACAAAATAGTTGTAAAAAATTCTAACATGGAAGACAACAGCACCCAAGCTACAGCATCACTACATCATGTAAAGCACGTTTGTGGGACAGATTAATCAACAACCCAAATTGCATACAAGGGCCATTCATGGAAAAAATTGAAGCCCTGATCTTCTAGAGATTCTTGCTAGATGTTCTTGTAACTGCATTCAAGAGTTGGATTGCAGTACTCATGAAGTCTACTGGGGGAACGGCCAGTTTCTTGTACCTACTGTCACCACAGATCTACAAACTCACCCAGCTCTCCACTTAGCCTTGGATCACCTGAACAGCAATATCCATATCAGGCTGTTCAGTAATTACAGCTTGGCATTCAACACAATCATCCCCTCATTGCTAGTGAACAAGGATTAAAACCTGGGCTTTCATACCTCCTCTAAAACTGGATTGTTGACCTCAGTGAGGGGTCACAACCTGTGTGGATCAGTAATAACATCTCCTCCTTACTGACAATCAACCACAGGTGCATCTCAAGGAAGTATGCAGAGTTCTCTGCTCTAATCCCACTACATGACTGCGGCTAGGCACAGTTCTAACACTATCTATAAATTCACTAAAGACACCACTGCAGAATCTCAGATCATGAAAATGTAAGATAGATCAACTGGTTAAGTGGTATCGCAATGACCTTACATTCAACATCAACAAAGCCAAGGATCTATCAGAGGATCTATCCTGGGCCCAACACATTAATGCAATCATAAAGTCACGCTGGAGGCTGTACTTCATTAAGAGTTCGAAGAGCTTTGACATGTCATAAAAACAAGCAAATAGTGGAAAGCATTCTGACTGGTTGCATCACCAGCTAGTGTCGAAGCTCCAATGCACAAAATTGAAAGAAGTTGTAGAAGGTTGTAAATACAACCAGCTCCACCATAGGCACAATCAGCCTCATCACTGAGGAGAGTTTCAAAAGGTGGTGCCTCAAGAAAGTAGCATCCATCTTTAAAGACTCAGCATCTGGGACATACCCTCTTCTCATTACCATCATTAGGGAGGAACCTGAAGTTCCTCACTCAAAATTTTCAGTGTTGTTTTTGTGCCACATATTAATGAGGCCAGAAAGAGGAAGATCATACAGTTTAACACGCAAGGCGATGGTGCAGGAAGAAGAGCTTCAGATTACTGGATCATCGAGCTCTATTCCAGGAATGTGGGACCTGGATAGAAGAGATGGCTTGCACCTGACCTGGAGGTGAACTAATATCCTCATAGGAAGGATTGCTAGTGCAAAGTACAGTGGCAGGGGGATGGGAACCAGAGTGCCGGAACAGCTAATGGAGTGGTTGTTGATAAAGATGTAATTAAGCCTATATACAAAGTCAAGAATCGAAAGGTCAAGCATGGAGGGACTAATGCTCTGACCCACAGATATTTCAATGCAAGAATTGTAGGATCATAGGAAAACTGAATGAGCTCAGGGCATGGCTCATCACGCAGAATTATGACATTGTAGCCCTTAGTGATACTTGATTGGAGGAGGTGCAGGACTGGCAGCTCAATGTTCTGGGATTCCATTGTTTCAGATGTGACGGAAAGGGAGGGATTAACTGGTGATGGTAGCATTACTAGTCAAGGAAAATGAAATGGCAGTGCTCAGATAGAACAGGCTGGAGAGCTTTTTGAGTAGTGAGGCTTTATGGGTAGAATTGAGTAAGAACGGTAAGATCAAGCAAGTGGGATTACATTATCGAGCACTCAACAGTCCGCAGGATTTAGAGGAACAAACTTGAGAGATCAAAAACTGCTGCAAGCAACAAGGGTGTGATAGTAGGTGATTTTAACTTTCCACATGTTGACTGAGACTCTCATACTATAAAAGGGCTGGATGGGAAAGTTTGCAAATGCGTTCAGGAAAGTTTTTTTAATCAGTACATAGAAGTCCCAACCAGAGACGGTGTGATAGCAGATCTCCTATTAGGGAATGAAACCGGGCAGGAAACAGCAGTTTGTGCAGGGAAATATTTTGCATCTTGTGATCATAATGCCATTAATTTCAAGGTAATTTTGGAGAAGGGTAGGTCTGATCCCAGGTTTGAAATTCTAAAATTGAGAAAGGCCAACTTTGATGGGTTCAGAAAGGATCTGGCAAGCATGAATTGGGACTGGTTGTTTTCTGGCAAAGGCGTACCTGGTATGTGGGAGGCCTTTAAAAGGAAAATTCTGAGAGTACAGAGCTTGTTCTTGTCAGAATACATGGAAAGGATAACTGGTTTAGGGAACTGTTATTTGAGAGATAGAGGCCTTGGTTAAGAAAAAGGAGGTGCACAGCACATACAGGCAGGCAGGAACAAATGAGGTACTTGAGGAATACAAGAGATGCAGAAGAACACTTGAGAAACTAGGAGGGCTAAAATGGCAGGAGGTTGCTCTAGCAAATAAGGTGAAAGAGAATCTTATGGGTTTTCTCAGAATATATTAAGAGCAAAAAGATAGTAAGGGCCAAAATTGGTCCTTTGCAGGGGGCTAAAAAAGATTTGGGGGGGCAGAAGACCGTAAATGGATTTTTTTTTGAATCTGAATTGACTCACTTCTGAATTGACACAGAGTCTATAGAAGTGAATCAAAGCAGCAGCAACGTCATGGACCCTATACAGTTAACAGGCAGGGGAGTGTTTGCTGCAGAGGCACATTAGGGTGGATAAATTTCCAGGGTCTGACCAGTTGTTCCCTTAGACCCCGTGGGAGGCAAGAGCAGAAATTGCAGGGGCCCTAGCAGAGGATTAAAGGATAGCTAATGTTGTTCCATTATTTAAGAAAGGCTCTTAAGAATAAGAAAGTTATAAGCCAGCAAGCCTCATAGTCAGAGGCTTTATCCCAGGGTTGGAATGGCTAGCACGAGAGGGCACAGTTTTAAGGTGTTTGGAAGTAAGTATAGAGGAGATGTCAAGGGTAAGTTGTTTTTATTTTTTTAAACCGCAGAGAGTGGTGAGTGTGTGGAATGGGCTGTCAGCAACAGTGGTGGAGCGTGGGGATATGATAAGGTCTTTTAAGAGACTCCTGAATAGGTACATGGAGTTCAGAAAAATAGAGGGCTATGGGTAATCCTATGTGATTTCTAAGGTAAGGACATGTTCGGCACAACTTTGTGGGCCGAAGGGCCTATATTGTGCTGCAGGTTTTCTAAGTTTCTATAGACTGGGACTGATTAGGTGATAGTCAATGTTGCTTTGTATGTGACAGTTCTTGTCTAACCAATCTTAGAATTCTTCGAGGAAATTACCAGAAAAGTTGAAGACAAAGCAGTGGATGTTGTCTACATGGACCTTAACAAGGTCACTGACAAGGTCCTGCATAAGAGGTTGGTCAAGAAGGTTTGGTTACTTGGCATTCAAGATGAGGTAGAAAACTAGATTAGACATTGGCTTTGCAGGAGAAGCCAGAGAGTGGTTGCAGACCAATCACAAACAAGAGAAAATCTGCAGATGCTGAGCAACACACAAAATGCTGGAGGAATTCAGCCCAAAACGTCGACTGAACTCTTTTCCTAGATGCTGCCAGTCCTGCTGAGCTCCTTCATTTTGTGTGTGTTGAGTGGTAGTAGATATTTGCTTCTCTGAATGGAGGCCTCTGACTAGTGGTGTGCTGCAGCGATCAGTGATGGGACTCCCCGGCCTTCTCCCCTGTAACCTTTGAAGTCATGTCTAATCAAGAACCTATCAATCTCTCCTTTAAATACACCAAACTAACTGGCCTCCACCGCTGCCTGTGGTAACAAATTCCACAAAATCACCACACTCTGGCTAAAGAAATTTCTCCACACCTGTTTAAATTGATGTTCCTGTTTAAATGGGTGTGCCCTCTTATCCTAGACTCTCCCAGCATGGAAAACATCCTTTCCACAGTTACTGTCTAAGCCTTTCAACATTCAAAAGGTTTCAATAAGATACCCTTTGTCTTTCTAAATTCCAGTGATTACAGACCAATTAAACATTGCTCATATAATTCTTTCATGCCTGAAATCTTCCCTGTAGAACCTCCTCCAATGCCTGCACAGCTTTTCCTAGACGAAAAGCCCAAAACTGTTCACAATACTCAAAGGTGAGGCCTCACCAGTGCCTTATAAAACCTCAGCATTACATACCTCCTTGAAATGAATGCTAACATGGTATTTGCCTTCCTCACCACCGACTTACCTGCAAGTTTACCTTTAGGGTGTTCTGCACAAGGACTCCCAAGACCCTTTGCAACTCAGATTTTTGGATTTTCTACCCACTTAGAAAATAGCCTGTCATTTATTTCTACTACCAAAGTGCACGACGATGCATTTTCCACTATTGTACTTCATTTGCCACTTTCTTGCCTATTTTTGAAATCTGTCCATGTCCTTCTGCAGCCTACCCATTACATCAAAGCTACCTGCCCCTCCACCACTTTGATTCATCTGCAAACTGGGCAACAACTATCTATTCCACCATCTAAATCATTCATATACAGCATAAAAAGCGGACCCAACATTGACACCTGTGGAATACCAGTCACTGGCTACCAACCATAGAAAGATCCTTTTATCTCCTACCAATCAGCAATGCTCTAACCATGCCAGTAACTTTCCTGTAATACCATAGGCTCTTAACTTGGTAAGTAGTCTCATGTTGTCAAAGGTCTTCTGAAAGTCCAAATATACAACATCCACTGCACCTCTATTTATCCTACCTGTACTATCAAAGAATTTCAACTAGTTTGTCAGGCAGGATTTTCTCTCAAGAAAATCATGCTTACCTTGCCTTGTATCACGAAGTACTCCATAACTTCATCCTTAACAATTGACTACAACATCTCCCCAACCACTGAGGTCAGGCTAACTGGTCTATAATTTCCTCTCTGCTGCCTTCCTCCATTCTTAGAGTGGAGTGACATTTGAAATTTTCCAGTCCCCTGGCACCATGCCAGCAACTAATAATTTTTGAAAGATCATTACTATGCCTCCACTATCTCTATCACTCTCTTTCAGAACTGTAGGGTATAGTTCATCTGGACTGGGAGAGTTATGTAGCTTTAGGTCCTTCAGCTTTTTGAGCAGCACTTCTCTTCCCTCACACCCTTCATCTGGTGCACTACTGGTGTCTTCCACAATGAAGACTGATGCAAAATACTCATCTGGTTCATCGGCTATTGCCTTGTCCCCCTTTATTATTACTCTGGCCTCATTTTTAGTGGTCCTATATTCACTCTCATCTCCCTTATATTTTTTCCATACTTCAAAAACGTCTTCTTATGCACTTTGATGTTGCTTGCTTTCATGTTTCATTTTTTTCCTCCTAATGATTCTTTTAGTTGCTCTCTGTAGCATTTTAAAAGCTTCCCAATCCTCCATCTTCCCACTAATTTTCACTTCGTCATATGCACTCTCTTGCTTTTACATTAGCTTTAACTTTCCATGTCAGCCATTTGAGTATTTCTTTGTTTTTGGAATACATTTATCTAGCACCTTCCTCATTTTCCCCCAGAAAATCACGCCGCTGTTGCTCTGCTGTCATCCCTGCCAACACCTCATTCCAATTTACTTTGGCCAGCTCGTCTCTCATATCACTGTAATTTCTTTTACTCCACTGAAATGCTGCTACATCAGACTTTACTTTCTCTCTATCAAATTTTAAGTTGAACTCAATCATATTATGATCACTTTCTCCTAAGGGGTCCTTTACCTTGAGCTCCCTAATCACCTCTGGTTCATTTTATAACACCCTGATCCCCTAGTAGGCTCAAGCTATCCTAAAAAGCCATCTCATAGGCATTCAACAAACTCACTCTTGACATCCATTACCAACCTGATTTTTCCCAATTGACCTGCATGTTAAAATTCCTTAAAACGTAGAAGACTGTAGGGAGATTTAATGGAGGTACACAAAATTATGAAATGCCTAGACGGGCAAATGCAAGCAGGCTTTTTTCATTGAGGTTGGGCAGGACATCAACCAGAAGTCACGCGTTAAGGGTGAAAGGTGAAATGTTTAAGGGGAACATGAGGGGGAATATTTTCAGAGAGCATGTGGAACAATCTGACAGTGCAAGTGATGGATATGACTTGGATTTCAACGCTAAAAAGAGATTTCAATAAGTACATGGGGTACGTAGGGCTATAGTCCGGGTGCAGGTCGATGGTAGTGGGCAGATTAATGGCTCGACATGGACTAGATGGGCTGAAGGGCTTGTTTCTGTGCTGTAGTGTTCTGTGACTATTTTAGGAATGACTTCTTCCCCACCATCAGATTTCTGAACACTATGCATTACCCCACAATCCTGCTTTTACACATTTTCCCTCTGCAACTTGTAGTAATTTTTATGGCTTGTACTGTACTGCTGTCATAAAAAAAAGCAAATTTCCCAATATGTCAGTTATAATACCTCATATCAATAATAAATCTGATTCCAAATCGCTACAAAATCTGGGTTCTAAACAGTTTCAGAATTTCCATCTGCTGAAGTTTATTCTTGTCATTAGCATACAAGGTACAAATAGCTTGTTTTCAACAGTAGAACAGTACAGTATACAGTAAACATGACAATAAAATTAAAATATACACAACTTGGCATGCATAAAAATAAAAATTCTTTAGAAAATGCTAAAGGGTGTTGGATTCTGCTGTTTAAATCCAAGGTTCTTCCAGATGTCAGGAAAGCAGCACAATACTTGTTGCTTTACATTCATTTTACTGAGTGTTGATAGAACAATGTTGTTGAAATGAACAGTGATAGAGGTTTATTAAGTGAAGGAAAAGCTGAGATCCAAGAAGATTAAGATAACATTTTTTGTGGTATACCTCTTCCATACTACAGAGAAGGAAAATTAGAAGAACACACTGAACTTGCATAGTCTAGGAAGCAGACTAGGCAGTTACTTGTATATAATTATACTCAGTAAAATACAAGCCAATAATTGATTGTTGAGCTGCAAAGAAAATATCAATTTATCAATCTAATCTATTAAACAGTCAGATCCAATAATGGAAAAGATAAGCTTGATATAATTTGGAAACCTCAACTCAATTTTCTCCACCTGCTGTTAATCACAGGATGGTCATAAATAGGAAGATGTCATTCATACGTTTTATAATGAAAGGACAATCCAGCTAACCCATTCTCGTAGCTCCACAAATTTACAAGCTCACACAAGTTAAGGAAAACCATTTGTGAGATGCTCTGTGAACAAAGTCATCTACTGCAAAACAAGATACATTTAAATAGTACAGCACAATCAGAATAGCGTTTATTATCATGTCTTAAAAGACACAAAATTTGTTGTCCTGTGGCAGCAGTAGAGTGCAAAGATAAATTTGTTAACAATTACAAAATAAACAGTGCAAAAAAGGGAAAAAAAGGAGAGTTTGTAGCGGTGTGCTACAAACAGCGCTAAAATTACGACACGGAGTCGGTAACTGCAGTCGAAGGAAAAACTTTATTCGAAAACTTCAGCCTCACTTTTAAGCCTCTGTCAACCGGCCCCCCCATGGCGAAGAGGCTCCAAAGCTCTGTGCTCGCAAACCCCCGTAGGCTATCTAATTGTGAGTCGGTTCGCATACGCTAGGAAATGAGCCGCCACATAACCCCCCCCCCCCCAGAACCGGCGATACACCCCCCAATGTCCACAGCCTGGGCCAGAACCTGCTTGGGAGGTCGGCCTCTGCGCCGAGGCGCCGGAAACTCGGCCGGTTGCGTCAGGTCCACATGGGCCGGCTTGAGGCGGTCCACCGTGAAAACCTCCTCCTTCCCCCCAACGTCCAGCACGAACGTGGACCCGTTGTTCCGGAGCACCGTAAACGGCCCCTCGTATGGCCGCTGCAGCGGTGGCCGATGCCCGCCCCTTCGTACAAACACAAACTTACAGTTCCGTAGGTCTTTGGGTACGCAGGTCGGGTGCCGCCCATGCTGTGAAGTGGGTATGGGGGCCAGGTTACCGAGCTTCTCGCGAAGTCTGCCCAGGACTGCAGCGGGTTCTTCCTCTTGCCCCCTCGGGGCTGGTAGGAACTCCCCGGGGACGACCAGGGGCGCGCCGTATACCAACTCGGCCGACGAGGCGTGCAGGTCGTCCTTGGGCGCTGTGCGGATGCCGAGAAGGACCCAGGGAAGCTCGTCCGCCCAGTTGGCTCCTCGCAGGCGGGCCATGAGGGCCGACTTCAGGTGACGGTGGAAACGCTCCACTAGCCCGTTCGACTGTGGGTGGTAGGCAGTGGTGTGGTGCAGCTGAGTCCCCAAAAGGCTGGCCATAGCTGACCACAGGCTGGAGGTGAACTGGGCGCCTCTGTCGGAGGTAATGTGGGCTGGTACACCAAAGCGGGATATCCAGGTGGCGATCAGGGCTCGGGCGCAAGATTCGGAGGTGGTGTCGGTGAGCGGGACCGCCTCTGGCCATCTTGTGAACCGGTCCACGATAGTCAGGAGGTAACGCGCTCCGCGCGACACTGGCAGGGGGCCCACGATATCCACATGAATGTGGTCGAAACGCCGGTGGGCGGGATGGAACTGCTGCGGTGGGGCTTTGGTGTGCCGCTGAACCTTGGCCGTCTGGCAGTGCATGCACGTCCTGGCCCATTCACTGACCTGTTTGCGGAGTCCGTGCCAAACGAACCTGCTGGAAACCATCCGGACAGTTGTCCGGATGGAGGGATGCGCCAAGTTATGAATGGAGTCGAAAACACGTCGCCGCCAGGCTGCGGGGACGACCGGACGGGGCTGGTTGGTGGCGACGTCACAGAGTAGGGTCCTCTCACCTGGGCCCACGGGGAAGTCCTGGAGCTGCAAACCAGAGACTGCAGTCCTGTAACTCGGAATCTCCTCATCTACCTGCTGTGCCTCTGCCAGTGCCTCAAAGTCTACCCCTTGGGAAAGGGCATGAACGGTAGGGCGAGAGAGCGCATCCGCCACGACATTGTCCTTACCCGAGACGTGCCGGACATCCGTTGTGTATTCAGAGATGTAGGACAGGTGGCGTTGCTGGCGGGATGACCAGGGGTCGGATGCTTTCGTAAACGCAAAGGTAAGCGGTTTGTGGTCCGTGAACGCGGTGAAGGGCCGACCTTCCAGGAAGTACCTGAAATGCCGGATTGCCAGGTAGAGCGCCAACAGTTCCCGGTCAAAAGCACTGTACTTGAGCTCGGGTGGCCGCAGGTGTTTGCTGAAAAACGCCAGGGGTTGCCAGCGACCTGCGATGAGCTGCTCCAGCACCCCACCGACTGCCGTGTTTGATGCATCCACTGTGAGGGCGGTAGGGGTGTCCATTCTGGGATGTACCAGCATTGCGGCGTCAGCCAAAGCTTCCTTCGTTTGAACGAAAGCGGCGGCGGACTCCTCGTCCCAGGTAATGTCCTTGCTCGGACCCGACATCAGGGCGAACAGGGGGCGCATGATCCGGGCAGCTGAAGGGAGGAAGCGGCGGTAGAAATTGACCATACCTACGAATTCCTGAAGGCCTTTGACCGTGGTGGGTCGGGGGAAGTGGCGGACCGCATCTACCTTAGCGGGCAGAGGGGTTGCCCCGTCTTTAGTAATCCTGTGGCCCAGGAAGTCAATGGTATCAAGTCCGAACTGGCATTTGGCAGGGTTAATTGTAAGACCGTACTCACTCAGTCGGGCGCAGAGTTGACGGAGGTGGGACAGATGCTCCTGACGACTGCCGCTGGCTATGAGGATGTCATCCAAATAGATGAACGCGAAGTCCAGGTCCCGTCCCACCGCGTCCATTAACCGCTGGAACGTCTGTGCGGCATTCTTCAGGCCGAACGGCATGCGGAGGAACTCGAAGAGGCCAAACGGGGTGATGAGAGCCGTCTTGGGGACGTCGTCAGGATGCATCGGGATTTGATGGTACCCTCGGACAAGGTCGACCTTGGAGAAGATCCGGGCGCCGTGCAGGTTTGCCGCAAAGTCCTGAATGTGCGGCACAGGGTAGCGGTCCGGTGTGGTAGCCTCGTTCAGCCTGCGGTAGTCGCCGCACGGTCTCCAGCCCCCCGTCGCTTTGGGCACCATGTGCAGGGGGGAAGCCCAGGGGCTGTCGGACCGCCGGATGATCCCCAATTCCTCCATTCTCTGGAACTCCTCCTTCGCCAGTCGGAGCTTGTCCGGGGGAAGCCGCCGAGCACGGGCATGGAGGGGTGGTCCCTGTGTCGGGATGTGGTGCTGTACGCCGTGCCTGGGCATGGCTGCTGTGAACTGCGGTGCCAGAACCGATGGGAACTCCGCCAGGACCCTGGTGAAGTCGTTGTCGGACAGCGTGATGGAGCCGAGGTGAGGGGCTGGCAACTGGGCCGCGCCCAGGGAGAACGTCTGAAAGGTCTCGGCGTGTACCAGTCTCTTCCTGGGCAGGTCAACCAGCAGGCTGTGAGCTCGCAAAAAATCCGCACCCAGAAGCGGTTGGGCTACGGCGGCCAGTGTGAAGTCCCACGTGAACTGGCTGGGGCCGAACTGTAGCTGCACCTGACGGGTGCCATAGGTCCTTACTGTGCTGCCATTCACGGCCCTCAGGGGGGGACCCGGTGCCCTGCTGCGAGTGTCGTAACTTGTCGGAGGTAAAACGCTGACCTCAGCCCCAGTATCGACCAAAAAGCGGCGTCCCGACCTGCTATCCCACACATACAGGAGGCTATCCCGATGGCCAGCCGCCGTAGCCATCAGCGGCGGCTGGCCCTGGCGTTTCCCGGGAACTTGCAGGGCGGGCGGCAACGGCGGGCTTCTGCGCCCCACCGCTGGTGGTAGAAGCACCAGTGGTCATTGGGCCGGGGGTTAGTGGGCTCTGCGGCCGGGCCTGGACTGGTTTGCTGCCGGGAGCGTGGCTGGGTGATCTGTGCGATGGACGCCCCGCTCACCTTTTTGGCGTTCCACAGCAAGTCCGCCCGGGCTGCCACCTTCCGGGGGTCACTGAAATCCGCGTCGGACAGCAGCAGGCGTATGTCCTCGGGCAGCTGCTCCAGGAATGCCTGCTCAAACATGAGGCCTGTGTGTCCCTCGGCCAGAGACAACATCTCGTTCATTAAAGCCGATGGAGGTCTGTCGCCCAAGCCATCCAGGTGCAGTAAACGGGCAGCCCGCTCACGCCGAGAGAGTCCGAAAGTCCTGAGGAGCAGAGCTTTGAATTCCGTGTACTTGCCGTCTGCCGGGGGCGACTGTACGAACTCCGCGACCTGGGCAGCTGTGTCCTGGTCGAGGGAGCCCACCACGTAGTAGTAGCGGGTGTCTTCTGAGGTGATCCGGCGAACGTGGAATTGGGCTTCGGCTTGCTGGAACCATAGGTCCGGGCGCTGTGTCCAGAAACCCGGCAGTTTCAACGAAACCGCATGAACAGAGGCGGCGTCGGTCATTTCTGGTCCAAAAATCGTTTGGACCGTCGGGGTCACCAATTGTAGCGGTGTGCTACAAACAGCGCTAAAATTACGACACGGAGTCGGTAACTGCAGTCGAAGGAAAAACTTTATTCGAAAACTTCAGCCTCACTTTTAAGCCTCTGTCAACCGGCCCCCCATGGCGAAGAGGCTCCAAAGCTCTGTGCTCGCAAACCCCCGTAGGCTATCTAATTGTGAGTCGGTTCGCATACGCTAGGAAATGAGCCGCCACAAGTTCATATTTTCATAAACAATTCAGAAATCTGATGGCCGAGGGGCAGAAGCGGTTTCCAAATTGAGTCTGCATCTTTTGACTCCTGTACCCCCTCCTTGATGGTAGCAAGCACAGGGCATATTTTGAATTGTGAGGGTCCTTTCTGATGGATGCTGCCTTCTTGAACACCACCACTTAAAGATGTCCTTGACAAGTGAGGAGGGTTGTGCCTGTGACAGAGCTAGCCAAGTCAACAACCTCTGCAATCTTGTGTATAGGGGCTTCCATACCAGACTGTGTTGAAACTAAGTCAGAATGTTTTTCACCAAACAACAAACAGAAATTTGTTAGTCTTTGGTGACAAACCAGATCAACTCAAACTCTAATAGGTAGAGCCAATAACATACCTCATCACCAATATGATCTTTTTTTGGACTAAACTCAATTTCCATTTGAACAAAATCACCTCTGTGGTCTCAAGATTGGCATTCAATTGAGAATTATTAATCAAGTATTCCTCAATATGCTTGAAATGAGCCTTCAGACCCTGCAGCAAAGAAAGAGTAACAGTGCCTTTTCCAAGTCAGGAAAATACATGACTTGGGAGTGGAAAATTGGGAAGTGATGGCATTTCCTTGTAGTTACTGCCCTCCTCTTCCGCAGTGGCGCAGGCATGGTTATTGAAATAACCATAATGTGTTTCACAAATAACATAGACACTGCACTTATAGTGGCACAAATCAATATTTAGGGTGATAAATGGGGCGCCACTCATCAGGCAGATTACTTGGTCCTGGATGATGTCGAGTTTCTTCAGAATTGCAGGCACTGTGCAGTCCACCTTGAACAGACTTTATCATGGACGGAAAGATGTTGATACTTAGTTATACATAGGACAACTGGCAAGTAACTGAGGCAGAATAACCTCAGCCTCATACATGGTAAGAATCTAACCACCAATGCTTTCCCTTTAATGCTCATTAACTTCAGATTTACCAAGGAGACCCTATTCAACAATTGGTTAAATCCTGCCTTCATGGTCACGATCACTTCACCTCTTGGGCTTATTTTGACCAAGGCTGTCACATTTGGAGCTGGCAAAAGCCATATCTGGACATCCGTAATGGAGGTTATTGATGACTCAGGGCCACCTGATATTTTTGAGGACAACTAATGATCAAGAATAGACTGAGTGGCAATCACCCTGCTTTCTGTGGGAAAAAGAAAATACCAAGGCAATTCTCCATATTCACTGAAAGCTGGAATTGTAAAGGAACTGTTTGGCTTGAGATGAAGATAGGGGTAGACATTGAAACAGAGAAGGAGAATGATCACGGTATAATTTCAGTATTGGAATTGTTCTCCTGAAGTTTCAAAGCTTTTGAAACAAAGTGGAGTTCAGAATAAAAAAAGGTTCATGGGCATGAAATAGGAAAACTGCAGCTTTGAGATCCAGTACAAGTAGAATGGATGGAATAGCCATCTTCAGTATGAAGATTTACCCCTTCAAAACTCTTCCTGCATCTTCTGTTCAATGGGTGCTGGACAGAAATTGTCTGTTGAAAATGATGATGATGATTATTATTATTATTATATTTCCTTCCTTTCTAGCAGCAATATTCCCCGTTTCACAATGCAGGCAACAAGAACATTGAGATTTCATTAGTTACTTTACCCATCATAAAAAAATTTAGACCTAGGGATTAAGCTTTATCCAAACTAGCAATAAGTTAGTTATTTCTAGTTTTACTGAATTATAGCCATATAGCTCAAACATTGAATTATTTATATACAGACCTTGATTTTACGTATCCTGTTTTCCTCAGTTGTGTCGTTAAACACATATAAAGATACTGATTAGCTTTACTTGTCATATGTACTTCAAAAGATTGTGTTGTGTGCATCAAATCAAATCACAGAGGGCTGTGCTTGACATTTCCAGTGTCAACAGAACATGCGCTAACCCATACATCATTGGAATGTCAGAATCAAATTTATTATCACTGGCACATGTCATGGAACTTGCTGACTTAGCAGCAGTTCAATGGTAGACATAATATAGAAGAAAAAAATAAAATAATAAATAAATCAACTACAGTATACATATATTGTATAGATTAAAATTTGTGCAAAACAAATAATATCTATTTAAAAAGTGAGGTAGTGTCCAAAAATTCAATGTCCATTTAGGAATCAGATGGCAGAAGGGAAGAAGCTATTCCTGAATCGCTGAGTGTGTACCTTCAGCCTTCTGTACCTCCTACCTGATGTTAACAGTGAGAAAAGGGCACGCCCTGGTTGCTGGAGGTCCTTGACAGCAATTATACCAGTGTCTTAATGACTATCGCCCAATATCATTCTCATCGACAGTAATAATTAACCTGATTCTGAATTTATAAATATGGCATGAAACCCAGTCACAGGGAAAACGTACAAACAGATAGCAGTGGGAACTGAATTTCGACTGGCAATTGGGGGTGCTGTAAAGAGTTTGTGCTAACCGCAACACTACTGTGCCAACTTATAAATCTATCAATCTTGATTGGGTATGACAGTTATTTTCATATTAGGGCAATATGACACTGAGTGCACTTGCAAATAACTTCTAGATTCATGCATTTATGAAATACAGAAAATATACAAAATACTTCAGAAATCATTCCTTTCCCCTTCAGGACAAGTTATGGGGAAAAAAACTGACAAAAATTAGACTTCAAGACTTTTAAGGCTGTACCTACAGCCAGTTATATCAGGCAACAGTATGTGCCATCAAAATTTGTGTAATGTTAAAACAAACTATTTTAACACCATCCCACTCCAGAAACACAACTGCCAACAGTCGGTGGCTAGTAGACATGGTAATGCTGAACTGTTTTTTTTAAAGTGAAAAAATTAATTTGTCAATTCCAAAAACTGTGCCTTTACTGAAAAGCTCACTAAGCGAAATAATTAAAATATTCTCACACTAATTCATCTATCGCAATAAAAACAATGCAAAGATGATGTCAGGAAAAACATCACATGTAACAATCCTTCAATGCTACACCACAACTGACAAAAAAGCAAATTTAGCTTAAGAACATTGAAGTCTACAAATTTTGTGTGACAAAACAACAAACTGCTTACTTTGCTCCTGATGAGAGAAGAATCTGATGAAGCTTGTTGGCACAACAAAATTAAACAAGGTTCACATGAGAGCTCAAAAAGCCAGTGTTTCCTTCAACAACTTGCTGAATAGTGTAAGCCCTATCCAAGAACAAGTGGAATACGCATTGGTCGAAAGGCACTCTTGTTTGTCATTTCACTGTCAATATAATAAAAGCTTTGTAGTTCTGTTTACTGGAATAACAGATCTAATACATTCCAGCAGGATCGGATGATTACCTTCTTTAGGAAATGGAACAGTTTATATCTTGCACAAGACTGTACAGGGGGCATCTTTCAATAAACACAACTCAAACTATTCACTTGCGTTAAGTTGCACTGGGTACACTGACAAGGGAACCGCTAAGCTGTAAAGATGAAGATAGTTGTTAGTTAAGAGCAAGATCATAGTAAACAAAAGCACTGTAAACACTTTAAACCACTTTTTATAATACTGTATATATTGCAAATACGCAAATGTGCATTCATGTAGTACATTTTATTCCATATCTACTTTAACCAATTTATTTTTATATAATTCTTTATTATAATTGTTGAATTTTTGTTCACACATCATGCTATCAGCACAGCAAATCCCTTATACGTGTAAATAAATGATTCAATGACGCAAAGTACATTTACTATCAAAGTACGTATACAGAATACAACTAAGACTTGTCCTCCCCCCACGCAGCTACAAAACAGAAAAACCATGGAATACATTCAAGAAAACATCAAAAACCCAATACATGAAAAAAATTGCACAAGCAGCAAAAAGCATGCGAACAACACAATATCAAACATCAAACCATGAGTCCAGTCGTGTTCGGGTTAGTTCAGTGCTGCACCGTTAACCCACTGTAGGCTGCATGCAGAGTCATTCTTCGTATAAGCACCCAAGTCCATACAGACCACCCTGATCAAACTGCTTAAAGACAGCAAAGTAACCAGAATCCAGAAATAGACCATATGATGCAGGAGCAGAATTAGACCATTTGATCTGCCATTTCATCATGGCTGATCCAATTTTCCTATCAGTCTCAAACTTCTGGCATCTCCACATATCCCTTCGTGTGCTGATCAATCAAGAATCTATCCTCAGCCTTAAATATACATAAAGACTTGGCGTCCACAGCTGCCGTTGGCAAAGAATTCCACAGATTCACCATTCTCTGGCTAAAGAAATTCCTCATCTTCATTCTAAAATGACACCCCTCTATTCTGAGACTATGTCCTCCGGTCTTCAGACTCTCCCACCATCGGAAACATCCTCTCCACATCCACTCTATCAAGGCCTTTCACTATTCGATAGGTTTCAATGAAGTCACCCCTCATTCTTCTGAACCAAGCCCAGAGGCAAAAAACGCTCTTCATAATATGACAAGCCGTTCAAACCTGGAATAATTTTTGTAAACCTCCTTTGAACTTTCTCTAGCATCAGCACATCCTTTTTAAGGGACCCAAAACTGCTCACAATACTCCAAGTGAGGCCTCACCAGTGCTTTATAAAGTCTCAACATTACATCCTTGCTTTTATATTCTAGTTCTCTTGAAATATATGCCAACACCCATTTACCTTCCTCACCACAGACTCAACCTGCAAATTAATCTTTAGGGAATCCTGCACAAGGACTTCCAAGCCCCTTTGTGTCTCAATTTTTGTCCTTTCTCTCCATTTAGAAAATAGTCCATACACTTCACAACACTGTATTCCATCTGCTTTTTCTTTGCCCATTCTCCTAATCCAAGTCCTTCTGTAGTACGTCTACTTCCTCAAAACTGCCTACCCCTCCATATCATCTACAAACTTTTTGACAAAGCCATCAATTCCATTATCCATATCATTGACATATGCTACGAATGTGCCGCTACTACGCAGGGCCAAAGGGTACAAAGTCACCCCCTCCTTTTTGAGAATCGCAAGAGCGCTATTAATTCATGTCTGGGACCCAGGAAATGAGAGAGAATCCACAAGGTTTTGGAATGTGTCCTGGCCTCAGCAGAAACAAAGCCACTGATAACGGTCATTGTCTCTTGGAGACGGAATTGTGTATTGAGTACTGTACTATTCATTGAAGCCCCTCAGGGGATGAACAGAGGGGGCTGGTTGAGGGATTGCATCATCCCAATCTGATTGACATCGGAGACCCCGTGAGTAAGGATAAAAGAGGGTCTGGGGAACAACCCCTTTAGACGCACCAGGAGAAACGCTAGAAATCCTGTGACGCGTTTAATAGCGACAGCCGGTGGGGGGCTCGTGTGCGTCCTTTCCCTTGGCCTGGGATTGGCAGCCTCACCACGGAAGAACGGCTTTAGCTAAAGGAGAGGCCACAAGTGAACGGCCACCCCAACTGGACTCCCGAAGGATCTAAATCATAAAAGTTGGAAAACCCGCAGCGGTAACTGTTCCCATTCTATTCCTATTTCTCTCTCTCTCCACCAAAGTGCAACACAGCGACAACCAAAAGGCTGCAGCCTGAATGAACTGAGTGATTTTTATATTTCCATCAGACAATACATTATCCCCTAGTCAACGATAGAGCTATTTCTTATTGGTTATTATTATACCCGAACTTTTAGATTTAGTATTGACGATGTATATTATCTGTATGGTTGCATTGATATTATTTTTGTGTATTTTTACTAATAAATACTGTTAAAAATAGTACCATCAGACTTCAACGGACCTCTCTATCTTTGCTGGTAAGTGACCCAGTTATGGGATTCGTTAACATATACAATGCAAAAAGAATCCGTCCCAACACAGTATCCTATTGAACACCACTAGTCACCAGCAGCCAACCAAAAAAGGCTCCCTTTATTCCCACTCTGCCTCTTGCCGATCTGCCACTGTTTTATCCATGCTAGTATCTTTCCTGGAATACCATGGGCTCGTAGCTTGTTAAGGAGCCTCACGAGTGGCACTTTGTCAAAGGCTTTCTGAAAATCCAAGTCAACTGATTCTGCTTTGTCTATCCTGCTTGTTATTTCTTCAAAGAATTCCAAAAGATTTGTCAGACGAGATTTTTCCTTAAGAAAACTATGCTGACTCCAGCCTATTTTATTTCTCATGTGTATCCAATACCCCAAGACCTGGTCCTTAATAAGAAGATCTAACATCTTCCCAACCACTGAGGTCAGACTAACTGGCTTATGATTTCCTTTCTTCTGCCTCTCTTCATTCTTGAAGAATGGAGTGACATTTGCAATTTTCCTGCCTTCCGGAACCATTCCAGAATCTAGTAACTTGTCAAAAATTACTACTGGTACCCCCATGATCTCTTCAGCCAACTCTTTCAGAACCCCGTGGTGTATACCATCTGGCCTAGTTGATTTATCTACTTTCAGACTTTCCAGTTTCCCAGGAACATTCTCTCTAGTTATGGTAACTTCATACACTTCATGACCCCTGACACATGGAGCTTCCAGTATAAGGCTAGTATCTTCCACAGTGACGAGTGAAACAAAATACTTATTCAGTTCATTCACAATTTCATTGTACCCCAGTACTACCTCTCTAACATATTTTTCCCAGTAGCCCAATATCCCTCACCTCTCTTTTACACTATGTATTTGAAGAAATCCAGCCACTGCTGCTCTGCCGTCCTTCCCTCTAGTGTCCCTTTCCAGTCAACCTTGGCCAGTTCCTCTCTCATGCCACTGTAATTTCCTTTACTCCACTGAAATACCAACACATCAGATTTCGGCTCCTCTTTCTCAAATTTCACAGTGAACTCAATCATGTTATGATCACCACCTCCAAAGGGTACCTTCACCTCAATCTCTCTAATCACCTATGGTTCATTACACAATACCCAATCCAGTACAGCCGACCCCTAGTAGGCTCAACAACAAGCTATTCTAAAAAGCCATCTCGTAGACATTCTAGAAATTCTCTCTCGAGATCCAGTGCCGACCTGATTTTCCCAATCCACTTGCATATTAAAACCCCCTACAATTATCATAACACTGCCCTCCTGGGAAGCCTTTTCTATTTCCTGTTGTAATTTGTAGTCCACATCACTGCAGTTGTTTGGAGGCCTATAGATAACTGCCATCAGGGTCCTTTTACCCCTTCAATTTCTTAGCTCAACACATAAAGATTCTATATCTTCCGATCCTATGTCAACTCTTTCTAATGATTTAATATCATTTTTTTACCATTAAAGCCACACCACCCCCTCTACCTACCTACCTATCCTTCCATCGTGTATCCTTGGACATTCAGCTCCCAGAGACATGCATTCTTTAGCCATGTCTCAGTGATGGCCACAATATCATACCTGCCAATCTGTAACTTTACAACAAGATCATCCACCTTATTCCTTATGCTGCGTGCATTTAAGAATAACACCTTAAGTCCAGTACTTTTTGCATTGATTGCACTGCAACTCATCCCAATGGCTGCAAATTTGCTCCATCACCTGCCTATCCTTCCTGACATCCTTACTGCTCACTACCTTAGATCTATTTCTGTTTTCCCTCTCCTCCGCTCCATCATTCCGGTTCCCATCCCCCTGCCAAATTAGTTTAAACCCTCCCTAACAGCTCTATTAAAACTTCCCGCCAGGATATTGGTCCCCCTAGGATTCAAGTGTAACCCATCCTTTTTGTACAGGTCACACCTGCCCCAAAAGAGGTCCCAATGATCCAGAAACTTGAATCCCTGCCCCCGCTCCAATCCCTCAGTCACGCATTTATCCTCCACCTCATTCCATTCCTACTCTCACTGTCACGTGGCACAGGCAGTAATCCCGAGATTACTACTTTTGTGGTCCTTCTTCTCAACTGCCTTCTTAATTCCCTATATTCTCCTTTCAGGACCTCTTCTCTTTTCCTACCTATGTCATTGTTATCTATATGTAACATGACCTCTGGCTCCTCACCCTCCCACTTCAGGATATCTTGGACGCGATCAAAAACATCTTGGACCCTGACACCAGGGAGGCAAACTACCATCCGGGTCTCCTGACTGCGTCCATTGAATCGCCTATCTGGCCCCCTAACTATCGAGTCCCCTATTACTACTGCTTTCCTCTTCCTTTCCCTACCCTTCTGAGCTACATGGACGGTGGCTGTGCTAGAGGAACGGCCACTGTTGCTTCCCCCAGGTAGGCTGCCCACCCCCTCCAACAGTACTCAAACAGGAGTACTTATTGTCAAGGGGTACAGCCACTGGGGTACTCCCAAGTACCTGACTCTTCCCCTTCCCAACCATGACCCACCTGTCTGCCTCCCGTGGCCCCGGTGTGACCACCTGCCTGTAACTCCTCTCTATCAACTCCTCACTCTCCCTGACTAGACGAAGGTCATCAAGCTGCAGCTCCAGTTCCCTAACATGGTCCCTTAGGAGCTGCAGCTCGGCACACCTGGCGCAGATGTCCGGGAGGCTAGGAGACTGCAGGACCTCCCACACCTGACACCGAGAACAACAAGGTGTCCTCATACTTATACATCCCCTTTCCTCAAATAACAGGAAAAACTGAAACCTTGCCTCACCCTCTTCCGCCTAAGCCCGTTTGAGCCAAAGCCCTTAATCCTTCACTCTACTCCTGGCTCACTCCACTGCCAGCAAAATGACGCTGTCCGCTGTTTAAGGCTGTGTCCTTTTTAAATCTTCCCCGCTTCACTGCCCGACGTCACACGCCTGTGCAGTCACGCCTCTCTTAACTCCGATGAGAATAAGAAAAAATCAAAATGGCTCCCGCTGCACTCCCGTTCTGATCCTCTGACTTCCTTCTCTTCCTTACCTCTATTCACAATGATTCAACACCTTCCAATCCTATGTCACCTCTTTCTAGTGATTTGATTACATTTTTTTTAAACCAACAAAGCAACACCGCCCCCTCTGCTTTCCTGCCTGTCCTTTCAATACTATGTGTATCCTTGGGCATTAAGTGCCCAGGTACCTTATCTCCAACACTATTATCTGCCTTTCCAACAATACTTCTTGATTTGAAATATACACAGCTCAGGACATGAGCTACACAATGATCAACCTTTTGATTCGTAGCTTTGTCTGGGGTTTTAACAAAATCTGCCTCCACAACCTCTCCACTAACTGTTCTGGCACTCTGGTTTCCCATCCCCCTGCAACTCTAGTTCAAACCCCACTATACAGCATTAACAAACTTTCCCCCTCCTGTTCAAATGAACTGTCCCTTCTGTACAGGTCCCACCTTCTCTGGAAGGGAGCCCAATGATTCAACAATGCACCATGAACCTCAAATTCCCCCGAAACATGTCCACAGCCTCACCGATCAATTCTTGCTGCATGGAACCCAAGGCATTTTCCTCTGATAACAGCTAGCAACAGCTCACTTAACTCTGGTTAAAAAAGCTGATCCTCCTTCCAAAACAAAATCTTGTTTGTATTTAAACCAGGGAGAGACCAACAACCAATGTAAATCAAAACAATCCATTCAATAGGTGATCAATGAACTGGCATAGGATTGAACAGCCAAGGCAAGACTTTTATACGAGAACAATTGTTGATTATGGAAGGGAGGAAACTGATTATCCAATTATAATGTCAGTGACAGAGGAATTACAGCCTTCACTGCCAGAATTGCTTGAGGTCAGGATCAAGGAGCTAGCAAACAGTTTCAACTTGAGTTTAGAAATCTCTGGAAAGAGCAGGATACTAAGGTACCCAAGTTGTATGATGCAGCTCAAGGCCATCAGCTCTGAAAAATAAATGAAGTTATGAACATTGGATCCATCATTCTTGACCTTCAAGTTGAAGAAAACAAATGTTCAGCATTTTAAAAGCCAATATAATCTAAAAAGAAATACAGCTCCTTGGCCTTATTAGGGTTCACAATTCATGGTCTGTAGTCTTGTAGGAAATGAGTGAGCACTTGATTTTCTAAGTACTTTTTTTGAATGCAGTAAGGTTTTCTTTCTACTATTCTCAACCAGCAATTGTGTGCAGTACAGCAGCTAGCAGTTAGCATAACACCACTATAGTGCCAGTGACTGGGCTCAAATACACTGCTGTCTTTAGGGAGTTTGTATGTTCACCTCATTACTACATGGGTTTCCTCCAGGTGCTCCAATTTTGTCCTACATTCTAAAGCCATTTGGGTTAGGGCTATCAACTTGTGGGCATGCTATGTTGGCGCCAGGAGCATGGCAACACTTGCAGGTGGCTCCAAGCACATCTTCAAACTGTGCACTGTCGAAGCAAATGAGACACTTCACTATGTTTCAATATTTTGTTGTTCGGTACATGTGACAAATAAAAGTTTTTCCAGACACCCAATGCATACAAAGCAAAAGAATACAACCAACTTCTTTCTATAAATCCCATTATTATATGCCCTCTACACATAATCTTTCTGCAAAGGTAAATAGTTTTCTTCTAGTCTGTATATCTAAAGGCTGATTTATACTTGTGCGTCGCATCTATGCCGTAGGTACCCTACGCCATAGAGTGACGTGCACCTCTCCAGAAAAGTTACTCAAGTGTCGCAGCGATGCAAACTGCAACAACTGTGATTGGTCTGCTTGGTAGCATCTCATTTCCTCCTATGCATTTCTGGTTGCTTCTTCTCCACCCATGTCTCTAGGCTGTGCATACACCGATACAAAATAGATGAACCAAATCAATCATATCTACCTGCTGACATGCGTAAATGTTTGAAATGCATTTCCTCATCCATGTCTCTCATGAAGAAACTCACAGTGGCACAGAAACTCCACCGCCAACTAGTGTTTTGGCACACACCAACGCATGCTCGCTGTGGCGTACAGCAACGCAGAAGTGAAAATCAGGGCTACGGTGTGGGCTATGGCATAGCCCATACTCAACTATAAATCAGTCTTAAGCCTTAATACATTTCAATTATATCTTGCCTTGACCTCCCTCTATTCAAGTCAGGAAAAGAAAAACATTTTTCTTTATAGGCAGTATGGAAATGATAACTTGAACATTTTATTCACCAGATGCACAATCCAATTCATTTTGTTATTTGTTGAAAAAATGCGCATAGTAGGAAAAAGGAAACAAAGATAAGGTCAAAAACAAGTGAAACTTTCTATGTATTAGATATTTTATTTTTATTTCCTGTTATATTGGCTTTTATAATCCCTGCCAAAAAGGGTAGAATTCTTTACCCATGAGGGCTGTTGAACATTCATTGAAATCAAAAATAGGGACAAGGGTGATGCAGGAAACTGAAGGAGATAAAAAGATCAGTTATAAACGATCAAATGGAGAAGCAGGCACAAGGATTATAGAAATAGTTTGAAACAATTGGAAATAAAATTCTAACCAAGGATTCAAGCAGAACAAAAAAACAACCTTAACAATGGCAAATCAAGCTTAATAGTTTATAACTATGTTCAAATTTAATCAGTTTCTATCCTTCATAATATTCCTTGGGAAACCAACTGTCAGTGAAATACAGATATCACACAAACATTTAAAAAATTGCATAATTATTTTCTTCAATATAAATATTATGTGTTATATTCAGGGACAAAAGAAATTTCACACCCCCGCCCCCATTGTAGCCTCAAGTAACGCAGAAAACTTTTCATATTTTGCTTTTACTATTTATTCCTTCCTTTCTTTTATTTAAATACTTGCCAACAGATTTGGTTGCTAACACCTTTCCTTTATTTTCTCAATGACTGCTATTCAGGTAACATGTAGAAGATATTGATGCAGCTGAATATAGTTTTTTTGAAGTTTGAATGCAATTGAACACCTATATACCTCAGTGAAGAATTGCAGTTCATAGAGGTACAAGGAGTATATAGTTTTTCACAACAATTTGTTGCACTTGCACATAGATAAGTAAATGCCGCTTTGTTCTGAGTTGGAAAATTTGAAATGTGACACCAAAATGGGCCAAATCTCAAACAATGACAAGATGGTGTCCAAGAAGAAGGGAGGGAGAGGCAGAGAGTCTAGTGGCATGGTATCAAGCCAATAACCTCACCCTCAATGCCAGCAAAATGGAGCTGGTCATTCACTTCAAGAACCATGGTGGAGTATCCTCGTGTGCATCAATGGTGGTGAAATGGAAATAGCTAAAAGTTTCAATTTGTTTGATGTACATCACAAATTACCCTAGCTCAAACACGGTGATACTATAGACCAAAAAGTAGACCAATGACCATTTCCTCAGAAGCCTAAAATAATTTAGCAAGTCCACAATGTCTCTTACCAAGTTTTAAGATGCAACACAGAAAACATCCCATCTGAATGCATCACCATTTGGTATTGCCACTGCATTGCTGGAAATGACAGTGAATACAATCCAGAACATCATGAAATCACCTATACTGTCAGCTCTACCACTGCCTTGGGAAAGCAACATATCAACATATCATATAAAAACATATCAAAAACCCTCCCAACCCTGTTATAAACTCTGTCACGCAGAAGAAATAAAAAGGTTGAAAGTAGTTACGACCACACTCAAGAACCACTTCTATCATTTTAGTCCTTGAACTGACCTACCATAAGATTAGATCACCCAATCTAACTTGCCATGGCCCTTGCACCTTATTTGGCTACTTCTAGTAGGCCTTCACTGTCACTGCTACACTATATTCTGCATTTTGTTTTCATTTTTACTACCTCAATGTATTTGCGCATGTCATGATATACCTGGATAGCATGCAAACTAAGTTTTGCAATGTTTTGTGGTACTCGCAACAATAATATACACTAATTATTCTGCCTCAGGTCAAATAATAAAAAATTACTAATGAGAGATACCCCATCAAAATCTCTACAGGAGGTGAAATTACAGCTACTATGCCCAGACTTTTGAGATAGTTTGAGGAATAGTAAAACAAATCAGATACTGAACATATCTGCACATACTTTACAATAGCATTTTTAAAAGAATTTTTTAAACCACCAAGTAAAAGTAATTAGTGCTTAATTTAGGCAACTTTCTCTGAACAATGACTCGCAGATAAGAAATTTTTATTGAATTAATTTGAAAATATTCAATTTGTGCAACTATGATGGAAAAGTGCTGCAGGGAAGATGACTTCTTCCCTGTAGGCCACCTCGTTATTGTTTGAGATTGGAGTTTAGTTATACTGAGTTGGAGTTTACAGCTAAGCAGAGATGTGTGTAGAGTATTTAATATTTCAGTAATATTTGAGAAATATTGTAAATATATTGTCTGATTAAGCATTCTTTGCTTACATAATTACAGCTTGTATGAAATAAATGCATGAATGTCATTACAGCACATCATACGTGGGCACCTTGCTAAAGAAGCTAATTACACACATTTCCCTGCGTTTCTGTGTTGTTCTTCCAATTAGTTTCTGTGGAATTACAAAACCTAAAGGGGGGAGGGTGAGGTGTGAAGAATAGAAACTACATTTTTGATCCCCTAAGTGTTGTCCGAACAATTACTTTAGATGTTTTCATGAGGATTATGAGAACTTTTACTTTGAACCTATGAACAAAATGTGGCATCAAGCCTGGTACTAAATCATCTGCCAGGAAGTCATTGTGGCAAAAAAGGGAACAAACTTCAAAACCAGTTCACCACCTTCATTGCGTGCAGCAGACACCAACAGTTTATGTAAACTGTTTAAGTGGTTCTTAAAAATAATCACATTTTTAATGGGGACTGGAGCTATTCAGGTTGCAGTGACAACTTAGACAACTTAGATCAATTTGTGCACTTCTGTGACGCACATGAGAAAACCAATAGCCAGATTTTCATCTGATATAATTTGCAATTAAAAACTGTTTAGACAATTAAAATTCACTTCCTTGACAACAGCTTTCCAAATTTAACATATTTGACAGCTTTCTATAAATAGCCTAATTCAAACAACTAAAATTTTACTTAAGATATTTTGTAGCAAAACAAAAGCTGTTTAAGTGGACATCAATAGCTCAAATGCTAGAAGCTTTACTTTTAACACCCATCATTTTATAAAAATGATTTCTGCTTGGTTTACAAGCAACTCTGCTTGCTACAAAGCCTGTTATTTCTTCATAACAAACATCTGTTCCATTGTGGAACAGCTGGATTTTTCCTTCCTGGAACTGAACTGTTGCAAAAAAAATCTCAACTCAAAACTGAACTGAATCAGCCAGATGATACCAAGAGCAAGGGTCATGCTTTTATATAATGAATTCTACAGCCAACATCTTTTATTTCAAAAAACTGCTGTGGTGAAAATCTGAAATAAACAAAAATTCTCTGAAGTCTTCGTCAAGCAGCCCTTGTGTAAAGAGAAAATGGTGAAGCAAACAATGGAACATGCAAACTATTGGAACAACTCAGCAAATCAGGCAGCAGCTATGGAAATGAATAAACAGTTGATGTTTTGGGCCAAGACCCTTCACTTGGACTGGAAAAGCAGGAGGAAGAAGCAACAATAAGGTGGGGAGGGGAAAAGTACAAACTAGAAGGTCAAGTCAGGTGAGCTAGGGATGGTGGAGGACAGACACTGGATGGAAAAGGTAAAAGGATGGAGAAGGAATCTGATAGAAGAAAGAAGACAATGAGGACAATGGGAGAAAGGGAAGGAGAAGAGATACTGGGGGAAATAATAGGCAGGTGAAAAGAATGTGAGTCAGAGTGGGGAACTGAAGAGGGAAGGGGGAGCAGAAAGTAATGGAAGTTGGAAAAATCAATGTTTATGCCATCAGGTTTGAGGCTACCTCGATAGAATAGGAGGGATTGCTCGTCCAACCTGACAGTAGTCTCATTGTGGCAAAAGAGGAGGCCCAGGATGTTTCTGTTCATGTCCATGATATCCTGAAGTGGGACGGAGAACAGTCAGAGGTAGTGGTACATATTGGTACCAACAACGTAAGCAGGAAACGGGAGGAGGTTCTAAAAACAGACTACAGGGATTTAGGAAGGAAGTTGAGAAGCAGGACCACAAAGGTAGTAATCTTAGGATTACTACTTGTGCCACATTATGGTGAGTATAGGAATAGAATGAGCTGGAAGATAAATGCATGGCTGAGGGATTGGAGCAGGGGGCAGGGATTCAAATTTCTGGATCACTGGGACCTCTTTTGGGGCTGATATGACCTGTACAAAAAGGCCAGGTTGCACTCGAATCCCATGGAGACCAATATGCTGGTGGGGAGGTTGGCAAAGGCTATTGGGGAGAGTTTAAACTAGAATTGTTGGGGGGCGGGGTGGGAACCAAACTGAAGAGATGGAGGAAGATGCGGTTGGCTCACAAATAGAGAAAACTTGGAGACAGTGCAAAAGGGAGGATAGGCAAGTGATAGAGCAGGGACACACACACACTGATGGTTTGAGATGTGTCAACTTTACTGCAAGGAGTATCATGAACAAAGTGGATGAGCTTAGAGTATTTGGGAGCTACGATGTTGTGATCATTACAGAGACTTGGATGGCTCAGGGGCAGGAATGGCTACTTAAGAGTGCCAGGCTTTAGATATTTCAGAAAGGACAGGGAGAGGAGCAAAAGAGATGGCACTGCTGATCAGAGTTAGTGTCACAGCTGCAGAAAAGGAGGAATCCATGGAGGGATTGTCTACTGAGTCTCTGTGGGAAGAAGTTAGAAACGGGAAGGGGTCAATAACATAACTTTTTTTAAAATATAGACCACCTAATAATAACAACAGGGGCATCGAGGAGCACATAGGGATACAGGCTCTTGAACGATGCAATAATAACAGGTTTGTTGTGATGGGAGATTTTAATTTCCCCAATATGATGTTGTAACTATTAGTGAAACATGGTTGCAGGAGGGGTGTGATTGGCAACTAAACATTCCTCGATTTCGTTGCTTCAGGTGTGATAGAATCGGAGGGGCAAGAGGGGGAGGTGTTGCATTGCTTGTCAGAGAAAATATTACAGCGGTGCTCTGGCAGGATAGATTAGAGGGCTCATCTAGGCAGGCTATTTGGGTGGAATTGAGGAATGGGAAAGGTGCAGTAACACTTACAGGGGTGTATTATAGACCACCTATGGGGAGTGAGAATTGGAGGAGCAAATTTGTAAGCAGATAGCAGATATTTGTAATAAGCACAGGGTTGTGATTGCGGGAGATTTTAAATTTTCCACACATAGACTGGGAAACCCATACTACAAAAGAGCTGGATGGTTTGGAGTTTGTCAAATGTGTGCAGGATAGTTTTTTTGCAGCAATACATAGAGGTACCAACTAGAGAAGGGGCAGTGTTGGATCTCCTGTTAGGGAATGAGATAGGTCAGGTGACAGAGGTATGTGTTGGGGAGCACCTTGGGTCCAGTGATCACAATGCCATTAGTTTCAATATAATTATTGAGGAGGATAGGACTGGACCCAGGGTTGAGATTTTTGATTGGAGAAAGGCTAACTTTGAGGAGATGCGAATGGATTTAGGAGGAGTGGATTGGGACAATTTGTTTTATGGGAAGAATGTAATAGAGAAATGGAGGTCATTTAAAAGTGAAATTTTGAGGGTACTGAAAATGTTCCTGTTAGGTTAAAAGGAAAGGTTAAAAGTTTGAGAGCCATGATTTTCAAGGGATATTGAAAACTTGGTTCTGAAAAAAAGAGATATCTACAATAAATATAGGCAGCATGAAGTAAATGAGGTGCTTGAGGAGTATAAAGAATGTAAAAAGAATCTTAAGAAAGAAATTAGAAAAGGAAAAAGATATGAGGTTGCTTTGGCAAGTAAGGTGAAAATAAATCCAAAGGGTTTCTACAGTTATATTAATAGCAAAAAGATAATGAGAGATAAAATTAGTCCCTTAGAGAATCAGAGTGGACAGCTATGTTTGGAGCCAAAAGAGATGGGGAGATTTTGAACAATTTCTTTTCTTTGGTATTCATTGAGAAGAAGGATATTGAATTGTGTAAGGTAAGGGAAATAAGTAGGAAAGTTATGGAAACTATGATGATTAAAGAGGAGGAAGTACTGGCACTTTTAAGGAATATAAAGGTGGGTAAATCTCCGGGTCCTGACAGGATATTCCCTAGGACCTTGAGAGAAGTTAGTGTAGAAATAGCAGGGGCTCTGACAGAAATATTTCAAATGTCATTAGAAACAGGGATGGTGCTGGAGGATTGGCGTATTGCTCGTGTGGTTCCTTTGTTTAAAAAGGATTCTAAGAGTAAACCTAGCAATTCTCGGCCTGTAAGTTTGACGTCAGTGGTGGGTAAATTAATGGAAAGTATTCTTAGAGATGGTATATATAATTATCTGGATAGATAGGGTCTGATTAGGAACATTCAAAGTTGATTTGTGCGTGGAAGGTCATGTTTGACAAATCTTATTGAATTTTTTGGAGAGGTTACTAGGGAAGTTGACCAGGGTAAAGCAGTGGATGTTGTCTATATGGACTTCAGTACGGCCTATGACAAGGTTCCACACAGAAGGTTAGTTAAGAAGGTTCAATCGTTAGGTATTAATATTGAAGTAGTAAAATGGATTCAACAGTGACTGGATGGGAGATGCCAGAGAGTAGTGGTGGATAACTGTTTGTCAGGTTGGAGGCCGGTGACTAGTGGTAGGCCTCAGGGATCTGTACTGGGTCCAATGTTGTTTGTCATATACATTAGTGATTCGGATGATGGGGTTAGGGTTAGTAAGTATGCAGATGATACTAAGGTAGGTGTGGTTGTGGATAATGAAGTAGGTTTTCAAAGTTTGCAGAGAGATTTAGGCCAGATAGAAGAGTGGGCTGAAAGATGGCAGATGGAGTTTAATGCTGATAAGTGTGAGGTGCTACATTTTGGTAGGACTAATCAAAATAGGACATACATGGTAAATGGTAGGGCATTGAAGAATGCAGTAGAACAGAGTGATCTAGGAATAATGGTGCATAGTTCCCTGAGGGTGGAATCTCATGTGGATAGGTTGGTGAAGAAAGCTTTTGGTATGCTGGCCTTTATAAATCAGAGCATTAAGTATAGGAGTTGAGATGTAATGTTAAAATTGTACAAGGCATTGGTAAGGCCAAATTTGGAGTATTGCCTGTTGAGATCAAGTGGTGAAACACCATCAGTCACTGGAAAAACATTAGGCGACAGTCGGTCAATGACCGGAACAATTTTAAAGGATAAAGTGAGAATAATGGAGCATGTGAAAGGCCCTGCCCGATGAAAGCTACAATTATTACTAAGCAATGCAGTGGCTTAATTACTGAAATATTTACATTTCTTAAGAGTTTATATGCACAGAAAGGTAAAATATATACTATATATTAACACAAACGTTTGACTGACACTAAACAATACCGGATGTACCTGATCCGACTTTCAGTTCCGCGGTAACCTATGCACATCCTTCCGTATACTTTAAAACATCTCTAGATTACTTATAATACCTAATACAATGTAAATACTATGTAAATAGCTGTTATATTTGAATTGTTTAGAGAATAATGACAAGAAAAAAGTCTGTACATGCTCAAACAACAAGTGCTGGAGAGAGAACTTCCAGGTTTTCCCGGTCGACGGTTGGTTGAATCCGTGCATGCGGAACCTGCGGATAGGGAGGGCTGACTGTATATCCTTCCTCTCCAAGACCTTCTCCACATCTTATGCTTATATTATAGCATTCATATCCCAAAACTAGTGAAATACAGTCACAGATTTAACATGGAGATTAATTTGCAAACAGGAAGATCACAGTGCAGTTAAAAAAATTACCTTTAGTCTTTTGCTAATGTTGATTGGGTGGGGGAAGAACAAGTGCTACACATGCCCCTACACCTCCTCCCTCACTAATATTCAAGGCCCTATACAGTCCTTGCAGGTGAGGCAACACTTCACCTGTGAGTCTGTTAGGGTTATTTACTGTGTTCGGTGCTCCCCATGCGACCTCCTGTATATTGGTGAGACCCGACGTAGATTGGGAGACTGCTTCACCAAGCATCTACGCTCCATCTGCCAGAACAAGTGGGATCTTCCAGTAGCCACCCATTTTAATTCCACTTCCCATTCCAATATGTCCATCCATAGCCTCCTCCACTGTCACAATAAGGTCACATTTAGGTTGGAGGAACAACACCTTGTATTCCAGTTAGGTACCCCCCAACCTGATGGCATGAACATTGATTTCTCAAACTTCCACTAATGCCCCCCACTGTCATCTCACTTATCAGCTTCCCAGCTCTTTACTTAATCCCTCCAACTCCAGGTTTCACCTATCATCTGGACACTCCCTCTCCCTTCCCCCCCACCTATTAAATCTTCTACTCAACTTTTTCCCCCCTCCAGTCCTGCCGAAGGGTTTCATCCTGAAATGTCAATTATATTCTTTTCTGTGGATGCTGCCTGGCCTGCTGAGTTCCTCCAGCATTTTGTGTGTGTGTGTTGCTTAGATTTCAAGCATCTGCAGATTCCCTTGTTTATGACATTAAGTATTGGGATAGTACAGTGTTTCTTTAAATTTTTCCAGTTGCAGCTGAAGTATTCAACTGAACATTAAGTTTCAAGGAAAACAAAATCCCAACTTCAGAGCCATCCTGAATGAAGGAAATACTTTTGCTCGAGTGACATTTGATCATAGGCAGCATAAATATTAAGCAGAACACACCCTTTTAAAATATAGCATGAATTAAAAATTTTTGCACTCCAATATTGCAATAACTGGTATTATTTTTCAATTTGATGTTCAAATGATTAAAATGCCATGCAAGAAAGACTAGACAATTTATCAACCACAAAGCCTCATACATTATGATTGGCTTTGCCCTACATAAAAGGATATGCCGAAGAAAGCCAACTACTGAAGAGAGGGGGAAAAAAAGGCCTGGAAATTTAATATTGAACATCTGTCTTCATTGCCCTGAAAACTTTCTTCAGCTTGGAAGGACTAAATTTTTAAACAGTGTTTTACAACCTTATTATCATAAGTATCCCATTTCAAGGACCCCAGATATGTGGTAGAACTGCTACCTGTGGGTTTCCTCCAAGACACATACTGCCGTCACCTGGAAACTCATCGCCATCACTAGTTCAAAAATCTATGGAAGCTTTAACTTTAAGTTGCAAAGCCATCCAGATCAGAATGTCATGATGATAAGGAAAACCATGGTTCGACAAGATGAGTTTACAACTCATTGACAAAATTCAAGGAAAAGAGATCTTTGCTGTTCAGCTAACAGTTAACCACACTTATGCAATTGTTCAAGCAACAAAATCTCAATTAACAATAGCTGTCAAAGATTCAAGTTTCCTTTGAGTCATTTTCTCAACTTGAAGCAAAAGGAGAATTGGACAGAAAATATAAACTTAGAAATACTCAATTTCAACTGGTATTACTTTATTTTACTTTGCATTTCAAAGTATTTTATACTCAAATATTTCCTTTATGTAAAGCTCATAACTGCTTGAAATAACAGTCAGTGCACATTGATGGATAAGCCTTAACTGGGAACTTAATATTTGATTAAATGCCTGAAAGCAGCTGATTTTACAACCATTTAGATTTTGGTTTGTCAGTCTTAGCCACCCATATTTTTTTTTACTCATGCCAGGGTTTCTTTTTGCATTCACACTGTCAAATTTCACTGGTTTCATATTGCCAGAGTCAAGTTTGATCATAAGGGATTCACTGTCATCTCAGTTCTGAACTTCAGCTATTTTCAACCACATCTGAAACAAGACTACAAATGAAATCGTGGTTCAGCAGTCCTGACGCAACCTTAAAATCTATTGCAGCCCGCCTTTCCATTCTGGTAATAAGGACCAAACATTTTACATGTACAGTAATATCATCTAAGGTGGAAAATATTTTGTTTACTAAAGCATTTCAGTGTGTTTTGCAATAACTTAGCGCAGATAATTACAAAGTTTGGAGAGCCACGGGGGATGCTGGCCAGAAGTGCATTTGTAAATGTTAGCTCACAAACAAGATGCTTTAAGAGCAATGCTTCCATTGAATGACAACTCATCAGTTCAAGTGATTGTTTTTAAGCAGTGATTCAGCCAGTACGTTATGATTATATCATAAACTCACAAATGGTTTGAATGAATGTGTTTTCTCAATCATTTTATACTAACCTCAAATACTAACAAATCTCAAAGAATACTATTTACAAGTAGCCAGATATCTATATTGTAGTTGATGACATTTCAATGACAGGCAACAGCCCAAATTTCCCATTGCTGGTTTAACAAAGAAAGTATTTAGTTACGACTACCCATAATGCACAGAAAAAGCACAAACATTTGGATGCATGTGTTTCCAGAGATGAATTAATAAAACCAGCAATTTTCTTGATACTTATCTTTTTGATCAAAATATTTGATCAATTTGAATTATGATTGTTCATTTAGACCTCTGATCATGTGATATTTTCATAATTTGCTGGCTGAAATATTAAAAATACATTTCAATTGATGAATTGTCATTAACTCATTTGAGTTTATTCTTACAAATACACTTCTGGCTGGTATCTGTTTAACTGAGATATCCATGCCAAACATGGATAAAATTGAGTTGAAGTAGACTTCATGCATGATTTGGCAGGTTAGAGACTCTAAGGAGATGACTGTGGTGGCAAAGTCATCTGGTATACTTAAAGCAGAGGATGAATAGGTTCTTGATAGAGCATCAAAGATTATGGGGAGAACGAAGGAAAATGTGGTTGAAAGCAACAATCAGCCATGATTAAATACCAGAGCAGACTCAATGGATTGAATGGCCTAATCCTGCTCCTATGTCTTATAGCCTGATGGCTGAATAACCCATTTCTATTACTGCATAAAGTGAGATATGTAATGGTATTTAGTAATATATAAGATATTGCCCATGTCTAGAGAGAACTTTTCCTGTTAACATCCTGTATTCTGGAAGTTAGAGGGGAGACATATGTTCATCTTCTCTCTTTTCTCTAATGACATTAATAGTTCATAAGAAATGAATTTTTTGTTTCTGTTTAAGAAGATTAGTATCTATAATCAGAACTCTTACATTGAAAAAATTTATTGATAGATCTAGAACACAGCAAGGATAAGTAGTAGTAACTGGAATGACTGTTTCCTTAAGTTGCTGTAGTGTAGAATAGCACATTACAAAACAACACATCCTAGCTTTTTCCAAATTTTACCCTCAATCGAGAAGGACAAAGGTCAAACTGGTGCGTAAATATATTGCAGCAGTTAGTTCTGCTATCTGGAGGTGACTGCAGTCTCCAGTGGAAGTCACTTGATGTGGGAGGTCCTTTCCCTTTACATTGCTGTCTTGGGGTGGAGAACTGAAAAATTTCCATACAAAATATCCAAAATAAAAAGAATCCTGTGGCAGTTTACTAGTGAATTTCATTCTTCTGTCCTGACAATTAATTCTGAGGGATGTGGTTAGTGCTGTTACAAGTTTCCCCATCACTTAAATACAACACAACTGAAAGCACCTTGATGATCAGCACAAGAAGAATATTGCACATTTTATTCTTTTTTGCAAGCTAAACTAAATTTTGGCTAGTTGAAGAGAAAACATGCATTTGAGTTTTGAAGAAATAAAATAAGAATGCATTAATGATTGTTCACTGTCTGTTGAGAGAAAAGACTACATTCCAACAATTTTCTGTAGTTTCATGATTTTGTAACAAAAAAACTGAACAAAAATTGTGCCAAACCAATCAACAAGTCCTTTTGTCAATTACCAAGCAGCATGAAGAGGAAAAACATACCAAACAATTTCTACTGCCAAGTTTTAAATGTATGTTTTACAATTCTGAGTAATTAAAGCAAGATGTTTTAGTTTGTTTTTACCAATGTACTGAGAGGAAATGCTCCTTTCCCATCATCTGTTACAATACCATGCAAGTCAATTTTCTGAGCCTAATTCAGCTTTCCAAGGATGAAGCCATTTTGCAACAAAATGATCTGAAGTGTGTTCCGTGTTCCAACTTCAAACTGCCAGTATGATTAAGTCATTTTATTTTCTCTATTAATTGCCAGAAGTGCACTGAAGTGATATAAAATACAATGCATTCCCGTTAATTGGGACACATCAGGACTAGTACATTTGGTCCAATTAAGCAGCTGCCCCAATTAACGGAAGTTTCATGGAAGTATTATAAAGGTATATAAAAAAAGTCAATAAAACAGTACAACTGTATTGTTTCTAATAGTTTTCAATGAAGGAATTCATTCACTGTATGCTAAGGTGTACTCTTCATAAACTGCCAGTGAACAAAATCAGGGCAAACAGTGCACATAGTGGACTGCTATCAAACATTGCTTTGACGATTGCATCCTTCAAGTCTTCATTTTAATTATAACATTCAAGATGAATGCTGATACTTTCCAATTATTAGTTACTAACTTGAAGTAGTGATCTCATTTTATTTTCACTCCCGGACATTTTGGCATCTCCTAGCCTGAATGCTTGAAACCACAGTGAGCAAAACAGTTCTAATTTGTCTTACTGCTTATTACTTGCCAACTATTAATGAGAAAAATCACTGCTTTTTGCACACACAGAAGTAGCAGTATTAAGAAACTATACGCTCTAAGCACAGTGTACTGTCTATCAACACACATGACGTGCTCATGATTGACACTATTTAGGAAGTGTTTGGCAACACTCTCCTGCCCCAATTAAATGGCATAGCATCCCAAATAAATTAAGGGAATCCCGCCTATTTTCTCGATTTGTTTCTGGTAAGATTTGTCCCACCACAGCTCTTTACGATTTATGTCAATGATTTAGATGAGGGCATTGAAAACTATATCAGCAAGTTTGATGACGATACTAAACTGGGTGGCAGTGTGACATGCGAAGAAGACGTTAGGAGAATACAGGGAGACTTGGATAGGCTGAGTGAGTGGGCAGATACTTGGCAGATGTCATTCAATGTGAATAAATGTGAAGTTATCCACTTTGGAAGCTGGAACATGAGGGCAGAGTATTGTCTGAACGGTGTCGAGTTAGGTAAGGGAGAAATGCAAAGAGACCTAGGAGTCCTAGTTCACCAGTCAATGAAGGTGAATGAGCAAGTGCAACAGGCAGTGAAGAGGGCAAATGGAATGTTGGCCTTTGTTACAGATGGATAGGGGAATCAAGGGATATGGGGACAAGGCAGGGACTGGGTATTGATAGTGAATGATCAGCCATGATCTCAGAATGGCGGTGCAGACTCGAGGGGCCGAATGGTCTACTTCTGCACCTATTGTCTATTGTCTAAATAAGTGACTGCCCCAATTAACAGGAAAACATTGTTTTGAAAGTGCTAACACAGGTGAATAGCACCATGAAATATACTTGCCTTCATAAGTTGAGGCATTGAGCTGAAGAGCTGAGGCACCACATTGCATATGCACAGAACATTATTCAGACTACACTCAAGAGTTTTATGAACAATTCTGGTTACCACACTATAGGCAGGATGTGCTAGCAACAGAGATAATTCACCAGAACATTGGCTGTAATGGAATGCTACATTTCTAGAGAGACTAGGCAGGCTGGGTTTACTCCCAGTGGAACATCAGAGGCTGACAAGGGATCTTATAGAAACTAGCAATTTTGTGAGAGTCGTAAATAGGGTAGACAGTCTTTTTCTAGGGCAGAGGTAGATAGTGTTGGGGGGCGGGGAGTATGTACTGTGCACAGTTCTAAAGTAAGGGGTGAAGTTCAAAGGAGATCTGAAGGTGTGTTTTTACAGAGGACAATGGTTATATGTAACAAGCTGCCGGGAGGTAATAGAAGCACAATTACAATGTCTAAAGGACATCTGAATATTGACTTAGATAGGTAAAGCATAAGGAGATTATCACAGTTTTGGCGGGACAATGGAAGCCAAAAGGGTCCATTTCCATGTTGTACAATTCTGCACCTCAGTAAAAGGGAGAGTGAAAATTCTAAATCCTTAAAAGCACAAAAACCAAGAATTTGGTAGTGCAAAGTTATAAAGAAAATTATGAAATAAAAGTCTGTTTTCTAAACTTTGACACTAACCCCACCTATAATATTAATTAGCACAAATATCTGCCATAATTTCAATAAGCAATGCATTGTAATAAGCAATAGGACCAACCAGACTCTCCACTGCAGAAGAATGAAGCAAACCCAAGATTAACAGCAGGACAAATAACCAGAAAACTTATTTTCCAAACTGCAGTTAGAATTTCAAAACTTAGCTTCCCGAACTTCTTGTGAAAAAAGAAATTAGTTTCTTTCTAGTCAAAATTCAATTTTAGAACAAGGAGAACATCCTGCTCAAAGCCAACATTCATTAAGAGATGGGAGTAATAAGGAATTGTATTACACCTACAGATTAAATAGTATTTCATCTGTTTCAATGTAAACACAGACTATATAAATCAACAGAAATATCACACATAATGCACTTTAATTCTTGAACAAATAGCTTGCTTTGAATACTTTTGAAAGGTTACATAGATCATACTTGACAAGTACTCATTTCTTTTGCTGTAAGTGACATCAAAATTTTGTCTGCATAACTTTTATTCATTCGTAGTGTGTGGGTGTCCAGTATTTATTGCCTATCCATAGATGCTTTGAGAACATAAAGTGGGCCTCACCATTGAACCACAGGAGTCTGTATTTCAACAACCCAGATCTTAACTACTGCAAAATGATCAACAAACCCACCCACACCCCCATAGATTCTTTTCTGCTCTGTGCTACTGAACAATTTATTCAAAAGTAGAAGCTTAGAATTACCAGCATATGTTCTTGACAAATACAAGATTAGAATGTCCGACAACTTCTGGGTACCAAATGCCCAGTTGACAATATTAAACAAAAATAAATGTGTCAGTTTTCAACCCAAGAGATAAAAGTATAAAATCTATAGTGCTTTGCTAATACTTAAAATCTTTACTGATATTGAGAAGTATACTGTTTGCATGAATCTTAGAAATAAGCCAAAAATCAGGATCAACTGTCAAATGATACGTACATTTTGCTCAACCATTATAACTCAATAAAAATCTCAAGAGGATATGTTGATTTGAATGACACAAGTCACAAAGTCAAACACGAATGTATGCAATGGAAACTTATGACTATGGAAAGTTCAGATGAGGAAGCAGGAAAGGGAAAATAATGTGCGATATTAAATAGAAATGACAATACTGATTAAATTTGTTCCATTCCTTTGTACAATCAGAAAGCAATGATAATTAGCCAAATATTCCAGCTACGTAGCTGCCACACTAAAGTCATGGAAGAGTACAGTGCCATCTAGAGCAGTAGATAATGATGCAATTTCAAAGTATTTTGAAAACTGGTTAAATTTTTAATTTAATGGATCAAATTTACTCTAACAAAGATTCACAATTTTCCTGTGGCAGAGTTGAGCCTCAAAATCTTTCGAATATATATTTTTTCACCAAAAAATTGGAAAATGACTTCTCACTACATAGAATTCCCAATATACATTTAAAAGATATAAAATAAGCCCATTATCTTTCCCAAGATGTGGTGCAGTGGAATGAAAGGCAAGACAGTGGTCAGTTAATTTTCAGGTGTAAAGGTTAAATATTCCAGTTTATCATTTGCTAAAGCATAACTCGATAGACCAATGTATAGCTCTACACATTATGAAATTCCAAAAGCATGACTGAGAATTGAAACTATGAATAAAGAAATTACTATTTACAGTATATCACTGTACAGAACACAAATTCACTGAAGAGAAACTTAACGAGAAAATTTTTACCAGTAGAAAGTCTATTACTGGCAGGTATAATTGTAAAAACATTGGAGACAAGGAAATTTATTTTGAATAAAATAAAAGGCATGATCTGAATGCTTAAAAATGGTAGAAACAAGACTGAAAATACATAGTTTTCAAAAGCATAAACATGAGAAAAAATGTTAGGGAAACAGGCCAATGGGACAGACCAATTGAACTGATCTTTAAAAGAACAATGAAATTAGTGCAACATGCTAAAAAACTCTATATGTCACAGACAGCTATGAAACTGACAATGTAAACTAAGTTGATTCAAATATGCAATGTCAGGTGTTAGGCTTTATCAAACAAACTTGCCCCACTAGGGATTATTTTCAAATTACATTTATTATCAGTGTGTCCATTATACAACTTTGGATTCACTTCCTAAGAGGAAACCATGAAACAAAGAAACCCAAAAGCAAATTCCATATATTTATATTAAAAAGGCTGTCTAAAACTCAATGTGTAGAGAATAAAAACCACATCAAGCCCATAGAAAAATGAAATAACCCATAAAAAAGACCGAACACCCAAGGTGCAATGAAAAAAATTATGCAAACGGTAACCACAAAGCAAATAGCATTTACGAACTGAAGTCCATAGAGTCCCATACTTCAGCACAGCACCATGCCAGTCTTACAGCAATGATATAAATGAGCCCATACCTCATCTAAGGCCACAACACCCTGATCTTTTCACTCTCCAACCAAACAATGGGTTCTGCCACATAGATACAACAGACTTTGCTGCCTCGATTCAGTCTGCAAATCTCCATTACATCAACATGTAAATGTGAATTTGCCACTGTTCCGGACATTTACAAAGGTGTGTAAAAAAGGACCCGAAGGATCAGTGGGGACCCGAGTCACCCTCAACCACAAACTGTTCCAGCTGCTACCTTCCGGGAAACAGTACCGCAGCATAAAAGCCAAGACCAAAAGGCTCCAGAACATCTGCTTCCACCAGGCCATCAGACTGATTAATTCATTCTGATACAACTGTATTTCTATGTTATATTGAACGTCCTGTTGTACATACTATTATAAGTTACTATAAATTGCACATTTATATGTAAATGTACCGTAAAGATTTATACTCATGTATATGAAGGATGTAAGAAATAAAGTCAATTCTGGGGCCTGGACAACGTGGCTTCGATTTGGCCTGTGCCCAATCTTTCACACCCTTGGCAACTGGCCTGCCACCTCACCTTGGTTCTGTCACATCGAATTGCCTCCAAGACTACTACTTGCAATGATAGTTTGCCAGAAAAAGTAGTTAACGAAGTATTTAACTGCTATCCTTGTTTCGATAGCCACCAGCCAGAAGTTGCAGAGGTTCACCAACACCATCCTAAATTGGAGGATTACAGCATTTAGCCAACTTCAATTCTTCTTTTGCCTTTCAATATGAAATAGTCTCAAAATATCTATTTTTTATTATCCTTTGCATCATTCAACTTAACACTTGAATGATATGAAAGATAATAGCAATTTTCTCCATGGATGGATGGAGGCAAGCAATCATTTTCAGTTCCACCACAAAAATCCCATCCTCACCAAGAATTTTTACCCAGAGTCACTATCCCTAGCTGGATGAATCAACATACAACACTGGTCAATGTCTGTTCTAAGTAATAGGCTGAGAAGCTAAACCCATCTACTCTTACCTTCTTAAATATTCACAACCATGCCAAATTAATGTCCATTCTTTTTTGTACCTTTCTCTACTTGTAGTTCAGTTTTATCTTCACAAATCCAATCCTTGAATTCAACTTCTTTCATGTTGCATTCATGGGATAATCACTTCCATGCCCTATCAATATCTTTTAAAGCCAAAGACCTTTCAGGCCTTGTTTCAACCTTCTATGAAGATATGCTTCACATCCAACTTCACTTTTCCCAATCAATACACCTTCTGACATCCCCAGAATCTAGATCTCTTTAAAACACTTCAGATGTTTATTATATAGCTTAACCATGACTAATGCACAACAATAAACGATGACACAAGAGACTACAGATGCTGGCATTTGAGGCAATACACTCGAGAATTCAACAGGGCATAGCATCCACGGATGGAAACAGGTAGTCAATATTTTGGGTCAAGATTCTTCATCAGAACTGTCCAAGTGAAGGGATTTGACTCAAAACATCTACTGTCCATTTCCCTTCACAGACAATGCCTGACCTGCTGAGCTTCTCAAATGCTCTGTATACTTAAGAATGACACCATCTCACAAGTGGCAACTATGGACCCCACATGAACTGCCTGAGTAAAAGGTCAGAATGCACAAGCAACAGTTTTGGCACTGTCAAGCACCCATTCATAAAGGAAGCAGCTGCATATAGCTACTTGATGTGCACTTATGTACATTCTGAACCCATTGGTCGTCTTTTGCACCTGTTGGCATGCTGAAGGTTTGAATCTATTGTGCTGGAAAGGAAGTTTATGACATATTACCAACCAATATGCAAACGGTCAGTGCTGTACAGGAACTGCTGGGAGGAATGAGAATGAAGATTAGGGCCAAGTTAATGATTCAGCTTGCATACTAGAGTACCAAAGCCAATTTATCTTGGCTACAGGATCTAATCCTTCCTTCTAATTACAAAGGATACTGGCAACTTAATTAGGAGGTATTAAAGTTTTGAGCTACGTATTTTGTGAACAAATGTGTTATTAAGCGGAAGAAATCAGACTTGACTGCTTCACATTGTTCAAATTTCACTCTTCCGCTAGGCACTCAAATTTTAATCTTTCACTGGACTGTTCAATTATTTCATCTTCCTTTATGTAGGTTATTACTCCGACCATTAGAGTATCTTCCCTTTTGTGTTTAGTTCTACCAGGACAGCTTCATGCCACTCAAATTCCACCTTGACGTCTACAGCAATCAGTCTCAATTCATCTCTGGAATTCAACTCTTAATACTGCATTTGGACCTAGGTCCTGAGGAGGTTTGGAACTGAATGGGTCTGATGAAACCCACCAGGCATAGGCAAATAGGTTATAGGTGGATGGTTTCTGTCAACAGCTCTCAATTATAGTATCCATTACTTTGAGGACATAGATTAATCACTGGGATATTAGCAAGATTGGATCATGCTGGAACAAGACTTTCTCAAAGCCAGGTCCAGTACTGAAACAACTTGGCTAGAAGCATACCTAGCTATGGAATGCAGGTCTCTGTACTGCAACTGAGAAATAGTTAAGTCCCATAGCCTACTAGCTTCCTCCCCTCCCCTCTGGCAGATTTCTGAACAACTCATTATTCCTTTTTTGGCACTATTTCACAAGTTACAGTAAAATTTTAATGTATTTACACTGCACTGCCATAAAACAAATTTCATGCCATACAAGACAGTGATAATAAACCTGATTTTGATCTCTTTATATCTCCTGGAGTGAATCAAGTTGGCTTAAGACTGGGATCTGTGATGGGAGATCTTAGCAGAAAGACAAAGTAGACTATCCTTCATTCTTTTTCTTGCTAAACCAAACTGAAGATACTTCAAGCCTTTGTAAGCCCTCACTTGCTGAGTAACACCCCCCACTCCCGTCCATCACTGAGGACGTGTTTTTGAAGCTTCATCCTTTTTTGCAATTGTCCATCATTATTCACAAGTGGCTGTGGTGGTATAGCAGAGCTTTGTTCTAATCTGCTCATGTTGAGGTTGTCTGGTTCTCAACACTACATGCATTTGGCCAAGTATGTAATTCATCACTAGACTAGCACCTCATCATTATAAGTATGCTTGGTGCAGTTCCCACTAAATTCATTGTAGGAGGGAAATGTCAGCCATAAGATTACTGATTGTGGTAGAGTTTAGTGTTGCTGCTAATAAATAAGCTTAGATATTTGTTTGGAAACTCCACATAAACAAGGCTACAAAACGCTCAAACAAATTGTGCTAGAAGAAATAAAATCCAAAGTGCAATAAAGCAGGACAAAAGATTTTCTTTTGCCAAGGAACAGAAGTGGCAACAATCATCAATATCACCAATGCCACTGAAGTGCTTTTGGACTATACCTTGGTAAGGTTGGAAGAAGAGCGGAATGGTTGTAGTTAACTAGTTGCCAAAATTATTTCAATTATCCTGTTACATATACAGGGATGTCGATTACCGTAATACTTGAATCATTGTATCAGCAGATTTTCAGAGCCAATCTGTTGCAACTACATCACTTCTCCTGACCGTTAATCCTTGGTTCTTCAGACAGGAGGACAAAGTGGAAATTGGGACTATTGTTGCCGCCTGGTGCAGGTGGCCATGCAAGGATTAAGTTAACAATCAGTTTCTTAAGAATTCTCTCATATTCAGGATAATTATAATGCATACAGATTGCCCTACAACTGCATTCTTTTTTAATAAGCAGTGTCAAATGATGCTTCGTGTGGGGTTTGGTAGCATTAATTTCAAACTCACATTGCCAAGCAGTTCTACAATAGAGAGTGACAACCTAGATTTCTAAAGATTGAGATCTTGTTGCATAGTTCATATGCCAATAGAAAAAAAAGATTGAGAAGGAAGAAATCAAAGAAAAGCTCTCATCTTAATCTATTTCCATCCCAGTTCTCTTTCTTGAAGAGATATTAATTTCCCTCCTATTATCAACTCGATTCCTTTACTTCCATAATGGTAGTTGGTTAACAGGGCAAGCCATTAGACCATTCCCTCAAGAGGTTAAAGACATCCAAACATTTTCAGCCTACAGTAAAAAAATAACATGCAAGATAAAAGGCAAGAGAATAAAGGTAGGGGGATCCTTGTGCACCAAACTTAAAACTGGGCATCCAGCCCAACTAAAATGAGAAGATGAGCATCTAGCCATTCAAATCTGACCCCTTCAGTAAATCTTTTTTCAGTGCAACTAGACAGAATTAAAAGAATAATTCCATGTTTGAATGTACAACACAAAAGTTAAAGCATACGTGCAATGCATCAATGAGAAGAGTATATCCCAGGGGGTAATTAAATGGAAAATAATTGCTGTTTCTCCACTGCAGGGAATGAGAACTGAGACTACAATGCCACATCACTTATGTTAATAATAAATAACTCAATGTACATCTTCACTCTAGATTGCTACCCATTTATTTTTATAATCAGTTAAAGAAATGCCAAAATGACCACTTTATATTATTAAACCTGAAACTCGAGTAAGCAATTCTTATATTAAAAAATAAGTGTACCAAGTTGGCAGATATGTACATTATCTTCATAAATACTTTCAACCATTTCACAGAATAACCACATGCCTGCTACATAAAAAGCTGTAGAATCCACTCGTGCCATTCAATAGCAAGTGTGGACCTCCACCCTTAAGTCAAATTTAAAAACACGAACAGCCACAATGTACACAACGGTAAAAACAAGATGTGGCTTATTTAATCACAGTTTTATAAATAAACACATTAAATGCAGTTGATGATAAAGCTGCATGAAATAGGAAATCCTAATAAGCAGAAGTATACCACAACCATCGTCCCTTTTAGTGATGTGAAAAACCAGCCCAATACAAAAGCAGTTTGCCTAACCAGTTAAACCACACTAAAGTAAGTACTTTAGGTTTCATGTTTGAAACTGCTTCAGTCAACACTGCTGCCATCCATAGAACACTAGTTTATCAATACTCCAAATACAATGTTTGAAAAAACACTTGAGCTTCAAAATGCAGCCATTTCTCCCTCAAGTACCATACAAACTTCATTCACACAAAGTGTAGTTATAGCATTAAAGATATTCAGTAAATTGTATTATATTTTTTTTAAATGAAAACTGCCAACATTACTGCCAAGGTTAGTTTTACCAATCTTCAAATCCTCAATTTTAAGAGGAAGATTTCTTGCTGAGACTTTTTAAACTATTGACAATCAAAAACATTCAAAGTCATATCAATATATTAAAGACACAGTCTTCTTCAGCTCATCACCCTTAGTCGGGCATAGGCTGCCAACCTTGCCCCGTGCCCAACCTTAATTTGCAGCCAGGCTTAGACCATCCATAGTGGGGTTAGTCAATAGACTTTAATAAAGAAATATTGAATATTGGCTGCATCTTTGTACCCAGAGTTTGTTAGGCTCCTCCAATACAAGACCATAAGACATAGGAGTAGAATTACACCATTTGGCCCATCAAGTTTACTCCACCATTCAATCATGGCAGATCCTTTTATTCCACTCTTCAGCCCCAGTCCTCAGCATTCTCCCTGTAACCTTTGATGCCATGTCCAATCAAGAACAACCCAGCGTACACAGCTGCCTGTGGTAATAAATTCCAGAAATTCACCAACCTCGGGCCAAATATTTCTCTGCATCTGGTTTAAATGGAACCCCTCCCCCCCTTATCCTGAGTCTATGTCCTTTTGTCCTAGACTACCCCACTATGGGAAACATCCTTTTCACTTCTACTCTGTCTAGGCCTTTCAATATTCAAAAGGTTTCAATGAGATCCCCCCCCCCCCCAATCTTCTGAATTCCAGTGAGTACAGGCTTAGAGCTATCAAATGTTCCTCGTATGATATCCCTTTCATTCCTTGAATCATCCTTGTGAACCTCCTCTGGACCCTTTCCAATACCAGCACATCTCTCCTAAGATGAGGGGCCCAAAACTGTTCATAATACTCAAGGTGAGGCCTCGCCAGTGCCTTATAAATCACATCCCCACTGTTGTATTCTAGACCTCTTGAATTGAATGCTAACATTGCCTTTGCCTTCTTCTCCATATACTTTACCTGCAAGTTAACCTTGTTCTGCACAAGTCCCTTTGCATCTCAGATTTTTGAATTTCCTCCCTGTTTAGAAAATAGTCTGCATATTTATTTCTTCTACCAAAGTGCATGACCATGCATTTTCCAACATTGTATTTCATTTATCACCCCCTTGCCCATTCTCCTAATCTGTCCAAGTCCTTCTGCAGCCTACTTGTTTCCTCAACACTACCTGCTCCTCCACCAATCGTCTCATCATCTGCAAACCTGGCAACAAAGCCATCTATTCCATCATCTAAATCATTGATATTTGTAAGCATAAACAGAAGCGGTTCCAACATCAACCCGTGTGGAATATCACTAGTCACTGGCTGCCAACCAGAAAAGGATCCTTTTATCCCCACTTGCTGCCTCCTACCAATCAGCCAATCGGTGTGGCTATCCCTCGAGGTCGAGTATGATGGTCTACATTCCGTGTCACAGACCAAAGACGCCTGTGCATGTACTTGTTTAACCTGTACTTGATGTTGCACTCGAAGAAACACTAATCAACCAATTGATTCCAATGGCATGGAAACCACGACGATTGGAGCTGATGGATTTGTTGCAGCCTTCATCCGCCTTCACAGCCATTGAGTTCGAAGTAACTTCGTCTGCCTGTTCCACCGCTGAGGTCTTGGTTGGATTGTTCTTTGTTAGGGACCTCACCCTCGACCTTACTGCCATGGGTGACCTTACCAGGAGCACAGCTCCAGACAGCATTGCTCTCGGGATATCAGGACCACACAAGCTTCTCTACCACGACAAGGTGACAATCCACAGAGAAGAATCAATCAGCCAATGCTCTAACCTTGTTAGTAACTTTCCTGTAATACAGTGGTCTCTTAATTTGGTAAGCAGCCTCATGTGTGGCACCTTGTCAAAGGCCTTCTGAAAGTCCAAATATACAGAATCCACTGCATCCCCTTTATCTATCCTACTTGTAATCTCCTCAAAGAAATCTAACAGGTTTGTCAGGCAGGATTTTCCCTGAAGGAAACCATGCTGACTTTGTCCCAACTTGCCCTGTGTCACCAAGTACTCCATAACCTTATCCTTAACAACTGACTCCAAAATCTTCCCAACCGCTGAGGTCAGGCTAACTGGTCTATAACTTCCTTTCTGCTGCCTTAGTGGAGTAACATTTGCAACTTTCCAGTCCTGTGGAACCATGCCAGAGTCCAATGATTTTTAAAAGATCATTACTAATGCTTCCACAATCTCTACCACTACCTCTTTTAGAGCCCTTAGGGTGCAGTTTAACTGGTCCAGATGACTTAGGTACCCTTAGGTCTTACAGCTTTTTGAGCACCTTCTCCCTTGTAATAGTAATTGCACATACTTCTCTTCCCTCACACCCTTCAATATCTGGCATACTGTTAGTATCTTCCACAGTGAAGACTGATGCAAAATACTCACTTAGTTCATCTGCCATCTCCTTGTCCCCATTATTATTTCTCCGGCCTCATTTTCTAGCAGTTCTTTAAAACATACTTGAAAAAGCGTTTATTATCCACTTTGATATTGTTTGCAAGCTTGCTTTCGTATTTCACTTTATCTCTTCTAATGATTCTTTTAGTTGCTCTCTGTAGGGTTTTAAAATCTTCCAAATCCTGTTTTACCACGAATATTTGCATTGCTGAATGCACCCTCTTCTGCTTTTACATTAGTTGTGACTTCCCTTGTGAGCCACGGTTGTACTATTTTGCCATTTGTGTATTTTTTTTTGTTTTTGGAATACATTTCTCCTGCACCTTCCTCACTTTCCCCCAGAAACTCACACCATTGGTGCTCTCCTGTCATCCCTGCCAACATCTCCTTCCAATTTACTTTGGCCAGCTCCTCTCTCAGACCACTTTAATTTCCTTTACTCCACTGAAATACTGCTATGTCAGACTTCACTTTCTCCTATCAAATTTCAAGTTGAACTCAATCATACTCTGATCACTTCCTCCTAAGGGTTCTTTTACCTTAAGCTCCCTAATCACTTCCAGTTCATTACATAACACCCCTCGTATAGCTGATCCCCTAGTAGACTCAATGACAAACTGATCTAAAAAGCCATCTCGCAGGTATTCAACAAACTCACTCCTGAGATCCATCACCAACCTGATTACCTCAATTGACCTGCAAACTGAAATCTCCCACGACCTTTTAACAAGCCTTTTTTTACTTCTCATTATAATCTGTGGTCCACATCTCAGCTGCTTTCGGGAGGCCCGTATACAACTGTCATCAGGGTCCTTTTACCTTTGCAGTTCCTTAACTCAATCCACAAGGATTCAATATCTTCCAATCTTAAGTCACATATTTCTACTGATATGATGCCATTCTTTACCAGCAGAGCCACGCCACCTCCTCTGACTACCTTGCTATCCTTCTGATACAACGTGTAACCTTGGACATTTCGCTCACAACTACAACTATCCTTCAGCCATGATTCAGTGATAGCCACAACATAACTGACAATCTGTAATAGTGCAACAAGATCATACACCTTATTTCTTATACTCTATGAATGAGGTAACACTGTACAGCATTTACTGTATTTGCTACCCTTTATGATTCTGCATCCCTAATACACTGATGCACACACTGCTGACTGCAATTTTGTTATATCAACTGCCTCCCTTCCTGACAGTCTGACTGCACTCTATCTTTGCTCTTTTACCATATGTCCTATCCCAAATCCCTTCACTCTGTTTCCCACCCACTGCCAAATTAGTTTAAACCCTCCCCAACAGCTCTAACAAACCTGCCCACGAGAATATTGTTCTCCCTCGGGTTCAGATGCAACCTGTCACTTTTGAACAGGTCATACCTTCCCCAGAAGAGATCCCAATGATCCAAGAACTCGAAGCCCAGCCCCCTACACCAGGTTCTCAGCCACGCTTTAGGATGATTTGGCAGATTGTTTCTACCCTTGCAGGCACGTGACAGGCAGCAATCCAGAAGTACAACTCAGGACTACCTAGCTTGCTGAATACGATTACGACAGAATACTATTTACATAATTCACAAATAAAAGAGCGGTGAGAGTTCCCATTCAACATTCATTGAAACTCTGGTACCATCTGAGTTTTCAAAGGGGTGGTCACACAGACAGCAGATGCACTGCCGGCCCACATTTTCTATAATGGTTCTAGCAGACTAAAGTTTGAAAGATAACCTCACCACTGGAGGGAGAGATGCAACTAGAACTAGAAACCAGTTGGCCCAATATTAGAAGGGAAGCTGCTGGGATCAATTAAGTATTTGAAAAAACAGCAGTAAGACAGGACAGAGTTAACATGGATTTATACTATTAATAAACCTGTTTCTTTAAAATAGCTGTGATTAGCGAAATAGACAAGGACAAATCAGTTGATGAGGTGTATTTTGATTTTCAGAAAGCCTTCAATGAAGTATATTAAACAAAATTAAAGTACAGGGAGATAATATAGTGGAATAAGCTGAAGTTTGGACACAAAACTGAACAGAAATAAACTTGTTTTCCCTAGTCAGGAGGCCCTAACCAATGAGGCGCCACAAGTACCAGTATTGGCGCCCTAGCTAGTCAACAACCTAAAATCAATTTGGAAAAGATCAAGTGGAATACATCCATGTTCACAGATGATACAGAACAAGGCAGTAGGATAGACTACAAAGAGCAAACAGAGGCTTTATGAAGATTTGGGTATTAAGTGAATGGAAATGAAATATTTCTGGATGCCTCGACTTTTCCAACTTGATTTTAATGAAGAAAATCTGATTGTGTTCAAATAACATTGCGGCTGTTACAATGGTCATGGAAAATTAAGTGGCAGTGTACAGACAAGAGGGCAAATATTACCTTGGCCATTTCTGTAAGCAGATTTGAGTGAAGAGTAGAGATGTACTGCTCCATTTACCCAAGAGCTCAGATGAGTATCTAAAATATGTACACGTCCTCTCTCCTGACCCAAGGATGGATTTACTTCCTACAGATTCATTGAACAGCATGTGCATATTCATAAAGTAAAAGTACCACAGCACAGAGGCAGGTCTTTTGGCCCATCTAGTACATGCCAACCTGGTCTTCTGTGTGATCCCATCTACCTGGACCTAGACATAACCGTTAGTATCTCACATATGTATCTACCCAAACTTCTCTTGTATGTTACAAATGAAGCCACTTCTATCACTGTCGCTGGCAGTTTGTTCTTCAAGGAGAGATTACACAAACTGGGTATTCGTTCTCTTGAATTTGTGAGGCAAGACAATTCAATTATAATTTCTGTAAATAGCTCCTATCAGGTTAAATGCAGAGATGATGCTTTGTTTGGCTGGGATATCTAGTTTACAGATTTATAATAAGGAGCTTGCCATTCAAACCGGATGAGGATGAAAGATATCCTTAAACTAGAGTTCAGGGGATCATTACAGAGTAGATTCAAAAAAGGGACTGAGGGACTAAAATCATATGGGGTTAGCGCAGGAAAGTGGAGCAGAGTTTAAAGAACCACCATGACCTAATCAAATAGCAGAGTAGACATGAATCAAATGCCCTCTTGCTGGGTTCTATTTAATTTGTTCTTGGCAGCATCAGTATCCATGCAGAAAGCATCTGAATAAAACATTTAAAAAGTTACTGAAAGAAATGTTGGTGATCCATTACCTTATCACTAAAATATAGAACTATGACAGAGACACAGAGAAGGAAATGTTATTTTAATCTCAACAAGGCATATAACTACAACCCTAATATTAACAAAGATACTGAAACTCACTTCCTGTTGGCAATGCCACAAAGCCAACTCAACAGTAATCTAGGGCATACTTCCTGTCTATAGACATGACGTCAGTTTTTCTTTAATATACCATTTAGATAAAGAAACCCTAAAATATACGGGGCTTAAAAGAATGAGTAGAGCTCATTGCTAGAGCTGATAGGGAGGTTTTAAATTAGTTTGTAGGAGATGGGAAGCAGAGTGATTGGCACCTCTTATGTGCAGAAGGTTTGGATGGAGTGGCATTTTTTTTAAAAAAGGTATCCAGGACCAATATTCAGACTGCCAACTACAGGAGAGGCCATGTTGCATCTGGTGGTAGGCAATGAAACAGGTCAGGTGTCAGATCGATTGGAGACTGTGACAACTCCTTGAAGTTTGCTACAAGCTTTGGAGAGGCATAGGAGCAAACAGTATAGGTAAATATTAAATTAGGGGAGGGGAACGTTCTCAGGGAAAAGTATAGCAGAGATGTAGAGGTTACTTAGGGAGCACTTGCATGGAGTTCTGGATAGATTTGCCCCACGGAAACATGGGAAAGATGGTAGGGTGAAGGAATAATGATTGAAAAGAGATGAAGAAACAATCTTACTCAAGATTTAGGAAGCAAGGATCAGATAGAACTTTACAGAGTTACAAAGTACTCAGGAAGGAACTGAAAAATGGACTTAGAGCTAGAAGGGGTCAGAAAGTATTGGTGAGTAGGAGTAAGGTAAACTCCCAAGGTGTTCTTCACCCATGTGAAGAATAGTTAAACTGATAGTGAGACCCATCAGTGATAATAGAGGAAATGTTCCTCGAGTCAGAGGAGAGGCCATGAATGAATACATTTCCTCAGTATTCACCAATGATAGAGACCCTAACATTTGTAAAGGCAATGTAACACATGCTAATTTGTTAGAACATATTGATGTTAAGAGGATGTGCTGGAACTTTTGAAAAAATATGATAGATAAGCCCTCAGGCCAGATGGTATATATCCCAGGTTATTATGGGAAGCAAGGGTAAGAGACTACTGAGCCTTGATGATGATTTTTGCATCCCTGCTGGCCACAGCAGTAGTACCAGAGGACTGGATGTTGGCAAATGTTATTCCTTTAAGGAACTGAGTAAGGATAACCCTTGGAACTGGAGTCTTACTTCAGCGATGGACAAATTTTTGAAGATTTTTGAGACTAGATTTACAAATTTACAAGATTTACTGGAGAAACACTCTTACTAGGGATAGTCAACATGGTGTTGTGAGGGATCATGTCTTACCATGCTGAGGATGTGGCAAGGCACATTAATGAAGATAGAGCAGTAGCTCTGGTGCATATGGGTTTTAGTAAGGGGTTGGACAAAGTCTTCAATTGATGGTCTATTCAGAAAGTCGGAGGCATTGGATCCAGAGAAATATGGTAGTGTAGATACTAAATTAACTGCCTAAAAAGACAATGTGTGTTTATAGATACAGGTTTCCCCTGCTATCCGAAGGTAGAGCGTTCTTATGAAATGGTTCGTAAGCCGGAATATCGTAAAGTGAAGAAGCAATCATCATTTATTTATATGGGTAAAATTTGAGAGTGTTCGCAGACTCATAATATAACCTACCAAATCATGCCAAATAACACAAAACCCAAAATAATAGTAATACATAGTAAAAGCAGGAATGATCTGATAAATACATAGCTTATATAAAGTAGGAATACTTTTCTACCATCATTGCAGTACTGTCCACCGTAGCGAAAATCTCACGCAAGCGCTCTCGGCAGAAATACTCTCTCCAGTAACACACTCTCCAGTAACCTTTAAGCTATGAAGCGGCCAAATCAAACCAAATAACACATAAAAATACACAGCCTATATAAAGTAGAAATAATGTATGTACAGTGTAGTTTCAATTGTCAACCTGTAACTGTTACCGGCTCAGTTGAGGAAAAACACCAGAGACACGAAATTACCTCTGAAGCAGCTTTTATTCGGAGAGGAGTTTGCAGCCCTTACGCACTTCAGGAGTACGGTAGCCAACTCCCAATTTGTCGGTTTACAAAGGTCATACTTATACCCAAAAGCAGGGTACTACATTCGCAAATATGGTTACTGATTCAAATTAATCAATTGATTGGCTATTGCATAGCTAAGCATGCAAAATACTCAGAATTAGCAAAGGTTAAAGCGTAATACCTAGAATTAATACTGATGCACTTCAAAACACTTGAAATAGGTATCCTCAAAATACTTTGTCAAGCATATTGTCTTGTGGTCGCAGGTCCCCTTTTCCTTGTGGTCTCCACGTCTGGCCTGGCACCTTATTTTAGCTACCTCTCCTTACTTCCCCAATGACGTACCTCTCTCTTGTCCTGTCTACATATTTTGCTACACTTACCCCTCGCCCACCCCCTCTACACGTACCCCTTACCCTTTTCACATTCTCAGTTTCTCTTACTGGAATCAGGAAGACAGTGAGTACACTGATGGTGGTGTGTTTGGCTGAGTCGTAGGAGGTTGGGATGGTGGAAGACTGGGGTGACGTCTCATCGTCATCTGTTTCCATCAGGGTAGGCAGGTCACCTTCTTCTTTGTCTGCCTTCCTCGGTGTTGAAGGTCGAGGTTCATTGTCTGCTGTGGCTGATGTGGAAGGCTTGAAAAACAACAGTATGCTTGACTGTTTAGCCTTGCGCATTTTTCAATCATACAGTTCTTTGCACTCAAACCATCCTGCAAATATGCCCTAAACCTACATACCCTTTCAAAATTAAAGTCATTCTTTTCTGCAATCATTGCAGCGTTAACAATTGCAGCGAAAATCTCACGCAACTGCCTCATGTTCAGTTCCTGGATAACTTCACTTTCGGGCAGTTCGCTACTGCGTGCGGTTTCAATTGTTATCTTTTCCTCTTCATCAGCTCCATCTCTGAATTCTTCATCATGGGATGCCAAAACCTCTTCATCATCTTCATCAACTTCCACAAACCCAGCCTCCTTAGCCAAACTCACTATGTCCTTACTTCACCATGATCGAAACGTTTAATTATGTCTAGTTTTACACTAAGTTTAACACCCTCACATGCTCTTTTCGGCTTTTCCGATACCATAGAACTCATCTTGCTAACAGATGCACAAAATATATCGACATAAAGCACAGACACTCACAGGCACGTGTTTAAGCAATGCCGGCTAGAATGCAGTTCCGGGGCAGGAGCTTGGCTGCTTTGGGCACATGCTGCCTTTTTTCGGAACAGTGAAAACACCTTCTGTTAGCAAAAACAGGTAACTAAAGTAGGTCTTTCATAACAGGGGACGCATGTATAGTATATTCTGCCTGGAGGGCAGTGAACAGTGGTGTTCCGCAGAGATGTAATCTGGGACCCCCGCTTTTAGTGATTTGGGAGTGGCACAGCAGCATAGTGGTTAACACAATGCTTTACTGTACAGGTCACCAGGGTTCAATTCCTGCCACTACCTTTGATCGAGTTCCTTCATTAACCAAGTTGTTTTCAAGAGCTGTGAAATAAAGTTGCAGCTCTATAAAATCCTGATTAGATCACACTTGAAATTATTCTGGTTATAGGAAGGATGTGGAAGCTTTAGAGGGGATGCAGAGGAGATTTACCAGGATGCTGCCTATACTAGAGAGTATGTTTTGAGGATAAATTGGACAAGCTAGAGGCAGATATACTAGGGGCATTTATGAAACTATTAGATACGATAATAGAAAAACAGGACTAAGGATTACGGATTAGATTGATCTTAAAAGTTAATGAGTTTACACAATATCATGAGCCAAAAAGGTGGGTATTGTCCTTTAAATGTGCTATATTCATTAAAGTTTGCAAAATTCTCACAGGGTTTTACAAGTTTAGGACCAAGTTAAAGAGAAACAGCATCAGCCTATCATTGGAACAGTATGTCTCATCACAGATTCCATGGGTCATCAGCCTTCAACCTCACTGGCTATTAAAGGAAATCATAGTATATCAGGATAGTACAGGAAAATAATGCCAAGCTCAGTGATCAGTTACAATCTTGATGAATGAGAGCAGATTAGGTGTTCTTGTACACCAGTCAATGAAAGCAAGTATGCAGGTACAGCAGGCAGTGAAGAAAGCTAACGGCATGCTGGCTTTTATAACAAGAGGAATTGAGTATAGGAGTAAAGAGGTCCTTCTGCAGCTGTACAGGGCCCTGGTGAGACCCCACTTGGAGTACTGTGTGCAGTTTTGGTCTCCAAATTTGAGGAAGGACATTCTTGCTATTGAGGGAGTGCAGCATAGGTTCACAAGGTTAATTCCCGGAATGGCGGGACTGTCGTATGTTGAAAGATTGGAGTGACTGGGCTTGTATACACTTGAATTTAGAAGGATGAGAGGGGATCTGATTGAAACATATAAGATTATTAAGGGATTGGACACACTGGAGGCAGGAAGCATGTTCCCGCTGATGGGCGAGTCCAGAACTAGAGGCCATAATTTAAGAATAAAAGGTAGGCCATTTAGAACAGAGATGCGGAAAAACTTTTTCACCCAGAGAGTGGTGGATATGTGGAATGCTCTGCCCCAGAAGACAGTGGAGGCCAAGTCTCTGGATGCATTCAAGAGGGAGTTAGATAGAGCTCTTATAGATAGCTGGGTCAAGGGATATGGGGAGAGGGCAGGAATGGGGTACTGATTGTGTATGATCAGCCATGATCACAGTGAATGGCAGTGCTGGCTAGAAGGGCCAAATGGCCTACTCCTGCACCTACTGTCTATTGTCTATTAGAAGGGCCAGATGGAGTACTCCGTGCATTTCAGATGTTTTGGGGCTAAAATCTGGTCAGTTATTTTTACACAAGAAACATCCATATTAGTGGTACACCACAAAATAAATCACCAGGAATAAAACAAAAATAAGATCGTTTACACCAGAAATGCTGCTGTTGCCTTTCTAGAAATCAAACGGCTTCAAAAGAACACATCAACTTACTACAAGCACACATCAAGGCAATAACTGCTATTATCATCAGCATCACAGAAAATTCTTTCTCATTACTCTGCACAGCACTAAATCTATATCTAGAGTTTTAAACATAAATAATTCCTTAATTTGTTAAATTAGTCTTCAACAATGCAAGCAACTTCTCCAAGATGTCTGGTCTTGGGTTTAATAAGATTTGTGTTCGAGTAAAGTGCTTTCAGTAAAATTCAAAACCCAATCAGACATCAAAATGTTTAACTAAAGAGCTTCAATAGACCAAAGAGAACACTAGATTTCAATAATTATTTTAAAAACTGTTTCAAAGGAGCCTTAAAATACATGGAGCAGCCAACTCTCCATCCGACACAAACAAAAAAACATGGGTACTTCTCTTCTGCTAATGAAGGCATTGAAAAAAATCCTCAGATTTACTTGTAAAAGGGATCTGAGAACAGTTAAATTAAATATTACAAATTCTTGATAATACAGTTTTAACAATATATTGCTTGGCATATTTGCAATGAGTTGCACAGGGACTTCTACCACGTCCTTCAAGTGGGACACAAACATCAAAGTGTCAATTCAAGGCAGCGCAAACTCCACAGGAAATACTTGGCCTGCATGGATAACAGCATCATCTTCTACCAGAATCTGCAGCTCATCCAAAGATCGATATGCATCTACAACCATCACTGTAGTTCCCCTGTTCTTGTTTGCCTGGTTTTGACCCTTTTGTTCATTTCACTGTTAAATATGATTACTTGAGAGTGCTGGGAATAAGGCTTGGAGGAGAAGCAAGCGTGAGAAACAAGCAATTTAGTGTACAATGGTGAAGAAATAGTATTGTTACCTTCCTTCTCATTCACAGGAAATAAACTGTCTTTAAATAAAAAGGTCCTCTTATTTGCACACCCTATATCAACATCGTAACAACCACCCAGAATCTTTGATAACACTGTAACGTACCCCATAACTGGGTGTCTGACCAGTAGAGAAAGAAGTATCTGTTGGGAGTCTGGTGGTACCAAATTAAAGGTGTTTATTAGTAAACTACACAATACAATATCAAAAATGCAAATATACATATAAAAAAGTTAGCAGTAATAAACCTAAAAGTGTAGGAATAATAATAATCAATAATAAACAAGTTCTATCGATGTCTAGGGGTAAATGAATTGTCATAGGAAAGTATAGAGTTCAGTTCATAAATGCTGAGGTGGTTATGGTTGTTGTATTGAAATCGTTGGAGAGAGAGAGAGAGAGAGAGAGAGAGAGCAAGCAAGATGTAACAGCAACAGCTGTGGCAGGCAAACCTTTTGTGGCTTTCTTAATCCGTTGTGTCGTTGTAGTCATTCAGTTATGGCCCCTCTGGTCTTCAGCTAGACCGTTCTTCTGTGGTGGACTCATCACTCTGGCATGAGTGGACACACACAAGTCCCCACCGGCCCTGCTGTAACACTGAGCTTTACTAACCGATCTCCTGGTTCGGTCTTCGAAGCCCCACCTTTCCGTGGTTTCCCAACACTCAGTGTCCACTGGTGTGTCTGAAGGGTGTCTCTCCAGACCTATCTTTTACCCCCACTCACAGGGTCTCAGCTATCCATCAACCCTGAATGACTGTGTCCATCAAATCAGGCCACTCCTGCTATCTCCTGAGGAATGTCAACGAGCAAAGTAAAGTCCTTGTAGTGGAAGGTAAATAATCCAGGAAGAGTCAAACAATAGTAAGTCAACAGTCTCTCTCCCCCTCTTATCTGTAGCAGATGTTCTTGCCCATGTTCTTTTTTTCTCTCTCTCTCCCTCCCTCTCCATATATATATATATATATATATATATATATATATATATATATATATATAGCAAAAGCAATAGTTTGTAGTTCTCAGGAGGGGGGTTGGGAATGGTTAACTCTGCACCCCATTGACCATCAGGTCTGTTCATCACTCATAACACACACAAAATGCTGGAGGAAATCAGCAAGTCAGGCAGCGTCTACAGAGAAGAATAAAGAGGTGACATTTTGGGCCAAAACCCTACATCAAGCCCAAACAGTTTATCTGAAGCTCAAAAGTGAACTGGGCTCGTGGAACTTTGGAAAAACAGAAATTATGTAATGAGCATTCCACAATCAGATGGCCACATCAAGTTATGCTCAGACCAAGTACACAAACACCTAGTATGCAGAAGTGCTTTCCATCCCCAGTGTACAGAAGGATGCAACTTTTTAGTCACTCTGTCATACCATGTCACTGTTACGATGTTTGATTCAGAAGAACACAAGTCAAATATCCTGCAGGAAAAGGACACAGAAGATCATGAAAAGGTAGCTGCCCAAGAGGAACATCAAAGTTATTTGGCAGAATGCCTCATCACCACAGCATTCAAACAAACATCAAGTCTTTGCTTGACTGATGCTGAGAGGACATGTCACGTTACATACAGCTTTTATGATGATTAGATCATAAGATTTAGGAGTAGAATTAGGCCAGTTGGGCCTTTGAGCCTGCTCCACCACTTGATCATGGGACTGCTCCAGAAATGAGACAGTCATACTTCCCAATGCACTTTTATTTAACACCGAGATAAATCTCAACTGATGCTGAACAACTACTGATGTGGTGAAAGATGCCATCCAGTCAAAGCTCACTGTCATCGACTCCAAGGTGTGATCCATTTGGTACACTCTATATCCAGGTCAACTTGCCGAGGAATGCAATTAAGTTAGATGCAGTTACTGAGAACTTTCTCTGGAGATGGGCCACTTAAAAATACCTAATGAAATCTCAATGAAAACCCCAAAAGCTACTTACCCAACCGTTATATAACTGACGTTATAAAACAGCAAAAGATACCATGCATTTTTTTTGGCATTTACTATTATGCATCTTTTTAGCTTTTAAAATGTTGCTACACAAAACAGCTGCTTCCACAACTTGATTATCCTTCAAACAATGGACTCCATTGTTAATTGGTCATCAGTTAATCAGGACAGCCACTTACTTTCGAAGAAGAACAAAACCTAATTGAGAAAAAGCTCACAGATTTCCTTCATTAATTTAGGACACTATGCTGCTTAATTGGGACAGGAGACCTGTCAGTTTCTAATTAGCATGTCCCATGCAATTGTGTGGTCATTAGACAGTACACCGTGCTTACTGCAAATAATCTAAAAATAGCGAGTTGCATACGTTTCTGTTCAAAAAGCAGATTTTTTGTCACTAATAGTTGGTGAGAAATAAGCAATAAAACAATTCAGAACTCATTTGCTCACTGTGGGGTTTCAAGAATTCAGGCTTGGAGATGCCAGAAACAGCTAGAAGTGAAAATGAATTGATTTTTCTACTCCAACAACTTAGACACTACACAGAATTTGAAGGTATTGACAATCATTTTGAATGCTACGATGAAAATGAAGATTTGGAGGATGAAATCATCTAAAGAATTGTCTGAAGGCAGTCCATTGTCTGTACTAGGCACTTGCACTGATTTTGTTCATTTACTGTCAAAAGAAAATGCCAGCATACTGTATTAGCTCTTAATAGTTATTGATAGAGGAATTCATCCAGTTTTATAGTACTGTTGCAGTATTGGTAGCTCAAAGTACAGTATCATGTATACTATATACAAACTTGAGACTCGTCTCCTTACAGTCAGTCACAAAACAAAAAACAGAATCCATAAAAAAAATCAAACACCCATTGTGTAAAAAAAGAGCAAAGTGTGCCAACAATGAAAGCAAAAAAAACTAAAGCTCATGAAAGTGAATTCACAGCCTTGATGCCAGTCATCCCTGCAGCTGGTCAAGGAGCCCGTTAGTTGCAAGCTGTTAGTAGATGCATGGGGAGCCTAATGAGGTGTAGCACCTCTGGTGAAGAGGCTTGTCGTGTCCATTCCAGGGCAGCTCACTCATCTTTGGTCCCCTCCAGACACTCAGCTCTCACCTGTGGCTTCAAGTAGCTGTTTGCACAAGAAGGCAGTCACACTCCAGTACACCACTTTAACAGGCAGGCTGAACCAAGTGAGGGTAGCAGGCAGGTCTCATACCCCAGTGAGATAGGGATATGCCTGTCCTAGCATGCAAAGTAGGCTGCAGCAGACTGGGCAGATGAGATCAATGGTGGCATCCAAGATCTAAAGAAGTTCTGCAACACTTTATGGAGAGTAAAGGCATGAAAGACACTGAAGACATCATAGTCATCCACTGCAACCAAGATAGGCCCTAGTTGTGGCGACTACGCATAACATTGGACCAAGACTTCTGAGGTGAAGACAATGGAACCATCCCAGTGCATTGGCTTTTCCAAAGGTTTCTGTCATCATTGGATACAATAGACAACCATCCATCAGTATTGGTAATGTTCTCATTTGTTCTATTTTATTTAATTACATTAAAATACATACAAAACTGATTAATTATTTAAAAACAATTTTAACAATTTTCATGGAACTTCAGCTAATTGGGCAACTGCTTACTTGGAGCAAAATGTACTGGTCCTGATGTGCCCCAATTAACTGGAATCCATTGTATTCAAATATGGAAAACTTTAGCTAATTTTGTTGCTGTTTCTGTGCAAAATTTAAAAATAGCAATTTGAAATATTGGTTAATAAGTCACAATCAGGTTCAATCGCTTTCCCTGTAAACAATAATTATTCCAAAATCTCTTGATAATTTTGTCATTAAGATGAACACTAATGTGAGGATGTTATTTGTGGACTTGAGTTCTGCATTTAACACAGTCATCCCCCATAAACTGGTCAACAAACTGAACACTCTTGGCCTTGGTTCCTCCCTGTGCTCATGGGTCATGAACTTTCTCACAGACCGACCACAGCAAATCAGAGTTGGTAAGCACACCTCCACCACCCTCATCTTAAAAATAGGCACCCTGCAGGGCTGTGTGCTGAGCCCTATGCTCTACACACTCTTCACACATGACTGCACCCCCAACTGCACCTTCAACTCCATAATTAAATTTGCGGATGATACCACAGTGGTTGGCCTGATCTCAGACGAGGATGAAGGCCAATGCACAGTATGCTTTCTTAACCACAGAGTCAACCTGCGCAGCAGCCTACGGGCTCGAGGCGGGTCATCTGATGGAGTGGTGTAAGAACAATGACCTGGTCCTTAACACTTCTAGAACAAAAGAGATGATCATTGACTTCAGGAGATCAAAGGACAGAGTACATACCCCCCCCCCCCCATATACACGGTGGAAAGTGTGGAAAACCTAAAATTCCATGGAATTTTGTCAAAACAGCTGACATGGACCACCAACAAACACCTCGCTGTTAGTAAAAGAGGCACAACAAAGACTCTTCTTCCTCAGAAAGCTGAAACAGGACAAACTCCCTCAAAAGCTGTTGCTCAACTTCTACAGAAGCATAACTGAAACCATCCTGACCAACAGCGCCACAGTGTGGTGTGCCAGCTGAACAGCTGCTGAGCAGCAAGACCTGCATTGCGTGGTGAAGGCGGCCCAGCGAACTGTCAGGATGGAGCTCCCAGGACTGGACACCGTCTATTCCAGCAGACTCAGGAGGAAAGCAATCAGCATAACTGGAGACACCACACGCCCCGGTCACTCCATTTGGCCCACTGGCATCCAGCAAAAGGTTCAGGACACTAAAAATCAGAACAAATAGACTGAAGAACAGCTTCTACCCCAGAGCTGTAGCCTCCGTCACACCACTCCCACAGAACAATGACTGAAACTGTGAGCACACACAAGGACTCAAATACTTGCACTAATGGCACTTTGTGCATTACTGTGATATTCTGGTGCTGCTGCTACTTAACTATTTAATATTGTTTTTCTATTGCTGTCTTGTTTTTATCTACCACTTTATTTAATTGCCTGAGAGGAAGCCAAACAGATTTTCATTGTATCTATGTATAATGACAATAAAGATCATTCAATTCAAAATGTAGTGAAGATTACAACATAAATTAACTGTATACATCATAACAGCAAGATACAGTTAAGGCTGACTGGCAGATGCATATTCCAGAAATAAATTAAAATACATTAGAGCTATGTAGAGTGGCAATAACAGTCCAGCTATCCACAAACAATCTATGCTCTTTTCACACAATCTAAGCAATATCTCAGTAGTGCTCCAGTTAGGAACAATCCTACAGGATCCATTGAATTCTGACACCCCGAGCTGTAATAGCATCATGCTAACTGGTTGGCTGAGTCTCTTGCATAGGAGCCTCCATACCAGGAGGTGATGCAACCAGTCACAATGCTTTCCATCATACATACAGAGAAATCAGAGTTGTGTTTTTTTTTTAAAGTGATGTACCAAATCTACCAACTCTTTAAAAAATGTCACCGACTCGCCTTCAGCATTGCAACAACATGCTAAGCTGTCCACCAAGATCTTGACACCCAGACACTTTAAGCTACTTTTCTTTTTATTCCACTGGCCCTTTAATGAAAACTGATGAATATTCTCCCAAAGTCCACAATCAATTCTTTGGTCTTGCTAACTTTGATTGGAGGTTGTACCACTAAACCTTGAGTATGCTCGTGCATGTAGATATTAAGAAAGAGGATGTGCAGGAGCATTTGCAAAGCACTGAGTTGGATTAGTCACCAGGACCTGATGAGATGTACCCTAAGCTATTGTGGGAGGCGAGGGAGGAGATTGCTGAGCCTCTGGCAATGTTCTTTGCATCATCAATGGGGACGGGAGAGGTTCCGGAGGATTGGAGGGTTGTGGATGTTGTTCCATTATTCAAGAAAGGGAGTAGAGATAGCCCAGGAAATTATAGACTGGTGAGTCTTACTTCAATGGTTGGTAAGCTGATGGAGAAGATCCTGAGAGGCAGGATTTATGAACATTTAAAGAGGCATAATATGAATAGAAATAGTCAGCATGGCTTTGTCAAAGGCAGGTTGTGCCTTATGAGCCTGATTGAATTTTTTTGAGGATGTGACTAAACACATTGATGATGGTAAGAGCAGTAGCTGCAGAGTATCAGCAAGGCATTTGCCAAGGTACCACTCCAAGGCTTATGAAGAAAGTAAGGAGGCATGGCATCCAAGGGGAAATTGATATGTGGATGTGTATCCAGAAATGGCTTGCCCATAGAAAGCAAAGAGTGGTTATAGATGGGTCATGTTCTGCATGGAGATCGGTGACCAGTGGTAGAGCCTCAGGGATCTGTTCTAGGACACCTACTCTGTGATTTTTATAAATGACCTGGATGAAGTAGTGGAGGGATAGATTTGTAAATTTGCTGTTGACACAGGTTGGAGGTATTATGGATAGCGTGGAGGGCTATCAGAGGTTACAGCGGGACATTGATTGGATGCAAAACTGGGCTGAGAAGTGGCAGATGGAATTCAACCCAGATAAGTGTGAGACGGTTCATTTCAGTAGGTAAAGTATGATGACAGAATATAGTATTAATGGTAAGACTCTTAGCAGTGATGAGGATCAGAGGGATCTTGGGGTCTGAGTCCATAGGACACTCAAGGCTGCTGCACAGGTTGACTCCGTGGTTAAGAAAGCATACGGTGCATTGGCCTTCATCAATCGTGGTATTGAGTTTAGGAGCCGAGAGGTAATGACCCCTGGTCAGACCCCAATTGGAGTACTGTGCTCAGTTCGGGTCGCCTCACTATAGGAGGGATGGGGAAATAAAAGGGTGCAGAAGAGGTTTACAAGGATGTTGCCTGGATTGGAGAGCATGCCTTTGAGAATAGGTAGAGTGAACTCGGCCTTTTCTCCTTAGAGCAACAGAGAATGAGAGGTGACACCTGATAGAGGTGTATAAGATGAGAGGCATTGATCATGTGGATAGTCAAGACTTTTTCCCCAGGGCTGAAATGGCTAACACGAGAGGGCACAGCTTTAAGGTGCTTGGAAGTAGGTACAGAGGAGATGTCAGGGGTAAGTTGTTTTTTTTTCCCTACGCAGAGAGTGGTGAGCACGTGGAAAGGGTTGCCGGTGACAGTGGTAGAGGCGGATACGATAGGGTCTTTTACAAGACTCCTGGACAGGTATATTGAGCTCAGAAAAATAGAGGGTTATGAGTAACCCTAGGTAATTTCTCAGGAAAGGAAATGTTCAGCACAGCTTTGTGGGTCGAAAGCCTGTATTGTGCTGTAGGTTTTCTATGTTTCTATATTCTATGTTTCATTCCTGCACACCCCCTTCTTGCCATCTCTTCACACAGCTGTTTGTTTGCTCAAGAAATGTGTAAAGGAAAGCTGATGCCTTGCTGATTAGGACTGATACACAGCTGTGATGAGACCATTGTAGGAGTAGAGCTTAGCTTTGTCTCTGTACTCAGAGGAAAAATAAACTCAGGTGGCATACTTAATGCAGTTGACTGGGAAATATGTCTGAAGACACCTGCTACAGTTTGTAAAGACCAACAAGCGCAAAAAAAATTGAAGCACTTCAGCATTGATAAAAATTAATACATTGTTCATACTTCAGCTCAAAACTCCAATTGCAGCAATTTACTCAGTGATATCCCTTGCTGCAAAAGGGCCCCACACTCTTCCTTTGTCACCTTGTCTGTCACACAAAGGGCCACCTCGTCAAGCATGTCTGTTCTATTTTGGGCTCCAAATTCTAGTTCTCAGTAGCTACCTTCTGGGCTGAAAAGTAAATATGCAACCTGTTTTAGTCTGAAAGATCAGTGCTGAGCTTCCAATTCCACCCCGATATCATCCATGTTCATCATCTCCTGCATGAACTTTGTAAAATTCCAATTCAATCCTAGACATACTGTATGTCAATCCATCCCAGTACATATCACATCTTAATCCTACAACTTGCCCTTGTCCATCATTTTTGGATTGTTCACAGTAGTAATATTGTACTGTGATTGCTCAAATTGAGTATGATATTCTCTTAAGGGGTTGTCTATTGGTGGGTCATGAGGTGACTGCATAGACTGATCTCCTTGGGGCACCACGATAGCCTAGCTGTAAGTGTGATGCTATTATAGCTCAGTAGTGTTTGGAGTTTAATTCCAACACCATTTGCAAGACATTTGTACTGCAAGGGTTCCACGCGTATCTCTAAATAAATAAATAAATCCTGGGATGCACATATTTAGAGTGGATTCCCCTAATGGAGAACACACATGCAAGACTTTGTTCAACGTGGAAAGGGTGATGCACAGGTGCTTGACAGACCAGTGTCCAGTGGCATCTAATGCAAGACAACTAGGGACCCTTCACTATGTAGCTTTTCTCAGCCTTCACTGCTGTTATGATGTGTCATTGTTTTCTGACAGCTTCACCATTGAGATCCTGGTTGGATCACCGTGTGGAACAGAAGTTCTCAAACTTTTGTTAAGCCACGAAACCCTACTACTAACCGAGGAGTCTGCAGACCCCAGGTTAGGAACCCCTGGTTCTAGAACCTCCCACCTTGACCTTAACGTCATGGGTGATCCTAGCAGGAGCTAAGTTCCAGATGGCTAAACTCCAAAGAGTATAGTTTTCTGGATCTCAGGAACTCACAGGCCTCTCCACAATAGGATGAGGATCTTCCAGTCAAGCCTCTACATTAAGGGCTGCTGCTACATTCATCTGTCCCTTCTTATAAATTCCCATATTCCTGAGTACATTTGCCCTTGATTATCTTTTTACATGCCCATGGAAAATTGAAAACAGTCCACATTTTTGTTCCTTAGAAGTTATTCCAACTTACTTTCACTCTTTCATTCAAACTCTTGGTTCTTTTTGCCGTTATGAAACCACGGTCATCAAGCACGCTACGTTTTTTTTTAAAAAACGTCTCCACATTTAATCTATTATCCTTAACTTTTGTTTGGCTTGCAATATTCTATGTTTTTACTCACGAAGGGGATGTATAGCTATATCTACATTCATTTCTTAAAAGTAGATCATTGCCTATTCACTTCAAATCTATTAATGAGTCGCCCTAACCCAATCCTCATACCTTGCCAGCCTTCCTTGGATAATCAGTTCCAGTCTTAACCGGTCTGCAGCGAAGTCACCATAAAGGCAATCATATAATGCACATATCTATTTGTAGTGATAAATTAATTCTCTTTAAAGGAATGGTGTACATTCATACAACACATTTTTTCACCGCTACAACGCCTTCAAAAGGTCGTCAACCACACTTGCAAACATTCTGCCTTTGAAGAGAAGTACAGCGAGGTCAAGTTGTGCATGATAAATGTACGTTGTAGACCAGGGGTGCGCAGCCTGAGGTCTACACAGCCCTTAGTGAGGGCCCATGGCCCAAGAAAGGTCGGGAACCCCTGGTCTGGACTCTCCAACCACCAAAACGTCAAAATTATGTCGTCCTCATCCTCAACCTTGTAGAATATAACCCTTATTACTTAAATTCCTCCTGAATACTGATTGCTTTCAAAAGGAAAAGTGAAATTAAATACAGATTTTCCTCAGTGCAAATTAACAAAATGAGAAGAAAACAGCATGTGCAAGCGACAAGTAATAACAACGCTATCATTGAAAAAGCACAATCCAATAGTCACGGAACAGAGACGCGCACTGGAGACTCCGCGAATACTACGAAGATGTACACACGCTTCACGACCATAACGAAGACAAACACATGAAGCCCACTGTATTTCTTGTAATTACCACAGTAATCAATTCTTGCCCATCCGGAAAAAGGGACTTTTGCTTGAGAATATGCGCAAACTATTGCACAACACAAGAACGGTACAACATTGGATTCTGAAATACCAATAGTTCACCCAAAAGGATCACAAAATAAAACTTGGTGAAGTATTCCTACACTTCATTCTCGCCTACAAGTGGGCGAGGCAACATTGGACGCGGCACTTTGAAACAGGCTGCCATACAGCTACTACACCCCTTCATAACGCACACCGTTACACTGCAAGAAGGGAAATAACATGCAAAACAATCAAATTAATATTTAGAAAGCTACCCCCTCCTCCCCTGAGTATGTGAGACGAGTTGCTGAGGGGTTGCGGGTTACAGTGAAGATAACTGGTTTCTACTCTACCGCTTGGGTAATTCGATACTGGGAATCACAGCTCTTCCACCTCAGGAGGGGAAATTCAAGAAAGACAAAATATACATAATAAAACTCACATGGAAGCAGTATCTTGAAGAGGAAAATCTGTGATCACCACGCAAAATGGCGCCGCTGCTCTCGGGAGAGATCTCCAGTGGGAGGTGAGCCCCCCGCACCCTGGCTCGGGGTTCCGCTGCTCGCTCGGCGCCAGCGCGCCTCGGACACCCTACCGCAGCGCTGAACCGAGCCGAGCCAAGCCGAGCTGCGCGCCGTGACGGAGGAAAGGAAAGAGATGCGGCAGCCGCCGGTAAACACCGCCCGCGTCGCCGCGCTTGAAATTCCCCCCCGAACGCGCGCTGAACTGATGCCGTTTCCACGAGCAGCTGGGGGCGGAATTCAGAGCCTCACTACAGCTCCGCCCCCTCACTCCATCACCACGTGAAGACCCGCCCCCTCACTCCATCACCACGTACAGACCCGCCCTCTCACATTACAATATGCAGCCCCGCCCCTCACTCATTACAATATGCAGCCCCGCCCCTCACTCATTACAATATGCAGTCCCGCCCCTCACTCATTACAATATGCAGCCCCGCCCCTCACTCATTACAATATGCCGCTCCGCCCCCTCACTCATTACAATATGCCGCTCCGCCCCCTCACTCCATCGCTATCAACATATCTAGCCCCACCACAGACAACCCAGCCCCTCTTTCTATCACCACATTGAGCACTGCCCCCCTCACTTCATCAACATATCTAGCCCCACTCCTTCCCTCGGTCACCAAATACTACCCTGAGGTTCAATTTCTTGCAGGCATTCACAGTGGAACAAAGAAGTACAATAGACTCAATGAAAATCTACACACAAAGACTAATGTGCAAAGGATGACAAACTGCGCAAATACGGAACAGTTACATGGTAGCAGCAAGAAGAGAGCATGGCCTGGATCGTGGAGGTCCTTGATGATGGATGTTGTTTTTTTTTGGCAGTGCTTTTGCTGCCTTCTCATTGGTTAGTGTCCCAATCAAATGACTAAAAAACATGAGCATATTGAGCTTTACTAATGAAATGATAGGATTGATGAAGGGGGAACTCATCCTCCTGTCTATATTATTAAACCAGGTATTTGACTAGAAAGTGAAAAATGTTTATTAACACACCTGGATAGTATTTTATAAAAACAGTTTACTGGAAGATGGCACAGGAAGATTACAATTTATTTATTTATTTGTTTGTTTGTTTCCCAAGCATGGAATAGGGCCTTCAGGCCCTTCGAACGGTGCCATCCAGCGATCCCTCAATTTAATCCTAGCCTAATCACAGAGCAATTTACAATGGCCAATTAACCTACCAACATTGGAGTGTGGGAGGAAACCAGAGCACCCAGAGGAAACCCACACAAGTCATGGAGAGAACATACAGTACAAACTCCTTACAATCAGCAGCAGGAATTGAACTCGTATTGCTTGTATTGTAAGGCGTTGTGCTAACCACTACACTACCGTACCACCCAAATTATTGTAGTTAGTGATCCAAAACTGTAAAATCTACGCATTAAAGCAACATATTTAAAGATAAGCAACACACACAAAATGCTGGTGGAAAGCAGCAGGCCAGGCAGCATCTATAGGGAGAAGCATTGTTGACGTTTCGGGCCGAGACCTTTTAAAGATAATAATGCCAGACAGGGTTGCTACCTAGCTCTTTAAACCCATTGCATTTCCCCCACTTACAGCTGTTCATTTTTCATTACCTCTACTCTTGATTTATTTTCAGTTGTTTAGTTAACTCATTGTTTCTTTTCCAACAGAGCATTCTACCTTGGAATTTTTCAAAAACTTTGTCTTTATAAGTGGTTAATTCCTTGACTCTGTTGTTTAATGCCAGAAAGAATATTAACTTTGGTATAACTTGTGTATAAAACAAAAAACATACAATGAAAATAATTGTTTAGTAGCAAGCAATAAAAAGATAAAAAGGAACTGAACTGGAAAAAAAATATTAATTCCTTAATTTGCTATGTTATGATTTAATTTAAATCAATGTTTATAAGTTCAGTATCATAACCACAGTAAATCAATCAAAATTTAATCCCTGAATAGAATGCTAAACGTGCTAGTGGATATTGCTGTATATTTATGTCGACAGTAGAGCCTCTCATGTCCAAGGACATTAGAGCAAACCAGCAGAATGTCACAGAAGTCTGCCAATTAAGGCAATTACAAGATTTAAGCCTGAACAAATACAAGCTTGAACAACAAGCAGTACAGCTGAAATTTTTTGCATTTCATACTATCGGTTTAGTCAGAGTCATCAGAAGCCTAGAATATTTAAGATACTATCTACACTAACTTTGATGCACCTCAATGTCTTTATGCTAAATAGCTAACATGGCATAGTTTCAGCTGCTTATTTAATAAATCAAAACTAGAAAAAAAGGCAAGGAGAAAAGGAACTGGAAGTTAAACAGTCCGAGGAAAACAAGTTTCCACACCAGGTGATTCATCCACATTTGCAAACTGTGTGAGAAAAATGCAAATGTGGGGTTTAAAATTATGTTAAAATTTTGCAATTGAATTACACAAGGATCTATGATTTTCTCAAATCCCTTCAATATTTCCTATTGGTCATCAGATCTGCCGTCTGCACAAATCTTATTGCATCAATCTGGGCATGAAACAAATTTTGAATTTGATTCTCCATTTCTAGTTACGCAGTTTGTGTTTCACAATATTGCTAACAGGTTTTCAAGCCCATCCAGAACAAACATTGTAGGTGTCTTTTAATTATGATATTTTTAAAATGTACTTTTAAAATTGTAGGAAAGCAAAACTTCGATTCTTATGAATCTTTCCTTGAACCCATAGTTCCTTTTAACTATGACCTCCTTCTGCAATATGTATCTAGCAGAACCCCATTGTAATCACCCAACAATTGGGCCATGTTCTCAGCTGTCATTGGGTTTGGAGGCTTGTGCGTCTCCATGACCCAGAGAGCTACATTGGCTGGCATCAGGACCTTGTGCTTTGGCTCTTGGTAGAATTACCCATGCTGAAAAAGTCAAAGGCTGGAGGCCAGAGCAATTCATCAGTCCTCCAGATTAGAGGGTTCAGCTCAGGGCTAACAACCCTGACTGGTGAAACAAAACTGTTATGGAAACAGCAATGAAGAATCCTTCTACATCTGAGATCAACAGTATTCCCGAGTCTTCACATAGGACTTGTAAGACTAGTGAGAATGGAAGGACATGATAAAGGAATGGAATGGACTTTATTTCTTACATCCTTCACATATATGATGAGTGAAAATCTGTATGATACATCTCCATCTAGATGTGCAATGTGCAATCGTAGTAATTTATAATAATTTATAATTAACAGAAGTCTCTCTCTCTCTCATTCTTCTATTCATGAAAGAACAGATAAAAAGATATGGTATATCTTTGCCTAATTGTCATCCAGTTATTTGGAAGAGGTGATGATTAGGGAAAGGAATCAAACTGCAGAAGAATCGATGCATGATGCTGATGGGTTGATGGATAGATGGTGATATAGAAGAAAACAACACAACTAGGAAGGATGTGGATATGTAGTTATAAGACCATAAGATAGAAGGGCCAATTAGGCCATTCACTTGTCTGCCATTCCATCTTGGCTGATTTATTATCCCCCTCATTCCATTCTCCTGCCTTCTCCCTGTAACCTTTGACATCCTGACTATCAATCTTCACTTTAAATATGCCCAATAACTTGGCTGCCACAACTGTCTGTGGCAATGAACTCCACAGATTCGCTGCCCTCTGCCTCAAGAAATTCTTCCTCATTTCTAAAGAAATTTCCTTCTACTCTGAGACTGTGCCCTCTGGCACTACACTCCCCCACTATAGGAAGCATCCCCTCCACATCCACTCTGTCTAGGCTTTTCAATATTCAATAGGCTTCAATGAGATCCTCACACATTTTTCTAAACTCCAGTGAGTACAGGCTCAGATACATCAAACACCATCAAACATTAACCCTTTCATTACCAGGATCCTTCTTGTAACCCTCTCCAAAGCCAGTGCACCCTTTCTTAGATAAGCAGCTCAAAACCTCCCACAACACTCCAAGAGTGTTATAAAGCCTTATAAAGTGTCAGCCTTGCCACCTTGCTTTTATATTTTGGATTTTATATGTGTTGGATTAAGTCTTAATGCCAGATAGAGGGAAGGTGTGTGAATGATTTGAGTGATTTCCTAACTTGACTGGTTCGCTAGACAACAGACACAAAATGCTGGAGGAGTTCAGCAGGCCAGGCAGCATCTATGGGAAAAAGTACAGTCGCCAGCCCAAACGTCGACTATACTTTTTTCCATAGATGCTGCCTGGCCTGCTGAGTTCCTCCAGCACTTTGTGCGTATTGCTTGGATTTCCAGCATCTGCAGATTTTCTCTTGCTTGGATCTTAGACTGCTTATTTTGCATTGAATCCAGTGGCATACCACGATGTTCTGGCTACCAGCTTCCTTAGCCACGTTAGACATCAGTAGGTTTCTTCCTCCTAAGGCTGGAGAGGCTTATCCGTTCTCCAGCAGTATATCAGGCAATGTCTCATTAAAGTGAAGCACAACTGTCCTTGAGCATTCTGACTACACAATAAAACCTCACCCTTGCTTTGATCAATTTCCTCCTAGTTCTATCCTTTGAAAGGTCCTTTAATTACTCTGAGATTTTGCCACCTGGGATTCCAACATAATTGCTGCTGCAGACTGAAAGCCAAACCCAGGAGTAATACTATAATTAGGTGATTGTATTGAAAGATACAAACCAATTCAGTGATGAGTTTTCCAGATTTCCCACCTAGAGCTGGAATCAGTATCCTGAATATGCTTCTCTGGAACAATATCAGTATAAAAGATCCAAATCAGATCAAATTAAAGATCTATAATTTAGTAAAACTATTTTATTAGCATAATATGCTGGAAATCCAGAGAAACACACACAAAATGCTAAGGGAACTCAGCAGGTCAAGCAGCATCTATTGAAAGGAATAAACAGTCGATGTTTTGGGCCAAGACCATTCATCATTAACTACTTTACTGCAGATTATATAGAAATGTCATAGATGGCTGTGAATAGAAGACAATGCAGAAACATCAGTTTTGACATTTCAACAACTGGGTCTCATCAGAATTTCTATCTTCCCTGATAAATTCCAACAATACCACACTAGGATATTAGAAAAGTAGATTTATCCTGGGAATGATGATGAACGTACCTGAGTTCATTTTAAATATCTACGATAGTTTAATTATCAAATTTGTTTCAGTATGAATTCTGGAAATGTAGTCAGTCACAAGAAATTTTGAAGAAGTCTTAGAGAGGAGATGAAGTACACAAAAGGGGAGAGAGAATTGTCAGGAGCCATTAAATCTAAGGACATACAAATTCATGCAGCAGATCCATTTAACAGTGGCAGAGCCAACTGCTAACATAAGGGAGCTTCCGGGTAAATTATCAGACACTATGACTTGGACAGGAAGCTGACAAAGAAGGATATGAGATTGTCTTTGAATCTGGCTACTGTGTGATAATGAAGTTTTTTTTAAAACTTAAGAAAGTATGAACCCTTGGGTGGAGAGGAATAGAATATGCTACTTAGAATTCTATGTGCGGGTTGGTTTAGTACCAAAAATAACTATGGGCCAGCTGCTATGGTCATGGCTCACCACACAGAATCACAACCTACAGTTAGCCCAGGCCAATACTTACTGAATACAGATGTGGAAAATCTATGTTTCTGACCTGAAACAGCTCAGAAACTGTTGTAGCCTGAGCAGTGGCAGGGCCTGCTACACTGAGGATACCCTTACTGAACTTATTCCCCCCCCCCCACCCACCCACCAACCTCCCAACATCCCCAACTGAAAACTTTGTCAAATCCACACCCCTAGCCTAGTTTTTAAATGTTTCTGAAAATCATAAATTTAATAGACTCTACAGGTGCAGAGGGTCTTGAGGAACACACACAGTGCTGGAGAAACTCAGCGGTGAGGCAACATTATTGGAGAGGGAGAACTGTTGGCATTTCAGCCCGAGACCTTTCATCAGAACAGGAGAGGGAAAGAAGTACAATCTGACAGGTGATGGGTGAAACCAGGTGAGGCAGAAGGTGGTAGATGATGGAGGGGTGATGAAGTAAGTCTTTCTGAACTTCAGATGTGTGTGTAGGTTATTAACTATGGTAATACTGTGAAACATTTAAAAATTAACAAAAGAATAAGGCTCGCCAGAATCTCTAGACCAGCACATAAGTATCATCACAAAAAAGACAGCACATTGCATCTACTTCCTTAGAAATTTGTGTAGATTCGGCATGTCACCAAAATCTTTGAGAAACTCCCATAGATGCACAGTGGAGAGTACCCTCATTGGTTCGATCACAGCCTAGTGTGGAAACATAAGAACATATTCTTACATTTTTCTGTTTTGTAGCCTTTTCTGTTCCTGGGAAACAGCGGCATTTTAGGCATTTTAGGTAATTTTGTTAAACGATCATAAATGCATTTCTTTCAGCATCCTGGGGTGCATCCCATCAGGACCAGAGAATTTGTCTACATTTAAGAAATTGTGGCTACTGTCCAGTTCATCAAAGGCAAAGGGTACAGTATCAGAATAAAGGGGTGTCCCTTTAGGACTGAGATGAAGAGGAGTATTTTCAGATAGAGGGTAGTAAATCTGAGGCATTCTTTGCTATGGAGGGCTTTGGAGGCTGGGTGATTGGATGTATCGTATTTAAAGGAGAGATTGATAGGTTCTCTCTTGACTGGTAACTGGGTCCAGGGCTACGTGGAGAAGGTGAGAGAATGGAGATAAGAAAAATAAATCAGCCATGATTGCATATTGTAGAGGCTTTGGTTGACTGACTATCCAAATTCTGCTCCCATATATTAAAGTTGCATGGTCTTACAAAGGCATTTACATCACGGTAGCATGATGCTTAGCATAACACCTTTGCAGTATCAGTGATCTGGATTAATTTCTCTCTGCTGTCTGTAAGGAGTTTGTATGTTCTCCCTGTGACCATGTAGGTTTCCTCCAGGTTCTCTGGTTTCCTCCCACATTCCAAAAATGAACTGGTTGGTAGGTTAATTTGTCATTGTAAATTGTCCCGTGATTAGGCGGGGGTTAGATCAGGGATTGCTGGGCTGGAAGGGTGTATACTATGCTGTATCTCTATAAATACAATAGACAATAGATGCAGGAGTAGGCCATTCAGCCCTTCGAGCCAGCACTGCCATTCAATGTGATCATGTGATCAATGTAATACATGAAAATAAATAATTTACTACAAATAGCCTTCATGATTTTAATGAAGAATTCAATCTTATCCTTATTATTGTAATATTTTATATTTATTTAATTACTGTCCCTTCATGCCTTTGTGCTCATGCACGTTTGTCAGGTTAGTTGTTGATCTGTGTGGGCAATGTTTTTGTTTCCTTATGAAACAATTCTGTACTACAAACAACCGTTATACAATTTCTTGTAAGCCCTTAGGTGGATCGAAACTAGAGCTTTATCATCAATTAAAATATACGATTTATAACGTTTTGAGGACCATTGAATAGTATGGAACAGTGTGAATAGGAAAGATAAAGTGACTTTTTTTCTTAAAAGCAACTTAAGTTTAAAGGCTTAAAAAACTATAATAATAATTAAACCATATTACTTAGTTAAATACACCAAGACATCACCTGAGGAGCTATCAAAAGCCACATACATGTCTCGACTTACTTACATAGTGATAAACTCTCAAGATTAAAAACATGCTCTGCTACACTGCTGAGTTCAGATACAGCACTGTGCTAACACAACATGAGTTCATATGACATTCAGCACAGGCTCTACTAAGATCAGAGAACACACAGCACTTATGTCAGATTTCAAGCAAGCTAAATACAAATACCCCCGAGGTTTTCAATACATAGCACTATCGCTCCAGAATGCAGACAAGAACCCTGTCAGTACCGGTGAGTGCAGATAAGGCATGGTATTAGCACCAACAAGTGCAGAGAAAATACAACCTTGAATTTGATTTAACTATCTCAAAGGCTTGCAAAACTCTCAGCCTTGTTTTGTGTGCTTCATCATGGCGTTCCTCTGCAGCACAGATGGTTGTAAGATGTAACTCCAGTTATGATACAGATGTCTAGCAATTGTGTTAATGTGTTCTAGTGATGTCAAAACAATGTCGTGAGTAACCAGTACACAATTTCTGGCAGTTCAATAAAAAGTGCAATCTTCAATGATAAAATTCACAGAAAAACGTTGTTACATATCTCTATGCAACTCTGAGTTGTGTCAGTTTACAGAATTCAATACCACAAAGTTTCTAGTATCCTCCTATGCAGCTGAAATGTCTGCATCTGCCTTTAACAGTGTATGTGCACATTATATATGTTGAAGAGTATAGCACTTCTCCATATACTGGGGATTGCTACAGCTTTGAAATGGGGTCTGTTTTATGCTGTATGATTCTGTATATATGGCTTTCAGTTTCCATTCTGTATGACCAATATGTTCCTGAGAGGATGAAAGACAAAGATGGCAAAATTTGGGAACCTTGAATGACAAAATTATTGTAAATTTAGTCAAAATGATGAAGGCTTAAGAGCTGAAGCTAGACAAGGCTCCTGAGCAAAATAAAGGAATCAGGTAACAAGTAAGGAATTAGAAACGTTAAAAGGGATCATGAGATGTCCTTGGCAAGTAGGATTATGGAGAATCCCAAGACATTTTATAAATAATTTAGGAGTATGAGGGTAGCAAGGGAAATAGCCCTCTCAAGGACAATCAAGAATATACGTGGAGCCAGAGGAATGAGTGAGGTGGTTAATTAAGTATTCACCAAGGAGGAGCACATGGAAGTGGAAAGAATAGGGAGAGCAAAGTTGAGATTCTAGGACAGGGGTGGCAGTCTAATGGCACACGTGCCCAAGATAGCTCACGCAAAAAAATTGCTGACACACGGCATGCAGTGTGTCATATTTCATCATATCTCATCATGCAGTGCTGCAACCCATAATAAAAAGATAAATAATGATCATCTTTACTGCCAAATGAAGTAGCAGATGATTTTTACAAACTAAGAGCAGTGAGATGTCTTCACAGGAAACATCTCGTGGCAGCTTGGTATTAACCGGACAGTTGGAAGATGATACATTTTCAAATCCACATATAGCTAGTGTACGCATCAGTATTTAGATAGTCAACAGTTACAATAATAACAATACTATTAGAAATTAAGTTATTTTTGAATTATCTTTTAAAAAGATTAACATTAATATTTTTAAACAGGTTTTCTAAAATGCTTCATTCGTTTCAGCCTGTCTCTGTAATACTTTTATTAATAGTAGAACAATGAATACATGCAAGTAAGCAAAAGTCCATAATTACTAGAAATAATTTATTAATCAATGATAAACTCTGCTCAAAACTAGCATGGCACATGAGGGTATTTTTAAAAGATTACCACCAATATGGGGACATGCTCTCAAAGAGGTTTGCCACTGCTGTCCTAGGACATTTCAATACTAAGGAGGTGACATATTGGTATTGGTGATGGATTATTATTGTCACATGTACAGTTGATGCAGCTTGGATACAGGCACTTCTGCCCATCAAGTCAATGCCAGCCAAGTGCACACCCAGTTAATCCCGATTTGCTCAGATCAGCCCCTATCCCTTCAAGACCCACCCTGCATATATGTATTTGTGCTGTACTGTTCTGTGTTCTTTCAGTCTATGAATCCATCATCTCACCCAACTCCATGATTTACATATATTTGTTTTTTCAAGTGCAGTCTTCAACCCATGAAAACTGCTACTTATTATCACGGCTGAAATCAGTGTATTCATCTTATTTTTGCATTTCCAAGATACCTCTGACATATTTGCTGAGGTATTTTGGGGACAAAGTCTTTACAAAGACAGTGGTCAAAATTTGCCTTCTTAGCTGCAAAAGTAAACACAATTTACTTCCTAAAGCAACTTCAAAGGGAATTATAGTGAAGAATGAGTTATTCTGAGTGATTCATATGGAGAAAAATAACAGCACACCTTTGGGGTAAATGGCCTGATTCTTTCTCTCACTCTGTGCTGGAACATTATGTGTATTTTATTATTGTAATTTTGTGTTTTGGGAGTCTTTTGACAGTCATTCTGATTGTCCTTAATGGATAAGATCAAAGATAAGATGAATACACTGGAGATTTTTTTGAACTTCCCAACCAATTTGTATGTCACTTTGGAAATAATAGTCAAAAAATTCTTTGTTCTTCTGACCTGAAATGTTCTCCAGAAATTGTCCAGCAAATGGCTCAGACCCTTTCTAACACAAAACAACTGGCAGTGGGCCAATTTTAAAAGCTTTATAAGAAAATTAATCAGGCAATACAATTCATGGCTCTACAGAAATAAGAAAAATCATTTAAGGTAGAGGACAAATTGTTTTAAAGTGATTCTCACTTTTATTTACTTAACGGTACTTTCAGTAATATGATCTACTTAAAACATTATTCATAACTTTCTAACCCTGTTTAACTGCTCTCAGTCGTGTTGAAATCCATATTTGGTAATGGGGTTTCACTATCTCTGATAAAGCGTTAAAAGTAAATGACATGGAGGAAATTGTAAAAATTCCAATCACAAGGGGCAAAAGTTCATGAGGCAAAAAGTGAACAAATCAAAGCGACCCAATGACTTGCACCACGTGGTTTTAAACAACATGGCTGCAGAGATAGTGGACCCATTTTTAGAAAATTTTCACAACTCTCTAAATTCAGGAATGGCAACAGAAGATTGTAAACCAGCCACTGCGACTCCCTTGTTCAGAAAAAAAGACAGAAAGCAGGGAGCTATAGGCCAGTTAGTGTAACATCTGTTGTTGACAAGATGCTAGAATTGATAATCAAAGAGGAATTAACTAAGCATTTAGGAATGCTTAATATAATCAGAATTAGTCAGTATAATTTCACGAAAGGGAATCTGATAGGGTGATTTTAAGGGCGACTATATTATTAAAATTTACAACAGGAAATGAGGAAGTGTGTTGGCATTGAATAAAAACATAGAAAACATGGAATAACTGCATCTTTTTTTAAGATGGAGGGACCTAATTAGCGGAATATCCCAGAGCTCTGTTCTTAGCCCTCAGTTGTTTACAATTTACATTAATGACCCTGAAGAGGGAACAAAACGTAATGTTTCCAAATTTGCTGTTGATACAAAAATTAGTGGAAGAGTGTGTTTTAATGAGGACATTATCATTTTGTATTCCTAGACGGGATATAGATAGAGTGAGTGGCTGGTTGAAAACTTGTCAAATGGAGTTCGATATGGAAAAGTATAATCCACCTTCCGATTCATCTTACTGAAGAAAATGACCTCTTACTAAGATCAACATACAGAAAGTGCTGGAGGAAGTCAGTAGGCCTGGCAGCACCTGTGGAAGAGTGCAGTCAACATTTCAGACTGAGATCCTTCATCAGGATTGGAGAAAAAAAGATGAGGAGTGAGAGTTAGAAGGTGGGGAAAGAGAGGAAGAAACACAAGGTGATAGGTGAAACAGAGGAGGGAGTGGTGAAGTAAAGAGCTGGGATGTTACTTCAATAAGAGGAATCAGAAGATGGATTATTATCTAAGCAGAGACAGGCTGCTAGTGAGTGAAGTTCAGGGGATTTAGGTGTTGTGTATGAATCACAAAAAGTCCAGCAAGTAGCCTAGAAGACAAATGGCATGTTGGCTTTTACTGCAGAGGGATTGGAATTTCAGAATAGGGAACTTCTGTTATAATTATGCATTTCACAGTTTTGTTTGTTCCCTTCATGTAAAATAGGATATAGTAGCAATGGAAGCTGTCCAAAGGAGATTCCCTGGTGTAATTCCTGAGATAAGAGAACTGTAGTATTAAGATAAACCACATAATCCAGTAGTCTAGAAGAACGATTCAAACAAATAAGATCCTAAGGAGGCTTGACAAGATAGATGTTAAACCACTTCCAGTCATGGGAGAGTCATAAATAATTCAGAATAATGTAGGGGGGAAATGGATATCATTGAAAACTATCGAATATTGAAAGGCCTCAATCGAGTGGACGTGGAGAGGATGTTTCCTCTGATGGGGAAGACCAGAGAACCCAGCCTCAGAATAAAGGGCCCTCCACTTAGAACGGAGTTCAGGAGGAATTTCTTTAGCCAAAGTGTGGTGGATTTGTGGAATATGTTGTGGAGGCCAAGTCATTGGGTATACTTAAGGCAGAGTTTGATAGATTCTTGATTAGTCAAGGCATGAGTGGATATGGGGAAAAAGAAGGAGATTTGAGATGAGGGGGAAAATGAATCAGCCATGATGAAGTGGCAGAGCAGACTCGATGGGCCAAATGGCCTAATTCTGCTCCTATATCTTATGATCTATAGTTGCAAAATGAGAACCTGTCAACTAAAACTAAGAGAAGTAGAAACATCTTGCAGAAGGTAGAGAACCTCTGGTATTCTCTGCTACTGAGAGTGGGGGAGGCCAGACCATTAGTCAAAGGGTTTTAGAGCATGGAAACAAGCCCTTTGAACCAACTAGTCCATACCAACTGCAGCATCCTCCCGGCTAATCCCAGTTACCTGCTTCAGCCTAGAACCCTCTGAGCACTTCCTCTCTGTGTACCTATCTAAAGTAAATTTACGATCAAAGAATATATGTCATCATATATAATTCTGAGATTCAATTTCTTACGGGCGTACTCAGTAAATCCAAGATCCTTGATAGAATCAATGAAAGACCGCATCCAGCAGGGTGAACAAACAGCCAACGTGCAAAAGACAGCAAATGTGCATAAAAAAGGGAAATAATAAAAAGATAGATAGATAGATAAATAGGCAAGCAATAAATATCAAGAACATGAGATGAAAATTCCTTGAAAGTGTGTCCATAGCTTTTTAGAAACAGTTCAGTAACAGGCAAGTAAAGTCAAGTGAAATGACTGTAAATCTTGAATTTATACAAATAATTATACAAAGAATTAATCCAAACAAGGCAAATTAGCTGGTATTGCTATTTTTATGAAATTAAAACCAACAGGAAGATTAACTTACCTCAATGAAGAAGTTACCTTGGTTAATTTAACTGTCCCCTCAGCCACATTTAGTATTCTTGTGGTTACCCTGTCTCTTATCAAATAATTCTAGAAGGCACAAGGACATATTTCTGGTTGTTGCAGTTTAACTAATCACTGGATTAGATAACCAGCTGAATGCTGAAGGACCACAAAAGGAAGTTATAATTATCATGATATAATCATCAAAAGTTTACAAAGAAGCTGATTAATAGAATATAAGATTTATAGTTTATTAGAGCCAAACACTATTTAAATTAAAACTGGACATGTCAAAATAGAAAACCTTTAGGAGCAGATTAAAAAATGAATTGAAAATGTCATTTTTAATTTTCATATATATCTAGAAATTATAGCACAGAAACAACCTATTTGGGCTAGTGAATCAATCCTGGTGTTTCTATAGGTGTCTTCTTGCATCTGACCCACCTAATCCTATCAAAATAACACAGAAGCAACACACACAAAATGCTGGAGGAACTCAGCAGGTCAGGCAGTATCTATGGAAATGATAAGAGTCAATGTTTCAGACCAAGACCCTTCTTCAGGACAATAACTTAGAATTTTGTTTCTCCTCATATAATTAAGGTTGCTATCACCAGGGGTGATAAAAAAGGGGTAAATTCCTACAAACTATTAAATGCTCCCAAAGACTCAAATAGCCTGACACAAGTCCAGCTCCAGGCCTTCACATGTGGCTTAGCTACCAGACCCAGAGGAACCGTTTCTACTGACAGGAAGGTACAAAAGCGGGTGACTACACCTTAAAACCAGTCACTTCGGGTAGATGGTGCTCGTCAGCCGCAGTTGGCAGCTCATCTAGGAGAAGGGAAACTCTAATCTCAAACCTCTGCTGCTTTGTGGCCATACCTACTCATGGAGAAGGCCTTGGGAGTAAACCCCATGGGAAAAACCCGGAACTGGAGTCCCTAAGGCAGTCCTACATTGAGTTCAACGATGACTGACAACTCCTGCAATGCTGCTGGTGCAAAACTGTATCAGACTCTGCCATCCTTTTGCCTTCATCAGATGCGTGGAAAGGGAGACCTTGCTATATATGGGTAACAGCTTGCTCTCTGATGCACCATCAATAACTCACTCTGAGACGTAAAGGCAAGATATCGGCTTTTATTGACTGGAAGAAGGAACCAGCAGCGAATGACCACCATACTACATCCTGGAGACTGAGGCCGAGCATCAGGCCTTGATCGCCTTTATACTGGGGCCTGTGGGAGGAGCCACAGGAGCAGTCAGCAGGGGGTGTGTCCAAACAGGCACACGTAGTTCACCACACTCTCCATATTGTACTGTTCAGGCTTGTGTATCTAGACGGCTAGGTTGCAACGTCCATGGTCAACCCTGACCAGTGCAGGATTTTGATAATATAATTATCAAGCATCTCTTAAAGGTATCAATTCCCAAGTATTCCATGTCAATGCATGTTCCTCATTTTAATCATTCTCAGGAGAAGTTTGCCTTAAGTACTTACAGAATTGATTATGCTTTAAGGTTGTGATTTTTACATATTAATCTATTAAATTGTTCATAATTTTAAATTCTTTTACTGGTTTGGCTTTACTCAGACTGTTCAGCCTTTTGCAATAGTTGCCATGTTTCAATTATAATGTGTCCCCATTAAAAAGGTGGACCAAATGTGGACCTTCTGTTCCATGAAGAGGCCCATTTGAAGTAAGTAATACCCACCACAACTCCACAACTCAATTTGTTCCATATATCACTGTTGAACTGGTTCCAAAATCTCTGATTAATAGAATGATTCCTTGCTGATGTACATATAGATTAGGCAGTCTGGCCCTGCAAAAATTTTCTGATATAAATTTGTTGTTATAAATCTGTATAAAGTTGTTGTTGTTGTTATCATTCCTTTACAAAAGTGATATTCCTTCATCATTATATGATCAAAACCCTAGCACCAACAGGACTGACCACATTACTTCATGGTTTGAACAAGGATGGAGAGATACACCAGGAAGTTGGCTGTAATCACTACAAGATATTGGGCAGATTTGATTTATTCCCATTGCAATGCAAGAGATCATGGGTGACCTTTGCAGAGGTGTACGTGATTATGAGTAGTTAGAATTCTTTCTCCCAGGACAGGGGAGTCTAGAAGTAGAAGACACCTTCTGAGGGGTAAGATTTTCACACAGTGCGCCAAGCTGCCATAGAAAATAGTGAATGCAAATGTAATAATAACACTAAAAAGTAATTTAGACAGGTACTTGCATAGGAAAAGCATTGAGGATTATAAGACTAACATAGGCAAATGGAATTATTCTAGTTTTCTCTACTTTAAGCACTTAAACTGAGGCAAAGACAGGAATACTATTGGTATTTTATATCTATTAGAATAATTGAGAGAATGAACCAAGGCCTTATTACCGTACTGTATGTACCACAGAAGATGCAGATGTGAAGTTAACAGAGGGACATTGTTGAAATTCTTCAAGATTCTGTGCTGGGTTAACTAATCTTAACTAAATTGGCCCAAAAAACATTTGCATTCAAAAAACTTCCCCTTGGTTGATTCATATCATGAGTACTGACCACAGACATATCATATGTCTTTAAGTATGGTTGGTAGCTGAGAATAAGATTACTGTACGCTCAAATGTTTCTAAGGTTCGTATATGACCCAAGTGCAGAGTGACAGAGACTGAAACCGGTCGATAGATCACAGACTTTAATGCAAACAGTATTAAAGGGAAAAGAAAACAATACACTAGGCCAAACTGGGCCATTAACTAAAACTCTCAAATGGAAAACAAGGTCTACGCTGCAGCCGAAAAGAACAACTAAATATTAAATGAATACTGCTAGTCTTCAGAGTCAGTTGTCTTGACAGTTTACTTTCTCAGGCAAAGCCGAATGCAAACAGGCAGCAAAGCATTGCTGTGCTGTATCCAAGTCTTGACAAGCACTACTATGACAAGTATGGAGTTAAATACTATCACAATGAAATATTAATTAGCTGACACATGCATATTCACAAGTGCAATTGCCATATCTACTGCACTGCCGAATCCATGGTTGTGACAAAGGCTCACATTTTGGAAGACACAAAATGGCTGCCAGCCTCTATGTTAGAGGATCTCAACAGGTGTGTGGTGAACTACATATACCTGTCTGGACACGCCCCCTGTTGACTGCTCTTGTGGCTCCTCCCACAGACCCCTGTATAAAGGCGATCGAGGCCTGAGCCCAGCCTCTCAGTCTCCAGGATGTAGTATGGTGGTCACTCACTGCTTGTTCCTTCTTCCAGTCAATAAAAGCTGATATCTCGCCTTACGTCTCAGAGTGAGTTATTGATGGTGCATCAAGGTGCCAGTGTTTTCAGGAAAGAATATTACACATGTATCATCCTTCATTTCCTTAGAATATCACCAAAGTATTTTATAGTCATGGAAGTATTCTTTGAAATACAATCTCTGTTGTAAAACAGACAGAGCCTTAAGTTAACATTTCCATCCTGGGAAAACAGAATTTCTGATAGATGAGCATTCTCTCAATACTGCACTGGAGTTTCAAACAGGAGTTTTGTACTTCAGTCACTGATGTGCAATTCAAAATGTTAGCCTTTCTTCACAGTTTCAAGAGCTCATTCAAGTAATATAAAGCTGAAGCTAATACAAGGATTGCAACAGAAGAATATGGATCTATTTGTATATGTGTAGAGTGAGGGAAAATTAGCAAGAGCAACTACACTAAAGTCAAATATTATTACATAATATAAGACCATAAAACCATGAGATAGAGGAGAAGTAGGCCATTCGGCCCATTGAGTCTGCTCCGCCATTCAATCATGGGCTGATCCAATTCTTCCAGTCATCTCCACTCCCCTGCTTTCACTCCATACCCTTTGATGCCCTGGTTAATCAAGAACCTATCTCTGCATTAAATGCACCCAGTGACTTGGCCTCCACAGCTGCTCATGACAATAAATTCCACAGATTTACCACCCTCTGACTAAAGTAATTCCTCTGCATCTCAGTTCTAAAAGGACATCCTTTGATCCCGAATTCGTGCTCTCTTGTCCTAGAATCCCCTCCCATGAGAAATAACTTTGCCATATCTAGTCTGTTCAGGCCTTTTAACATTCAGAATGTTTCTATGAGATCCCCCCCCCCTCCCACATTCTCCTGAACTCCAGAGAATACATCCCAAGAGCCGCCAGACGTTCCTCATACAGTAACTCTTTCATTCCTGCAAAAATGCATTTTGCATTTACACCTCCACCCACTAACTCCACCACTACTTTATTATTTCACTTCAATCATCTTATATACTGCATAGTGTCACTTTATAGCCATACAATCAATCTATGGATATAAGCTATCCTATGTATTTACATTTATTGTGTGTTTTTCAGTATTATTCTTGTGCTCTTTATCAATTGCATTTTTGTTGTGCTGCATCACATCCAGAGTAACAATTATTTCATTCTCCTTTCACTTGTTTACAGGAAATGACATAAACCGATTTTGAATCTTGAATCTTGCATTATCTTAGCCATTCTGACAAAATGCAATTGGTTCTGCAAAATACATTAACAAAATACATTTGTATTGAGAGGAATATTCTGATTAATGGCTAGAATAAGAGATATCATAGTCATTTGTAATATTATTTACATTAGTCCAACAGAATTAGTTTTGAATAGAATTTAAAATTGATAGGTATTTGGTAACTGTTGTTAACGAGCTGATAGATATTAAGTGCATGAAAAGCTCACTGAGTCATCATGTGAAATAGATCAAACTTAATGCTTAACTTATGAAATACCACTTACCTCCATATGAATCAGCCCATTCATCTACTCATGGTAATTATAAAGAACATTATTTACAGGCAGACAGACAGACAGAAAAACATACTTTATTGATCCCGAGGGAAATTGGGTTTCGTTACAGTTGCACCAACCAAGAATAGTGTAGAAATACAGCAATACAAAACCATAAATAATTAAATAATAATAAGTAAATTATTCCAAGTGGAAATTAGTCCAGGACCAGACTATTGGCTCAGGGTGTCTGACACTCCGAGGGAGAAGTTGTAAAGTTTGATGGCCACAGGCAGGAATGACTTCCTATGACGCTCAGTGTTGCATCCTGGTGGAATGAGTCTCTGGCTGAATGTACTCCTGTGCCTAACCAGTATATTATAGAGTGGATGGGAGATATTATCCAAGATGGCATGCAACTTGGACAGCATCCTCTTTTCAGACACCACCATCAAAGAGTCCAGTTCCACCCCCACAACATCACTGGCCTTACGAATGAGTTTGTTGATTCTGTTGGTGTCTGCTACCCTCAGCCTGCTGCCCTCAGCCTGCTGCCCCAGCACACAACAGCAAACACGATAGCACTGGCCACCACAGACTTGTAGAACATCCTCAGCATCATCCGGCAGATGTTAAAGGACCTCAGTCTACTCAGGAAATACAGATGGTTCTGGCCCTTCTTGTAGATAGCCTCAGTGTTCTTTGACCAGACACAGATAGCACAGATTTCTGTGATTAATAACACAAATTGTGTGATTAATAACACAAATTTCATTTTGTAATTAATATTCGCATTTAATTCGATTTTCTTCCTGTTCCCCCTTTCTCATTCCCACTAAACTGTGAACTACATGATCTCACAGAGGCTGGTGATTGTGTAGAGTTACCTAATTCACAATCACTGACATTGAGTTGGGATTCACTTTAAGAGGCTGGTCTAATGTGAAGACGTAATAACGTAAAGTACTCTGACCATGCTTTGTGTTCAGTTTTTTGGAGTTCAATAAATGAGCTGTCACAGTGTTTTCTTAAACATAAAATGCCTCACATCGTTTTATTTGTGAAAACCTACATTAGTGACCCCAATGCTCTAGAATGAGGCCAAAGTTATTGAACCTATCGGTCAACACAGTCACTTTGAAACTGCCGGAGTTTTGGGAACATAATACTGTCTCTCAGATTGTACAAGCTGAGGCCCAATTTGGGCTACGAGAAATCACCATGGACCATGCCTAATTTCATTACGTGGTAGCATCACTTGGAAACTCCATGGCTGTAAGAGTAGTGAGTCTACTAGAACAGCCATCTGAGCATGACAAATACTGATTGCTGAGAACTCACCTTTTACAGAATTTTGGACTATTGGAGTCTGAGCGCACCAAACAGTTGCTCTCGTTGTTCAGCCTCAGTGATGCTAGGTCTTCAGAGCTAATGGACCACGTGCTGTTTTTCCTGGGAAATCACCATCCTTGCATGATCTTGAAGGAACTCTTCATGCAGCGAATACCTGATCGAGTTTGCATAGCTCTCACTAATGCACCCGTGATGGACTATAGGGAGCTTGCTAAAATGGCTGATAGTCTACACTCAGCCAGACAGCAATGCATCATTCCTGCTCCTTTCTCTACCTCAATAAGCCAGGTCAGCAAGGCCTCCCATATAACGATGCCCGCGCCTGCGAAAGAGATGACACCTGGCCTGTGCTTTTACCATGCTCACTTTGGTACAAACTCTAGGAAGTGCTGACCACTTCACAGCTTCGACAGTGCCAGTGCATCGGGACCTCAGAGGTCTGCGAACGCCATGGGTTCCAGCTACCAGGGACATTATGGACACCTTTTCAGGGTGACGCTTCCTGCGTGACATGGAAGCAGACAGCATCGCCTATTGATGAGAAGGCAAAGAGCGACAAAAGCTTGCTGGAATCCACCAATGGCAGCAGGGTCCAGACTTAAAGGAATTGATGAGTGACACTCTGCTTCAGTGGGCAATGTTGCACATGGGATTTCATCCTGGCTAAAGTGGCTAGACCTCTGCTTGTTGCAGATTTCTTGTGTGCCCAAGGACTACTAATCAATCTTAAAAAGCGCTGGCTTGTGGATGTCAAGGACTTTGGATCGTTACCCTGATCCCCCAGTAAGTTCCCCACAATGACTCTGTCAAGCACATGTACCAACACATCTGTGTTCACTTGACTGCTGGGTGAATTCCCAAAATCTCACCAAGCCCACATTCTCCACTACAGTCACAAAACATGGGGTTGAGCACCACATTTCCAAAGTGTAGACAGGACCCTGAAAAGCTGGCAACTGCAAAGGCTTAGCATTGTACACCGGTCGAATAGTCCTGGGCCTTGCCCTTCCATACTGTCCCTCAGTCTGATGGTGGTTGCCATCCATGTGGTGATTACTGACGCCTTAATGAGGCCACCACCCCAATCGTTACCCCGCCCCACACAGCCAAGACTGTGCGGCATGTTTAGTCAGAAAGTTAATTTTTCCAAAGTCAACCTAGTTAGGGGCTATCATCAGATGCCTTTGTGCTTGAAGGACATTCCCAAAACAGCTGTGATAACCCCATATGGCCTCCTTGAGTTCTGCACATGCCATTTGGTCTGAAAATGCAGCACAGACTTTCCAATGGCTGATGGACTCTCCAGTAAAAGACTTAGATTTTCTTTTTGTTTACCTGGATGACGTACTTGTCACCACTCACATCTCCACACACTTTTCGAGCACTTAAGCCAATATGGATTGATTATTAACACAGCTAAATGCCTGTTTGGGTAGGCAGCCATTGACTTTCTTGGCCATTGCATCTCCACAGAAGTTGCGAAACCCCTCCCATCAAAAGTAGCCGCTATTATGGATTTCCCACTGCCCTGCACTACAAAAAAGCTACAGGAGTTTTTAGGTATGGTAAATTTTTATCACAGCTTCATTCTGCAAGCTGCTGAACTTATGCTCCCTCTGTATTGTGTGCTTAAAGGCTGACTTGACCAGGGCATTTGATGATACCAAACAAGCTCTTTCCAATGTGACCCTACAGGTGTACCCACTCCCCAACACACCCATAGCCATTACTACTGATACTTCAGACTATGCTGTGGGTGCTACACATGCATGCGGTGATACAGTTTCCCGGATGGTAGCAGCTGGAACAGTTTGTGGTTGGGGTGACTTGGGTCCCCAATGATCCTCCGGGCCCTTTTTGCACACCTGTCTTTGTAAATGTCCTGAATAGTGGGAAGTTCACATCTACAAATGCGCTGGGCTGACTGCACCATTCTCTGCAAAGTCCTGCGATTGAGGAAAGTACAGTTCCCATACCAGGAGTGATGCAGCCAGTCAGGATGCTCTCAATTGTGCCCCTATAGTAAGTTCTTAGGATTTGGGGGCCCATACCAAACTTCTTCAACTGTCTGAGGTGAAAGATGCCCTGCTGTGCCTTTTTCACCACACAGCCGGTATGTACAGACCACGTGAGATCCTTGGTGATGTTTATGTTGCAGAACTTAAAGCTGTTAACATTCTCAACTCCAGATCCATTGATGTCAATAGGGGCTAGCCTATCTCCATTCCTGAAAAGCTAGTCCACAACTAGCTCCTTAGTTTTTATTATTTACTATTACCTTCGAGAAGCAGATACAGCAGTCCAAAGACCCACACTGCATGTTTTAAAAACGGCTTCTTATCCTCTGCCATCAGCTTTCTGAACAGTCCATGAACCATGAACACTACCATGTTATTCATCATTTGCACTATTTACCCCTATTTATTTTGCAAATTTTATTTACTGCACTGTACTCCTGCAATAAAACAACATGTTTCATGGTACATGCCTGATTCTAATTCTGAGGTCCACCAGAGATGCCATCTCTCTGGCTCTACACCAATCTCTGGAGCATCTGAACAGTAAAGTAACAAACGTTAAGAGTATTGTATATTTACTACAGCTCTACCTTCAATACTGTAATTCCAATCAAACTCGCTCACAAATTCTTAGACCATGAACTCAAAACCTCTATTTGCATCAAGATCCTTGACTTCCTGACTGACAGACCATTATCAATAAGGATAGGCAGCAATGTCTCCACCATGATTATCCTCAACACTGGTGCCCCACAAGGTTGTATCCTCAACCCCCTTCTCTATACATTATATCGGAGTGGTGAACCTTTTTGAGAGTGTTTGCTCAAGTTGGCAATTATGATTACGATACCACAACATGCCTGGATCATAGGGGTGCTATACAGATGAGCACCGCACCAGTTGGCTCCAACTCTCATGATTGTTGGGTTGCAGCAAAGCTTTTCCTAGTCCACTGTGCAATGTTTTCTATCCATTTCTTCCTCTGTCTTCCCCTTTTTATTTTCCCTTGCACCGTTCCCTAAAGAATGGTCTTTGAGTGTACACTTGATCTTGTTATATGGCCATACCATCTCAGTTGGCTCTTCTTTAATGTGGGCAGTAGATCTTCGTAATGTCTCAAGCGTTGGGTGATTGTTCTCCATACTTCGTTGTTTGAGACAAGGTCCGCATAAGAGATGCCGAGGAGCCTTCTGAAGCATCTCATTTCTACTACCTGGATCTTCTTTTGCAGTTCATTTGGCAAAATCCATGATCCGCATGCATACAAGAAAAGGAAGAGCACAAGTACATGCAGGAGTTTCAACTTAGATCCGACAGCGCTGTGATTATCTCTCCAGATTGGTTTTCATTTATCCAGCATTGCTGTTGTTGGGCTTTCCTTGCAAGGAGTTCAGGATTTGATCCTTCCTGGTTGATGATGGTACCAAGATAATCGAACCCTTTGACAGTCTCTAGTTCTCGTCGTGGACTGTGATTTTTATTGTGACTGGCTCCTCACTGTTTCTCATCAGCTTTGTTTCTCTGTGCTGATCTCCATGCCGTATCTGGTAGATGTATCATCCAGATGGTTCACAAGGTAGGCCAATTTATCCTCACTTCCTGCCAGCCTATCAATGTCATCGGTGAACTTGAGATTGGTTATGACCTCACCCTGGATGCTGATTGTGCCAATAAGGTCTTCCAGGGCATCTGTCATTATTTGCTCCAGGAAAATATTGAACAGTGTGGGTGAAAAGGGGCAACCTTGTTGGACTCCAACTGATGTGTGGAACCACTCTCTAACTGTGCCTTGAACAAGTACCGCACTGCTAGCTTTGATGTAGAGTTGCTTGATGATTTGGGTCAGCTTCTGGCCCATGTTATCTTTGCATGCAATAGTAATTTTGAGCAGTAATTATCATTGACAAATAAATTAGTTACAATAATTATGGACATTTTTATGGAAAAAGCATGAGTCCTCTTGCTTAATTGTATTCATTATTTTATAACTAATAAAGTATAACAGAGACAAACTGAAATAAATGAAGAACCTTAAAAACCAGTTTAATAATTATTAATATTTATCTTTGAAAATACAATTTAAAAATAACATCATTTCTAAATGGTATTGTTATTGTAAACATTTTACTATCTAAATATTTTGAGAACTGCAAGGATTTCAAAACTTATCATCCAATGTAATACGTTCTTGAAACTATCTAGCTGGCGTCAATCCAGCATGAGACATTTCCTTTGAAAATATCTCACTGCTCTCAGTTTTTAAAAAGTCATCCATTGTTTCATTTTTTCCTTATGGGTGGGGGTTTAAGGAATCAAGGAACGGCACTGCATACTGCACGCCAACAAAATTTTTGTGTGTGCCATCTTGGGCACACATGCCATAGGTTCACCTCCCCTGCACTGTACAATCCTGACTGCATGGCCAAATTCTGCTCTAACTCCATCTATAACTATGTAGATAACACCACAGTAGAAGGTGACAGATCATGATGAGTTGGAGTACAGGAAAGATATTGAGAATTTAGCGTTTATGGTGTCATGACAACAACCTTTCCAACAACAAATAAGGTCGTCATAGAAGGGAGTGGTACATCAATGGTGCTGTGGAGAGGAGAGTTGAGAGTTTCAAGTTCCTGGGAGTGAACATTACCAACAGTTCTTCATGGTTCAACCATGTAGACAACATGGCTAAAACAGCACACCAACACATCTACTTCCTCAGGAGACTAAAGAAAGTTGGCATGTTTTCTTTGACACTGATCAGTTTTTATTGTTGCATATAAAAAGCATCTTCTCTAGACACCCACAATTTGTATGGCAATTGCTTTCCCTGAGACCATAAAAATCTACAGTGAGCTGTGGACACTGCTCAACACACTTGGAAACAGCGTCCCCTCTATGGATTCTGTCTATACTGCTAGCTGCCTTAATAAAACAGCCAGCATAATCCAAAGTAACACACACAAAATGCTGGAGGAACTCAGCAGGTCAGGCAGCATCTTTCGAAATAAATAAACAGCCAACGTATCAGGCCAAGATCTTTCTTCAGGACTGGAAAGGAAGGGGGAAGACACCAGAATAAAAAGATGATGAGAGGGAAGGAGAATAGCTAGAATGTGAGAGGTGAAGACAGATGGGTAGGAGAGGTATCTGACAGGAGAGAGAGTAGGCCATAGGAAAAAGGGAAGGAGGAGGGGACCCAGAGGGAGATGATAGGCAGGTAGGAAGAGGTAAGAGGCCAGAGTGGGGAATAGTAGAAGAGGGAAAGGGAAGTTTAACTCTTAAGTTAAACAAAAGGTAATGAATTCTCTTATTTTAATTATTTATACTACAGCAGTTCAGGTTGATTCCATCCCACCAAACTGAAATATTACCCTGTGCGTTACACTGGATGCCAGCTTTATCAGAAAATTTTATGCTTACAATTATATAACAGTATTTTTGAGAATTGAAAACTAGCTCCATAACAAATTATCAAGCTAATCTGTCTTTATTTGGTTTGCCTTCTTTGGGGATTGTTGGTATCTCACTCAATTGTTGTCTATGAGAAACATCCTCCTTCCCCCTTCCTTTTCCAGTCTTGACGAAGGGCCTTGGCCAGAAATATTAATTTCTATAGATGCTGCCTGACTTGCTGAGTTCCTCCAGCACTTTGTTTGTGTTTTTCTGGATTTCCAGCATCTGTAAAATTTTTTGTTTATAAAGCTTCAATGATGTTCAAGTACACTGTACAGCTATCCACCCTTCCACCCAATCACTCCCAGGATTTGATTGATTATCTGATCATGAGTATCTAGCCAATCCTTTTACCTTCTTGATCATCTGTGTGATAGCTTACCAACATCAAAAAATTGCTGTAGATCTGCGACATCCCTAAGGCTTTGCATTTTTCACCTCAGTGACTTTGGCTGGATCTGCTTCAGAGCACCTCGGATGATCAGATGACCTATAAAGGAGAGTTTCCGCATTTTAAGCTTTTGCCTATTCATGTTTAGCTGCTTCTCCTTATGTCTTCTCATCAGAGAGTTCAGTTTTCAGTCATAGTCTAACTATGTTGTTTCCACTGCTTCATTGTTTCCAGAGAGCAATAAGCCATCACTCAGGCCTTGGGCAACATCCCCTACTGTTTTCATGGGATACTGGCTTATTTCCAGAGCTTCATAAAGTTCTCTTGGGTCTGGACAGAGTCTCAATACACACAAACTGTATCCCGGGGAATGAATATATACTGAGACTACTGTCTCCAGTTTCAAGTTTTTCCTTCAAAGTCAATAGAATACGCACTGCTTATAGTATCACCAGCTCCTTCCACTCAAATGGAACCAGACAGTATTTGCATTCTTTCTTTTTCAATATTTTTATTAAGTTTTCAATAAACAATATTAATACTAATACATAGAGATCAGGAATACATTAATAACGGTTAACATGTAGAAACACATATTCCAAGTAACAAATGGAGTCTAACCTCCCAATCTCTTAGTAATTAACCATGAAAAAGATAATTATAATTATAAAAAAAAGAAAAAAAAACCCAAACTAAAACAAACTAAACTAAAAAAAACAAAGAAAGATTGGGCTGCCATAATTCATCGGTTAAAATTATATTTTGGCGTTAACTCCACTCCTCTATACATAATTTTTTTTTAAAATATTTGCATTCTAATTTTCCTGTTTTGTAAAGAACATCTGGATATTCAGTTTAGAATTGTGCAATACTTAGGATGAAGCAATTTTCATGATCATGTTACTGTGTACCACTATCAGTTCCATCCGCTGTGCTGTAATACTCTAACAGAGAGGTGTGTCATCTTTGTTGAAATCCACATAATTTCTTTCTTGCTTCTCTGAATTTTCCATTCTCAGGGACCATCTCTCAACCAGCGTGATATTCTTCATTGACAGAAGAAATTCTGCAGATGCTGGAAATCCAAAGCCACACACACAGATGCTGGAGGAACTCAGCAGGACAGGTAGCATTCCATGGAGGCTGCTTGACCTGCTGAGTTCCTCCAGCATTTTTTATGCTTTGATATTGTTCATTGATGGCACCTCATTGATTGAATAAATTTACAGTGCTTGGTGACTGATGGGTAAGATGCTAGAGTCAATTATAAAAGATGAAATAACGGTACATTTGGATAGCAGTAACAGGATCGGTCCAAGTCAGCATGGATTTATGAAGGGAAAATCATGCTTGACTAATCTTCTGGAACTTTTTGAGGATGTAACTGTGAAAATGGACAAGGGAGAGCCAGTGGATGTAGTGTACCTGGACTTTCAGAAAGCTTTTGATAAGGTCCCACATAGGAGATTAGTGGGCAAAATTAGAGAACATGGTATTGGGGGTAGGGTACTAACATGGATAGAAAATTGGTTGGCAGACAGGAAACAAAGAATAGGGATTAACGGGTCCTTCTCAGAATGGCAGGCAGTGACTAATGGGGTACCACAAGGCTCGGTACTGGGACCACAGCTACTTACAATATACATTAATGATTTAGATGAAGGGATTAAAAGTAACATTATCAAATTTGCAGATGACACAAAGCTGGGTGGCAGTGTGAAATATGAGGAGGATGTTAGGAGAATGCAGGGTGACTTGGACAGGTTGCATGGAAGATGCAGATGCATGGAAGATGCAGTTTAATATGGATAAATGTGAGGTTATCCACTTTGGTTGCAAGAACAGGAAGGCAAATTACTATCTGAATGGTATCAAGTTAGGTAAAGGGTAAATACAACAAGATCTAGGTGTCCTTGTTCATCAATCACTGTAAGTAAGCATGCAGGTACAGCAGGCAGTGAAGAAATCTAATGGCATGTTGGCCTTCATAACAAGGGGAGTTGAGTATAGGAGCAAAGAGGTCCTTCTGTAGTTGTACAGGGCCCTGGTGAGACCACACCTGGAGTATTGCATTCAGTTTTGGTCTCCAAATTTGAGGAAAGGACATTCTTGCTATTGAGGGAGTGCAGTTTAGGCTCACAAGGTTGATTAACGGGATGGTGGGACTGTCATATGTTGAAAGGTTGGAGCGACTGGGCTTGTATACACTGGGATTTAGAAGGATGAAAGGGAATCGGATTGAAACATATAAGATTATTAAGGGATTGGACAAGCTAGAGGCAGGAAACACATTCCTGATGTTGGGGGATTGCAGAACCAGAGGCCACAGTTTAAGAATAAGGGGTAGGCCATTTAGAACAGAGTTGATGAAAAACTTTTTCACCCAGAGAGTTGTGGATCTGTGGAATGCTCTGCCTTAGAGGGCAGTGGAAGCCAATTCTCTGGATGCTTTCAAGAAAGAGTTAGATAGAGCTCTTAAAGATAACGGAGTCAGGGGATATGGGGAGAAGGCAGGAACAGGTTACTGAATGTGGATGATCAGCCATGATCTCATTGAATGGTGGTGCTGGCTCAAAGGGCCGAATGGTCTACTCCTGCACCTATTGTCTATTGACTGATGGCTTGCTTTGGGAGGACATCATAGATGCTTCTATTTAAGATGAAAAATCTCTGAATGAAAAGTAAAAAAACTACAGATGCTGGAAATCAAAAATAAAAAGGGAGAACGCAGCTAAAACTCAGTGACTTGCGATGATAAATCTGCTTTTCCTTCAGTTGCTGCCTGGCCTGCTGAATATTTCCAGGATATTTTGCTCTCCTAGTTGCTTTTGCATCAAAATCTTGACGTAAGTAAATCTAATGAACACTACTTCCACATAATTATCCTCATTTGGTAATGAGGCCATTGCTTTCAAAAGGTAGTTAGAATCTGACCTGGTCTCTATCCCTGCACAGCTCATCCCATGTACCTCATAGATTTTCAATGTAATTTTCACTGAGTTCAATTTGTAAAAATAATCTTCCAATCTGCACCCAGGACACTCTTTTCTACAAGGCAGTAAAATCCAACTAGCAGCAATGTGGCATAGCTCAAACTTGCCCGTAGCAACCTGGGTTCAATCCCAGTGCTGCCTGTACAGAGTTATTTGTGTGATTTTGTGGGTTTTCTCCTATATTGAAATGGCATGTAGAGTTTGTAAGTTAATTGGCCACAGTAAATCATCTTCACTTTCATCCCTCGCTTTATGGCGATTTGTTGTATTTAAGAAAGTTGATTTGCTTTAATCAAATGCACTAAAATAGATATGCTCATGGCCTGAAGTTGATGAACTGTGAACACCACAGCTGTATTCAATGTCCTTTTGCGATATCACACTGAAACGATACCTTGTCCAAGCAGGTTCAGCAGAATGTTGTGAAGGTGACATAGGCCACTGACTGACTGCAAAGGGGTGGCTTAGCCACTATTGTGAAATTTTCTTATGTCAATCCTAGTATCATAATCATTAACTTATAAATAGGCATATCTAAGGAATAATAGATAGTACGCTTGTTATTAGGTACAGCTGTACACATGCTCGTTAATGCAAATATGTAATCAGCTAATTATGTGGCAGCAACTGAATGCACAAAAGCATGCAGACATGATCAAGAGGTTCATTTGTTGGTCAGACCAAACATCAGAATTGGGAAGAAATGTGACTTAAGTGATTTTGACTGTAGAATAATTGTCGGTGCCAGATGCAGTGGTTTGAGAATCTCACTCTCCCGGATTTTCACATACAGCAGTATCCAGAGTTTATAGACAAGAGAAAATCTGAGGATGCTGGAAATCCAAGCAACACACACAAAATGCTGGAGGAACGCAGCAGGTCAGACAGCAACTACGGAAAAGAGTAAACAATCAATGCTGCCTAACCTGTTGAGTTCCTCCAACATTTTGTGAGCGTTGTGAGAGTTTACAGAGAATAGTGCAAAAAACAAGCAAAAAAACACCCAGGGAGCAGCAGTTCTGTGGGTGAAAATGCATTGTTAATGAGAGAGGTCAGAGGAGAATGACCAGACTGGTTCAAACTGACAGGAAGGTGACACATTAACTCAAATTACTAGGTATTACAACAGTGGTGTGCAAAGGAGCACCTCTGAATGCACAACACATCGAACCTTGAAGTGGATGGGCTGCAACAGCAGAAGACCTTGAACATATACTCCATAGCCACTTTATTAGTTACTGGAGGTACCTAATAAAGTGGTCATTGTGTGTATGTGCTACAATTCAAAAGTTAAAGTTTATGTGCATAGCACAAAACAAAATTTCACCATTGTTACTGCTAAGTAATCTGGAAAATATGTGCTCAGGGTAAGGAGGAACACAGTATGTTATTGACAAGTATGTTGTAAACAGTAGTTAGAGCTTTATTGTCATTGCTGAGGACAACATTGCAGTGCCACTCAATTCAGAGCAAAACAGCCTACTGGCAATTCAATTACTAAAACACAATGACTAAATTTAAAATAACATCTGAGTTATTTAGAGTGACATCTAAGTTACAATTGAATTAAAAACAAACAACTCTAAAATAGAGCTTTGCTCAGTTGCATGACAGCCCTGGGGAAAAAAATCTGTTTGTTAGTCTGAATGCCCAGGCAGAGAAGTTTCTGTACCTCCTGCCAGATGGTAGGAGAACAGTAGGATATTTACAGTGGTGCACTAATGTCCATTGCTGCTGGTCTTCTGTTGCATAACTTGGTACATTTTACCTTACTAATTCCATGGCATTGACACAAAGATCACATTTCAAACCAAGCCCAGCAACAGCTAGTACCACTAAGATAGTCTCCAGAGGCCATTGAGGCCTTGCAGAGCTGCTTTGAGGTTACTGACTGGAATGTGTTTTGTGAACCGTATGGAGAAGACATTAACGGACATCACTGGCTACATCAACTTCTGTGTGGACACTGTAATTCCATTAAGGACTGTTCAGTGATTCCCTAACAACAAACTATGGGTCACCAGTGATCTAAAAGCTCTTCTAAACCACAAAAGAGAGCCTTTTGATCAGGAGACAGAAAAGAATTGAATCATGTGCAGAGGAGCTAAGGGAGAAGATCAAGGCTGAAGAGAAATACAGGAGAGAGCTGGATTACAAAATTGGGCAGAATAGCACACAGGAGCTGTGGAGAGGCATGAAGAACATCACTGGCTTCAATTAGTCTAGCTGTAGAACCTTAGAATGCAGCCGTAAATAGCTAATGAGTTAAGCCAATTCTTCAGTAGGTTTAACAATTGCCCTCCTGTTCAGTCTCTACACTCAAAAGAATGCAGAGCCACTACCAAACATATCTTCACCTTCTTCAGCATTCTGAAGAAACTGTTGACTCTGTAATTCTCTTGTTTAATCTTCCCCCCTGAACTTTGACTCCCTTCATGGAATCTTCCTGTACCACTGTAGATTTAACAGTTACAATTTCCCCCCTCCCTTACCATCTTAGGCCCCAAGCATATAACCCAGCAGAAATTTACTTCTACTTTATCCATTTTGGAATAGTTCGCAAAGTAGGCACTTTCATATTAGGGAAACTAAATGTAGATTGATTGCAGAGTATCTTTGTTCAATTCTCAAAGGTGATTCTCAGCTTCCAGTTATCTACCACTTTAATTCATTCAGCTCCAATCAATCTAACTTTGGCTTCTTCTGCACTACTTATATGTATAATCTATATTTTCATTTATATTTATCATTATTATTGTTATGAGCAGAGAGACAACATCTGCCGGAAGAAATTCCTTGTATGTGCACAGGTACTTGGCGATTAAAGTCTGATTCTGATTACACTCTTACTAGAAAGTTCAAAGTACAGCATCTTATTTTCCAAATAGGTTATACCAAGCCTTTTAGATGAAACGATCAGTTCAAGGATTTCAGATAAGCAGCTATTCCAGCCTTGTGCCTCAAATTCCCAGGGTTTGGTTTCTCTCCCAGTTTCAGGCTATTTCAATTTTCATTCATTTCCTCCAATTTATACCTCCCTAGACATAACTTTTGCTTTTTATTCAGCAACACCTTTACCATCATCTTTCAGCTGGCTCCATTTCTCTTGAGATTCTCCTGTCCACCCTATTAATTATTTCAGTTCCTTTTACTGTAACATAAACATTTTAATCTCTGATTTATCCTAGCTCTGATGAAAGGTCATCAGCCTAAAACATTAACCCTGTTTCTCTTTGCAAAATTTCTCTGACTTGTTGACCATCTTACTTATAATTAAGAATTTTCATTTAAATACACAATGTTCTTTTTCAACTAGCAGTGTCCCTTGAAGCTCAGTTCTCTGCAAGTTACATTTTCCCTCTGGAAAAATATGCAATTAAATACTCACAGATTGCTTCAAAAGCCCTAAGAAAGCTGAACACCAGAGTTCCACAGAGAAAAGGAAATTGTTTTTTGGTGCCCACAGTAGATCCTCTTTGTTTTGAATTTGCATCTGAATTTATCCTTTCCAATTAAATAACATTGCAAATTCAACATGTTTTTTAAAAGCACAGATATCAGGTAACAGGTTTTTCTAATTAAAAGTTTATATCCATGGAACAAAGCAATTCTGATAGAAAATGTAACAGCTTTCTCTCTTGGTAGGCTGGTAGCATTAAAATGGCAGTTACCTGTGACACTTGTTAAATTAGTCTGTTCATCCTCTATGTCACTGATTACCTTGTTTCTCAACAGAAAGCAGCCATCCTACTTAAATATGGGATTTTTTTCAAAACTTTTCACAATATCCTTAGTATTTTTCTGTTCAAAATAGAATACAAAGGTTTTGATTATTAAAAATGAAATTAATCTCATATGTGCAGCTTTTGAATTTGAAGCAAAAGTTCAAATAGAATTCCTTTCTAACAGGCTGATCAGTATATAGAATTATCTGCCAGATGAATTGTGGATACATCTAAATTAAATATATTGAAAAAGCAGCTGTACATGGCCAATGTAGAATGAAATAAGAATTAGGAATTAGCAAAATTCATAGTTAAATCCAAGGATTAAGGGTGGAAATTGAAACAATTTCTGTTTGTCCTTGGGTTTAGCTGCGCCTTGGAGTATGCTCTGCTGAAAAAAGAAAAGGGGCTTGTAAGAACCTCTGTTAATTAACAAACACAAGAAAATCTGCAGATGCTGGAAATCCAAAGCAACACACTGGACCCGAGAAAGGTCTCGGCCCGAAACGTCAACTGTTTACTCTTTTCGATAGATGCTGCCTGACCTGCTGAGTTCCTCCAGCATTTTGTTTATGTTCCTCTGTTAATTAAATCTGAAATGTCTCTGAAAACCATTGTGAAACATTTGATGAAGTATTGTAAAATTAATTTGATTGAGACAAATCTTGTAATACCAAAGGAAGGATGAGATGAGGATAGGTCTAATTGCTATGATCAAGGAAGATGAGCAGAGACATTCATTAAATTAACACCTCTGGTGCAAAGACTTGGGGAAATGATTGAATAAACAAAATATATCTATTTTGTTTGATCCTGTATGTACATCAGAAACATATAAATGGGGGGAAACTGGCTTGAGCAGCACAGTCAGAGTCTTTCTTGCTGTTCTGATTGATCGGTATTGCACAATAAAGCTTTTCTTTACTATTCCAGATTCTTGATTTTATTTCTCCTCTACACAGTCAGGAGTAATGAACTTAGAAATGCCAGAAGGCGCACGTCATCCTTGACTTTTCCTAATTCATTGATTAAAATGAATAACCAGAATGATGAAATAAAAGGTCACATTTTTAAAGAGCAGATATTATTATATTTTCTAGCTTATAAATTTAATCATGTTGAAATGAACTTTATATAGCAAAAACTCTATTTTATGCTTCAAAAGGGATAAGGTTGTGTGTATCTGGGCAACATTCAGGTAGAAGTAAGAGGTCTCAGGGTACTCTTTTTGAAGATTGGTAAGGGTATTGATAATAGAATAATCAATATTTAATTGCTTGGTCAACTTCACCTATCATCATAACATTGGTGTCTGTGAGTTTGTGATTGAATTCTGTATTCCCTATGTTAAATGGCATTCTTTGTCTCTACCTATTGTTGATTGTTGTAGGATGTCTAGATCCAGGTTTCACAGTAGGTTATTAATGATGCCAATGAAAAAACAATTCTATTCTCAGAGGGTGGCTAATCTTTGACAATCTCCACCCAAGAGGGCTGAGCTGCTGTACATATTCAGCACAGAAATCAACAGCTATTCAAGCATTAAGTGTATCAAGATTTATGGTGGTTTATGCAAGAAAGTGGTGCTGGGTTAAATGGTGAAGTTAAATTGAGGTGCTGAAGAGCCCATTTCTACTACTTGCAATGTGCTTATATTCCTATGTAAGGACATAATAAGGCTCTTGTCAACCTGTATTCACTTCCTCACATCCCAGTCATACAGTTGGGATTGGTGAGTTGATGCCAGAAGCGTGTGCTTGTGGGCTGCTCAGCTCAACCCTCATTGATTTGATTTGACTGAAATAACACATTTCATTGTAAATTATGTTTCAATGTACATGTGACAAATAAAGCTAATCCTTTTTCTTTAACACACTACTTTTGTTTCATAAAAATGCAGAATAGTACAGCACAGAATAAGCACAGTAAGCCTGAGAGAGCAATAACAGAGATCCTAGTTCAGCTTCACATTTTAGTCATATTCCAACAATATTTCTCCTTCACATATTTATCCCATTCTGTTTGAAGACTATTACTGATTCTGCATACACAGCTTTGCAAATCCTCATGCTAATATTTCCATCATGTTGTCTAAGTTTCCTCTGCCAATCACTTGAAACCTATGCCCTCTGATTATCACTTCTATCATCAAAAGCAGCTTTTCATCTCTCAATCCATATATAGTCTTCGTAATTTTAAACCACGGGACTGTTCACTTACATTGCTCAGATGATTTTCACATGATCTTGCCAAGTCCACATCACTGTAATTTAAACTTAACTGCCTTCTGAAGTAGTCTACCGTTGCATTCCAACATATTGAAGCTGCTACATTAGAGTGCAGTACGAATAATGGATACAGCAATTACTGTACCACTAATACAGCACCAGTGACCTGAGTTCAGTTCTGCTGCTGCCTGTAAGGAGTTTGTACATTCTCCTTGTGACCTTATGGGCTTTCTCCAGGTGTCCCGGTTTCCTCCCACAGTCCAAAGCTGTACGGGTTAGTAGGTTAATCGGTTACATAGGCATAATTGGGCACAGCAAGCTTATTGGGCCAGAGCAACCTGTTACTGCGCTGTATCTCTAACTAAACAAATAAATAAATGGACATATCAGGACAAGTAGCCATTAGTGATTACCATAATGGATTCAGACACAAAAGCCATTAAATATAAAGGGACAGTGACTAAAATGGGAAAGCTGTCCTTTAGGTTCATCATACTTGATATAGAGTTACTCAAAAAAGTATACCTGTCAGCAAATATTGCGCCGTTAAAAGTTTTGCCTCACCGACAGGAAAAATCTAACAGAAGTGATGGCACAGTAAATAAGCAAAGGACTGATTTTGGAAGTTGTTAACATTGACACTACATCTCAAAGTCTCGTGTCATCAAGTAAACTAGAAAACCTTTTACACTATTTTCTATCCGTTGTATCTGACTACACTGAGCCACATGGAAGCTGCAATTGGGAGTTAGAAAAGTTTTCATTCTCACAGTAGATCTTCTGAGGAAAACCTCATTCACCTCTTACAGACTTATACAAGTTTTTATACTTTTTGAACACAAAGATGACAATAAACAATTAACTTATTTTAACAACTATAATCACAGGCTTTTAACATTTGAATCTAGACAGGTGTCATGGTGTACACTTACAGGACTGGACTGAAGTGTGGAAGAATGGCAAACTCTCTCCATCATGGGGGTCACTGGCACCAGCTCAACTCAGGAGTGGCAGACAGCAGGCTTATGACTCAATCCAGGAGCGGAGGAATGGGCAAGTCCGTATAAAGAGAGGGAAGTAAGAGGTTAGGCATTGGAGTACCGACAGAGCCTTAAAGACAAATCATTCTCCATAACACTGTAGACCTCCTCTAAAGAGATAACCTTCGAAAAATCTAGGGGTGGAAAGAATGCGGGAAACATATGCCAGTCATAATTAACTTGACAAGATTAAATTGAAATCACAAGGGCTTAACGGCTCTAGTTAAGATAACAGTTAGTGAATACAAGTGTTCGAGAAACCTGGAAGATCAACATTCTCTGGCAAGCCGCAAAGGCCCACAGTGCTCATGACTGACAGGTAACTTCGTAGAATGACAGTACTGTGCAAAAGTCTTAGGCACATATATACAGTTAGGATGCATAGGATGCTAGGACTTTTGCATAGTACTGGAGTAATTTTATGAATTGCGCTGTAATGGTTCCGCAAAAAGAATTTTTTTTTATGACATACGTGAGTGATGATAAACCCGATTCTGATATGGGTCTCTATTGTGGGAGAAAAGGGGAAGGGAGCGGGAAGCACCAGAGAGATGTAGAGATATTCTGTAATAATCAATAAACCAATTGCTTGGAATTATGACCTTGCCTGGTGTCTCAGGGCTGGGTGTATTTGCACCCCCACCCCCCCCCCCCCGGCACTCCTGTGCCACCTGTCCCACAGCCTCCCCCCCCCCCACGGTGCTCCACCCTCGCCAGTCCCAACACCTTCTGATCCTGCCCGATTTACAAACTCACTCTCTGTTCTATGATGACAGTACTGTGCAAAAGTCTTAGGCATCCTAGCTAAATGTATAAGTGTTTAAGACCAACCCAGTGTGATTTTATGCTGCTGTAGTCCATGCACTTCAAGGTTTGATGTGTTGTGTGTTCAGAGATGTTTTTTTTTAATATATACCACTGTCATAATACATGGTAATTTGAGTTACTGTCGTCTTCCTGTCATCTTGAACCAGTCTAGACATTGCTCCTGACAGATTTACAAACTCATTCTCTGACAAATACAGTACTGTGCAAAAGTCTTAAGCAGCTTACCTATACATATGTCCCTAAGATTGTTTTTGCACAGTACTGTACTTATTTAGAATGGTGTCACATCCGAACTAATGGAACCCCTTCAAGAGCTTCTGAGCATAGACTCCAGGCACCAAAAGATATACAGTCCCTGTACCTCTTTTGTTACAGTGTTGAGGGAAATACATACAAGTAGCCGGAATATTGTGACCAAACAGACCTGTCCTGAACTGCATATTAAGTGACAGGGATAGGCTTTCAACAATACAGGAGATGGCTACTTGATGCCTTCCATGATCTCATCCTTAAGTTTCCAACAGCCACCAATCAACATGAACATTCATCTATTAACCTTCTCTGCATAGCTTCAATAGTACAGAATCAGAATGTCCCACACCCAGTGATAATAGCCTTCATGTAACTGTTGAAGTTAAATTGTGAACAGGTTTTATTTCCTGAGGACCGTTTCTCATTTTAATTAGATATCTGCTATCCGTGATTTCTTAACTCCAGAATAATTCCTAGCACCACCTGCTGTCCGCCCTCAGCTGCATCACTGCCCGGTATGGGAACTGTACTTCCCTCAACCACAGGACTCTGCAGAGAGTGGTGCGGACAGTCCAGCACATCTGTAGATGTGAACTTCCCATGATTCAGAACATTTACAAAGACAGGTGTGCAAAAAGGGCACAAAGGATCATTGGGGGCCCGAGTCATTCGAACCACAAACTGTTCCAGCGAGACCATTCATGAAACAGTACCGCAGCATAAAAGCCAGGACCAACAGGCTCCAGGACAGCTTCTTCCACCAGGCCATCCGACTGATTAATTCATGTTCATACAATTGTATTTCTATGTTATATTGACTGCCCTGTTGTACATACTATTTATTATAAATTACTATAAATTGCACATTGGACATTTAGATGGAGACATAACGTAAAGATTTTTACTCCTCGTGTATGTGAAGGATGTAAGTGATAAAGTCAATTCAATTCAATTCATTTCTGGGCAGAGTAGCAGGAGCACAGAACGAATCCAGGCAGGGGAATTTATTGTCCATCGGTAAGAGTTCCACTTGCACTACCACTGACTAGGTTGGCTGATTCCCTGGACTGATCTGTGGTAGGCACCAAAGCATAAATGTGAGGGCTAAACCTATTTGACTTCGCCATCATCGATTTACCTGCTGCAACCACATCTACATATGATAGCATTTGGAGATATGACTGCGAAACATATAGAAATCATACAAAGGCCAAACAAGGAACTGCAGTCAATTTCCTTTCCTTATATTAATTAGATTGATATTATGATGTTGATAGTTAGATAACCACCATTCCTAAGACCAGCAAATTTTAAACTCCAGATGATTTAGTAAATTAATTTAAACTTCTCACCTACCCTGATACAACATTTATCTCCAAAACTTTAGTCTTACACTTTTGTCATTCATTTAATCACACCTGGTTCCACACCTACAGTAACTATAGATCATTTCTTGTTTTCTCCTTGCACCATCTTTCCTAGTTGGATTAACATTTCTGATCATGTGACCAACATCAGAATCAAAAAAATGGTTCTGATAATTAGATGTATGATCTGAAATTTTAATCTAATTACTCTCTGTAGATGCTGTTTGACCCACAAAGTGTTTCCAATAATTTTAGTTTTACTTGTAGAGCTCCATTATTTATAGCAAGTACTTTTCTATTTCTGTGGAGATTTTCTTGTATTAGAGTAAAAGAGGTGAACTTAAGTTTTGTATTAAGCTAGGGAAGCATAAGCCAACATTACAATTTTGGGGGAATATCATACTGCCACAAGTGCTGACTTTCAGATGGGGTGTTAAACTTTGCCCATTTGTACTACACTCAGTGGCTACTTTATTAGGTACAGGAGTGGAACCGGGTGTGTTCTTTTGCTACTGTAGCATTTGCATTTCAAATTTGATGTGTGCTGCATTCAGAGATGCTCTTTTACACAAGAATATTGTAATGCTTGGTAAATTGATTTATTATTGCCTTCCTGTCAGCTTGAACCAGTCTGGTCTTTCTCCTCCGACCTCTCTCATTAATAAGGCAGCTCACTCACAGAACTGCCTTTCATTAGATGTTGCTTTGTTTTTTGCACCATTTTCTGTAAATTCTAGTGATTGTCGAGCGTTAAATGCCCCAGAGATCAGCAGTTTCTGAGATACTCAAACGGCCCTGCCGAGCACCAAGGAAATCATCCCACACTCAAAGTCACCTAGAGCACATTTCTTCCCCATTCTGATGTTTGGTCTGAACAAATGAACCTCTTGACCATGACTACATGTTTTTTTCATTGAGTTGGTGCCACAGGATTGGCTGATTACATATCTATATTAATGAGCAGCTCTACAGGTGTACCTAATAAAGTGGTTATTGAGTGTACATCCCTTCAACCTCTGTGTGAAGAAGTTGTCCTCAGGTCCCTTTTAACTATTTAATAGATATTATATATTTTTTACTGTAATTCAGTTTTTTCCCTCTCTTTATTTATCATATATTTCATTATATTGAGGCTGTCAGGGAAGGGATGGGAAGAGCTCAGATAGCAGAGAGCACCCCTGTGGCCATCCCCCTCAGTAATCGTCATCTCGTTTTGGGTGTTGTTGAGGGGGGTGACCTGACAGAGGATGACCACAGCGATCAGGTCTCTGGCACTGAGCCTGGTTCCATGGTGCAGAAGGGAGAGAAGAAGATGAGGAATGCGGTAGTCATAGGGGATTCCATAGTGAGGGGTACAGACAGGAGGTTCTGTCAGCCGGATAGAGATACCCACATGGTATGTTGCCTCCCAAGTGCCAGGTTATGGGATGTCCCAGATCGGGTGCAGAGTATTCTGAAGGGAGAGGATGAATAGCCAGAAGTCTTGGTACATGTTGGTACCAATGACATAGGCAGAAAAAGGGAGGAGGTCCTGAAGAGAGAATTTAGAGAATTGGGTAGGAAGCTGAAAAGCAGGACCTCCAGGGTAGTAATCTCGTGATTGCTGCCTGTGCCAAGTATGAACAAGCTCAAGAATAGCATGATCAGGCATATTAATGTGTGGCTGAGAGACTAGCGTTGGGGGCAGGGTTTTGGGTTCCTGGATCATTGGGCATCTTCTGGGGAAGGTACAACCTGTACAAAAAAGACAAGTTACACCTGAACCCAACAGAAATAAGTCAAAGATAGCGTGCGACAGACACGATAGAAAGGACAGGCAGGAGATGAGGCATAATCACATCCAGTGGCATGAGTTATAGGGCAATAGTGTTGTGCAGTTAAAACAGAAAGCAACAAATACTGAACTGAATTTGAATGCATGCAGTGTAAGAAATAAAATGGATGCTCTTGAAATTCAGCTACAGATTGGCAAGCATGACGTTGTGGCCATCTCTGAAACATGGCTAAAGGATGGCTGCCATTGGCAGCTGAATGTCCAAGTGTATCAGAAAAATTGGTTAGTAAGCAGAGGGGGTGGAGCGGCCCTGTGCGTAAGAAATAACATTAAATCATTAGAAAGGGATGACATAGGATCAGAAGGTGTAGTCTCTCTAGGTTGAGTTAAGAAATGGCAAGGGTAAAATGGCAGTTGTATACAGGCCTCCAAGACAGGCAGCCAGGATGTGGATTATAAATTACAACAGGAGATAGAAAGGGCATGTCAGAAGGGCAATGTCATGATAATCGTTGGGGATTTTAACATGAAAGTGGATTGCAAAACCAGGCCAGTACTGGACTTCAAGAGAGCGAATTTGTAGAATGTCTAAGGGATGGCTTTTTAGAACAGCTTGTTGCTGAGCCCACTAGAGGATTGGCTGTGCTAGATTGGGTGCTGTGCAATGATCTGAAGGTGATAAGAGAGCTTAAGGTTAAGGAACCCTTAGAGGACAGTGATCACAATATGATCGAGTTCACTTTGAAATTTGAGATGGAGAAACTAAATTCTACTGTGTCGGTATTTCAGTGGAATAAAGGAAATTACAATAGCACGAGAGGGGAACTGGCGAAGGTTGACTGGCAGCAAGGACAGCACAGCAGCATTGGCTGGAGTTTCTGCAAAAAATGAGGGAAGTGCAGGACAGATATATTCCAAATAGGAAGAAAATTTTGAATGGAAGAAGAACACTGCCATGGCTGACAAGTGAAATCAGAGCCAAAGTAAAAACAAAAGAGAAGGCATACAAGGAAGCCAAAGCTAATGGGACGGTAGAGGATTGGGAACCTTTTATAAGCTTGCAGAAGGAAACTATTAAGTTCATCAGGAAGGAAAAGATGAATTATGAAAGGAAACTGGCAACTAATATCAAAGATATATAAAAGGTAAAAGAGAGTTGAGGATAGATATAGGACCAATAGAAAATGACACTGGACTTATTGTAATGAGAGATGCAGAGATGGCGGAGGAAATGAGTATGCATTTTGCATCAGTCTTCACTGTGGAAGACACCTGCAGTATACCGGACATTCAAAAGTGTCAGGGAAGTAAAGTATGTGCAGTGAAAATTATGACTCTGAAGGTGATCAGGAAACTTAATGGTCTGAGGTTGGATAAATCTCCTGGAGCTGATTAAATGCATCCTCGGGTTCTGAAGGAAGTAGCTGGAGAGATTGCGGAGACATTAACACTGATCTTTCAAGAATCGATAGGTTCTGGTGTTGTGCCGGATGACTGGAAAATTGCAAATGTTACTTCACTATTTAAGAAGTGTGGGAGGCAGCAAAAAGGAAACTATAGACCTGTTAGCCTGACATCAGTGGTTGGGAAGTTGTTGGAATCGATTGTTAGGGATGAGATTACGGAATACCTGAAGAAATGTGACAAGATAGGCCAAAGCCAGCCTAGTTTTCTGAAAGGAATTACCTGCCTAATTACCCTACTACAATTTTTTGAGGAAATTACAAGCAGAGTAGTAAAAGGAAATGCAGTAGACATGGTGTACTTGAATTTTCAGAAGGCCTTTGACAAGGTTCAGCACACGAGGTTGCAAAGCAGAAGCCCATGGAATTACAGGGGAATTACTAGCATGGGTGGAGCATTGGCTGATTAGCCGAAAACAGAGAGTGAGAATAATGGGATCCTATTCTGGCTGACTGCCGGTTACCGGTGGAGTTCCATAGGGGTTGGTGTTGGGACCGCTGCTTTTTACGATGTACATCAATGATTTAGACTATGGGATTAATGGATTTGTGGCTAAATTTGCCGATGATACAAAGAGGAGAGGAGTGGGTAGTGTTGAGGAAACAGTGAGCCTGCATGAAGACTTAGATAATTTAGGGGAATGGGCAAAGAAGAGGCAAATGAAATACAATGTTGGAAAGTGCATGGTCATGCACCTTGATGGAAGAAATAAACAGGCAGACTAATATTTAGATGGGGAGAGAATTCAAGATGCAGAGATGCAAAAGGACTTGGGAGTCCTTGTGCAGGATACCCTAAAGGTTAACCTGCAGGTTGAGTCGGTGGTGAAGAAGGCGAATGCAATGTTGGCATTCATTTCTAGAGGTATAGAATATGAGAGCAGGGATGAGATGTTAAGGCTCTATAAGGCACTCGTGAGACTTCACTTGGAGCATTGTGTGCAGTTTTGGGCTCCTTATTTTAGAAAGGATATACTGACATAGGAGAGGGTTCAGAGAAAATTCACAAGAATGATTCCAGGAATGAAAGGGTTACTGTATGGGGAACGTCTGGCAGCTCTTGCGCTGTATTCCCTGGAGTTCAGAATGAGGGGGAATCTCAAAGAAACATTCTGATTGTTAAAAGGCCCGAACAGATTAGAAATGGCAAAGTTATTTCCTGTGGTAGGGGAATCTAGAACAAACGGGCACGACTTCAGGACTGAAGGATGCTCATTCAGGACAAAGATACGGAGAAATTACTTTAGTCAGAGGATGGTAAATCTGTGGAATTTATTGCTACAAATGGCTGTGGCCAAGACATTGGGTGTATTTAACACAGAGATAGACAGGTTCTTGATTAGCTAGGACATCAAAGGGTAAGGGGAGAAGCCAGGGGAGTGGGGATGACTGGAAAAATTATATCAGCCCATAATTGAATGGCAGCGTAGTGCAGACTCGATGGGCCGAATGGCCCACTTTTGCTCCTATAGCTTATGGTCTTATATCCTCTATCCTAAGCTGAAGGTATTAATTTTATTTCAGTACTGGGTTGATGGTGACCTTAAATCACCATAGATCCTGTCAGACCCATTCTTCTTGGTTACTGGGACTACTGGAATTGGCCATGGGCTATACTCAATCTGGGAAAGAGCTCCTTCAGCCTCCATGTGATCTAGTTCAATGGCTACTTTACCATGGATGGTTTAAGGAACTGGATGGGTTTTGTAAAACTTTGGTATGGTATTTGCATTTAACACTATTTTACCCTTGATATGTTTGAGTTTTCCAATGCCTTCCTCGAACACAGCTGTGGCATCATCTAGTACCTTCCTTCATTCACCTTCAGTTGACTCTATTGCAGGGGATGCGGCATGGAAGTGATAGGTGGATCTCCAGTCAAGTTGCAGATATCTCAACCAATCATGTTGCCACAATGCTGGCCCTCCTGTTTTACCACTTGCAATCCTGAGATGGCTTAGATGGCTTGTTGGTTGCTACATTTCACTGTTATGAATGTCATTCCCACGTTATCTTTTTTCTAATGAAAGGTCTTAGCTCGGTATCGACAGGCTTCAGTTCAGTATCTTTGAAATGCCATTCAAACTCATTTTGTGCAATGACTGAAACAGCTGAGCCAATGTCCAATTCCATTTTAATTGCTGTTTCATCATCATCATCAGGTGCCGTGCCCAACTTGAGCTTTGACTGCCATGGTCCCCACACTCCTGTTTCGGGTCAAGTGGATCAATTCATTGGTATTCATTTCCAGTTCTCTGGCTGCTGTCTCCATCATCATTTGTCTTTGCTTCCTTCCCTTCAATCTTTCCCATAATTACCGTGCATTCCTCCTCTTTCCTAATCACATGTCCAATGAAGTTATGTTCTTTTCATGATCTCATACATTATTTCTCCTTTTGTGCTTGCTCTGTTCATGACATCCTTGTCAAATATTCATTTCATCCATGATATTCTTTGCATCCTCCTCAAAAACCACATCTCTACTGCTTCAATTTGTTTACTCATATTAATAGATAATGTCCAACATTCTGAGCCATATAACATAACTGGATAAAAGTTAACATTTCAGTACTCTGTGGTGGGTTGTCATGCCTAGTTTAGCATTGGTCAGTATACTCTTCATTCTCATAAAGGTGTCTTTTGCCATCCCTCTTCTTTTGATTCCATGTCGCACCTGCCATCTGATGTCACCCAGCTTCCTAAGTAGCAGAAGTTCTGTACTTGTTTTATGTCTTCCCCATTTTATCAAAAAGCATTTGATAAAGTGAAGCACAATAAGTTACTTGAAATATTACAGGAAACTCTAGATCTCGATTCGAAAGACCTCCGGCTAATCAGAAATCATTACTGGGAACAAACTGCCGCTGTAAGAATAGATGGAGAAGTGAGTCAGTTTATGAAAATCAAGAGATGCATGAGACAAGGGTGTGTTTTCTCCCCTGATTGGTTTAACGTGTATAGTGAAACAATATTACAAAAAGTAAGAGACATCTTGGGAATCATTGTTGGCAGTGACAACATCAATAATTTCAGATATGCTGATGACACTGTGTTAATTGCAAGCATGGAGGAAGAACTACAAAACTTGATATTGTTGTTGAAGAAAGTGCAAAAATGGGTCTATCTATTGATTGCAAAAAGACAAAATGTATGGTGATATCCGAAAGGAAGGAGAATCCTATGTGCAGGCTGAAAATAAATGGGGAAGAGATGAAACAATTTATTGTTTATTTGGGTGTAAGCCAAACTCCTTGTCTATTGTTAGTTTTCACATTGTGAACCTCAAGGTTACTCAGCCCTCTGTCACTCAAGATGCAGATGACACAAATATTGGTAGAATTGCAGACAGTAAAGAAAGTTATCGAACAATACAACAGAATATACTATAGAATTTACAGGTACGGGCAGAAAAATGACACAGAATTTTAACCTAAGTGTAAAATTTAAAGGAAAAACCTACATTTAATGGCAGGATGATTAACAGCATTGATCCTGGGGGTGCAAGAACATAGCTCCCTAAAAGTGGCTCCACAGCTAAGTAAGGTGGTAAAGGCGGTGTGCTTGCTTTCATTGATCAGGCACTGAGTATGAGTAAGAAAGCCATGATGCAGTTAGGCTGCACTTGAAGTATTGTGTGCAATTCTGGTCACGCCATTATAGAAAGGCTGTGAAGAAAGCTTACAAGAAAGGTTTACCAAGATGCTGCCTAGATTAGATAGAATGAGCTTTTCACTCTACAAAAAAAATCAAGTTATCTGGCCACTGTAACTTATAGGAAATTGGAGGCATGAGCCAATTCTCATTAGGGAACAGTGGTTAAGAGCTTTAAGCACCCCTACAAATATTTAAATAGTCTATTTTAACAGCCCTTTGTGGAAATGAAATCCAAGGACTCATAACTGAGGAAAAAAAATTACTGCATCTGTTTTCATCGATTGCTTCATTAATGGCTGAAAGGCCTACTTCTGCTCCTATATCTTGTGTTTTAAAGGATAATTCAATAATTTTCAGCAAGGACTCTAATTTCTGAAGCATTCTCTCTATGTCCACTCTTAAGAATACTTTTTTATTTCAAATTGAATCCTCCCTCCATCTTTCAGAATCAGAATGGAGTTTACTACCACTGACATTATGTTGGGAATTGTGTTGTTTTGTGGCAGCAATACAATGCAATATATATAAATATGCAAGAAGAAAATAAATAAATAGTGCAAAAAAAAAAGCAAAATAGTGAGGGAGTGTTCATGGTTTCATGGACCATTCAGAAATATGATGGCAGAGGGGATGAGGCTATTCCTAAAGCATCGAGTGTGTACCTTCATGTACCTCCTCCCTGATGGAAGTAATGAGAAGAGGGCCTGTTGTGGGCGGTGCAGCTCATTCGTGATAGATGCCACCTTTTGAAGATTTTCTTGACGGTGGGGAGTCTAGTGCCCCAAGATGGGGTTGATTTAGTCTACAACTCCTGCAGCTTCTTCCAGATCTTTTCTTGTAAATTATTTTCTAACAATCTCTACAGACACAAACAGTATTTCCAAACTCTCCTTATGAGACAACCAGCATATTCTAGGTAGTGGTCTAGAAAACCTCTAAACATTGTATTCTGGATGGTCAATCACCTCAGTACCTTTTCCCTGCTCTATCCCATATATCTTGATTTACTTGATATTCAGAAATCTAACAGCAGCCATTTTTAATGAAATCAAGTGACTCAAGCAACTCTGTGGCTTACTGGGGTAGAGAGATATAAAATTAGTATCTTTGTGCAAGGAAGTGAATGCAAAGGGGCTTCAAGAGTTTATTTACCACAATCAAGGAACTGATTGTGAACTTTAGGAAGGGGTACTCCGAAGAACATTTACCAGCCATCAGCATTTAAAATTATAAGATCCTGGACAACAGATGTTATCATGCTGATAGACCTCATTAAATACATCAAAAGCTCACTGAGACTTTGTGTGAGACAGATGAAACTTAAAGCTTTAATTAAATTATTCCACTTAACTGCAAATGAATCAGCCCGTTCATCCACTGCATAATTACAAATACAGTATTTAATAACACTAATTTCATTTTGCAATTAATATTTGCATACAATTCAAATTTCCTTCTGTTCCCTCAACCTCATCCCCAGTAAACTGAGACTGTCATGGTAATATGCTTCGAGAGGCTGGTTATGGCACACATCAACTCCAGCCTCGCAGACAACTGAACCCACTGCAATTCGCCTACCACAAAACAACAGTCCTTCTCCTCCTCATTGAGGTAAGTGGTGAAAAGATATACCAGCTTGTGGGGTGGTGTCGTAACAACAACCTTGCACCCAATGTCAGTAAGATGAAAGAATGAAAGGTAAGATGAGGAAACACAAACCAATCCTTGTAGAGGGATTAGAAATGGAGAGAGTGAGCAATTTCAAGTTCCTGGATGTCAAGATCTTGGAGTATCTAACCTGGTCCCAACATATTGATGTAGCTATATCAAGGCAAGCGAGCAGTTATTTTTCATTAGGAGTTTAAAGAGATTTAGTTTGTCAACTAAAACACTCAAAGACTTCTATAGATGTAGCATGGAGAGCATTCTGACAGTCTGCATCACTGTCTGGTATAAGCGGGGGGGGGGGGGGGACTACTGCACAGGGCATGATTTCAGGATTGAAGGATGTCCATTTAGAACTGAGATGCTCCTATATATAATGGACTTAAAGAAGCAACACAAATTCATAAAATTAGTCAGCTATATCTTGGGAAGTAGCCTCCATAGTATCCATGACATCTTCAAGGAGTGGTGCCTCAGAAAGGTGACTCCCATTATTAAGGATCCCCATCACCCAGGGCATGCCCTCTTCTCATTATTACCGTCAGGAAGGAAGTACAGAAGCCTGAAATCACACACTCAGCAAATTAGGAACAGCTCTTCCTCTCTGCCATTCAATTCCAAAATGGACATTGAACCCAAGAACACTAACTCCCATCTATTCAATATACAATTACAGTATTTTATTTACTTATTTTCTTTCTATATTATCATGTATTGCATTGAATTGCTGCTGTTAAATTAACAAATTTCCCAACACATGCCATTGATAATAAACCTGATTCTGAAAAGTGAGAAGAGTTACAAGTTGCTGGGCAACAACATCTCAGAGGCTCTATCAAATTCAGCACATTCATACCATCATGAGAAAGGCAGATCAGCAGCTATACTTCATTAGGAGTTTGAAGAGATTTGGTATGTCGCCAAAGACTCTAGCAAATTTCTATAGATGTACGTGAGAGTGTTCTGTCTGGTTGCATCAATGCCTGGTGTGGAGGCTCCAACGTACTGGATCACAAGAGGCTGCAGAAGGTTGTCGACTCAGCCAATTCCATCACAAGCACAACCAACGAGAACATCTTTGAAAGCAGAGCCGCAGAAAGGTGACATCCATCTCAAAGGGCCTCTCACCATCGGAGACATGTCCTCTTGTCACTGCCATCAGGGAGGAGGTACGGGAGCCTGAAGACCAGCAAACAGCCTCTTCCCCTCTGCTGTTCAAGTTCTAAATGGCCCATGAACACGATCTTATTCCTTCTTTTTGTATTTATTTTGAATTTTACATAGCATTTAAAAAAATCTCTTTGCACCGTACTGTCACTGCTAAACAAAAATTTTCACACGGTTTATTTCAGTGATAATAAACCTTGTTCTAACTGTGAACGAGTTAGATGAGTGGGTAGAAGAAAAAAGTGTGGGGGAAAAATACAGGTCGTCCACTGTTGCTATCATACAGTAGATAAAGCAGGGTCTCCTACATCTTAATACAGCATGCAATTACTCCTCGTAATGAGGACCAAGCATTCACGACAGCACGGCGTCCCTTCGTGGGGTGCCCAATGCAAATGCAATGGAACATCTCCAAACTTCCCCCTTGCCCTTCCCTGAAACACCTCTTGTCCAGCGGAGACCTGTACAGTCCGTCACCTCAGCAGGTATCACACTGTCCACGGCAAAGTGCGAAACACGAGGACGAGTCATTTGCCCCCTTCCTTACTTTGCAGCCGAGGCGACACCAGTGGCTCTTGCCCGCTGAGGAGGAGGACAGGACAGTCTCCTCACGTCAGCTCAGTGGGACCGGCGGGAGCATGCGCCGATCCGTGCGAGCCACCGTACCCTCCCGCCGGCTGTGCTAGTGGGATCCGAATGCAGGCCCACTGCCAGAGCCGGAGGTCCTAGGCCCGGACAACTTAACCGGGATCGAGCCGCGCAACCCCGGGGGGTAAACGAGGCCACAAGACGTCCCGACCCCTCAATGCTCGCACGGTTCCACTTAACCCGGCTGTTTGCAAAATGCCAGAGGGAGGACCTGGACACCAGCAGAACATTGAGGCGCCTTTCCGATCTGTCGTCGCTGCGGGAGACTGGGAGGAGGTGGCCGAGTTATCCATGCTGCGTTGCATTCGTAACTCACAGCCGCAGGAGTTTGCACCTGACTCTCGGGCGCGAGCGGTCTGCAATACATTTGGCAGGTTTACAAGGTGAAAGGTCAGCGCACTTGGAACCTACAGCCAGGATACCTTGCAGTCTATTTGTGGGGCAAAGGGGTTTCAAATGTTTCGGTGGAAGTTCAGATTCTCGTGTTGCATTATCTCAACCTGTCACAAGAAGGGAATCACTCAGTAAATGCAAATCCAGGAATCATTTACAAAGTTTCTATATTTCTAATCATTTAAACTTTATAAAACGCCACTCTGTTTTACTTCAAGAAGAGTTTGTAGCAACTGTTTTAAAACCGGGCGAAACTAACAGGAGTATTGCAGCAGAGTTCTTGGGTTCACTTTTTGTTGGGAGCATGGAGACATCGAAAGGAAAGGCTCTGGATGAAGATCATTGCAGCATGAGCATGGAGTGCGACCAGCAAAGTATTGAAGAAGTTCAGTCAGTTTTCACAGCTGACTGTGACTTAGTCTCTGCAGAAGATTCGCCAGCGAACATACTCCGGTTATTTTCGGATATAAATACTGCTGAGCTTCTGGGAAATGGTGAGAATAGCACGAAGTATATTTCTTGAAATACCTATCCTTGGCTGTTGCTGATTTGGAAGTTTTTTCTAATTTTAATTTTTTATAATCACGTGCATAAAGGCACTAAAATGGGATTGTAAAATAACTGGCGAGATTCTCTGCAGTTTAAAGCACAGACTGTTAGCCAGCGTTTAATATATAAGTATCAGATTATTTTCTGAGCTTGTTCCTTATGAGTCAGAGATTGTACAAGGTAAAATAGATCTAATGTATTGTCAAGAACAAATGACTCTAGATTTGAATCTGCAATTTCTGACTGAAATAGTGGCATTGTTTTAAATTATTTTGTAATTCTTTTTATATTAAAAGTCATATATGATGACATAATTTCCTCCCCACAATCTTATTTCAGTTACTTTATCTGCAAATATCTACCAACTGAAAATTCTCATGTAAATATTTTGATAACTGACTCCAGTGTGAAAGATTTCACTTTTCCATATTTGAAACCATTCTATAATCCAAACTGCCTTCTGAAAAATGTCTGTGACTTTAATAACTTTTAAAGTTATGAAATTAATATTTATAACATCAGTTACAACAAGATAAAATTGTACCAATTTTAATGTTTGCATTAATTTTTTGCTTAAAGATCTCAGGCTCATTGTTTTTGTCCAGAACAATGATGCCAAATACCTATAAACAATTTGTGCCGTATGCAATAATTTTTAAAAAACTATAAAATAAAGAAAGGGGATGAGTTAACATTAACAGAGAAAGAGAGAGAGAGACAGTTCAGCTTTCATCAACCTGAGAAATGTTAACTATATCTCCATATGCTGCCTGAGTATTTCCATCAGATAATTTTTGTTTCTGAGGTTGAGTGTGAAAATGCAGCAAATGTGGAAAGTTGTGAGATTTGCATTTCACTAAGAGTACTCTAATGAAGACTAAAGAGAAAAGTTGCACAAATGCATTTCACACAGTTCCTTGGGCATAAATTGGAAATATTTAGTAGGGAAATATAGCAAATGGCTTGGAAGGTAAAAAGCCTCTTGGCCTTTATTGCAAGAGGGTTGCAGTTTAGAAATAGATAAGCATTGTTATAATTTTATTAATTAAATAATATTGAGTTAAAGAGATTGAGATGATGCTTGTTAAACAACAGAAGCAGCACACTATAACAGGGCAACTGAGATCAAATTTTAGAAATTAGAAATCCGGCATGGAATAGCCCCTTCCAGACCTTTGAGCGAAGCCATCCAGCAATCCCCCGATTTAACCCTGGCCTAACCACAGGGCCATTTACAATTACTACCAGCCAGTACGTCTTTGACCTGTAACTGGAGGAAACCCAGCTGCCATGTGCAGTTAGGGAAAATAAAACATAGGCAGTAGTGGTGGAACTGATGACTGGAAAGTAGATGAACTCTTTAGAGTGCCTGTCATAGTTAACATCATGATGCTGCCCGACCTGCTGAGTTCATCCAGCTTTTTTGTATGTCTTGATTTGACCACAGCTTCTGCAGTGTGCTTTGTGTTTATGATTGTTGACATCACAGTGGCTGCCATCCTCTGGATTCGGTTTAGCACACACTTCCTTAATACAGTATTTGCTTGCATGATGGACAGTGAAGGAAAGGGGGCCTAACAGCATCCTGACACATGCCACAACCAGCTGCTCTTCTGACAAGTAATTCGAGCAGCCCAGCAAAGTGGAATGTGCTCTCCATTAAAAGCAGCACAAAGCTTGCCAGTTTTGAGAAATCTCAGTCATCAGCACGGTACTTACTGATTGTGCTCATCAGTACCCTGCTTCCCCAGCGCTCGTTTTGGGTTCTACCAAACTGAATCAGGAAGAAGTTATTCTATAAGTTGACGATAGCTCGTGCGAAAGGAAGTGATTGTCACTGTTGGAGACAAATCATCTTAGCCATTGTACATCAATCCAGGAATTCTTCAAAGCGTTTTAGCTGTTAATACCCTTGCCGGCATTAATTCAGATTGGGGGAGTTCTCTAATAATTGGAGTGTTACAGCAAAACAACTTTAAGGAAGGTGTTGATGAATAGGGAATAGTGTTCATTTCACACAAGTTACCTTTTTCATTATCAGAATATGTTTATTATAACTGTCTTATACAACATGAAATTTGTTGATTCGTGGCAGCAGTATAGTGCAAAGACATAAAATTACTATAAGTTAGAAAATAAATAGTGCAAAAAAAGGAATAATGAGGTAGTGTTCATGGGTTCATTGTCCATTCAGAAATCTGATGGTCGAGAAGAAAAAGCTGTTTCTGTATCATTGAGTGTGTGCCTTCAGGCTTCCGTACGTCCTTCTTGATGGTATCAATGAGAAGAGGGCATGTCCTGGATGATGGATGCTGCCCTTTTGAAGCATTGCTCCTTGAAGATGTCCTGGATACTATGGAGGCTAGTGTCCACAATTGAGCTGACCAAGTTTACAACTCTCTGCAGCTTATTTCGATCTTATGCAGTAGCTCTCCCATACCAGACAGTGATGCAACTAGTTAGAATGCTCTCCACCACTTGGAATTAGAAAAGGATATTGCTTAATCTCATCAGCAAGCATATGTGAATTTTATCACTTCCAGGTTTCCCCGGGTTGGAAAACTAGCTTTATAAAAGTTAGTTTTATTTGTCACCTGTACTTTGAAACATACAATGCTTGAGTCAATGGCCAACACAGTCCAAGCATGTGCTGGGGACAGCCTGCAAGTGTTGCCATGCTTCTGACACCAACATAGCATACCCACAATTTACTAAGAGGTTCTTGGAATGTGGGAGGAAACCCGAGCACTCCGAGGAAACTCATGGGGTCACAGGATAATGGATAAACTCCTTACAGACAGCAGCAGGAATTGAACCTCGGTTGTTGGCAGTGCAAAGTGTCATGATAACTGTTATTCCACTGTGCCATATCAGAAACTATTCTGATTTTGGGTCAAAACCTTGGACCTTGCTACCAAAAATATATAATGGTGGATCTACATACAGAGCTGCAAGTAAGTTCAAAGTATATTGTTCATCTTGCAGGCAGCCACAAAACAAACACAATAGAATTCATGAAAAACTCCACACCACATCAAACATCCAGTGTAAGAAAAAAGAACAAATTGTGCAAGCGATCAAAAAGTAAGCAGATAATACACTGAATGTGAACGCAGAGTCCCTGAAAGTGAGTTCACAGCCACGGAACCAGTTCAATACTGTAGCTGATCCAGGAGCCCAATGGCTGCACTCCCCAGCCACTGAGTCACTTCTGCACTGAAGTGAGCGCCAGTGGCTGCAGAGTCAGTGCTGAGGTGCATAATGCGTCACAGTGTCGTGAGCCGGACAACAGTTCATCCTTCACGTTTGGCCTCGATGCCTTAATCTTTTTAATTGGGCTCGGTGCTTAAACCGGCTGAACATTGGGTTGTTTTTCGCTTTTGGGCCCACGCCCTGCCATGTCAATCCAGCCCAAACTTTGAATTTGCCCCAGAGTTCACTCCAGCAATGCCCGCTGTGGCCATACCTGCATTTTTGAGAGTCCAGTTTCATACTGATGTTTTGGAACACCAGGTTGTACAGATGGTTCAAAAGCACACCTCCCAAAGGGAGATTACGGGCTGTGGATTGCAGTGATTGTAATGGAGAAGAAGTACGTTTAGTAGAATTATTAGCAGTTTTGTTAATTGTCTGCAAAATGTCGCTGTGCTTTGCCATCTCCATCTTGGCTCGTTTATCAGCATTTTCACAAGGGGAAGTAGTAGACAATAAATGCTGGCATTGCCAGTGATGCTTCCTTTGGTACAATGTTAAAACTGTGTTGATATATGAAGCTTCTCTCTCATATCTTCTTATGGCACAGTAGGAGACCATTTGGCCTATACCTGCTCTCAGAGCACACTCATTCCCCATTTATCTTCTTGCAACCTAATCTCTCTCACGATTGCAGATGGCATGTAATTAGGAGGTGTTATTGATAGTGAAGACTTGATTGGTTGTCTGCTGTATGCAATGATGATGGTTACATTTGTGCAGTTCTGTTGTGTGTTGTTAGGTGGCTGCTGAGTCCAACAAAGATGTCTGCAATAAGGATGTGAAAACTGTGCTGGATGCAGAAATGGAGCCACTGCTATTGCTTTCCTGCTTTATGGGGCAGCAATTAGTACTGCTCGGCGTCAGCCCACTGGCTTGTCGTGAGTGGTTCGAACCAAGGCTTGGTCTTGTGCAAGCTGCTCTAGCATCTTGAGGTGCCTTCTATATACGTTCCAGGTTTCACAACCATTTAGGAGACTGCTGAGGACAACAGCTTCATACACCTTTAGTTTTGTGGACAGGCAGATTTTGTGCTGGTTCGACACACACGATCGCATTCGACCAAATCTCTGGCTGGCCTTGCAAATCCTGGCACTAGTGAGCAATCACTACAAATGACACTGCTGAGGCACTTGAATTCTTATACTGTTCTCAGTCTTGTTCCCTCAGTAGCAGCTGATGCAGGAGCAGGTTGAAATAGGACTTCTACCTTGCTTAGGCTGAGGGTAAGTCCAAAGAGGTATGAGACTTCGGCAAATTTGTTGACAATTAGCTGAAGGTCAGACTCAGTGTTGTCGAGTCAGACCTTTGGCATGGAGGGCTTCTGGTTTAAGATGGTGCCACGGAAGGAGTGTAACAGCTTACTTGTAGTTCAAAAGCAAAGAAGTTTGATTAAAACCATTATTAATAACACATTTTTTGAGGTAAATTGTGGTAAACTATCACTGCAAGCAATGAAGAAGCGAGCGAAGGCAAAGTGAATTCACAGGATTGCCCTGCTGGTGTGCTGCAAAACCGACCCCCCTGGAGTTGGAGCTGTGGAGGTTGGAGTGAATGACTCAGAGGGGAGAAGATGGGACAGAGGAGTTCTGATGCCTGTCCCAACTAACCTGGGTAAGAGGGTGGATTGCTCAAAACACCGAGCCGAATTGGAGAGGTCGAGAATGGCTTCTTTGGCAGTGAAATCCAGGTCTGCAGTGAATCGATGGGCTGCGTGTTTGAGGCCTGGAGCATTTGCCGCGCAAGGTCCAGGTCCTAATGTGAGGACCAATCCACTGTTTGGGCAATCTGGATGGAAAGGCAGGGTGTCAAGAGTGAGCGAGGTTGGATCAGTCTGAGCACCATGTTGATTTGGAGAGGTTGAGAGTGGCTTCAAATTAGGCCTGGAGTGATTTGGCAGTGGCAGAGTTTGGGTCCCAGTGTGAGGCTTGGACAATTTAAACAACAACCCAGGTAGTCTGGGGGCTTTTCTCTCTGCAATGCTAAGGCTGTGAGACTGCCACCGGTTGCTATGCTTCTTGTCTGCAAACATTACAGCAATTTTTCGTGCTAATATGATGAACTGAATACCAAGGCTTTGGGCCTACTCCAGGCTACTCTGGGGATTTGAATCTAAAGATTTAATTTGGTTTGGAATGTTGCTGTTGTTGCTCTCTTCTATTGTTTATATGATTTGTGTTTTTTTTTCTTTTTGTCCTTCTCTTTGAGCGGGGTGGGGGGGGGGGTTGTCGTCGGTCTTATGTCTTTTAATTGAGTTCTTTTGGGTTCCTTGCTTTGCGATTGCCTGTAAGCAAACAAATCTCAAGGTTGTATAATTTATGCATTCTTTGATAATAAGTGCATATTGAAAATTTAAACTTTGAAACTCCAAGGATGAGTTTCTTGACTATCTTTGTTCTGGCTCTCAGACTCAGAAGAAGTTTATTGTAAATTACAGGGGGATCTTGATCAGTTAGGAAAGTGGTCCCAGGAGTGGCAAATGGATTCCAATATGTGTGAGGTGATGCAGTTTGGAAAGTCAAACCAAATATGTTTGTAGAGCATTACAGAATGTTATGGAACAGAGGGGCCCTGGATTGTAAGTGCGTAGTTCGTTAAAAGCAACATCACAGGTAGATAGGGTGGTGAAGAAGCCATTTAGCACACTGACCTTCATCAGTCAGAGCACTGAATGTAAGATTTGGGATATTACGTTGCAGATGTATAAGCTAGTGGTGAGGCCACCGTTGGAGTACTGTGTATGGATTTGGTTACCTGGTTATAGAAAAATTGTGGTTAAATTGGAAAGAATGCAGTGAAGATTTATGAGGATGTTATCAGGCTTAGTTATAGGAAGAGGTTAGGCAGGCTGGGTCTTTATTCCTCAGAATAGAGGGGAATGAGGAGCGGCATTATCAAAGTGTTTAAAATTATGAGAGCCGTAGATAAGGTGGACAGCAAAAGTAATTTCCCTGGGGTAGGGGAGTCTAAAACTAGGTATATTGAGAAAGGAAAGATTTAAAATGGATTTGAGGGGTAATTTTTTCACACAGAAGGCAGTGAGTATATAAACGGGCTGCCAGAGGAAGTGGTGGAGGCAAGTACAGCAGTACCATTTAAGAAGCACTTGGATCAGTTCATGGAGAGGCTAAACTTGAAGAGATGATGGTCGATCATGGGATCTATCCATGTTGGTGCCATGGTTCAATCAATTATCTCCAGACTCTTGTACTGTCCACCACCTCCAGGATCAATTAATAGCCAACGAACCTATTGATCTGCATGATATTGAGGTATGGAAGGAAACTTAAGCAGTCATTGGGAGACAACACTTGAGGGCAGGATCAGGATTGAACTTGGGTCACTGGGACTGTGCAGCAGCAGCTGTTCACCCTGCACCACCGTGCTGCACCTGATGCAGTTGGAGAGAGAAAAATATGGGTGCATATTAAGCCTGGACATCCGATGCATCAGTCATTGGTTTTCAATAATGAGGATAGTAGCTTGCTAAACTGAATTAAGGAAAGGGAGTGTAAATAGTCAGGGGCAGTGTCTTTTTAATCTAAATGGGGGGGGGGGGGAAGTGTCGCATTTTCAGTGAGCCAAATTACATTGCAAACCTGGTCAGTTATTTACAAGAGAATGATGTAAACAAATGCAACAATAATTATTTCTATTTATGTCCAAGCTTAGACATATCAAATATTTTCCAAAGTGCTTCAGAGGAGTATTATCAAAAAGGTGCTACATATGATTTCAGGGAAAATTAACAAAAATATGATAAAAGTTATGTTCTGAAAAAAATTAATCGAGATTTTGGGAGAGAGTTCCAGAGGTTAGGGTCCAGATAGCTTAAGGAAAGGATTGAGAATGCTGAAAATACCACAGCTGGGGAATACTGATAGTGTTGACTACAATATTTGTGTTTGTGAGAGATTACACATATTAGATGTGCTTTTTTGAACTTGGCTATAGGGCTGGAGCAGGTTATGTAGAGAGGGAAGTATGAAGTGGTGAATCAAAAATGGAAGATGCCGGAAACATTCAGCAGACCCGGCAGTATCTGTGGAGAGAGAAACAGCTAATGCTTAAGCCTTTGAATATCAGTCCTTTAAGTTTGCCACTGTGTTACATTATCCTAATGAATTAAACCATCCGCATCAAAGTTACTACTGGCGCTCTGTATTGCTGAGGTGTACTTCCTGGTTCATGCATTTCACCAAAGACGGTGGCATTAGGAATTTGAGGAGATTTAGTATATCACCAAAGAGACTCAAATTTCTACAGACATACCATGGAGAGCACTCTAACTGGCTGCATCACCCTATGTAGTGGTGGTGGGGGGAGGGACACGATACTGCACAGGATCAGGATAAGCTGCAGAGACTTCTAAACTTGGTCAACTCCATCACAGGCACCAGCCTCCCTATTACCCAGGGCATCTTCAAGGAGAGAGGCCTCAAAAAGGCAGCATGCACCATTAAAGATCACCATCACCTAGGACATGCCTTGTTCTCATTGCTACCATCGGGGAAGAGGTATGGAAGCCTGAGGAGACACACTCAATGATTCTGGAACAGTTTCATCCCCTCTGCCATCAGTTTTCTGAGTGGAGATTAAACCAATGAAAGCTACCTCACTACTTTTCTAAAATTTTAAATTTTGCATTACTAACTTAACTATTTAATATACATATACTTTAATTCATACTTTCTTCTTTATTATTATGTATTGCATTTTACTACTGCCACAAAGACAGCAAATTTCATGACATATGCCAGTGATATTAAACCTGATTTTGATTCTGAGTATTTTGGATTGTTCAGAGTGTTTCTATCTAACCTATTCCATTGTTATTGGAACATTTCCATCACTGGTGTCTGAGAAATTGAATGATTATACCAATATTTTCTTGGCTTGCCTTGATTAATAATAGCTCGTCCAAAATTCTGCTGTTTGTGTCTTATCCTGCTCATCCAGTAGCTCAGTACCCTGCCAGAGAAAGCGTTTACAATTCTCATTAACAAGTGAAAAACAAAGGATTACATTGTTGGTACATTAATTAGGAATTGATTTAAACTCTGCAGATGCATTTGCTACAGCTAGCCAGTAATCAAAGGAGCCTGATAAATACAAGAAAAGCTGCTAGAAGGAATTAGCTCAGTGAGATTTTTTTCTCTCGCTGAAAGGCTTCTACTGGGCCATATGGCAAAAGCAGGACAAAGGATGTGCCGGGAGCATTTTTCTTCCTGGAGGGCTTCAGTGTGTTGAAATGCTCAAACCCAGAGAGTGTGAATTTGGTCTTCTACTGATAAGCATGTTGACCACAATAGAGATTTATAGAGCTGAATGGTGATAGGAAACTCTAGGCCAGGGGTCAGCAACCTTTACCACTGAAAGAGCCACTTGGACCCGTTTCCCACAGAAAAGAAAACACTGGGAGCCGCAAAACCCGTTTGACATTTAAAATGAAATAACACTGCATACAACGTTTTGTTTTGCCTTTATGCTATGTATAAACAAACTATAATGTGTTGCATTTATGAAATTGATGAACTCCTGCAGAGAAAACGAAATTACATTTCTGCATGCAACAGAAACATTTTGAACTCCGAAAAAAAGACGTTAGGTTAAAGGTTACTTTTAAGTAAAATACTCAACGTCTATTTGAGTCCTTCTTGTATTTATGAAAAACGCCAAACTTAAATTTGCCGCCAGCAGCAAATCAAAAATAACATCAGCCAGCTGTCAGCCTGAAAAATAAAAGGACTATTTCACTGAACAATGAAAACATATGAATATACGTAAAATAATAGACAATTAAAATATTTATCATACTTGTACAGGTTGACTCACACCTGACAATGCAGTCGTATTCAGTAGGGATGGATCGATGCTTAGGGGAGTGACCGGGAAGGATAATGTGTTTTTTTCCTCTCTGAACTCACAGAAGCATTTCCCAAACGATGTTTGCATTGCGATGATTGCAGAATGTAAATACTCCGAATTTATCATGTCGTGACATTGTTTGAACTCTCTCAAATTGGGCAAGTGAGACAATGTGCCTTTCTGTAAATCTCTGGCAAGCAACGTCAACTTGCGCTCGAATGCCAAAACATCCTCCAACATGTGCAGGGCTGTACGTCCTTACCCCGTTGAAGAGCTGTGTTCAGCGTGTTCAGGTGCGCTGTCATGTCTACCATGAAGTGTAGCTTTTCCAGCCACTCTGGCTGTTCCAGCTCAGGAAAGTTGAGCCCTTTGCTGCCTAGGAAAGGAAAGTTTTCACTTCTTCCAGACACGCGACAAAGCGTTTCGGCACCTCCCCTCTGGACAGCCAGCGATAAAAACACGTAGCGGTTGCTACACGCAGTCAGTAAACTGCAGTCAAAGATAGCTTTATTCGAACTAAACAGCCTTGCTTTTAAGCCTCCCTCAACCCGCCCCCCATGGGCGCGGATGCTGCAAAAGACACGTACTCACAAACCCCCGTAGGCTATCTCCCTTAGCCTGAACGCTGGCTAATTGTGAGCCGGTTCGGATGTGTCAGGAAATGGGTCGCCACAACATCTTATTTAGATTGTACAAGATCACCATAATCTTCAAATTTAGATTTACATTTCAAAAACTAACAAACTAACATAAAATACATTTTAATTAAATACTGACCATGTAGCGGTGTGCTACACGCAGCGCTAAAATTACGACACGGAGTCGGTAACTGCAGTCGAAGGAAAAAACCTTATTCGAAATCTTCAGCCTCACTTTTAAGCCTCCCTCAACCGGCCCCCCGTGGCGCAGAGGCTCCAAAGCTCTGTGCTCGCAAACCCCCGTAGGCTATCTAATTGTGAGTCGGTTCGGATGTGCCAGGAAAAGGGTCGCCACAACCAATTATTTCCCAAAGTAACAGGGAGCCGCAGCACAGACATAAAAGAGTCACATGTGGCTCCGGAGCCGCGGGTTGCCGACCCCCGCTCTAGGCGCAAATGATAATTGCCCAAAGTTTTGAGTAGTGCAGCTATTGTGTTGTTTTGTAAGAAAGATTCTGAGCTGAAATAAAGATATTTCGCTTACAAAATTCAGCTGGAGCATCATAAGATATAGGAGGAGAATGTGGCCTTTTGGCCCATCGAGTCTGCTTCATCATTTCATCATGGCTGATCCATTTCCCTCTCAGCTCCAATCTCCTGTCTTCTCCCCATTTCATTTCATGCACTGACCAATCAAGAATTATCAACCTCTGCCTTAAATATATATAAAGACTTGGCTTCCACAGCTGCCTGTGGCAAAGAGTTCCACAGATTGACCACTCTCTGGCTGAATAAATTCCTCCTCATCGTTGTTCTAAAAGGATTCCCCTCTATTCTGAGGCTGTGTCCTCGGATCACTAAGTAGGGAATCAAACAGAATATTTGCTATTAATAATATTGCTGTTTGTAGGAGTTTGCTGTATATAAATTAGTAGTTTGGTTTCTGCATCACAAAAGTCACTGAAAAAGTGCTAAATTAAGACACTTTGGAATCAAAATCATAGATGCAAGTTCTTCATTTCTCCTTTTTTGTCTGTTAGGCTGAGAGGTTTAGCCGGTTTGTGGTAGAATCACTCTGAAGTATCCAATCCTCTATGTCACATTTTGGCCTCCAGCCAGGTGTTGCTGCTAGTCATGCATTGCACACAGGAGGAGAGTAATCGTTCTTTTCCTGGAGTCTTTATGCTTCTCTGTGTGAAGGTTTTTTTCATTAATCCTCTATTTCCATTAAATTGTAGCAAACACAATGCTTAATACCCATACGTGACCTAACAAATAAAAACACCGAGGGGATCCAACCAAATGCTCATGTAAATATAATCTGGTTAAATGATTATTTGTAAGCAGTCCCATCTGGGCATCTGTCACATTTTATCAGTCAGGGGTTTATACCAAAACAAAGAGATGACGATATGAATCATTGTTCAAAGGTTCATCCATTCAAGACAAAGGGGAATTTCAATCAGTATGCTCTATGCTTTTTGAAATGACCGATAGAGAGTTTAAAATAGTGTTTTGAGTAGGAGGCAAAGGTCAAAATATCTTGGCTAGTAATGAAAGGACTCATCTTGGTTCGGCACATTCTAATGGGTCGAAGGGTCTGGTTCTGTGCTGTAAAGTTAAAAATATGCTCTTTAAATACAATGGTTTTCCACAGTTCAGGCAGATGCATGCTAACTTTGCTTTTACTGTGCTCCAGTACACTTCACTAAATTTCAAAGAAAGAAGCACTTCAATGCAGATTTGTGTAAGCACCATGCATTATTCAAACACAATATTTAAAAGTTTTGACTTGTAGAGAAAAAAAATCACTCCCTCTCTAAAAAGAACACTCAAGTGGCGCTCCAGAAATCCAATTAGCAGAAACCATTGAGTTTATTATACATAATGGTTTGGCTTGGCAGGATGCAATTTTTATCAAATAAACACGAACTTCAATTTCACTTCAAGCACAACTTGTGATGAGAAAGTATTTCTGGTCTTGGTGAACAGAATTCATTAATTAATCAATTATGAAATTAGCACTTTAAAACAAAGCTGGTTGAAGATATTGTATCTGTACTTTTAACAGTTTGGTATTTTTGATAACGCTACTGCAAAATGAACACAATGATTTAAGCTTACAGATTCATGCAAATTTGCTTTAATCTTTATGCAAAACTTTAACTTTTTTTGCAAAGTTGAAAACTTAAATCACTAAAAATCAAACTTAGATGCCTAAACTAAACAAACTGATTTTAGCTGCAAAAATGATCAGAACATAAAACTTAAATTATGCCGAGCTGGAGATCATTTCTGGAAAATGATTTTTGTCATAGTTTTGTCAGTAGAATATATATGCTGCAAAACAGTCTAGATGGATTTTTAATACAGTCACGAGCTTTACTTGTTTTTCTGGTTTATTTTAGTTTTGTGCTAGCATTGGAGGAAGCAAATCTATTTTATGGTGTGGAGTGTGTAATTCTGTAACCAATAGGAATGTAGATAAACTGTGTTCATTTCCAATAAGCAATGAACTGTATTTTTATTGTGTCTTCTCAAATTTGGCAAGTCTTAAAGTGTTCAACAGCGATATAGTACTTTACTACAGGCAAACTCTGCTACCAGTTTATGGTTACTCATAAAACAGGAGTAAGGCAGATAACTTTTTTTGGTGATATAGGTTCAAGGATAAGTGCTGGTTTTGACATTGGAAAAACATACCATTATCTTCTTCACAAGGCTTCAGTCGCTGATTGTGTACCTGGCAGGGCACTGAAAACCCGTACTGACCAACTTGCTAGAGTGTTTACGGACATCTTCAACCTGCTGATGTCGGAGGTTCCCATCTGCTTCAAAAAGAGCATCAAATAGGTGCATTGGAAGAGCAGAGTGATCTGCCTCAATGACTATCACCTAGTAGCACTCGCATCTACTGTGATGAAGTGCATTGAAAAGTTGATCATGGTTAAAATCAACTCCTGCCTGAGCAAGGACCTGGACCCTCTGCAATATGTCTACTGCCACAATGGATCTACAGTGGACACAATCTCACTGTTTCTCCAAGTGGCTTTGGAGCACCTGGACATAAGCAACATCTACGAAACATCTGCTGTTTATTGATACCACTCATCGTTCAACACCATCGTACCTTCAGTATTAATCAACAAGCTTCAAAATCTGTGCCTCTGTACCTTCCTCTGCAACTGGATTCTTGACTTCATCAGGAGAAGACAATTGGTGAAGATTGGTAATAACATCACTTCGCTGACAATCATACCTCAGTGAGTGACGTGTGCTTAGTCCACTGCTCTACTGCCTCTACTCCTACGACAGTGTGGCTAGGCACCATTCAAATGTCATCTATAAATTCAGCAGTGACCCTGCTGTCATTGGCAGAATCTTGGATGGCAATGAGGAGGTGTACAGCAGAAAGAGAGATCACACAAAATGTTGGGGGAACTCAGCAGTATCTTTAGAAAAGAGTAAATAGTTGAGATTTCGAGACGAGACCCTTCATCAGGGCAGGGTCTTGGCCCAGAACGTCAATTGCTTACTCTTTCCTATAGATGCTGCCTAATCTGCTGAGTTCCTCCAGCACTTTGTGTGTGTTGCTTTGGATTTCCAGCATCTGCAGATTGTCTCGTGTTTGCAAGACAGATCAATTGTTCAGTTGTTTGAATGGTGTTTCAACAACAACCTTGCACTCAACATCAGCAAGCCAAAGGAATTGATTATGGACTGCGGGAAGAGGATGTCAGGAATACGTACACCAATCTTCACTGAGGGTTTAGCATGTGCATTTTCAAGTTCCTGGGCATTAACATCTCAGAGAATCTGTCCTGGGCCCACCATATTGATGCAATCATGAAGAAGCGTGCCTGTGGCTCTAATTCATTAGGAGTTTAAGGAGATTTGGTATGAATAGCACATTTTTACAGATGTACAGTGGAGAGCTTTCTGACTGTTTACAGCAATATCTGGTATGGAGGTTCCAATGGGTAGGATTGCAATAGGCGGCAGAGGTTGTAAGAGCCAGCTTCTTCATGGGAATAGGCATTCAAGGACATCTCGGATTTTGAGGAATTTGAGGACATCTTTCAAAGGTGGTGCCTCAAAACGGGGGCATCCCTCATTAAGGACACTCACAACTAGGATGTGCCCTCTTCTCATTACTGCCGACAGGGAGGAGGTACGGTAGCCTGAGCACTGACACTTCGTGTTCTAGGAAGAGCTTCTTCCCCTCTGCCATCAAATTTCTGAACAGTCCATGAACACTATTCCTCTGTTGCACTATTTTTTTGTTTAGTACATGTTAGCCTAATTTTTTTTGACTTGCACTGTATTGCTGCCATAAAACAACAAATTTCATGGCATATGTTAGTGATAATAAATCTGATTCTCTTATTTCAATAATGTTATAGGATTTTTTGTACCTACCTAACAGTGGGAGTTGGGCTTCAAAACTGACCTTTTGCAATTGACTATTTCCTAAGTGGAGAGAAATCTCAAAAGTCTGAGGTGCAAAAGGATATGGGAGTCCTTGTGCAGGATTTCCTGAAGGTTAGTTTGAGGTTGAGTTGGTGGTGAGGAAGGCAAATGCAATGTTAGCGTTCATTTTGAGTAGACTAGAATATAAAAGCAAGGATGTAATGTTGAGGCTTTATACTTTTTACTGGTAAGGCCTCACTTGGAGTATTGTGAGCAGTTTTGGGCCCCTTAGAAAGGATATGCCAGCATTGGAGAGCGTTCAAAGGAGGTTCACAAAATTGATTCCAGGATTGAAAGAATCATCATATTCAGATTCAGATTCAGTTTATTGTCATTTAAAAACCACAAATGCAATGCAGTTTAAAAAAATGAGACAACGTTCCTCCAGAATGATAGCAACAAAGCACATGACAAAATAGACTACACCAGAAAATCCTCATAACGTTTGGCAATCCCCAATCCAGAGCCCGGAGAGGCTGCTGCGTATTAATATCGCATTACTGTCTTAGCGCGTTCCCCGGAAAGGAGCTCCAAATCCACCAGACAAACAAGACCTGCACAAAACCACATAGTTACAACATATAGTTACAACAGTTCAAACAATACCATAATTTGATAAAAAACAGACCATGGGCATGGTAAAAAAATAGTCCAAAGATGTTAAAAGACTATAAGTTCGAAAGAAACCACCACACAGTTTCCACAAGTCCTCTGGGTCCCGATAGACTCGTCATCTCACGCTGGCGGCAGAAGGAAATACTATGGACTTACACAGCGCCGCCCAACTCAGCCTCACAGACACAGCACACACTGAAAGCGACCTGATCGCAGCAGACTCCAAATCCATTGCACCTCCGAGCCTCCGACCATCCCCTCCGGCACAGCTTCTCCAAGCACCATCCTCTGCCGAGCGTATTAAGATGCCCCCGCTAATGGCCACCGGCAACGCGACCCCAAGGACTGGGGACCTGTTCTTCTCAGCAGAGACCCGGACCTCACAGCAGCAGCAGCAACAAAGAGGGCCTTCCTAGAGACTTCCAGATGTTCCTCCATGCTCCCACATCCGTTTTTCATTAGATTAGGATTGCGCACGGCACCCCGCTTACCAAATAACATATCAGCTCCGGAGTGGCCACTGCAAGCTGCATTGTGCTGCCATCTTGAAAAATATGAGGAGAGTTTGATGTCTCTGGGCCTGTACTCCCTGGAATTCAGAAGAATGAAGTGGGGATCTCACTGAAATCTGTCAAATGTTGAAAGGCCTCGATAAAGTGAATGTGGAGAGGATATTTCCTATGGTGCGGGAGTCTAGGGCCAGAGGACACAGCCTCAGGATAGAGGAACATCCATTTAGAATGGAGATGAAGAGGAATTTCATTAGCTAGAGGGTGCTGAATCTGAAATTCAATGCTAAAGGTGGCTATGGTGGCCAAGTCATTGTGTATTTTTAAGACAGAGGTTGAGAGATTCCTGCTTAGTCAGGGCTTGAAGGGTTTCAGGGAGAAGGCAGGAATTTGGTGCTGAGAGGGAAATGGATCAGCCATGATGAAATGGTAGAGCAGACTGGATGTGCCAAATGGGCTAATTCTACATAAGACCATAAGATGTAGGAGCAGAATTAAGCCATTTGGCCCATTGAGTCTGCTCTGCCATTTCATCATGGCTAATCCATTTTTCCCCCTCAGCCTCAATCTTCTGCCTCCCCTGTATCCCTTATGCCTTGACCAATCAAAAATCTAACAACCTCTGCTTGAAGTATGCGTAAAGACTTGGCCCCTACAGCCGCCTGCGGCAACAAATACCCCAGATTCACCACTCTCTGGCTAAAGAAATTCCTCAATCTCTGTTCTAAAAGGACACCCCTCTATTCCTAAGCTGTGTCTTCTGGTGTTAGACTCTCCCACCACAGGAAACACCTTCACATCCACCCTATCAAGGCATTTCACCACTCGATACATTTCAATGAGATCACCACTCACTCTTATACATTGTAGTGAAAGCAGGCCCAGAGCCATCATATGCTCTTTATGTGACAGGTCATTTAAAGCTGAAATCATTTTCATAAACCTGCTTTGAGCCCTCTCCAGTTTCAGCACATCTTTTCTAAGATAAGTGGCCCAAAACTGCTCCCAATACACCAAATAAGGCCTCACCAGTGCTTTAATAAAGTCTCAACATTGCATCCTTGCTTTTATATTCTAGTCCTCAGATATTTCTATTTTCTCTCCATTTAGAAAATAGTCAACCCTATCTATCCTTTTTCCTACCAAAGTGCATGACCATACCCTTCCTGGACACTGCATTCTATCTGCCACTTCTTTCCCATTCTTCTAATCTGTCTAAGTCGTTCTATAGGCTCTCTACCTCTTCAAAACTACCTACCCCTCCACCTGTCTTCTTATCATCTGCAAACTTTGCAAAAATGCCATGAATTCCATCATCCAAATGATTGACATATAATGTAAGAAGAATCGGTTCCAACACAGACACCTCTGGAACACCACTAATCATTGACAGTCAACCAGAAAAGGCTTCTTTTATTCCCACTCTTTGCCTCCTGCCAGTCAGTCACTGCTTTATCCATGTTAGAAATATCTTATGGTCCTTTTGCATATGACAATTGTACAGGAATATGAGTAATGTAAAACATGAATCATCGAAATACACTTTACAAAATAAGCAGATATTATCTGTGATGTGTGATCTGTAAAAACATTCTTTTCAGAATTGGTACATTTGAATTTACTTCAGTGTGACTAAGTAAATACACAATGTAAAACAGTTCACCATTTTACTGTCCTCATTGAATTTACAACAATTATGGCTTACATATTGATGTTGGAATGACAGCTAGGTTATCTACATTTAAACTGAACTCAAGAAAACACATTCAGTAATTCCCTGATCCTCTACAGAATGCTTTATTTACCAACCTTCTGAAGTTTAATTGTTAGAAAAGAATAACCTGACTAGAATTTCAGGCATTTGATCTTCCTTTGAGGGGATAGTATGGTGAGGCCATAACTCAGGAATCAGGAAGAAGTGATAACTTTGATGGGGTTATAGTATAGATCTTTCAATAGTTAGTGAGAATTAGAGAAACGGATATGTAAGTAAATCACAGAAAAGTATAATAGCAGTAAGTTAATGTCGAGAGGAATTTTGACTTTCCCAATATAGACTGGGATTGCTTTAGTGCAAGAAACTTAGATGTCAAATTTGTTAAGTACAAAGGAGTTTTATGAGACAAAATATAGAGTCGTACTAGAGATGGTGCAATGTTCAGACTTTTCTTAAGAACCGAAACTGAGCAGGTGTTGGAAGTGGGGGGAACACTATGGTGATAGTTTTCATGTAGTTATGAAAAGGGATAGGTTTAATCCTCAAGTCAAGGTCCTGTTACGAACCCCGTAACTGGGTCACTTACCAGCAAAGATAGAGAGGCCCGTTGAAGTCTGATGGTACTATTTTTAAAAGTCTTTATTTATAAAGGGGCACAAAAATAAGATTAATACAGACATTCAGATAAAATATGTCGTCAATACTCAATCGAAAAACGCGGGTATAATAATAATCATCAATTAAGCAATAGCTCTATCGTTTGTCTAGGGGATATTGTACTGTCCGATGGAAAGATAAAAGTCACTGTCCTTTTAAGCTGCAGCTTTTTGGGTTTAAGAGAGACGGTTTTAAACTTGTCCGGGACTTTTATGAGGCCAATCCGTTGCGTCGGGGGAGTTGGTTCCCCGTTGTTAGTACCAAGTCGTTTTCTGTGGTACCAGCCACCAGCCCCCAGGCAAGGGAACCTTGCAAGTGGCTTCCTTCAAATGGCTTCCCGCTATTACAGGATCGCTAGCGTTTCTTCTGGTGCATCTGAAAGGGGTTGTTCACCCAGACCCTCTTTTATACTTCCTCACGGGGTCTCAGATGTCAATCAGGTTGGGATGATGCAATCCCTCTCTCAACCAGCCCACTTTGCCCGAGGGCTTGCACGTAGCATAGTCTCCAATCCACAAATGTTGTCTCCAGGAGACAATGGCCAGGTCTCTCTCTCTCATTTCCTGCATCCTCTGACCCAACCCAATAATGCTCTTGCGATTCTCACAAAGGAGGGGGCTCCCCCCGCACCCTTCGGCCTCTCAGAGCTGTGGTGCATTCATAACAGTCCTAAATTGGGGAAAGGTTGATATCAATAGTTTAAGAGAGGACCTGGTGAAAGTTGATTGAGAGGAGATGTTTGTAAATAAAACAATATCTAACATGGGAGACTTTTAAAAGAGAGTTAGTAGGAGTTTGGCGATAAAGGTAAAGATGTTATGATTAGTGAGCCTTTGATGATATTGAAGGAACAAGATATAGAAGGAACAAAAAAGAAACTTGATACATGTATAGGCAACTGAATTGAATGAATCTCTTGAAGACCATAGAAGGTGTAGGAAAGAAATGAATTAGGATGGCAAAAAGGGACCATGAAATATCCTTGACAAGTTAGAATTAGAATTCCAAAACATTTCTGTAAATCCCAAACTGTCAGGCTGATCAACACCTCCAACCATTAATCTACCCCATCACACCCCTCACCAGCACGACTTTACCTTGTCCTGTCAGTCACCTTTTTACACTGTCAAATTATGTACATACAATTCATAAGCTAATCTTGTGTATTTACGTATATTTATTGTGCTTATGTGGCTTTTTTATGCTCCTTCAGATCTGGAGTAACAATCACTTTGCTCTCCTTTACACTTGTATTAATAAACAGTCTTGAATCTTGAAATATATCAGAAACAAAAAGGTAATCAAGGATAGAGTAGGTTCCCTTATGGACTAATTTAGGTATGAAGGTAGATGATGTGGGCGAGGTCCTAAATAAACAGTTCTCATTTGTATTCACTAAGGATAATAACTTGGAAGATAGTGAGCTCAGGGAGGGGTATGTTGATGACCTGGTTCATGTCACTATAATATGGAGTAGGTGTTGTATGTTATGGAATTCATAAAGATTGATAAATCTACAGGAGAGATTGTATGTGTGATCTTGTTTTCCCTGGAGCAAAGGAAACCGAGGGATAATCTGAGAATGGTGTCTAAAGTGGTGGGCCACTCTTAGTCTGGCCTCTACCCTTTGACCTGTTTGGCATGGGTGACCCTACCAAGTGCCAAAGCATAAAGCCCTGACTCCAGTCAACATAGCTCTCTGGGTCATTGAGGTACGCAAACTTCCAAACCACAACAAGGTTGTGGGCTTCTTGAGGACACCTTTGTATAAAAGGTACAGAACCTCATTACCACGATAAGGGCTCAAAAACAAGAGGGCATAGACTTAAGGTGATAAAAGGACCATTGGAAAGGATTTGAGGAATTTTGTTTTACAGATTGAATACATTTCAGAGACACTTAGACACTTAAATAGGTGAATATAGAAGGTTACAGATTAGTGGGATTAAAACAGTCATAAAGGCTAGCATGGACTTGGTAGGCAGAAGGCCTGTTTCTGGATAAATCACTTCAACATATCACCTCACAACTACTTGGGCTATATATAGACCCATGGACTCTCACAGCTACCTGGATTATACAAACCCACGGATTCTCACAGCTACTTGGACGATATCTCTTCCCACTACGTTACTTGTAAAAATTCCATCCCTCTCTCAATTCCTCTGTCTGCACTTCATCTGCTCTCAGGATGAGGCTTTTCATTCCAGAACAAAGGGGATGTCCTCCTTCTTAAAAGAAAGGGGCTTCCCTTCAGCAGCAACGCTGCTCTCAACTGCATCTCTTCCATTTCATGCATGTGTGCTCTTGCCCTGTCCTCCTGCCACCCTACCTGGGATAGGGTTCCTCTTATCCTCACCTACCACCTCATCAACCTCCACATCCAATACATAATTCTCCACAACTTTTGCTGTTTCCTGTGGGATCCTGCCACCAAACACATCCTTCCCCACCCCCCCAACACATTTTGCTTTCTACAGGGATCGCTCCCTACATAACTCCCTTGTACACTCATCCCTCCCCACTGATCTCCCTCCTGGCATTTATCCTTGCAAGCAGAACTAGTGCCACACCTGCCCCTACACCTCCTCCCTCACTACCATTCAGGGCCCCAAATAGACCTCCCAGCTGAGAAAACACTTCACCTGTGAGTCTGTTGGGGTTATATATTGGGTCTGGTGCTCCAAATGTGACCTCCTGTATATCAGTGAGACCAGACGTAGATTGGGAGACTGCTTCGTTGAGCACCTACACTCTGTCCCGCCAGAAGAAGTGGGATCTTCCAGTAGGAGGCTGGAGGGACAACACCTTATATTCTGTAGGAAGAAGTACAGTTGACGTTTTGGGTCGAGACCCTTCGTCAGGACTAACGGAAAAAAGAGACAGTAAAAGATTTGAAAGTGGCAGGGGGAGGGGGAGACCCAAAATGATAGGAGAAGACAGGAGGGGGAGGGATGAAGCCTAGAGCTGGGAAGTTGATTGGAAAAAGGGATACAAGGCTGGAGAAGGGCCTCCTCCATGGCCTGTTGAGATGAAACCACACTCAGGTTGGAGGAACAACACCTTATATTCCATCTGGGTAGCCTCCAACCTGATGGCAAGAACATTGATTTCCCTAACTTATGTTAATGCCCCTCCTCCCCTTCTTACCCCATCCCTAATTTTTAATTTTTAATTTTTTTTCTCTCTTTCCCTCTCACAATAACTCCTCCATCTTCCTCTGGTGCTCCCCTCCCCCTTTCTTTCTTCCAAGGCCTTCCATCCTATGATACTCCCCCCTTCTCCAGCCTTGTATCCCTTTTGCCAATCAACTTCCCAGCTCTTAGCTTCATCCTTCCCCCTCTTGTCTTCTGCTATCATTTCGGGTCTCCCCCTCTCCCTCCCACTTTCAAATCTTTTACTATCTCTTTTTTCCCTATAGTCCTGACGAAGGGTCTCAGCCCGAAACGTCGACAGTGCTTCTCCCTTTAGATGCTGCCTGGCCTGCTGTGTTCCACCAGCATTTTGTGTGTGTTGCTTGAATTTCCAGCATTGCAGATTTTCTCATGTTTGCGACCTTATATTCTGACCGGGTAGCCTCCAACCTGATAGCATGGACTTCAATTTCTTGAACTTCTGCTAATGGCTACCCCCTACCCCCTTCATCATTCCCCGTCCCCTTTTTCCTCTCTCACTTCATCTCTTCTTGCCTGCCCATTGTTTCCCTCTGGTGCTCCTCCACCGCTTCTCTTTCTTCCACGGCCTTTTGTTCTCTCCTATCAGATTCTGCCTTTTCCAGCCCTGTATCTCTTTCACAAATCAACTTCCCGGCTCTTCACTTCACCATTCCTCCACCTGGTTTTCCCTGTCACCTTGTGTTCCCCTTCCCTCTCCCCCTCCCCATCTTTTAACTCTACTCCTCATCTTTTGTTCTCCAGTCCTGCTGAAGGGTTTTGGCCCAAAACGTCAACTGTACTCTTTTCCATCAATGCTGTCTGGTCAATTGAGTTCCTCCAGCATTTTCTGTGTGTTTCTTGGATTTCCAGCGTCTGCAGATTTTCTCTTGTTCATTATAATCGATTAGCTTTCTGAGTGACAATGTCTCTTCACTCTTCTTGAGCTACTTATTCGATCAGACTGATTACTGAAATAATCTCACTAAATAATACCTATCTCAAATTATTTTTATTGTTCTTTTTGTTTTGTACAGATGTCCATGATGCGACACAATCAGCAGATGATAAAAGGAAGAGGCCAAAGGTAAAAAAGAGGAAAAAAAATAAATCAGCTGCAGAGAAAGAAGTCAACAGTCTTCTGGCTGAGCTCCCATTTCCAAATGCAGAGATACGGGAAGAATATGGTTGTAAGTTTTGAGCTTCGTATTTAGCTGTATTCTGCATTGAAAGGAAACATTAGTGTAGACGGTTGAACTCAGTTGCTTGAATAATATGGTGGATACTCTACATTTCAAATTTAGTGCATCAATGTCTGTCTATATTTTCACAAATAGGTTAGACTGTACGTTTAAGATTCAGTGTATCAATGCACTTCTCACAAAATCCCCGCCATTGTCTCTCTACGTTTTCACAAATAGCTTGGAGACAAATTATAATTTTTCAGCTACAGTAATAGCATTTATGTCTTTTTTATGTGTTAGAAGTTTATAATTGGTTGCTTTAAGGCAAACACGCAAGTTGATCTAAATTTGCATTAAGTAGGACATATGCTCAAATGTGTATCATTCAGCTTCTTCATGTTTGTAGAGCTGCCTCTAAAATGCATTTATGGATTCTTGAAGAAAGTGATGTGCGTAGAGATGATATAGTATTCTCTTTAAAAGTCATTATCTAATCCCAATGAGCTTACATATATTAAAAAAAAACAGATAGACGTTCTGGAAGTAGTCTTTACATACATCATCAATTAAAGTAAACTCTTACACATTCAGTACTTTGGATCTGATCTCATTACTGCATGCCGCCCCAGTTAATTAGTTACACAAATGCTTGTTTTATATTCCAGAGCTGCTTCAAGTAATTGCACATTAAACCAGCCTTTGAAGCTTCCATTATTCTGAATCTGGACCTTTTCCATTTGGGGTGGATTCAGACCACTAGTGAGCATTGTGCCAAAATTAGTTAGTACATATGTGATTGTTCAGAGTCACATGCACAACCTATGATTTCTAGTTGTGGACATTTCGACTGCAGAAGAAATCTAGACTGGCCACAAAAATAAAACTTCATTAATCCATGTCTGGAAGCTCCATCCAATAATTGTTATGAAGGAATGGAATCCTTTTGTTTTGTACAAATCTCTTCTGAATATATCGCTTTATGTAAGTGGAAGATCATGAATAGCGTTAAACAAATGCAAGTTATATTTTTATTAGCCCAGAGCACAAATAGCATAGGGATGCAGCATTTAGTTCTAGGGTCTCAAGTTCAATCCTAACTTCAGGTGTAGTCCACGTGAATATTGCACATTATCCCTTTCAATGCCGACTGCTCTGTTTTCCTCCCGCATTCTGAAGTCAATTAATTGGCCATCATAAATTGTCCCTTAGTGACAACTGCAAAAAAATCAAAAGGGGGGAGGGGGTGAATGAGTGGGGAATAAAATGTAGGGCTGCAGAGAAATAAGAGGAGAGTAATTGTGACTTATGCGATTGCTCACTTGGAAGAATTAGCCTCAAGCTGTTGTAAACCAAGAGATCTTAGACAAGTAAGCAAGCACTCTGAATCATTTATGCCATTGTTTACACCAACTTCTGGTCATATTTTGTCAATTGGCTGAATAAAATGGGATAGAATGCAAACGTGAATCAAGCTCTCAGGTGGAATTCTTCAGTTATTTCTTTCACTTTTAAAGTCAAATTAATTTGTTTTGGTACTGTTTACTGAATGAGGAATGTTGGTTTGGAGAACAGGAGGATTGTTCAACTTATCAATGTTCATGTCAACCTGCGGGGAGCTAATGCCTGCTTTGAAAAGTAGATTTCTGAATAATGTTCAGTTCTCTAGTGTTCAAAATATGTTCCTCTGTTGAAATATAAGGTGTGTATACTCTCAGTGGACACTTTATTAGGTACACCTATTAATCCATTCTTTCATGCATATATCTTATCAGCCAATCACGTGGCAGCAACTCAATGCATAAAAGCATTAATTACTCATAAAATATGACTTCATCTCAGTCACAATAATAGGCAAACACAAAATCTGTCTAAACCAATAACACACAAACAATTGTACTACTTCTCATCAATACTAACTACATCAGTTAAACCCCATCACAGTCTAAGTTCAAAAAAGTAAGTGAATCTCTGGTGCAATGCCTTCTGCAAAAGCTATTTGGAGTTAGGTCTTCCAGTCAATGAGATGAGATTGAAGGTGTGGAGAGGTGCCCTGCCCTATAAAAAAGATGCTCAAAGTCAGGTTATTAATAGATCCTTCTCTTCTCAAGAAAGATCTGTTTATGTACACCTTACCTTGATCAAAAGAACTTTTAGAAGACCTTAGAAGAAGAATTGTACAGTTGCATGAAGCTGGAAAAGGCTACAGAAGCATTTCTAAAGACCTGAATGTTCATCAGTTAACATTAAGAGAAATAGTCTACAAATGGAAGAAATTCAGTACAGATACTGCTGGGAGTGGGCATCCTGCAAAGATCACACCAAGAGTTCAACATGCAGCGATGAAGGAGGTTACCCAAGGGTAACAGCCAAAGACCTTCAGAAAGCTCTAGAACTTGCTAAAGTCTCTGACAATTCCATTATAAGAAAAGCACTGAACAAGAATGGTGTTCATGGAAGGATATCACAGGGGAGACCACTTCTCTCTTTTTAAAAAAAATATTGCTGCACATCTCAAGTTTGCAAAAGACCACCTTGATGTTCCACAATGCTACTGGGACAATGTTCTGCGGAGATGTTTGGTAGAAAAGGGGCACTGCACACCAGCACTAAAATCTCATCTCAACTGTGAAGCATGATGGAAGGAGCATCATTGTTTGGGGGCTGCTTTGCTGCCTCAGGGCCTAGACAGCTTGCAGTTGTTGAGGGAACATTGTATCCGAAATCATATCAAGACATTTTACAGGAGAACGTCAGGGTAGCGGCCTGTCATCTGAAGCTTAATAGAAGTTGGATGATGCAACCGGACAATAATCTGAAATGTAAGAGGAAATCAACAACAGAATGGTTTAAAGAGAAGAAAATTTGGAATGGCTAAGTCAGAATCCAGACCTTAACCCAATTGAGATGCTGTGTTATGACCTGAAGAAAGCTCTCCTGCAAGGTATCCCAGAAATATTGAAGAACTGAAACAGTTTTGTATGAAAGAATGGTCTAAACTTCCTTCTTGCTATTGTGCAAATCTGATCAGCTTCTGTAGAAATGTTTGGTAGAAGTTATTGCTGCTAAAGGAGATTCTACCAGTTATTAAAACAAAAGGGTTTACATACTTTTCCCAGCTGGACTGTGAATGATTAACCAATGTGTTCAATAAAGACATGAAAAGTACAACTGTTTGTGTGTTATTAATTTAGGCAGATTGTGTCTGTCTTTTATTGTGACTTAGATGAAGATCAGACCACATTTTATGAGTAATCAGTGCCGAAAAACAGGTACATAATTGCAAAGGATTCACAAACCTCATCTTGTAACTGTAAGTGACCTTGACTATGGAATAATTATTGGCACCAGAAGATGTGGTTTGAGTATCTCAGAAACTGCTGATTTTCTGGGATCTTCAAACACAATGATCTCTAGTGTTTACAAAGAATGGTGTGAAAAACAAAATCATCCAGTGATTGGCAGTTCTGAGGGTGAAAATGTCTTGTTAATGAGAAAGGTCAGACTGGTTCGAGCTGACTGGAAGGCATAGACATTGGTGAAGAAATAGTATTATAACAGTGCTCTGAAGCTTTAATCCAAATTAAAATAGAATGGAATTATATTAATTAGAGTAAAGCAAATGTCATCTAATGGATACTATGTTTTTTCAAAACAATCCCATTAATACCATAACCCATATTCCATTCCATTCTATTCCATCCACACTTCACTTGTCTCTACCCAAAATGACCCTTCAAGATTGAACGTCCCAACCTTCATTACAACCTATCTGTCTTGCATTGGGAAAAGGAATTCACTTACGGTTTAATATGTAAGATCTAAATTATGAGCTATTTGGAATTCTGAGGACAAATCAGTTACTTTTTTTTCTAACTATGCTCAACGAGTAACTTCCTTTTCCTCACTCTAATTAAAACAAAATGCCCAAGTATTTTGGTTTCCTCCCTCTTCCAGAGGTTGGTAAGTTAATTGCATATTGTAACTTCTGCACAACAAGGCCCTAAAGTTTAAAGTAAATTTATTATCAAAGTACATATATGTTATCGTATACAATCCTGAGATTTGTTTTCTTGCAGGCATACTCAATAAATCCAGTAATCTTAATAGAGTGAATGAAAGACCGCACCCAGCAGGGCTGACCACCAGCGTGCAAAAGACAACAATCTGTGCCAGTACAAAAGAAAAATTAAATTAATAATAATAACTGAGTGAGAATTTGAGTCTTTAGAAATGAGTCCATAGGTTGTGGGAAGTTCCGTGATGGAACAGGAGAAGTTATCCCCTCTGGTTCAAGAGCCTGATGATTGAGTGGTAATAACTGTACCTAAATCTGGTGGTGTGAGTACTGAAGCTCCTTCTGAAGCTGTACCTTCTTTCTAGTCGCAATAGTGAGAAGAGAGCGTGACTTGGCTGGTGGGGGTCCCTGATGATGGATGCTGCTTTCCTGCGACAATGCTCCATGTCGATGTGCTCAGTGTTGGGAGGGCGGAAGGGCTTTACCCATATGGAGTTGGCCATATCCACTACTTCATGTAGGATTTTCTGTTCAAGGGCATCCGTGTTTGAGATGTCATGCTGTATCTTTGCAAATTCCTAAGAAAGTGGAGGTGCTGTTGTGCTTTCTTCATAATTGCACTTCCATGCTGTGCCCAGGACAGGTCCTCTGAAATGATAACACCAAGGAGTTTAAAGTTGCTGACCCTCTAGTCCCACCACCTGAAGTCAATAATCAGCACCTTGGTCTTGCTGCAATTGAGTGAGAGGTTGTTGCTCTGACCACTTAGCCAGATTTTCAATCTCCCTTCTATCTGCTGATTTGTCACCATCTTTGATTTGGCCAATGACAGTGGTGTTAAATAGCAAACATCAATATGGCATAAGACCATGAGACATGGGAGCAGAATTAGGCCATTCAGCCCATCGATTCTGCTCTGCCATTCCATCATGGCTAATCCCAGATCCCACTCAACCCCATACTCCTGCCTTCTCACCATATCCTTTGATGCCCAGACTGATCAGGAAATGATCAACTTACCGCTTTAAGTATACACATGGACTTGACCTCCACTGCAGTCTGTGGCAGAGCATTCCACAGATTCTCTGCTCTCTGGCTAACAGATGTTCCTCCATACCTCTGTTCTAAAGGGTCACCCCTCAATTCTGAGGCTGTGCCCTCTAGTTCTGGATATCCCCACCACAGGAAACATCCTTTCCACATCCACCCTATCTAGTGCTTTCAACATTCGGTAGCTTTCAATGAGATCCCCACGCATTATTTTAAATTCCAGTAAGTACAGGCCCAAAGCTGCCAAAAGCTGCTCCTATGTTAACTCCTTCATTCCCGGAATCATCCTCGATGTATCTGGATCTCTTGTAACTTTCTTGGTCACCGGACTTCAGTGCCTTTGATCTGATCTCATAGTTCATCTATGGCTTCTGGTTGGGGAAGACTCGGAGTGATTTTGAGGGGACACATTCCTCTATGACTGTATTTATAAAATCTGTGACAACCATCATGTGATCATTCAAATCTACACGGCCCAGTCCACTGACTCGAACCAATCCTTCAGCCGCTCTTCTGCCTCTTGTGACCACATAAGCAGAAGTGAAATGAATAATCAGAGCATTAAGTAAGTAGACCATAAAAGACCCAAAAATGCTGGTAGTACCCACAAAAACAAGTAGCAACTGCAAATAAAGTATCCATCCCTCTCATTCCCCTTCTATCCAATCTTGCTTCACTGTTTGACTCACCCATCTAAAACTGTGTAAAAGAGATGTTTCTATTGCTGTACATTCTTATACACACTCAGAACTCACATTGACGTTACCCTGCACAGCACGGATTTGTTACAATGCGGTTATTCAATTCTTTACTGAAATTTTTCAAAATGACAATAATTCATTCCAAGCAACACTTAAAGCTTCTCCAGAGCAGCTGCCATTACAGTACACGTTCAATCAGCCAATGAGAGTGCTTTACATGAGCTCTGAGCAACTCACAGTCAATCACATATTAGCTCACACTCTTCCTCCCCCACGTGTGTAAACATTCTTGCTCACTCACCAATTTAAATTCCATTTTTTTCACCCATAATGTCTGGAAAACAGCTCGCAACTTCCAGTGAGGGTGATACATCTAAGGTGTCTAAGAAAAGCATTAGCACGGTTGTGAAGCTCTAAGTGATATGGTGTTTGGAAGCTGGTGAGTGCCAGTTTGATTTTGGCACCACATCGACAATCAGAGCAATTATAAAAAATGCAGACAAGATAAAGGCTTCTGCAATGATGACCTCAAAATTATCTCCTACAAAGCTGACTTGTTCAAGGAGCCATTTGTTTGAAAAAAATTGCAAGTCGTCTAAGTATATGGGTGGATGACCAAACACAAAGAAACGTGCCTCTAAGCTAGCTGGTAGTAATGGAAAAGACAAGAAGCATCTTCAGTCAAGTTCAAGAAGAAGAAGATATGTCAGTAACACTCACAGGCAGCAGAGGTTAGTTTGATACACTTAAAAAGCCCAGTAACCTCCATAGCATACATATCTCAGGTGAAGTGCTTAGTGCAGACAGCAAGGCAGTCCTGTATTTTCCTACAACACTGAAGGCCATAATCGAAAAGATTGATTATCCTCCTGAGCTTGTCTTCAATGTAGATGAAACGGGCCTATTTTGGAAAAGAATGCCTTCTCGTACTTTCATCTCCCGAGAAGAGAAACATGCATCTGGGTTCAATGCTGCAAAGGACCAGTTAACTCTCTTGCTAGGAGGCAATGCTAAAGGTGATTTTAAGTTAAAGCTTATCATTTTGTATCACTCTGAAACACCACTAGCAATGAAGGGCATTCTAAAATCAAGTCTACTAGTGATTTGGAAATCGAACAAGAAAGCCTGGGTGATGATTGATGTTTTCCAAAATTGGTTTGTTTCACATTTTTGTCCAAATAGTGAAGCAGTATTGTGAGGAGCATGACCTTGAACCTAGAGCATTCTTGGTGGTTGATAATGCCGCAAGCCACCCTGAGAACCCTGACGTGCTTTGGACCTGCATTCCTGTAGAAGTGGTTTACCTTCCACCCAATACCACTTCATTATTTCATCCAATGGATCAGGAATATTATCAAATTTTAAAGTCTACTGCCTTCATCGCACATTCAAGCAACTTGTAGAGGAAATGATAGGTCAAGACAAACAATCCATCGGGCAATTTTGGAAAAACTACTATGTCATGAAAGCTGTAGACAATATTAGAGCAGCCTGGGATGGAGTAACTTCAAACTGCATGAATGGAGTGTGGAAGAAGCTATAGTCAGAAGCATGCGATGACATCTAAGGGTTTCAGGCAGAACCAGTCATCCAAATCATGGTTGAACTGACCATTGAAGTGGGATTAGAGGATGTTAATGATGGTGATGTTGAAGAGTTATTGCATTCACATGGTGAGAACCTAAATAATGAAGAGCTTCAAGAATTAGCAGAGTAGCACATCCTGGTTGAATCTGAGGACGTGGATGGAGAAGAGGAAACAACCAGTAAGAAACCTCACCACAAAATTCTTCTGCACCACCATCACCACAATCACACAGATCATGGGCCAATTCATCGATAATGACCCTGACTGACATTGACATTGGAGACAAGCTCAGGGGGAAGCAGTATGGCAAATAGATGTGTTTTTGACATGAGTTCTGCTACCAAGAACTGCTTCATGAGAGGAAACTTTAGGAAAGGAAGCCAAATCTTGATGCCTACTTGAAGAAGAAGCCAAAGTTAGAGAAGGATCCACAGTCTTGTCCCTCCTCTAAGATGTAACCACCACCCACTTCTCTCCACTGCTATTGCAATGTGTTGCTGCTCCACTGATGTACAGGTTAGGCCTATTTATATGTTTGTTACGCCACAAATTACTGAGTATACATAAACTAATTTATCATATACCGTAATGTTATAATAACCCCACATAGTGCTGATTTACATAGCGCTCCACCTCCAAGGAACACATCCTCAGTACTAAGTGAGATTTCAGTGTAGTTTTCAATTAACTGATGACACTCAAGTTTAATTATTTATCAGAGGATTCTGTTATGTATTTTCTATGGAATAAGCTGTAATACAGGGGTTCCTAACTTTCTTATGCCATGGACCCCTACTGTTAACCGAGGAGTCTGTGGACACCAGGCTGGGAACCCCTCTTGTGGTAAATTATGGCTTAAATCCGTACAATTGACGTTGAGGCAAATACACTTTGAAAATGACTTTGTGTTTCCCTTTTGATTTTTGTTTTCAGTCACTAAAGCCCCTGTAAAGATTTCAAAGAAAAAGAGAAAGCGTACTTTAGGCGGTGAGACTGATGAAGACACGGGTCAAATAAAGAAAAAAAAAGTTCATCCAAATTACTTTGTATCTATTCCAATAACCAACCCAAAGGTAATAATTTTATATCATAACTGATTTGTTTTACAAAAGATAAGCAGGACGTTTAAGATCACAAAGTCAGTAGTCTGAACTTTCTGCACGTTCTGTTGTATAGCGTTGAGAATGATTGTTTATTTGTTTTCCACCAGAGGGTCTAATTTTAAAGCAAATCCTTATCAAAAGGATTATAATATTCATAAATACATTTATATTCACTTCAAAGAGAACAATACACAGTAACTACATCATGTGAATGATAAAAGTGAGACCCAGACCAAAACATGACATTGTCAAATTTTGGGATTGGTCAAATGATCAAAAATAGTCTGCTTTGGTTCCATGTATTCCTGTTATTTTAGGGATTGGTGTACATCTACTGCTGACATGCACATTTTTACTTATTACATCCTCTTTAATTAGTTTGTTAGGATATATTTTGTTCTCTGGGATAAGAATTTTAATAATCACAGTAAACATTTTGCTAATTGCACAGTTTCAGAAGTTACTATTTTTGGTGTTTTTAATATCAAACTCTAATGGGAGATCTTTTTGATCAATTTCAAAGCTGTTTTAATATCATAATCATGTACCAATTTAAAAAAAAGTTTTCCCAGCTTGTTGAACTCATTTTGATGTAATGTTGGGGTATTAATCAAAATCAAATGGACAAATTCTGTTTTCAATCATGTTTTGCATATTGCAGTAATTAAAAGCATGTTTTAAAATCAATACAGACAAGATAATGATTCATGCTATTAAAAATATTGGATTCCTGGCAAAGCATAGATTTCTATCTATACCTTTCTTCCCAATTCAAACATAGACAGATGTCCTTAAGAAAGAAATCACGAAGGCTAAAAGAAAGCATGAAGTTGCTGTAGCAGACAAGGTGAAGGAGAATGCTAAGGGATTCTACAGCTATGTTATGACCAGAAGAATTACATGGGACAAAATTAGTCCTCTGGAAGACCAGAATGGTAATCCATGTGTGGAGCCGAAACAGAAGGGAGAGATCTTAAATAAATTCTTTGTATCTGTATTTACTCAGCAGATGGACACAGAGTCTGTAGAAGTGAGGCAAAGTGGCATCAACTTCATGGACTCTGTACAGATTACTGAGGAGGAGGTGTTTGCTACCCTGAGGCAAATCAAGGTGGATAAATCCCCAGGGCCTGACAAGGTGTTCCCTTAGACCTTACGGGAGGCAGCTACAGAAATTGTCAGGGCCCGAGCAGAGATATTTAAGTAATCCTTAATGATAGTGGAGATACCAGAGGACTGGAAGATAGCCAGTGTTGTTCTGCTGTTTAAAAAAGGCTATAAACGTAAACCAGTGAATTATAGGCCAGTGAGTCTGATGTCAGTTGTGGGAAGTTATTGGAAGGTATTCTAAGCAACCAGATTTATAAGTATTTGGATAGACATGGACTGATTTAGGATAGTCAGCACGGATTTGGCGTGATAGGTCATGTTTAACCTATCTTCAGAGTTTTTGCAGGAAGTTACCAGGAAAGTGGATGAAGGCAAGGTTGTCTACATGGACCTTAGCAAGGCATTTGACAAGGTCCTGCTTGGGAGGCCACTGAGGTAGTAAGTAGGATTAGGATTAGACACTGGCTTTGTGGGAGAAGCCAGAGAGTGGTAGTAGAGAGTTTCCTCTCTGACTGGAGGCCTGTGACTAGTGCTGTGCCACAGGGATTGGTGCTGGGTCCTTTATTGTTTGTCATCTGTATCTATGATCTGGATGATAATGTGGTAGATTGGATCAGCAAATTTGCAGATGATACCAAGATTTGGGGAGTAGTGGACAGTGAGGAAGGCTATCATGGCTTGCAGGGGGATAGGCATCAGCTGGAAAAATGGGCTGAAAAATGGCAGATGGAATTTAATGCAGACAAGTGCGAGGTTTTGCACTTTGGTAGGACCAACCAGGGTACATCTTACACAGTGAATGGCAGGGCTGCTAGGTGTATGGTAGAACAAAGGGATCTGAGATACAGGTCCAAATTTGCAAAAGTGACATCACAGGTAGATAAGATCATAAAGAAAGCTTTTGCACTTTGGCCTTTATAAATCAATTAATTGAGTAAAGGAATTGGGATGTTATGTTGAAAAGGCATAAGACGTTGGTGAGGCCTAGTTTGGAGTATTATGTGCAGTTTAGGTCACTGACCTACAGGAAAGATGTAAGTAAGGTTGAAAGAATACAGAGAAAATTTATAAGGATGTTGCTGGGTCTGGAGGACCTGAGTTATAAGGAATTGGTTTAGGACTGTATTCTTTAGAAGGTGGTAGAAGGAGGCAGTTTAAATGGTTTTGGCATGGACTATTTGGGCTGAAGGGCCTTTTTCTGTGATGTACTTCTCTATGACTCTAATTGCAGAGCAGCTTCTGGCATGCCTCATTATTGGTTTGTTTCCCTCCCTTACCTCTTTAAGTTTGAAACTATTTGCATTTTGTATTCCTGGGGAAAAAATATCTGATAATTGAGTGTTTGGTGTCTTGATGAAAGGTGGGATGAGCAGCTTGTCTTGGCAATCAATGTGGTTTAAAGGCAGAAATAGAAACAGGAACAAGGAAAAGGAAATAGGGTGAAGTATAATAAAATTTAATGTGCATGGACAAATAAAGAGGGAATGAAAAGGAGGAAAATGAGACCATCGTGGCATTTAAGAGAAAAATGAATAATATAACCTGCAGGAATGATACATTGCATCTTTAATTGCTCCCTGTCACAAAGACTTATTTTAATTATATAATCTCATTATGACCTCTTATTATTTCAAAGTCATGTTCTTTTACAGTATAATCAGAATCAAAATCAGGATCGAGTATAATGTTACCAACATCTGTTGTGAAATTTGTTAAATTTGTGGCAGCAGTGCAATGCAGTACATGATATAGAAAAAAATCTGAATTACTGTAAGTAATGCAAAAATAGAAATTTTTAAAAAAGTAGTGCGGCAGTGTTCATGATTTCAATGTCCATTCAGAGATCGGATGGCAGAGGGGAAGAAACTGTTCCTGAATCAGGAACCTTCAGTGTGCCTTCAGGCTTCTGTACCTCCTTCCTGATAGTAACAATGAGAAGAGGACATGTCCTGGATGGTGGGGGTCCTTAATGATGGATGCTGCCTTTTTGAGGCACCACTCTTTGAAGATGTCTTAGATACTACAGAGGCTAGTAGCCATGATGGAGCTGACTAATTTTGCAACTCTCTTTAGCTTACTACCACCCATGTAGCCCCCACCCATGGAGAGCTTTGGTCCATGCTACAATGATGCCATTAAGGTGTGAGGCCCACTCTGTGCCACAGGTGGGTAAGTGCTTCTTTGGATAAACAAAGCCAGATAGAAAACACATTTTGAGACACTTCTGAACTCAGACTCGACTGTGACAGATACCACTGCTGAACCCATCCCTCAGCACTCTAGAGTGAAAACCTAGCTAATCATCGCTGTTATACTCTATCCTTGAAGATGTAAGCACCCCATCACAGAAAACTGAGAACAGGAGATGAGGATATGACAGCATATCAGTAGGTAATGGAGGATTGAAGCTCCATAAACCTTTACCAGTCTGGTACAATGAGAAGATTCCAGAGAAATGCCAACAATCATTATGAAAGGAGAAAAGTTGATGTGCAAGTACATCTCGAAGAAAAAACAGGTAAAACAGTCAATTGTTGGGGAAGGCATGTCTTCATGCCTTAATGATGCCACACACTGCAACAAAAAGTTGACTGCTTTGAGAAGTGTTTTGCTCTTGAAGCTGAAATGAAGAAAGAAGGAAGGGAAAGCAGCAAGTCTTTGTTAGCAAACAACTGATCTGAGGGAAAAAGACGCAGAGATGGTTTAAAAAACCTACAGCACAATACAAGCCCTTCGGCCCACAAAGCTGTGCCGAACATGACCTTACCTTAAAACTTACCTAGGGTTACCCCATAGCCTTCTACTTTTCTGAGCTCCATGTACCTGTCCAGGAGTATCTTAAAAAGATCCTATCGTATCCTCCTCCACCACTGTCACTGGCAGCCCATTCCACGCACTCATCCCTCTCTGAGTAAAAAAAACTTAACCTGACATTTCCTCTGAACCTACTTCCAGGCACCTTAAAACTGTGCCCTCTCGTGCTAGCCATTTCAGCCATGGGAAAAAGCCTCTGACTATTTACACGATCAATGCCTTGCATCATCTTATACACCTCTATCAGGTTACCTCTCATCCTCCATTGCTCCAAGGAAAAAAGGCCGAGTTCACTCAACCTACTCTCATAAGACATGCTCCCCAATCCAGGCAACATCCTTGTAAATCTCCTCTGCATCCTTTCTATGGTTTTCACATCCTTCCCGTAGTGGGGTGACCAGAGGGTGTGACTGCATGTGAGGCAGCTAGTGTTGGATGAGCCTCAGTCCTTGAGCTTGTCCAACAGGTCTGAGATTCTTGCTCCCTGTGGGTATGAGACTGGGGGCTGTAGGAAGGATGAGCAACCTAACTGTGGCACTGTAGTTCAGTGATCCATTCAACAGGGGAGATAGAAGAGAAATGTAGTGGTAATTGGGAATAGGTAGAAATCTCTGTCGTGGGGATAGAGCATCCCAAAGGCTGTGTTGCCTGCCTGGTGCCTGGGATCAGGACATCTTATTTGACCAGCAGAGGAATTTGTAGTGGGAGGGGAAAGATCCAGTTGTTGTGGTCCATGTGGGTACCTAAGACATAGGTAGAATGAGGAAAGAGGTTCTGCTGAGGGAATTTGAGCAGTTAGGGACTAAATTAAAAAAACAGAATCAAAAAGGTGATAATCTCTGGATTACTACCTGAGCCACGTGTAAGTTGGCATAGGATCAAGAAGATTAGAGAGTAAAATGTGGGGCTCAAGGATTGGTGTGGGACAAGTGGGTCTGAACTCATGGGAAATTGGCACCAGTATTGGGGAAGGTGGGAGCTGTACCAATGGGATGGGCTCCACCTGAACTGTGATGGGACCTGGATCCTAGCAAATTTCAAAAGTAGAGCTTTAAACTAAATAGTAGGGGAGTGGGTTCAACAGATTGGAGAAGTATGCATAAAGCAAAAAAATAAAGTGTCAATAAAGATAAAGGAAAAGAGAAAAATGAGAAAAGTAAGGGTGGAGTGCAGAAAAGTCAAGTGTAAAAGAGACAAAGATTACTAGATTTTAAAGGCACAATGAGTATAAAGTCACTCTATCTGAATACCTGTACCTGTATCTGAACTTCTGGCACAAGTTAGTACAAAGTGGTATGGTTTAGTGGCCATTACAGAAACGCGATTGCAGGGTGGAGAGGATTGGGAATTAAATATCCAAGGATATCAGGAAATATGGAAGGATAGGTAGGAAGGTGAGGGAGGTCAGTTAGTGTTCTTAATTAAAGATGAGATCAGGGGGATAGTGAGAGATGATGTAAGATTGAAGAAGCAGACTGTTGAATTCATCTGGGTAGAGATTAGGAATAGTAAAGGGAAGAAATCACTGGCGGGAGTTATCTATCAGTCACTGAATAATAACATGACAGTGGCACAGGCAATAAACAGAGAAATATCTGACACACGTAAGAATGGAACAGAAGTTATCATGGGGGACTTTAACTGCACATAGATTGGGTGAATCAAGTTGGTCGGGGCAGTCTTGAAGAAGGTTTCATAGAATGCATCCATGATGGCTTTCTCGAACAGCATGTTTGTGGTTCTACAATCAGAATTTTCAGCTTTTCCTGGACCAAAAGAAATTCTAATTGAGAAATCAGTGGACCTGACAAGGTTTGATTGCAATAGAAAAGACAAGAAAGTTGCTGAAACTATTGAAACAGTTTACAAAAATGCAGTCAAGAGGTAGTAACCATGTGAATACTGGGTCACCTATATATTTAATCACTTTGTCACACGGTGCAATGCCATAAAACATGGGAGCAGAATTAGGCCTTTCAGCCCATGTAGTCTGCTCCGCCATTCCATCATGGCTGATCCCAGATCCCACTCAACCCCATACACCTCCCTTTTCACCATATCCTTTGAAGCCCTGACTGATCAGGGAACAATGAACTTCTACCTTAAATATACCCACGGACTTGGCCTGCACCGCAGTCTGTTTCAGAGCATTCCACAGATTTACTACTAGCTTAAAAAATTCCGCCTTACCTCTGTTCTAAAGGGTCACCCCTCAACTTTGAGGCGGTGCTCTCTAGTTCTGGATACCCCCACCATAGGAAGCACCCTCTCCACATCCACCCCATCTCGTCCTTTCAACATTCAGTAGGTTTCAATGAGATTCCCCCCCCCCCACCCGGCATTCTTCTAAATGCCAGTGAGTACAGGCCGAAAGGTGCCAAACGTTCCTCATATGTTAACCCCTTAATTCCCGGAATCATCCTCGGGAACCTCCTCTGGACTCTCTCCAATGATAACATATTAACCAATCCAATCAAATCTATTTGCAGTTGGTTTATATTTTCTTAATCCATGCTTATTCATGTGCCTGTCTAACAATAAACACAAGAGATTCTGAAGATGCTGGAAATCGTGAGCAACAAAGTGGTAGAGGCGATCAGCAAGTCAGGCAACGTCTATGGAGGGGAATAAACAGTCAACCTTTCGGGCTCAGACCCTTCATCTGGACTCAAAGGGACCTGATGAGTAGATATTAAGAGTTCTTTTCCCAGGGTGGAAATGTCCGACATTAGAGTCACAAACAAGAGTAAATCGGCAGATGCTGGAAATCCGAGCAGCACACACAAAATGCTGGAGGAACTCAGCAGGTCAGGCAGCATCTATGGAAAAAGTACAGTCAACGTTTCGGGCCAAAACCCTTCAGCAGGACTGGAGAAAAAAGCTGAGGTGTAGATTTGAAAGAGAGAGAAATACCAGGCAATAGGTGAAACTTGGAGGGATGAAGCAAAGAGCTAGGAAGTTGATTGGTAAAAGAGATAGAAGGCCATAGAAGAAAGAAGAAAGGTGGGGGGGGGTAGGAGGAGCGCTAGAGTGAGGCGATGGATAGGTGAGGAGATAACATGGGAGAGGGAATGGGAACTGGTAAGTGGAGCGGGGGGGTGGGGTGAAGGCATTGTATTTTGGTGAGACCCGACCTAGATTGGGAGACTGCTTCACCCAGCATCTACTCTCCGTCTGCCAGAACAAGCAGGATCTCCCAGTGGGCACCCATTTTAATTCCACTTCCCATTCCCATTCCGATATATCCATCTATGGCCTCCTGCACTGTCGCAATAAGGCCACACTTAGGTTGGAGGAACATCACCTTATTTTCTGTTTGGGTAGCCTCCATCCTGATGGTATGAACATCGATTTCTCAAACTTCTAGTAATGCCTCCCCCTGCCCCTCACCATTTCCCACCCACTTTCCCTCTGTTTTTATCTCCTTGCCTGCCCATTGCTTCCCTCTTCTCCCCACACCCCCCTTTCTTCTTTTTTCCATGGCCTTCTGTCTCTTTCACCAATCAACTTCCTAGCTCTTTGCTTCATCCCTCCTCCTCCTAGCTTCACCTATCACCTGGCATCTCTCTCTCTCCCCCCTCCCTCTCCCCACCTTTCAAACCTCCTCAGCTTTTTTTCTCCAGTGCTTCCGAAGGGTCTCGGCCCGAAACGTTGACTGTACTTTTTTCCATAGATGCTGCCTGGCCTGCTGGGTTCCTCCAGTGTTTTGTATTTGTTGCTCAGATATTAGAGTCATGGGTTTATGGTGAGAGTGTGAAAGTTTAAAGCAGATTTGTCAGTCAAGCTTTTTTACTGAGAGTAGAAGATGCCTAGGAACAGGAAGTGCTTCTATCACTGCCCGCTGTTAGGTGATGTGGTAGAAACAGACATGTGTTTCCATGTCATTAGACAGGCACATGAATATGCAGACGATAAAGAAATATACACCAAGTGCAAGTAGATCTGATTGGATTGGCATTGTAGTAGTAGAGACATGGTGGAGCAAAAGGCCTGTTTACCAATTTAGTCTCTGCTAAATTAATGTTACTCAGTCTTGAAAGCCTAATGTCTACCGTAACTCCATTGCAGTATTCTTGTTTCAAATTCAGCAGTCCCACTCTAAAGATGTGTATAAAAAAATTCCAAGCTGACTTTCCTAATTTAGTGCCATGGGAGGTTGAAGGTTTTGTCTTTGAGATGATAAGCAGATTCTGCCACTCCTGTCAAGTAAATACAAAATGTTCCCTATCATCCCTTGGAAAAAGAGTCCACTAAATGTATCTCTAACATTTAGATCATTATCCATTCCTCTAATAACTTAAATAAAAATATTATTCTGTCATTACCGCTTGCAGGTTATTGTGTGCCTTTTAATTGCCGTGTTTCAGAAACATTGATGCAGCTATAAAGAAGGCAAGACAGCAGCTATATTTCATCAGGAGTTTGAGAGGTTTTGCATGTCACCTAAAACACTTGGAAGTTCCTACAGCATTCTGACTCGCTGCATCACAGTCTAGTATGGGTGGACAACTGCACAGGATCGAACTAAGCTGCAGAGAGTTGCAAAATTAGTCAGCTTCATCATGGGTACTAGTCTTTAGGAGTGGTGCCTCAAAAAGGCAGCGTCCATCATGAAGGACTTCCATCACTCAGGACGTGTCCTCACTGTTACCATTAGGAAGGAGCTACAGAAGCTTGAAGGCACACACTCAGCAATTCAGGAACAGCTTCTTCCCCTCTGCCATACAAATGCTAAATGGACATTAAGCCCATGAACACCACCTCTTAAAAATATATATGTTATTTCTGTTTTTGCACTATTTTTAATCTAATGTACTGTAATTGATATACTTATTTTTTCTCTATTTTTTATATTGTGCATTGTACTGCTGCAGTTAACAAATTTCACAACACATGCTGGTGACAATAAATCTAATTCTGATTCGGAGTTTCAGTGCTTGCTCAATTGGCAAATAATGTCCCATTGAATTTGGCAGAACAACATCTCATTCAGTAAAGAAAGAATTATATAGCAACTAAAGATTGAAGCTTAAAGGAAGCTGTGTTCTGAAAAGTAGGCAATGGCACGAGAAGACCAAGGACATGGAGTTTTATGTTGATAAACACTATCAAGCCCATAGCCAGACTGAAATTAAGGGATCTTTGGATATTCTTAAAAATCAACATCTGGAACAGCATTGGGATTTGATTTTATGGGGAATAACTACGGAACTAGAATTTGGGCAATCTTTAGATATTCCACTTGCGTCATATGGTTCTAGGATGTAGGTATCTATTTATGATTCCTTGATTGTAATGTTACTGAGGGAGATCCTGTGTGATAAATAGCCTTTGCTCATTTATCTTCACTTGCAGTTTGCAAAGTGATAGGAGGTCTAGGAACAGATTGGCTGATTTCCAAGTTAGAAGGGGGGTGCAAAGAATAGTAGATGATGGGAGAAAAGCACTTTATTTTGAAAAACGTGTGCACGGGTGATAATTTATTTTTTTTAACTGACAACTTTTCATTAATTTGGTTGTTTCTTTTATTTTCCTTTAGTTTCCATTTTATCTTACTCCCCTGCCAAAGGCTTTGCATTATGCTGGTGGTGAAGTCCCCATTGAATTACTTAAGGGCTCATTTGTCATGAGTAGATCTAACTGAAGTACTTGTTACAAACAGAGCACAGTTTCAGCAAGGGTTGCTGAATAATAATTGAATGTTAAAGGGGAATTATGTAACATGCTGTTTGCTCTGCTAAACCACACTCAGTAACAGCCTCAACTGAAATAAACTGCCTTAATATAAGCAAAAGCCAGAAGTCCAAGTTTGATTTGAGTAATTGCCATTTACACAATAAATACACTTGAGTTGTCTTAGAAGAAATTTGCCATCATATTCAGGTCCTTACATCCTGTAATAATCCGTGTAATGCTATGAAAAACTGAGAACAGAATGTTGGTCTTGCAGGAAGTTATTCCTCAGACCAATTATGAGCCTTAAGCCATCTGACAGAAACTACAGCAAAGTCCAAAATTTTAATTGTATGCTGTGTTAATTTAGCAATCTTTTCAACTGGAAACATAATACATTTATTTTTCTAATTGCCCTCAGACATGCTCAACGGGGGATAGAGCTACATCCAATATTTTGCAATTAATTATTTAATTTTTAAAGTGCAATAATTAAACCAATGAAATCACAGTGTGAAATTGCATGTCTGAATGCTTTACATTTGTTCCAGTTGAAAGATGTTTATTGTACTTATTCAGAGTCCTCATTCTGATCACATAGCAAGAGATTATTAGCTAACATCTTCTAGAGGCCAGATTGTGTAGATATCAAAAATAGTTTTGTTCTTATCATGAACACAAAAAGCTGAGAAATATCGTGGAAACCATGGAAACCTACACGACCTCTCACTCCTGTTCCACCATTCAACAGCAAGGCTAAACTGCTGTATTCCCTACTCATTCCCAACACATCCACACATTGTAATATCCCTTGTTTCCTCTCCTGGGCAAATAGAAAGAATTCCTTCATACCGACAGACTATTGAAAAGCTCGGTAGATTTATAAGATTAGTTACTTGCTCTCATCTTGGCAGAGTCACTGAAAATTAAGAGTGAGGTAGGCTGATGTTTGGATTACAGGGCAGTCAGAAACTAGTGGGGACAGACTTGATGGTAACATCGAGGCCAAGATCAGATACGCTATGATTCAATGGAGCAAGCTGGAGTTTTTTTTGTGTCTGATCCAGCTAAGTTTCTGGTAAGTGGTGATTTTAGGATGTTGGTTATGTTCATGTAGTTGAATGTCAACATCGGGTGGTCAGATACTCTTGTTGATGACAGTCACACTAGCACATGTGACAGGCATTTTATTCCTCATTTAACAGCTGTAGGGGTGGACTGCTTTATTTGCTGTGGTGTTGAGAGTAGAGTTGAACATTATACAATCAGCAGTTCATTTCCCCTTTCTGTGATGGAAAGAATGCCACAGATGACACAGCTGAAATGGTTAACCCTAGGACTCTATCCTGAAACAAAATCAGAAAAGCTGGGAGAAAGAGTACAGAGAAAATTTATAGGGATGTTGCCAGGACTGAAGATCCTGAGCTATAAGGAAAGATTGAACAGGCTGGAACTTTATTCACTAGAACTTAGAAGTTGAGGGGAGATTTAATAGAGGTGTACAAATTATGCAAGGTATAGATAGGTAAGCAGGCTTTTTCCACCAAAGCTGAGTGAGAATGAAAGGTGAAACATTCAAGGGGAATGTGAAGGGAAAACTTCTTCACAGAGGGTGGAACGAGTTGCCAGTGCAAGTAGTGGATGTGATCTTGATTTCAACGTTTAAGAGAAATTTGAATAGGTACATGGATGGGAAGGCTATGGAGGGTAACACACAAACTGCTGGAGGAACTCAGCAGGCCAAGCAGTATCTATGGAAAAGAGTGAACAGTCAGCGTTACGGGCTGAGTTCCTCCAGCATTTTGTGTGCGTTGCTTGGATTTCCAGCATCTGAAGATTTTCCCTTGTTTGGGCTATGGAGGGCTATGGTCTGAGTGTAGGTCAATAGGACTAAGCAGTTTAAATGGTATTGCATGGGCTAGATGGCTGGGCATGCTTCTGTGCTGTAGTTTAGTGTGACTATAAAATCAGCCAGTCAAGTAGCACCTATGGAGAAAGAAAACAACTAACATTTCAGGGCAATGATTCTTTCTGGAAACTGGATGGTTTACATTTTTCAAAGCAGAGCTGTGGGGGGGGGGGGGGGGGTGATGTGTGAGGTGAAAGACAAAAGCTGACTTGGGGAAACCATATATAGGATTTTTGAATCAATCTTGAGCAATTATTGCAGTTCTGTCCTTGGTTGAGATAATTTGTCTCCATCAACACGGGTAGCTTCCTTTGGGCAAGTGGTATTCAATATTTTAAATCATTTGACCCTTTTCCTTTTGTTGATCAGCAACTTCAGGTTAACCTGTGTTCTTTCATGTCATACTTTGTCTTTGTCCTGATATCAGGGTCTGTTTCTTTCATGTCCTGACTGGCTAAATAATGATCAACATCTTTAGTCTTTTCATTTAGAGCAGAGGTTCCCAACCTGGGGTCCATGGAGCCCTTGGTAAATGGTAAGGGTCCATGATATAAAAGAGGTTGGGAGCCTCCGATTTAGTGGAAGCAGCCTCTCAGTGGCTACTGTTGGGATTTTAAAGGCTATTCTACTCAAAGTGCAGTCCTCTCTTCCCAGGAATAAATCTAGTGAATTTGCTCCAGATATTATGTAGTAGTAACTGTATATTGTAACTTAAATTATAAAATTTAGCTACATTTGAACCAAAGTTATTTTTCAATGTTTTTATAAGCTGTTTATGTAACTTTGGCTAAGACGTTGCATTATTGACAGATAAATAAGTGGATTCTAATTTGGAATGGGGAAGGAAACGTAGCTTTTCAAAGGAATAGCAGGCATTAGCCAGTGAATAATTACTGACTGTGGACTTTGGCATTGTGGAAGTTGAAAGTGAATGATTACAGACTATTATTTCAATTTTTGGAATGGTTAAGATGTTTTTAACACTGATGTGAAGAAACCTTTTGTTCTTGCTTCAGCTTGAGCTTCCTTGCAGTTTTCTCTGCAGTATTTACTTGTATATTGCAGCTCAGAAGAGGCTGTTAAAAGCTATCAGATCCACATCAGCTCCCCCCAGAGCAAACCCACCAGTTCTGATCCCCTACAACGCTTCTCCTGTAGCCTCACAGCTTATTTTATCTCATAAGCTTCTCTCATTCCCCTCTGGTTCACTTATCTACACTTGGGTAGTTAGTCTACTGGCACATACATTCAGTGGCCACTTTATTAAGTGACTTCTGTGTGACCACTGAGTGTATGTTTGTGGTCTTCTTCTGTAGCACGTCCACTTCAAGCTTCGACCTGTTGTGTGTTCAGAGATGCTCTTCCGCACACCGCTGTAGTAACACGTGATTATTTGAGTTACTGTTGCCTTCCTTTCAGTTTGAACCAGTCTGGCTTATGTCCTCTGACCTCTCATATTAACAAAACATTTTCACCCACAGAACTGCCACTCACTAGATTTTTTTTGTTTTTCATGCCATTCTCTGTAAACTCTTGAGACTGTTGTGTGTGAAAAGCCCAGGAGATCAGCAGTTTCTGAGATACTCAAACCACCCCGTATGGCACTGACAACCAGTCCAAGGTCAAAGTTAGATCACATTTCTTCCCCATTCTGACGTTTGGTCTGAACAACAACTGAACCTTTCGACCACATCTGCGTGCTTTTATGCATTGAGTTGCAGTGCCACATGATTTGCTGAGTAGATATTTGCATTAATGAGTAGGTGTACCTAGTAAAGTGGCCACTGAGGGTATGTGAATTGTAGATGGAAGCTGGCTGTACAATGTCATGAAAAGAATAGGCAAACTCCATACAGGCAGCTGTCTACATCAGGATTAACAGCTATGATACCATGCCTCCTATAACTGCATTGAAACTAAGGTTTCTGAGTGGGTAACTAGGTGCTAGATTTTGTATCTTAGATTGTTGTTGGATAATTGTATTTGAAATGTATTGGGAATACTTTTCTAATTTTTCTAATCATTTAAGATTATAGGTGGCATCAAGGCAGTGCAAGACCTTGTAGTACAGGCAGATGAAAGACTTTCCAAGGCCATGATACCAATTTCCTGTCTTCATATCACCATTCTTGTGACGTATTTGGCAAGTGATGTGGAGGTGAACAAGTGAGTGTTTCTTTAAAAAAAGTTCCTTGCAATGAATACCAAACTGGCAACTGTAGTTGTTTTAAAATTCTGATTGAGTTATTAACCTGCATTCTTTTCCCTGAATTATTCATAGCTCCAGACTTCTCAATATACATTTTATCTAATTTTTTTCTTTGTTATATATGTTACATTAGAATGTGTGAATTATCAGCAGGAATAGATGAATTTGTCCTGTCAAGTTTACTTCACAATTCAACAAATCATGGTCTATCTTCCACATGAGGATCTTTTTCCTGTCTTACCTTATATCTTTTGATATTTCTAATATTTTGAAAAAAATTGATTGCTGAGTTTCCATTTCTTATTTCCTTTTCCTACTTTAATTTTTAGGATGGTTGCCTCTTGCAAACTTAAGCATAGTGCATACTTTGGCATACAGTTATATCCTTCCCGACCTATTAGATCAAAAAGATTTAACATCTAATAGGTGGTAGTTAATGCTTTTCTTCTCTTTAAAGTTGCAAATTGCTCTTCAGTAATGTTCAATATTTCAGACACCATTTCTTTGCCAACATTCAGAATTGTCCAGTATATTTTGTAAGCACTTAAAGTAACAAGCATTTTTAATGCATAAAGTGTATTTTCCCAAAATGTGAGCTTTTACTTTGGTTGAGCAGAGAAGTTAGAGCACAAATCTGTTACTTTATTTATGGGAGTTGTTTGATTTTTTTTCTGGCAGAGCACTGAGTACAATTGAAGAATGCAAGGAGCCAGTGCAGGAAATCCTACTGGGAACACAGTTGTCCTTAGGATTTGATGGGATTGCAGATTTCAGAGGAGAAGTAGTATTTGCACAGTTAATTCAAAATGAACACCTGAGAACACTAGTCCAAATTACTGGTAAGTGGTTTGATTGGGATTTTGTACCCACAAGTATTTTAGATCATTGTACTATATAAAAATGTCAGAATTCTGCAAGTATTTGGCAAATGTCTTGCCAAATGTCTTTAGAACTTGGGCTGTTTTTAATAAATGTTTTCCAAATGAATTAATTTCTGAATGTTATTCCCACATTTATATGACTTTTTATGTAGTTTTTTATGACAGACATTTCTTTCCATTCATCATTTTGTACCTATCACCAGATGTTTAGGAATATATTCCCCATATTAAGGTTGAGAAACCATTAGATTTTAATATTTTCTCACAAAATGGGGGGGGGGGGGCTTTACGATTTTTCATTGTTGCTTTTATTTGGTCAATGCCATTTTTTGTGAAACTTCAAAGAAGTGGATGAACTCTCAAACAGCTTGTTGCAGTTTTGTAAAAGTTAACTCAGGATTAAACTACACATTGAGTACTTAGGCCAGACAGAGCCTGAGGTCAGATATGTAACCATTGCCCAGTGAAGATGGACCTTAAACGAAGCTGACACACACAAGCTGATATTTCCTGACTGCTAGCTGAATATTTTAAACAAATGACTTAATTTGCTGATACTAAAAAAATAAAAATAATCATTTTTGAAAATTCCAGAACGCCTTTATAGACCTCCCAGGAATATTGATGCTGGAGATTGAGAGAGTGAGTAGTTTAAGCTATACCCATGGAGCATATAACTAAAATGTATCGTGGATCTTGGTTACATGTATCAAAATACTGTATGGCATCCGCTAGTCTCACGAGACCATGGATCTGCGCCTAGAAAGTCTTCTCCAGGGCGCAGGCCTGGGCAAGGTTGTATGGAAGCCTGGCTGTTGCCCATGCAGCAAGTCTCCCCTCTCCACGCCACTGATGTTGTCCAAGGGAAGGGCAAGGGCTGATACAGCTTGGTGCCAGTGTCATCGCAGGAGTTGCCAGAACGAGGTGGAAGACAATATCGGACTGCCTTAGGGACTCTAGCTCCGGTTTTGTCCTCGGAGTTTACTCCCAAAGCCTTTCCCATGAGTGGGTATGGCCGCAAGGCAGCGGAGGTTTGAAATCAGAGTTTTCCCTCTCTTAGATGGATTTCAAAATACTGAAGGTGATGATAAAATGAAGTGTAATTTTGGATGATATATTGTAGACCCTCAAACTATAAAACAGTGTGTAACTTTCTAATGAATGCTAGAACAGTAAATAATTAATAATAGGATTCCATCACTTAACACCAACTGGTGAAGTTAACTGACGTAGTATCAGTGTGAATGGTAAAGAAGGTGCAGAATTCTTTGTTGAGTACATAGTAGCTCTATCAAGAAAGATGCTTAGTTTGGAGGAAAGAACTGAGAAGCAGAAGGGAAACTAATGGACTGCATTTTGGTTAGCAGTGATCATGTTTCAATCACATTTAGCATATTTATTGAAAAGGGCGAAGAAAGACCAAGGTTCACTTCCAGAAGGATTTTTTTTAACCAAACCAAGAGGTAATTTAGCCAAAGTAGATTTGAATTACGACTTAATGTCTGGAAAATAATTATTAAAGTTGAGAGATATTTCAATGACCTGAAGTCTCAATACCAAGTCCTGTGCTTTCTGTGATGTATATTAAGAGTTTGATTAAAATGTAAGGGCCATGTTTAAAATGTTTGCCTGAAAGAGATTTAGAGATTGAATCTATTTATTTCAATATCTGGATGAGCCACTTGATATGTTATGAACAAGGACACGATTCAAGAGCTGGGAAGAGGGATTTGGCTGCATGGTTCTTTCTTGGCTAGCTAGGTAGGGCAAGACAATTCATGATTTCTGTGAATAATGAATTGCTATGATTCTCCAGAATGTAAGCAATTGTGGTTTGCTGAGTGAGAAACAGGAAACAGTGATCTCATTTCTTCACAAACTTGTAGATCTTATCTTCTTACTGCAACACACACAGAATGCTGGAGGAACTCAGTAGGTTAGGTAGCACTTATGGAAAACAGTAAACAGTTGATGTTTTGAGCTGAGACCCTTCTCCAGTTCCTGAGGAGGAGTCTCAGTCTGAAACATCAACTGTTTATTCATTTCCTGCTGAGTTCCTCCAGCATTTTGTGTGTGTTGCTTTAGATTTACAGCATCTACAGGCTTTTTTCTGGTTGTTATCTATTTGACAATAAATTTACTCTGAAAGATTGTGGATCATTTTGATATACACTGCTTTGGTCCATATGAGTGGTGTCTCAGGGTGAAAGTAACAGAACAAACCCTGATCACCAGAAAAATTCAGCAGCTGGGTTAGTCCCATAGTACCTGGCTTTGTTGACTGTCAAAACATGCAAAATCTTTCAGAGACACTCAAAACATGATACACGTTTAGAGGAAACATAAAATGAATTTAAAAATCCTAAAGCATCTTACAACTCTTAATTAAATTTAAATGCTTCTTATTAAATTTTTAAGATGCTTTTAACATTTTTCAATTCTCCTCTTGTTAATCCTTATTATGAATTGATTGGTATTTATTATATAATTTTATGTTGGTCAGAGAACAATTTGTGATGCAAGGAAATACATGTCAAAGTGATGGACGTATTCACTAGTTAAGAATTTGGGCCATGCTTTTTGGGTATTTAGTTCTTCCACAAGACTTCGAGGTCACTCCAACCTTAACTGCTCAGCTATAGCTAAGTCTTTAGTACACTTTAAACATGACTTTAACAAACATTGTGGGTCAGACATTACTAATAGAAGCAGGCAGGCTCTGAGCTATCAAAATAACATGGTGGAAAGGTGCCTGTCCACACAATACTGATATAAAGTGGAAATGGTTCCTATGTCCTTCATAGAAAGCTCATTTGTTGAATTAATTCAAAGGTTCAAAGGCTTGTTTATTATCAAAGTGTATAATTCTGAAATTCTTCTTCTCTAGATAGCCATGAAACCAAGAAAGAAGAGAACAGCAGCACGATCATCAACCCCCAAATCCCTCCTCCCCTCTCAAAATAACGAACAAAAATGGAACAGGCACATCGATCCCCAAATTCCCCTCCCCTGCACACAAAAATATGAGAAAGATCAGGTCAAAATTCGGAATATGAAAAACTTAAGTCCGAAAAAAAAGTATAGTTCAAGTCCATATCCAAAAAGCACAAAACCTAGGTAACATTTTCTGGGCACAGCGGCAGGCCTTTCCCTCTCCGTGGCAGAGCGATCCTCAAGCAATCAAAAGGCATTCTTCCCTCTCAAGGTGCCACACATGAGGCAGCTTACCAAGTTAAGAGCATCATGGCGTTACAGGAAAAGTTACTGGCATGGTTAGAACATTGGCTGAGTGGGAATAAAAAGATCCTTTTCTGGTTGGCTGGCAGTGACTCGTGTGTTTCCACAGGGGTCACTGTTGGGACTGCTTCGTTTTATGCTGTATATCAATGATGGAATAGATGGCTTTGTTGCCAAGTTTGCAGATGATACCAAGATTTTTTTGGAGGGACAGGTAGTGTTGAGGAAACAGGTAGGCTCCAGGAGGACTTTGACAGATTAGGAGAATGGGCAAGAGAGTGGCAAATGAAAGAGAATGTTAGACAATGCATAGCCACTCATTTTGGTAGTAGAAATAAATATGCAGAGTATTTTCTAAACGGGGAGAAAATCCAAAAATCTGAGATGCAAACTTGAGAGTCCTTGTGCCTTAAATGTTAACTTGCAGGTAGAGTCGATGGTGAGGAAGGCAAATTCAATGTTAGCATTCATTTCAAGAGGTCCAGAATATAAGAGCAAGGATGTGATGCTCAGGTTTTATAAGGTACTGGAGAGGCCTCACCTTCAGTATTGTGAACAGTTCTGGACACCTCTTCTAAGAAAGAATGTGCTGGCATTGGAGAGGGTTCAGAGGAGGTTCACAAGGATGATTTGGAGAATGAAATGGTTATCATATGAGGAATGTTTGATAGCTCTGGGTCTGTACTTGCTCGAATTTAGAATTATGAAGGGGGATCTCATTGAAACCTTTCAAATATTGAAAGCCCTAGACAGAGTAGGTGTGGAAAGGATGTTTCCCATGGTGGGGGAGTCCAGGACAAGAGGGCACAGCCCTCTGGATAGAGGGGCGTCCATTTAAAACAGAGATGTGGAGACATTTCTTTGGCCAGATGGTGGTGAACTTGTGAAATTAATTATCACAAGCTGCTGTAGAGGCTAGGTCGTTAGGTGTATTTAAGGCAGAGCTTGATAGGTTCTTGATTGGACATGACATCAAAGGTTGTGGGAAGGATACTGGGGAGTGGGACTGAGGAGGGGTAAAAACGATCAGCATGATGGAATGGCGGAGCATATTCGATGGGCCAAATGGCCTAATTCTGTTCCTCTGTCTTATGGTTTTATAACAGAATATTAACAATTTTACTCTTACAGATCTTAAAGCATTGATTGGCAGATGTCATCATTTAGTATGATGGCAACAAAGGAAAGCCATTTAATGTAGCTCTCTTCCAGACAGAAATATATTTTAGAATATCTGTTTTTATTAATAATTATGGAATGTGACTGATATTTATTAGTTTGATATTGATATTTTAGCATTGACTTATTAACACATGAGGTTGTCTAATTTTAGTAGTTGGCATTTCTTTTTCAATTCTCCTTGTAAAGCTGGTTGTGACGCAATTTAACATGACTTCTTGCCCTTGTCTAAATTTAGTTCTGATGACCCATATCAATGCTGTTACTAGTTTGTCTGAATGTCAACTGCATTGATTATTTCATTAGAAATAAGCCTGGCTGTAGAAAATCTTGTGGTAATATATAAAATAGTGTAATTTTTAATCTGTATGAATATTACTTTAACTGTCAGTTATCAAGTAATAGTTTGACTTTAAACCATGAGTTCCCAACCGTTTTTATGCCATTAACTGAGGGATCCACGGATCCCAGGTTGCATTTATTCTAAATGCACAACTGAAACATAAATGCAAAAAACAATCTTTTGAAGGAACCCAGCACATCAGGTAATGTGTGTGGCAGGAAATAAATTTCAGGCTGAGAGAGATAAGCAGTGGTTTCAAGGAAAGACATGAATTGTAGAATTCTGTAAATAAGTTCAATTTGTTTTGCATTATTTTTGCATTTCTTGGGTGTAAACCAAGAGCTGAGAACATTATCTATTGCTCTCTTGTGCTTCTAGCACACTGTACATGGTAGTTCTTTGCAGATATTGCATGTAAATTCACTTGGTCATTTGGAGTAACTATTCATAAACAGACAAAACCTTTGATCAACAGACAGTAGATATCAAAGATTAAAAACTTGAAAATTTTATATCAGTGTATGTATATTTCTCCCTTTCATTTTTGTACAGCACATTAACCAGATTAAATTATCTGATTGTAAAGTAAAAATAATAATTTAATTCCAATAATGCACCCCAGTTTCCAGCTCCAAAGAGGTCCTATTGTATTATTTCCCTTACTCACCAACTTCTGTCAAACATCAAATCTGTATTATACAGTGTGCTGTGCACATATTCCACTATGATGAATCTCATTTGATTTTCATCTCATTAACAAAGGGAATATTTAACCACTGCCTGCAAAATGAAATGGTTAGCCTATTAATGAACTATACTCCATTTCATGTTTACTTGATGTAGCAGCTTAATGCATTGATTTATTTTTAAATCAAGCAGAACTTGTGCTCCTGAAAAATGTTAAGGTGTCTAATTTGGTTAAGATGGTTATAGTTTCTTAAAAATGAGCTCTGTTTAAGAAAAATCTTTTATAAAACAGAACATCCATCAAGTTAAATTTTCATTTAAAATTAATTTTAAATTTAAAGTTAAGTAACATCGATTTCCTGGTCTTCCAGTAATGCCCTACTTCTCCATCACCATTCCCCATTCCTATTTTTCCTCTCTCATCATATCTCCTTACCTGCCCATCACCTCCCTCTAGTGCTCCTCCCCCTAGTGCTCCTCCCCATGTTTCTTTCTTCCTTGGCCTTCTCTCCTCTCCTATCAGATTCCCCTTTCTCCAGCTATCTCTTCCACCTATCAACTTCCCTTTACTTCACAGCTCCTCCCAATTTCACTTATCACCTTGTCTTTCTTCCTCCCCTCCTCCCCCACCTTCTTAGTCTGACCCCTCATCTTTTTTTCTCCAGTCCTGATGAAGGGTCTCAGCCCAAAACGTCGACTGCACTCTTTTCCATTGATGCTGCCTGGCCCACTGAGTTATTTTGTGTGTGTTATTTTAAATTTTCTGGTGATTAAAAAGTTTTGTGGTAAGAATTCCAATAATTGAACATATAGAGGATAATATACATTTCAACTGAATGAAATTCTTCTGTGTAATGGATATGATTCTTCCTGAAACTATTGATTGTTTCTTCATTTTGTAATGCTCCAGCTATATGCCATGTTTGGATATATATCAATTATCTATTTTTTCCAGAATGAACTAAATCTTATCTGTTTACTCCACAGAGACTATAAGGCAAAGATTCCAAGCAAATGGTATTTTGACTGGAGACAGCAAAGCTTTTAAACCTCACTTAACCTTTATGAAACTATCAAGGGCACCAAAGCTGCATCATCAGGTCTGATCACATTTCTATTGAATGATAAGCACGTATATAAGTAAGCCAATATCAGGAAAAATTATTTGGAGTTGCTGTGGTGTTAATGCTGATGTTGCTGCGCAGAAATTTCATGAGTGCTGCATTTAAGAGGTGCATTGGTTCGTAGTAATAATTTTCTTTATCATGTAAGAAGGTTTGTTCTTTTACCATTGTCTTTTGTGTTGTGTGAAATAAGAAATACCAAGAGACAGGTAAGATAGTGGTCTTTGCTGAAGTTGTGTCTTATGTTGCTGGATATACAGAAAATGACTTTAACACTGCAGGAATTACTTCTTGTGTATCATTATAATAGAGGTAAGTATTATGTATATTGCTTTATAACAATCAGAATTGTATCAAGAATAAGCAATCTAGTAAGTTGAATTAGGAGCAACGTTTCTTTTGAACTAGCTGCGAGAGGAAGATCTAAGTAAATGAAAATACGTACTAACGCACTCATACTGGGTTCTGGAAAGCTGCACATCTTTTTTGTGACACCTACATAATATATAATTAAGAAAGGCTTTCATCATATTCTATCATAGAGCAAAAGGTAAACCAACATCTAACCTGCAGCATTGATTCGTTATTTAGGGGTACTAATTCTAACATACATTTGAATGAATGCTGGAATATGAATGTAGCATTTCTCACTCAGGATACAAATCCAGAAAATGTCTGAGCTGGAAGTGTTGAGAAAGTATTATCTAAATGAGAAGTAAAGTAATTCTGGTACTAACATTGAAAAAAGTGGTGACATCTCAATTCTCATGCTCTATTCAAGCCATACCACTAGGAACCAAATGTGATTTTTTTTAAAAATGCGGGAATCTTGATGTTACTGCTCTTAATGAGGCAACAGAGAGTAAACACATATAGATTGTATGCAATTAAATGTTGATTATAATGTTATTAAAAATAGGATTAAGCCTCATATTTGGTAATACACATCAGTGCTAAAATGCATTTTGAGTAGTAAGCTGGCTTTATTAATATTCATATGAGTAGTTTATGGTCAACGTCCCAAGTTTAACTTGGGTGTGTCTTGCTCATATTGGTACTGTGATAATAAAACACTGCTTCTTAATCTGTACTATGGCTTACTGAACGTTGGCCAGAATATTGTCAGGTAAAATGTAAATAACATCAAGTAATCCTCTTTATATTCAATATCCAGTTTTGCAGAGCCACCATATACAGTTTTCTTAAAATTGTATCTTAATAACTCATAAGTACACTGTGAATTAATTATGATCTTAATTATTAAGCTAAAGTACCTGTACATGGACATAGCCATTTCACCCTTGATTTTGGGATTTTGATTTTACATCTTTCCACAAACAGGGATAGGCTAGATTGGAAAAAAAGAAGGTAAGGCTGAAACTTAGACAAGCATACCTTTTGCTGTTGGTTGTAGAAGAGATAATAGTCTCTTCTTTTCAGTGAAAGAACCTATTCAGATCAGACTACTCCGGAGTGTACATTCTCCTGTTCTTACTGGAATTTTGAGGAATGAAGGGTGACCTCATTGAAACCTATTGAATGTTGAAAGGTCTTGATAGAATGAATGTGGAGAGGATGTTTCCTATGGTGGGCGAATCTAGGACCAAAGGACAAAGCCTTTTAGAGGGGCATCCTTTTAGAATGGAGATGAGGAGGAATTTCTTTAGGCAGAATCTGTGGAGGCCAAGTCACTGAGAGTATTTAGGCAGAGATTGATAGATTCTTGATTAGTCAGGGCATGAAGGGATATGAAGAGAAGGCAGGAGATTGGGGCTGAGAGGTAAAATGGATCAGCCAAGATGAAATGGTAGAGCAGACTTGATGGGTCAAATGGCCCAATTCTGCTCCTATATCTTATTGTATTATGCAGTGTTCATTCAACCTTAACTAGTTAATTTACTGGCTTCTGTGATTTACAGAATGCCATTGAGCAGAAACATTGCATGCTGGATGATACACCTGTCTGTGCATTACAGATATATATTATACCAATTAATATTCATAATTGAAGTTAGGACCAAAATATTTGGTCGATATTCAATATTACCTTATCCCTGTCAAGTTTCATTACCACAGCTCGGGTGAGAAATTGCAGAAACAATGCAATCTGATACACTCATTTCAACAGTGTAAAATCATTGAATCAAATTTAATAAAATGTGACATTGTAGCTAGGACCTAGTTAAATTGCATCACGTCATAAAGTACAGCCCATGAAGTATTTTAATAAATAATGTAAATGAGAAGGATCTGAGAAGTACTCGAGTGGAGCCAGCGTCACTGATACGCATGTCCTCTCCATTGTCTAATGAGTGAACATTAGGCATGTAAAACCATTTTTTCTATTAATTGTCGAAGTGTAAGTTTGTTCTTTCAGCAATGAGTGACTCTTTGAAAAGCAGTTTTATGGAAGTATATTGACGTACCTTGGTAAATGATCCTATAATTATAGTGTCGTTAGTAAGGGAGAAGTGAATGTTGTGGAGGCTGAGCTCAAGTCTGAGTCAGATGTACTACCGATCTTCAGTACTTTATACCTAGAAGCGTCATTATTCTGGTAATTAATGTGTTGTGTTTTATTTTTACTATGTTGTCTTTTTCTCATTAATGCAATTAAGCCATTGAAGTGTGCTGGGACATTCTTGTTAAATATCATTAAATTCATAGTGAAGATCATGCTGTATCAGTGCTTTCTGTATTTGGAACAATATTCACCCTTTTTATTGAATTGGGTTGGCTGCAGTTACTGGATTCCTTTCCACTTACCTTCATAGTTCATAAATAAGATACAAATCCTAAGCATTGTTAAAGATTTTGTATATATTCTCATTCATTTTATAGTACTAGTAATTCACAATCTCTCTGCTGTGATACCATCATTGTTTAAGAGCAAATAAAAGCATACAAGAAAATTATGCCTTTAACATTAACAAATGTCTCAGGAAGCTTTCAGGAGATGTAATTAAAAAAAGGTTAAGGCCACGACATGCTTTGTATTTACTAACTTTATGTGACTGAAAAATTTAGAAAATTACTGCAATGCCTGTTTAACATTTAGAACTTAATATTTATTTATTCAGTCCATAAACTTTTCTGCCAGAAACAATTACTGTATCTAAAATAACTAAGTAAGTGACAATTTTGTTTCAACTATGAGGAACCTCAGTCCCTTTGTTGACTTATGGAGTTATACAGTAGGAAAACAGGTCTTTCGGTCCAGTGAGTATGTACTGATTCATTTGCACTGATCCTGTATTAATTCTACTTTTTGCTGATATTTCCACATACTCATCAATGGACAAACGGTGATATACACTGGTCAGTTAACCTACTGACCTGTTTGTCTTTGGAATTTGGGAGTTGACTGGAGGAAACCGAAAAGGGAAAATGTATAAATGCCACACAAACAGCATCCGGTTTCTGATGCTGAGCAGCAGCAGTCCAACTGGCTGCACTGGTTGCCCAAGTTGGTTCATCTCTGTCTTCCACACTGATGTGTTGAAAAGCATAGATAAGAGACAAGCTGGAGATCTGATGGCAGTGAGTGAGACCTCTTTCTCTGCTATTGGATTTGCCATGAAATGCAGCAGGGGCAAACACATTAAGTACAAAGCTGTATTGTCCAGGTGATCTAAGGCCGTGTGAAGAGCCACTGAACCATGTTGTAGACCTATTGTGACGGTTGGCAAATTACAGTGGGTCCAGGTCCTTGCTGAGGTAGGAGTTCTTTCTAGCCATGATCAACCTCTCAAAACTTTTCATCACTGTTGATATGCTTTTTTGAAGCAGGTGGGAACTTCCAATCCTAGCAGTGAGAGGTTGAAAATGCCCATGAATACTCCCACCAGTTGGTTAGCACAAGTTTTCAGAGCCTTACCAGATACTCCATTGGGACCTGCTGCCTTGCAAGGATTCGCCCTCCCTAAGGACAGCCTAACATCGGCCTCTGAGACAGAGATCACAGGCTCACCTGGTGCAGCGGGGATCTTCACAGCTATAGTAATATTCTCCATTTTTAAGTGGGCATAGAAGGCATTGAGCTCATCTGGTAGTGAAGCATCGCTGGCATTCATGTTATTGGGTTTTGTTTTGTAGGAAGTAATGACTTGCAAACCCTGTCAGAGTTGACGCGCAGCCAAGGTTGCCTCCAACCTTACTCAAAATTGTTTCTTTGCCCTTGAAATAGCCCTCTGCAAGCCATACCTGGTTTTCTTGTACAGACCTGGGTCACCAGACTTAAATGCCACAGATCTATCTCTCAGTAGATGACTGCTTTTGGTTTGGGAATGTACAGCAAGTTTTCATAGACACACACTCATTCACAGAGGTTTTAATGAAGTTGGTAACAATTGTGGCATACTCATCCAGATTTGAAAATGACTTCATGAATTTAGGCCAGTCCACTGATTCAAAGCAGTCCTGTAAGCACTCCTGTGCTTCACTTATCCATACCTTCTTGGTCCTCACTACTGGTGCTGCTGTATTCAGTCTCTGCCTATACTCAGGGAGTAGAAGTACAGCCTGGTGATCAGACTTTCCAAGGTGAGGGTGTAGAATTTATACTTACTTTACCTTGAACTTGATGCCCTCCAATCCAGGCAGAATTCTGGTAAATCTCTTTAGCATCCTTTTTATAGCCACCACATCATTCCAATATTGGAGCAGCCAGAATTGAATGCAGTACCCTAATATGTCCAACTGGTTTTATAAAGTTTAAGTGTAAATTCCTGAACTTAGAACTCAATGCTGTAATAAAGGCAAGCGTGCTATATGCCGCGTGTATTGCTTTATCAGCTTGTGCGGTTAATTTCAGCCAGCTATGGACTTGAATCTCAAGATGCCTCTGCACTGTACACCAACACACTAAGGATTCTGTCATTAACTATGTCTTCACCCTTTTTACATTTGATCTCCCTTAAGTGCAGCAGCTTACACTTGACTAGAGTAAACTGCACCTACCATTTCTCTCACCTGCCCCCCCCCCCCCCACCAATATCTGCAACTGATCTCTATTCTGATGTATCCTTTGGCAGTCTTCTACACTTGCCATAATGCCACCAATCTTCATGCCACCTCCAAACGTACCAGCCCACTCATTCAAATTTTCAACTAAATCATTTTTATATGTCACAAACAGCAAAGTTCCCAAAACAGATCCCTGCAGAACACCACTGGTCACAGACCTCCAGCCAGAGATAATACTCGTTGACCACAGATAATATCAGATTATCAGACAGTTTTAAAAATAGTCCTAATGCTATTTTGGCAGCTTTGGGTGCAGCAGAGTCAGGGCTACAGGGTTACCTTGCAAGTTGACTATAGCAGCCAGGTCTCACTTGTCATTGGTATCATAGAATTGTAATGATGAATGTGCCCACATTGGAGAAAAACACAAAGGCCAGTGACCCATTGTTGATAAAGGACTCTGGGAGCACAGAACCTGAGTGGAAGTCATCCTCGAGAGAAAGATAAACAACTATTCCATGACTGATAGAAAAATGAATTCCTGAAAAATATTTCATCAATTGTATACACTCAGGGCATTTTTGTGCAGTATATTCCCATGGGACTGGTAAGCTGTTCCTTATAGTAAAAAAGAGCTCTGTAGATTAAGATTATGGTCCTTGAGAAGATCAATGCCATTATAGTGAACATTTCATATATCAAGCCATTGTAAATCAAGAAATAGAGACACATACCTTTCTCTGTATAAGTTTGAAGTGAAATGAAGTAAGAAATAAATGTATGATATCAAATCTCAGTAGTTGCCTATCCATGAGTAGCTGAGTTAATATTGTCAGCTGGAACACTGGTGTATTAATTTTATATGAATAGCCCTGCGTGGTATTGAAATGTGTGGTGATGAACAAAGAACAGAACTTGTCAAACATTTTGCCAAGGGGCCTGCTTCTAATGCATGAGAGGATTGAACTGTGGCATAAAATTGATCACTAAATGTAGTTCTTATTGCAAGTTTGGCTGTATGTTTCCATGCTGGGAGCACATCTCTGCACAAAGTGTGCTTGACATATTCAGTGGCAACGTCTGCTGTGTGCTGTACCAGACTTTTGCCAAGAGCACCAGAATACATTGTTTTAGCATATATCCTCAAGCGAGAATGGGATTCTGTTGCCCATGAAATATTAAATATATTTGTTTGAAGTTGCTTTGGGCTGTCGATGATGCTGTCCCAAATCACAGTCATTTTAAATAATTATGACAGTTGATTAAACCTGAACTGTTACATTAGCATCAGCTGTCCAGCTGAGGAAGTTGAAATCAGAGAGTCATCTCATCCATTTGATGGGGTCCGATTGCTCAAAAAGAAGAAAAGAAAAATTCCAGAAAAAGTTTCAGTGTTGATCCTGGAGCTAAATGAGTCAGTGATCCCAATATCGATTTCTTTTGTTCTTGGAAGCTTCAGTGGGTTTTCTGTCTTCTATCAGCAAGCGTCTTTTTATTGGGTCAATTAGTGCTAATCTGAATGGAATTCCAGCAAAGCCAATATTTCCCCTTACAGCTTTTATGTTGGTCATGGGCTTAACCAGAATGTGCTGAAGAACTGTTTACCCTCTCCTTACCATTCTAGCAAACCATGGACTCATCCATTGCACTGATGAACACTCCTCATTCCTTTTTAATTTCTGTTTACATCAAATAGTTAAATAAGCTGTGCAAGAACAGAAATAAAAAGGAATGAGGAGTGTTCATCAGTTCAATGTCCATTCACATAATGGATTCAACAGTGGCTGGATGGGAGATGCCAGAGAGTAGTGGTGGATAACTGTTTGTCAGGTTGGAGGCCGGTGACTAATGGTGTGCCACAGGGATCTGTACTGGGTCCAATGTAGTTTGGCATGTACATTAATGATCTGGATGATGGGTTGGTAAATTGGATTAGTAAGTATGCAGATGATACTAAGGTAGGTGTCATTGTGGATAATGAAGTTTTCAAAGCTTGCAGAGAGATTTAGGTCAGTTAGAAGAGTGGGCTGAAAGATGGCAGATGGAGTTCAATGCTGATAAGTGTGAGGTGCTACATTTTGGTAGGACTAATCAAAATAGGACATACATGGTAAATGGTAGGTCATTGAGGAATGCAGTAGAACAGAATGATCTAGGAATAATGGTGCATAGTTCCCTGAAGGTGGAATCTCATGTGGATAGGGTGGTGAAGAAAGCTTTTGGTATGCTGGCCTTTATAAATCAGAGCATTGAGTATAGGAGTTGCGATGTAATGTTAAAATTGTACAAGGCATTGGTGAGGCCAAATTTGGAGTATTGTGTACAGTTCTGGTCACCGAATTATAGGAAAGATGTCAACAAAATAGAGAGAGTACAGAGAAGATTTACTAGAATGTTACCTGGGTTTCAGCACCTAAGTTACAGAAAGAGGTTGAACAAGTTAGATCTTTATTCTTTGGAGCATAGAAGGTTGAGGGGGGACTTGATAGAGGTATTTAAAATTATGAGGGGGATAGATAGAGTTGACATGGATAGGCTTTTTCCTTGGCGAGTAGGGGAGATTCAAACAAGAGGTCATGAGTTGAGAGTTAAGGGGCAATAGCTTAGGGGTAACATGAGGGGGAACTTCTTTACTCAGAGAGTGGTAGCTGTGCGAAACGAGCTATCAATAGAAGTGGTAGGGGCAGGTTCAATTTTGTCATTTAAAAAAATTTGGATAGGTATATGGACAGGAAAGGAATGGAGAGTTATCGGCTGAGTGCAGGTAGATGGGACTAGGTGAGGATAAGCGTTCGGCATAGACTAGAAGGGCCGAGACGGCCTGTTTCCATGCTGTAATTGTTATGTGGATGGCAGAGGGGAAGAAGCTGTTTCTGAGTTGCTGGGTGTGTGCCGTTGGCTTTCTGTACCTCCTTCCTGATGGTAACAGTGAGAAGAGGGCATGTCCTGGGTGATGGGGCGCCAACTTTTTGAGGCACCGCTCCATGAAGATACAGTATCTTGGTTACTTTGGAGGCTAGTGCCCATGATGGAGCTGACTAATTTTACAACTCTCTGCAGCTTACTCTTTTCCTGTGCTGTAGCCCCCAACCACCCCCACCCATACCCCCTTACCAGATAGTGATGTATCCTGTTAGAATGCGCTCCACAGTACATTTGTAGAAATTTGTGAGTGTTGTAGGTGACATACCAAATCTCCTCTAACTCCTAATAAAATATAGCTGCTGTCTTGCCTTCCTTACAGCTGCATCGATATATTGGGTTCAGCTTAGGTCCTCAGAGATATTGACATGTGGAACTTGAAATTGAAGTTAATTCATTTATTATTGGTAAATTTATGACTCAGAGTCATTCATTAGATGGGGCCACCATTTAACCCTGCATATCCCTGTACACACAGATCAAAAATTTCTAGTCCCATCATGATGTGTCACCATTTAACCCGATGTCCCTGTATTGGCTTTGTGGAAGAGCAGCCCAGTTATTCATGCTCCCTTACTCTTATCCTCTCACCATGCAAACATTTCCTTTTCATTCATTTCTCTTTTCTAACTTTCCTTTGAATCTGCTTTCGCCACTTTCAGTTTAGGCATTCCCGATTTATAATATTCCACTAGATTTAAAACAAAAATTCTACTCTCATTGGAAAAATGTATGGAATATATACGGTATATATTAAAAGTGCGTGGAATATATTGAAAAAAAATTGTTAAGCATTCAACAGCTCTCAGTCTGTCATCTAAATTTAGGTATTGCTCCTGGGTACAAGTAATTTAGCATGACATGTTTGGCCGTATGATGAGTACATCAAAGATAAATTCTAAAATTGCAAGAAGTAGCATGTCACATTTTTTTCTAGTGTGACGGTATTGAAAACAAATCATCGCATTTTATTGAGTTTGACATGGTGTTAATATGAATGGTATTTATAAATCCTTTGAATGCTTTTGGTAATGGAGAAGAATTGTGCTGCTTATTAGAGGTACCAACATCTGACCTGGTTAAGAAAACGCGGGCTGTTTTTATTAATAATGGCCTCATGTTCCTAGGTAATACCACCATATTTTTGTGGGAAACATGTTGGTCTTCTGTTCAGTTTCACGACAATGTACACTCTGTGGCCAGTCTATTAGGTACATCTGTGCATTTGCTTGTTAATGCAAATACCTGAACAGGCCACCATATATCAAAATAGGGAAGAAATGTGATCTAAGTGACTTTGATCTCCTGGGATTTTCACGCACAGAATTCTCTAGAGTTTATGGAGAACAGTACGAGAAACGAAAAGACATCCGGTGAGCGGCAGTTCTGTGGGCATAAGTACCTTGGTAACGAGAGAGGTCAGAGGAGAATGGCCAGACTGGTTCAAGCTAACAGGAATGCGACAGTAGCTATGCGTTACAACAATGGTGTGCAGAAGAGAATCTCTGAATGCACAGCACTTCAAATCTTGAAGTGGATGGACTATAGCAACAGAAGATCATGAACATACCTTTAGGAGGTACCTAATAAATTGTCCATTCAGTGTTTGATTTTATTGTACTGTACTAAAGATTTTCTGTCACTTCTCCATAAGTAAATAAATCAGCTTGAGGCTTGCCCGCTTGTTGTTGAAAGAATGAAGCCCACATCCGTAACATGCCCAAGGTTGAAATGAAGTTTGTGAGGGGGGGGCTTCACTCAGGTCCACTGCCCAAGTAGAAAAAGGGCGCATAGATCGTGGCAACATAATAGAGCTTTGACCAGCGACCAATCCGGACATCGGAAGGTTGAGAGTAGGGAATCTCACTCCAATGCACTGCCTGAGGAGAAAAATGGAGCAACGGATTATGGCAGCGTAATAAAGCTTTGACTAGTGACCAATCTGAACATCGGAAGTTTAGGAGGAGGGAATTTCAGCCAGGTCCACAGCCCGAGTTGAAAAAGGCAGCAGCGGGTCATGGCAGCATAATAGAGCTTTGACCAGCGACCAGTCCATGCTTGGGATTGATATAGCAAGAGCAAATTAAAGGAATGCAGAGGCAAGTGCAGCCAACACTTTCTGAGTGGACAGAGTCAGACTGGTGATCTAGAGACTTCAGCTCTTTGAGGCTTTAGCCAGAGAAAGCAAAGAAAAGAAAAGCTCTAGGTTAAATTTTTTTCCCCCCTTCCCTTCTTTTATGTCTGTTCAGCTAGGACAGTAGAGATGCCAGGTAGGATAGTGAAATGTTCCTCTATTGGGATGTGGGAAGGCAGGGAGACCTCCAGTGTCCCTGACAACTACAACTGCGAGAAGTGCATCCAGCTGCAGCTGCTGAGAATCCACATTAAGGAGCTGGAGCTGGAACTGAATGAACTCCGAATCATTCGGGAGGCTGAGTGGGTGATAGATAGGATGTGTAAAGAGATATATACACCCAAGGTGCAGGACACAGGAAACTGGGAGACAGTCAGGAAGGGGAATAGGGTTAAGGAGCCTGTGCAGAGAGCCTCTGTGGCCATCCCCCTCAACAACTCCACAACAGGTATATCACTTAGTTGGGGGAGGAGGGGTTGATCTGTGATTTTTATTAACGACCTGGATGTGGGGGTAGAAGGGTGGGTTGGCAAGTTTGCAGATTACACAAAGGTTGGTGGTGTTGTAGATAGTGTAGAGGATTGTCAAAGATTTCAGAGAGACATTGATAGGATGCAGAAGTGGCCTGAGAAGTGGCAGATGGAGTTCAACCCGGAGAAGCGTGAGGTGATACACTTAGGAAGAACAAACTCCAAGGCAGAGTGCAAAGTAAATGGCAGGATACTTGGTAGTGTGGAGGAGCAGAGGGATCTGGGGTTACATGTCCACAGATCCCTGAAAGTTACCTCACAGGTAGGTAGGGTAGTTAAGAAAGCTTACAGGGTGTTAGCTTTCATAAGTCAAGGGACAGCGTTTAAGAGACACAATGTAATGATGCAGCTCTATAAAACTCTAGTTAGGCCACACTTGGAGTACGGTGTCCAGTTCTGGTCACCTTACTATAGGAAGGATGTGGAAGCATTGGAAAGGGTACAGAGGAGATTTACCAGGATGCTGCCTAGTTTAGAGAGTATGGATTATGATCAGAGATTAAGGGAGCTAGCGCTTTATGTTTGGAGAGAAGGAGAATGAGAGGAGACTTGATAGAGGTGTACAAGATATTAAGAGGAATAGACAGAGTGGACAGCCAGCGCCTCTTCCCCAGGGCACCAGTGCTCAGTACAAGAGGACATGGCTTTAAGGTAAGGGGAGGGAAGTTCAAGAGGAATATTAGAGGAAGCATGGAATGCACTGCCTGAGTCAGTGGTGGAGGCAGATACACTAGTGAAATTTAAGAGACTACTAGACAGGTATATGGAGGAATTTAAGGTGGGGGGTTATATGGGAGGCAGGGTTTGAGGGGCAGCACAACATTGTGGGCCGAAGGGCCAGTAATGTGCTGTACTATTCTATGTTCTATGAAAGAGGGAAGTCGGGTCTCTGGCACTGAGGCTAGCTCTTTAATTCAGAAGGGAAGTGGGGGAAGAGGCATGCGGTGGTGATAGGGGATTTGTTAGGAGAACAGAAAAGAGGTTCTATGGGTGAGGACGAGGTTCCTGGATGGTATATTGCCTCCTGGATGCCAGGGCCCAGGACATCTTGAATTGAGTCCTCAACATTCTTAAAAGGGATGGTGAATAGCCAGAGGTCGTGGTTCATGTAGGTACCAATGACACAGGTAGGATGAGTGACAAGGTTCTGCATAGGGCGTTCAGGGAATTGGGTGCTAAGTCAAAGGGAAGGACCTCCAGGGCTGTGATCTCAGGATGGCTACCCGTGCCATATGCTAGTGAGGCTGGAACACAGAAGGTTATACAGTTTAATATGTGGCTAAGGAGTTGGTGTAAGAGGGATGGCCTAAGATTTTTGGATCATCGGACTCTCTTCCAGAGAAGATGGGACCCATACTGAAGGGACGGTTTGCACCTGAACTGGAGGGAGACTAATATCCTAGTGGGAAGGTTTGTTAATGCTGCAAGGTGAGGTTTAAACTAGAATTGCAGGGGGATGGGAACCAGAGTGCCACAGCAGATAGTGGGGAGGTTGTGGAGGCAGATGTTGGTAGGACCTCAGGCAAATTCAGGAACCAAAGGCACACATATATATAAATAAATAAATAGATAGATCGATTGATTAATAAATAAATAAATAAATAGTCATGGAAAATGTTGTGGCAGTGCTCCCTTAGGACAGACTGGAGAACTCGACTAGTGAGAGCAACTCTGTAATCTGTATACAGTCCATGACCTCTCTGCTGCTTTGCCTTACTTCTATGGACTCTGTGTTCATCTTCCGAGTAGATGCAGAAGAAATCCATTTAAGATCTCTCCCATTTCTTTTGGCTCCATGCATGAATGACCAGTCTGATCTTCCCGAAGACCAGTTTTGTCTCTTGCTATCCTTTTGCTCTTAATATTATCTGTAGAAGCCCTGGAGATTCTCCTTCACCTTGTCTGTTAGAGTAACTTCATGTCTTCTTTAAGCCCTCCTGATTTCCCTCTTAAGTTTTCTCTTGCATATCTTTTACTGCTCAAATACCTGTTAAGCTCCTTCATTCCTATGCAGCTCTTTCTTCTTTTTAAACAAGGCCCTCAATATCTTGAAAACCAAGGTTACCTAAACCTGTTATCCTAGTCTATAATTCTGACAGAAACGTATAAGCACTACTCTCAAAATTTCACTTTTGAAGGCCTCCCACTTATCAAGGACACCTTTGCCAGAAAACAACGTGTTGGAATCCACACATGACAGATCCTTTCTGATACCACCTGTGCATACATATAATTGTGCAAATGTCAAGCATCATTGAACCTTGGTTAGGACACTGTTGTATGCAACCACTTTTTATATGAAAGAAAGGAGGCACTGGAGAGGATACAGAGATTTTATGAATATTATACTAGAAATGTGAGGGTTTATGTATTAACAAAAAAAATGAAGACAATATTTCATTTCTTGTGACTTAATTGAAATCTTTAAAATGATAATCAAGAGAAAACCTGCATACACTGGAAATCCAAGCAACACACACAAAGTGCTGGAGGAACTCAGCAGGTCAGGGCACCATTCATGTACAGTTGTCGTTTTGGGCTGAGACCCTTCATCAGGACAGGAGGGATAAAAAATGAGGAGCCAGAGTTAGGTGGGGGGAGGGGAGAAAGAAACACAAGGTGATAGGTGAAACCTGGAAGCAGGGAGGGGTGAAGTAAAGAACTGGGAAGTAGATTGGTGAGAGAGATATTGGGCTGGAGATGGGGGGATCTAATAGGAGAGGACAGAAGTACATGGAAAGGAAAAAAGCAGGGAGGAGCACCAGAGGGAGGTGATAACAGGTAAGGAGAGAAGGTGAGAGAGAAAAGTGAATGGGGAATGATGAATGTAAAGCGGGGGGAGGGGATTACCAGACGTTCAAGAAATCAATGTTCATGCCATCAGGTTGGAGGTTCAGCAGACGGAATATAAGGTATTGCTCCTCCTATCTGACTGTGGCTTCATCGTGGTAATAGAGGAGACCATGGATTGACATATGGGAATGGGAAGTGGAATTAAAATGGGTGGCCACTGGGAGATCCCACTTTTTCTGGTGAAGCAGTCACTCAGCTTGCATTGGGTCTCCCCGATAGACAGGTGCAACAGTTACAGTAAGTGACCCCAACAGATTCACAGGTGAAATGTTGCCTCACCTGGAAGGACTGTTGGGGATCCTGAATGGTCGTGAGGGAGGAGGTGTAGGGGCAGGTGTAGCACTTGTTCTGCTTGCCAGGAGGGAGATCAGTGGGGGCAGGGATGGGAACAAATGGACAAGGGATTTGCTTATGGAGGGGTCCCTGTGCAAAGCAGAAGGGTGGGGGGAAAGATGTGTTTGGTGGGATCCTGTTGGAGATGGCTGAAGTTACACAAAATTACGTGCTAGATGCAGAGGCTAGTGTGGTGGTGGGTTGGGACAAGAAGAACCCTGTCTCAGGTGGGGTGGCGGGAGGATGATGAATGTTTTTGATAGAGTGTATGCAGGATGAATGTTTCCATATGTCGGGAAGAATGTAACCAGAAGCCATTTGTTACCCTCAAAGGCCATACAGATGCAATGAAGGCAGTGATGAATTTCGTTTATAATCACCTTTCAGAAATGGTCCACCATTTCCAGGAGGTTGGTGATTGGAGGGAAGTATTAGAGGGGGGGAGGTTTTTTTTACATAGAGAGTGGAGTGTGGCACCAGGTGTGGTGGTAAAGGTAGATACATCTGAGATGTTTAAGAGATTGTTACTTGGGCACAGGAATGAAGGAAAACTGGAGGGCTACATCATAGAGAATGGTTAGATTAATCTTGCAGTCAGTTAAAAGTTTGTACAACATCATGTGCTGAAGGGTCTGTACAGTGTGCTCTAGTTTTCTATCTTCTGTATTCCAGGGCTTTGCTATGAATCTTTATTGTCAGAGAACAGTGTGCTGCAGTTGACACTAGTCCTTTATCTTGCAGATGGTGAGTGTCAAGCTCATCCTTCTGTAAGCTTTTCTGAACAAGTGTTTTGCAGCTCATCCTATAAGTTTGAGTGATTGTAAGCATTGTCTGTCTACTGCATTTGAAAGACTGAAGTGTGGGCAAAATCCGTTTTGGAGTGTAGTTGTCATATATTGAATAGTCTCAAAAAATTTGAAGATTTAGCTCCTTTCCCGTGAGGTGTTTACTGCAGGTAGGGTGCTGTGCTAGAAAAGATGGAAAAAAGTACTGGAACAATAGTGCAGCCTTACTTGACATCCATCTTCATTTGGATTGGTGTTTTGTAAATGTGTTGGTTTGTGTCATACCTTACATGCTGTTGTGGAGATGAATTTCTGTGGTCTATTAAATTTGAGGAGTGTCAAATCAGATCAATCAAATCAAATCAAGTTTAGTTATTATTCGAACCATATATGGATAGAGCTGAATGAGACAGCATTCCTCTGATGCCAAGGTGCAAAACATACAAAAAAAACAACCAAACATCCAAAAATAGTGAATAACATAATTAAAAATATCGAGCAAAGAAGCATATTCACTCAAAAAAAAAATATATATATATATAGTCCAAGACCTCGAGAAACAATGTCTAGCAATTGATGATGCAGTCTCCTGGCAGTGTACTGACTGTCATTCTAACCTGCCATTCCACTGCTCCAGCACCAATGGGTGAGGCCAGGCCCCAGCTATGCTGTAGTGATCTGCAGCAGCAGGCAAACCTCACGCTTGAGGCCTAGTTCTCGCTACAGCTGAGGCTACACAGCTCACACGTTGACTGTTCCTCCACCAGACAAGGGTAGCAGGCCTACAGCAACTTGTGTTATCACTGTCCAACAGACTCTTGCGATCACAAGTGAAGTGTCCGAGACAATCTCCCATGGTTATACTGCACCAACTCCGATGCTTCCAAGAAGCAGGTGGCAACACGGCCTGCAGCCAGATCAGCTCCTCTGAACCCAGGCCGGATCCTCCGACACATCGGCGGGCTCCTCCAATATCCCAACTTGCTCTATCGACACCTAGCCAACACCTTTTGACATTTTGGGTGATCTCTTTGACACTTCAGTTGGCTCTGCTGCCAACACCAGTCCAGCTACTCCAATCACTGATGGAGAAACCCCACAGTACTCGATGTTCCTGGAGTAAAGTTGTCTTTGGATCGTAAAAAAACAGATTTTACAAAGAGAAGTGCACCTTTGTTTGGCCCCTGACAGGCCACTGTGTTCCCATGTGCCACCACCTTACTGGATTTCCCTAATGATGAAATCAAAAGCTTTAGTAAAGTTAAAAATGTCCATCTATCGTTGGTTTTCCCTGCCTTTTTGTTAGGGTTGCTTTGCAGAGAAGATCCCTAGATCCTAAGATTGACAGAATCCATACTTAGTTCAAGGAGCAGCATTACAGCTACTGAGAGGAGGCACTTTAATCGAGCTTGGGCAATCACTTTCCCTGCAGCAATCTTCACTATTTACAATGATCAGATTGTTCAAGGTTTCTAACATCTGCAGAACTTCCTGTATCTATTGATCTCTGTTTTGAATGAACTTAATGATTGTGCTGCACATGAGTAGAAAATTCCCCAAGCTTTCCTCCTGTCTGTGAAGAAATTTTGCTTTAGATTTTTATGCCCTATCACTTATTCTAAGACTATTTAATTGCAGGACAAATTTATTCTTTTACTTAAAAAATCCTCTTGGAATACGAATCAACATGCCAATTATCTTCCTAATTTCTTATTTTATTTATGTGGCACTTGGTGAACTCATTCTAGAAGTATCTTATACCTCGCTAGTTTTGCTTCAGGTGACACGTTTATCTGTGTAATAATGCTCTTTGTTATTTTATTATGCTTTAATGATTTTTGGTGGAAATAAGATTACTTATTTTCCAAGATAACCTGGAATGCAGTAATAGTAGGTCAATTATCTGCCATTTGGAACAGGACTTGTCTTGAATCCACGCATTGTTGGCCAAGCTTAAAATCTGAAACTAGCTGCAAATGAGATGGCTGCACACATGCACTACATCCCATCTTTCAGTTTATGCCAAGCGGAATCTGCAGCAATAGAGTCATAGAAATGGACTCTTTGGCCCATCTAGTCCATGCTGAACCGTTAATCTGCCTGGTTCCATCATCCTGCTCCTGGACCATAACCCCACCATACCCCTCCCATCCAAGTACCTATCCACATTACTTTTAAATGTTGAAATCGAACCCACATCCAACATGTACGTGCCCTGGCAACTCATTACACATTGTCACCACCTTCTGAGTGAAGAAGTTCCCTTTAAACATTTCACCTTTCACCGTTAACCTATGACCTCTAGTTGCAGTCTCACCCAACCTCAGTGGAAAAAGCCTGCCTGCATTTCCCCTTTCTATACCTCCCATAAACCTCTATCATATCTCCCCTCAATCTTTTGCGCGCCTAGGCAATAAAATCCTAACCTATACAAACTTTCCCTATAACTAAGGTCTACAAGTCCCAGCAACAGCCTTGTAAATTTTCTCTGCACTCTTTCAGTCATATTTACATCTTTCCTGTAGGAACATAGGTGACCAAACTGCACACAATACTCCAAATTTGGCCTCGTGTACAACTTCAACATAACATCCCAACTTCTGTACTCATTCAGGCTAATGTGCAGAAGTTTTCTTTATGACCCTATCTACCTGTGATGCCACTTTCAAGGAAGCATGGATCTCTATTTGCAGATCCCATTGTTCAGCCGTACTCCTCAATGCCCTACCACTCACTGTGTAAGACCTACCCTGGTTGGTCCTCCCAAACTGCAACGCCTGGCACTTGTCTGCATTAAATCCTATCTGCCACTTTTCAGCCCAGTTTTCCAGCTGGTCCAGATCCTGCTGCAAGCTTTGATAGTCTTCATTGCTGTCCACCACACCACCCATCTTGGTGTCATCCACAAATTTGCTGAGCCATTGTGGTGCTCAGACGTGGTGGTTTTGTCACATAATTGTTACCCCGAATTTGGAACATCTATTGATTAAGTGTGGACCTTTGCACTTATCAAGAGAGTTCTCTTCCGTGATCCTGATCATAGTTTACATACTGTCAAAAGCCAACGTTAATCAGGCACTCGAGATATTGAATGCTGCCGTCACCAAACAAGAAACTTCAATCAGGCTTGTTTGAAGAAATCTCTGCCTAATTATCATCAGCATATAACCTACAGCATCAGGGGTGCCAACACACTCAACCACAGCTGTACTATAGTAAGGAATCCCATCTGCTTTAAATGTGCGATTAGGGAGAAAAGAATAATGAAAAAAATCTACCCATGGCCTACGGCTCTCCCTGCTGAATCCTCGATGAGCCAAAGCCTCAGCTCCCCACCCTAACACTCACACATAGACCCAACTTCTTTTTATTGGCTCTTGTCAAGTGCCGAATTATGCACAATCCAATTCTCCATGCGAATTTGCGTGGAAAATGTTCCGACTGCCCCCCGCTCACTTCTTTTAAACTCTGTCTCCCTCTTCACAATCCAAATTCTGCTTGGGAACAATTCTATGCACAACAGATGTTCTGGATGAATTAACATTATTTCTGTGTAATTTATTAAAGTTTTGAATATTACTTACTATTTTAGAGTACTTTTCATTTGCTGTTTCTATTTTTTCAAATAGTATTTTGATGTAGTTGAACTGTTTTTTTTAAGCATCCCAAAGAGTGGTGATCTATCAGGGCTTTCAGAAGGGTGGTCTCAACAGGGTGTCTGAGAAATTCTTGTTGATTGTTGCCCAGTGTTCCTCAAGGTTTGACAGTTAATGCAGAGAGTCAACATGGCAAAGTCAAAGTGGAATTTATTGTCATATGCACAAATAAATGTATGTATGCACAGGTGAAATGAAAAAGGTTCTTGCAGCAGCACTTATTGATTGATTGATACAACACGGAATAGCTCCTTCCAGCCTTTCGAGCCACGCTGCACAGCATTTCCCGATTTAACACTAGCCTAATCACAGGACAATTTACAATGGCCAATTAGCCTGCTAACGGTCTTTGAACTGTGGGAAGAAACTGGAGCTCCCAGAGGGAACCCACGTGGTCATGGGGAGAACATACAAACTCCTTATAGACAGCGTCGGGAAATGAACCTGGGTCGCCGGTACCGTAAAGTGTTGTGCTAACCACTATACTACTGTACCACCCGAATCTTATCCGATGCTATGTGCATCAAAGCACGTAATGTAACATCATGTGGGTGGCATTCACAGGAAAAACATTCATTAAATATGAATTATAAACAATTTTCCCAAGGAAACACAATTAGAACAAAAGGAGTGGACTTTAGTGCAGGGTGATCGAAGTGTTGCTAAACTATAGTGATTCGAGTTTTGCCCGTTGGTCAGCTGTTTGCAGAAGGAAAAGGAAAGTCCTAGTTAGTCAGCACCCCGAACAATGAGTCTAGGCTGTAGGTTGGATCCAGCATAATGCAGCCCATGGAGAGTAAAGTTACTAAAAAATAAATCGTACAGCAATGTCCGTCACACTCGCTGAATCAATAGTGGAGATGCAGATATTGATGTCAGGGATTTACTGAAGCTATTGCCAGTATTTCTCACTGTTAGGCTGCACACTCAAACCATTGGCGCAATATGAATGTATCTTTTGCCATTGATTTGATAGAAGACTGCTGGTGAGGTGTTGTTCATGGGCCAGCTGCTCTGACTGTGCAACGCAGCACAGAAGTTGGAGATGGTCTGGATACCACATGCCTGTGTAACTGATCTGCTCTTCTGTCAGAGCACTCAGCAATAGGCTCAGGCGTTGACAGAAAATGGCTTCTAAGATGCCAGATGCACTTTGCAGGGCCCCATACATTTTAATAAACTTTGGTATATTTAGGTGCAGATGACGTATGCATCTTTTTAAAAATCCTAATGTTTTTAGCTCTGGGCAGATGGGGCTCATGAGCTATGGTTAGCAGCTCATCTATGAGAAGGAAAACTCTGATTTCAAACTTTCACTGCCTTGTGGCTCTACCTACTCATGGGGAGGCTTTGGGAGTAAACCCTGAGGAAAATTCTGGATGAAGTCCCTATGTTGAGTTCAATGCTGACTGGCAACTCATGTGATGCTGCTGGTGCCAAACTGCATTGGTCTCTGCCGTTCCTTATTCATCTGTTTGGAGAGGGGGAGCCTGCTGCATGGGCAACAGCTTGCTCTCCGTATCATACTGCCCAGGCTTGTGTAGCATGCACCAACAATGCAGACAGCTAGGACACAACACCCATGGTTGACCCCGACTAACGAATATCTTAAATAATTTGCAACAGGTGTTGTTAATATTTAATTTTTTAACATTATTTATATTTTGAACTGTTTTAGAACATGCTTGATAATCAAATACATTTAAAAAGCACTTGCAACAGGAAATTGATGCAGGATTGACGCTGCAGAAGCTGCCATCTAGAGTCCAGGTGATGCAACTTTTGTGAGGCAACTCAGCGCCATCAGTGTCCATTACTGACATGGAAACAGCTTAGGAGACAATTGCAGGACCTAATCATAGAAATGGTATGAGGTTCGCCATCAAGCCGTTAGATGTTCACTAAAGATTGGGTGGTACAGTAGTGTAGTGTAAGAACATAAGAATTAGGAGCAGGAGTATGCCATCTGACCCATTGAGCCTGCTCAGCCATTCATTAAGATCATGGCTGATTTGGCCATGGTCTCATCTCCACTTACTTGCCTTTTCCCCATAACCCTTAATTCCCCTACAATGCAAAAATCTTGTCTTAAGTATATTTACTGAGGTTGCCTCCACTGCTCCATTGGGCAGAGAATTTCATGGATTCACCACTCTCTGGGAAAAGCAGTTCCTCGTCATTTCCATCTTAAATCTACTCCCCCGAATCTTGAGGCTATGTAATAGTGATCAGTGTAATGCTATTACTGCGCCTGGACTAGGTGTTCTATTCTACCGCTGCCTGTAAGGAGTTTGTACCTGTGATGTCATGAGTTTCCTCTGGTTGCAGTTCATTCCACTTCCAAAGCTGTGTGGTCACATGGGTGTATTGTTGGGCTTGTTGAGCTGGAAGGACCTGTTCCTGTGCTGTATCTCTCAAATCTAAGTCTAAAGATGACTTTTGGTTAGGTTTATGAGTTCCAGACTGATTTTTTTTTCATGGTATAGATGTAACGACCACTGAAAAATACATGTACCTATTCCTGTTATTTCTGCATTAATACTGTAGAATTTTCTAAAAGTAAAACATTCTTTATGATTCAGTATCTGATTGTGTTATCTCTCTCACCCAATTCCATAGGCAATTCTTATTTCTTTCACAGTATTTAGTTGTGATTTGTATTTCCTGGTTTATTCTACCTGGTTGGACTCTGTGTCATCGTGGTTTTTTTCTGACTAATTGAAGAGCTGTTGCTTTCCCTGTTTACAGATGTTGCTCCCATTCTAGCATGCAGTGTGCTGAAAAAACACAAAATACACTTGTGGGCAGTTAAGCAAGGTGATTATTAAGTGTTGTTGGTTTGTGACTGGCAGCAGAATTCAGGCTTGTATATTATCTGGTAACAAAAAAACAATGCTCATTATTTGTCTGCAGTAGAACTATTCTGCCCTTGCTCAAAAGCTTCCATCTTTTCTTAAGCTAGGCAGATAGGTAGACTCCAGTCCTGAGTTTTAGCTTGAAGGCAGTCTTATTGATCACCAACGCAATACGGTACGTAAGGATCTGAGTAAAATGACAATACTTCTGGTCGTCCTCATGAAAAATAGATTCAGATATTTATTGAAATTCCTTTGACTCATAAAATGCTTCTGATGAATGAATAAATATACAAGTGATTATAATAGCTAACGTGATGACAAAGGTTAATTGCTTAACAACTCGATAATAAGTAATCAATAACAGCTGTAAACTTCTTAGTAAACAATGAGATCTAGTAGCTAGAAATAAATTAGTAAACCAAATCGGAGGGACAAAAGAAGAACAATTAAAAACTATTTCTTACAGAGGGTCACCATTTGATCATAGCAAATAAAGCTGACTATGAATTTTTCTGCATTTTTAGTAGAATATCAATGATAATGATAAAGATGAGCTTTGTTTGTCACATGTACACCAAAATGCACAATGAAATGTACTATTTACATCAATTATTAATACAGTCCAAGGATGTGCTGGCAGCAGCCCACAAGTGAAGGATCAGAGGGATCTTGGGGTCCGAGGCCATAGGACACTCAAAGCTGCTGCCCAGGTTTGCTCTGTGGTTAAGAAAGCATATGGTGCATTGGCCTTCATCAATTGTGGGATTGAGTTTAGGAGCCGAGAGGTAATGTTGCAGCTGTATAGGACCCTGGTCAGACCCCAATTGGCGTACTATGCTCAATTCTGGTCGCCTCACTACAGGAAGGATATGGAAACCATAGAAAAGGTGCAGCGGAGATTTACAAGGATGTTGCCTGGATTGGGGAGCATGCCTTATGAGAGTAGGTTGAGTGAACTCGGCCTTTTCTCCTTGGAGCGACGGAGGGTGAGAGGTGACCTGGTAGAGGTGTATAACATGATGAGAGGCATTGATCATGTGGATAGTCAGAGGCTTTTTCCCAGGGCTGAAGTGGCTAGCACAAGAGGGCAGGGTTTTAAGGTGCTTGAAAGAAGGTACAGAGGAGATGTCAGAGGTAAGGTTTTTACGCATAGAGTGGTGAGTGCGTGGAATGGGTCGGCAGTGGAGGCGGTTACAATAGGGTCTTCTAAGAGACTCCTGGACAGGTAGATGGAGCTCAGAAAATAGAGGGCTATGGGTAACCCTCGGTAATTTCTAAGATAAGAACATGTTCAGCACAGCTTTGTGGGCCAAAGGGCCTGTATTGTGCTGTATGTTTTCTATGTTTCTAAGTGTAGCCGTGTTTCTAGCACCAACACAGCAAGCTCACAACTTAGTAACTGTAACTTGTACGTTGGGGAAACCTGCGGAGTCATGGGGAGAATGTTAAAACTCCTTACAGATACAGTATTATCTGGTCTGAAGTTTGGTTGTAAATTCTCACAGTCAATATTCTGTATATTATACACCTTTGTTCTTGAATTAACATTAGTTGATTACAATCTATTCATGTTAACAAAATATTGTACTTTTATTTGGAATTATATTAATTCAATTTTATTAACTTTCAGATTATAGAATATTGAAAGTAATGCTCTGTTACCCAAAATGATCAGAAATATAATAACAATAGTTTCTTTGTTTACAACCTGCAGGGAATTAAGAAGATTTCTCCAGAACTGTATAAAAATTTAAAAAATCATTATTTTGGTGATGAGATTGTGACTTGCGTACAGCTTTGCTCCATGCTAAAGAAGAAGCAACCAAATGGATACTATCACTGCGAGACCACACTTGCTATGGGTAAGTACATTTGATTGCATTTAGTTAATGTGAAGTTCTGAATGTATTTATTCTTTACTCGGGAATCTCCTCTGCTATTGTACAAATTATAAAATCTAATCTTAAGATAAACCACGGTTAAAAGCTGAAGGGTCGTCAGCCCAAATTCACAGTACTGTATTTGTCAAAATGGAGTGGAATTTGTAAATTTGGCAGGAGTAAAGGATGTTGAAAAGGGTGCAGGTGTGGCGAGGGTATACAGTACTGCGCAAAAGTCACCTTCATATATATAACCAGAGTGCCCAGGACTTTTGCACTATACTGTCATTGACAACGTGGAGTGGAGAACGAGTTTGTAAATCTGGCAGGAGCAATGGATGTTGGGAATGGCAAGGGTGGAGCACCATGAGAGTGTTATGGGGCAGGTGGCAGAAAGGGAGTGCCAGGGGCAAGGGTGGGGGGGTGGTGGCATAGGTGCAGCCAGCCCTGAGGAACAAGGCAAGATAATTTGAGTCCAAACAATTACGCCCTATCCTCATTATATGCGGTGGATCCGTTCCTTGTAGTCGATGCATAATGTGAATAATTATTTAAATGGAGAAACTAGGGATGCGTTCCGGAAGGCTTCCTAAATATGTTTTATCTGTAATTTATTCACATTTTCATATGATTATGACACAAAAGCAGTACCACAAGGCAACGTTCGTATTATATTTCATCAATTTAAGGTAATATTCAATGTAATAAATCATAGAAAGTTAACATACTAGGGTGTACAGTACTCATCAACAGTGACAGGTGTGTTCGCTCCGGGAGATGAGTGGTTGTTGTGTCGGGCAGCCTTACATGGATAAGGTGGATGGTTGTGGTCGACAGGATCATATCAAGCACAGCAAAGGGTGAAGGAAGACTCACAGAATTCTTAGAACTGCTGGCAGCAGGAGATGACACCGGTTTGAAGAAAGTGGTGAGGGTTGTTTGCTTTGGCAGCATTTTGTTTTTCAGCATAAATTTGCTTGTAGGGAAGAAGGGTTGACGGCAGGGAACGACTGAACTGCTAACTCCGTTCTAAACTTGGGTCCACGTCCATCGCCATTTGTGCCAAGTGTTCCGACTTCCACCATTCCCTCACCGTTGGTAAACTCCCGGGATTTCCAAAATTATCTGTTGCCTGCAGCATCTGTGAGATACTTCACCATAAAAAAAAATACGCCTTGAATATGGATCACACCTTGGTCGAGTGGGTGAATCAGCAATGTTGTGTTAGGCGGCAGGCATATTTTAGTATGAATGCTGTCCAAATGTTTAGGATGGGCTGGCACATTGTCAAGCATCAAAAGAACTTTAAAGGCAAGTTTCTGTTCCCGGCAGTAGCGTCCCAGAGCTGTGTTACCTTCACCTGATGCCGCGCTGTTTATAATTTCCAACATTTTTCAAGTGTTAAAGCGGTTCTCTGCCGCTCGGCTGATGGCCCAGGACGTGACATTAGATGCTTAGGAGGCATAGTTAAATATTTCAAGCACAAAATCACTGCACCGTAGGTAAAAGCAACAAAAGTTTAAGATCGCACATCCACACCTTGCCAAAACCAATGTGAGACTGGCGGGAGTGAGACTGTGAGGCATGTGCACATGACTTGTATTGGCGGGAAGCAGTGCTCCTTACATTACTGTGCGTTTTGGACACATATTAGGAGACGTTGGTAGAAATGGGTTCCTCGTATAACTGTGAATCTGCATTGTATGAAGCTGCATATAACGAGGATAGGGTGTAATTTATTGATCATTACAAACTGTCTCTCTGGTGCTTCCAGCTCCCCACCTCTCCCTGCCCCTTTTCCCAACCTTAATTCCTCTCACCCTGCCTCCTTCCCACTCTCTGTCCGCAACAGGTACATTAAGTGTAAAAGAGAAGTGAGAGTGGATATCAGACCGCTGGAAAACAATGTGGGAAAGGTAGTAATGAGGGACAAGGATATGGCAGATGAACCGACTGAGTATTTTACTGTGGAAGACACTAGCAGCATGTTGGAAGTTCCAGGTGTTAGGGGTCATGAAGTGTGTGAAATTACCATTACTGGAGCGAAGGTTCTTGGAAACTGAAAGGTCTGAAGTTACATAAGTCACCTGGACCAGATGGACTACACCCCAGGGTTCTAAAAAAGGCTGCTAAAGAGATTGTGGAGACAAGAGTAATGATCTTTCAAGAATCACTAGATTCTGCAGTAGTTCCAGAGGACTGAAGAATTTACAAATTTCATTCCACTCTTCAAGAAGGGAGAGAGGCAGAAGAAGGGAAATTATAGGCCATTTAATCTGACCTCAGTGTTGGAAAGATGTTGAAGTCGATTGTTAAGGGAACTTGGTGGTACTTAAAATAGGCTGTAGTCAGCATGGTTTCCTCAAGGAAAAATCTTGCCTGACAAATCTGTCGGAATTATTTGAAGAAAAAGCACGCAGGATAGACAAGGGAGAATCAGTTGATGTTGTGCACTTGGATTTTCAGAAGGCCTTTGATAAGGTGCCACACGCAAGGCTGCTTAACAAGCTATGAGTGCATGGTATTACAGGAAAGATTCTAGCATGATAAGGCAATGGCTGATTGGCAGGAGACAATGAGTGGGAATAAAGGGAGTGTTTTCTGATTGGCTGCCGGCGACTAGTGGTGTTCAACAGGGTTTTGTGTTGGGACTGATTCTTTCTATGTTATATCTAACTGGTTTGGATGATGGAATAGATGGCTTTGTTGCAAAGTTTGCAAAGGATAGGAAGATCATTGTAGGGGTACATAGTTTTGAGGAAATTGAGAGGCTACAGAAGGTCTTAGACAGATTAGGAGAACGGGCAAAGAAGTGACAAATGGAATACAGTGATGGAAATGCATGGTCATGCACTTAGGTAGAAGAAATGAAAAGACTGAGTATTTTCTAAATGGAGGAAGACACAAAAATTGAGGCACAAAGGGATTTGGGGGTCCTTGAGCAGGATTCCCTAAAGGTTAATTTGTAGGTTGAGTCTGTGATGAGGAAGGCAATATGATGTTAGTATTCATTTCAAGAGGACTAGAATATAAAAGCAAGAATGTAATGTTGAGATGTTATAAAGCACTGGTGGCCTCACATGAAGTACTGTGAGCAGGTTTGAGCCCCTATCTTAGAGGCTAAAACTGGAGGGGGTTTATGAAAATGATTCAAGAATTGAATGGCTTGTCATATGAAGAGCATTTGGCTCTGGGGCTGTATTCACTGGAATTCAGAAGAGTGAGGGGGGACCTAATTGAAACCTTTCAAATGGTGATATAGTGGATGTGGAGAGGATGTTTCCTACGGTGGGAGTGTCTTAAGACCAGAAGACATAGCCTCAGAATAGAGGGGCATCCTTTTAGAAAGGAGATGAGGAGGAATTTCTTTAACCAGAGAGTGCTGTATCTGTGGAATTGTTTGCCACAAGCTGCTGTGGAGGCCAAGCCTTTATGTATATTGAAGCAGAGGGTGATGGATTCTTGATTGGTCATGGTATGAAGGGATACAGGGAGAAGACAGGAGATTGAAACCGAGAGGAAGAGTGGATTAGCCATGATGAAATGATGGAACAGACTCGATGGGCTAAATGGCCTAATTCTGCTCCTATATCTTATGGTTTTATAGACCCCCATACCAGAATCAGGTTCATTGTCAAATACGTGTCATGAAATTTGTTTAGTTTTTGCGGCAGCAGTACAGTGCAAAACATAAAATTATAGTACTGTGTAAAATGATTTAGGGTCCCTATCTATATGTACAGTAAGGCACTGTAACTCAGTGTGAATTTTACAATCATTGTTTTCTTATTTTTATATATTCTGTAGAGTTATTCACCATTGAAACAGGCCTTACAGCCCAACTCATTCATGCCAATGAAGGTCATGCCAGAGTTTGTAATGCAAAATATTATATTTAAGCAGTTACCTTCTTCAACCATCTCTCTCATCTGCAGAACTTTTGAGTTTTTTTTTTCTGTTGGCCATAGTTATCTTTCTCTTACCAGTGAAATCCTGCTTCTGATATGATTTACATACCCAGTCACCTGGAGTTCCATCCTGGGGCAAAGGAAGTCTGATATGCAAATGAAAATTCAATCTCAATAAAATTGCAGATGCTCAAAATCTGACTATGAACAGATAGTGCTAGAAATATTCACCAGGTGAGGCAGCATCTGTGGAAAGAGAGAGAAAGATCAAGATTAGCTTTATTTGTCACATGTTCAAAGTTTAACAAGTTCAAAAGTAATTTATTATGTAAGTACATATACATTACCAAATACAACACTGAGATTCATTAAATTCATCATAGAATAATAACCATAACAGAATCAATGAAAAGCCAAAACCACTTGTGTGCAAAAGAGAACAAACTATGTAAGCACAAAGAGAAAGAAATGATAATAAATAAGCAGTAAGTATCGAGAATATGAGATGAAGAATCTTTGAAAGTGAGTCCATAGGTTGTGGGAACATTTCAATGATGGAGCAAGTGAAGCTGAGTGAAGTTACCCCCTTTGGTTCAAGAACCTGATGGTTGAGGGGTAATAACTGTTCTTGAACCTGGGGGTGTAAATCCTGAAGATCCTGTACCACTTTCCTGTTGGCAGCAGTGAGAGGAGAGTGGGGGGTCTGATGATGCATGCTGCTTTCCTACAACAATGCTTTGTGTAGATGTGCTCAGTGGTGGAAAGGGCTTTACCTGTGGTGGACAGGGTTGTATCCACTACTTTTTGTTTAATCTTTTTTCAAAGCCACTGACGTCTCCATACCAGTATGTTACACTGAAGCTTAAAACATACAGGAAATGCATTTTTTTTGCAGCAAATCAAATCAGTTGAGGATTGTGATGGGGGTAACTGCCCATGTCAACGTGCTTCTTGCGCCAACATAGCACACTGACCACTTACTAACCCTAACCCATATGTCTTTAGAATTTGGGAGGAAACCTATGTGGCCACAGGGAGAACGTACAAGCTCCTGACATAGAGTGGTGGAAATCAAACCCCAATCGTTGATCACTAGTAATTTCAAGTAGTTGCGCTAATCACTAAGCTAATCGTGCTGCCCGTAAAGGGGATAGATCCTTAATTGGAATCCTTCTAATGAAGGGTTTTCAATTGTCCTTCCATTTATGTTGCCTTCCATTGAGCATTTCCAGTGTTCTCTGATAAGCTGTCAACTCCGTTGTCAAATGAATTTTCAGAAACAAGTCCATATTAATAACACACGAGATAGGAAAGTGCCAGCTGCTAATGGACAAACTGAAAATGGTCAAATGTTATTCAGATTATCAGGGTCAGAATAAAGACTGAAATTGCTCTCTCACCTCTGATTTATAATGCTGTTGGTGCATTTATGTCCAGAGCATTTTACAAGTAAAATTGTTTGGCACTCCTATTTATTGTAATACTGAAGAAGTGGCCCATGGTTAGAATTGAATTTCAGAGAAAATACTGAATTGCGTGGTACAATAGTGTGGACCATTATTTAAATGGGGAGAAGGCTTAAACTTCAGAGGTGCAGAGGGACTTGGGAGTCCTCGTGCAAGACTCCCTGAAGATGAATTTACAGGTTAAGTTTGTGGTAAAGAAGGCAAATGCAATGCTGGCATTTATTTCAAGGGGAATAGAATATAAAAACAAAGAGATAATGCTGAACCTTTAAAGGACACTAACCAGGCTGGACTTGGAGTGTTGTCAACAGTTTTGGGCCCCATATCTCAGAAAGGTTGTGTTGTCATTGGAGAGAATCTAGAGGAGGTTCATGAGGATGATTCTGAGAATGAAGAGGTTAACATATGAGGAGCAGTTGACAGCTTTGGGCCTGTACTCACTGGACTTTAGAAGAATGTGTGGGGATCTCATTGAAGCCTACCGAATGTTGAAAGAACTAGGTAGGGTGGTTGTGGAGAGGATGTGTCCTATGGTGGAGATATCCAGAATTAGAGGGCAGAGCCTCAAAATTGAAGGATGATGCTTCAGAACAGAGGTAAGGAGGAATTTTTTTTAGCCAGAGAGTAGTAAATCTGTGGAATGCTCTGCCACAGACTGCGATGGAGGCCAAATGTGTGGGTATATTTAAGGCAGAAGTTGATAGTTTCCTGATCGGTCAGGGCATCAACAGATGTGGCGAGAAGGCAGGTGTATGAGGTTGAGTAGGATCCAGCGTCAGCCATGATGGAATGGCAGAGCAGACTTGATGGGCTGAATGGCCTAATTCTGTTCCTATGTCTTATGGTCTTATGTCTTCTTACAAGCCAAAGGCAAAAGACCCTAATGCAAAAATGCTAATCAACATTGATTTCTTAACTATTGCTGAAAGCAGGTTACCTGGTTTCTTGATTTGATTGCTATTAATGGAGCTTTGTTGCGTGAATGGTGACTACCACCTTTTTCTATCTTGAAATTACAACTTAAGTAGACTTCACTTAAAATTGTGTGCTTTTGGGACATCCTCAGATTATTTCCTGATCCAAATATATTAGTTCTGCCAGGGGAAAAAATTCTTTATTTCAAGGCCAGTTGTTCAAATTAATTAGCAGTCTGTTAAGGTGTCTGAGAATTCTGATTAAATATCTCCCTGTTGTGCTGGTAGTTCATCACGCAAGTGTAACAAAGGAGTAACAGTTTCCAATGTGCATGCTTCGCAAACAAAAAAATCTTTTTTTTATCATAGGCAGATAAAGTGTATTGGAAATAAAGTATTATGCACATATAATACAATTAATAATATATGTACACATTCTTAAGAATCTGCGTTGAAAGGGTGGCATTTGACTCACAAAATAATCTTATTCAAGTTCAACTATCTTATGAATCAAGCAGGAAGTTGCACTGTTGCTGGCAATGAGTTCACTTGGCAGCACACAACTTCGTACCACTGCTGTGGTTTCTTTGTGCTACACAGTAGTTCCCTTGTGGAAAGATGGTGTGCAAAATTTGGCAAGCTGCTGTGATGAATTCGTGACATTGGTGTTGCAGAGGGGAAGTGAGCTGACAGGACTCGTTACTGTCTGACTAAAGCATTCTTAGTAGTCCAACTTGTGGACTAACCAAAGATTAACACAAAGATAGCTTAAAATTATCTATGAAAAGATGTGCTGACATTGGAGAGAGTCCAGAGAAGGTTCACAAGAATGATTCCAGGAATGAAAGTGTTAACATATATGAAGTGTTTGATGGCTCTGGACCTGAACTCACTGGAGTTTAGAAGAATAAGGCAGGATGTCATTGAAACCAATCGAATATGCAAGGCCTAGACAGAATGGATGTGGAGAGGTTGATTCCTATAGTGGAGGAGTCTACGACCAGAAGGCACAGCCTCAGAATTGAGGGACGTCCATTTAGAACAGAGATGAGGAAAATTTTCTTCGGCCAGAGGGTGGAGAATCTGTGAAATTCATTGGCATGGATGGTTGTGCAGGCCAAATCATCAGGTATATTTAAGGTGGAGATTGATAGGTTCTTGATTAATCAGGGCGTCATAGGTTACGGGGAGAAGGCAGGAGAATGGGGTTGAGCAGAATAATAAATCAGCCATGATGGAATGGCAGAGCAGACTTGATTGGTCGAATGGCATGATTCTGCTCCTGTGCATGGTGGTCTTACAGCCTAAAACCTAAGAATTATCTTAAGCCAGAGTTAAGTCTGAAGAGACGTGAAGATTATGGAGTCTTTATAGCCTAAATCACACCTGCTGTTGGTAGGGTCAAAGAAGAGAATGATGGAGATGGGATCTTTGAATCAATTCTAGGTGATGTAATTAGACGTACTGCTCGGGAAGGTGTCATAATGAAAGGGAGGGTTAAAATGAGTTAGAGATTCAGACGTGAACATTTTAAATCTGAGGTATTGGAAAGCCAGAGAGAATAGATGTCTGCAAGTGTTGTTAGCTTAGCCTAAATGAAGAGGAACAGAGATTTACTGGAGAATGAGGGATATTACAAAAGCATTTGCTTAATTAGAATTAGAAATGGATGAGGATTTATGCAGCAAATAGGCTGAGCATGAAAGGTGGCTGGGACTCTCATTAAGATAGAAGTAATCGCCCTTTATGACAGCAGTTACATATTTGAAAGTTTAACTCCAGGCCTGGATATAACTACAACAGATTCTGCAGATGCTGGAAATCTTGAGCAACACACACAAAATGCTGGAGGAAGTCAGCAAGTCTGTGGAGGGCTCAGGTTATAAATTGTCCAGCTCAGCTTTTAAATGGAGGTTGCAGTAGGAAGAATGTTCTGAAGTCTTAGTGTGCTCTGTGCACGTCAGTGAAAATCCCTGTGTAAAGTTAGAACATTAACTCCAACATGTATTTATTAGTCTGCACTGAGTAGCCACTTCATTAGGTCCATCTGCCAATAGCTAGTCAGCCAGTCATGTGGCAGCAACTCAAACCATAAAGCATGCAGACATGGTCAAGAGGTTCAGTTGTTCTGACCAAGCATCAGAATGGGGAAGAAATGTGATCTAACTGACTTTGACTGTGGAATGATTGTTGGTGCGAGACGGGGTGGTTTGAGTATCTTAGAAACCGCTGATCTCCTGGGATTTTTGTGCATAACTCCCCTTAGTGTTTTTAGAGAATGGTACAAAAACCAAAAAAAAAATTCAGTGAGCGACAGTTCTGTGGGTGAAATGAACTTGTTAATGAGAGAGGTCAGAGGAGAATGGGCAGACTGGTTGAGGACTGCTGAAGGGTCTGGGCCCGAAACGTCGACTGTACTCTTTTCCATAAATGCTGCCTGGCCTGCAGAGTTCCTCCAGCACTTTGTGTGTGTGTTGTTTGGTTTTCCAACATCTGCAGATTTTCTTTTGTTTGTAGAAGGCGACAGTAACTCATGTTACAGCAGTGGTATGCAGAAGAGTGTCTTTGAAGCTTGAGGTGGATGGGCTACAGCAGCAGAAGATCACAAACTTACACAGTGGCCACTTTATTAGGTACAGGAGGTACCTAATAAAATGGTCACTTAGTGTATATGTTATTGGTTCATAAATATTTTTAAATTGTTTACCCAACTGATTAATCCGATTGTGAACACTTGGAGTCCCTGTTCATGAGTGAAGAGAAGTAAAGTCGCAATTTACCATTTTGTGTTGATTTTTAACATTTATGTTTGTACCTAATGAGTGCATGCACATAACCTACCAGGAAAGCCATTCTTTTTAAGCCTTCAAGTTTACTTGAGTGTATTGAATTTGGTGTCAATTTTACTTTGAAATGTTATGTGAAGTAAAAATTAAGTTTCAGTCGCAAACATACTGTGTACCTGCTATCAATGCTCAGAATTGAAAGCCACTGCATGTTTTTTCAAGTATTTCCTGCCGGAAACACTTAAAAGGCATTGCACAGTATTTGAATGAGCAGGACATAGAAAGATATGAAACTGATGCAAGCAAGCACAATTAGTATAGGTAGGCGTAATAGTTGCCATAGACACAAAGTGAGCCAAAGGGCCTACTTCTATGTGTTACAACTCTATGAATCTATGACTAAAAACTAATGACAATTGGCACTAAAAATATTTAATTAAAATTTATATAAGGAGACTGATAAAGATCATTGGGAGGAAATATTTCTGCTGATTTTGAGTCTACAATGAGGGGGAGTGGTCTTAAAATTATAGCTTGACATCGGTGGAAATTGGGAATTCTTGTTTATAAACAACAATTGATGAAGTAGCTAATTTGAGATTTGTAATTAACAGATTTTGGTTATTCAAAGACATTAAGGTATATACTGTAGAGTCATGCCCACAAATGAGCTGATTTCATTGAATGGTGGAATTGACTTAAATTGGTTTCTTCCGATAAAAGGTTTTGGCCCCACCTGGTGTGAGTGTGTGTTTGTGTGTGTGAGTGTGTGTGAGTGTGTGTGTGAGTGTGAGTGTGTGTGTGTGTGTGTGTGTGTGTACGTGTGTGAGTGTGAGTGTGTGTGTGTGTGTGTGTGTACGTGTGTGAGTGTGAGTGTGTGTGTGTGTGTGTGTACGTGTGTGAGTGTGAGTGTGCGCGCGCGCGCTTGATAGGCTGGATTTCCAGCATCTGCAGAATCTCTTACTGAGTGCTTGACCTCATTTGCCTTCAGAATTTTAACACTGTGGGTTTGAGGTCAAATGTGGATCAAATGTTCATTTTCTGGTGTTTTCCCTCACAGTTTAGATTTATTGCATTGAATTAAGTTCATATTTGAAATTGCAGCCTAATTTACTATTCAAAATGGGTTGAAGGATCTCATTAATGCACTCCATTGTAGTATGATTGATTCTCTGTTGATGATAAACTTATTGCTCTGGACCCTTCTGTGAATAGGGAAAAATCTGAGGTTATTTACTTTTCCCATTTTGCTATGGCCATACCCATACCAAAGTGCTCAGATTATGCAGTGTGGTCTTGATAAAACCATGAAGTTCAGAATAGTCAGGGTAAAATTAATGCTACCATGAGAATTGGTATGTTCTGTCACCAATAGTGGATTGGTGAGAAAGTGTGACTGACAACAGGAGATCCCCATGGCAATGTATTCTGAGCTACAATTCAGGTAGAGAACCTGAGTTTATAGGTTTTTAAAATCTGAAATTGTTAGCTAGTTACATCTCTTTAGAATTGTTTCACTTCCACTTCTTCACTTTAGCTTTATCCATCCAAATGAAAATTAAAATCACAAGTTGCTACATTATCGGGAGGTTATAAATAGCAAACATGAGGAAATCTGCAGATGCTGGAAATTTAAACAACAACACACACAAAATGCTGGTGGAACACAGCAGGCCAGGCAGCATCTATAGGGAGAAGCACTGTCGTCATTTTGGGCCGAGACCCTTCGTCAGAACTAACTGAAAGGAAAGATAGTAAGAGATTTGAAAGTAGTGGGGGGAGGGGGAAATGTGAAATGATAGGAGAAGACCGGAGGGGGTGGGATGAAGCTAAGAGCTGGAAAGGTGATTGGCGAAAATGATACAGAGCTGAAGAAGGGAAAGGATCATGGGTTGGGAGGGCTCGGGAGAAGGGGGGGGGGGAAGCACCAAAGGGAGATGGAGAACAGGCAGAGTGATGGTTAGAGAGAGAGAAAAACAACTAAATATGTCAGGGATGGGGTAAGAAGGGGAGGAGGGGCATGAACGGAAGTTAGAGAAGACAATGTTCATGCCACCAGATTGGAAGCTACCCAGCCGGTATATAAGGTGTTGTTCCTCCAACCTGAGTTTGGATTCATTTTGACAGCAGAGGAGGCCATGAATATATCAGAATGGGAATGGGACGTGGAATTAAAATGTGTGGCCACTGGGAAATCCTGCTTTCTCTGGCGGACCGAGCGTAGGTGTTCAGCAAAATGGTCTCCCAGTCTGCGTCGGGTCTCACCAATATATAAAAGGCCTCACCAGGAGCACCGGACGCAGTATACCACACCAGCCGACTCACAGGTGAAGTGTCGCCTCACCCAGAAGGACTGGATCCATTCCTTCCCACCGATCACCCTCCTGGCACTTATCCTTGTAAGCGGAACAAGCGCTACACCTGCCCTTACACTTCCTCCCTCACCACCATTCAGGGCCCTAGACAGTCCTTCTCTAACTTCCGTTAATACCCCTCCTTACCCCATCCCTGACATATTTAGTTGTTTGTTTTTATTTCTCTCTCTGACCATCACTCTGCCTGTTCTCCATCTCCCTCTGGTGCTCCCCCCTCCCCCTTTCTTTCTCCCGAGGCCTCCCGTTCCATGATCCTTTCCCTTCTCCAGCTCTGTATCACTTTCGCCAATCACCTTTCCAGCTCTTAGCTTCATCCCACCCCCTCTGGTCTTCTATCATTTCACATTTCCCCCTCCCCCCCCACTACTTTCAAATCTCTTACTATCTTTCCTTTCAGTTAGTCCTGACGAAGGGTCTCGGCCTGAAACGTCAACAGTGCTTCTTATAGATGCTGCCTGGCCTGCTGTGTTCCACCAGCATTTTGTGTGTGTAAGTCATAAATAGGTTGTGTGCGCCACCTACTGGCACAAAACTAGAGTACATCAATAGCAAGAAATTCAGTCTCCCATTCTGCAAGATAACCCTTCACGCCTTTACAACCTGGCATTGTATTATAATTCAGTTTTATTTGTAGTGCCAATATTCCTTAAGTTTCCTTATATATCAAGCAGCTAATATCCTAACCATTAGATGTTGTACTTAGTGGAACAAAAACAGAAATGATGGAAAAAATGTGTGAGTGTGCTTTGGAAAGAGAACCCACTTTTTGTATTTCAGGTCAACTTAATATTTCCAGTACTTTTGTTTTTGTTCTGGATTCCGGCATCCGCACATTCATTTGTTTTCTGTTGTTTTTACGACACCTGCCAGAACCTTGCAAAACTAAATCATCTCAGTTCTCCAGTCCCTTAAAGGATGGTGCAGTTTGTCACAGCAGCGGTGGAAGTATTGTGTGCTGCTGAATTAATCGTGGTCATTGTGGATGGAAGCTGTGGAGAGCAGAAAGCATTCCTCCTGTTTCACCGAAGTTGAGGATGAATTGGAGACGTGGCCCTTTGCCCCAAGAGACCAGTGGATCTGAGACCACAGTGAAGAGGAGTTGGCAGGAGCTGCAAAGTACCTTCCATGAGCTGAGTAGCTGTATGAAGGTCAGAGCTCCAACCGTTTGAAATGCCTTCAGCTACTTCAAATGCACTGCAGATGTAACTCCGTATACTGAAAGGCTGCAGCTGACCCTTCCAGCAACTCAACATGCACACCTAGTATTATTCCTACCACCTCAGTGGTAGACCATTTGTGTGTATGCCAGTGAGCACACGATGAGAGACACCAGTGTGCATGCCTACCTTTATGTGTGAGTATCAGTACACGTATAGTGGAGTATGATCGCCAGAATTTTTGAATTAATACCTTGGTTTAGGAAACCCATGTGGTAGCTGATGTGACCAGCAATTTCTGCTCAATATTATGAAGTTTGGAAACTGGACAAGGATGTTGGACAATCCCAGCTTGACAGATCTAAATCTCAGCTTATGGCATTGACATTGCTGCACCTAGTGAGGCACAAGATGGCCGGTTTACGGAACAAGCAATGGGTACACTTTCCAGAGAAGAAAATGTGTAAGATTATCACCTCACGAACTCCCCAATGACCAGCCTTTTCAGCTACCTCCAGCCCCATCTGTGGAAGATCTGCTGTTCCCACATTGGCTTCATCAGTTATCTTAAGACTCAGAAAGCCAGAGTGGAAGTATGTCATCCTTGATCCTGTGAGATTGCCTGAAGGCTGGATTCACAGAATGTAAACCATGTGTGCACTTACATAGATGGAAAACTTCAGCAAGGAAATTGGGGGAAAAAAGTGGAGCAGGTCACCTCTTGAAGCAATTTTTATTTTTCCATTTTAATTGAAAATTCTCCAAAGAATTAAAAATGATACACGTGAGTTAGAAGAGATCACCGACTTTTCCTTCAGTCATTGGGAGCAAGCATAGTGAGTAGTATCAAGTTCTTTACATTGCAGGCTCCCATAGTGCATGTATTTATGAACTCCATTCATTTTGTATTACTCCTTAAAGATCTTCATGGCCATTTCCACACTAGAGCACTTAGCTGTAGCTGATGGGTAATTAATAACATATCCTGAACTTCCTCGCCAATTTCCTTTAAAACTCAGCAGTGGGAACCATTAGATTCTGAAAGAATGTTTACCCCCAACTCCTGTTTTGTACTGAATCTACTTTTAGGTCTCCTACTGCCAATATTCTGTCCTCCACTGTAGAAAATAAACATCACTCAACATAACAAGTTTGATGTTTCTTTGCTGGCCTTTAATATCATACCACTGTATTCCTTCCAATACACTCTGCTGTTAGCTTTTATATTCCTTGCAAGTTGCTTAATTACACAAGGGAAATCTTTATCTGTTAGAGTTAAGTATTGGCTTTGTATGGTGGAATGTTCCTTGTTTGAATACTTGCTCTGTCTCTTAGTTTTCTCATTAATACTTGAACTAGTTTACTGTATTTAAATTCTGGTATGTAATGTTCTCTCTTCAAGATTACTCCTTAGTCTTATTTTGCAAGGTGTGTGTTAAAGTGAGATTGTGAATTGATTCCGATTTCTTAAGCGTTATTAAATCCGGCATGTCTCTGCAATCTTAATGATGTTAAAATATTGATTCAGTAAATATTCCTAGATTTTCATTGACTTTGATATTTGAGCTGTTTTGCTTCCCTAAATCTGAATTAAAAGCATTCATTGTAATCATTCAAAAGTCCTAGTCTAGTCCAAAATGTTTCAACAGGAATTGTAAACCCTTATCAGTTACCCTTTGTTTCTCAATAAATTCTAATAGCTCTTTGTATTTTAATATTTTTGACATATGTAAGTGATGATAAACCTGATTCTGATATGGGTCTCCGTCGTGGGCTGAGAGTGGAAAGGGGGCACAGAGAGGGGAATTAAGGGTGGGAAAAGGGGAAGGGAGAGAGGAGCAAAAAACACCAGAGAGACATTCTGTAATGATCAATAAACCAATTGCTTGGAATCATATGACCTTGCCTGATGTCTCAGGGCTGGGTGTGTTTGCACCCTTGCCACCTCCCACCCCTGGCACTCCCTCTCTGCTACCTGCCCCACAGCCCTCCATGGTGCTCCACCCTTGTCCTTCCCAGCATCCTGTGCTATGACCAGAATTACAAACTCACTCTCTGCTCCAAGTTGACAAATGCAGTACTTTCAAAAGTCCAAGTTATATATATGTACCTTGGACTTCTGCACAGTACTGTAATTGGACACTCTACAGCTTAACCACACCTTATTTTATTTGTGCACAAGGAGAACAGCATGGCCCCTGTCACCACACTGTTCTGAAGCCATGACAGAAACTGACTATTTTTATACAGAATTGGCTTACCAGTTATAGATATTGACCATTTAGTAAATTGTGTGTTTTTGAATTCCTTACTTGCAAGATCAATCACCATTCACAATGGAAGTGTTAAAAGTCAATAGAAACAAGAAGCTGACAACTGATGCTACTCTGAAGTTAGTAAAGCAATTGTGCTTAAGTTGTTGGGTGTGTTTTCTATACTTTTATTCATATATCATCTGTCTCTGGCACCCACAGTAACGTAAAAGGAAGCTATGTTCTTCAAAGGTCTTTCTAGAAGAGGTCTCTCTTCAGAATTCCCTCTCATCTGGCTGAATGCACATTGCCGCAGTCACCATTGCTCATCTCATCTCTAATATGCAGGGGTGGTTCCAACAGACTCACCTCAAAGGTGTGTGGGTGGGTCGCCACAGTCATCCTTACCTGAATGTTGTCTTTAACCCTTGTCTTACCTCAACCCTCACATGAGAGGGCGTACAGGAGTGTGATAGATCAGTTGGTTGACTGGTATCGAAACAACATCCTTAAACTCAATGTCAGTGAGGCCAAGGAACTGATTGTGGACTTCCGGAAGGAGAAGTCGAGGGACCACTCACCAGTCCTCATTGAGAGATCAGCAGGGGAAAGGGTGAGCAGTTTCAAACTCCTGGGTGTCAACATCTTTGAAGACCTATCTTGGGCTCAACATATTGATGCAATTACAAAGAAGTCATGACAGTCACTATCTTTAATTATAAGTTTGAGGGGTCTAGGCATGTCACCAAAGTCTCTTGCAAATTTCTACAAATGTTCTGTGGAGAGCATTCTAACTGGAAGCATCACTGTCTGGTATGACCAAGGTGCAACACTTCACATTCAGCCGGGTTAAACCCCTTCTGCTATTCCTCTGCCATATCTGCAACTGATTCATATACTATTGTATTCTATTCCAGACTTCTGCGCTATCCACAATACCACCAATCTTTGTATCATCTGCAAACTTACGAACCCACCCATCAGTACCATGCAAAAGTCTTAGATGCATGTACTGTATATATCTAGGGTGCCTATGACTTTGACACAGCGCTGTATATAATGTCTTTACAGTTACCAATGAACACTTAATACTACTGAGCTAATATAAAACTAAGTACTTTTATTGCTGTTTCCCAACCACCTTCTTGTTTTAACCAGTATACCCACCTTGCCATTCCCAACGTCTTTTGTTCCTGCCAGATTTACAAACTTGCTCTCTGCGCAATGTTGACAAATACAGTACTGTGCAAAAGTCCTAGGTACTGTATATACCAATAGGCCCGTTAAGACCTTTGCACAGTACTGCACCTTTTCATCCAGGTCATTTATGTACATCACACACAGCACAGGTCCCAGTACAGATCCCAGTGGAACGTCACTAATGACAGACCTCTATCCCTTCAACAACTACTCTCAGTCTTCTTTTGGCAAGCTGGTTCTGAATCCAAGCAACCAATGAATCCCATGTATCTTAATCTTCTGAATGAGCCCTCTGTGAGGGACTCTGTCAGACGTCTTATTGCGTCCCATGTAAACAACATCCAAAACTATATCTTCATCAGTCACCCTTGTCACCTCATCAAAAAGCTCAAATTGGTAAGACTCGACTTGCCCTGTACAAACCATGTTGGCTGTCCCTAACTAGGCCATAATTTTCCAAATGACGATAATCCCATCTCTAAGAGCTCACTCCAGTGATGACCCTAATGCCGAATTGAAACTCGGCAATCTATAATTTCCAGGATTATCCTTGGTTCCCTTTTTGAATAATGGAATAACATTAGCGAGTTGCTAATTTCTGGGACCTCACCTGTGGCTAGAGCGTCAAGGCACCAGCAATCTCTTCACTTGCTCTTCTCAATAACCTGGGGTGAAGACCATCAGGCCCTTATCTTAAATCTTTGATTTTGAAAGTGCAGTTGTGATATTGTCCCTGATTACACTACAACTGTGTCACCTCTTTTACCTCCCTCTCTATCTTTTCTAAAACATCAAAGCCCCGAGGCATTAAGGACCAATTCCTGTCTGTCTTTCAACCAAGTTTTTTAAATGGCCACACCATCATAATTCAATGTATTGATCCATGCTCTGAGTTAATCATCACACGTATATGCTATACATCTGTATATCTCTTTTAGAGTAACTGAAGATAGTTCATACTAGGACACTTGAGTAACTGCTGTTGTTGAGTGCTGGAGTTCAAATAGTTAGTTGTCACCAATTATAATCATCTTTCTTTGTGGTAGTTGTGAATCTGCATAGTTACCCTTGATTTATTTTTAGCTAAGTTTTACCATGACTCATAGAAACATAGAAACCCTACAGCACAATACAAACCCTTTGGTCCATTATGCTCTGCCAAACATGTACTTACTTTAGAAAATACCTAAGGTTACCCATAGCCCTCTATTTTACTAAGCTCCATGTACCTGTCCAGGAGGCTCTTTAGTCTCTTTAAAAAAACCTTATTGTATCCGCCTCCACCATTATTGCCGGTCCCCCATTGCACACAGTCATTGCGTAAAAAAATACTTATCCTGACATCTCCTCTGTATCTACTTCCAAGCACCTTAAAACTGTGCCCTCTTAACCATATAACAATTACAGCACGGAAACAGGCCATCTCAGCCCTTCTAGTCCATGCCGAACGCTTACTCTCAACTAGTCCCACCGACCTGCACTCAGCCCATAACCCTCCATTCCTTTCCTGTCCATACATCTATCCAATTTTTTTTTTAAATGACAAAATTGAACCTGCCTCTACCACTTCTACTGGAAGCTCATTCCACACAGCTACCACTCTCTGAGTAAAGAAGTTCCCCCTCGTGTTACCGCTAAACTTTTGCCCCCTAACTCTCAACTCATGTCCTCTTGTTTGAATCTCCCCTACTCTCAATGGAAAAAACCTATCCACATCAACTCTATCTATCCCCCTCATAATTTTAAATTACTCTATCAAGCCCCCTCTCAACCTTCTACACTCAAAGAATAAAGACCTAACTTGTTCAACCTTTCTCTGTAACTTAAGTGCTGAAACCCAGGTAACATTCTAGTAAATCTTCTCTGTACTCTCTCTATTTTGTTGACACCTTTCCTATAACTTGGTGACCAAAACTGTACACAATACTCCAAATTCAGCCTTAGCAATGCCTTGTACAATTTTAACATTACATCTCAACTCCTAAACTCGATGCTCTGATTTATAAAGGCGAGCATACCAAAAGCTTTCTTCACCACCCTATCTACATGAGACTCCACCTTCAGGGAACTATGCACTGTTATTCCTAGATCACTCTGTTCTACTGCATTCTTCAATGCCCTACCATTTACCATGTATGTCCTATTTGGATTATTCCTACCAAAATGTAGCACCTCACACTTATCAGCATTAAACTCCATCTGCCATCGTTCAGCCCACTCTTCTAACTGGCCTAATTCTCTCTGCAAGCTTTGAAAACCTACTTCATTATCCACAATGACACCTACCTTAGTATCATCTGCATACTTACTAATCCAATTTACCACCCTTAACACTCTTGTGTTAGCCATTCCAGCCCTGAGAAAAAGCCTCTGACTATCCACATGATCAATGCCTCTCATCATCTTATACACCTCCATCAGGTCACCTCTCATCCTCTGTCACTCCAAGGAGAAAAGGCCGAGTTCATTCAACCTATTCTCATAAAGTGTGCTCCCCTATCCAGGCAACATCCTTGTAAATCTCCTCTGCACACTTTCTATAGTTTCCACATCCTTCCTGTAGTGAGGTGACCAGAACTGAGCACAGTACTCCAAGTGGGGTCTGACCTGGGTCCTATATGGCTGTGACCTTACCACGATTGATGAAGTCCAGTGTCGAAGCCCAAGAAGAAGTATGCCTTCTTAACCACTGAGTCAACCTGCGCAGCAGCTTTGAGTGTCCTATGGACTTGGACCCCAAATCCATTTGATCCTCCACACTGCCAAGAAGCTTACCCATTAGAGGGTACCCATTTAAAACAGAGATGAAGAGAAATTTTTTTAGCCAGAGTGTCGTGGATTTATGGAATTCGTTGCCACTTACAGCTGTGGAGGCCCAATCATTGAGGGTTTTTAAGAAGGAGATTGACGGGTATCTAATTAGTCAGGGTATCAAGGCATATGGGAAAAAAGCTGGAAATTAGAACTAGACGGGAGAATAGTTTAGCTCATGGTGGAGTGGAGAAGCAGACTCGATGGGCCGAATGGCCTACTTCTGCTCCTTTGTTTTGTGATCTTAATAGTATATTTTGCCATCATATTTGACCTACCAAAATGAACCACCTCACACTTAACTGGGTTAAACTCTATCTGCCACTTCTCAGCCCAGTTTTACATCTTATCAATGACCTGCTGTAACCTCTGACAGCCCTCCACACTATCCACAACACCCCCAACCTTTGTGTCATCAGCAAACTTACTAACCTATCCCTCCACTTCTTCATCCAGGTCATTTATAAATATCACAAAGATTAGGGGGTCCCAGAAGAAATCCCTGTGGCACACCACTGGTCACCGACCTCCATGCAGAATATGACCCGTCTGCAACAACTCTTTGCCTTCTGTGGGCAAGTCAGTTCTGGATCAACAAAGCAATGTCCTCTTGGATCCCATGCCTCCTTACTTTCTCAATAAGCCTTATCATTACATTACATCTACTGCTGTACCTTCATCAACATGTTTAGTACATCTTCAAAAAATTCAATCAGCCTCGTAAGGCACAACCTACCTTTGACAAAGCAATTTGACAAAGACTCCTTGGTGGTCTTGATGTTAAGAGAATGGGAATTCAGTTCATCACTGGGAAAAGTGATGAACTGCACTGAAAAAGGTTGAGGAATTCCTTTTGCGCTGCTTTTATTAATTCAGTTTCATGAATTAAATTTGAACTTGTCTTGGAACAATTGTGCTGTTGAATTGGAAACTGGAGTGGTAGCTGGGGCCTTAACATAAAGCGTTTGACCCAGCATAAAGAATTGAATAGCTGCCTTCTTTGACGTTTCAATCTGTGATTCCATGGTACTTACTTAGTTCTTTCTCTTCATTTGCATCTGCGGTCAAACTGTCTTTTATGGAAATAGACCAAGTCCATTTATGCAATAGACCAAGATGCTTGTCTAAATTGTAGTAAAGCAATATTTTAATTAAATATTATCTCATAACCAAGATATTTGAACATTTGTACTTATTTTGTTTATATTAAATATTAAAGCTTTTTCCAGAAAAACACTGTTTGTATGAGAGGATGATAAGTTGCTAACTGGGCCCTGGTACAAGTATAAATATTATAACCTTTCCTTAAATGTTGGGTAGAAAGTCAGGCTGTTGTCCTGTAATTTTCTATGGTAAGTTACTAATGACACAAAATCCCTCCTCAATACATTGTCAAAGTGTATAATTAATACCGCGCAAAGCAGAAATTTTACAAGGCACGGAAGCCACTGCTACCAATTCTTTTCCAGTGCTTCTTTGATGAGCAATACCTTCTCATGTCCCATAAGCCCTGATTCTGAAGTCTCTGATCCTATTTTTGCACTCTGCTGCCAGCTACTGGCTTGAATTAAGATTTCTGTTAAAATAACAGAATTGTCCATCCCCTGTCATCTCCCGGGCACTGTAAAGTTCAACAAACCTTTCAAAAGTACTGAAATATGTGGCTGGGATGGTGGTCATTGGCAGTAAAGAAAGTGAGCAGTATGCTCTCCAATGAAGTACAAAATGCTTCTTTATTTTTTGTTGTTTTTTTCTACCTGCTTAATATTTAGTTATTTACATTGTAGCTTATTGATTTATAGAATGGCTGAAAGATCTATGATTGTATATTTCTGAGTAATATGAGCACCATGTTGTATAACCAGGTTTTGATATTACAAACATGAGAAAATCTGCAGATGAAGAAACTAGAAAGTAACACATACAAAATGCTGGAGGAACTCAGCAGGTCAGGCAGCAAATGTGGAAAAGAGTAAACAGTCAATGTTTTGGGCCGAGACCCTTCATCAGGTCCTGATGAAAGGTCTCTGCCTGAAACGTCGACTGTTTACTCTTTTCCATAGATGCTGCCCGGTCTGCTGGGTTCCTCCAGCATTTTGTGTGTGTTACTTAGGTTTTGATATCAACTAGTTCACACAATGACATAAAACTAAGACCAAATATACAATCAGGTCTTACAAAGTAAGAAGAAAATGTTGGCGCAGCAAAGTTTTAAGTGAGATTGTTCTGATAAGGCCGACCAGGTTAAAGGTGATCAGGTAAAACTTGTTAAGCTTGCTTCTGTTACACATTTCTTTCTCACCTAGATTTCTCATATGAATATCCTTAGCCGATGTAAATATGCAAATCATATAATATATTGCAATTGTTTGTAGTAAATGGCACCTGAATTCCTGTAAATTATCTACTTATGAGGCATTGCTGCTATTGGTTTAATGCACCCACATAAATGAGATATACCCAGATTATGAGCTGGCCTTTTGAGAAGTGGTCTATTTGGAATTGTTTAATAATTGGATAGTTTTCAGATTTCTCGATCTTACAAGGTTTTAGTTGTGATTTTAGTTTCCTTTGGGGAACCACTGAACTGAATGTCAAAATGACAAAGGAGTGCTGATCACTGGCACATTTTAACTTTATCATTTTACTGAGTGGTACAGATCTCCTAATGGATATATTGATGGTAAAGGAAACATATACACTCAGTGGCCATTTTATTCTGTGCCTTCTGTACCTAATAAAGTGGGCACCAAGTCTATGTTCGTGGTCTTCTGCTGCTGTAGCCCATCTGCTTCAAGGTGTTGTGCGTTTAGAGATGCTCTTCTGTAAACAACTGTTGTTTGAGTTATGTTCATCTTCTTGTCAGCACGAACTAGGGTGGTCATTTACACTATACTCTAACTCTAGAGCCTGTTGTGCATGAAAATTCCAGGAGATCAGCAGTTTCTGTGATACTCAAACCACTCCAGCTGGCACTAACAATCACTCAACAGACAAAGTCACTTACAGCACATTTCTTCCTCATTCTGACGTCTGGTCTGAACAACAACTGAGCCTCTTGACCATGTCTGCATGCTTTTCTGCATTGGGTTACCGCCACATGATTGGTTGATTAGATATTTGCATTAACCAGTGGGTTCCTAATAAAGTGGCCACTGATTGTATATCTGGAAATGTGCCAGAGTGAAGAACTGACTGTTCTCACACCGTAGGTTGTAATGGTCAATATTTGGAGCATAATAAGAATGGAAATATCAATTTATATTTGATATTTAGAATAATGGAAGGGTGATCAAGATGCCGAAGGAGTATCTGGAGAATGCTCAGATATAATGGAATAATAGTGGTGCTTGAAGGCTGTGGGAGTAATGGTACAAGATCTACCACCAACGAAGAAAGGAAGAAGGAATAGAATAGAGATCATGAGATGCTAACTGATGCACAAAGATTGAGAAAGAAGAGAAAAGTCAATGGGAAGTGAAATGAAGCTGAGAAACAGCAAGGCTTCAAGAATAAGTAGATGTTAATAAAAATGAAATAAATTAGAGCAGGGTAAAGACTTCAACACGATATAAAAACTCAGAGGAAATAAGCATGAAGGAAAATATTAGACAAGGAAGTGACAAGTTGCACAGTACAAGCCTTAGCAACATACTGTTAAAATAAAAGTCTCAGTAAGCAACAAACTAAGATCACAGATATAAATGCAAGGTGCCAGTGATTAAAGCAACAGAGGCTTCAAAAAGACATGGTGTCACGTCAGAACATAGACCAGGTATGAATGCTATAGAAAATTATGGGGATGTGCATAGAAATGTTTTTTTTCTCTGTAAATACGTACCCCGTAACTGGGTGTCTAACCAGCAGAGAAAGAAGAATCTGTTGGAGTCTGGTGGTACCAAACTAAAGGTGTTTATTAGTAAACTACACAATACAATATCAAAATGCAAATATACATATAAAACAAGTTAGTAGTAATAAACCTAAAAGTGTAGGAATAATAATAATCAATAATAAACAAGCTCTATCGATGTCTAGGGGTAAATGAATTGTCATAGGAAAGTATAGAGTTCAGTTCATAAATGCAGAGGTGGTTATGGTTGTTGTATTGAAATCGTTGGAGAGAGAGAGAGAGAGCGAGCGAGATGTAACAGCAACAGCTGCTGCGGCAGGCAAACCTTTTGTTGCTTTCTTAATCCGTCGTATCGTTGTGATCATTCGGTTATGACCACTCTGGTCTTCAGCTAGACCGTTCTTCTGTGGTGGACTCGTCACTCTGGCATGAGTGGACACACACAAGTCCCCACCAGCCCTGCTGTAACACTGAGCTTTACTGACCGATCTCCTGGTTCGGTCTCTGAAGCCCCACCTTTCTGTGGATTCCCAACACACAGTCAGTGTCCATTGGTGTGTCTGAAGGGTGTCTCTCCAGACTTGTCTTTTTATCCCCATTCATGGGGTCTCAGCTATCCATCAACTCTGAATGACCGTGTCCATCAAATCAGGCCACTCCTGCTATCTCCTGAGGAATGTTAACGAGCAAAGTAAAGTCCTTGTAGTGGAAGGTAAATAATCTAGGAAGAGTCATAATACAGTAAATCAACAGTCTCTCTCCCCCGCTTATCTGTAGCAAATGTTCTTGCCTGTGTTTCATATCTCTCTATCTCTCTCTCATGAGCAGCATAGCAACAGCAATAGTTCGTAGTTCTCGGGGGGGGGGGGAAATGGTTAACTCTGCACCCCATTGACCATCAGGTCTGTAAATCAGACCATACATCATTCCATAAAGAGTATATTGTTGAGAAGAGTTTGAGGAGATACCACCCCTCTGCTTGATAGTAGGAAACCACGTCAGGTGTCCTCGCTCAAATACGTAGAATTTTGGTAATCAAAATATTTTTTGATTCAGTTGGAAAGGTGCGCCAAGCATTGGAGGCTAAGGATCACTTTGATCAAAATGTATAAAATCAAAGGTATAGATAGGTTTGATTGTCTTTTTCCAAAACTGGGTATGCTAAATAGTAGAATGCATAACTTTAGGATGTGAGGAGGAAAGTTTAAAGGAAGTTGAGGGGTAAGTTTTTTTTTACATAAGAGTACGTGCTGAAACGTGCTGCCGGGGGAAGAGGTGGAAACAGATATGATTGCACTATTTAAAAGGCATTTGGATACATGAAGAGGCAAGGAATGGAAGGATAAGGAGTATTTGCAGGTAGAGATGCAGTTTAAATTGGCATTATTCTCTGCACAGACATTGGGGGCTACATGCATTGCGGCTTTAACTGGAGCAGATCACTGTAAAAACTGTCAAAATGAAACAATATTGTTCATGTTTTTTTTAAGCAAATGCTGTTCAAAACCTAATTGACAGCCACTTTAATGTTTACTGTGGTCTGCCAGACATCTTCTGGTCGACATAATCCAATTTTTTGCTTCAGAGAAAAACATAGATCACAAATGATGTGTCATTGTGGCCTGGAATAAAACATATCATCAATTTAAAATAAAGGATTAAAAATTCAGCATCAGGTTTAATACCACCGGCATATGCTAGGACTTGCAAGTGTGGGCAGTGAGTCAACAGCCCGTTATCAATCACATCAGAAGTCTCCCAGCCAAGTATGGCAGTGCACTGTAGGACTGCGTTTATTTGGTTGAATCCTCTCCCTTCTAAATTACTTCCCCCAAACTTTCCCTTGCAGGCTGCGGATGGACTTATGAGAGTGAACAAACTCTAGACCATAAGATATAGGAGCAGAAGTAGGCCATTCAGCCCATCGAGTCTGCTCCACCATTCAATCATGGGCTGATCCAATTCTTCCAGTCATCTCCACTCCCCTGCCTTCTCCCCATACCCTTTGATGCCCTGGCTAATCAAGAACCTATCTATCTATGCCTTAAATACACCCAGTGACTTGGGCTCATGTCAACAAATTCCACAGATTTACTATGCTATGACTAAAGTAATTTCTCTGCATCTCTCTTCTAAATGGATGTCCTTTAATCCTGAAGTCGTGCCCTCTTGTCCAAGACTGCCCTACCATGGGAAATAACTTTGCCATGTCTAATCTGTTCAGGCCTTTTAACATTGGAAATGTTTCTATGAGATTCCCCCCTCAGTCGCCTGAGCTCCAGGGAATACAGCTCAAGAGCTGCCAAACATTCCTCATGCGGTAACCCTTTCATTCCTGGAATCATTCTCGTGAATCTTCTCTGAACCTTCTCGAATGTATATTCTCTCTAAAATAAGGAGCCCAAAACTGCACATAGTACTCCAAGTGTGCTCTCACGAGTGCATTGTAGAGCCTCAACATCACATCGCTGCTCTTATAATCTATACCTCTAGAAATGAATGCCAACATTGCATTCGCCTTCTTCACAACCGACTAAACCTGGTGGTTAACCTTTAGGGTATCCTGCACATGGACTCCCAAGTTCCATTGCACCTCTACGTTTTCAATTCTCTCCCCATCTAAATAATAGTCTGCCCATTTATTTCTTCCACCAAAGTGCATGACCATACACTTACCAACATTATTTCATTTGCCACTTCTTTGCTTATTCCCTTAAACTATCTAAGTCTCTGCAGGCTCTCTATTTCCTCAACACTACCCGCTCCTCTGCCTATCTCTGTATCATTGGCAAATTTAGCCTCAAATCCATTAATCACATGGTCCAAGTCATTGACATACATTGTAAAATTCAGTGGTCCCAACACTGACCCCTGTGGAACTCCACTGGTATACCGGCAGCCAGCCAAAATAGGATCCCTTTAATCCCACTCTCTGTTTTCTGCTGACCAGCCAATGTTCCACCCATGCTAGTAACTCCCCTGTAATTCCATGTGCTCTTATCTTGCTAAGCAGTTTCATGTGCATTACCTTGTCAAAGGCCTTCTGACAATCCAGGTACACCACATCTACTGTATCTCCTTTGTCTACGCTGCTTGTAATTTCCTCAAAAGGTTGCAGTAGCTTAGTCAGGCAGGATTTTTCTTTCAGGAAATTATGCTGGCTTTGTCCTATCTTGTCATGTGCTTCCAGGTATTCCGTAATCTCATCCCTAACAATCGATTCCAACAACTTCCCAACCACTGATGTCAGGCTATCAGGTCTACAGTTTCCTTTCCGTTGCTTCTCACCCTTCTTAAATAGCAGAGTAACATTTGCAATCTTCCAGTCATCCAGTACAATGCCAGTTTCAATTCTTGAAAGATCATTGTTAATGCCTCCGCAATCTCTCCAGCTACTTCCTTCAGAACCTGAGGGTGCATTCCATCAGGTCCAGGAGATTTATCCAACCTCAGACCTCAGTCGTAATTTGCACGGCACATACTTCACTTCCCTGACACCCTTGAATGTTCGGTATACTGCAGATGTCTTCCACTGTGAAGACTGAAGCAAAATATGCATTCAGTTCCTCTACCATCTCTGTGTCTCATTACAATATCTCCAGCATCATTTTTTATTGGTCCTATATCTGCCCTCAACTCGCTTTCACCCTTTATATACTTCAAAAAGCTTTTAGTATCTTCTTTGATATTAGTTGCCAGCTTCCTGTCATAATTAATCTTTTCCTTCCTAATGACCGTCTTAGTTTCCTTCTGCAAGTTTTTAAAAGCTTCCCAATCCTCGATCTTCTCACTAGGTTTGGCTTCCTTGTATGCTCTCTCATTTGCTTTTCCTTGTCTCAGACTTCCCTTGTCAGCCACGTTAGTGTACTTCCATTTGGAAGTTTCTTCTTATTTGGAATATATGTCTTGCACTTCCCTCATTTTTCACAGAAACTCCAGCCATTGCTGCTCTGCTGTCCTTCCTGCTAGTGTCCCTTTCCAGTCAACTTTGGTCAGTTCCCCTCTCATGCCATTCTAATTTCTTTTGTTCCACTGAAATACCGACACATTGCATTTTAGTCCCTCCTTCTCAAATTCAAAGTGAACTCAATCTTACTGTGATCACTGTTCCCTAAGGGATCCTTAACCTTAAACTCTCTTATCACCTCTGGATCATTGCACAACACCCAATCCAGCACAGCTGATCCCCTGGTAGGCTCCACAACAAGCTGTTCTAAAACACCATCCCTTGAAGTCCAGTACTGGCCTGGTTTTCCCAATCCACTTACATGTCAAAATCTCCAACAATTATCATGACATTGCCTTTCTGACACGCCTTTTCTGTCTCCTGCTATAATTTGTAATCCATATCCCTGCTGCTGTTTGGAGGCCTGTATGCAACTGCCATTAGTGTCCTTTTACCCTTGCCATTTCTTAACTCAACCCATAGAGACTCTCCATTTTCCGATCCTGTGTCATCCCTTTCTAATGATTTAATATTACTTATTATACACAGGGCCACACCACCCCCTCTGCCTACTAACTTATTTTTCTAATACACTGTGTATCCTTGGACATTCAGCTCCCAATGGCAGCCATCCTTCAGCCAAGTTTCAGAGATGGCCACAACGTCCTAATTGCCAATCTGTAGCTGAATTTCAAGATCATCCATTTTACTTCTTATGCTGCATATATTCAAATATAACACTTTCAGTCCAGTATTTGTTGCTTTCTGTTTTAACTGCACCATGCCTCTATTGCACTGTAACTCATCCCGCTGTCTATGATTATGCCTCATCTCCTGCCTATCCTTTCTATCATCTCTGTCGCATGCTATCTTTGACTTATTTCTGTTTTCCCCTTCCTCAGCCCTATCACTCCAGTTCCCATCCCCCTGCCAAATTAATTTAAACCCTTCCTAACAGCTGTATTAAACCTGCCTGCTAGGATATTGGACCCCTTTGGGTTCAGATGTAACCTTTACTTTTTGTACAGGTTGTACCTACCCCAGAAGAGGCCACAATGATCCAGGAATCTGAAGCGCTGCCCTGTACACCAGTCTTTCAGCCACGCTGTAATATGTCTGAACATGCTATTCTTACATCTGTTAGCATGTGGCGCAGGCAGCAATCCTGAGATTACTACCCTGAAGGTCCTGCTTTTCAGTTTTCTACCCAACTCTCTGAATTCTCTCTTCAGGACTTCCTCTCTTTTTCTGCCAATTGGTACCAACGTATACCAAGACTTCTGTCTGTTCACCCTCTCCCTTCAGAATACTCTGCATCTGATCCGAGACATCCGGTACCCTAGCACCTGGGAGGCAACACACAATGCAAGTATCTCTATCAGGCTGACAGAACCTCCTGTCTGTTACCCTCACTATGAAATCCCCTATGACTACCGCATTCCTCATCTTCCTCTTTACCTTCTGCACCATGGAACTAGGCTCAGTGCCAGAGACCCGATCGCCAGGGTCGTCCTCTGATAGGTCACACACTCAGCAGCAGCCAAAATAAGATAATGATTACTGAGGGGGATGGCCACAGGGGTTCTCTCTACTATCTGAGCTCTTCCTTTCCCTTCCCTTCCCTGACAGTCACCCACTTATCTAACTCCTGCAGCCTTAGGGTGACTAACTCCCTGTAGCTCCTATCTATCTCCTGCTCATTTTCCCTAATAAGCTGTAGGTCAACAAGCTGCAACTCCAAATCCCTAACACGGTCTCTCAGGAGCAGCATCTAGGTGCACCTGGTGCAGATGTGGCCATCTAGGAGACTGGAAGATTTACAGGATTCCCACATCTGACACCCCAAGGAAAGTACTAACCCTACAGACGTGCTCTCTATTCTGCAAAAAATGCCAGGAAAAATGAAGTCCACTTACCCACTTATCTCGCCGAAGCCCAAATGAGCCAAAGCCCTACTACTCTGACTCAGACCACTCCAACGATGACTACTCCTTTGATGACTGCTCCACTAGGCAATGTCTCCCTTCTTTGCTGGAACCTTCCCTACTCTCCAACACACGATTGGTATGCTGGTTTATAGCCGAGTTCCCATGAAGCTCTCCCTTTTAAACTTTGCTCCCAGACCTGTGCATTGCATCCTCTGTCATAGCTCTCCAACTCATGATTAGTGTGCCTGTTAACTCTACTGATGAAGTTGAAAATTGCAAGGAAATTTTTATTCTAAAGATGGTCCACTGTGGTGATTTTTGAAGAGGAGGTGTGAGATGGAAGAAGAGGATTCTCGGCCTATGCCTACAGACAATTCTGATAAGGTTAATGATGAAGACTTACAATCTTCTTAGTCATTTCACTGCACTAGTGCAACAACAGACACCAAAAAAAAGTCAGATCATAACAATGAAAGCTATTTATCAATCGGTTTTACATGGACTAGTAATCCAAGCTGTCCTATTCCATGGTCCCTAGTCTGTGGCAAACAACTTAAATGCAGCAATGACTCCAGCAAAATTGAGAATTAAATACAAATCACAGCCATATGACATGTAAAAGTGCTTATTATTTTAGATTGCTATTGGAATCTCAAAACAAACAGCTAAGATATTGTTAATAAAGTCATAGTCAGTAAAAGGGTTCAACAAGCAAGTTATGTAGCAGCAGAACTTATAACCCAAAGTCACACAGTTGGTGAGAACCTAATAATGCCCGCATGTAAAATTATAGTGGGTAAATTGCTAGGACAAAATGCAGTATGAGAAATTGAAAAGGTTTCACTCTCACGCAGTATGATAAGTTGACGTATTGATGACATGTCACATGATGCTGAAGAAGCTTTGTGTGTTAAACTGAAAAACAACAGCTTTTCTATCCCGTGTGATGAGTGAACACATTTCACCAATAAATGTTCATGTTGTAGCATGACTTTTTCTGTTGCAAAGAGCTGCCTGAAATAAGCAAAGGCCAAGATATATTTGTCTTCATATCTGGAAGCAAAAGGTCTGTCTTGGAGGAATTGCATTGGCATCTGTACTGATGGTGCCCCATCAATGGTTGGCTCCATGAGAGGTTTTGTTTCTCTTGTTAAAAAAAAGTCCTGACATCATCACAATACACTGCTTTCCTCACAGAGAGGTGCTGATGTCAAAAACTCTTGGAGATGAAATGCAAAAAGTTCTTGATGATGCTATGAAAATGGTTAACTTTATTAAATAAAGACCAGTTCACTTGAGAATGTTTAAAAAACTGTGTGAAAACTTGGACAAAGAGCACACCAACCTTCTGCGACATGCAGAAATCGAGTGGTTTATCAGAGGAAGAGTTCTCAACAGGGTGTCTGAGCTGAAAAGTGAAAATAGTAGGCCAGATTTTGCTGAGTGCTTTGAAGATGAAGAATGGCTGCAGAAACTAGCCTACTTGGCAGACATTTTTCATCATATGAACCAGTTGAACAAGTCTCTGCAAGGCCCTGGAGAAAATGTTTTGATTTCAAGTGACATGGTTCTTGGATTTAAAAGGAAACTGAACCATTCGAAAATCATATTGCAAAAGGAAGTCTTGAAATGTTTCCACTGCTGCTTGGGCTTGAGAGTGAGGAAGGATCAGAAAGTCCTGAGTCTTATTGAAAGCCACTTGGAAGAACTGCAGAACTAAAGCAAACAGTATTTACCTCCCTTTCGAAACAAGTGCATGACTGAGTGAGAGACCCCTCTTCTGCACCTTCTGCTCAGCCGGAGAACTTGACTTTGAGAGAAAAGGAAGAATCGTGCACTGAAGATGAGATTTACTGACCTGTCCCTGGACAAGTTCTGGATTTCTGTGAAAGCAGTGTCCTGCAATTCATAGGAAAGCAACGAACACTTTGCTGCAGTTTTCAACTTCTTACAAGCTTTTTTCAAGTTTAACAAGCATCAAGAGCAAGGATAGAAATTGTCTCATTCAGTTGAAGAGGAAATCTGTGTATGCTTATCTCAAGTTCGACCCAGAATTGAGTATTTGTGCAGCAAAAAACAAGCACAGGTTTCACATGCTAGGCCTATATTTGAGCCCGGTCATGTCATTTAGTAAAATGTTTATTCAATGTCTTGTATAAAATTGTGCCTTAGGCTATATTTTTATTCATATTGCTTTGGCTTGTGGTTTTTAGTAACTTTACTATTCAACATGGTCAATAAATTTTCATGTTGTAAATTGCATTGATTAAAATCAATTTACAACCTTTATTTAAATTAAATCTACCAAGCCTACCTTTTGAAAAATTAAAACCCATTTTGGCTTAAGCCCGTTGTTTACCAGAAATTTATTATGTTTTTTAAAATTTATGGAAGAAAAACAAAGAGATTAATTTCAAAAGGGTAAACAAAGCTTCAAAAGGGTAAAACAAACCTGTTTTTTTTGCAAAAAAGATTGGCTAAACATACACTCTCCACTCAAAAGAGCAATGACTATTTTTGGATTATTATATCTACAACTTGCTGATCACGCTAATGCACCATGAGCTGTAGATATGATAATTTTTTATGCAGGGGTTCCCTGAGACCTGAAAATTATTTCAAGGGTTCCACCAGGGTGAAAAAGTTGAGAAAGGCTGGCTTAAAGAAATGGTTATTACTACCCTATTAAATGGTAAAATGAATTTAACTTTACCATAGGTATATGGAAACAGCAGGGAGCTTGTCATTGCATCTATGACTATTGCAGGCACAATTGGTGCAATTTTAGTCTGAGCTATTTTGTATTTAAGCCCTATCTTGATATGACAGGTGAGCTGTCCCCATGGTTCCCGTGACCACAAGAGACATAGAACCATAGAAAACCTGCAGCACAATACAGGCTCTTCAGCCCACAAAGTTGTGCCTTAGAAATTACTAGGGTTACCCATAGCCCCCTATTTTACTAAGCTCCATGTACCTATCCAAAAGTCTCTTTAAAGACCCTATCGTATCTGCCTCCACCACCGTTGCCAGCAGCCCATTCCATGCAGTCACCACTCGCTGCGTAAAAAAACTTACCCTTGACATCTCCTCTGTACCTACTCCCCACCACCTTAAACCTGTACCCTCTTGTGGCAGCCATTTCAGCCCTGGGAAAAAGCCTCTGACTATCCACAAGATCAATGCCTCTCATCATCTTATACACCACTATCAGGTCATCTCTCATCCTCCTTCGCTTCAAGGAGAAAAAGCCGAGTTTACTCAACCTGTTTTCATAAGGCATGCTCCCCAATCCAGGCAACATCCTTGTAAATCTCCTGCACACTTTCTATGGTTTCTACATCCATCCTGCAGTAAGGCAACCAGAACTGAGCATAGTACTTCAAGTGGGGTCTGACCAGGGCCCAATATAGCTGCAACATTACCTCTCGACTCCTAAATTCAATTACACGATTGATGAAGGCCAGTACATCGTATGCCTTCTTAACCACAGAGTCAACCTGCGCAGCGGCTTTGAGTTTCCTATGGACTCGGACCCCAAGATCCTCCACACTGCCAAGAGTCTTACCATTAATACTATATATATGCCCTCATATTTGACCTACCAAAATGAACCACTTCACACTTATCTGGGTTGAACTCCATCTGCCACTTCTCAGCCCAGTTTTGCATCGATGTCCCGCTGTAACCTCCGACAGCTCTCCACACTATCCACAACACCCCCAACCTTTGTGTCATCAGCAAACTTACTAACCCACCCCTCCACTTCTTCATCCAGGTCATTTATAAAAATCACAAAGAGAAGGGACCCTGAGGCGCACACCACTGGTCATATAAACAGTTGAGAAACCTTTGCCAGTAGAAAGCTGTCAAAGGTTATCAGATTGTCTTGGGGCTGTGACCTCAGGAGAAGGCACTTGCTTGCAGGCTTTGGAAGGGTCTCCAAATCCGGAAAAGATAAATACAGGCAGGTACGTCAAGCAGAGAGTCCAAACATTGGCTTGTTCCATCACAACCTGGCCCAGTGCAATGCAGAAATATTGGTATCTGTTCACTCTTGTCAGCAACAGCCTACTGATCAGAAACAGCACTTTCAGAAAGAATATTTATTTATGTGCTTTTAGTTTTGTCTAGTTTTTTTTTTGCATCTGTCAAGACAAGGAATAAAATTCCAATGATAATTCAGCTTCTAACAATCAACAGAGAAAATTAAGGAAAGTAGTGGAAGCCTGTAATGAATTGATTAAACATCATCTGTATTTAAAGCACATGAAAGAGGAAACTAAGAGGAAATGTTCTTGATAAACAAAGAAGCGAATAAGAAGAATGACAAGTCATGTTAAAAACATAAGGGAAGCTAAAAGGCTAACATTTTTTGACTGTCAAATTGTAGAATGTTTAGTTTTGCTGTGACGTGAGGCTCTGTTGCTCTGGGTTTGGATCACTGGTTTAAGTCTGGTTGTGCAAATGGTTGTGAGCACAGCAACCAAGTTGGAAATGTCATAGCTTTTGCCAACAGGTAAAATAATTAAATGTGAAAGCAGCAGATACATCTTGATAAGTGTCATAAATTGGAGAGATGAGGGAATTCAGTAATCTTATGCCTCAATTAGGTTCTTCCCTTGAAGTTCCACTGGCTGGGTGACAGCTCAGCAGGAGTGAACAAAGGTTTTGTCACCCATTTTGTCACTCATTCTGATCCAACAACACAAGTACAGACTGTTCATAACCTGTGGCAATTAATCTACAGGTTGATATATACCTGGGGGAGAGATGGGTATGAGTGGCCACAAATATAGCAGGAGAATGGCCAGCTAAATGCCAGCTACCAGGAGGATAAAACCATATGTTAGTTCTAACGCAGAGGAGACAGATGGTGTAGCCAACCTAACGAAAATGAACACAATGTGGTGAAATGTTGAGAGGTATTAACATCTCCAATTTACGCCTTGTGAACAGATCTATCTAAGCTGGCAGTTTCAACTTCCCAAGTGACACACAAAATGCTGGATGAATTCAGCGGGTCAGGCAGCATCTATAGAAATGAATAAACAGTCAACGTTTCAGGCCAAGACCCTTTTTCAGGGAGGGAGAAGACACCAGAATGAAAAGGTGGTGGGGGCGGGGAGAGAGGAGGAAGGCCAACTTGAGGGTGATAGGTGAAGCCAGGTGGGTGGGAAAGGTAAACGGCTGGTAAAGAAGGAATCTGATAGGATACAGACAGACAATAGGAGAAAGGAGGAAGGGACCCAGCTAAGAGGAGGTGAAAGGCCAGAGTGGGAAATAGATGAAGAGGGGGGGAAGGAGTATAGGTGGCAGAAGATGGGGGGGCAGTATGGTGGCAGGGGTGCAGAGACGACCATTCCTGAGACACCAGGCAAGGTCATTAGGTTTCAAATAATTGGTTTACTGATCATTATAGAATATCTCTCTGGTCTTAGCTACTGCTCCTTTCCCTTTTCCCAAACATGATTCCACTCTCCTTGCTCCCTTCCGACTCTCAGTCCACAATTAAAGACTCATATCAAAATCAGATTAATCATCACTCACACAGGTTATGAATTTTTTTTTGCAGCAGTGCAGTGCAAAACTTAACATTATTACAGTACTGTGCAAACGGCTTAGGCACACCAGCTATATATTTGTTCCTGAGACTTTTACTGTGGCAGAGGGAGGAATACAGATTGTGACAAGAGAAACTGCAGACCAACTATTTGACTTATGACTGTCTGTCCTCCTCAAATGCTCCCTCAATTCCTCCTTTACATTCTTCTCCTTCCTCCTCTCCCTACTGCATCAGCTGGCAAGAAATAAGCGCGCATGATTGACAGGTTAAGTAAAAAACAACAGACTTTTTCAGATTTCGAGACCCATTCTGATTTGTGGTGCAAGAAACCTCTAGACTGTATCAGATTGCAGGAAGAGTTGTCTGTGTATTCATTAATCTGCTCTGTGAGTTAGCCAGTAGCAATGTGACATCCATTTTGTTCTAATGATATACCAGAGATGTCTGGATATTCATAACAAATCTATGAAGGTGTACCTATCCAGTAGTCAACAGCTCCTTTCACAGCCCTTATAATGTGCAAGTCCTTATAATCACAGACAGACGATGATGTAGCCAAGAAGCTGCCAGTGCTTCAGTGGACTTTATCTCTATCAAGCCTTATCTTGCTACTCTGACTGAAAATTCAGAAGGAAAAACATTAAACATTCAGAAATATTGCCATGAAACCTGCAAAGTTTTTAAGATTTAATCTGCAAAATTGGCACCCTAATCAAGACAGGCAGGTCTTTGGAGAGAAGAGCGTATCGAGATTACCTTTCCCACCCATCTGGCTTCACCTATCACCTTCCAGCTGGCCTCTTCCCCCCCCCCCCCCCCACCCCCACCACCACTTTTCATTCTGGCATCTTTGCCCTTATTTCTCAGTCCTGAAGAAGGGTCTCGGCCTGTAATGATGACTACCTATACATTTCCATAAGAGCTACCTCAGTTCTTTCAGCATTTTGAAAATCTTTGGATTTTCAGCATCTGCAGACTTTCTTTAGGTATATAATATACTATTAATACCAGTCTGCACCTATCTCACTTACCACAGCAGATCGAGCACTAAGATCAGGCCCTCTTTACTAAAGAACTCAGTTTTTCCCCCCAAAAGGAGCCGGGGAATTTGTGATTTACAACCTGTGCTGCCTCCTACCATATGATCTTTGTTCTTGAGTTCTTTATTGTTTTTACAGTTGTTTGGCTTCTGTTCCTCATTTTTAGCAAGAGTATTATTTATACAATGCTTTATAAAAAAAAGAAAATCTTCTTGTTCCTGCTGGGGGCACTTGATTAGATTACTTCTTTTGTGATAAGTGCAGTTGTAAATACTCTCCTCATGAGGATTTCTTCCACCATCACCCTACATGTATATAAAGTCCAAACTTCATTGGCATGACTCACTAATTGTTGTCAGGGCTTGTGTCTGGCATGCACTGTAAAACTAAAAGGATCAATAAGTAATTTATTGTAGGGTAAGCACTGAGACCAATAGCCAGACAGAAGTCCAGATCTCAGCATTATAGAGATACAGCACGAGAAAAAGGTCCAAGTACACATAGACCATTGACCACCTTACATTAATTCCATTTTTATTGGCCCAACTTTCTCCTCAACTTCCCCTAGATTCTCACATTCACCTACAGAGTTTGGCAATTTACACTGGCCAGCTAACCTGCCACAATTGTTTGCTGTGAACTGAAGCTGCCTAGCGTTTCTGGTAGAGATTGAGTTTCAAGGGTTTTGACTTCAATTTTAAGGTTTGAATTTGTAATTATCAATCAATTTTATTACCTTTCTCCCCCTAAATAAAAGTCTACTGTAACTCCTGGTCTCCATTTATAGAGTATCTTTTAACATATTATACTGCCTCTGGATGCTATTCTTTCTTTAAATAGAGTCTTCCCTGTCACATTCTTTGCTTTGTGGTGAGTAATATTATGGGAGTATTTCTTTGCTGCTGACAAGTTAGCAGTATAGTTGACCTCCATCTTAGCACCAACCTGTAACCAGGAAATACTCACAAATGTTGTTCTACCATGAGAGGGCACTAGACACATAACATTCTTTTTACTTTAATATATCGCAAAAATACATTAATAATAAACCTTTTGTCAGTTAATGATTTTGCCCTTTTATTCCGAAGTATACATTTCTCATTTTGAAATAGACGTAATAAAAGTGTAAATTATCCTGTTCCATTACTCTTTGAAATATAGGATATTATGCTTGGAACTAATTTTTCCCAAATGGGCTCAGAAGATTAAATGGGTTGGTTGTTGAATTAGGGATATTGAACTGGGACACTGATAGAAGGCAACGAATGCTGTCTGAAAAAAAATCAGTCCTTTTAAGTTACATATATGAAAGGGTATGTGGTCATATTCACAAATGTCATGTTCTGTAACCCCAAAACTTTAAACTAATTCAGCCAAGTACAAGAGAGCTGAGAGATGCAAGCTTTAGCTTATCCTTTACTTTAAGTGAGGCACGTACTTATCACTTGGTAAAATCGTGATGTATGCAATTCATGTGTTTTGCATAAAACCCATAGTGAATCATTTAAACGAACAAAAATTCTTAATCCAATGATATATTTACTGAAATATTAAATACACACCAACAACCAATGCAGCAGCACAGCAGCTCAGCAACAAAGAGGGTCGAGCGTTGCCATATTGAAAAGTACAGAGAGAGGGAGATGGAAAGGTTGAATATCACCAGCAGCATATGTCATGCAATTCGTTGTTTTGTGGCAGTAGTACATTGCAATATATAGAAATGAAAACTATAAATTATAATAAGATGTATATATTAAAAAAGTGGTGCAAAAATAGAGGGAACAAATAGTGAGGAAGTATTGACAGGTTCATCGTCCATTCAGAAATCTGATGGCAGAGGGGAAGAAGCTGCATTTCGGCCTGGTATGGGAACACCAATGCCTTTGAGTGGAAAGTCCTACAAAAGCTAGTGGATTCGGCCCAGTACATCGCAGGTAAAACCCTCCCAACCATTGAGCACATCTACATGAAATGTTGCCATAGGAAAGCAGCATCCATAAAAGATCCTCACCACCCAGGCCATGCTCTTTTCTTGCTGCTGCCATCAGGTAGAAGGTACAAGTGCCTCATGACTCATACCATCAAGTTCAAGAACAGTTACTACCCCTCAACCATCAGGCTCTTGAACAAAAGAGGATAACTACACCTATTTAAGGACACTTTTATCTTGTTAGCTCATGCTCGTTATTTATTGCTATTTATTTATATCGGCACTTGCTCAGTTTTTTGTCCATTGATCCTGTTTACAGTTACTGTTCTATAGATTTGCTGAGTATGCCCGGAGGAAAAGAATCTCAGGGTTGTATGTGGTGACATATATGTTCCTGAAAGGTTAAGTGTGTGGCTTCAGGCTCTGTACCTTCTCCTTGATGGTAGCAAAGAGAGGAAAGCATGTCATTTTCTCATGAGCAGATATCCAGGGTGAAGGTGGTCCTTAATGATGGATGCTGCCTTTTTGAGGCATCGCCTTTGAAGATACTGTAGAAGCTGGGGAGGGTAGCACCCATGATGAGCTGGCTGAGTTTACAACTTTCTGCAGCTTTTTCCAAATCCTGTGCCGTGGCCTCTCCATACGAGAGGGTGTTGCACTCAGTTTCAATGCTCTTCAGGTTACATCTGTAGGAACTTGAGAGAGGGAAAGAGAGAGAGATCACTGCAGAACTCGGGAAAATGCAATGTGTACATGTTGAATCTTTGAGGGGTATGTTTATGTAAGGCATATGATGTAGTTTTCAGCTCAACCAGCAGAAACTCCTCAGCAGTTTCTGGGGCGATGTTCTGGATTGGAGCCTAAGAAACGCAAGGAGTAGATTTGCGTTTTTACATTTTTGTTCAACTTCCTCCACATATTTCGAATATAAAGTGATATATCTGCCAAGGACATTTTTGCAATACACATAATTTAACTGGAGTTTTACATTATATTAATATTTATAATAGAATTCCACTGGAAGATAATTTGCATGTTTTATTGAAGATATAATATTGGCTGTATTTTTACTGCTTTGGAAGTCGGAGTGAGATGTTTAAAAGCACATTTAAAAGCAGTGTTCAGTAAAGAATAATTCATTATGGCACCGGCAAATTTTGCCAGCAAGTTAACTCTGAGCTAAATATAAATTAGCCAGCTGTCTTGACTGTGAGCCACATACTGATGATAGCAACACTGAATCATTTCGCATACTCAGTGGCCTTCTACTTTCTTGATGGAGTGTGATTCTCAATAGACGAGAAGTACATAATTTAACGTATCGAGCTTTCCTTAGGGACATTTCATTTAAAAAATACAAGCTACTATTTAAGTAATCCTTCACATCACAAGAAGGCTTTTGATAATCAAAGTAAACTTTCTTATCCTTCACTGATGTCATGTGAAGCGACAACCATAACAATAATAGATGTTCATGCAAACTTTGAAGTTTTTATACACATAGCAGCACATAATCTTAAACTCTAAAGAATAGATCAGGTCAGCTTGCTTAGTATGAGTGTATCTTGGACTTGATATTCAATTTAGGTTTGCTGACGGTTATAAATCCTTAGGCTATTTAACAGCTTTTGTGTAAAAGATAAAATGCATTGCTACAGAGCAATGTGGTTCGCTTTGGAGCTTTGTCTCCTGTAGTTACCAACCCTGTAGCCTAGATATTTCTCTTTGGTTGGCATAATTCCTGCTTGATAGACTTCTCGCAAGTTAGACAAAGAGAAATCATTTAATTATAGCTAATATTCTTAAATTGAATTATTAGTGTTCCAAACAACTGTGGGTAAGATAAATTATGTGAAAACTAAATCTATAAGGATAGAGGGAATCTCAATTTGTTTGAAAGAGGAGGAGAACAAGGACGTTCCTAGACAGGGAATGGTTTTTGGGTAGCCTTTAATGTGCTAAACAAGTGTGCACTGAATAGCATTCCTTTGTGGCTTCATTTGCTTCCCATGCAACTTGAGCAGGCTGCCACATACACAATATCTTACCTCCAGTAATGTGTGCAAATGTTCGTGAATTTGGGGTCATGCTATTGCATTTAATTTTTGGTTGGTAAAGAATAAAAGCTGAATCAGAACAGTTAGAAATATATGCTGTTTGACATTAGCTAACCATTGCCATGACAGTATATCAGTATTAACGATGTAACATTGAGAGAACTTCTGTACGTGGGAATCCCTCACCAGTGGGACACAGTTTCACAATAAGGAGTTGCCCATTTCAGGAGGGAATGATTGGGAGTTTCTTCTCTCAATGGTCATGAATCTCCAGAATTTTCTGCCTCAGATCAGTAGAGGCAGCATCATTTATTTAAAGCTGAGATTTCTGATCTGTCAGTGTTTATGTAGAACAGGCAGATAAGTCGGGATGGGCACAAGATGTGGTCAACCTTGATCTAATTAAATGGTGAAACCGACTTCAGGGCAATTTGGTCCACTTCACTAAGATTAGCTTTATTTGTCACATATACATCGAAGTATCAAAACGTGCATTAAAGTTCACTGTTTGCATCAAATCAGCGAGGATTGATTATGCTTATATTTCTTATGCTTTTAACTGTAATGTATTCAGTCTTTTCAGTATCTCTTACTGCAGTTTTCAGGCTCTTTGTGGTTTTCTTTCAGATATTTATTAAAAGAATATTTATGAAAACAATAGGATTTTATATGTGATTAAGTACTTGAATATAAGTAGCAAGTTAGCAAGAGTTTGACCCATCTGACAATAAGTTGAGTGCCATAAAATTTTTGATATAATAAGTTACCTTATATTTCACTTAATTACTTTTTTGGGGAAATGGAAATATGCAAATCAGATATGATATATGGAAATATAATTTTATATCCTCACTAATTAAAGTGAATCAATTGCACAAAGCGATTGAGGATTTTGCAGAACTCCTACTCCTCCACATGCTGCAGAAATTCTTGCCTACCGCGCATAGCAATGGTTAGCTGACATATGGAGATAAAAGCACTGTTTGCTGCAGAATAGAGGGGTGTCTTTTAGGAACAGAGATGAGGAGGAATTTCTTTAGCCAGAGAGTGGTGAATCTGTGGAATTCATTGCCACAGGCAGCTAAGGAGGCCAAGTCTGTACGTATATTTAAGGCAGAGGATGATAGGTTCATTATTGATTAGGGCATGAAGGGATATGGAGAGAAGGCAGGGGATTGGAGCTGAGAGGAAAAATGGGTCAGCCACGATGAAATGGTAGACTAGACTCGATGGGCCAAATGGCTTAATTCTATTCCTATATTTTATGGTCTTATGACCTTATTGTTTTAGATTGAGAGCTTCTTAGGATGGGGGTCCTCTGGTTTACATTTACCATCAGATCAGGAAAATGTTCTGAATCTCTTCGCAGATCTACCTTTTGAATACAAGGTAAAATGCTTGACACAGATGAAGCAATGTGTCTGCTGAGTCAAACACATTGCAAACTAAAACTGTCCCGGTTGTTGATGAGCTGTGTATCCCCACTTCTCATCTTCCATTTCAGGTGTATCAGGAAGTTAAAGCTCCAATCCCCAGATCACGTTTAAATGCTAGTCACACAGATCTTGCATGGTGATGTAAAAGATCAACACCCTTCTTGACACTCTAAGATTAGGTGTGTTTTGAAGCACTCCTCCAGGGCAATTAAGGCGTCCAACATATATTTCAGGCGTTCCAGTAGGTTCCTCCATAGCATCTTGATGGTCTGAAGCCTTGAGTTGTACTTTTCCTGGACAGCATCCTCTTGGGTTGATCCAGGCTTTTCAGTGAGTAACCATTTCCCTTCTAGCATCCGCTTGGACTTCTGAAAGCACAAGGGAAGAGTAGTGGTCCACAGGAAGAGGAAGTCACAGGTATGGTTCAGGTATCTTCCATCTACATGTTAATGGAATAAAATATTTTCCAGCTGATGAATAGTCCAGACTGGACTGAGGTGTTATCCATCACTCAGGCACTTCAGGGAATCGAATGATCTTCTGATTAAGGATGGTGTCATTTATCATCCATCCTAGCAGTCTCTTATTCAATAGATTACCATCAGGGAGACAGAACAAATCCATCACCGCTAGGACAACACATTACCTCTGAAGCTTTTTAGTAGCTAGCCAGTTTCTCGACGAAATTCATTCATGTGTAATACCCTAACTGTCCCTGTCCCTGGTCTTTCCCGCTCTCCTTGCCTTGTTGATAGTTACCTAATATGTTCATATGATTACACTTATTTAAGCTTGATTATTGACGTTTGCACATGTGGTTGCTCTGCTAATTGTTGTTTGCTCATGGCTGTTTGAACTATTGTCACATACGCTTGTGTGGTCATTAGAAGCTACGCCATGCTTAGAGTGAACAGTTTTTAAATAGCATCAGGTGTGTGTGTTTGTGTTCAAAAAGAAGTGCTTTTGTCACTGATAGTTGGCAAAAAATAAGTAAGACAATTCAGAATTTGGCAGAGGTTGGACCCAGGTCAGTGGCATTCAGACCCGGTCAGTGATTGCTCCTAATAGATGCCACCAGGGAACAACAGTCAGCAGTCAGGTCAGTGGCGTTCAGACCTGGTCAATGATCGATCACAGTGGTGGCCACTGGGGCAACAACGGTCAGCAGCCTGGTCGTCGGCATTCGGATCTGGTCAGCGATCGCTCCCAGTGGAGGCCTCCAGGGTAACGACAGTCAGCAGCTGGGTTGGTGGCGTTCAGACCCAGTCACTGATTGCTCTGAATGGAGGCCACCGGGGTAACAATGATCAGCAGCCTGCTGGGCAGCATTCAGACCTGGCACTGCAGACGTGCTGCTTGTACGCTGATGGAAAGATGTTTTCGATACTCTGAGATTTATGTGATTATTGGACTGTACTTTGTAGTGGTCTCCTTCAGTTTCTTGGCATTTTCTTTCATGTGGCTGATTGGCAGGTAGGTGATCTGTTAGATTGTTGTATGCGAGAGGGGGTTTTCAGGCTTTTGTTGCTATTGTTGCTGTTCTTCTTTGCGAGTGAAGGGGTCGGGGATTGTTACTGTCTCTGTTTCTTTTCTCAGGGGGAGTTGTTGGGGATTTGTTGCTACTGTGCCTGTTTTTTCTGCATGGAAGGGGGTGTCAGATTTTGGGGTTTGTGAGTTTTTTTTTATTCGTGATGGATGAGGGGCGGAAGTTGATCATTTCGAACAACACCCATGGTCTTTTTGTATTTGGAGATGACAAATGGCAGTCGTATTCTATATTTGTACTTTGACAATAAAATAAATCTTTGAGAATTGTTTTGCTAACTCCGATTTCAGGCATTCATAGTTGAAAATGCCAGAAACGACTGTGAGTAAAAATAAAACAATTTTGTTACTTCAACAAGTTGGGAACTATGAAAAATTTGCAGGTATCAACAATCATCTTGAATGTTACCTTTGATCCCCACTGGACATTCAGCTGTCACCTGTGGCTTCAAGAAACTGTGTGCATGCGACAGTGGCCACACCCTGGTACAGGCGGACTAAATCCAGGTGAGGGTGAGTGGCAGATCTCATACCTCGATGAGGTTGGGACATGCCTGTACTAGTATGCAACAGGCTGGGCGGATGAGATCTACGTTGAGATCCAAGAGGCAGGAAGACAACTCTGCAACACTCCGTGGAGAGTGAAGGGTATGGCAAGGCTCAACAATAGTCATGGTCATCCACTGCAACCGAGGAAGACCCCAGATGTGATGACTCCTTGTACCACTGGACCTCAACTTCCGAGGTCAAGAGAGTGGAACTGCCCCAGTGCAATGACTGATTCACTTTAACAACCCTCCTGCACAGGTTGCTGTCATCGGTGGATATGTTCTAATTTGTTCTGTGTTTCATTTAAGTACTTAATTTTTTACTCAGTTAAGTGGTAGTTTGTCTTTTTTATGTGCCTTTTTAACTGTTTCATGAATCATTGGCTAATTGGGGCAGCCACATATTGGTCCAGTCTCTTAATTGGGCAAGAATGGAGAGGTGATGTATCCCAATGTAACTGGAATCCACTGTATTACCAAACTCCTTATCATAACAAGACTACCTTATTGTTCAGATAGTCCACAGATATAAATGTTAAAGAATTGCTGTAGGAATCACTTAAGATAAAATTCATCTCCATGGAAACAACAGTATAACTGAAATGATTTTTTTTCCACTTTCTTTTATTTGAATTCTCAAGAACACCTCAGCTCATCTACTAAAAAAATCAGGTGCAATGTGGCGTCTTGTGATATTATGAGAATAAAACATAGCATAAAACATAACAAGTCAGTTATTTCAGCTTCATAGTTTTGCCAGCCTAACTGTAAATAATGTAAAAGTCTTGATGTAGTTGTGAGATTTTCCCTTTGGACCTCTGTGTTAAGCTTCACTTCTGTCATGAGCCTGCCGGCCTTGCACCTATATGTGTCTTATCCAGAGTCATCAAGCCCTTGCACTTTCTGTTTAAACTTGTCAAGTTTAATTTGACTGGCACAGATTGTCAGTGTACTGTGATTATTTAAGCGGACTCCTAGTTAGTGCTGGTCCTTATGTGTGTTTCGAGAATGATTCGTCTCATGGTATCATTCGGTCAAGCCATCGAAGTTCAGTTGAATAAAGTCTTGTTTCTGCCTCAACATGGGAGGTTGTCATTCCTCCGCACCTGCATTCACTAATTTATCAGCGCTCACCACGATAACTTCAGAAGCTTAGTTGCTTTGAGTTAAAACTGGAGATGTGGTGTTGAGCATGAGCCAATGATAGCCCAGGTACAAATATCCTAGCTTTGTTGTATATTGTCCAGTTCAATGTGAGTAGATAACAGAAGGGGTAACAGACTTGGAATGAATATCTGAAGTTTTAAAGATAGTCTCACTTTTATTAGTTCTACTTTCAATAATGTTTGTTACCGGTTTCTGCCGGATAGTATTGTAACTCTATGACTTACTTACTGCCTGTAACACCGGGAAAATCTGCAGATGCATTTTTTTTTGAGCAGTCAGCGTTGTTGGCCATGAGCTGAACCCCTGAACGTGGAGGACCAGTGGACCACTCTTAGTCTGGCCTTTATCCTACTTTGACTTAGGGTTTGTAACACCATGAAGAAGGATAAAATTGAGTTTGGCCAAAAACATACAAAAGCTGGTATCAACCACCCACAAGCTAACAAAGCATTTTTTAAACATTTTGTAATTTTCTATTGATCCCCCTCCACTACACCGTACCCTACTTGCCATATACAAAATAGTTTGTTACTTCCAAAATTTTACCCAGTACAAAATGCCATTCATTTAGAAAGGATTTCTGCTGCTTTTCTTAATATATTAAAACCAGGTGCTAAAGTCACAGGCTAGCCAACATGAACTGTACATGGTTAATTGTGCTCAGAATTCAGGCTAACAGTGAGTAATTAAGAGTAAATGCAAAGGGCTTTAAAATGCAAAATGCCACAGAGAAGAAACTAACAACGCTGACTAGTCAGCACCTTCTAACAACATCTGATAATTGATTTGTTCCTTTATACTGACCAACAAAGATTAATCTGTTCAAATAATATCCAAAACAAGAAATCTTTCTTATTCCTGTTTTTTTAAGCTAGAAAGCTTACTAACACCAAAAATACAGTACTATGCAGACATCTGAGGCACACGTGTGTTTGTGTGTGTTTGTGTGTGTGTGTGTGTGTGTGTGTGTGTGTGTGTATATAGTTGAAGTCAGAGGTTTACATACACATTAGCCAAATACATTTAAACTCAGTTTTACCACAATTACTGACATTTAATCCTAGAAAACATTCCCAGTGTTTCCGCGTGGCCAAGTGGTTAAAGCGTTGGTCTAGTGATCCTGAAGGTCGCTAGTTCGATCCTCAGCTAAGGTAGCGTGATGTGTCCTTGGGCAAGGCACGTAACCACACATTGCTCTGTGATGACACCGGTACCAAGCTGTATCGACCTTTGCCCTTCCCTTGGACAACATCGGTGGTGTGGAGAGGGGAGACTTGCAGCATAGGCAACTGCAGGTCTTCCATTCAACCCTGCCCTGGCCTGCGCCCTGGAAGCTCTCCAAGGAAATCCATGGTCTCTCGAGACTAACGGATGCCTATTATGAAGGTCAGTTAGGATCACTGCTTTATTTTAAGAATGTGAAATGTCAGGATAATAGTAGAGTGATTTATTTCCCCTTTATTTCTTTTATCACTTTCCCAGTGGGTCAGAAGTTTACATACACTTTGTTAGTATTTGGTAGCATTGCCTTTAAATTGTTGAACTTGGGTCAAACATTTTGGGTAGCCTTCCACAAGCTTCTCACAGTAACTTGCTTGAGTTTTGTTCCATTCCTCCAGACAGAACTGGTGTAACTGAGTCAGGCACACGCTTTTTCAGTTCTGCCCACAAATTATCTATCAGATTGAGGTCAGGGCTTTGTGATGTTGCTGCTCTATATAACTGTGGTTAGACCACACACATAGTTTGCACAAATTGTTGTTTTTTGCATACTGGTTGAAGACCCATGTTGGGTGGTCTTTCATTGATTCTATTATGGTTATTATTCTATAATTTACTGAGTAGGTCCACAAGAAAATGAATCTCAGGGTTGTATTTGGTAACATATATGTACTTTGATAATAAATTTACTTTGAAAATTGAATTTACTTGGTATTCAGTTCTGATTGCCTTGTGGAAACTTTAGAGAGGGCGCAGTAGAGATTTACCAGAACTCCGCCTGAATTAGAGAGCATATCATATGAGGAAAGGTTGTGTGAGTTTGGATTTTTCTCTTTGGATCGAAGGAAGATGAAACGTGACTTGGTAGAGGATGAGAGGCATTGATAGAGTACAGATAACTTTTTTCCCTAGTGCAAGAGGACATACATTTAAAGTGATTGAAGGAACATTTAGGGTGATGTTAGAGGTAGTTCTTTTAACACTGCGCAGTGAGTGCATGGAACATACCGCCGGGGTTGGTGGCCAAGGTAGGTACATTAGGGACATTTAAGAGACTCTTAAATAGGCACGTGGATGAAAGGACAGGGGAGGGCTCTGTGGGAGGGTAGGGTTAGATTGATCTTGCACTGAATTAAAATGTCAGCACAATATCATGGGCTGAAGGGCCTGTACTGTTCTATGTTTTAATACTGTAACTTTCTTGTCATCCATACCAAGGTTAGCTTATATTTTTAATTTCAGATGTCTTGATAAGCAGGAGTTCAATAAGTGCTGGGTAACAGAAAAATTTTAATTTAAAAAATAAAAGATCTGGAATTAAAGGTAAAAATTAGCATTGGTACTGGTGACCCTGAAACTACAGAATTATAAAAAATATTAGTGTCCTTCAGGGAAGTAAATCTGCCTTCCTTATCTGCGCTGACCTATATCTGACTTCAGGTTGACTAATGTTCTTGACTCTTCCCTTGACAACTCAGAGATGGACTATAAATACCAATGTCGGTGGCATCAACATCCCATGAGTGAATAAATTAGGGCACATAAGCTTCATTAAAGTGCGTATTGTTATAGGACAAGGCTGCTAGAAGCTAACCATGTGAACCAGAGATTATGACATCCAAGAAAGAATCTACATCGATTTTTGCATCAGCTATGCGGGGCATATAATACCACCTGATCAGGTAATATTGCCTTATTGGCAGAAATGATCATCATACCCTGTCACACCAGACTTTAGTGTTGTTTGGTTGATGTTGATGTTGAGCCAGGTTAGTGTCAGCTAAATCAGGTAAGAGTTGGCAGTTGCGCAGAACGTGTTCAATGTTGTGCTCCCTTTTGCCACACTCACAGGATTCACTGGTCTTTAAACCCCACTTCACCATATTGTCTCCCACGCTACAAACTCCCACTCTCGCTCTGTTGAGATTGTACCACTTCCATCTGTCAAGCAGTGCCCCGTCTGGCAACATTTCTGTGGGGTCTTGCTCTGTATTGTTCTGTGGGGTTCTGGCTTCTGTTTGTTACCAGAGGTCAATCCTGTATGTTTGAGGGGATGTTCCGTGCGGTAGTTCCTCCACTGTAGCAAAGCTTTTCCTCGATTTTAGGCAGTTGGGAACCGGCACATGATGATGTAGTGGGTGCCGTGGATCCGAGTTTTGTTTACCTTTTTCAATTTTTGTTGTAGTGTGTCTTCATATCTCTGGGGGAGGAATGCCTGCAAGTCTGTAAATAATGTTAGTGGGTGTGGGGCGCGGTGTACCTTTAATCATTCGGCAGGCTTCGTTAAGCAATGGGTCTATTTTCTTCACATGGGCTGATCTGCCCCACACAGGTGCATAGCAGAGTGCTGGGGCAATTGATCTAAGTGTGTGAGCATTAGCTCCCCATTTCGTGCCTGCTAATTTTTTTAAGAGAAAATTGCGAGAGCCAACTTTTGCTTGGAGCTTTTGGATGTGGGTGGCAAAGGAAAGCATCCTATCCAATGTCACGCCCAGGTAAACTGGAGTCAAATGGTGTTCGAGCTCCTTCGCACACCAGAAGATCTTGAGTTTCCAAGCTGCTTCTTGATTCCTCAGGTGAAATGCACACACTTGAGTTTATGATGGATTTGGGTTCAGAGACCATTTTTCATAATACTGCTTCATTGCTTTGATGGCTGCTGTAAGTGGTACTTCAACTTCTTGGAACGAGTTAGTCTGTATAGGTCGTCTACATAGATAAACCTGCATGTCTTAGGAAAGGTTGGTTAGTCGTTTATGTAAACATTAAATAGTAGAGGTGCCAGGACTGATCCCTGTGGTAGTCCGTTCTTTTGTGGGCGCCACCTACTCTTAATTCCATTCATTTCTACATAAAATCTGTGATTTTCTAGGAGGCTTCTTATTATTTTGACTGTGGTTTTGTTCTTTAACACTTTAACATCAGTACTTTAATATCAGTAGAAGGCCTCAGTGATTCACAGTCTCGTATGCTGCTGTTAAGTTAACAAATACAGCCCCTGTAATTTGTCGCATTTCAAAGCCATCCTCAATATACTGGGTTAAGTTCAGGACTTGACCGCAGCAAGAGCGGCTTGGCCTGAACCCGGCTTGGTCTGGAGTTAGAAGATCTTCGACTAAGGGGAATATTCTTTTCAGTATGAGTCTCTCGTAGAGTTTATAGAGGGTGCAGAGCAAGGAAATCGGTCTGTAATTTTTAGGGATGTTGGGGTCTTTATTGGGTTTTAGGTGAGCAACAACTTACGCTCTTCTCCACTTTTTAGGTATTTTTAATGATCTTAGGCAACAGTTAAAAAGGGATGGAAGCCAGTGGAGTGCTTTAGGTCCAAGGTGTTTAAGGAATTCATTAAGAATCCCATCTATGCCAGCAGCTTTTTTGGATTTTAGCTGTGCTACTTCAACCTTTAATTCTTTAGGGTGAGAGGTGGGAAGTTGTTATTCCTGTTTGAGAGAGCTGACTCCATCTCCTGATGTTGCTTTTTCTTTTGCTTCTGTTCCTTGTTATTTGGTTGACAATTTAGTATTAGTTGGTGGGCAACCTGATTGGGTGTTACGGCAGCAATTCTCTGTGGTGGTCTATTGTCTGAGTTGAGTTTCTGAATGGTTGCCCATGCCTTCTTACTGTTCTTGGTCATGTCTGTGTTTTCTATCAGTTCCTGCCAATGCTGTTGTCTCTTTTGGCTCAGTAGGGACAGAACTGACTCTCCCATTTCAATTGTGTCTTGGTCGTATAAGTTGACATACTCATCATAACTTTACTTGATATCACTAGTCAATCCCTGAATATATTTGGTTCTACAGCCTCTAGGTATGTTCTGCTGTGCTACTTTCCAGATTAGTTGGACTAATTCATCATCTGGTGGTATGGTATCGACAAGTTGATCAAGGAATTCTGCGCAAGATGTCCAATTCACTTTTCTCAGGTTAAATCTTGGTAGGTACTTTGATAGTACAGGTCTCAGAACTGGAAGGGATTCTACCTGGACTGGATGGTGTTGGGATTTGAGTATATGTTGGAGGACTGTTGATGTGAAGAGTATGTTGTACTCAAGGAGCCAACTCCAAATAAACTCTTAATTTCTGCCAAAAGGATAAAAGGATTGGCAGAAATTAAGAGTTTATTTGGAATTGGCTCCTGGAGTACAACAACAAAACTGTTTTAAAATTAACACCATTCATCATGGCCATTTAGAGCTTTTGATCGCAAGCCATTTTAATTTCCCTCCTCATTCCACTACCAACGTGTATGTCCTGACCCCCTTTTTTGGCCAGTGTTGAGGCCAAATGCAAACTGGAGGAACCTTACATTCATCATATTCTGTCTGGCTGCTCGACAACCAGGTTGTATGAAAACCTCTAATTTCTGTTAATCAGCTTGCCCTCTTGTCCTTTTACCCTCTCCTCCTCACACTCACTCCCAATCCCTGATCACTCTATTTGTTTCCTCTCCTCCATCCACCCCCATCTGCCTATCACCCATGCTCTCTCATCTAACTAAGAACCTCCCTCCCACTGTTCACTTCTTCCCACCTGCCTTCTTTGGTTCCATGTTCAACCTTTTTTTCCTATTAAATTCCATTATCTGCAGTAATTGGCAGTCAATAAACACCTGTGTTCTTGCTGGATTTACTTATCCTCTTCTGGCCAAATAGGAACCCTTAAGATTCTTGATTAGCTTGAATCACCCATCCTTTCTCATAACGCAAACAAGATCGCCACCATTATTTGGAAAGTAGCTCCCTTTTGGCCACCGAGAGAGGCAGCACCACTTTAGAGCTGGAGCCTTGAGGAGATGATTGTTGAGATTTATTCAAGAGCATGGAATGCAGATTTTTGTTTAAAAATTACAAAATTGGTATTGCTGATAGAAATTTTGTCATTTTAAGCTAACCTCTTCATAAATTGAGAGTTTATAAAGCATGGACAGCTTTTGTACAGAAATTGCAAACTGGATCCTGATTTATAAAATATAGAACAGCACAGGACAGTACAGGCCTTTCAGCCAACAATGTTGTGCCAACTCTGTAACCTACTCCAAGACCAGTCTAACCCTTCACTCACCCATTTTTCTTTCATACTTAAAATCAAGTAACAGACACCACTGGTACATCAATTATTTCTAAGACTAGATTTTTTTTTAATTTCCTAAAAGAACACAGACCAAATGCAGGCATGGACTCTGCATTCTTCCAGCTTAAGTGCTTTCTATCATGTGCAATAAAATTCTTCTTGCAGATTTTAACAGGGAGTCCTTACACTCCCCAGTCACAGATTGTGATTAAAAAGTGCGGAAGGAGGCTTGACTTAAAGTAGAAGCTCAGATGGGAAAATGCATTATGTGCAAATGATGTCGCTTTACCTGCCTGGCAGCCTCCATGTATGTCAAACACAGAGTCAAAAAATTTTGCAAGCTGCTTAATATATACAGGAAAGGCCCCATATGTTTTAACAATTGAATTTTAGATTAAATTTCGTTGTGTATTGCTTTGGGAAGAATTTCTAGGTCAATATCTTGTCTAAATAATCTTAACTATATAAAAAAATTGGAGTCCTGCATTGTTCTGTAGTGTTCCCAATGTTTATTAAATAAAACTTGCCGGAATTTAACAAGAAAGCTTTATATGCATTCATTATCAACAATTTGTACAGAGCTGCTTTCTCTAATAACCCGGAGCTCACTGTGAGTCCACTGGGGAAGTCAGAGCTGAAAGTTTGTGAATTTGCAAGCCTGCTGGAGGCAGCGATGTGGAAACAGCCTGTTCCAGGATCTGTGTGCACAGTGGGAGGGAGGAACGAGGCTTCTTGCTGTTGTTTTATTGCTTGTGGTGTTCTACCAAGCATTGTGGGCGTGCTATTCTGGCGCCGGCATGTGTGGTGACACTTGCAGGTTAATGCCTGCACATCCTTAGGCTGTGTTAGTTGTTCAGTGCATTTCACTGTATGTTTTGATTTCGTGTGATGATAAAATGAATATGAAGGTGAACTGATTTAATAAAGACAAAAGGGATTAAAACACGGGAGAGCTGAGAAAAATTTACAAGGATGTCGCTGGGTCTGGAGGACCTGAGTTATAAGGAAAGATTGAGTAGGTTAGGACTTTATTCCTTTGAATGTAGAAGATTGAGGGGAGATTTGATGGAGGTGTACAAAATTATGAAGTGTATTTTGAGGTTAGGTGGGACTACAGCCAGAGGTCATGGGTTAAGGGTGAAAACTGAAAAGTTTAAGGGGACCATGAAGGGAAACTTCTTCACTCAGTGGGTCGTGAGAGTGTGGAATGAGCTGTCAGTGCAAGTGGTGTATGCAAGCTCGATTTCAACTTCTAAGGGAAGTTTGGATAGGTACATGAATGGTAGGGATATGGAGCGCTGTTGTCCCAGTAAAGGTGGATGTGAGTAGACAGTTTATATGTTTTGGCATGGATTAGATGGGCCAAAGGGCCCATTTCTGTGCTGTACTTTTCTATAACTAAATGCTGGAGTTCATTATAAAATAAGTAGAGTGCTTGAAGAGTGATAGGATCAGATAAAGTCAATGTGAATCTGTGAAAAAGAAATCATGCTTCACAAGTATACTGGAACTTTTGATGATGTAATGAGCACTGACTCCTGGGATGGCAGGAGTGATACATAAATAGAAATTGGTTTAATTAGGCTTATATTCATTAGAGTTTAAATGAATGAGAGGGGATCCCATATACATCTACAGAATTCTCACAGGTCTAAAACAATTAGATGCAGGAAGCATGTTCGCCTGTAGCAGGAGAATCCAGGATCATGGGAAGATAAGGATAAGGAGGAAACCAGTTAGGACTTATTTGTAATAGATGTAATTATGAATGTAATAGAGAAATGGCGGTCATATAAAGGTGAAATTTTGAGGGTACAGAATCTTTATGTTCCTGTTAGGTTGAAAGGAAAGGTTAAAAGTTTGAGAGAGCCATAGTTTTCAAGGGATATTGGAAACTTGGTTCGGAAAAAGAGAGAGATCTACAACAAATATAGGCAGCATAGAGAAAATGAGGTGCTCGAGGAATATAAAGAATGTAAGAAGAATCTTAAGAAAGAAATTAGAAAAGCTAAAAAGATACGAGGTTGCTTTGGCAAGTAAGTTGAAAATAAATCTGAAGGGTTTCTACAGTTATATTAATAGCAAAAGGATAGTGAGAGATAAAATTGGTCCTTTAAAGAATCAGAGTGGACAGCTATGTGTGGAGCCAAAAGAGATGGGGGAGATTTTGAATAATTTCTTTTCTTCGGTATTCACTAAGGAGAAGGATATTGAATTGTGTAAGGTAAGGGAAACAAGTAGGGAAGTTATGGAAACTATGACAATTAAAGAGGAAGAAGTACTGGCGCTTTTAAGGAATATAAAAGTGGATAAATCTCTGGGTCCTGACAGGATATTCCCTAGGACCTTGAGAGATGTTAGTGTAGAAATAGCAGGGGCTCTGACAGAAATATTTCAAATGTCATTAGAAATAGGGATGGTGCCGGAGGATTGGCATATTGCTCATGTGGTTCCATTGTTTAAAAAGGGTTCTAAGAGTAAACCTAGCAATTATAGGCCTGTCAGTTTGACGTCAGTGGTGGATAAATTAATGGTAAGTATTCTTAGAGATGGTATATATAATTATCAGGATAGACAGGGTTGATTAGGAACAGTCAACATGGATTTGTGCGTGGAAGGTCATGTTTGACAAATCTTATTGAATTTTTTGAAGAGGTTACTAGGAAAGTTGATGAGGGTAAAGCAGTGGATATTGTCTATAAGGCCTATGACAAGGTTCCACATGGAAGGTTAGTTAGGAAGTTCAATCGTTAGGTTTTAAATTTGAAGTAGTAAAATGGATTCAACAGTGACTGGATGGGAGATGCCAGAGAGTAGTGGTGGATAACTGTTTGTCAGGTTGGAGGCCAATGACTAGTGGTGTGCCTCAGGGATCTGTACTGGGTCCAATGTTGTTTGTCATATACATTAATGATCTGGATGATGGGGTCGTAAATTGGATTAGTAAGTATGCAGATGATACTAAGGTAGGTGTCGTTGTGGATAATGAAGGAGGTTTTCAAAGTTTGCAGAGAGACTTAGGCCAGTTAGAAGAGTGGGCTCAACGATGGTAGATGGAGTTTAATGCTGATAAATGTGAGGTGCTACATTTTGGTAGGATTAATCCAAATAGGACATACATGGTAAATGGTAGGGCATTGAAGAATGCAGTAGAACAGAGTGATCTAGGAATAATGGTGCATAGTTCCCTGAAGGTGGAATCTCATGTGGATAGGGTAGTGAAGAAAGCTTTTGGTATGTTGGCCTTTATAAATCAGAGCACTGAGTATAGTAGTTGGGATGTAATGTTAAAATTGTACAAGCCATTGGTAAGGCCGTATTTGGAGTATTATTTACAGTTCTGGTCACCAAATTATAGGAAAGATGCCAACAAAATAGAGAGAGTACAGAGAAGATTCACTAGAATGTTACCTGGGTTTCAGCACCTAAGTTACAGGGAAAGATTGAACAAGTTAGGTCTTTATTCTTTGGAGTGTAGAAGGTTGAGGGGGGACGACAGAGGTATTTAAAATTATGAGGGGGATGGATAGAGTTGACGTGGATAGGCTTTTTCCATTGAGAGTAGGGGAGATTCAAACAAGAGGACATGAGTTGAGAGTTAGGGGGCAAAAGTTTAAGGGAGACACGAGGGGGAATTTCTTTACACAGGGAGTGATAGCTGTGTGGAACGAGCTTCCAGTAGAAGTGGTAGAGGCAGGTTCGGTATTGTCATTTAAAGTAAAATTGGATAGGTATATGGACAGGAAAGAAATGGAGGGTTATGGGCTGAGTGCGGGTCAGTGGGACTAGGTGAGAGTAAGCATTCGGCATGGACTAGAAGGGCCGAGATGGCCTGTTTCCGTGCTGTAATTGTTATGTGGTTACATGGTTATTTAAGGAGAACAATATTCTCATGGAGAGAGATGAAAGCAATTGAAGCTAAAATCATTAAGCAAGGTCAAGAAGATATCAGAAGTTGTTCTAAGGACTAGGATGTCAATGGATATGGGGAGCATGCTGAACCAGGCTACTGAATTTAGAAGGTCAGCCCTGATCATATTGAATCATGGAGCACTCTTGAAGATCGAATGGCCTACTTCTGCTATTTTTCTCTATCTCTGTTTCTAGGAATAATTTAAGTGCAATGGGGATGACCTTGGATCCTTGCTGAAATACGTAGCAAGAATGATTGTTTTATACCTTGCTGAATTTTCTTTTCCGGGATGCACTGCCAATTAATGCTGGCAAGATGGCGCTGGTGAATCATGGTGACGTTTTGCAGGCAGCTTACAAAACTTCTAAATATACTTCTTCTAACCTACTCTCACAAAAATCTGCAGCCTGTAATTTCCATTTAAGTAACATTCTTTTGAACCATCTTAATGAACTAGCGATTTCATAGTCCTCTGAAGGACTTGGCAGACTTAAACTCTCCAGCAGGTAAGTACAGCAGCTTTAAGTGGACAAAGGTACATTACCATGGCTATAAGAGAGGGAGGAAGGGAGGACTCCAAATGACACCGAAATGCAGGGGAATGAATGTTCCTGTACCCAGCATCTTGTTATGAATGTAGTCACTGAAGAGCAAGATTGAGGACCCAAGGTCAAGAATGTTATAACGGAGAAAAATTAGAAATTGGCACATTTTGTGTTTCATGGAGACATGGGGCACCCTGGACACACTAGATATGTAGGTAAGATTGAGGGCTTCTCAGTACACAGGATGGACCAGACTGCTGATTCGGAGAAGGCAAAAAGTGGGGATCTGTTTATCATGATAACTTTTTGTGGTGCTTGGATACAGCTGTCTTGTCACAGTCTTGTTTCCCCGACCTGGAGCATCTAACCATTCTACTTACCAAGAGAGTTCTCCTCTGTGATCGTGACTGCAGTTTACATACTGCCAAAGACAGATGTTAAACAGGCACTCAAAGAATTGAATGTTGCCATTGGCAAACAAGAAAATGCATACCTCAACACCTTTGAAATCATTGCTGGGGATTTTAAACGGGCTGCTTTGAAGCATACTCTGTCCAATTATCATCAATGTATAATCTGCAGCACCAGAGGTCCCAACACACTTGATGACTGCTATACTACAATTAGGAATGCCAACTGTTCATCCCTGGACCACATTTTGGGAAATCTGATCATTTGGCTGTTCTATTACCTGTATACAAGCAGAGGCTCGAAGTAGCAAAGTTCCAGAGATAAGGACAACAGAGAGGTGGTTGCAGGATACAGAGGAGTGCCTACGAGAATGCTTTGAGTTGATGGACTGGGCCGTGTTCTAGGACTCTTCAGAGGATTTGAATGAATACACCACACTTGTCATGGACTTTATAAACTTAATTGTAGACAACCATGTCCCCACAAAATCGTTCAGGGTCTTCCTTCAACAGAAGCCCTGGATGAACTATGAGATCTGCAATCTGCTGAGAGCCTGATCAATGGCATTCAGGTCTACCTAAGATACAAGTGCCCCAGCCAGGTACAATATCTGAAAAGCCATTTCAAGTGGCAATTCCCTACTAGACTTGAATCACCGAAGGATGCTGGACAGTCATGTCAGGGCTTGAACGCTATGTCCTCATGCAAAGTGAAGTCAAGTGACATAGGTGACAAAGGGATTCACTCACAGATGAGCTCAGTGCCTTCTTTGCTCACTTTGACCATCAAACCATGGAGGAACTTTCACAAACTCCCACATCCCCTGGAAACCCTGTGATTTCAGTCTCTGAACCGGTGCCTAAGAATGTGCAAATCTTCCTTAATAACTATCGTCCAGTAGCACTTGCATCTGCTGTGATGAAATGTTTTGTGAGGTCAGTGGATAAAACATGTCAACCTCTGCCTGAGAAGTGACATGGATCCACTCCAATTTGCCTACCAGTACAACAGGTTGATAGCAAATGACATTTCTTTGGCTCGTCACTCAACCTTGGAACATCTAGACAGCGAAGATGCACACATCAGGATGCTCTTCATCAACTACCGCTCAGCATGCAATACTATCACCCCCTCAAAACTAATGGGTAAGCTTCAAGGCTTTGTCCTCAATACCTCCTTGTGCAATTGGATCTTTGGTTTCCTCACTTGAAGACCTCAGTCAGTTTGGATTGGCAAAAACATCTCCTCCACAATCTCCACCAGCACAGCTGCACCACAAGACTGCGTGTTCTACTCACTTTATACTTATGACTGTGAAGCTAAGCACAACTCCAATGCCATATTTAAGTATGCTGGTGACACCACTGTCACTGGCCAAATCAAAGGTGGTGATAAATCAGCATATAGGAGGGATATTGAACGACTGGCTAAGTGGTGCTACAACAGCAATCGATCATTCAGGCCATGCTTGCTTCTTGCTGCTGCAATCAGAAAGCATCCTCAGGATGCACACCATCAGGTTCGGGTACAATTATTACCCCTCAACCATCAGGATCTTGAACTAGTGGAATAATTTCACTCAACTTCATTCGTCCCATCACTGAACTGTTCCCACAACCTATGGATTCACTTTCAAGGATTCTTCATTTCATGTTCTCGATATTTATTGCTTTTTTTTTATTATTATTATTTCTTTGTATTTGCACAGTGGTTGTTTGCCCACCCTGATCTTTTTTCATTCTGTTGTGCTTCTTGGATTTACTATGTATGCCCACTAGAAAATAAAGTCTCAGGACTGTATATGATGACATGTATGTACTTTGATAATACATTTACATGAACTTTGAACTAATGTTCTGCCAGGTGCCCATAACAAGTTTCACAAACAGAGCTCTGGAAGTCTGCAACATTGGAACTACACTACTTAGTGATACATGATTGTTTTTTGGTAAACAGTCGGGCAAGATCTAGGTGTTTTGATGCATTAAGGATACTGGAACTATGAAACACCTTTGAGAAAAGTAATTTTCAATTGTGCTGAATCTGGGAAACAAGATTTTAACCAACATGAGTGAATCTGCGGATGCTGGAGATAAATAAAAACACAAAATGCTGGCAGAGGAGGTACCTCCTCCCATAGATGCTGTCTGGCCTGCTGAGTTCTGCCAGCATTTTGTATTTTTAAGATTTTAACCATATCAGCTTCCACTTAACAATGGTGTATGTTTAATCCAGTTACCATTTTAGAACTCTTCGAGTAAAACACCCATGCTCCTTCTTTCTTGCTCTCCTTACCTCTGACATCCTCTTTCCAACCTCCCCGCCAAATATGGTCTCCTTATTAATGATGTAATCCAGCATTAATTTTAAACCATGTTAAACATAACTTAGGCACCCTTCTGCTAATGTACAGCCCTTCTGATATGATCTGATGGACTAAATGTTTCCCTGATTCAAGATCTCTATAGCCTGCCAGAATTGGGAGTGGGGAAGAATTGTCGGCAAAGGATTTTAAGTGCTAAGTATCAAATAGCAGCCTTGCTATTTTCATTTATTTAAATAGAATCCCACTGCTCAGAAAGAAGCCAATCAGCCCATCCTGCCTGCATGGAGGTAAGTCTGGTAGATGATGTCTCAAAGTTCTGCTCCATTTCTCTCAAGAGAAGAGATAAAAGCCAACCTTTTGTTAAACAAGGAATTGGCAGTACATTGGTCGGCAAATTCTCCAACTAGCTTATGCCTCTAGCCAGAGCAGTTGTTACTGTAAAACGTCAGAAGGTCTTCAGCTCTGTTCAGGTCCATCTTATTTTGCTTCACATTTGTCCTACACATAGAATCTATCAGATGCCTTTTTTGTCATCCTGAATGCAAACCCACCAATATCATTTGAGTAGATCCTTCTCACAATATTTGTATAGAATGGCTCTCCTGGTATACCTGGTGAGAAACCACAGAGATACCTATGCAAAGCAAAGCACTGTAGAATAGAATAGAACATTATTGCTTAGAACGAACAAGATTGCAGTGCTACTCCAGCAAAGCAAAGCAGAATTTAGGCACCCTTCTGTTAATGTACAGTCCTTCTGATATGATCTGATGGACTAAATGTTTCCCTGATTCAAGATCTCTACAGCAAAGCAGAATTTCTTAGAGCCAGAACATAGGAATCAGCTACCTTCAATGAAAGAGTGATGTGAGAAGGCCCAGCAAAATACATCCATTATTCCCTCAGTTATTTATAGTGCATCAGATATTTGCTTACTTGCTATTTTGCAGAACTCTTACTTTGAATGTTGAAAGGGAAGAGTTATTGCTGGCAAGTGAAGAGTTAACCTTCTTTCAATTTCAGTTGAAATACTAATCCTGGCAGCAAACTGCTTAATTTTCATTGTGTTAAAGAGATACTTACTATGTATTTACTTACTGGGTGCCACAGTTTTGAATTAATTACTGAGAGATTGCATCATTAATAAGGAGACCATATTTGGCAAGAAGGTGGGACTAGGGGGAGAGAGAGAGAGAGCGAGAGCAAGTGGGAGAGAGGGGGGAAGAGAGAGAGAAGGAGGATGGCCAGTTTCCTGTCAATCGTAGAACAATTCCATGAGTAAGCTTGACAGGGTGGTGGAGCTCTTTGCAAGCCACTGCCTTGAGTTCCCCCGCCTCTGTGAAAACAGAGAAAAGCTTTTCTCCAAAGCTGTGCAGATCTTTGTTCAGTGGCTTGGAGTGCTGAGGGAACATCGTGCAAGCTACAGGGTGCCATGGGCCAACTGTGCTGCTTTCAATTCTGTAAGGATAAGACTGGTAGGTGATGCAGTTCTTCATTGTATTATTATTTTTGGTTGAGTGAATGCACAGGGCAGTGGGACAAATTCAGTTGTGAGTCCTGTGAATGCTCTAGCCTGGAAGTCTCGGTATGTATAATGATCGTATTTTAAAAAAATGCACAGGTAAGGATATGGAAGACAGCTGTTTTCCCCCCCCACACACACCACAGGTGCTGAGATGGACTAGTTGCCCACTACTATAATTAAATATTAGTGTCCAGCATAGGTACTGCTGTACTGTATTTAGTGAACAGCAAAGGAAAATTGATGCAGCATTGAAGCATCACTGCATTTCGTTTAGAGAGAGAGAGATATTTTTAGTTCTATGGTGAAAACCTGCAGTACATTTATTTTTAAAGAAAGAAAGAATATCAATACTATTTCATAACAGCCTAGGAAGTAAATGTGACAGATGCTGCTGTTTGATAAAATCCAAATATCTAGGGGTTGTAATTTTGTTCAGGTATTCTTTATCTGGAAAATCAGACAGAGATTCAGGTTGCAATGGTTGTGGTGAAAATTAGCAGGAGATAAGTTCCTGAGCGAAGCTTGTAAGCCAGTGAATGTGAGACCTTCCAGTGCAAAATAGAACAAATTACAGGAATATTACAATGCCGTATGATCAGTTTCTTCTAACTGCTTATATTACAATGCCTGTAACAGGTAATTTCTTATGCCACTGCACAACATTTAGAATGTGCCATTGGTAAAATACAAGTTTAACACCAAAATCAAAAACAGACGTGCATGTTCTGGCACGAATATTGAATAAAACAAATATGCATATAGATTGGCACCCCAGTTGTGGACTTGGTTTTAAGACTATCATTTGTTTGCAAGGATGGATTCGAATCAGTATTTCTGTAAGAGAAGGATGTAATAACCAATGAAGGATCCCTCAGATTTTCCTGGAACACGAAGTAATACTAAACTGTACTTATTCTTGAATGGTCTTTTTAAGTGCTACATGCATCTGATTTTAAAGTTACCCACTGGATGTTCAACTAGTTTTTTATAAAGGCTTCCTCATATAGGAAGTTCATTTCTTTCTCAGCTTAATCAATTCATAGAATTCTACACCATAGAAACAAGCCTTTTGACCCAATTAATCCATGCCCAGACTAATCTCATTTTGCTGCATTTGTCCCATATCACTCCAAACTGTTCTTGTCTGTACACTATCCGAATGACTTTTAATTGCGTCTGCCTCCATACCTCCTCTAGCAGCTCATTTCATACACCATGTCCACTTTATTAGGTACACCTATACACCTGCTCTGTAAATATCTAATCAGCCAATCACGTGGCAGCAACTCAGTGCATAAAGCATGGAGTTATGGTCCGTAGATCAGATCAGTTGTTGTTCAGACCAAACATTAAAACTGGAAAGAAATGTGATCTAAATGACCATGGAATGATAGTTGTTGCTAGGCAGGGTGGTTTGAGTATCTCAGAAACTGCTGATCTCCTGGGAGTTTCATGCACAATAGAGTCTAGAGTTTACAGAGAATGGTACAAAAAAGCATCCAGTGAATAGCTGTTCTGTGGGTAAAAAAGCTTTGTTAGTGAGAGAGGTGAGAGGAGAATGGTCAGACTGGTTCAAGCTGACAGAAAGCAACAGTAACTCACATAACCATGCGTTGCAACAGTGGTGTGCAGAAGAGCTTCTCAAAGCACAACACATTGAACTTTGAAGAAGAGGATCTACAGCAGCAGAAGACCATGAACACTCAGTCACTTAATGGCCACATGATTAGCTACAAGAAGAACATAATAAATTGGCCACTGAGTGTATACCCATTACCTCTGAGTGGAAAAACTTGCTTCTCAGATCCCCTTTAAATCTTTCCCCTCTCAGTTTACATCTATGCATTACACATTTGACTGCAATAAACTACAGAGAGTTATGATAACAGCCAACCCATCACACAAACCAGCCTCCCCTCCATGGGCTTTTGACTATACTTCTTGCTACATTGCTTCTTTTACTTCTTGCTAAAGCAGCCAACATATTCAAATATCTCACCCCCTTTCCATTGGGCAAAAGTTACAAAAGCTAAAAGCACAGACAACCAGCTGCAAGTACAGCTACTGCTCCACTGTTGTAAGACTATTGAATGGTTCCTAGAATGATAAGATGGCCTCTTGATGTCACAATCAACCTCATTATGACTTCGCACCTTATTGTCAACCTGCTCTGCACTTTCTAATACTTTATTCTGCACTCTTACTGTTTTACCTTGTACGACCTCAGTGCACCTTTGCAATGAGTTAATTTGTATGGATGGTGCATAAGACAAGTTTTTCATTGTATGTTAGTGCATGTGGCAATAATAAACCAATTCACAAGTTTACCATTTTTGACTCTTCTACCTTAGGAAAAGGATGAACTGTGAACCCTGTCTATGGCACTCATAATCATATAATAAACAATAATGTCACTCCTCAACCTCATTGGGTTCAGAACAAACAATGAGACATTTAAAAAAAAAATTTGACTTAAAATGGTTACACAAACCTTGGGGAGTGACAAACCCCATGATTAGAAAATAAACTATAAAGTGAGACAAATTCCATGTAAAGCAATGTATCCCTCACTTCGTTGCAAGCGTTTCAGCTGCAAGTTTTATTCCAAGCAGTTAATAATACTTGCTGTCCTGCAGAGCATGGGTAACCTAGATTGCACTGTCATAGGCAGTTGTGCAAAACCTTGATTTATGTATTAAAGAGTAACACAAACACAAATTGCTGGAGGAACTCAGCAGTTCAGGCAGCATCTTTGGAAGTAAACAGTCAATAATTCAGGACCTGAAGAAGGGTTTTGGCCCGAAATGTTGTCTGTTTATTTCTTTCCATGGATGCTGCCTGACCTGCTGATTTCCTCCAGCATTTTGTATGTGTTACTCTAGATTTCCAGTGCCTGCAGTCTCTCTCAGGTTGAGAAAGATAAAACTTTATTGATTATTCAGTAAGGGATGAACATGGGGAACATTCACAATAACCATAGGATTGACTTCAATGACACAAAACTACTGTGCCACGTCAGTGGCTTTTGAGACTGGCTGGTGAAGGAAGCCATTGAAATAAAACTGGAGGAAAAGAATTTTAACAAAGACGAAGGTCTCGCTCGAAGTAAGATCTGGGATTTGATTGTAAGCGGTGGGGGTGGGGGGGACAGCGGAAACCTAGTCAGATAAGGACTAACCAATCAGGAGGGATGGATGATGGGGGTATAAAATGCCACTGGACTAGGCGTGCCCAGGCATCATCCCTGATGAAGATGGCATAGATTGACATCAAAACCTTGGTTAAAATTGATACCTGTGTCTGGCTGAAAGCCCAAGAAGAGTTTATTCACCACACAATGAAGTTATTTGTGTGGTGAATAAACACAATGACATCAAAATAGTTTTAACATAAGTTAAATGGTTTTAATGTTTGCTAACTTTGAGTAATCTATTGCTTTCTGTCTTGTGTGTAAAAGAATTTGAATACAATTGGAATGGAATGAAGTGACAGAACAAGAAATGATAAACCGTAAGATTGTGACACCACAGCCACAACAGCAGACAGTGAAGGTGTAATGTTCCTTGAAACATATCACAGTGTGTCTAGCAAATAATTAATTTCTCAATTACTTCAAAAATACCAATGGATTGGTGCATTACATTGATGTTCGAGGTTCGAGTGTTTTATCATTCCATTGTTGAACTGTAGGGCAGCTATGTGATCAGAAATTCTAACCTTTGAATAAGAAGATAAACTGAGGTGGTGTGTTCTCAGTTTAATGTGAGTTTGAGAATCTTATTGTGTTGCTTCAAGAATAACAAAGAGCTTTAGAAAGGAGAGAGAGCATAGCGACATGGTATCATGACTGTAATCTTTCCCTCAATGTCAGCAAAGCAAACGAGGCTGGTCATTGATTTCAGAAAGGGAGAAAGTGCACATGCTCCTGTTCACGTCAGCAGTGCTGATGCTGAGAGGATTGAGAGCTTCATTATCAATAGCCTGTACTGGTCTACACACATTAACACCATGGCTAAGAAACCTCACTAGTGCCACTGCTACTTCAGAACGCTAAAGGAATTTGGCATGTTCCCTCTAGCCCTCACGAATTTTTACTGATGTATAACACGGAGAATCCTATCCAGACGCATCAAAACCTGGTATTGCAATTACTTTGCCCACAACCACAAGATACTGCAGAGAGTTATGGACACAGCTCAGCACGTCACGGAGCCTTCTCTCCATTGGCTTCTTACTGCCTTGGTAAAGCAACAAAATTACTCAATCTCCCCTTCAACCCTGAACATTGTCCTCAACCCCTGCTATTGTGGAGAAGATACAAAAATCTAAAAGCACAAGACTACCAGACTTAAGGACATTGTAGGAGCCATGTATCTATTTTCTGCCTGTCTATGTTGTAATTTGTGTTGTATGTTTATAATGGTCAGTTTGGCACATGGGTTGGAGTGTGGTAGAAGTGAAGAGTATAGTTACGTACTCATGCTTTGTCTTAGGTCAGTTTTAGGTCAGAGCAGGTTGGGGGACTTTTTTTTGTGATCTTTAATGTCTAAGTATTTCTCTATTACTCTAAGATCGTTTAAATATACTTAAGTTTGCTAAGACTGCTCACTTCATTATATCGTTACTTTTGTTTCATTAGTTTTTTCTCGTTACAAGATTGTTCATTCTTGCTGGTTTCTTCATAAAGGATCGAACGTACTTTCTTCAACTTAGAACTTCATTATTCTTGGATTGCTTAGTCTCTGAGGGGTTTTAGTTTATTTGCGAGTAATCGCTACAAACAATTTCTTTCTGTTATAAGACTTAGAAGAATTGTTGACCTCAAAATCTACTTCGGTGCGGCCTTGCTCCTTATTGTCTACATGCAGTGCACCTTCTATGTACTGTAAGAGTCTTCTGCACCGTTACTGTTTTACCTTATACTACCTCAATGCACTGTTGTAATGAATTGAATTGTGTTAATGGTATAAAAGACAAGTTTTTCACTATGTCTCGGCACAAGACGTTAATAAACTGATTTACTAATTTTCCTGTTAACTTGAGCAACATTACTTGTAACCAAAGCCACCAAGGAAATGCTGCTCATTTATTTCATTGTTGTTTCTGAGACGCTGAGTGCAGAATGGTTATTTCAAGATTACTTTGCGTGAATACATTTGATCTATATCAATACAATAAGGTGTGTCGCTATTTTAAATAGAATTCAGAACCCTTCTATAACGTGAGGTACGTGACATTTCCAAACTGACCTTGGAAATCTACAGAATTGCTGATCTTAATCTTCTACTTGTGATCGGTGAAGAGCCTCACCAGCTGTAAAGACTTGGAAAATCTACTTTGAAGATACTTTTAAAGGGATCTAACATTGTCATTTATAGGGACTGAGCATTGCACAGAGCATTGAGTCATTACTTCAATAGATAATAAAGCATTCTTTTAATGACTGCCTTTTAGATTTTCCAAATTATCATACAATAATGTTAACTTTATTTCCATAGAATATTGTTCCTTATAAAATAGACTTTGCTAGTTCAAACTATAGCTTTAGCCTTTTGGAGAAAAAAAAGGCATACATTTGAAAGCATCTTCTGTTATTGGATTACATGATATCCGTCTACATCAACATAGATTATTGGTTCTGTAAAATTAAATATTCCCTCTTTTCCTCTTTATAAGCATAATAGAATCACATCTCCTTGACTGTTCCCAAGAATTAATTCATTGTTTTATTTTATCTGTGCTCTTATTAAACCATTCCTTTCTATAAATAGGCAGAGCAGTCCAAGCAACAAAACTGTAAAATAAGAAAATGCATTTGGCACAGAAAGCCTGCTCTGTTAAGTAGCCTGGTGCTGTAAACAGTCTTTCTCCCAGAATATTTAAGTCCTTATGTTTTAAATTGTAATATGAAGCATAGATAGTTAGATATTTTATTGATCCCGAAGGAAGTAACAGTTCATGGTAATTTCAAGTGCACAGATATACAAATATTAGAAGAGAAGTAAGGAAGAATAAAAAATGTTACCTCAAACAGCCTAACAGGAGGGAGTCGTCACTTCCCCAGCTATAGGTTGACTCATTATTGAGCTTAATGGCCGAGGGTAAGAATGACCTCATATAGCGCTCTTTGGAGCAACACAGTTGTCTTAGTCTATTATTAAAAGTGCTCCTCTGTTCAGCCAAGGTGGCATGCAGAGGATGAGAAACATTGTCCGGGTTTGCCAGGATTTTCCACAGGGTCTTTGTTCTACCATAGCCTCCAGTGAGTCCAGTTTGACTGCTATAACAGAGCCATCCTTTCTAATCTGTTTATTGAACCTGTTGGCATCACACATGTTGATGCCATTGTCCCAGCCCACCAGCGCATAGAAGATTGTACTAGTGACAACAGCCTTATGAAGGAGAGGCCTGCACACTCCAAAGGGCCTCAGTCTCCTCAGGAAGTGGTGACAACTCTGGCTCTTCTTGTACACAGCCTCTGTGTTGGTGCTCCACTCAAGTCAGATATCCCCCCCAGTTCTTATAATTCTACCCTTTTTTTTGTGAAAAGCATTTAGAACAGTGCCATGTTCTAAAGACCACACTTGGAGTATTGTTTTGGACTTCTTTTTTTTTAGAAAGGATATACTGACATTGGAAAGGATTCAAAGAAGATTCACAAAAATGATTCCAGGAATGAAAGGGTTACCGTATGAGGAATATCTGGCAGTTCTTGGGCTCTATTCCCTGGAGTTCAGGAGAATGAGGGGGATCTCATAGAAGCATACCGAATGTTAAAAGGCCTGAACAGATCAGATATGGCAAAGTTATTTCCCATGGTAGGGGAGTCCAGGACAAGGAGGCACGACTTCAGGATTGAAGGACGTCCATTTAGAACACAGATGCGGAGAAATTACTTAAGTCAGAGGGTGGTAAATCTGTGGAATTTGTTGCCACAAGCAGCTGTGGAGGTCAAGTTGTTGGGTAAGATAGGGGAGTGGGGATGACTGGAGGAATTGGATCAGCCCATGATTGAATGGTGGAGCAGATTCAATGGACCAAATGGCCTACTTCTGCTCCCATATCTTATGGTCACCTGGTCTTATGTTTTTGTGCATGATGGATTCAATTTCAGTGTATAGGAAAATTGAGGGCCTATTGCTCATCCTTATTTTTCTTATGGATCCTTTGGTCTGTGCTGTAACAATTCACCAGTGAACCACCGCATGTTACTTCCAGAAGTTCCTGCTTACTTAAGCCATATCCTCCAACTATCATATCTGCCCCCTGCTTCCACAGTTCAGATGTTCACTTTCATGCCATCAGTTTCAATACCTTTTTTCCCCCTACCCTTCCAACCCTCACTAGCAACCAAACTTTCAATCCACCAAACATCTGCCCCTCTCTCCCAGCAGACAGCCTTCCCGGAATGTACAGATCGTCCACTGTATTTTACACAGCCTGGGATTGGCCACATTATTTTCACATTCTGAATCAAACAAAGGTATAAATAGAAGACTTTATAAGAGTGTCCTGCTGAATTTCCCACTAGTGAGTCCTCAAGCAGAAGTCACGATGGACTAATATGACTGAATAGGCAGCATTTATTTTTCAGGCTACTCACTTCATTTAACCGTTTTTTAGGAAATGTTTTTTAAAAAGACAAAGCAAAGGGAAGTTTTATATCAGATAACTGTTGGAGCTGAGAAAAGGAGATAGGCTGGAGTGATGGTGTCGGACCAGGCTTGCAAATCCCATTTGCCGTCTACAGCTGCCTTCTTTCACATGACCTGTCAGCCTAACTGTCAATGGGTCCTTTCGCAAGTTGCCAAGATTCACTGGCAGTCAGTCAGCCATAGCTGGCAGGAACTGAAACTCTTCCCACAGACAGCTCCGATAGATATCTGACAGCTTAGAATATTAAAAACAAGGATCGAATGTGGAAGCTTTATAAAGCACTGGTGAGGCCTCACTTGGAGTATTGTGAGCAGTTTTGGGCCCCATATCTGTGTAAGAATGTGCTGTCTGGAGAAGTTCAAAGAAGCTTCACAAAAATGATTCTGGGATTGAAAGTCTTATGTTACGTACCCCGTAACTGGGTGTCTGACCAGCAGAGAAAGAAGAATCCGTTTGAGTCTGGTGGTACCAAACTAAAGGTGTTTATTAGTAAACTACACAATACAATATCAAAAATGCAAATATACATATAAAACAAGTTAGCAGTAATAAACCTAAAAGTGTAGGAATAATAATAATCAATAATAAACAAGCTCTATCGATGTCTAGGGGTAAATGAATTGTCATAGGAAAGTATAGAGTTCAGTTCATAAATGCTGAGGTGGTTATGGTTGTTGTATTGAAATCATTGGAGGGAAAGAGAGAGCGAGCAAGATGTAACAGCAACAGCAGCCAAACCTTTTGTGGCTTTCTTAATCCGTCGTGTCGTTGTGGCCATTCAGTTATGACCCCTCTCTTCTTCAGCTAGACCGTTCTTCTGTGGTGGACTCATCACTCTGGCATGAGTGGACACACACACAAGTCCCCACCGGCCCTGCAGTGACACTGTGAGCTTTACTGACCAATCTCCTGGTTCGGTCTTTGAAGCCCCCACCTTTTTGTGGGTTCCCAACACTCAGTCAGTGTCCACTGGTGTGTCTGAAGGGTGTCTCTCCAGACCTGTCTTTTATCCCCACTCACGGGGTCTCAGCTATCCATCAACTCTGAATGACCGTGTCCATCAAATCAGGCCACTCCTGCTATCTCCTGAGGAATGTTAACGAGCAAAGTAAAGTCCTTGTAGTGGAAGGTAAATAATCCAGGAAGAGTCATAATACAGTACATCAACAGTCTCTCTACCCCTCTTATCTGTAGCAAATGTTCTTTCCTGGGCTTTATCTTTCTCTCATGAGCAGCATAGCAACAGCAATAGTTCGTAGTTCTCAGGAGGGGGGTTGGGAAAGGTTAACTCTGCACCCCATTGACCATCAGGTCTGTCCGTCACTCATAACACCCCCATCCTTTTGGAAATTTTCACCAGGGTGAAAATTAACTAATAAAGCATATTACTGAATTACAGAGTTTAACAAAATACAGAAGTGGTCTTAACTACAAGAATAATACTGATACACTTTCAAATTAACATCTAGATAAGCAATCAGCAATTACATTGTCACTCCCCTTTACATGTTGTATTTTAATATCGAATTCCTGTAACAACAGACTCCGACTTAATAACCTCCTATTTTTATTTTTTCATGTTAGCCAAGAATAACAAAGGGTTGTGATCAGTATAAACAATTAATGGTCTCTGTGCTGCACAGATGTAGACCTCAAAATGCTGAATTGCCAAGAAAAGTGCCAACAATTCTTCCTCCACAGTGGAGTAATTTCTCTGATGCACATTGAACTTTCGAGAGAAATACGCCACAGGGTGTTCCACTCCATCCCCTGCTTTCTGCAATAGGACTGCCCCTGCAGCCTCATCACTTGCTTCAGTCGCCAGGGAGAAAGGTTTCAAGAGATCAGGTGCTTTTAACACAAGGTAGTGGCACAATATGGTTTTCAACTTCTCAAAAGCTTCCTGACAAGGACTGCTCCACTCAAATTTTTCTTCCTTCTGTAGGAGCTTTGTAAGCGGGAGGGCAATGTCCTCAACGTTCTTACAAAATTTTCAATAGTACCCCACCATGCCCAAAAACCACCTCATTCAAGTACGTCTTCATACTCTCAGGGATACAACCTTTGAACTGCTCCATCAGTATTAACTGTAATAGTTTATCATAATCATCAACGACCCCTTTTGAGGCGCACCAACGCTCACAATATATTTGCATCTCACGGGCAAACTCTAAATACGTGTGGTTCCACGGCTTTCTCAAGTTCCGGAACTTCTGCCGATATGCCTCTGGCACCAACTTGTAACTCCTCAATGCAGCCCTTTTTACTTCCTCGTAATCCTTAGACTCATCCATAGACAATGCCGAATACGCTTGTTGCGCCTTCCCCCTAAGTATGCTCTGTAACAGAACAGCCCATTTCCCCTTAGGCCAGTTCTGATTCACAGCCACTTTCTCAAAATGAAGGAAGAACTTATCGACATCCATCTCCTTGAATGGAGGTACCAACTGGATCTCCTGACCAATCTTAAAACCCTCATTTGGGGTTGCAACCCGGTCTCTTCCCTGCGATGCCTTTAACCTCTCCATTTCCAGCACAAACTGCCTCTCTTTCTCTCTCTCTTCCTTCTGCCTATCAGCTTCTTCCCTCTGCCTTGCAGCTTCTATCACCTTTATCTGGAGTATCTGGAGCTCATGCTCCCTTCCTCCTTCTCCACAGCCAACCTTAATCTTTCTATCTGTATCTGAAGCTCACCCTCGACTGTTTTTTTCTCAGGGAACAGGTCCAATACATCCGACGTGAACACACCCTCGGATACGTAATGCACACCTATTGCTCTTTGTATATCCACCTTGCTCATCAACGATTTCACCGCCGAGAGATTTAATCGTTTTGCAATGCTCACCAATTCCGCCTTCTTGGCATTCTCTAATGCCCCCGAAGTCAGGTCTTTTAAAAATATGTCAATTTCCATCTCTACTGGTTTCCTGTCTGTTTATCCATACAACCAGATCAGATAAGGGACTTTTATCCGGATTCACTGCGCCCCCCCCCCCAAATGGTAATCAAATACCGGATGAGCCCCCAATTTGTTACGTACCCCGTAACTGGGTGTCTGACCAGCAGAGAAAGAAGAATCAATTGGAGTCTGGTGGTACCAAACTAAAGGTGTTTATTAGTAAATTACACAATACAATATCAAAAATGCAAATATACATATAAAACAAGTTAGCAGTAATAAACCTAAAAGTGTAGGAATAATAATAATCATCAATAATAAACAAGCTCTATCGATCTTAGGGGTAATTGAATTATCATAGGAAAGTATAGAGTTCAGTTCATAAATGCTGAGGTGGTTATGGTTGTTGTATTGAAATCGTTGGAGGGAGAGAGAGAGCAAGCAAGATGTAACAGCAACAGCAGCCTCTGCCTCAACACTTTTGTGGCTTTCTTAATCCGTCGTGTCGTTGTGGCCATTCAGTTATGACCCCTCTGGTCTTCAGCTAGACCATTCTTCTGTGGTGGACTCGTCACTCTGGCATGAGTGGACACACACAAGTCCCCACCGGCCCTGCTGTAACACCGTGAATTTTACTGACCGATCTCCTGGTTCGGTCTCCGAAGCCCCCACTTTTCTGTGGATTCCCAACACTCAGTCAGTGTCCATTGGTGTGTCTGAAGGGTGTCTCTCCAGACCTGTCTTTTTATCCCCACTCACAGGGTCTCAGTTATCCATCAACTCTGAATGACCGTGTCCATCAAATCAGGCCACTCCTGCTATCTCCTGAGGAATGTTAACCAGCAAAGTACAGTCCTTGTAGTGGAAGGTAAATAATCCAGGAAGAGCCATAATACAGTACATCAACAGTTTCTCTCCCCCTCTTATCTGTAGTAAATGTTCTTGCCTCTGTTTCATCTCTCTCTCTCTCTCTCATGAGCAGCATAGCAACAGTAATAGTTCGTAGTTCATGGGGGGGGGGGAATGGTTAACTCTGCACCCCATTGTCCAACAGGTCTGTCCATCACTCATAACACTTATCATATGAGGAGTGTTTGATGGCTGTGGGCCAGTACTTGCTGGAGTTTAAAGAATGAGGAAGGATCTCTTTGAAACCTATCAAAATGTTGAAAGGCCTAGATAGACCTAGATGTTTCTTATAGTGGGAGAGTCTAGGACCAGAGGGTATTACCTCAGAATAGTCCATAAGACCATAAGATATAGGAGCATTGAGTCTGCTCTGCCATTCAATCATGGGCTGATCCAGTCATCCCCACTCCCCTGCTTTCACCACATGCCCTTTAAAGCCCTGGCTAATCAAGAACCTATCAATCTCTGCCTTAAATACACCCAGGGACTTGGCCTCCACAACCACTCGTGGCAACAAATTCCACAGATTTACCATCCTATGACTAAAGAAATCTCTCCACATCTCTGTTCTAAAAGGATGTCCTTCAATCCTGAAGTCGTGCCCTCTTGTCCTAGAGTCCCCTACCATGGGAAATACCGTTTGCCCTATCTAATCTGTTCAGGGCTTTTAACATTCAGATGCTTCTATGCAAATCTCCCTCATTCTCCTGAACACCAGGGAATACAGCTCAAGAGCTGCCAGACATTCCTCATTTCTGGAATCTTTCTCGTGAATCATTTTCTGAACCCTTTCCAATGTCAGTATATCCTTTCTAAAATAAAGAGCCCAAAATTGCACACAATACTCCAAGTGTGGTCTCACGAGTGCCTTATAGAGCCTCAACATCACACCCCTGCTCTTCTATTCTATACCTCTGGAAATGAATGCCAACATTGCATTCACCTTCTTCACCACCAACTCAACCTGGAGTTAACCTTTAGGGTATCTTGCACAAGGACACCCAAGTCTCTTTTCATCTCTGCATTTTGAATTCTCTCCTCATCTAAATAATACTCTGCCTGTTTATTTCTTCCACGAAAGTGCATGACCATACACTTTCCAACATTATTTCATTTGCCACTTCTTTGCCCATTCCCTTAAACTATCTAAGTCTCTCTGCAGGTTCTCTGTTTCCTCAATACTACCCGCTCCTCCACCTATCTTTGTATTTATAAACAGCTGTTAAAGATTTAAATAATTCAAATATTGAAAAATCAATAGAAATAAATTATTTGAATAACACATTCAATTTTATTATTTTACTTTATTTTAGTAATAATAATTAATAAAATGAACCTAACTACTGACTTACCTTACAACTTTAGTGTAGCTGTTGAATCCTTTCAAATGAATGGAGCCTTGCCAAATACAAAATCTAAGGGGTCAAATATGAAGTGGATTTTGGGCGCTATGGAACATAACCCTATATTCTTAAGCACTGCAATATACAAGTGTGGAACGTACTGTGTCTAACAGCAAGTTCTCCAGAGCCCTTCCAAAACACACTAACTGATGGTACCAATTTGAAAATTAGTTAATGATCTTTAAAAGTCAGGAGGGAGAACTCATGCTGATCAATTTTCAGGAGATTAAGTCAAAGGAATACTTGATATGGTCTTCACATAATGTACGTCTTAAAGTCTTTTATTGGGTAAGGACAGAATTGAGGTGGAACTGAATAATGATAGAAAACATAAGAGGAAGGTTAGATTTTTATGGGGCGTTAACTGCAAGGAGATAGCAAGCCAAAAGTACAAATTCCATAAACCATAGGCATTGTTGTTAAAGCATAGATAAACATCTTACTGCTTCGTAAATTCAAACCGGCTTTTTCCTACTGAGACAACACACAAAGTGCTGCCTGACCAGCTGAGTTCCAACCAGCAATTTGCGTGTGTTGCTCTGGATCTTCAGCATCTGCAAACTTTCTCCTGTTTGTGTTTTTCCACTGAGGCTAGAACTAGAGGTCATGGGTTAAGAGTGAAAGGTGAAATGCTTAAGGGGAACTCGAGAGGGAACTTCTTCACTCAGAAGGTGGTGAGATTACAGACAAGCTGCCAGCAGAAGTCATGGACGTGGGTTTGATTTTAGCATTTAAGAGAAATTTGGATAAGAGGAGTATGGAGGGCTATGGGCTAGGTGCAATTCCATGCGACTAGGTAGAATTATAGTTCGGCATGGACTAGATGGGTCAAGTGGCCTGTATTTGTTGTTTTAGTGCTATATGACTCTGTTGATTTTCTATGATGGACCAGTAGTGTAGGCAAGTGTTAATCAGATGCTGCATATGAAGTTTATTGCTGAGTAGAGAAGACATGGAGGTGAAGTAAAGATGTAACCAGCCATGTCCCCTACTATCACACACCATTGAGGGGGTTAAGATTTTTCTGAGCATCACAGATTACATTGGACACATAGTGATTTCTCCTTTGCAGGGAGTTCAGAAGATTGATAACACAAATGCAGAAATATTCTAGCTAAAACCAAAGGAAGCTAATTGTCGCAATACACACAAAATGCTGGAGGAACTCAGCAGGCCAGGCAACATCTATGGAAAAGAGTGCAGTGGACTGTTTACTCTTTTCCATAGATGTTGCCTGGCCTTCTGAGTACCTCCAACATTTTGTGCCTGGTGCTTGGATTTCCAGCATCTGCAGATTTTCTCTTGTTTGTGAAGGTAATTGTAGTTCTGTTAACAATGAGCAATAGGATGATTCAGAAGTTAATTCTACATATGAGATAGTGGAGTTATAGCACTGAATTAGGAAGTAAGGAAAATGTACAGTACCTTTAAGCTAATTCTGGGACAGAGAGATAGAATGAAGGTTATCCATAGAGGATTTTAATGTAGATTACTTGTAAAATGGACTGATGATTCTATTGTGCTTTATGTTCTCTTATTCTCATCTACCAGTTTTCTGATTCCGGAAACAGGCATGTGACATATTTGCATGTTTCCATCTCTTCTTTGTGACAAAGCTTTTTTGGTGATTTAAAGAAATACATGATCCTCTGCTGCCAAGAATAATCAGCATGCAGTTTCTCCGTGATTTGACTTTAATTTTGTCAGTGAATTCATGTCTATTTTTAATGCTTTTTTGTAAAAATTTAAGCATTTTTCTTTTGACTGTTACCCTGCTCTAACAATAATATCTGACACAAAATAGACCTCTTTCAGCTTTCTAAGAGAAAAGAAAATATCCAAGTGAAAAAAAATTAGTATTGCCCTGGTGATAATCTAGTTTGTGGTTTTGAGATTGGGGGATTGATGACAGTAAAAGATTTTGAAATAGATACAAAGACATCATATCATTATAGTCATTCCAAAGAATTATAGTGAAATAAATTAAAATGTCAACATCATTTGATATTGTAAAGCAGGCACATTGAAAAATAAGATTTCCATCCTAAATAGTTTGATACGATAGAATTCATTAATGCCAATCAGACACACACTGACACTTTTCACTCCTTTTTATAGACTTTTCATTATTGAGTGAGCAAATTGGTTAGAAATCATTTTAGCAGTTTTCTCTTCTGCTTTCAAAAACAGACCAGGAGATGTTAATGTGTGAGCTGAGACACGGAGTTTCAACAGACTATAACCATGTATCACACCCATCACATCCATTTCTGTTTTTATTCAGATTCCACCATTGTTTTTGTATGCAGTAGAACAATGTTAACACCCAGAACTGATTGAGTAAAAAGTAAAAATTTCAATTATTTCAAAGCTGAATCCAGCTCATTCATCAATATTTAAAAATTTTAGAAAGGCTGCATGCCCAAGACCTTAACTATATTCTAGTTTAGTGTTGGCTGGCCTAGTTTCCAGTGTCCCAGGAAACCCAGAACCTGATGCTCAGATGAAAGGTAAATGTTTGCTGAGTATTTTTTTTCTAGCCCAAGAGAAACCATAACCTGCATGCTCCTTGCTAATCACTCCAGCAATAAAGCATCCCACAGCATTGTAATCCGTTGGCATCCATGTCTGCTCCCTTCCCAAAATGTAATTTCCAGCTTGCACTTTTCCCTCTGGCCCTTTCCCACTGTCCTCCATTTTATGAATCTCCTCTTCCTTGCCTTTGCTCTCCAAGTGCTTCTTCCTTCCCCAATCTCTAGGCACATCCATTGATATCTCCATTGAATCTTCTAATCCTTTCATTTCCCTTTCCCTCCTTCTAACCCTTATCCTTATCACTGCCCTCTTCTGATCCACTGTCTCTTTGGATCTCATTATCCTTCCCCTACTGCCTACAATTTAAAGTTGTCCTTTCAATCCAGTAAACAATAACCAGGAAAAAAATTCCAAAATATTAACTGCATCTTGCTGTTAGATTCAGCAGTACCTAATGAATTTGAAATTCTCAGCCTCTAAATTAATATTTCCTCATCTCTCACTGTTTTCTCTGAATTCCACCAGCATATATCATATCCGTGTATTTAAATGGAAAACGTACATTATACCAAAGGTAGCTGAATTTTTATAAGAAGAAAACACCTGGGTGATTTTCTGCTATCAGCCTATAACAAGATGATATCACTTGCAGCATCCATAAATTAAATCTGGGATTTTCTTGGTCTTGTAGGGTGTAACCTGGAATGCCACGGTAGCATTACAGTTAGCCAGTCGCTATTACAGCTCAGAGTGTCAGAGTTCAGAGTTTAATTCCAGCTCCATCAGTAAAGACTTTCTACATCCTCCCCATTAACGTGTGTGTGTGTTTCCTCCCACAGTCCAACGAAGTACAGGTTAGTAGATTGATTGGTCCTTCGAAATTGTCCTGCGATTAGGCTAGGGGTTAAATAGGTGGGTTGCTGGGCAGTGCAAGTTCATTGGGATAGGCGGTCTGTTCTGCGCTCTATCTCTAAGTAAATGAATAAGTAAATAAATTACAAATTTATGCTCATGATTTGGAATTTTCATTCAGTAGTCAGTGGATCTGCAGGTTTTAATTCCAGTGAATAAAAAGTATTGCACTTGCTGCTAATTTCCTTGACTCAACTTCCGTGATGTACTCCAGGCTAGAAAGTACTCTACGTGGCACCTTTACCATTGGGAGAATTATACACTTGTGCTCCATGAACTCAGAATCAAAATCAAAATCAGGTTTATTATCACTGGCATATATTGTGAAACTTGTTAACTTAGCAGCAGCAGTTCAATGCAATACATAATATAGAAGAGGAGGAAGCAAAAACAGTAATAAACAAACAAACAAATAAATAAATAGGAAAATCAATTACAGTATAACTATGTTTAATAAATTAAAAATTATGCAAAAACAGAAATAATATTTATTAAAAAAGTGAGGTAGTGTTCACGGTTTCGATGACCATTTAGGAATCAGATGGCAGAGGGGAAGAAGCTGTTCTTGAATCACTGAGTATGTACCTTCATGTTTCTGTATCTCTTACCTGATGGTAACAGTGAGAAAAGGGCATGCCCTGGGTGCTGGGGTCCTTAATAATGGCTGCTGCCTTTCTGAGACACCACTTCTTAAAGATGTCCTGTGTACTTTGTAGGCTTGTTCCCAAGATGGAGCTGACTAAATTTACGACCCTCTGCAGCTTCTTTCGGTCCCGGCAGTAGCACCACCCCTCCATTGATGCAGCCTGTCAGAATGCTCTCCACAGTACATCTATATAAGTGTTTTTGTTTACATACCAAATATCTTCAAATTCCTAATGTAGTCACTGTCCTGTGCTCTTCATAGCTGCATCAATACGTTAGGACCAGTTTAGGTCCTTGGAGATCTTGACACCCAGAAACTTGAAACTGCTCACTTTCTCTACTTCTGATCCCTCTATGAGGATTGGTACAGTGGCGTTCAAAAGTTTGGGCGCCCTTGGTCAAAATTTCTGTTACTGTGAATAGCTAAGCGAGTAAAAGATGACCTAATTTCCAAAAGGCATAAAGTTAAAGATGACACACTTCTTTAATATTTTAAGCAAGATTACATTTTTGTTTCCATCTTTCACAGTTACAAAATAACAAAAAAGGAAAAGGGCCCGAAGCAAAAGTTTGGGCACCCTGCATGGTCAGTACTTAGTAACACCCCTTTTGGCAAGTATCACAGCTTGTAAACGCTTTCTGTAGCAGGTAAGATTCTTTCAGTTCTTGTTTGGGGGATTTTCACCCATTCTTCCTGGCAAAAGGCTTCTAGTTCTGTGAGATTCTTGGGCCATCTTGCATGCACTGCTCTTTTGAGATCTATCCACAGATTTTCGATGATGTTTAGGTTAGGGGACTGTGAGGGTCATGGCAAAACCTTCAGTGTGCATCTCTTGAGGTGATCCATTGTGGATTTTTAGGATCATTATCCTGTTGTAAGAAGCCATCCTCTTTTCATCTTAAGCTTTTTTAAAGACGGTGTGATGTTTGCTTCCAGAATTTGCTGGTATTTAATTGAATTGATTCTTCCTTCTACCAGTGAAATGTTCCCCACGCCACTTCCTGCAACACAAGCCCAAAGCATGATCGATCCATCCCCGCATCCCCATGCTTAACAGTTGGAGAGGTGTCCTTTTCATGAAATTCTGTGCCCTTTTTTTCCCCAAACATATCTTTGCTCATTGCGGCCAAAAAGTTCTATTTTAACTTCATCAGTCCACAGGACTTGTTTCCAAAATGCATCAGGCTTGTTTAGATGTTCCTTTGCAAACTTCTGACACTGAATTTTGTGGTGAGAACGCAGGAAAGGTTTTCTTCTGATGACTCTTCCAGGAAGGTCATATTTGTGCAGGTGTTGCTACACAGTAGAACAGTGCACCACCACTCCAGAGTCTGCTAAATCTTCTTGAAGGTCTTTTGCAGTCAAATGGGGGTTTTGATTTGCCTTTCTAGCAATCCTACAAGCAGTTCTCTCGGAAAGTTTTCTTGGTCTTCTGGACCTCAACTTGACCTCCACTGCTCCTGTTAACTGCCATTTCTTAATTACATTATAAACTGAGGAAATAGCTACCTAAAAATGCTGTGCTATCTCCTTATAGCCTTCTCCAGCTTTGTGAGCATCATTTATTTTAATTTTCAGAGTGCTAAGCAGCTGTTTAGAGGAGTCCATGGCTGCTGACTGTTGGGACAAGTTTGAGGAGTCAGGGTATTTATAAAGCTTCGAAATTTGCATCACCTAGCCTTTCCTAACAATGACTGTGAACAAGTCATAGCCCTAACAAGCTAATTAAGGTTTGAGACCTTGGTAAAAGTTATCTGAGAGCTCAAATCTCTTGGGGTGCCCAAACTTTTGCATGGTGCTCCTTTTCTTTTTTTCACACTAAAATTGTACAAAACAAAAATAATACACTAATCTTGCTTAAAATGTTGAAAAGAATGTTTCATCTTTAACTTTATGACTTTTGGAGATAGTTCATCTTCTACTCACTTAACTATTCACAGTAACAGAAACTTTGACCAGGGGTGCCCGAACTTTTGCATGCCACTGTATGTGTTCCATCATCTTACCCTTCCTGAAGTCCACAATCAGCTCTTTCATCTTACTGTATCTCACTCCTGTACACCCTCTCATCTCCATCTGAGATTCCGCCAGCAATGGTTGTATCATCAACATATTTATAGATGGTATTTTTGCTATGCCTAGCCACACAGTCATGGGTACAGAGAGAGTAGAGCAGTGGGCTGAGCACACACCCCTGAGATGCACCAGTGTTGATCATCTGTGAGGAGGAGATGTTATCACCAATCCACACAGGTTGTGGTCTTCTGGTTAGGAAGTCGAGGATCCAATTGAACAGCATCCTGACATAGGTCTTTGTGTCGTCCAGGTGGTCTAAGGCCATGTGAAGAGCCATTGAGATAGTGTCTTCTGTTAATCTATTGTGGCGAAAGACAAATTGCAATGGGTCCAGGTCCTTGCTGAGGCAGGAGTTCAGTCTAGTCATGACCAACCTCTGAAAGCATTTCATCACTGTAGATGTGAGTGCTACTAGGGGATAGTCATTAAGGCAGCTCATATTATTCTTCAGACAGTTGAGGAAGTTTGGTATGGGCCCCCAAATGCTAAGAACTTTCTACAGGGGCACAATTGAGAGCATTCCGACTGGCTGCATCACTGCCTGGTATGGGAACTGTACCTTCCTTAATCGCAGGATTCTGCAGAGAGTGGTGCAAACAGCCCAGCGCATCTATAGTTGTGAGCTTCCATGATTCAGGACATTTACAAGGACAGGTGTGTAAAAAGCGCCCGTAGAATCATTGTGTCCCAAGTCACCACAAATACAAGAGGTTCAGGAATGACTACTGGAAAGCCAATTCACATAGGAAGTGGCAAATCTGGACTAAATTGAATCACAAAAGACTGTGGCAGGACTTGAATGCTATCACCTTCTACAAAGTAAACTAAGCAACATACATGACAACAAGATTTAGTTCCCAGATGAGCTCAGTGCCTTTTATGCTCACCTTGACTGCTAAAGTACGGAGGCACCTTCATGAAATCACACAGCCCCCAACAGCCCTGTTATTTCAGTCTCTGAGGTTGGCATGAGAGCATATTGAGGAGGTTGAACCCACGGCAAGCATCTGGCGCAGATGGGGTATCTGGCCGAATACTGAAAACCTATGCTCAGAACTGGTTGGAGTATTCTCTGATACCTTTAAGCTCTCACTTCGGCAGTATGTGGTACCCAGCGGCTTCAAACAGGCTTCATTCATACCCAAGAGGAACGTGGTTACTATCATCCAGTAATACCTATATCCACTGTGATGAGAGTTTGTTGATGAAACATATCAACTGCTGCCTAAGGAGTGGCTTGAGTCCACTCCATTTTGCCTACCGTCACAACAGGTCAACTGGAGATACCATTTCATTGCCTGTTCACTCAATCCTAGAACATCAGACAGTGAAGGTGCATACATCAGGATGCTCATCATTGATTGCAGCTCAACTTTCAACACTGACATCCCCTCAAAGCTAATCAATTAGCTCTAAAACCTAGGTCTCGATACCTCCTTGTGGAACTGGATCTTTAATTCCTCACTTGCAGACCCCCGTCAGTTTGGATTGACAACATCTCCTTCACAATCGCTATCAACACATGCGCCACAACGCTGTTTACTTAGTCCCCTGCTCTACTCATTTTACACTTTTGACTGTGAGGCTAAGCACAACTTAAATGCCATATTTAAGTTTGCTGATGACACCACTGTCATTGGCTGAATCAAAGATGTTGACAAATCAGCCAGAGCTGATTATTGACGACAGGAGGAGGAAACCAAACAGAGATTCATGAGCCAGTCCTTATCAGGGGATCAGAGGTGGACAGAGTCAGCAACTTTAAATTCCTCAGTGTTATTATTTCTGAGAATTCGTCCTTGGTCCCACATGTAAATGCCATTACAAATAAAGACTTATCAGAGCCTCTGTATTCTTGTAAGTTTGCAAAGATTCCGCATGTCATCTGAAACTTTGACAGACTTCTATAGATGCACAGTGGAGAGTATATTGACTGGTTGCATCACTTCTTGGTATAGAAACCCTAATGGCCTGGAAAGGAAGAGCCGACAAAAAGTAGTAGATACGGCCCAGTCCATCACGGTATAATCCTCCTTTCCATTGAAAACATCTACAAGGAGCTCTGTCGCAGGAAAGTAGCATCCATCATCAGGGACCCTCATCATACAGGCCTTTACTTTCCTCAGTCGCAGGACTCTGCAGAGAGTGGTGTGGACAACTCAGCGCATCTGTAGATGTGAACTTCCCGCTATTCAGGACATTTACAAAGACAGGTGGTTAAAAAGGGCCCAACGGATCATTGGGGACCCAAGTCACCACAACCACAAACTGTTCCAGCTGCTACCATCTGGAAACAGTACCACAGCATAAAAGCCAGGACCAACAGGCTCTGGGACAGCTTCTTACACCAGGCCATCAGACAGCTTAACTCATGCTGACACAACTGTACTATGTTATATTGACTATCCTGTTGTGCATACTATTTGTAATAAATTGCCATAAATTGCACATTGTACATTGCACATTTAGATGGAGACATAACATAAAGACATTTACTCCTCATGTATATGAAGGATATAAGTAATAAAGTCAACTCAATTCAATTCTTGAAGCAGAGGGGATGACTTCACTCACCCCTACACTAAACTGAGATCACACGCTATGGAATTACTTTCAAGGACTTGACAACTCATGTTCTCAATATTTATTAGTCACATATTTATTTTTACTTCTTGGTTTTTTTGTTTGCATTTGTAACATTTGTTGTCATTTACACATTGGTTGTTTGTCCCTCTATGTGTATTTACTGTGGATGCCCACAAGAAAATGAGTCTCAAAGTGGTATTTGGTGACATATTTGTCCTTTGATAAGTTTACATTGAAATTTGACTTTTGAAGTACCCATTTCCACTTGGCTTCCCATTTCCATTCCAACAAGTCTCCCCATAACTTCCTCTGCTGCCACAATGAGGCCAAACTCAACAGAGCAGCATACAACCTTATGGCATGAACATCAATTTCTCCAGCTTCTAGTAATTACTACCCCCTCCTTTTCTATCGCCCATTTGGTTATCCTCTCACTCCTCTCTTCCCTTCTTCTGGTCATCACCTCTCTCTGGTTCTCCTCCTCTTTCCCTTTCTTCCATGGTCCACTGTCCCTCCTTCTTCAAACCTTTACCTCTTCCACATAAAACCTCCTACCTTCTTATTTCAATCTCCTCCATCGTCTAGTTTAACCATCACCTGCCAGCTTGTACTCTGTCTCTCCCCCAAGCTTCTTATTCAGGCTTCTACTCTCCCCACCTTTCTGGTCTGAAACCTCGACTCTTTATTCACCCTCCATAGATGCTACCTGACTTGCTGAGTTCCTCCAGCGTTGTGTGTGTGTGCGTTGCTCAAGATATCCAGCATCTGTAGAATTTCGTATCTATAATGGCTCCATAGCATAAATTCATTTAATTAATTACCCTTTCCCAGCTGGTAGACATTCATGCTTCTCACAATTATTGCATTGCTCTTTCCTACTCTGCAGCTAGTCTTCGGGAGTCTCTACACTCTTCCTAACAATGTCTTCTTCAACTTTATTCACCATATACATGCATAGTGCCTATAAGAAGTATTCACTCGCCCCTCCCCTTGAATGTTTACATGATTTATTGCTTAACAACATTGAATCACTGTGGATTTAATTCGGCTTTTTGACACTGATCAATAGAAAAAGGCTCTTTCATATCAAAGTGAAAACAGATCTCTACAAAGTGACTAAATTAATTACAAATATAAAACACAAAATAATTGATTGCATAAGTATTCACCCCCTTCAGGTCAGTATTTAGTAGATGTACGTTTGTCAACAATTATAGCCTTAAGTCTGCGTGGGTAGGTCTCTATCAGCTTTTCACATCTGGACACTGCAATTTTTCCCTATTCTTCTTCTCAAAACTGCTCAAATTCTGTCAGATTGTATGGAGATCGTGAGTGAACAGCCCTTTTCAAGTCTAGCTATAAAGTCTCAATTAGATTGAGGTGGACTCTGACTTGGCCACTCCAGGACGATAACTTCATTGTTTTTAAGCCATTCCGTTACAGCTTTGGCTTTAGCTTGAGGTCATTGTCTTGCTGGAAAACAAATCTTCTCCCAAGTCACAGTTCTCTTGCAGACTGCATCAGCTTTTCCTCCAGGATTTCTCTGTATCTTGCTGCATTCATTTTACCCTCTACCTTCACAAGCTTTCCAGGGCCTGCTGTAGTAAAGCATCCCAACAGCATGATACAGCCACCACCATGTTTCATGGTAGCGATGGTGTGCTTTTGGTGCTGTGTGGTGGTTTGCGAAGCATAGTGTTTAGTCTGATGGCCCAAAAGCTCAATTTTGGTTTACCAGACCATAGAACCTTTTCCAGCTGATTTCATAGTCTCCCATATGCCTTCTGGCAAACTCTAGCTGAGATTTCATGTGATGTATTTTTTTCCAACAGTGGCTTTCTCTTTGCCGTTCTCCCAGAAAGCCGTGACTGGTGAAGCACCCGGGCAACAGTTGTTGTGTGCACAGTCTCTCCCATCTCAGTCACTGAAGCTTGTAACTCCTCCACAGTTGTCATAGGTCTCTTGGTGGCCTCTCTCACTGGTACCCTTGTAGCACAGTCACTCAGTTTTTGAGGACGGCCTGCTCTAGGCAGATTTACTGCTGTGCCATATTCTTTCTATTTCTTGATGATTAATTGCACTCCAAGAGATATTCAGTGCCTTAGAAATTTTCTTGTATCTATCTCCTTCCTGACTTGTGCTTTTCAATAACCTTTTTGTGGAGTTGCTTGGAGTGTTTTTTTGTCTTCAAGGTATAGTTTTTGCCAGGATATTGACTCACCTGCAGTTGGACCTTCCAGATACAGGTGTATTTTTACTACAATCAATTGATACAGCTTGACTGCACACAGATTTCCGTTTAATGAGGTCTGAGACTTCTAAAACCAATTGTCTGCACCACTGAAGATTTATTGTGTCATATTAAAGGGGGTGAATATTTATGCAATCAATTATTTTGTGTTTTATATTTATAATTAATTTAGGTCAGTTTGTAGAGATCCATTCTCACTTTGACACAACAGTGTCTTTCTCTGTTGATCAGTGTCAAAAAGCTAAATTAAATCCCCTGTGATTCAATGTTGTAAAACAATAAAACATGAAAACTTCCAAGAGGGAGTGAATGCTTCTTATCAGCACTGTACATGCAAATTCCTCGTACATATAATTGTACAATATATGGTGAATAAAGTTGATTCTGGATCCTTTTGACAATAGTATTCTTCTATCTCTACCATCCAACCTCTCCTTCTCAAAAGGCAGAAATCCCTGAATATGATGTTCCCTGCAGCTACGTCTCTGTAATTGTGACACTTCATACCCGTTCATCTCAAGGCAGATTTCCCAGACACATTCTCTGAATTTGTTCTTGTAGGTTTGATACCATAAGATACCATGTATCTTATGAATGCTTCATGGATTAAGGCACAAAGCCTTTACACCTGCTTTTCTGACATATTTGACCATCTTCCTTTATTTTGTATTTTGGCCATCTTTGGAATACTGATCACCCTGTTATAATGAGGACACAGAGGAAATGGAGAAAATTTGTGTAGATTAAATCAAAAACGTGACTGAACATATCAGGAAATAATGAATGGTTGATAATAATGATCTTCCCTTGAGAAACGAATGCATAGGTCGACAAAATTATGCAAGGTTTTGTTGCAACAGATATGAAGTTTTTCCAGTCAAAAGAAACTAGAGGTGGCTGGTACCGAGGAGAAACCCAAAAAAAAGAATTTTGTGTTATCTAAGCAGTGGTAAGAATATGAAATCTGCAACCTCAGTGAATAGTTGACACAAAAACTTTGGATGCATTTATTGGGGCAAGCTATATGCAGAATATATTTACATATGGTTTATCCCTGTGTGATCCAACGTATTGTACCTTAAATTCTGCACGTTAACAAGGAGGCATATATTGGGATGTTTAATTACATTCAGCATCATGTTTTCCCAGAATGAAACGTGATAGTGACCAGATATTTCCTGTCAGTAGTCACTGTTTCAGTCCAACTATGAGAGTCTTGAATAGGATGATTTCATTCAGGTTCAGATCCAAATCCATTTACTGTCATATTCACCAGAGTGCAATAATAATCCTTGCTTGTGTAATGTCACAGAGTAAACAGTATGCATGGTGATACTGAAAACAACAATAAATACAGCGACAAGCACAGCGCTCTGGAATGGTGCAAAAAAGAAATGCTTAAGTGACAATTATGAAGAGTTAGAACCAAGGATTTGAGAACATGGCAGTGGAGAAGTCTGATAACAGTGGTGAATTAAGTCACAGCACCAGGGCTTTCAAGAAGAGAGAAAAGAAAATGCCCATGGTGGCAGGCATCCTTGATGATACTACTCGCCTCTTCTACATTGGTGAGACCCTATGTAGATTGGGGATCATTTTGTCGAGCACCTCTGCTTCAATCCACACAAAGTGGAATTTCCCAGACACCAAACATTTCAATCCAGCTTGTTTGTATGTGTTGATTTGACCACAGCATCTGCAGTGTAAACAGTTCAATTCCCATCTCCTTTCCCGTTCCAACATGTCAGTCCATGACCACCTCTTCTGCCAGGATGAGGCGAGTCAGGCTGGAGGAGCAACACTTCATACTCCATCTAGGTAGCTTCTACCTGAACATCGATTTCTCCAACTACTGGTAATTCTTCCCCTCCCCCTTCTTCCTCCTTCTACTCCCCACTCTGGCCTCTTACCTCTTCTGTCACCTGCCTATTGCCTCTCCCTGATGACCCTCCTTCTTCCCTTTTCCTATGATCCACTCTCCTCTATCAGATTTCTTCTTCTCCAGCCCTTATCTCCTCCCAGCTTAAACAATCCCCCCCCTCCCACTCACTGGATGTCATCTATCACCTTCTAGCTTGAACTCCTTCCCCTACCCCACCTTTTTATTGTGTCCTCTTCCCCTTTATTTCCAGTCCTGAAGAAGGGTCTTGGCCCAACATGTCAGCTGTTTGTACATTTCCATAGATGTTGTCTGACCTGCTGAGTTCCTCCAGTGTTTTGTCTGTGATTCTACTCATCTTCCTGAAGTAACGCACTGCGAAGATCAACTAAAAGGAACAATGGGCCAAGCCTGTGATGGACTGGGCAGTGTTTCCCACTCTCTCCAGCTTTAGGTGGTCAACAGCAGAGCAGGGGCAACCTGTCAGGCTACTTTCTAATGTGCATCTGTGAAAATTCGTCAAGATCCTCATGAACAAGCTAATCCTTCTCAGACACATAAAAATGTACATACACGGATGTGCTTTCTTGATTATCACAGCAGGAGGCGATGTTGCAGGTAATATGGATTTATTTTCTAAAAACTCTTTCCCATTACTGGGGAACTTGAATAATTTTATCTTGGGCACACAGTTTGTTAGGTACTTCTGGAATAACATGGCAAGACTGTAACAATAATCTGGGAGATCTGTAGAAAAAATAAATTGCATATCTACATTCTGTGGGTTTGCCGATGCTGTTTCTAAAATGGTCCCACAGGTATCCACGCCATTCCAGTCAATTCGTTCAATCAACCACTCCCATCCCTTGACACTGCCTCCTAATCTCCCATTGGACCCCAGCTGTCTCCTGCCCAAGCAGTCAGGTGATCTCCCATCCTCTCTCCACCCTTCGGCCACTCTCAACATCTATACAATAAAGTTCAAAGTAAAATTTATTATCAGAGTACACAAATACACATACAACCCTGAGATTCTTTTTCCTGTGGGCATACTCAGCAAATCTATAGAATAGTAACTGTAAACAGGATCAATGAAAGAGCAAGAGCATAGAAGACAACAAACAACAAATAAAAGGCAGCAAAGTTTCAATTTTACTGTCCCTTCCACTTTAAAGAAATATATTTGCTTTTAGTCAACTAACCTCTCATTTATTAAATTTTTTTTGTAATTCTACACTTCTAACTCAACTAATTTTTCTTTACAAAGTTAGATATGTGGCCCCCCGTCACGTCCAGTCAATTTGAGTACATGAATTCTCTTTATCTCCTGCTGTTGGTTGCATTACAAGCCAATGAGATTAATGCAGATGGACAAAAAGGTGGCATGAATGTGATGTGCTGTGCGAATCTATGACTGCTTTCAAATTATACCAATAGTCTTCCTTTCCTTCCATGAGGTATTGACTGTGAAAAGCTTAAATACTTTTGGATAACCTTAACTGTGATATGTAATTATTTGTCTTAACTCAAGATCAGAAGCAACACACACAAAATGCTGGAGGAACTCAGCAGGCTCGGCAGCATCCATGGAAAAGAGAACAGTTGATGTTTCAGACTGAAACCAGAATCTTGCCCGGAGATGTCGACTGTACTCTTTTCCATAGATGCTGCCTGGCCTGCTGAGTTCCTCCAGCATTTTGTGTGTGCTGTTTATTATTTTCCTTGATTCTGTACAGTTCCTGTTAAAACCCAATTAACTGTTTATTCCATCTCTATGTCTCTCCCCCTACACTTGGGCCACGGCTGAACTCCTGTAGAAACTGCATTTTGTGTTGTAGTGTGAATTTCAGCACTGCATTATATTGAAGAATTGTGCGCTTATTTGTCTGAAGCCATTACAGTACATTAAGAAAACGACTGCCTATTTGGTAATCTTGCTTTTAATGTCTGATCCACTTTAATTAAAGTGAAAGCTATTTGGTTTTCTAGTCACATTCTGGGAAGTAGCAATCCTGTTTTATCTCCGGTTTAGAATTTGATGAAATTACTGTGGCATAATTGTGCAATTGATCTCTATAGTCATTTGTGTTCTGTTTCCCAAGTAACCAAAAAGTAGAGATTTTATTTTTGTGTTTGAATAATACGGTATTTGTAAATATGCAGAAAGTGACATCTGGACTACCTAGTATCAAAAATAACTTGTTTTATCTTTCATAAGGGGAAAGCATTTTGAAGTACGGATCATTTACCAGCTAACCCTTCATGGAGTTGCAACCAAGATCACAGAGAAAGTTGTGATTTTCTTCACCCCTCTCCACCCCCCCTCTCTCTTTTCAGGGTGTGAATGATGGTCCATTTAATCCCATTAATTAAAATAAAAAGGGTCCAGCATTTTAGTATACCTTTGGTGTAAACTCATACCTTTGATCTCAGTCTCTTAAGTTGCTTTGTTTTCTCTGTTAGTCAAGTTGACTGATACATGCCAATCAATAGTGAATGTTGAATCGAGTGTGCTGATTGATATTGGTGAAAATTTTGAAGTGCACAATAGATTATGCAATGTCCTTTACCACTTGGAGCCACGATTTTAATCATTCCTGACAAATTTGTCTTTTCCATTGGTTTAAGAGCCAGTGTTTGCACCATACTGTATTCATCCAGGGATGAGAAATATTATTCATGACCCTGTGAACATTAGAGGTTGAAAAAATAAGAATTACATTCCTTATTACTGGTGTGTCTCGACACAAACATGGTGAGAATTAAATTAGGACCTTTTGTGGATTTTGGGGATTTAAAAAGGAAAAACCTATAAATCTGAGCAGACTCTCATGAAATATAGATCATGGAGAAAAATAAGCAAACTGGTCAACTGAAAGTTGACTATATAAATGGTTTCAGCATTATAGAATTATCTTAAGTTTACGTAAAGCACCTTAGGATGCTTTTCCCACTTTAAAAGTGCTATATAAAAGCAAGTTGTTGACAACTGAATGTGGTAAAGATTTGGTGTGTTATATGAGAAGGTGACACCTGATCTGTTTTGTTTGTTATGGTGTGTAGGAGAAAAGAATGAGAGTGAACCTGATGAGGAGGAACTGGTCAGTCTGAGTAAACGCCTAGTGGAGACCGCTGTGATTAAGGCTGTACAACAGTATCTAGAGGAAACACAATCTAAAGCAAAACAGAACACAAATGGGCAGAACATCAGCTCAAAATATGTCAAGGACACTGACCCAAACAATGGCAACAAGAAGTGAAAATGTTACATTTTAAAACAGGTGTTTAATGTCAGCGGAGAGTATTTTTATGAATACACATGATCATTGTTTCAAATGTTCAGTGCTCCAAGGATGAAAAAGCTGAGGAAAAAAATAATAAACCAAAATGAAGAACATTCAAGACCTTCACAGTTTATTCATCCAGGGTTTTCCAACACAACAACCGAAGGAAAGAATGGTCTTATGTTCATTGCTTGTGTTTGGATGTCAATTGTGATAAAGGGTCTCAAGTATCTATAAATGTTGATTTGATTTTTCTTCAGGGCACCATTTTCATTGATGTAATTTTACAATTATTTTTATTATTGATGCAACAAAAATAGTAAAACATAATAAAGTAGAATATATCTAAACTGATTGCAGATAAAACTGATTGAATTATTGAAATAAGCTATGTAGATTTTTAAATTGTTACATGTAAGCTGAACCTTCTAGGGCACGGGCATATTACATATTTATTTATAATTATGATTTTGCAGTCAAAAAACTCTACACTTTGTTAATTTTTTAATTTGAATAAATTTTAGAATTAAATCGTCTTTTGTTAAATGAAACACATTTCTATCTTTTCTTCTTCAGGAAAAAAACACGATTCAGACGTAATTAGGAATGCTCTGCAGAAAGAGACCATTGCAGTACAGTGCAAAGTTAATCAGATAAAAGAACTATTGTCGCATCCAGGGACACAAATGAAAATACGGAGTGAAATAGCTGTAAAAAACATTGCAATGAAGCAGTGATAAGCAGGAGGATATAACAGTCAATATTGATTCTTATGACGTGTAAAATGGAAAAAAAGTACAGTAATACATTCTCAGAGGAAATTGAGGATTGAGTTCACCTAATATTAAACAAGTTTCTTATAATCATTACTTTGAACATCAACTACTTCAATTGGAAAGAATAAAGTTAAATATTGCTTTATTGAAATTCAGTCGGCATGTAATATTGTGGTTTGGAATCAATTTGATTTCATTTATATCATAGATGACATGTATATCTATCTACATATAAACTGCTTTTACTTTTTTTCTAAACATTATTAAATTGAATGCTTCAATTTCTATCTCTGAACAGGCATTGATTGGTTTACTGTTGTCAGTAAGAAATCAACTGAAAAAAACAGCTTTTAGTTGGTTTGACCTAAATAAATTACACCTACATAGATATTTGGAAAGGGCTGTTCTAAAGAGCATTTATTTAATTTGCATCTGCTTTAGACTAATTTGTATTGCTAATTTGGGATTAATCAATAGGTCTGAAATTTCTACTTGGATAATATGACTTAAATATAATCTGCCTCATTTTACTGGTCCATGGTCGATTAAATTCCTAAATGAATCACAAATTACTTTTACCACTCAAGACTATATGAAACATTTGCCTCACTTGTATTTGCACAGTTGTCATTTCCCCAATTGCATAGTGGTTAGCACAACGTTCTACAGTACCAGCGACCTGGTTTCAATTCCTGCCGCTGCCTGTAATGAGCTTGTAGGTTCTCCCTGTGACCGTGTGAGTTTCCTCCGGTGCTCCAGTTTCCTCCCACAGCCCAAATACCTACTAGTTGATAGGTTGGTTGGTCATTGTAAATTGTCCAGAAACTGGGCTAGGTTTAAATCGTGGGAATACTGGCAGCGTGGCTCAAACGGCTGGAAGGGGCTGTTCTGTGCTATATCTCAATAAAAAATAAATATAGTAAGCATGGAGTTTGTACATTTTCTCTATTACCACGTGGGTTTCTTCCAGTCACTCAAGTTTCCTCCCACATTCCAAGGATGTAGGATAATTGGTGGTTCAGGTGTAACTGGCCACCGTGGGCCCACTGAACTGGAACAGCCTGTTACCTTGCTGTATCTCGAAATAAAACAAAAGCAAAGAATTCAAAACTGGAGCAAAACAGCCCTTTCGAGACTATGCAATTACCAAATACAAAACTGATATCTCCCTTCTGTGACTCAACTAGAATCTTAGATTTTCATCCATTATGGGGTGATGTTTAAATTATTTCATTAACAAACATAATTAATTTTCACTAAATCATCTTTTGTCCTTTTTTAACATCCATTTTACTATTATTCAAAGTTCATTTTATTGTCAAAGTATGCATGTACAATACAACACTGATATTCATCTTCTGATAGCCATGAAATATAGAAAGACCATGGGAGTTGTTGGAAGAAAACACATCAACTCACACCCCGCCTCGGCATGAAAAAGAAAAACAAAGCTCGCAAACCCCAATATGCCCCAACTTCTCCCCTGCAGAAAAGAAGCAACAATAGCAACAAATCCTCAACCCCCCACTGATTAAAACAGTGACAATAACAATCCCTGATCTGCTCACTTGCAGAAAAGAACGGCGACAGTAGGATCAAAGCTCTCAAGCCCCCCTCCCACCCCCACCCCCCCCCCGACACACACAAAATTAACAAATCACCCACCTGCCAACTGGCCACAAGAAAGAAAACACCAAAAAACTGAAGGAGAGCAATATAACAGAAATGGTTTTCTACTCTATGATCAGTAGGAAACATCTGTGGTTCGCTGATCCATTTATGAAAGGAGATCTGACATCTATATGCAATCTTACCTTCATGTGAGTTCAGGTCCAGTATATACTATGTTTCACATGTTGATTTTAAGCAGTTATAAATGTTGACTGACTAACATTAAAACTGTCATCAGCCTAAATCACTCTGCTGCTGCTAACAAACAAGAAAATAGGATTAAACTGCTGTTTGAATTTAAGCAAGGATGTATTCCAATGTTGCCTTTGAACGTCAGTTTCACTTTGGGGAAGCAGCATGAGTTTATGTTTCACTATCAGCAGTCAGAAAGGCTTTTACAAGTAATTTCTGGTATTATTTTGTGTATAAGTAATTCAGATATTAGATTTGACAATTTGTTTAAAGCAATGTGATTCATATTCATTTATTTTCACTGTAAGTTCTTTTCTACAAGCTCTGTAAAGTTAATTTACTTAAGCCAAAGAAATAATGGCATAAAGAACCTGAGAAAAATGCATAAATCTGCTGGGGTTTTTTCCGAACGTTTGTAGATTTCTTGATATTTGGGAATGACACTGGTCAAAATAAGCCAGCTAAACATTTCAGGATTCAGAGAGGCACAATAGACATCTGTTTGAATAAAATGCACATGGCATGTTTTTAAGAATTCTTGTATTAACAAAATAATTATTCAAACATGTTCTCACATATTTTTCATTCTTTTTATGGTTTTCTCATTGTTGAATTCATAGCATATGTTTTCAAATTATATCACTAAATTTTGTGTTGTATATGAAGTGAATCGAATTAGTACCAAGAAAGAACACATTAGTGGTTAAATTCTTACAGCTACAGCGAGATAAAAGTTACTATATGTTTTGTGATGTGCTTATTGATATCAGTTATAATTTTTTTATCAAATATGATTACAAATTGATTTAAAATAATACCTTACTATGGTTTTATTTATCGCTTGGTTTTCAAGTCATTTGCTCAATTTTCACAAAATGTGCCTGAATAATTTTTAAGCAAAATATGTAACATAATTTACTTGTTTTAAAACATGAGAAGATATTTACCATTTGATTTGTTATTTCATGTGACATACAGAATTGATTCTACTCCAACATTTGATATTGAGATGGTAATTTTGGTGTCTTGTTTAATGGTGCATTATTTAGTTCTAGTTTTTCCAGTCTTCTCCCACCAACCCAATATGAATAATCTACTGTATGTACATTCACTTTGTCTTTATATTGTTTCCTTTGCGATACGTATAAATGTTAATGTTCTAAACTTCATTGTTTAAAATTAAATGTGCATATTTAAATGACAGAATCAGAAATCAACAATTTGTTTGTTCAAATAAATACTGGATTTCTATTGAAAGTGATGGGGAAATGATTTGTATGACTCATTCAGCCTGCTGGTGGAGTAACTCATAAGCAACATTGTATCTTTAACAAAGCAAAGCATCCCCATTTGGTTTTCATGGAAAGAAAGGATACAAAATGAGAATTAGGAAAATTTATTAGAGCAATGAAATGGCTTTTGTGACAGAACTGAGAAGGGACAAACCAGAAGGTCAAATGAGTAAAATTAAGTTTAGATTTAGATTTATTTATCACAAGTATATTGAAACATACAGTGAAATTTGTCATTTACGTTAACAACCAACAATGGATATGCTGGGGGCAGCTGCAAATATTGCCAAACAACAAGAGAAATTCTGTAAATGCTGGAAATCTGAAGCAACACACAAAAAATGTTTGTGGAACTCAGCAGGCCAGGAACCATATATGAAGATGAATAAACAATCGACGTTTCAGGACGAGACCCTTCATCACGACTGCAAAGGAAGGGGGAAGACTACAGGATAAAAAGGTAAGGGGAAGGGAGAGAGCTAGCAAGTTATAGGTGAAGTCAGGTGGGTATGAAAGTTAAGGGGCTGGAGAGGAAGGATTCTGATGAGAGAAGAGAATGGACGACAGGAGAAAGGGAAGGAGGGGAGGTGATAGACTGCTTTCAGCAGATGGAGCAAAGATGTTCAATGATGCAGACCCCTAATTTACGATGGGTCTCACCAGTGTAGAGAAAGCCACATCAGGAGCACTGGACACAATAGATGAACCCAGAAGATTTACAGATGAAGTGTTGCCTCACCTGGAAGGACCGTTTGGGGCCCTGAATGGAGGTGAGGGAGGAATGTGCAGGTGCAGCACTTTGACTGCTTTCAGGGAAGAGTGCCAGGAGGGACAAATGGACAAGGGAATCACAGAGGGAGCAATCCCTGTGGAAAGCAGAGAGGGAGGGAGGTAAACATTTGTTGGTTGGTAGGATCCCTTTGGGGACAGAAGTTGTGAAGGATGATGTGTTGGATGTGGAGGCTCATAGGTGGTAGGGAAGGACAAGATGAACTCTATCACTGTTAAGGTGGCAGGAAGATGGGATGAGCATGGACATTCAGGAAGTGGAGGAGATGCAATTGAGGGCAGCATCAATGGTGGATGAAGGCAAACACTGTTCTTTGAAAAGGAAGGATATCTCTGATGTTCTGGAAAAGGAAAGCCACATCCTGGGTACAGATGTGATGGAGACAAAGGAACTGAGAAAATGGAATGGTATTTTTACAGGAGATCGGGTAGAAAGAGGTAACTGTGGGAATCTGTAGGATTGCAAAGGATGTTGGTTGACAATTTGTCTCCTGAGATGGAGATAGATTGAGAAAGCAGAGGGAGATGTCAGAAATGGACCAAGTGAATTTAAGGGCAGGGTGGAAGTTAGAGACAAAGTTGATTAAATAGATGAGCTCAGCATGGGTGCATGAAGCAGCACTAGTGCAGTCACAATGTAGCAGAGGAAGAGTTGGGAGCATTACCAGGGGAAGGCTTGTTCCATGAACTGCTCTACGTAGCCAATGAAAAAGCAGGCATAGCTGTGGCCCATGCAGGTGCCCACAGCTGCCCCTCGAGTCTGGAGAAAGTGGGAGGAGCCAAAGGGAAAATTGTTGAGGGTGAGGACCAGGTCTGCAAGATGGAGGAGGGTGGTGGTGGAGGGGAACTGGTTGGCCCTTTAATTGAGAAAGAAGCAGAGAGCTTTAAGGCCTTCTTGATAGGGGATAGAAGAGTATAGGGCATGAACATCTGTGGTTGTAATTAGGTGGTCAGGTCCAGGGAATTGGAAAGTGAGGAGATAGAGCACATGAGAAGTGTCGTGAGTATAGATGGGAAAGGACTGAACCAAGGGGGATAGGATGGAGTCGAGTTTAGTGGGACAGGAATAGGCAGACACAATGGGACAGTCAGGGTCACAGATCTTCAGTAGGAGCTAGAAGTGAGCAGTGCAGGGTATGGGAACTATGGGTTTGGTAGCAGTGGATGGGAGTTCTCCAGAATGAATGAGATCAGTGCTAATGTCAGAGGCAATTTTCTGATTATCTGGAGAGGGGTTCTCCTCAAGGAATAGGTATGAGGAGGTTTCAGAGAGTTGTTGCCTGCCCTCAGCAAGGTAGAGGGCATTGCATGCCCACAGTGTTTAGCAGAACAAAAAAGGCAGCAACGACAACAAAAAAAAATAGCAAGACAACAGAAGGAAAATTAACCCCTTTCCCACTCACACACATTCACCCTCCCACCCCAGGTCACCATGTCAGGCAGCCTCCAGTCCTTGGCTACAGACTCTCAATCTCGTAGACCTTGGCCCGGACTCATAGACATCGAGCTTCTGACCTCCAGATAAGCTGACCCAGGTGCTTCAACCTTCAGGCCTCTATCTCCGGACTTGCTGGCTTCAGTCTTCTGTCTTTGGGCTTCTATTTCTGGATTTGCTGACTTTTGGAATTAAAATGTACAGTGCTGTGAACACACTCATCAATGGAGGAGCTAAGAGGTGAATTCATAGCATTGTAAGTTTGGTAGCAAGGCTAGAAAAGATTGCAGAGGCAGAGAATCAGATGACCATATTGGGGAGACAGAGCAATCGTAATGGTAGTTCTCAGAAAAACAAAAGTATAATTCTTAGTGTGGGATAGGGCATGAGGAAACGTATTTCAGAAAAGATAGAGTTCATATTGAATTAGGTTTCAAAAGAAACAAGGTTAGTAAAACAATAATTTTTTACTAGTGTAACAACTTAGGGAATTGGGATTCATTCCAGGGAATCTCTAGAAATCCCACAGAGGAGCTGGGGAATCTGTATTTAGTTAATGAAATAATCTAAAATAAGGAGATTTATTTCAGTAGGAAGTCTCTGTGGTTCAATAATGCATATAGAGAAGGAGATCTGAACCTACATGCAAATGAGCATTTATTATGTGGCTTCAGGTCCAAAGCCAAGTGATTGGTCTTCTGTCTTCTGAAATGGTAAGCAAGTATAATTATATCAGTATTAATACAACTAAATATAAAAGATGAAGCCAGCCAGGCCATTTTGCATCCACTTCTCAGCGTTGGATTTGGACAAAGGGCATTTGATTCTACAAAATTCTCCTCATGAGCATCTAAAATGAGAATTGTCCATGAGCTGATGTGCTCACTTGATGTAGTAACTGCCTGACAGATGAATTCTCACAAAGGCCTACTTGTTCCTGCACACAGGAAATGGTGGTTCTGTGATACGCAGTCAGAAAGTTGTGGACAAATGTCAGAAACCCTGTCAAATATAGGAAAGGAAACCACTTTCTAATTGTGATGTTATACCCTCTCTGCACTTGTCATCATTACATCCTTGCTTTTATATTCTAGTCCTCTGGAAATGAATGCTAACAAAGCATTTGCCTTCCCTACTACCACCTCAGCTTGCAAGCTAACCTTTAAGAAATCCTGCACTAGGGCTCCCAAGTGCCTTTACAGCTCTGATTTTTGAATGTGCTCCGCATTTAGAAAATAGTCCATGCCTTTACTCCTTCCAAGGTGCATGACCATACACTTCTCTACACTATATTCCACCAGGCTCTTCTTTGCCCATTTTCCTAATCTGTACAAGTCCTGCAGACTCCCTGCTTCCTCAACACTTCCACCCACCTGTCTTTGTATCATCTGCAAACTTGTATCATCAATTCTTTTACATAATGTGAAAAGTCATAGACCAAACACCAACCCTTGCAGAACATTGGCAGTCATGACAGCTCAATTTATTCCCACTCTTTTGCTTTCTGCAATCAGCCAGTCTTCTGTCCATCCTAGTACCTTTCATGTAATATCACGAGCTCCAGTTTAGCAGCTTCATGTGTCCCTTATCAAAGGCCTTCTGAAACTCCAAATAAACATCCAACTCTCCTGACCCGAAACATTGACTGCTCCTTTCAACGGATACTGCCCGACCTGCTGAGTTCATCCAGCTTTTTTGTACGTCTTGATTTGACCACAACATCTGTGTTTACTATCCAACTCTCCTTTGTTTATCCTGCCTACTATTTCCTCAAAGGATTCCAACAGATTTGTCAGTCAAGATTTCCCTTTTAGGAAATCATGCTGACTTCGACCTATTTTATCATGTGCCTTCAAGTACTCCTAAACCTCAACCTTAATAATGGACTAAGCTGAAAGGGTTGCAGCCAGCTTTAGCCAGAATTAGATTGTCCATCTTGGGCTCCCATTGCTACAGGATCTAGACTTAAGCCAGTCTGGTCCTCTGCACACGATATCTTAAAATGGTTGAGAATTCTGGGTGCCGCAGTGGCAGCCCAGAATACCCCAGCTGCAGTATTGAAGTTGTGCTCTGGCACTAGCAGTAATGCTTGTCAGGTTTTCCATTACAGCTACAAAAATATTTACCTGGCAATGTGGAAAATTGTCCAGGTGCGGCCTGCCCACGGGAAGTAAGACACATCAAATCTGCCTAATTACTACTTTTATGGTCTTCTCTTGATTATCACAACGGATAGTTTTCTGAACAGTGCTATGTGGCAGTATATACTCACTGATAACCGAAATCAACTTCAAGCTATGAGAAGATCTGGCTGAAGATCTCATCACAGCTTTGTTGTAAACATTAGCAAACGGGTGGAATTCCAGAGCTGAGGTGAGATTGATTGCCCTGTGGCATTACGGCAGTTCTTGACCAACTGTGATTACCCTGGTCAAACTGAAGTCAATAAGCATCAAGTAAAAAGCATATACACTGCAATATCTGGAGTCAGATGCCACACGAGAAAGGTGGCTATTGCTGCGTAAGCCCAAACATCCCAGCCCTTTCTATCAATGTAGCATATTTATGCTTAGTCATCTTCAACTGTGTCATCAGTGACCCTCTGTAATTAGAAGAGAAGTTTAGATGTTTGCCAATAATTTCATGATGTTATATCCCCAGTTCCACAGCAAGTGAAGCAGCACTTACCTACGTGAAGTGGGACCTAGGCATGGGCTACCTTGTCACACAGTAGTGTGTCACAAAGCTGCTGAGCAGTGACTGTCCTAACTGTTGTATCTCAGCCTGATATGGAAACACCAGTTGCCCAGGAAAGGAAAAGGCTCTGGAAAGTGATGGATACAGCTCAGTCCATCACAGGCAAAGTCCTAAAGCCCTTCCTACCACTGAGTACATGGAGCTCTGCCGTAGGAAAACAGCATCTGTCATCACTGACAGCCACCATCCAGGTCATGCCCTCTCTTGCTACTATCATTGTACATGAGGCACTGGGGGCTTAGGTCAATATTACATGGGGTACAGAGGCTTAGGTCACAACCAAGTTCAGGAACAGTTACTATCCTGTAACCATCAGGCTCCTGAACTGATGTGGATAACCTCAATTACCACTACTCTGATCTGATTCTGTGACCTAAAGACTTACTTTCAAGGACTCTTTACAATTCATGTTCTCAGTGCTATTGTATTTTTGTTACTTCCACAGCTTGTCTTCTTTTGCACATTGGTTATTCGACAGTCTTTGACTGGTAATGTATATCTCTATAAATTCTATAGTATTTCTTTCTTTTTCCAGTAAATGCCTGCAAGAAAGTGAATTTCAAGGTAGTATATGGTAAAATATATGTACTTGTATAATAAATCAATCATATAAAACCTTCCCTTGACATTCACTAGCAGTACCATGCCTCAGCAGCAATTTGCCAAGGGTCACAAATGACCTGAAACTCAGCTGGACAAATCACAAACAATAGGTTTACAAATAGAGGTTAGGCACTGGACTTCTCAACCTCCTGACCCTCCACACCAATTGTAAGAGCCTATCCTCCAAAGCATGACAGAAACATAATGGAATAACTTACCACATCTCTAGCAAAACTCCAGAAATATTTGATGTCAGTGGGAGAAAGCAACCCACTTAACTGACATCCTTTTCCACCTTTGTAAACATTCATTCCCTCCACCATCTACAATATCCAGCTTCCGATTCCCAAACACCCAATCCAATGCATGCACCTAGGAATGTCTTCTAACATTTAAGGAATCTCATTTCTGAGTGGAGAGAGTTATAGCTGTAAAAGGACATGGTCTGAGAGGGGGAAATCAAGATGTCTCAGTACTTGACAGCATTTATTCACTCAGCATTAACATTAATTAACCGAAGCCCTACATATCAGTGAACAATTTTGGGAGGATGGGATTCACTTTGCAAAAACTTGATTTCTAAGTTTGCATTAAAAAAAAAATGACCAACTTTAACACTCCATTTTCCTTATTGGAAGAAGTTAGATCATGAGAAGACCCAAACATGTATCAATGTTCAATAGCTTACTGATCTGCATTTTATGTGAAAGGTTATTTTGGTTTGACAATACACATATTCATGTAACTAGCCCAAGATCCTTGAAGCTATTAATGGATGTGGTCACATGTTGTGACAGATCAAGGCATTAAAAGGTTTTTCTTAGGCTACAAGTCAGAAGAGCAATTTCCAGCCTGGTTTTGAGCTGAACTAATAAAAGCCCATTGAAGATTAAATCCATCCCCAACCAGTTACATCTGCAACTAATGAACAGCTCGATCACTGACTCTTTTATCTTGCCCTCTGATTGTCTAATGAGAAACATGGTAAGTTAAGCTTTGCCTGAGCAAACCAAGGTCAATGCAGAGTGGGCTTAATTGAGATAAGTTTCCATTTAAAACATAACACCTTTTAGAAAATATATATAAAATGAGAGCACTTTGAAATGCTTCCACATTGTGATGTTAGAGTGTATCTGCAGATTCTTTTGCCCATTGAGATCATGGCCCCTTTGCCTATTGTACAGCCCTTCCGCTTCCTCAGCTTCAGAAGTTAGATTTTAAAAACTGAACCAATACATTACTAAAGCCTTTAAATCAGTATTGGTACTTGAAAGAATATCATGGTCCAAAATCATCCAGATTGTTTTCAGTCATCAGAAAAAAGTGTATTTATTTTAAAACAAATGTGAAACATAGAAATGCATATGAAATGCATATTATCCTCCAGCTGTTAAAAGAATTGCTGTAAGTATTCCTTCACTAATGCTTCTATTCTTTTTGAATTTTCCAGTTTTTGTGAAACGTGGCTTTTTGTTTTTGTGCTCAGTGTGTCAGACCCCAGGTGTTGCAAAACTTGTCATTCTTCCTTGTGCTCTCAGAATGAAATTAACTTGTAGAAAAGATGGAACAAAAATGTACTGTATTTGAAAAGTCATTTGAAATCCGCTTCAAATCAAAAGCCAGATTGATGATGAAACTGGGCTTCATAGTGTTCATTGTTTGACCATTTACAATGTTCATTAATGTTTCTTGTATGAATCAAAAAAAAATGGAGCAGCCTCGATGGGCCAGATAGTCTAATTCTGCTCCTTTGTATATGGCCGTATGGTCTTATGGAATCACATGGAACATTTTCATCGTAAGTACAGACTGCAAATTGAGATAGGAGGACAAAGATATCACTCACACATTGATACTGTGCCTAACAGGAGGTCCATAACATTATTCCTCATGCAACAATGATTTAACACTAGCACTGCCAAGGTGGTCTGGAGCTACCTATGTGTTAAGCATGCCTGGAGAGTCCAGTTTTAAACAGTAGAAAGAAGCTATGCAAAAGGGTCACCATTTCCCTTCTCCTCCAATATACCATATAATGGATTTTTGAAATCACGCAGCTCTTTGCTTAAATCATTCTGATAGAACTACAGTAAGCACCTCCACAATCTGCAGGAAACTTTACTTTTGGAAGAAGGAACGAAAGCAAGTGAAACAAGACAATAGAGGCAAAAGCAAACTGTATGCAAGTACAAATACCCCTGGTTATATTTGTACATTAATGGTTGGAAATAGCCAGACCTGCTAGAACATCTGGGCTTCACTGGTGTTACATAAGTGAGACTATTTGAACACTAGTTGGAATATAACTGAAGGATTTCACCCACATTTGGTCACCACACTTTAAGTAGGACATATTGGTTCTTGAGTCTGCAGACAATATTGACTGAAATGGTTTCAGGCACGAAGGACTTCACCTTCAAAGATTGAAATTAGTACAAGCCTTTTCTAAAGGGAACTAGATGAATGCTTAAGGGAAAATAACTTTCAGTGCTACAGGAAAGAGGACAGAAATGATTGTCGTTCACAGAACCAGCATGAATTCAGTGGGCTGAATGGCTCATTTCCGTGGCATAACAATTCTGTGATACTATGCCAGTGTTTTCAGCTCTTTGGAGTTTCTTTCCACCCGTCAGCACCTTTTTTTGCTCCATGTCTACAAAATGCCTGCAAAATTTTCAGCAGAAAATACCATATCATCAGCTAGCTATTGACTTTGTTTTTATCCTTGACTTTTGGTGATGTACTCATCGTCACAGCTCTCTGTATTTTTATTACCCTCATGAATTTTCAGCATCACAGTGCTTCTCCCAATTCTGTTCCACGGACTCCAACCTGTTCAGTTGCTCCAACACCTTTCAGTTTTCAGCTCTGTCAAACAGTTTTCTCCGAAGTATTTCCATCTGTTCTCAGATGCCAACTGACTGATCTGTTGGCTTCCAGCTGCGTGGTTTCTCAGAATGAACTGGCATTTCTGTTACAAATATTATGCTCTCAATCTTGTATATACTGTTGAACGTTATTATTATTGAAAATTCAGTGTAGAGCTATCTAGAAAATGTAAGTCTAGAAACAGCTGTAAAATATTCTCATAGTTCATATCAAAATTAATTATATTATGAGATCAATTAAACACAATTTATCATATTATTTGAAGAACAATTAAGCTCATACAATAATCAACAAATAAAAGTTCAGAATTCAGCTTATTGCTTTCTGAACTTCAATTTAAAAATGTATTTCAAGTGAAACCCCTTATTACTGGGTGCCTCTGAAAATGCAGCTCACTAGTCCCCAGCTAACAGCCACTGGACTCTACAACAAGGAAACCACCTTTCTCAGGCTCCGTAATTCTAAGGTGTATACAACTTTGGTCCCACCAAACCCATGTGTTTGGGATGTCTCGCCCACCCAAACCTTGGTTTATGTGACTGTTGTGTGATTTACTGCCCTCTCCCCTGTAATTGCCCATTGGCATGAAATAACAGAAAGAAACGAAGAAAACATACAGCACAATACAGGCCCTTCAGCCCACAAAGCTGTGCCGACCATGTCCCTACCTTTGAACTACCTAGGCTTACCCAAAGCCAATGTTCCCTCTAATTTTTAGTAGTCAGTGTGCACAAAAATCTCATGTTCTGCAAATTTTTTTCCTGTGACAGAAGTATGTGCACACTGAATGCACACATGGCACAGTTTATGGTTTACAAAATATTTGACATAAAATTGCACAGAACAACAACAAAATAAATTTTTATGTCACTCAGTTATTTTTCTCTCTCTCCTGTCTTTGGCATTTACCCATTCTTTGTAAACTCTACCTAGACTAATAGAATTTACATCCAATGGATAGCTTTTGATTCTCATTAACATATCCAAATGACATTCACCTAAACGGTTTCTCAGCTTGTTTTTGAGTTGATTCATTAGCCTAAAACCTCACTCACAGTCCGCACTAGATGCAAGAAAGATTCCCCCGATGTCCATCAACTGTGCGAAGTCGCAAAACTGTTCATTTTGAAGTATAAAAGCCACCATTTGAACAAAGTTTGGAATCAGTTTGAACTTAACTTTTTCTTGCACGGAAAATTTGAAATCATTAAACTGTCTAACAATTACAGTATTTTCAGCTAGAAATTCATGATATTTTAAACATAAGGCATTAACTTGTTCATCACCAAATGTGAAGTCACAATCTGCAATTGCAGAGAAATCAAGCTGACCATTCTTGTACTTCATCTTCAGAAACCTTTCTTCTAAATGAACACAAAGACTATTTATAAAAGTCAACAGCGAACTTGTATCTATTGTGACGTTTTCTTTACATATTTGGCTGAGCAAAACTTTAACTTTGTCGCTCCATAAGACATTGTCTCCCAGATACTGCTTTCATATCTTTTTAATTCTGCCTGGTGCAAAATGAAGTGAATCAATCTGTGTCAGGCCACCCTTTTGCAGAATTTAGCAGAGTGCAGCCAGTTCATCAAAGACATCACATAAAACCAGTAAAGCTACTTTGTATGCGATGTTTATCAATTCCTTGTGACAGTATTTAGCCACAGGGTCATTTCAAAGTTTGTGATCACTGCCTCATAATTTTTTTATTATTGCCTGCAATGCAAAGTGTCTAGGTAACCATCTGACTTCATTAAGTGGTCTGAAACCAACAGCTTCATTTTCAGAGGCCTCTGCAATTTCTTTAAATTCGCATCTGCAGGTCAAGAAAACATTGTATAGATTTTTTTCATCAAAGTTTCAATGTCTCTGATTAACTTGGCTTTTTTCCATGCACCACAAATCTGCAGATCTTCATGGCGTGCTACACAGTGTTGCTGAACTAAGTGTGGAATGTCCTGTTTCAGTCTTGCTCCAACACCATTAACTCTGCCCAACATCACTGACGCTCCATCTGACGTAATCATCACCATTTTATGGAGGTCAAGTTTCTCTTCATAAAACTACTTGATAGCTGAAACAATAGAAGAAGCGTCACACGCCTGCAGCTGAACTATTCCGCCAAAAAACGTTTTATAAACAGTACAATCTTTAGATCTGAATTTGAAGTACAGAATGAGACATTTGTTGACAGATATGTCTGTGGTTTCGTGTGAAAATCTGCTGAAGCTATTTCTTCAAACATGTCTTTCTGAACAACATTGTTGATAGTCTCCAAAGATTTGAACTCATAATTTTTGCTTCGCCAGCTGTCTGGGAGTTGAACATACATTTCCATATGTTCATTCATGTGTTGAACTGAATGTAAAGAGTTATTCCTTTAAACAGCTAACAACACACTGTCAATAAGAACTTTGATCTCCTCTGGGTTTGATCGTTTTCGCTCTTGCTCATCTGCACTCAACTATAATATGCGTAGCACTCCTGTAATGGGTAATGATGGGTTCTGTTGTTTGAGCTTTTGTACACCGTCCAAATACGACTTACTTGCCATATGATGCTTCAAAAAGTCAAGTTTCCAAATATCATCCCACTTCTTTCCACTAGCAAAGTCTCCAGCAACTTTTGCATCATGACAATACAAACAGATAATTTCAGTTTCCAAATCATACTTCTCGTAGCTGAACATTCATGACCTCAAGAGCTTTCAGTGTAGTAGTTTCTACTATTTTGTTAAGCCATTCAACTTTATACAAATTTGCAGTTCCTTTGTGCTTCATGCCATTCACTTCTTTTAAGTTCAACATAGTGAATCAATATCTTTTTCAATAAAAACTTAGTAAGTTATCTACAGGATTTGAAACAGATCTTTGTAAACTTTACCAAATGAACACTGTCCGCCAAAGATGGCTGCAGCCGTGTTGAAGCTGTACAAACCAGAACAGGAAAGGTGAGGTGATGTAAATTAGCGACGTGCATTGTGGTATTTGAAACATTTAGCTAAAAGATTATTTTCAATAAGTATAATTATTAATTACTACATTTTAGATAACTAACCTTTTGTGCACACATTCACTTCCTTGCGCTAGTTGAAAAACGTGTGTGCACACACGCGCACAGCTTAGAGGGAACATAGCCCATAGCCCTCTGTGTTTCTAAGCTCCATGTAGCCATCCAGGAGTCTCTTAAAAGACCCTATCATTTCTGCCTCCACCACCGCTGCCGGCAGCCCATTCCATGCACTCACCACTCTGCGTAAAAAACTTACCGCTGACATTTTCTCTATACCTACTTCCAAGCACCTTAAAACTATGCCCTCTCATGCTAGCCAAGTCAGCCCTGGGAAAAAGCCTCTGACTATCCACATGATCAATGCCTCTCATCATCTTATACACCTCTATCAAGTCACCTCTCATCCTCCATTGCTCCAAGGAGAAAAGGCTGAGTTCACCCAATCTAATTTCAAAAGGCATGTTCCCCAATCCAGGCATCCAGGATTTACAATCCAGGCAGATTGTAAATCTCCTCTGCAGCCTTTCTATGGTTTCCACATCCTTCCTGTAGTGAGGTGATACACCATCAATAACTCACACTGAGACATAAGGCGAGATATCGGCTTTTATTGACTGGAAGAAGGAACCAGGAGTGAGTGTCTATCATACAATGTCCTGGAGACTGAGGCCGAGCGTCAGGCCTCAGATCTCCTTTATACAGGGGCCTGTGGGAGGAGCCACAGGAGCAGTCAGCAGGGGGCGTGTCCCGACAGGCACATAGTTCACCACATTAGGCAACCAGAGCTGAGCACAGTACTCCAGGTGGGGTCTGACCAGCGTCCTATGTTGCTGCAACATTACCTCTCAACTCTTAAACTCAATCCCATGATTGATGAAGGCTAATGCACCGTATGCCTTCTTAACCACAGTCAACCTGTGTAGCAGCTTTGAGTGTCCTGTGGACTTGGACCATTAATCATTATCTTATCATTAATACTATATTCTGCCATCATATTTGACCTACCAAAATGAACCACTTCACACTTACGAAGGGTCTCAGCCCGAAACGTCGACAGTGCTACTTCCTATAGGTGCTGCCTGGCCTGCTGTGTTCCACCAGCATTTTGTGTGTGTCATCTTACACTTATCTGGGTTGAACTCCATCTGCCACTTTTCAGTCCAGTTTTGCATCCTATCAATGTCCCATTGTAACCTCTGACAGTCCTCCACACTATCCACAACACCCCCAACCTTTGTGTCATCAGCAAATTTATGAACCCGTCCCTCCACTTCCTCATCCAGGTCATTTATAAAAATCACAAAGAGTAAGGGTCCCAGAACAGATCCCTGAGACCCACCACTGGTCACTGACCTCCATGCAGAATATGACCTGTCTACAACCACTCTTTGCCTTCTGTGGGCAAGCCAGTTCTGGATCCACAAAGTCCCCTTGGATCCCATGCCTCCTTACTTTCTCAATAAGCCTTGCATGGGGTACCTTATCAAATGCCTTGCTGAAATCCATATACACTACATCTCCTGCTCTACCTTCATCAATGTGTTTAGTCACATCCTCAAAAAATTCAATCATAAGGCACGACCAAACTTTGACAAAGCCATGCTGACTAATCCTAATCATATTGCCTCGCCAAATGTCCATAAATCCTGCCTCTCAGTATCTTCTCCATCAACTTACCAACCACTGAAGTAAGACTCACTGGCCTACAATTTCCCTTTCTTGAATAAAGGGAACAACATCTGCAACCCTCCAATCCTCCGGAACCTCTAACATCACAATGTGGAAACATTGACAAAATTCAAAAAGAAATGTTTATAATTGTACACTGCATACAATTATAAAGAAAGTAAATTTATGAACATTAACTTAACCAAAGAGTTATTGAAGAAAAGAAAAAAACAAAAGAGGCCCATTATAATTAAACAGTCAAATGTGCCCTTAAGCTGGATCTCATCGTGAAGCTGTCGGTAACTCACACGCTGGGCCCTCGGTAGTCATGAAAGCATGCAACGGCTTCTGAATGTTGCTCGAAATCCATTTCCAGCAAATGTGCTCTCCCACGGGAGTATTGGTCCTTCTTTCTTGAAGCCTTTCATCTGCACAAAGTACCTTGTGAAACAAGGATGACATCCTCAGCCATCTTCCCTCATGTGTTCTCCTGGCTCCCATCAAAAAAACCCTTGCCCCACCCCAGTATTCTCTAGAACCTTCTCCCAATTCCACCATCTTGATTAACTGACACCACATTCCTAAGATAAACAATAGAGCATCATATCTCAGCTCAAACCCAAACAGGCTGAAAGCAGAACTGAACTTGCAGAACTGCTAAAATGAAATGCCTACTGTATAACAGTAAAAATCTTAATCAGGACAGTACACAAGATTTACTTACACATAAATTATTTTGGTTCAGACTACTGAAAGCATCAATTTTGGGTTGAAGTAACCCATAAGTTTAAAAAAAATTAGAAACTGGCTAATGGAGAATGATTAGCACTTGGGAAGAAAATTCTGTGACCACAAGCCAGATCAAGTTGAGTTTATATACACTATTCTTCAATAATTTTCAAATGCAAAAGAGAAAATTGAATCTCAAGCTGCACTTCTTTCTGTGCATTTGCTTACTGTATTATAAAAGCAGAACCAAGGATCTGCGAGAGTGGACTATTTTGTCCTTTTGTGTTATTATCATTTTCTTAAACGGACCTTGTTGGATCTGACTGTTTAATTCTTAGATTAGACTGTTCAATTGTCACTTTCTTTGTTATTTAACAACTAATTATCTGTATTTATTTTAAGTAGTTCTTATCCATATATATATAAATATAAATAAATAAACAGTTTAATAAGCCTCTGGTGGTTACACGAAGGATAATTCTGAAAAGCTCTGGTAGCTTATTTGTTCTGCATTTTTTGAATAGGTGCTTTCTTATTGGTTGACTCTTATCTACAAATTTGAATGGAGTTTTTGTTATCTCTGTAATATAAAACTAGCTTTTCCATGCTGGGTGCCATCTTAACATCTTCATCTTTTTTGTCTTTAAGTCTTCTGCTACTAACTTCTGTTGCTGGTTCCTTGGTTCTATTACCACTTAATAAGATGATTGTGAAGAAGCTGTTTTGTACCTTTCCTGACTTCTGAAAGAACCTAGGATTAACAGTAGAATCCCACACTGATTTACATTGAACACATGGTACTGTTTTGTACGTTACCAATTATTGCTTTTTCTACTGTTAATACCATTGCTACAAGCCACTGTTGACAAATTTCAGTCATTTGTAGTACTCAGGAAATGATGAACAACCTTCACTTTATGAGAAAATTATCTCTATGGAAACCCTGAATCTGTATAAACAAGTTATGCAGTAAAACGCATTGAATGGCTGAGTATTATATGTTCACATTCTGTTTATCAAATTACCTTTAATACAAATCTACTTGATTCTACGCCGCAATGTATTTAAATGTCCAGTGAATAAGATATATTCTTTGATAAAATTGCAAATAAATGATTTAATTCTAATTACCTCAGTTACATTTTGTTAGAATACATTAGATCAAAACAATTGATTTTAATTTTCTTATTAAATTCAAAATATCACAATTTAATAAAGCAAAGTGGAAGAAGGTTTAGTTAATAAAAGCATTTTAAGTGAACTGCACATAAATTTCCAAGTTGAGAATTTCTGGGCAAGGAGGAGTGGGGTCTCCAGATGGACTGTCATCTAGTTGACAGAATTCAAAGAGAAATGGTCGGGACCTTCAGTGGGAATCCAGTCACTAGAGAAAAAATGCATTTCATTAAAACAGATTCTGGAGTTTTTCAAAGATCAGGAAACCCTGGGTAAAACATTGAGTCCTTAGCAAATAAACTTTACTTTCTGCTGATGTGGGAGATGAGAAAATCCAGCACACTCAGAACTTTCATGGCACCAAACTAGCAGATTTCCTGGACTACCAGCTGTTACTCATACAAATGCTATGCTCCAATACACTTCGAATTCATTTTTGATTTTAGATTACACTGTAAATGTCTCAAGTTTAAATGAAGTGCAGAAACAAGGACCTGGTAAGTTTCGAGGGAGCAGGGGAATGGAAATCTGGTGAGTTTAAAGCTGGGATTCTTCATCTTTTTATGCCAGGGACCCCTCTGACATTCCTATGGACTCCTTTTCAGAATAATGTAATCAAATATTTACAAATAATAAAATATGTATTTATAATAAAATACCTAGGATTACAAAAGAAACCAATTATGTTCAAGTACAAGTATCAAAATACTAAAAAAACAAATTTGTGATGTAGTAACATGTGTGCTTCTTTATTAATGCATTAAATAACAGGATTTATAGATTCCCTGGAACCTGGTTTAAAGGGAGCACTAGAAGCAGGGATTCATTAAGTGGGAAGGGAGTGTGGGAACTGGGCCTCTGTGGGTCAGAAGAGAGCACTGGAGATCGGGTCCTAAGTCTGAAGGGAATAGAGCTAATGTTCCATGCTGGTTTGGTATCTGGCTCAGGATTTGCAACGTGAAGTTTTACTATCGGGCTTTACTATGCTGTACTTGCTAATCGACAGAGAGAGAGAGGAAGCTACCAACACACACAGACACATCAACAATCATGCACAGAATCATACATATATTTGCGATGGCACTTAGGTACATATTTGAACATGTTACACCAAGGAGACGACCACTGTATTCAGTATTGGGAATCGCTTCGTGCAGCTTAGGATGCATCCAAATTTAAATAATGCAAACATTTAAGACTCTAGCATTACACTGGATATTAAAGAGTCATACATTTTGAACACTGTACTTATGAAATGCACAAAAGCAAGAATATTCAGCCAGCACAATATTTGTAAATGCAGTGGGGCATTTATCATGTTTGATAAATGATATTTGAGTCAGTAAGGTGCAGCTTATATGCCCTTGGGTGTGACACATGCTAAGTAGTCAGACTTGTGGAAAATAATTAAACCTAGTGGTATAATAAAGAGACCTGAACATTTTAGTTCTCCAAAGATTTGTTCAATTGCTGGGAAGGTATTGCTAAAGACCTTTTTGCAGTAAGCATTGGTTTTCATACAAAATAATGAGCAAACTGTAAGGCCTTGAGGCCAAGAAGCCTGGAGATGGGGTGCGAGCCCACGATCGACTCCATTTCTCACCGATCTCGCCAATTAAAGAGCCAAGGAAGATTGACATCATCGAAGCGAGTGTTCAGCATCGCTTAACAGCCCCTTGCTCACTGCTGCTAGAGGAAGGTGTCTGTGTGTGACAGTCTCTCTCTCCCCCTCATGCTAGCTGCTTCTGAAGGAAGGTCCCTGCGTTCATCTGTTATCTCTCCCTCGGTGCCGTTGGTGGATGGTGCCAGATTTCTGGGTGTTGGACAAGTTTTAATCAACGTGTGTTGTGGATTGGACTCTATAGTTCAAGTTATGATGTGTTTCTGGTTTCTGGTCACTCCTTATTGGTTGCTATTTTGGACGATTTTGATCAGGGTGGCCGCAGATAATGAACTGAACTGAACTCGCACGGACGCTTTTGATTTTGTGTTTTATATTCTGTGTTTTTTTGCCATTTGTGCGATTAGGTTTGTTTTCTCCATGGGGGGGGGATGGTTGATGTTTCTCGTGGGAAGTCGAATCTCAGGGTTGTATACTGCATACATACTTTGATAGCAAATGAACTTTGAATCATTGATTAAAACAATTCCTGGACTATATAGTTTTTCTTTTTGTGCTTTACATGTCTGATTATTGCGAAATGCATCTGGAGTACATTGCAAATCTGGCAGCACAGATGCGTTCACTCATGCCCATGCTGTTACAGGAAAGGTAGATTGGCACACTGGCAGGAGGCAAAAAGAGGAAATGAGGGGGCCCTTTGCTAGTGTTCCGCAGGAGTCGATGTTGGGGCCATCTCTTCTCGTGTTGTATAAAAACAAAACGTAGGAAATAGGAGCAGTGAGTCGGCCATTTGGCTCATCCAGCCTGCTCCTTAATTCAATAAGATTCAAGGCTGATCTGGCCTTGGACTCATCTCCACCTACATGCCTTTTTGCCATAACCCCTAATTCCCCTACTATGCAAAAATCTATCCAACCTTGTCTTAAAAATATTTACTGAGGCAGCCTCCACATTGTATGCCAATGATTTGCATGTCAGAATTGATGGCTTTGTGGCTAAGTTTGCAGATGAATCGAAGATAGGTGGAGGGGCAGGTAGTGTTGAGGAAGCAGGGAGTCTGTGGAAGGACTCGGACAAATTAGAAGAGTGGGCAAAGAAGTGGTGGATGGAATAGAGTGTAGAGAAATGTATGGTCGTGCACTTAGGTAGAAGGAATAAAGCCATAGACTATTTTCTAAACTGGGAGAAAATTAAGAAATTAAACTTACAAAGAGACTTGGGAGTCATTTTGCAGGATTCCCAGAAGGTTAATTTACAGGTTCAGTTGATGGTAAAGGTGGCAAATACAATGTTAGCATTCATTTCGAGAGGACTACAATTAAAAAGCAAGGATGTAATGCTGAGGCTTTATAAAGCATTGATCAGGCCACACTTGATGAGCAGCTTTGGACACCTTATCTAAGAAAGGATGTGCTGACATTAGAGAGGGTCCAGAGGGCATTCACAAGAATGATCCTGGGAATGATCAGGTTAGCGTATGAGGAGCCTTTGATAGCGCTGGGCCTGTACCTGCTGGAGTTTGTAAGAATGAGGGGGCATCTCATTGAAAGCTATCGAGTATTGAAAGGCCCAGATAGAGTGGACATGGAGAGGATGTTTCCTATCATGGGGAAGTCTAGGACACAAATGAGGCAGAATTCCTTTATCCGGACAGCAGTAAATCTGTGGGGTACATTGCAACAGATGGCTTTGGAAGCCAAGTCCTTTGGGTATGTTTAAAGTGGAGGTTAATAGGTTCTTAATTAATATGGGTGTCAAAGGTTACGGGAGAAGTCAGGAGAATGGGTTTGAGAGGAACAATAAATCAGCCATGATGGAATTTGGGTCAGATCTGATACTCCCAGGTCTTATCTTTTGTGATCTTATGTACACCTGAATGTGGAGCTGGCTAGAAACAGACCATCACAGTATGTAAGTCCTTACTCAACTTAAGTGAATGGCTGAACTGATGTGTGGGTACAGACCTTGGGCATTAATCTGTTCGCTTGGTTCTTCCTCAGGGCCCCCTCCCTCTCTGCATTCACCAGTAGTGATCCTACCCAGGTTGTACAAGTCCATTCACTCATATGATCTGACAGACTTTCACCGACCTATCAATCTGCCCTATCCTTTCCCCTGTCATTGGAAAATAACACTATCCCCATCTAAACACTAATCACACCTTCCAAATATCCACACCCACTTCCTCTCTATCACTGGCTTCCACCTCCCATCCTGACCCCCAGTGGCCACGAGGGGTCAGGGTTTTCAAGGTCTATGCAGTAATTACTCACACTTTGGACAGCTTGGACTCCAAACTTACCGGCCACATGCCTTTGACGGAAGTTGTCTTAGGCCTGCCCTGAACTGATTGACCAACCAGTCACTGCAGCCATCGGCTAACTTCCAGGTAGTAAAGCTCTGGGATACAATCAAAGGGTTATTCACTATTGGAAAGCAGCCCAGTTTGTGCTGCACTTTGGATAAACCTCAGCTAGAATGCTATATAGTGCATGCCGGTTAACTGGGACATCTGATCTATTAGATTTTGGTCCAATTAAGTGGCTGTCCCAATTAGCAGGAGTTACATGGAAATAGTTAAAAAGTCATACAACTATTTAACTAAGTAATGAATGATATATTTATATGAAAGGCAGGACAGATTAGAACATTACCAATCCTACTGGTGGCTGTCTGTTGTATCTGACAATGACAGGGAACCTGTGCTGGAGAATTTTGACAGGGGAGAAACTGTTGCACTGGGACATTTCCACTCTCTTGACCTTGGAAGTCCACATTCAGTGGAATGAGTAGTTGTCACATACTGGGGTTACAGTAGATGACCGTGACTTCTTCTGTGCCTGGTCATGCCCTTCACTCCCCGTGGAATGTTGCAGAACCGCCTTCCTGGCGATTAGATCTCACTGTGGATCTCATTCGCCCAGTCCCAAACTAGGACAGGTACGTCCCTATCTCACTGGGGTATGAGGGCCGCTAGCTGGTTTAGCCAGTCTGTCAAAGCAGCGTACTGGCGCCTGGCCGCTGCCACATGCAAACAGCTACTTGGAGCCACAGGTGGGCGCTGAGTGTCCGATGGGGACCAAAGATTACAGCCAAGGGTGACATAGGGATGATATGAAATTATTAACTAACTAGGCTGTGCTTGTAAAAATCAATAAAGGAAATTTAATTTATCAGAAGCTGATCGGAGAATAAGGTTTCAAGGGTGAATAAAGGTGGGAAAATGAAAAAGAATAAAAAGCAAAAAAATGAAAAGGAGAAACATGCAAAAGTAATGAGAAATGAAGATACCAGTAAAATATTTCATGTAGCTTTATTAAAATATCATGAGAATATTTTAATAATTAACTTATATTTCATGAATAAATGTTCTAAATGCTAATTCTGTGTAGATTAACACACTACTGTAAAGTATTTTTAAATTATATAGAAGATTTTTCTCAATGCATGCTTGTCAAATAATTGTTTTGTCAAATTCCCATATATATAAACCACCTTCATATCAGGATCTGTGACAATCACAGCTCAAAAGTACCATTTGAGTGAAAACGTAATTGTCATTCACCCAAATTGATAAAAGACAGGACTTTGAGTTTGGCACAGGCCTATTCTCAGTCAAAGAACAGCCAATTAGATTGATGCGTGTAATAATTTTATTAGATTTGATGCATAAAGGCTGAATGGCATCTGACAAACACTGAAAGGCAAATGTGGTTTCAAAATCAGAACATCAGCAAGTGCAAGAGTGTCAGAAGATGCAGTTTGAAAACAGTTTATCACAACAGCAAAACCAGGTACCTCTGGACCTTTAGCACATCTACACCTTGATCAGTAGATCAACATATTGGACTGAAAAACCTGTTTCCATCCTGTATTGTTGGTTTTCACAAATAAATCAAAGTGAGGTGTTTTATGTTTAATGAAACCCATAAGACATTGGATTGAACTTGAAAACCTAAACACAAAAATAGCACAAAAAGACTTTACATAATAATGTCATCACATCAGACCAGCCTCTTAAGGTGAAACCCCACTTCAATGTTGTGTTGGAATAAACGCTCGAAAAAAGTGCAGAGATGAGGTATGTCTTTGAATTTGGAGGCATCATGTAAACAAAAAGGAATTCCAAGTCTTTTAATACAGAGTCATCAGCCGTTAGAAAGTCTGTGCTGCGTTTTTCTGTCCTAACAGGATGTGCAGAAACTCAAAAAGGCCAAACAGGGTTATCACAACTGTTTTGGAAATGTCATCTGAACACACAGGCACCTAATGGTAGCCCCTAACTAGATCGACTTTCCACAAAACTAACTTTCCAACTAAACATGCCAAAAAGCTCTGGTTGCATAGGACTGGGTAACGATCGGGGGTGGTGGCCTCGTCTAGGTGATGGTAACCCCACATGGGTAGCAACCTCCATCGGATTTAGGAATCATGCGGAGGGGTGAAGCCTCGGGGCTATTCAACTGGCGTACAATGCCAGGTCTTTTCCTGTTGGCAAACTCAGCCTTCACAGTTGCCAGCTTTTCTGGGTCCTGTCTACCGTGTGTTGGCATGGACTAGAGCGTTGTGGGAAATGTAGTGCACAACCTCATGTTTTGTGACCGTAGCGGAAAATGTGGGATTGGTGAGGTTTGGGAACTCGCCCAGCAGTCAAGTGAACTCAAGTAAAAGTGGTGCATGTGCTTGACATAGTTGTGGGGAACTCACAGGTGGGGCAGGGTAACAACCCAAAGTCCTTGACATTCAAAAGCTGGCAGTTCTTAAGGTCGACTAACTCCTTGGGAGTGCAGGAAATCTGCACCCAACAGAGGTCTAGCCACTTCAGCCAGGATAAATTTGCATGTTTAATGTTGCTCACTGAAGCAGAGCGTCACCCATCTGCTGTGATGGAAATGAGAAAGATTCTTTGGGTCTCAAAGGCAGGAGCTCTGGACTCACAGTTTTAATAATAAGGAGTTTATTTACAAGGGGAGAAAAAGCTTGGGAACAACACAAGTGGCTACAATATTCACACAAATGCGCTTAGAATAGAGGAGTGTGGGAAAATTGGGGCTGCAGTACAATACATGGGAAAACGGTGTGGGGACGGAGTACAGGTACACATACAAGCAAAGGAAAAGTAACTACAGTACCTACCCTCCTTGACTATGGGCAAGCACGGCTCTTTGCTAAAGAGCTCCCACAACCCTATTCAATGCGCACCTTACCACGTGTCTCCAGCACTGTTCTGCAGTCTTCAGCCTGGAGTGAAGCAGGGTGGTCCCTCGAGGATGGCAAAAGAGAGCAAGCCAAGCACATGTAGCACCCTTTATAGGTCAGGGAGCCAATGGCTTGGTGCTAGACAGATTAATCCAATTAAGGTGGCCAATGGTTAAGTGTGAATTGATTAGTTGGCAGGGGCAAAGTGTTGACTGGCAGGTGGTGTGACCTCTGACCAGGTGAGGGCAGTGCTGCCACGTGACAGGCACGGCTCTCTGGTTACACCATCCTGTACCGTAAGCCTGGATCCTGCTACCATCAGCAGCCCCCAGTGAAGTTTCGTCACTCTTTGCCTTCTTCATCAATAGGTGATGCTGGCAGCACACTCACTCGAGCAGTCATGTCACACAGGAAGTGTCGCCCTGAAGGGGTATCTGTAACGAGCAGCAGACAACCCTGGCAGCTGGAATCCATGATGTTCACAGACCTCTGATGCCCCGATGTGTTGTCACTGTTGAAGCCACAAGACGATTGACACTTCCTAGCGTTTGTACCAAAGCGAGCATGGTAAAACACAGGCCAGCATCATCTGTTTCCCAGGCGTGGGTGTCCTTATATTGGGGGCCTTGCTGACCGGGTTGATTGAGATAGGGAAAGGAGGAGGAATGGTGCACCACTGCCCGACTGAGTGTAGACTATCAGCCATTTTAGCAAGCACTCTATAGTCCTTCACAGGTGCATTAGTGATGCCATGCAAACTTGCTGCATGAAGAGTTCCTTAAAACTAAACCAAGGATGGTGATTTCCCAGGAAAGACAGCATGTGGTCCATTAGCTCTGAAGGCCTAGCACTGCTGAGACAGTGGCAAGGACAGGATCAGACTCTGACAGTCCTAAAGTCTGTAAAAGGTGAGTTTTCAGCGATCGCTATTTATCATTGTCAGGTGGGTATTCTAGTAGACTCACCACTCTCACAGCTGTGGAGCTGATGAGGGACGCTACCAAGTAGAAATATTTGGTGTTGTCAGCGGTGATTTCTCACAATGTAAACTGGGCCTAAGTGATGTCACTTTGCTTCCAGAACTCCAGCAGTTTCACAACGGCCCCATTTGCAAATGGCACTCCACTCTTTCAGAATGAAGGAGTGCAACAGAATGGAAATTATAGACCAGTTAGCCTGACCTCAGTGGTTGGGAAACTACTGGAGTCCATTGTTAGGGATGAGGTTTTGAGGTACTTGGAGACTAATAATAAATTAAGTCAAAGTTAGCATGGTTTCCGTGAAGGGAAATCTTGCCTGACAAATCTGTTAATAGTTCTTTAAGGAAGTAACAAGCAGGGTGGACAAAGGAGAGGCAGTGGATGTCATTTACTTGGATTTTCAGAAAGTGTTTGATAAGGTGCCACTCAGGAGGCTGCTTAACAAGATAAATCCTATGGTGTTACAGGGAAGATACTGGCATGGATAGAGGAATGGCTGACAGGCAGGAGGCAGTGAGTGGGAATAAAAGGGGCCTTTTCTGATTGGCTGCTGGTGACTAGTGGTGTACCTCAGGGGTCAGTATTGGGACCGCTGCTTTTCACATTGTTTGTCAGTGATTTAGATAATGGAAATTGATGGCCTTGTGACAAAGTTTACAGATAATACAAAGTTAGGTGGAGGTAGGTAGTGCTGAGGAAGCAATGCAATTGCAACAGGAATTAGACAAATTGGAAGAATGGGCAAAAAGTGGCAGATGGAATGCAGAGTTGGGAAATGTATGAGAATACGTTCTGGTAAAAGGAGCAATAGTGTAGACTATTAACTAAATGGGGAGAAGGTTCAAACATCAGAGGCACAGGGGGACTTAGGAGTGCTCGTGCAAAACTCCCAGAAGGTGAGTTTACAAGTTGAGTCTGTGGTAAAGAAGGCAAATGCAAAGTTGCCATTTATTTCAAATGGAATAGAATATAAAAGCAAGGAGATAAAGCTGAGGCTTTATAAGACTCTGGTCAGGCTGCACTTGGAATATTGTCAACAGTTTTGGTCCCTCTATCTCAGAAAGGATGTGTCATCATTGGAGAGAGTCCAGAGGAGGTTCATAAGGATGATTCCAGGAATGACGGGGTTAACATATGAGGAGTGTTTGGCAGCTTTGGGCCTGTACTCACTGGAATTTAGAAGAATGCAGAGGGATTGTTGAAAGGACTAGATAGGGTGGATGTGGAGAGGATGTTTCCTATGGTGGGGATATCCAGAAGCAGAGGGCACAGCCTCAAAATTGAGGGGCAACCCTTTAAAACAGAGGTAAGTAGGAATTCTTTTAGCCAAAGAATAGTAAACCTGTGGTACTGCTTTGCCACAGACTGTGATGGAGGCTAAGTCTGTGGGAATATTTAAGATTGAAGTTGATAGTTTCCTGATTGGTCAGAGCATCAAAGGATGTGGTGACAGATAGGCATTTGGGGTTGAGTGGGATCCAGCATCACCCATGATGGAATGGTGGTGCAGATGATGGACTGAATGTCCTTATTCTGCTCCTATGTCTTATAGTCTTATGGTTTAATTCTGACATATTAAAGAACTCTGGAATCATCCTAAAGCATCGGAGTCACCAACGTAGGTTTTTGCAAGTAAAACAAAGTGAGGTGTTTTATTTTTAATGAAACCCATAGCATAGTATAATTGAACTCCAAAACCCTAAATCATGTTAAAAAATCTTTTCGTAATAACGTCAACATATCAGATCAGACTGTTAAAGTGAAACCCCAACTGAATGTTGATGGTTGTGAATTATGTACATTTCCACCAATATGTTCCTACAGTATGATTCTGTGACTATGACTATACCTGCAGCCTACCAGTTGTGACTAGGTAGGTGGCTCATTTCCCTCAATCAGAAATTGTAAGCTAAAATCCAATTTTAGATGCTTCAGCTAAAGTTCCAGGCTTACATTTTAGCTCAGGATTGATTGAGCATTGTGCTTTTGGTAGTACAGCCGTATCTTTCACATGAGACATTTAGCAGAGGCCTTATCTGCTCTAGGATAAATGCAAAAGGTCACATGTACTGTGTCAAAGAGTAGGAAGTTTCCTGAATACCCTGATTGGTATTTAATTTTTAATCACAGTGACAAATTATCATGTGACTGTGGGTGTTTGTTGAATGCCACCTTGCTGCCTAAATCTTTGTATATTTTAATAATAAATACATTTAAAATGCATTTCAATGACTTTACAACATTCTGAGATTAACTAAATTGATCAAAGGCTCTATAATAAAGGCAAGTCTTTTTTTTAAAGTGCAAATTGTTTCTTGATGGATGCTTCTTCAATGTTTTGTCATGTGTACAAACACATAATGCTGACAGAAACAATTAGTTTTTCAAATCTTTATCACCCTCTGTTTCTGATAATGATCTGAAGGAAGGTTTTAATTATTTAGTTGATCTGCCAGAACACCAAGCTATAATTAATTGGAGTGTTCTAAAAATTGAAGGAAATTAATAAATTAGTACTGAAAAGCTAACAGCATTTCCCATTGAACAAGATCTAACAATATAGCACAATATAAACAAAATAATCGGCCCTTTACAGATTAGAGTGTATTAAAGGTCATCACCAGATTTACCTGAAATGTATTTGTTGCTCCTCCGCCCATTTCCCTGACTGATCAAGATCCTCCCATTATCAACAATAACGTTCTTTACAATCAACAACACCTCCAAATTTTATATCACCCAGGTGCTTGGAAGTAGGTACAGAGCAGATGTCAGGGATGTTTTTTTACGCATAGAGAGCTGAGTGCGTGGAATGGGCTGCCGGTGACAGCGGTGGAGGTGGAAATGATACGGTCTTTTAAGAGACTCCTAGATAGGTACATGGAGCTTAGAAAAATAGAGGGCTATTTGTAACCCTAGGTAATTTCTAAAGTAAGTACATGTTCGGCGCAGCATTGTGGGCCGAAGGGACTGTATTGTGCTGTAGGTTTCCTATGTTTCTATATTCTATTGTAATCTAAAATAAGCTTCACAGTCCATTATCCCATCAACTTTGGTGTCACCTGCAAACTTACTAATCATGTCAACTGCATTGTCATCCAAATAATTAATATAGATGACAAACAACGGCTGATCCCTGCAGCATACCAGCCAATAGGCCTCTAACTGGAAAAGCAATCCCCTATCACTACCCTTTGACTCTATCACCAAGACAACCTCGTACCCAATTGGCTAGCTCACCCAGGATCCCCAGCGATCTCACCTTCCACACTTACCTCGTATGTTGCACCTCGTCATTGCTACATTTGTCTGCTTATATTCTGTGATTCGTGCTTGTGGACTCCTAGACCCTTCTGTGCTTTATCCAGCCTGCACTTATGTGCAAGAGATTCTGCAGATACTGGAAATCCCGAGCAACTCATACAAAATGCTGGAGGAACTCCACAGTTCATCGAGCGTCTATGGAAGTGAATCAGCAGTCAACGCTGCAGGCCAGTGAAGGGTCTCAGCCTAAAACAATGATTGCTTATTCACTTCTATAGACCTGCTGAGTGCCTCCAACATCTTGGATGTGTATTCTGCACTTCTATTTCTCCTGCTAAACTGTATAACTTCACACTTTCCTACATTAGAGTCCATTTGCTGCACTTTCGCCTATTCACTCAACCTATCTTATCCTACTGTAGTTTCAGAATCGCAACATGCCTCTTCACCTATTTTCACATCCTCTGCAAATCTGATACAATTTACCCTGCCCAGTTCTCTAGTTCTATCATGCAAATTGTCAGTAATTGACAGCCAAGAATTAATCCCAGCGGGACTCCACAAGTTACATCCTTGAAACTATAAACATATGTTTATTCTGATTCTTTCCACTTGATGTCCCATCTTTACCATACTAGCACACATCTCCTAATATTGTTAGCACATATCTTGTGTGTGGCACCTTGTCAAAACATCTGAAAAGCCAAATATTCTGCTTCGCTTGGATCGACTCTAAAAATTCTGCCGGTTAAAGAACTCCAGCAAGTTTGTCAAAACATATTCTACCTTTCACAGAATCATGTTGACTTAGTTTGATTTTCTACCTGACTAGATACTTCTTCCCTGATTTGGAGTCCAGCATCCTCCCAGCACTGATGTGTGCTGATCTAACAGGCATAGGTTACTCATGTCCCTTCATGAACAATGAAATCGTGATTGGAGTTTTTCCGTCTGAGAACTCAGTGGTCTGTGTAAGAGCTCAACCAGTGATTCCACTATCTCGGCCGATGCTTCCTTTAAAACCTTTGGATGATGGCCATCAAGATCTGGCATTAATTTCTTCCATAACTTGTCACTCTTAATAATGATTGCTCCTAGTTATTCCACACTATTTGAAATTGGTCTGTGAGAAATCTTTCAAATATTTGCAGCATTCTCAGCCTTAAATACTAATGCAAAGTATTGATTTAGCTTGTTTGCCATTTCCTTGTTTCCTGTTATTGATTTCCTAATCATACTCTCCAGAGATCCCACACATTCTCTAACCTTTTTATATATTGATAGAAGCACTTGCTGTTTGTTTTGATGTTACCTGCCAGTTTTTCTTAAAATTAATTATTTTCCTTCTTGTTATCATTTTAGTTCTTGCTACAGGCTCTTATAAAATTCTATCTTCTGGTCTTAGCCCTTGCCCCTTCACACTCAACGGCTACTGTGTTAGGTACACCTGCCCATTAATAAGGCCTTAAGACATTGGAGCAGAATTAGACCATTCAGCCCATCGAGTCTGCTCTGCCATTCCATCATGGCTGATGCTGGATCCCACTCAACCCCATACACCTGCCTTCTTCATAGCGCTTTACCTCGTCCAACTATCATGTCTGAACTTCTCACATCACCCACCCCTCCACACGCCCACTCATCTTCCAACTCCATAGTCCCACCTATCAGCTACCAGCTTTTACTCCTCCCACTCCTTCACTTTCTGAACCTGGCTTCTTCTCGCTCCTTTCCACTCCTGATGAAGGGTTTTGGCCTGAAATGTCAATTGTTTACTTTGTTCCATAGATGCTGCCTGCCCTGCTGAGTTCCTCCAGCATTTTGGGTGTGTCAGTGATCCTCATTTCTCAAATCCACATTCCTTTGATCTGTGGTTTTTGAACCTGTGCGTTGTTGACAAGGTGGTGCTGAGCTGCTTATTTCAACTACTGCCGCTTTTCCAGTGAAGACACGCCCATAATACTGTGTCCAGGAATCTCTCTGTCCAACCTTCCAATCTGTCTGTCTGTCTCTATTCTTTGTATTGAAGTAACGTGGTAACAGTCCAGACTTTACATGATTTTTGTTCATTTGTTACATGCCGTGTCATATGACATGGGTAATCTTGGTCTTTCCATGACCATGATTGTTCTTTGTAAATTTCTCTGTAGGAGTGGTTTGCCATTGCTTTCTTCTGGGCAGTGTCTTTACAAGACGGGTGATCCCAGCCATTATCAAAACTCTTCAGAAATTGTCTGCCTGGTGTCAGTGGTCGCATAACCAGGACTTGTGATATGAACCAGCTGATCACACGACCGTCCACTATCTCCTCCCATGGCTTCACATGACCCTGATCAGGGGAGGGGAAACTAAGCAGGTGCCTAGGTCGCCCAAGGGTGACAAGGAGGCTAGCGGGGGGAAGGAACACCTTCCATCTCCTTTGGTAGAGATATATCTCCACCCTGCCACCTGAATACTATATGTATATATTGCTTATGAAATAAATGATTTAATTTATGAAAATGAACACTGCAGTTAGTCCAGTGCTATATCTACAGCAGTATGTTCAATTGGGTGTGCCTTACAGGTAGTACACATTACTAAAATCTGTGCCATGGTATGTACCTTACTGTTTACCCACAGTAGGCACATTACAATCAGACCCAAATTGTGCATGGTTAGTTAGTCCCACGGTTTGTGCAGTAGGTAGATCCGTGTGTGTGTGTGTGTGTGTGTGTGTGAGAGAGAGAGAGAGAGAGTGCGTGCGTGTGTGGCCACTTCCACAGCAGCACATTACAGTCAGACACACATACACTGTGAGATACAAATAGGTTCGTCTCTCTCATCAGGTGGAATTGCATCAGTCTGAATCTTTACAGGAAGGTTGATTTGGCAAAATGTAGTGGAATGCATCAGAACACTAACTTTCCAACCTGGGCTGCTTGGATGGTGTCTGGTAAAATCTTTCTCTGATGTCTAAAGCATCAAGAAGTGAACAGTCAGCGGTGATGTGGTGAAGTATAGTGAGGTGCAAACTCGGCAAGGACATGCAAACTGCCTTCAGCCTGGAAACCTGGCTGGAGTGTTCCTGGGTGGGATGTTTAATTCTGCAGTAGTTATGGCAGCAAAGTGGGACACGAGTTTTGGACCTATTCTCTCACTGTGGATCTGGCTGCATAATTCACCAATGTGCCTCAAGATCTAGTTAGAAATAACATCTCCTAGGCAACTGTCATTGCTATTACTTTATAACTCACATGCAAGATCCTGGTCCTTCCCAGTTATAAAAGGATTACTGCAGTCATTGTTGGCTGGAAGATGTAATCTCTTAGATCTGAGTTTATTGAGATTGAGTTTATTCTGTGCATGAGTTTAAAAAGAATACATCATTTTTATCCTGGGATACATCACATTTTTAGATGGCAGTGCTCAGAAGCCAGGCTCTACTCTTTAGCACCGTCTAGAATTACCATTCGGGTTTGCAGAATTTATTACTTCAGTAGGATCAGGCAGCAAACAGTGATCAAGCAACTTGGACTAGCAACTCAAGTTTAAGTTCCAGGTGAACTGAAGTTCAAAGTAAATTTTCATATCAAAGTACATTTTTGTCACCATATACAGCCCTGAGATTCATTTTCTTGTAGGCATACTCAGCAAATCTATAGTATATTAACTATAACAGGATCAATGAAAGATCAACCAGAGTGCAGAAGACAACAAGCTGTGCAAATGCAAATATAAATAAATAGCAATAAATTACAAGAACACAAGATAATGATCTGCAATCTGTTGGTCTCTCTCTCACTATGGAAAGGGTGACATTTCTCTGTCCCTTTTTTGGTGAGAGAGGGAGCCTGAGCATGTTAAAGCGCTGGGTCATGGGCTGTAGCTTTTTTTTTGTTAAATTGCAGATTATAGGCTCTCTAGGGGCTTGCGGGTGCATGCTTGGTGAGTGGTGGGCACCAATGCTTCCTGTTAATAGAGGTGGGGGGAGGCAGACGGGGAGGGGGAGGGTTGTTGCTTCGCTGCTGGGGAGGGTCTGCTTTTGGATTCTAACGTTTTTCTCTCATTCATTCTTTGCGGGTTTTCTTCTGTTTTGTGGATGTCTGTGAAGAGTAAGATGTTCGGGTTGTACATAGTGTACACTCTCTGATATTAAATGGAACCACTGAACCATGAAGTGTGTAGTGAATCTACACTGGGTCCAGTCACAATAGAGGGGAATGGACTGTGAGAAATAAAGAGCTATATTTCACACTGGAGGAAGATGGTTACTAAAGCAAGTAATTGAATGGGGAAAAGCAATTGTAGGAGTCATTGTGCGGATGCTAAAGGAAGGTGGCTGGCATAAATCAATGGACAAGCGGATAACGGAACATGGCAGTGGCAAAACTGCTGAGTTCTAGCCAAAATTAACATGAAGCAGACAGCAAGTTTATTAGGTCGGATCTCACACCAAGAGTAGTGACTGAGCTATCCTGCTCTGGAATGTGTTCTTGTCATCATTCTCCCAGGGTGGGTGTTGAGAGTTGGCTGTTGACTGTCTGGTGGCTTTATTTGTGGGGCGTGCTGGAGGAACGGGGACAATTGGTGCATTGAATCTAAGACCATAAGAGATGGCCATTTGGCCCATCGAGTCTGCTCCATCATTCTCTCATGGCTTATGTATTATCCCTCTCAGACACATTCTTCTGCCTTTTCCCCACAATCTTTGGCTAGCCAAGAAACTATCTACCTCTGCTTTATATGTACACAATGACATGGCCTCTACGGCCATCTGTGGCAATGAATTCCACTGATTCACCACCCTCCAGCTAAAGAAATTCCTCCTCATCTCTGTTATTAATTTTATTGTGATACAGCATGGAGTAGGCCAATACAGCCCTTCCAAACACGCTGCCCCAGCAATCCCCGATTAACCCTAACCTAATCACGGGACAATTTACAAAGACCAATTAACCTACTGACTGCAAAGACTTTGGATTGTGAGAGGAAACTGGAGCTCCCAGAGGAAAACCTACACATTCCATGGGGAGAATATATAAACTCCTTATGATATGGTGGTGGAATTGAACTCAGAACTCCAGGGTGACCTGAAATGTATAGCATTGTGCTAACCGCTAAGCTACCATGGTGCTCCTCTATTCTGAGGCTGTGCCCTCCAGTCTTAGACTCCCCCACTATAGGAAACATCTTCTCCACATCCACTCTATCTAGACCTTGCAATAACTGATCTTCTAAACTCCTGTGAGTACAGCCGCAGAGCCATCAAATGTTCCTCCGATGTTAACCCTGACATTCCTGGGATCATTTCTGAGACCTCTTCTTTCCAATACCAACACATATTAGATAAGGGGACCAAAAACTGCTCACAATCCTCCAAGCATTATATGATAAAGTCTCAGCATTACATGTTTGCTTTTATTTTCTAGTTCTCTCAAAATGAATGCTAACATTGCATTAGCCTTCTTCACTACTGATTCAGGCTGCAAGTAAACCTTTAGGGAACTCCCAAGTACCTTTGTACATCTGATTTCTCAATATTTTCTCCTTTTACAAAATAGTCCACGTCTTTATTCCTTCTACCGAAGTGCATGACTATACATTTCCCCACAACGTATTCCTCCTGCCTCGCTTTTACCCATTCTCCTGTCTAAGTCCTTCTGCAGACTTGCTTTTTCTTCAACACAACCTGCACCTCCACCGGTCTTTGTATCTTCTGAAAAACTGGCCACAAAGCCATCAATTCCATTGTCAAAATCATTGACATATAATGTGAAAAGAAGCAGTCCCAACACCGATCCCTGGAGAACACAGCAGTCAACCAGAATAGGCTCCTTTTATTCCCACTCTTTGTCCCCTGGCAGTCAGCTGATCTTCTATCCATGCTAGTGTCTGTCCTGTAATATCATGGGTTCTAATGTTGTTTAAAGGCCTTATGTGCAGCACCTTGCCAAAGGCCTTCCAAGGAATCAGAATGGAAATAAAGGAGCTGTTGATAGTTGAGAAGAATACAAAGATCTTTCCTAACTGAATCAGTGTTTACACATCTGGACAATATCAGGATCAGACACGGGCTTCATGGGAAAAGCCAGTGATTGGTAGTAGAGGGTTGCCTCTCTGACTGGAGGCCTGTGACTAGTGATGTGCTGCAGGGATCGGTGCTAGATCCATTGTCATTTGTCATCTACGTCAACAATCTGGATGATGATGGGTTAAACTGGATCAGCAAATCTGCAGATGACGGTAAGATTGGCGGTGTAGTGAACTGGGAGGAGGACTATTAAAACTTGCAATGGGATCTCAACCAGATGGGGTTGAAACTGGGCTGAAAAAATGGCAGATAGAACTTAATGCAGACAAGTGTGAGATCTTGGGGGTAGGCCTTACATGGTGAGTGTTAGGGCACTGAGGAGTCTGGCAGAACTAAGACATCTGGGAACACAGATCCATAATTCCTTGGAAGTAGCGTCACAGGTAGATAGAGTCATAGAGAAAACTTTTGGTAAATTTGGCCTTGATAAATGCATTGAGCACAGAGATCAGAGTGTTATGTTGAAATTGTGTAAGATGTTTGTGCAGTCTAATTTGGAGCATTGTGTGCAGTTCTGGTCACCTACCTACAGGAAAGATTGAAAAATTGCAGAGAAAATTTACAAGGCTGTTGTCAGGACTGGAGGACCTGAGTTGTAGGGAAAGATTCAATACTTTATTCCCTAGAACATTGAAGATTGAGGGGAGATTTGATAGAGGTACAGTACACAAAATTATGAGGGTATAGATAGGGTACATGCAAACAGGCTTTTCCACTAAGATTGAGTGAGACCACGACTAGAGGTCATGGGTTAAGGGTGAAAGGTGAAATATTTAAGGGGTGCATGAGGAGGAACTTCCTCACTCAGTAGGTGGTGAGAGTGTGGAACAAGCTGCCAACACAAGTGGTGGATGTGGGGGTTGATTTCAAGATTTAAGAGACATTTAGATAAATACATGGAAGGGAGAGGTAGGAAGGACTGGGTGCAGAGCGATGGGACTTGTCAGACTAGATGGGCTGAAGGACATATATCTGTGCTGTGGTGTTCTATGATTCTATGACTTGGTTTTGGCAACTCTATATGGATCTAGTTCCAGCTGCCTTAAGGCAACCAACAGACTCTGGGCCCTTATTTTATAGATTTATAGGACTTAAAACCATTTGAACAAAAGCCTACAAAGGATTTTTTTGTTAAAACAATGAAGTGCTTTCTGTCTGCAATAACAGAACTCCTGAACAGATATTGAAAAACCTGTTGACTGAAAAGATAAGTCCACGATACTCTAACCCTAAGGCACAGCTTTGATTCTAATGAAAGGCTCTTCCACTTGTTTTTAACAAATGCAGTATATGTATTAATTTCTAATTCTATCATTTTCATTTTTTCTCATTTCAGATTACATGTAAACTCCAAAGATCCTAGCCTACATATTATTAACTACAGTTAACCCCCACATTAGTAGACCCCCACATCATTCCTTAAAAAAGCCCGTTTTGCAGTTTTCCTTAATGCAAAATGCATCATTCTGTGCATGTGCCAAGGAATGCAAGTTCAAATTTTGTGTTTACTTATTTATTTTCCAATAATTTCTGTGAAGGCGAACTTCATTCCACATCTCCAATTTTTCAGTTGCGATTTAGTGCATTTGGTGAGGGCAAATTTCTGTAAGCCGAGTAGCCATTATGTGAGCGTTACCTGTAAAAGCACAGATTGCTCTCAATAAAGGGAATCCACCGTGCTGGCCTGTGATCACAACTTTGCCTTATAAGGAAAATGTGCCATTCTCAAAGTGAGCACAATGATGTAACAGAAGTACAAATAATCATTAGCACAAGAAATTCTGCAGACGCTGGAAATCCAAAACAACACACACAAAATCTTAGAGGAACTCAGCAGGTCAGGCAGCATCTAAGGAAATGAATAGACGGTCAACATTTCAGGTCGAGACCCTTCTTCGGGACTTCTCAAGTCCTGAAGAAAGGTCTCTGCCTGAAAAGGTGACTGACTATTCATTTCCATGGATGCTGCCTGACTTGCTGAGTTCCTCTAGCATGTTCTGTGTGTTACAGAAGTACAAAGGCTTGGTTTTTTAAAAAAGTGATTGCGCATGGCTGTAAGCATAAAGTGCTGTACATCTCCGGCTAACTCTTTTGAAAGTCAATGAATAAATAGATATGATATCCGTTGTTATTTCTTTACAGTTCTTCTCCATTTGTTAAAACAAACAAAACTGGTGGATGGAATGCTTCTTATGCACTTAAGAGAATGCATGTTTTATTTTCATCACTTGCTACCACTGCAGCGTGAGCTATGTTTTTTTCATGAGTGCTTTAATTACATCTGCTGTTGAATCAATTGATTTAGTCTCCCGAGCACTTTAAATGCTATTCATTGGAACACAACGTATTGTCCAATTTGCTGTCTTGCATTTATTCTTTTTTTCCTTGCAGAGGCAGGTATATCTGAGCTCTTATATATGTATATATATGTAAGATCATATAATGATCACATTTCTGAGCTAAGTTCATTGCGTGGAGTGATCAAGTGTTGTGTTTGCAAACTCTGACTTTAGTTCAAGTTACACCTAACTAGATTTATCGTTCATATTTTGGACCTTGGATTTCTCTTGGGTTTGCTTTGTAGGAGGACTTTATCTCTGATTACTAGCGTTATGCAGAACTGAATGACTTGTTTGTGAGCAACAGATTTTATGAAAGCTGGAAAGGAAATTTCGCTTTGGACAGAACTAGACAATAATTCAAGATAACCATGTCTTACTTCCTCAGGATTTTTTGACAATGATTTTGTTTGCCTGGCTCTGTACTTTCATTAATACAGAATTGTTGTTAATTGTTTTCAATTGACATGCCATTGAGTTATCAAAACAGAAACTCTGGGTCAAGCACATGGGCTTAGAGGATGAACGTGCTAAAGCAAAGTAACACTGATTCATACTGAACTGGAAAGCCGTTGTTATTTTTTTGTGAACTAGACTTTACCTGCAATAGGTAGCAATAGACTGACGAGTTGAGAAATCAGGCAGTTTCAATTGCACTCCATGCATAGAATGCATAGTATGGCATAGTGTGGAAAGCCAGCAGTCACGTGAAATTCTACCTTGCAATGTCTCTCCATGAATAAGGAAAGCAAAGGACTGAAAAAAGACTGTGAAACAGCAACAGCGAGAAAATCACGGCTGGGACCTTCAGCCAGTCTGGTAGATTTTACTTGAAGCACTGTGATGATCAGCCTGGTTGAATTCATCAGAAACAAACAGCTCTTCAAACAGTAAAGGTCATCAATGTTAATAAAGATTTGGTGGTTTATAAACAGTTTACTCTTTTTATAGAAACATAGAAAACCTACAACCCTTCAGCCCACAGAGTTGTGCCAAACAGTTCCCTATCTTAGAAATTACCCATAGCCTTTTTTTAAGCTCCATGTACCTATCCAAAAGCCTCTTAAAAGACCCTATCGTATCCATCTCCACTACCATTGCCAGCAGCCAATTCCACACACTCACCACTCTCTCCATAAAAAACTTAACCCTGACATCCCCTCTGTACTTACTCCCCAGCACCTTAAACCTGTGAGCACAAGGAAATCTGTAGATGTTGGAAATTCAAGCAACACAAGCAACCTTGGGTCTCGGCCCAAAACGTTGACTGTACTTGTTCCTATAGATGCTGCCTGGCCTGCTGTGTTCTGCCAGCATTTTGTGTGTATACCTTAAACCTGTGTCCTCTTGTAACCATTTCAGCCCAGGGAAAAAGTCTCTAACTATCCACATGATCAATGCCTCTCATCATCTTATACATCTCTATCAGATCACCACTCATCCTCCATTGCTCCAAGGAGAAAAGGCCGAGTTCACTCAACCTGTTTTCATAAGGCATGCTCCCCAATCCAGGCAACATCCTTGTAGATCTCCTCTGCATCTTTTCTATGGTTTCCACATCACTCCTGTAGTGAGGTAACCAGAATTGAGCACAGTACTCCAAGTGGGGTCTGACCAGGGTCCTATATAGCTGCAACATTACCTCTCGGCTCCTAAAGTCAATCCCACGATTGATGAAGACCAATGCACCGTATGCCTTCTTAACCACAGAGTCAACCTGCGCAGCTGCTTTGAGCATCCTATGGACTCAGACCCCAAGATCCCTCTTATCCTCCACACTGCTGAGAGTCTTACCATTAATTCTATATAATATTTATATACATTCCTTATATTATTTTATATTACCTTATATACATTCCTTCATTTTGATGGACTTGGTTTGCAGAGGTTTCTTAAAGCATGGATCCTTTCCAATGAGTTGGAACTGGATAAACAAACTCTCCGGCAGCAGAATGTCACCAAAATCCAAAGTACTAACAATGAGATTGCATGTGGAGAAAAAATAACTTTGCCTATAAATTTGCTAAATATGCTACAATGTTTTAAACGGCTTCAAGTTTCTAAATTTCAATCCAATCTATTTTTTCAAAGCTTGATCCCTTAGTGCCTCAAATTCTTATCTTAGTTTGTGTAAATTTTTCTTTGAAGCTTGGGTGTTTGAATTAATTTTGTGGATTGAAGGGGAATTAGTATTCAGGCAGAGAGTAGGTGGGAATCACACAGCAAGTGCCTCATTGGCTGGCACTGAACACATTCTGCCATCTACAAGGCATAAAGAGCTTGATAGAATACTCAGCACTTACCCGAATGAGTGCAGCTCCTCACCATGCATGATAAAGCAGCCTGTTTGATTGCCTTTTATTTATTTCTTCTACCACTAGTACATGCAGGGTGCAGTTACCAAACACTCTGCAGTTATTTGTCTCAGCTAATGGTGGAGTATTTCCCAAAAGCAGTTCCTCAGCCACCGAGGACAAGAAGAACTTGGGGGCAGGGTATCACATCTTCAAGTTCTCATATGTTACACAGCTTTGGAATACATCCCATACAGGGTGGAATGAATTAAAATCCCTATGAACTTCCATAGAAGGAAGAAAACTGTGCAAGAAATGCCTTCTAAAGACAACTTAAAGAAAATAATGAAAATGTAAAGGAAAGAAGCACTAAATGTAATGGATCTAAAGTTAAAACAGAAAATGCAAGTAGATAGGGTTGAGGATTGTTGAAGATTGCAGAGAGACATTGATAGGATGCAGAAGTGGGCTGAGAAATGGCAGATGGAGTTCAACCCAGAGAAGTGTGAGGTGGTACACTTTGGAAGGACAAACTCCAAGGCAGAGTACAAAGTAAATGGCAGGATAATTGGTAGTGTGGAGGAGCAGAGGGATCTGGGGGTACATGTCCACAGATCTCAGAAAGTTGCCTCACAGGTAGATAGGGTAGTTAAGAAAGCTTATGGGGTGTTAGCTTTCATAAGTCGAGGGATAGAGTTTAAGAGATGCGATGTAGTGATGTAGCTCTATAAAACTCTAGTTAGTCCACGCTTAGAGTACTGTGTCCAGTTCTGGTTGCCTCACTATAGGAAGGATGTGGAAGCATTGGAAAGGGTACAGAGAAGATTTACCAGGATGCTGCCTGGTTTAGAGAGTATGGATTATGATCAGAGACTAAGGGAGCTAGGGCTTTACTCTTTGGAGAGAAGGAGGATGAGAGGAGACATGATAGAGGAGTACAAGATATTAAGAGGAATAGACAGAGTGGACAGTCAGCACCTCTTCCCCAGGGCACCACTGCTCAGTACAAGAGGACATGGTTTTAAGGTAAGGGGAGGGAAGTTCAAGGGGGATATTAGATGAAGGTTTTTCACTCAGAGAGTGGTTGGTGCGTGGAATACACTGCCTGAGTCAGTGGTGGTGGTGAAGTTTAAGAGACTACTAGACAGGTATTTGGAGGAATTTAAGGTGGCGGGTTATATGGGAGACAAGGTTTGAGGGTCGGCACAACTTGTGGGCCGAAGGACCTGTAATGTGCTGTACTATTCTATGTTCTATGAAACACAATGGTCCTAACAGGCAGTTGAAAAGAGAAGGAATAGATCTGCTCAAACCTAACTATTAACAAGTCTGAGACTATTTCTGCTCAGAAGTGATTTCCTGTTTTTACCCAATATGTGTGTGAGTCACATTTTCAGAGGAACGACATCATTCTAAATCCTTAAATACAAAACTTGTCTTGGAAAAAAATAGATTGCTGGTTGCTATAGATACAAATGACAGCATGTCCAGAAGGCTGACTGTTTGATCACAAAGTGGCTGAGCAGTTCCAACAGCAGGCTATCTGTTCATACTTCTACCTCAGTTCAAGAAACTGTCACCATCAAAAGAACATTCATTTTAAATCCTGGAAGATACTTTGATGAGACCATTTTAAATTCTGTTTTAGTTTAATCCTAATCCTAATATTTGATTCAATATGTTTCCATGACAAAGCTATTTTGAAAAGTAGACACTGAAAAATGTGGGAATGAAGCAATGGCTGTCAGTGTTTTAACTCTCTCTTTGGATGAGGTGAGGCTGCTTTGCCAAAAGAACATATTGCTGATATACTAATGGGCAAAAAAACACTGAGTCCACAGGGTATAAAACAAATTCATTATAATAATTGCTTTTGTCAGGAAATATAAAAATGAAAAAAGAGTTGAAATATTTGGGAATGGGGACATTAGAATAATGCAAATTTACAGTATATGATGGGGAAAAATACTATCATAGAAATGTTTCAAAATTATGTAAGAAAGAGAGAAGCTGGCTTCATCCATTGACTGAAGTGACTGGAATGAGAGTCCTTAAAAACAAAGTTAAAGGTTAGAACAAGGAGAGAGAACTAAGAGGCTCTGAAGCTCACCCCCATCACTAATACATTCAGCACAAACCATTTGATGCTCAACTCTAAATCGGTTATGAAGATAAAGAAAAGGAGAAGCAATGCATGTGAAAGCATTTGATGAGGCGGGGAATAATTGTGTACACAGAATGGTAAGCATAAGAGGCCTGTTCCTATGTGATAGCTTCCATTTACTTCCGAAACATTTTAACTGCTACGAAGTAAGCTATGGTCCAGTAATAAGCAGGTCACACACAATCTGGGAAGGAAAATGAAATCAAATCACTAGAAAGAGGTGACTTAGGGCCAGATGGTGTTGAATCATTGTGGATAGAGCTAAGGAACTGCAAGGGTAATAAAACCCAGACGGGAGTTGCAGACTGAACCCCAAACAGGAGTAAAGATGTTGTCTACAAATTACGACAGGAGATAGAAATTGCACTCCAGAAGGGAAATGTTACAGTAGTCATGGGAGACTTCAATATGCAAGGAGATTGGAAAAATCAGGTTGGTCCTGGATTCCAGGAGGGGAAATTTCTAAAATGCCTATGAGAAAGCATTTTAGGGCAGCTCATGGTTGAGAACATAAGGAATAGGAACAGGAGTCGGCCATCTGGCCCATCGAGCCTGCTCTGCCATTCAATAAGATCATGGCTGATCTGGCCATGGACTCATCTCCACCTACCTGCCTTTTCTCTATAACCCTACTATGCGAAAATCTATCCAACCTTGGCTTAAATATATTTACTGAGGTTGCTTCCACTGCTTCATTGGGCAGAGAATTCCACAGATTCACCACTCTCTGGGAAAAGCATTTCCTTCTCATCTCCTTCCTAAAGCTACTCCCCTTAAGCTTGAGACTATGTCCCCTAGTACTAGACTCACCTACCAGTGGAAACAAATTTCTTGCCTCTATCTTATCTATCCCTTTTTCTATTCCAGAGAGTACAGTCCCAGGAAACTCAATCTCTCCTCATAGATTAAGCCCCTCAACTCTGGAATCAGCCTGGTGAACCTCCTCTGCACTGCCTCCAAAGCCAGTATATCCTTCTTCAAATAAGGAGACCAGAACTACACGCAGTACTCCACCAATACCCTGTACAGTTGCAGCATAACATTCCTGCTCTTAAATTCAATCACTCTAGTAATGAAGGCCAACATTTCATTTGCCTTCTTGAGAGTCTGCTGGACCTGCAAACCAGCCTTTTGTGATTCAACGGGACGGTAGTCATTTAGGCAGGACACTGAAGACTTCTTCGGCACGGGGACGATGGTGGCGGCCTTGAAGCACGTTGGAACGGTTGCGTTGCTCAGGGAGATGTTGAAGATGTCAGTGAGAACATCTGCCAGTTGGTCTGCACATCCTCTAAGCACTCTACCAGGGATGTTGTCTGGTCCAGCAGCCTTCCGTGGGTTGACCCTGCACAGGGTTCTTCTCACATCGGCCGTGGTGAGACACAGCACCTGGTCATTTGTAGGAGGGGTGGACTTCCTTGCCGCCACATCATTTTCCACCTCAAGCCCGGCGTAGAAGTTATTCAGCGCATCTGGGAGGGAGACATCACCCGCACAGTCAGATTATGTTGTCCTGTAATTGGTGATGTCCTGGATGCCCTTTCACATGCACCATGTGTCGCTGCTGTCCTCGAGGTGACTGTGGATTAGCTGGGCGTGTGTACGCTTTGCCCCTCTGATGGCCCGGGACAGTTTGGCCCTTGCTGTTGTTAGAGCTGCCCTGTCACCTGCTCTGAAGGCAGAGTTCCGGATCCTCAGCAGCTCACGCACCTTCGCGGTCATCCACGGCTTCTGGTTAGCACGTATAGTCATGGTCTCGGACAGAGAAGTCGCCATCGGTTGCAGCCTCCCTGAACATGTGCCAGTCAGTGCGCTCAATTTGTTACCAAGTTGCGACACCACAGTAAAACATGCGAGTTTGCAGAGCTCACAGACTCTCTCATTAAAGACAGAGTTGTTTGTGGCATTCTGGACAATGCTCTGACAGCAATACTCTTAAAAGAAGCAGGCGCAAATTTGGAAGAAGCTCTGATTCTCTGCAAAGCTTTGGAACCGTAAAGTCGCAGGCTAACAAGCTTTTTATTGAGAACTGCAGTGTACACACTGTGAATAACCGCAAACATGTTAGAAAAATTAATAAAACAGCAATGAAACCGACAGAGCAAGACATCATCTGAAAGAGAAAAACTTGTGATCGCTGTGGGTGGGAGCACCGACCTAAAAAGTGTCTAGCGTATGGGAGAATGTGCACTCACTGCAGTAACAGTAATCATTTTTCACACTGTTGCAGAAGTAGAAAGGAAATAAAACACGTAAATGCAATGCTTGAAAATGAACGTGAGGAGCTTTATATAGACATGCTTTGTGAAAGCAAACAAAATAAGAATGACTGGACTATACCATTGCAAGTGAACCAGAAAATTATTCAGTTTAAACTTGATACTGGAGCACAAGTAAATGTTCTTGCAGAATCTGAGCTTAATGCATTAAAGCCAAGACCAAAGTTACAGCAGGCAAATATAAAAGTGACTGGGTATTCAAGTGCAGACATTCCAGTTAAAGAAACATGTGTGGCAAAGGTATCACACAAAAATATTGAGCACCCGCTTTCTTTTGTGGTCGTGCCAAAAGTGTACAGTCCAGTACTTGGTTTATCTGCCTGTGAGAGACTGAATTTGGTGAAAAGAATGTTAGTCCTGGACAGTGACACAGAGTCAGTGACTTGATGAAAGAGCAAGAGAGAACAGAATTTGATTCCAACACGGCAAAAGTAAAAGAAGTCATGAAGAAAGCTCGCAGACCCATCCCTTTGTTACCAGCACCTGACAAAACATTGGCGCCAGAACCAAACTTACCGGTGCAGTACAATACTGATCTGAAGTCAAAGAGTGGCAAGAATCAGGATCCAACTGAAGAAGTGAAAGCACGTGAAGGAATTGAGAAGTTTTATTGAAATGATGAAGTCTCAGCATAAAAAAGAGATTACACAGTTAATGAATGAATTGCGATTTCTTCTCAAAGACCTCAAGAACGAGCCAACTTCAGAGTTTCCGTTAACTGATGCAGACCAGATGAAACATGAAAATAACAACAAAACTCAAGAACTGTGTGAACCACTTAGAAGGTCTATTTGTGTTTGTAAACCCCCAGAGAGACTGATAAGACATGTTAAATTATGCATTTGTTTTTGATTAATGTTGCTAATCATTTTTCTTTTTAAGGAAAGGAAGATGTGGTGATATAAGAAAGTGATTGAATGGAATCCTGAGCTTGCGCAGAAGTGAAAGAATGATCTAGAAGCTGGCAGTTTTGAAACGTAGTTGCTGTTTGCTGTTAAATAGAAGTTCCAGTTGTGTTATTCCAGAATATGTTTCATCATTAGAAACCCACGATACATATAAAGAACACAACAACCAGTTAATCTATAATCAGCATGAAGTTGTAGGAAACCAGAGCACTTGAATCTTAGTTGATGGAGATGTGAGGTAGCCCCTCTATCAGCTGGGCCACTTAGTTTTGATTAGATTAGATTAGATTCAACTTTATCGTCATTGTGTCAAGTACAGATACAAAGCCAAATGAAATGCAGTTAGCATCTAACCAGAAATAGTGTTATTTACAAAATAACTGCAAATAAAAAGTAAGTGCTACAGAACACAAATATAAAAGTACTGAGACAGTACAATATGGGTGCAATACTGCTTCGTGCTGTGATGTGAGGTTCAGCAGGGTCACAGCCTCAGGAAAGAAACTCTTCCTGTGCCTGCTGATGCAGGAGCAGAGGTTCCAGTAGCGCCTACTGGATGGGAGGAGAGTAAAAAGTCCATGGTTGGGTGAGATGCATCCTTGATAATACTTTTCGCCCTGCCCAGGCAGCATTTACGGTAGATGTTCTCAATGGTGGGCAATTGAGTGCCGATAATCCGCTGGGCAGTTTTCATCACACGCTGGAGTGCTTTGTGGTCCGATACGGGACAATTGCCATACCACACTGAGATGCAGTTGGTGAGTATGCTCTCAATGGTACAGCGGTAAAAGTCCGTCAGTATCCTGGGACAGAGGTGAGCTTTCTTGATGCTCCACAGGAAATAAAGGCGCTGTTGCACTTTTTTGATCAGGATGGAGGAGTTCAGGGACCAGGTGAGATCCTCGGAAATGTGGATACCAAGGAATTTGAAGCTTGATACACGCTCCACTACAGCTCCTTTGATGTAGATGGGGACGTGAGTGTGGCTCCTAGCATGCCTGAAGTCCACAATGACGTCCTTGGTCTTCTGGGTGTTAAGGGCCAGGTTGTTGTTGGAACACCATGCGGCCAGGTGCTGGACCTTGTCCCTGTAGGCGGTCTTGTCATCACCTCTGATTGGGCCAACTACCGTGTCTCCAAACTTGATTATGGAGTTAGAACCAAATACAGGAACGCAGTCATGAGTGAAAAGGGAGTACAGAAGAGGGCTCAGCATACAGCCTTGAGGCACGCTGGTGTTCAGGGTGAGAGTGGAGGAGGAGAGGTTGTCTAACTTAACAGATTGGGGTCTGTTAGTCAGAAAGTCCAAGGTCCAGTTGCAGAGGGATGAGCTGATACCAAGCTGGCGAAGTTTGACGATCAGCTTGGAGGGGGTCACAGTATTGAATGCCGAACTAAAGTCAATGAACAGCATTCTGACGTAAGAGTTGGGGCTGTCCAGGTGGGTCAGAGCAGAGTGAAGTGCCGTGGAGATGGCATCCTCTGTTGATCTGTTGGTGCGGTAGGCAAATTGATGGGGGTCCGGGGTAGTGGGGGGCAGACAGGATTTCAGATGTGATAGAACCAGTCTCTCAGAGCACTTTGCAATGATGGGGGTGAGTGCAACTGGGCGGAAGTCATTCAGGCCCGTGGCAGTGGAATGCTTCGACATGGCACGATGGTGGCGATCTTGAAGCTTGTGGGGACAACTACCTGGGCCAGGGACAGATTGAAAATGTCCGTGAAGACCCCGGCCAACTGCCCTGCACAGACGCTGAGCACAAGGCCAAGTATTCCATCCGGATCAGCTGCCTTCCGTACGTTCACCCTGCTCAGGGTGGTGCAAACATTGGAGGTGGAAAGTGAGAGAAGCAGTTCACCAGGTGGGAGATCCGCTTTGAGGGTGACCTCCTTGTTCTCTCGGTCAAAGAGAGCATAGAAGTAATTGAGCATCAGGGAGGGGAGCAGAGCTGGAAGGGGGCAGAGTACTAGGTGGTTTGAAGCCTGTAATGACCTGCAATGATGCATGCAAACTCTCGCAGTTGATAAAAAGGTCTGCACTTAATAATCAGGTATTCCAGATCAGCAGAGCAATAAGTGTCAGCAATGATAGAGTTAGTGCACCATGCTTGATTCACGTAGATGCATAAACCACCTCCCCTACTTTAACCTGTCCCTGTTGCAGCTCTGTCAGCCCTGAAGACCGTGCACCCTTCCAGTTCCACCACGTTGGTTTGGACATCACTCACTAGCCACGTCTCCATAAAAAACATAACGTTGTAATCCATAAGCCTTCTATTGTGTGAGGGTCCAAGTCCTTAGTTAGTCCAGCTTGTTCGTCAGAGACCGAACATTGGCGAGGAAGATACTAGGTAGCACTGGCCAGTGTGGGTTTAGCCTTAGCCTAGCACGCAGACCTCCATGTTGGTTTGTCATTCTAAACCAACCCTTTCACACCTGAATTTCTGTGCATTGCTTTTCATAGATGGCTACCTACAGCAGTGCCTGAAAAATATTCTTACCTTCATTTTAAAAAAATCAGGTCAATTTATTTCCCCACATTTCCCCAGTTAATACTTTCTGTAATGTATGGATCTATTTCTTTTAGAGTAATGCCCCCGCTTAGCATTATGTATCGATCTGCTGCCTGCGCATGAGCTGTTGTCCACGCACGTGCGTTGTTCTCTCTCGCTCTCTCTCTTGCTGCAATGTGAATACACCAGTTAAAGCCGTCTCCCGCGTGTGTGTTTTTTATTTATTATATATGTAGTTGTGGGCAGACACAACACTTGCTCTACCCTCCACCTTATGTCATGTAACCATCTCCATGGTGACAGCAGGAGTCTAAGGAAGAAAGCCACGGAACTTTGCTCAATGGTTTGAAAGAAGGATGTTGCCTGGATTGGGGAGCATGCCTTATGAAAACAGGTTGAGTGAACTCGGCCTTTTCTCCTTGGAGCAACAGAGGATGGGAGGTGACCTGATAGAGTTGTATAAGATGATTGGAGGCGTTGATTATGTGCATAGTCAGAGGCTTTTTCCCAGGGTTGAAATGGTTGCCATGAGAGGACACAGGTTTAAGGTGCTGTGGAGTAGGTACAGAGGAGATGTCAGGGGTAAGTTTTTTACGCAGAGAGTGGTGAGTGTGTGGAATGGGCCACTGGCAACGGTGGTGGAGGCAGATACAATAGGGTCTTTTAAGAGCCTTTTGGATAGGTACATGGGTCTTAGAAAAATGGAGGATATAGGTAACCCTAGTAATTTCTAAGGTAGGGACATGTTTGGCACAACTTTGTGGGCTGAAGGGCCTGTATTGTGTTGTAGGTTTTCTATGTTTCTATGAAATGGCAGATTGAGTGGTTTTGAAAGCTTAAAAGTGAAGATAATCGCTTTAAAAGCTGCTCCCCTGACTCTGGCATTGAAGCATTAATTGCCTCAATTTTCAAGAATTAGAGTTAGCATCAGATTTATTATTACTGACTTATGTCATAAAATTGGTTGATTTGCGTCAGCAGTACAGTACAAGACATAAAATTACTGTGAGTTACAATAAAAATATTTTTAAAAAGGAGCAGAAAAGGAATAGTGAATTCATGGCCTGTTTGGAAATTTGTTGGCATAGGCGAAGAAGCTGTTCCTAAAACTTTCAGTGCATGTCTTCAGGCTCTTGTGTCTCCCACTGATGGTAGTAAGGAGAAGAGTGCATATCCCGGATGGCAAGGGTCCTTAATGATGGATGCTGTCTTCTTCAGGGATCACCTTTTGAGGATTGGTCCATAGGCCTTTTGCCATCCAACCAAATGGCAGGAGTGTTGAAGGACATCTTCAATCTCTCACTGCTGCAGTCAGGGCTTCCCATCTGCTTCAAAAGGGTGATAATCATACCAGTGCCCAAGAAGAGCAGGGTGAGCTGCCTCAGTGACTACCACCCTGTTTCACTCACATCTACTGTGATGAGAGGTTTTTTTGAGAGGTCGGTCATGGCCAGAATCAGCTCCTGCCTAAACAAGGACCTGTACCTTATAGGAAAGATGTCAACAAGTTAGAGAGAGTACAGAGGAGATTTACTAGAACGTTACCTGGGTTTCAGCACCTAAGTTACAGAGAAAGGTTGAACAAGTTAGGTCTTTATTCTTTGGAGCATGGAAGGCTGAGGGGGGACTTGATAGAGGTAATTAAAATTATGAAGGGGATGGATAGAGTTGACGTGGATAGGCTTTTTCCATTGAGAGTAGGGGAGATTCAAACAAGAGGACATGCGTTGAGAGTTAGGGGGCAAAAGTTTAGCGGTAACACGAGGGGGAACTTCTTTACTCAGAGAGTGGTAGCTGTGTGGAATGAGCTTCCAGTAGAAGTGGTAGAGGCAGGTTCGATATTGTCATTTGAAGCAATATTGGATAGGTATATGGATAAGAAAGGAATGGAGGGTTATGGGCTGAGTGCAGGTCGGTGGGACTAGGTGAGAGTAAGCGTTCGGGATGGACTATAAGTGCCGAGATGGCCTGTTTCCGTGCTGTAATTGTTATATGGTTATATCTGCTGCAACTTGCCTATTGACTCAGGAGGTCTTGTCCTAGACTCTCCATGGTAGGGGAGCCTAAGACAAGAGGGCACAACATCAGGATTGAAGGGCATCCATTTAGAACAGAGTTGAGGAGAAATTATTTCATTCAGAGCGTGGTAAATCTGTGGAATTTGTTGCCACGAGCAGCTGAGGAGGCCAAGTCATTGAGTGTATTTAAAGCAGAGATAGATAGGTTCTTGATTAGCCAGGGCATCAAGGGAATGGGGAGTGGGGATGACCGGAAGAATTGGATCAGCCCATGATTGAATGATGGAGCAGACTTGATGGGCCAAATGGCCTACTTCTGCTCCTATATTTATGATCCTATGGCCTACAATGGATGCAATGTCATTGACTCTCCATTCTGCATGGGATCACCTGGACAATAGCATGACCTATGTCAGGATGCTGTTTATTGGTTACAGCTCAGTGTTCAACACCATCATACCTCAGTACTAATCAACAAGTTATAAAAACTGGACCTCTGTACCACCCTCTGCAGCTGGACCCTTGGCTTCCTCATTGGAGACCACACTCAGTGCAGACCAGAAGTAACATCTCTTCTCTGACAATCAACACTGGTACACCTGAAGGACAGTTAGCCCTCCACTCTACGCTCTCTGCACCCAAGACTGTGTGGTTAAGCACAGCTCAAACTTCATCTATAAATTCGCCATTGATGCAACTGCTTTTGGAAGAATTTCAGATGGTGACCAGGAGGCACATAGGGGTGAGATAGATCACCTGGGTGAGTGGTGTTCCAACAACAACCTTGCACTGATTGTCAGTAAGATCACAGAATTGATTGTGGACTTCAAGTCAAGGGAACAGACACTAGTTCTCATTGAGGGATCAGCAGTGGAAAGGGTGAGCAGTTTCAAGTTCCTGGATGCCAACTTCTATCCTGGCCCCAATACATTGATGCAGTAGCAGAGAAGGCATGATAGCAGCTACATTTCACTAGGAGTCGGAGGAGACTTGCTATGTGACCAAATACACTTGGAAATTTCTACAGAAGTACACTCCAACTGACTGAATCTCCATCTGGTATGGGGGGTGGTGGGCCTTTACACAGGGTCAGGAAAAGCTGCAAACGCAGCTTTTTCTCCACCACTATCAGCTTTCTGAAATTTAAACTTTATAGGGATGCAGCACAGAATAAGCTCTTCCAGCCCTTCAAACCACACCATCCAGCAAATCCCCAGTTTAATCGTAGCCTGATCATGAGACAACTTACAATGAACAATTAACGTCTCTGGACTGTGGGAGGAAACACACACAGTCATGGGGAGAACTTATAAACTCTTTACAGGCAGCGACGGGAAATGATCCTGGATACTCCTGTACTGCAAAACGTTGTGCTAACCACTACGCTACCAGGCCATAAGTGGACAATGAACCCATCCACACTACCACACTACCTCACTTTTTTGCTCTCTTTTTGCATTACTTAGTCATAGATTTTTTTATTAGGTGTTGCAAGTACTGCTGCTGCAAAACAACATTCAGTATTTCATGACATATGCAAGTGATATGAAACCTGATTCCGATTCTGATTCCATGCGGAGAGAGTGGGAATCTCACGGAAGCTCCATGGAGAAGCTGGGACAAGGGGTTCTCTGGTGTTCACTGCAGAGCTTCACAGCTTCCGTCGCAGATCCATGGAACGGAGGCAACAATGATGAAGCCCCCTGTTCTCTTACAAGTCAATACTGCTGAAAGCCGGTCATTCCTATTCAATGTATCATCTGTGGATTGCAGCGCTAAGCTGGATTAATTTTCTGCTACCTTTGCAAGTTGTGTGTGAATTTGATGAGGGGTGGGCGGTGTAAGGGAAGGAGATATCAGATGCATAGGTACATATGTATTGCAACCCTAAGATTCCTGTTTGTCCAGGTGACAGAGTGCAAGATCATAAGATATAGGAACATAAGTAAGGCATTCAAACCATTGAGTAGGCTCCACCTTTCAACTGTGGCTGATTTTTTTCTCAACCCCATTCTGCCACCGTCTCAACCCCCTGACTAATCTATCAATCTATCAATCTCTGCCTTAGGTACACCAAGTGACTTGGGATCCACGATCCTCTGTAACAACAGTATACAACCTCCATAAATCTAGCCAAAGTTAAGACACTGTAGTCCTTTCTGACAAACTGCAGAAGATGCCAATCTATTTCTTCAGCCCCATTAAGCCACAAATCTACTGTGCTCAAGAACAGCCTTAATGCCTTTATCTGTGCAGGTTTACAAGGTGGTGGTTTAAGGACCACACATTCTTATTTTGCAGACAGAGTTGACTCTTGATTGAATAGACAAGGTAATCATTGTTGGGGTCCGGTCCGGAGCCCGCCTTCCGGGTCTTGCTCCGGTCCGTGGACTATGGACTCTGGGCCTTGCAGCCAGCCCTCCTGTCACACGGAGCCATTGGATCATCTTGGCTTAAGGAGGTACACCTGTTGCCTATTAGGGGGCAGGTGTTTATAAGGGGCTTGGGGAGAGATCCTAGTTGTGGTGTTGTCCTGCTCTGAAGCTGGTTTAACCTGCTCTGGACCTGGGCTGCTGGCTCTGAATCCTGTTCTTCCCTGGTTGCCGGCCTGTTCTGTATATGCTCTGTCTGGTTGCTCTTGTTCCCCTGCTTCTCTCCTGTGCGCTGGTCCTGCTGTTCTGCCTTATTTGCCTGGCTTGCGCTGCCACACTGTCGGCTGCCTTTCCCAATTTACTGGTGTATCATGGTAGTCCTGCTGCTCACCCTGGACCCAGTTTCCTTCTGATCCCTTGCCTCTGGTGGGCAGATCCGGCTGGACTGCCGCAGCCCGGCGGGGGTTCTGCCCCTTCCTATCCGTTACCTCTCGGGCAGGTCTGGCCGGATTGCTGCTGGCCGGCGAGGGTTTCTGCCCTTTCCACCTATTGGTCCTCTGCACCTGCCCAGGTGTCCGCGACTGGCCCAGGCCTCTGTGCTTCTGCCTGGGAGACGGCCCTGCCCGGGATCCATGTGGCCCACCATGAGGAATCCTCCTGCCCTGCCTCGTCCGAACTCTGGGATCCAGCTCCACCTTCCTTACCCCTCACATGCCATGGCATCCCCATCCTGTCCTACCCTTAGTACTTCAGTGTCTGCGTCCTGCATTTGGGTCCAATTCCTGACAATCATAGACTGGAAGCTCTCAAGTCAAATGGTGCATATGACTATATTACCATAAAATATAGGATCCAAATTTGGCCATTCAGCACATTGAATCTGTTCCAACATTTCATTATGGCTGGTTTATTATCCTTCTGAAGACCATTCTCCTGGTCTCTGCTCATAACCTTTGACACCCTTACTAATCAAGAACCTTTCAACCTCTGCTTTAAAGATACCCAGTGATTTGGCCTCCACAGCTGTCTGTGACAATGTACTCCACAGATTTACCACATTCTGTCTAAAGAAATTCCTCCTTTAGTGAAGGACATAGTAGTCAGTGGGCAGATATCCACTCAAAGGTCATGTGGAGGTCACCAACACACACTCCACCTTTCTTCAACAATCTGACGCTTTTCAGTGAATCATAGTTCTTAACCATTGTGTTTGGCTCCCCTCTGCAAATACCCGTGTTTTCCTGTATTCCTGAAAGGCACCTTTGAAAAGGTTTAGATGGACAAATGCAGAGCATTAAGTTACTTTCTCCACCAAAAACTTTTAAAACTTATCTTAAGTGTAAGATACTTTTGTAAGAGGACGAAGCCATTTGGCTCCTCCACCCCTTCAACAAGATCGATTGTGATCTTTTACCTCTGTGCATTTTTCCTGCACTAACCTCATATCTGTTGTTACAAAGCAAAACAGCAGCTACTGGAAGGTGAAACAAAAAAGAGAAATGCTAGAAGAACTCAGCCAGTCACGCAGCATCTATGGAAAGAGAAATAGTCAATGTTTCAGATCAATGACAGTTCTTCCATCTTTAACATCTAAATATCCACCCAACTTTGTCTTGAAGATGAGGATCCACAGTCCATGCAAGAAGACTCACCACTGCTCTAACTCCATTTACAAATTTGCAGATGACACCAGTGCAGTGGGCCAGATCTCAAACAATGAAGAGACGGAGTATGCAATGGAGATAATGAGGCTACTGGCTTGGTGTCAATACAACTTGTTTAATTTCGGCAAAACAAAAGAGTTGGTCATTGACTTTAGGAAGTGGGTTGGAGTACATGTCTGTCTGCATCAGTGGTTGAGAGCTTCAAGTTCCTATGTGTAAATATCAGCATCAATGTGTCCTGGTTCAGGACATGACTAGGAAAGCACACCAAGAAGTCTATGGAAATTTGGCACATCCCCAATGACTCTCACCATTTTTGTAGATTATAGGATGCATCCTACTGCTCTGTCCAAAACCAGGAGAAATTGTGAACATAAGCCAGTTTATCATGAACCCTGCCTCCCCTCCATTAACCTTATCTACAGCTCCCACTGCTTCAGCAAAGAAGCCAGTATATTCCCACCCCTCCCACTCCCATTAGGCAGAAGATATGAAAGCCAGAGAACACATATCACCAGGCTCAAATGTAATTTCTACTTGGCTGGTGTAAGGCTCTTCCAAAGATCTCTTATACGATAAAAATGATCTCTTGGTCTCTCAGTCACAACGCCATGGACCTTGTACTTTAGTTAACTACTTACATTGAAATTTCTCTGAAAAGTTAAGTAATTGGGATAGTCATAAATAAAATGCTAGGTTTATCATTGACCTCAGCTGCTGTCGCATTTCAATATTCTGATAGCTGGCACTGCAAACATGAAGTTAAAACTTCCAGTGAATAGTATTGGCTTCCAAACTCCACACTGTCACACATACAGGCCTATTATTTTGACAACCTCTTATTGATGATGTGGCTCTCTGCATGGAGGTGGCCTTGCTCTTCAAACGTACCCCCAAAGCCTTGTTCTATAAACTGGCCATCTCCTGCATCTGGTGTTTCACTCAGGATTGCAATGTTGAGGTCAAGGTGTCTTAGTTCCTGAGCTGTATTAGGTCCCTGCCACTGCTCCACCACCAGGAGATGTACCAGGGCAAAGGGAGTGAAACATCAATGAGTGGTGGTCCCTGGCTGATGACCCCACAGCTGACATAAGGGCACTGTTGGAGGTGAGGCAAGGCTGCAATGCCGAGCAGGAGTCAACATCTTCCTGTAAAGCTCATTGGAGAGCAACATTCAGATCTGTCACTGTTGGAAATTTCCATGAAGATCCTGATATTCACATTGTAGATTGGAAAAAGCCTGTACAGTGTTTCTTTTATCGTGGAAAATGTGTTGCACCCTAACTGCCACACAGGCTTCCAGATATTGATCCAGTGTGAAGGATCCAACAGAAGACCAGGCTTTGGATTATTAAAATAAGTTATTATGTTAATTAATTAATTAATTAATTAATTAATTTGGTAATAAGCTACTTAGCAGAAACTAAAAACAACTTTAATCCTAGGGCTTTTAAAAAATATTTTTAATACGTACAAAATTGATAACCTTTGCTTTCAAAGACTCATTACAAAAATCAGCTCTGAAGAGAGTGTTTTAACATTACAAGTGGATCATCTTGCCCCTGCAGCAGTGCAAGAAGACAAGTATTTCATTGAAATGAAATAGCAGTGAAGTTCAGTGTTTTAATGGGCAGATTCGGACTGACGTCACAAAACATCTCCTGATACTATAGTCACCTGTAGTAATAAATTGCCAGGAACTTTCTTGAACACCAGGACGCAGAGCCTAGAAATCGATACAGCATCAGTTACACATCTCTGTACTAACAAGGAGGGAGTGCAATTGTATCTCCCTCCATTGCAGACTGGCAAAGTGGTGGATGCTGATTTGCGGTGGGTTATCTAGTGATACATTCCTGGGGATGGTGTTTGAATATGCACACTGAACCAACGGGTCAGACTGCTGAATTTGTATGACTCCTTACTACATTGCAGAAGGGATGTCACTGATATTGATCCCTTTGACAAGGAAAAAGACTGCTGGGGGGAAATTATCTGGCCTCGCAGTTTTTGGCATTCTGGTTTGGGGAAGCTGAGATGGGGTAGTCATTCCAGCCAACCTCAAACTAGAGTAGTTAGGGCAGCAGTTAGGGCAGTTGAATGCTCCGTTTGCAGCATGTGTGAAGTCAGGGCAAGCTCAGCTGTCCCTGATGACTACACCTGCAAAGGGTGCATTCAGCTGCAGCTCCTGACAAACCGTGTTAGGGAACTGGAGCTGGAGCTGGATGAACTTCGGATCATTTGGGAGGCAGAGGCAGAAATAGACAGGAGTTTCAGGGAGATAGTCACCCCTAGGAGTCAGGAGACAGGTAGCTGGGTGACTGTCAGGAGAGGGAAGGGGAATAGACAGAATGAGCAGAGCACCCCTGTGGCCGTTCCCACCAATAATAAGTATACTGTTTTGGATACTGTTGGTGGGGATGACCTACCAGGGACAAGTTGCAGTGGTTGCATCTCTGGCACCGAGACTGGACCCTCAGCTCAGAAGGGAAGGAAGGAAAAGAGGAGAGCAGTAGTGATAGGGGATTTGATAGTTAGGGGGATAGATAGGAGATTCTGTGGAAGAGATTGAGAATCCCAGATGGTCTGTTTTCTCCCTGGTGCCAGGGTCTGTGATATCTCAGATCGAGTTCCCAGTATTCTCAAGATGGAGGGCGAGCAGCCGGATGTCGTGGTCCATGTAGGGACCAATGATGTGGGTAGGAAGAGTGAGAAGGACCTGAAAGGTGAGTTTAGGGAGTTAGGCGCCAAGTTAAAGGACAGGACCTCCAGGATAGCAATCTCAGGATTGCTACCAGTGCCACACGCAGGTGGGTTTAGAAATAGTAGGATAGTGCAGATCAACACATTGCTGAAGACATGGTGCAGGAGGGAGGGCTTCAGATTTATAGATAATTGGGCAGTTTTCCAGGGAAGGTGCGACTTGTTCTGGGGGGATGGTTTACATCTGAACTGGAGGGGGACAAATATCCTTGCAGGTGGGTTTGCTAAAGAGAGTCCAGTGGATTTAAACTAGATACGAGGGGGGAGGGGAACCAGAGTGTAGGAACAGATGTATGGGAGAAGGAAGAAAAAGAAGACAGTAAAGTTGTTGGCACTGTTAGAAATAAACAGAGAAGAAGAGGTGGAGAATTTCTTAAATGCATTTATTTTACTGCTAAGAGCATTGTAAGAAAGGTTGATGAACTTAGAGCATGGATTGATACCTGGAAATATGATGTTGTAGCTATTAGTGAAACATGGTTGCAGGCGGGATGTGATTGGCAACTAAATATTCCTGGATTTAGTTGCTTCAGGTGTGATAGAAATGGAGGGACAAGAGAGGGAGATGTTGCATTGCTTGTCAGAGAAAATATTACAGTGGTGCTCTGGCAGGATAGATTAGAGGGCTCGACTAGGGAGACTATTTGGATGGAATTGAGGAATGGGAAAGATGTAGTAACACTTATAGGGGTGTATTATAGACCACCTAATGGGGAGCGAGAATTGGAGGAGCAAATTTGCAAGGAGATAGCAGATATTTGTAGTAAGCACAGGGTTGTGATAGTGGGAGATTTTAATTTTCCATACATAGTCTGGGAAGCCCATACTGTATAAGGGCTGGATGGTTTGGAGTTTGTAAAATGTGTGCAGGATAGTTTTTTGCAGCAATACATAGAGGTACCAACTAGAGAAGGAGCAGTGTTGAATCTTCTGTTAGGGAATGAAACGGAGGTATATGTTGGGGAGAACATCGGGTCCAGTGATCACAATGCCATTAGTTTCAATATAATTATGGAGAACGATAGGACTGGACCCAGGGTTGAGACTTTTGATTGGAGAAAGGCTAACTTTGAGGAGATGCGAATGGATTTAGAAGGAGTGGATTGGGACAATTTGTTTTATGGGAAGGATGTAATAGAGAAATGGAGGTTATTTAAAGGTGAAATTTTGAGGGTACAGAATCTTTATGTTCCTGTTAGGTTGAAAGGAAAAGTTAAAAGTTTGAGAGAGCCATGGTTTTCAAGAGATATTGGAAACTTGGTTCGGAAAAAGAGAGAGATCTACAATAAATATAGGCAGCATGGAGTAAATGAGGTGCTCGAGGAATATAAAGAATGTAAAAAGAATCTTAAGAAAGAAATTAGAAAAGCTAAAAGCTAAAGATACGAGGTTGCTTTGGCAAGTAAGGTGAAAGTAAATCCAAAGGGTTTCTACAGCTATATTAATAGCAAAAGGATAGTGAGGGATAAAATTGGTCCCTTAGAGAATCAGAGTGGACAGCTATGTGTGGAGCCAAAAGAGATGGGGGAGATTTTGAACAATTTCTTTTCTTTGGTATTCACTAAGGAGAAGGATATTGAATTGTGTAAGGTAAGGGAAACAATTAGGGAAGTTATGGAAACTATGACGATTAAAGAGGAGGAAGTACTGGCACTTTTAAAGAATATAAAAGTGGGTAAATTTCCAGGTCCTGACAGGATATTCCCTAGGACCTTGAGGGAAGTTAGTGTTGAAATAGCGGGGGCTCTGACAGAAATATTTCAAGTGTCATTAGAAACGGGGATTGTGCTGGAGGATTGGTGTATTGCTCATGTTGTTCCATTGTTTAAAAAGGGTTCTAAGAGTAAACCTAGCAATTATAGACCTGTAAGTTTGACCCCAGTTGTGGGTAAATTAATGGGAAGTATTCTTAGAGATGGTATATACAATTATCTGGATAGACAGGGTCTGATTAGGAACAGTCAACATGGATTTGTGCGTGGAAGGTCACGTTTGACAGATCATATTGAATTTTTTGCAGAGGTTACTAGGAAAGTTGACGAGGGTAAAGCAGTGGATGTTGTCTATATGGACTTCAGAAAGGCCTTTGAAAAGGATTCGCATGGAAGGTTAGTTAGGAAGGTTCAATTGTTAGGTATTAATGTTGAAGTAGTAAAATGGATTCAACAGTGGCTGGATGGGAGATGCCAGAGAGTAGTGGTGGATAACTGTTTGTCAGGTTGGAGGCTGGTGACTAGTGGTGTGCCTCAGGGATCTGTACTGGGTCCAATGTAGTTTGTCATATACATTAATGATTTGGATGATGGAATGGTAAATTGGATTAGTAAGTATGCAGATGATACTAAGGTAAGTGGCGTTGTGGATAATGAAGTAGGTTTTCAAAGCTTGCAGAGAGATTTAGGCCAGTTAGAAGAGTGGGCTGAACAATGGCAGATGGAGTTTAATGCTGATAAGTGTGAGGTGCTATGGTTTGGTAGGACTAATCAAAAGTAGGACATACATGGTAAATGGTAGGGCATTGAAGAATGCAGTAGAACAGAGTGATCTAGGAATAATGGTGCATAGTTCCCTGAAGGTGGAATCTCATGTGGATAGGGTAGTGAAGAAAGCTTTTGGTATGCTGGCATTAAGTATAGGACAGGAAAGGAATGGAGGGTTATGGGCTGAGTGTGAGTCAGTGGGACTAGGTGAGAGTAAGTGTTAGGCATGGACTAGAAGACCCAAGATGGCCTGTTTCTGTGCTGTAATTGTTATATGGTTATATGGTAATTGTAACAGCCTTAATGGACTCAAGCCTTAATAGCCCTAATGGAGTAAGTACTTTGAGGGTTAGTGTTTCCCTATGTTGAATTGGAATGTCCTGACCATAAAGTAATTTTGCCACCTGACAGAGTGTTGGTGTGGGTGGTACGTTGAGTACAGGTACAAGGTACAAGGTGGATGGCAAATGTGTTAGGAACAGTATCCTGGGATGGCAGTGTCTATGCCAAATGGTGTTATGATGGGCACTTGTTGAACACTGGATGGTACTGGATATGTCCCACAGGGTGGTGCAGTTGGTATGTTGGTATGTCTGCTTCCCCAGTGCCCTGGATCAGCACCTTGTCCATGCTGGTTGGTAAGAGGGCTATTGCAAAGGAAGGAAGGTTTTGAGTGATAGCCTTTCTAAGCATGGTGTGGCCAGACTGTCCAGTGGAACTGATTTTGATTACCTTAACTACCTGCTCACAAAGGAAGGTGGCACTTGTACTGTTGTTGGTGAAGAATGCTGCACCTCCATTCCTGGCGGGTCGAGTAACATCACTCACCTGCCTGATCATATCCGGTGTATGAGATTAAGTGGGGGACCAGCTCATTGGCTATTACACTCCAGGGTGGGGCTGGTGCCCTTTTGGGGCACAGGGAGGCTGTTAACCTACTGTAGTGTACTGGGGGTGACTGTTGGGTTTACAATACGGGGTATTGTACTTTGATGTTTTATATGTAGTGAAGTTGGGAGTTTGCAAGAGTCAAACTAGTCTGAAGGTTGGATCATCACATTCATAACGTTCAAGGGGTAGTGTCCTGTGGGGGGGCGTGGCTTATTCTGATCATCCAAAGTTGCTTCCATCATCATTGGTTAGTTTAGAAACTGCAGCTGTTTTTCCCATTGGTTAGCTGCCTGGTGTCCAGTTTCAAATATCGATAATAGACAACAGACAATAGGTGCAGAAGTAGACCATTCGGCCCCTCAAGTCTGCACCGCCATTCTGAGATCATGGCTGATCATTCACTATCAATACCCAGTCCCTGCCTTGTCCCCATATCCCTTGATTCCCCTATCCATCAGATATCTATCTAGCTCCTTCTTGAAAGCATCCAGAGAATTGGCCTCCACCGTCTTCCGAGGCAGTGCATTCCACACCTTCACAACTCTCTGGGAGAAGAAGCTCTTCCTCAACTCTGTTTTAAATAACTGACCTCTTATTCTCAATTCATGCCCTCTGGTACTGGACTCTCCCAACATCTGGGACATATTTCCTGTCTCAATCCTATCAAATCCTTTAATTATCTTAAACGTTTCAATCAGATCCCCTCTCAATCTCCTCAATTCCAGAGTGTACAAGCTCAATCTCTCCAATCTCTCTGCGTAAGACAGCCCTGCCATCCCAGGAATCAACCTAGTGAATCTATGCTGCACTTCCTCAATTGCCAGAATGTCCTTCCTTAAACCTGGAGACCAAAACTGTACACAATATTCCAGGTGTGGTCTCACCAGGGCCCTGTACAAATGCAAAAGGACATCCTTGCTCTTGTACTCAATTCCCCTTGTAATAAAGGCCAACATTCCATTTGCCTTCTTCACTGCCTGTTGCACTTGCTCATTCACCTTCATTGACTGATGAACTAGGACTCCTAGGTCTTCTTGCATTTCTCCCTTACCTAACTCTACACCGTTCAGACAATACTCTGCCCTCTTGTTCCTGCTTCCAAAGTGGATAACTTCACATTTATTCACATTGAATGACTTCTGCCAAGTATTTGCCCACTCACCCAGCCTACCCAAGTCTCCCTGTATTCTCCTAACGTCCTTTTCGCATGTCACACTGCCACCCAGTTTAGTATCGTCAGCAAACTTGCTGATATAGTTTTCAATGCCCTCATCTAAATCGTTGACATAAATCGTAAAGAGCTGTGGTCCCAATACAGAGCCCTGTGGTACCCCACTAGTCACCTCCAGCCAGTCCGAGAAACACCCATTCACTGCTACCCTTTGCTTTCTATCTGCCAACCAGTTTTCTATCCATGTTGAAACCCTGCCCCCAATGCCATGAGCTCTGATTTTACTCACCAATCTCCTATGTGGCACCTTATCGAATGCCTTCTGAAAATCTAGGTACACAACATCCACTGGCTTACCCTCGTCTAACATCCTTGTTACACCCTCAAAAAACTCCAACAGATTAGTCAAGCATGATTTGCCCTTGGTAAATCCATGCTGGCTCGGCCTAATCCTATTACTGCCATCAAGATGTGCCACTATTTCGTCCTTAATAATGGACTCAAGCATTTTCCCCACGACTGACGTTAGGCTAACAGGGCGATAGTTCTCCGTTTTCTCCTTCCCTCCCTTCTTGAAAAGTGGGATAACATTAGCCACTCTCCAATCCTCAGGAACTGATCCTGAATCTAAGGAACATTGGAAAATGATCACCAACGCATCCGCAATTTCCTGAGCCACCTCCTTTAGAACCCTCGGATGCAGACCATCCGGACCCGGGGATTTATTAGCCTTCAGTCCTACCAGTCTACTCATCACAGTTTCTTTCCTAATGTCAATCTGTCTCAATTCCTCTGATATCTTATGACCCTGGCCCATCCATACATCTGGGAGATTGCTTGTGTCCTCCCTGGTGAAGACAGATCTAAAGTACGCATTAAATTCTGTTGCCATTTCCCTGTTTCCCATAACAATTTCTCCCAATTCATTCTTCAAGGGGCCAACATTGTTCTTAACTATCTTCTTTCTCTTCACATAGCTAAAAAAGCTTTTGCTATCCCCTTTTATATTCTTGGCTAGACTGAGCTCATACCTGATTTTTTCTCTCCGTATTGCTTTTTTAGTTAAGATCTGCTGTTCCTTAAAACTTTCCCAATCATCTGTATTCCCACTCATCTTAGCCCTGTCATACTTCTTTTTCTTTAATGCTATACAATCTCTGACTTCCTTTGTCAACCACTGTGGCCCCTTCCCCCTTTTTGAATCCTTCCTTCTCATTGGAATGAACTGCTTTTTCATCTTTTGTATTATCCCCAAGAATATCTGCCACTGCTGATCCACTGTCTTTCCTGCCAGGGCATCCGCCCATTTAACTTTGGCCAGCTCTTCCCTCATGGCTCCGTAGTCTCCTTTATTTAATTGCAACACTGACACCTCTGATCTGCCCTTATCCCTCTCAAATTGTAGATAAAAACTTATCATGTTATGATCACTAATTGTAGATAAAAACTTATCATGTTATATATCCTGGGTATATTGAGAGCACTTATGGGACGTTCTATCTCCCTCTTCCTTTGTTTAAGGCGAGCAGTGCAGATGTCATTGGGAAGTTATACTCTGTGTGTGCATGTTTGTTGAATATTCAGTTTTGTAGTTTCTGTAACTTGGGGAACGTGAATGTTTGATCGAATGTTTACTGTTTGTAAATAAATTATTAATATACTTATTCACAGACAGTGTTTTCTGTCTCACTTGCCAGAACTGCGAACCCGATTTTACATTACAGTTATTTGCATATGACCATATAAGTTAAAAACAGAAGTGGTCTACTTGGCCCCTCAGCCACTTCAAAATGCCATTCTTGATCTGTATTCACAAATCGACATCCCCATCTACCCAAATAACCTTTCACCCCTTGCTTATCAAGAATCCATTGCACTCTGCCCTAAAGGTATCTGAAGACTCTACTTCCACCGCCCTTTGAGGGAGACAGATTCAAAGATGCCTCAACTCTTTAAATACAAAATTTTGCTTCATCTTTGTTTAAGAAAGTGAATCCATAGTTCTAGACTCTCTCTCAAGATCTTATACCTTTCAACCAAACCACACCCTCTCAAATTTTCTAAACATTAGTTGTTGCCCTCAAGATGTGAGCCTTCAGAAATGCAACCTGCCATAATATTTCACCCTTTCTGGGGTTTAACCAGAGCAAAATGCTTGATCCTTTGTACTTGCAAACAGTACTCAAGACTCTTCCCAAACTGCTGTGGGGCCAGCTGGTGTTGGGTTTGATTCATTTGGGTTAATCTGTTCTACATATAACTAAGGCAATGGTTATAGGTTATAGTTGTGGCTGCCCGTAAGCAGACAAATCTCAAGATTGTATAATTTATAAATGTTTGTATGAAGTTATAGAGTACTACAGCATAGAGACAGGCTCGTCAGCCTATCTAGTCTATGCCAACTTGATCTTCTGCCTCGGCTCATCCACCTGTACCTGTACCACATCCATCCAAACTTCTCTTAAACGTTACAAGTGAATACATATTTATGACTTCTGCTGACAAATCATTTCACATTGTACCACCCTCTGAGTGAAGAAGTTCCCCCACTGGCTCCCCTTAAATATTCCACTTTCACCCAATCTGAAGAGAAAAAGCCTGGAAGCATTCACCCTATCTATACCCCTCATAATTTTGTATAACCTCCTCATTCTCCTATGTCTAGGGAATGAAGTCCTAACTTATTTAACCTTTCCCTGTGAAACAGAATTCAAGTCCTGGCAGCATCCTTTTAAATTTCCCCTGTAATCATACTGATAACTCTCCTGTAGGTAAATGACCAGGACTACACATAATGCTCTAAATTCAGCAGCATCAGTGCCTTATACAACTTCATCAAAACATCCCAACTCTTTCACTCAATGCCTTGATTTATGAAGGACAAAATGCCACAAGCTCTCTTTACAATTCTATCTACCTGTGATGCCACTTTCAAGAAATTATGGATCTGTATTCCCAAGGCCCATCATACTAAGGCATACAGAGTCCTACCGTTCACTGTGTAAGTCATTAAAAAAGTGCAAACTTTGATTTTTTTGAAGGTTTTTTGCTTTGACAAGTCCTGAGTGATTTTGAGTGCTTGTGAATGTCAAAAGAATTCATCAACTTTCAGTGATGGTGTGCACAGTTAGTAGCCTTGAGCCAGGGCTTCCCCTTCTCCTAATGCCACTTGCTTTCTCGCAACCCATTCCTTATAACCACCATCTTCTGTGTGAAAACTACTTTAAATTCCCTGCTCATCCTTAACCTATGCCTGTTAGTTCTGGACTACTTCAGGGAAATAAGATATTGACCATCTACCCTATCTTTGCCTGACCTAATTTTCTCAACCTTTATAAATCACCCCTCTTTTCCCTTCCTTCCTCAGTCCTACATTCCAGGCAACAGCTTGGTAAATCCCTTCTGCACTCTTTTTATTGCTACCAGGAATAGTTACCTCCAAGAGGACCAAAACCTTATTGTAGGGTTTAGAGGCCTATGTGCCTCAATGACCCTGAGAGCTATGTTCTGGAGTCAGGGCCTTCCACTTTGCTTCTTGCCAAACAGGTCAAAGTGTAGAGGTCAGAGAAAGAGCGGGGCCCCCACTCCTCCATGTTCAGGGGTCCAGCTCAGGGCTGACAACCCTGACTGGCAAAACCAAATTGTTATGGAAACAGCAATGAAGAATCCTTCAGACAGAGATGGGGGACCTTCATTGCTGCCCTAAATGCTACAGTTGTAATGGGCAGTGAGTAAGGATTAGTTACATTATTTTATCTTGGATGATCTTTGCTTTTATTTTGCCAGAAGGGCAAACCTAACATTAGCAGAACAACTGGCAGCAACACCTATAATGTAATTTTTGACCAACCCTTAGGCTATGCTTTACTTCATTATGTGAAGCATTTATCATACTCCAACCTGTTTGAGTGAAAAGATGAATTACGTTACACAAATAGGCTGTGGGCTAAGGGCTTTTATGTTTAAAAGGATGAATTACAAAGAGTAAATTTAAAACTTCCTTTAAAAGCAATACATACATGAAGGGAAGAAGTACTGCTCTCTGCAAATTCTTAAAATATGAGTTATTTGTACTGTGAAGTGTTATTTGAAATGGTAGTCTTAAAAAGTATAACAAACCCAACATCTGCAAAGATTGCAGCTTAAATCCCCAGAGTGCGTGATGCTGGTTTGTTTCTCCACCTCCTTGGCTAAAGATGATATTGCATCCTTTATGCCAAGATATAACAGCAATAGTTCAGATGTGGATATAAAATGAAAGGCAGAAACTTCTTCAGGTTCAAGTTCAGTATTTGTATGATAAATGGTTTTCTGGGGTATGTTGCAGTATGATTCATTTTTATTTTTATACATTCAGCTCACAGGTTCATCCTTCATTTGGATTTGAAAGTTATTTTTTGTTGTAATGGAATATGATGCATTTTTCAGATCAAAGGAAGACAATTGCATGAAGTTGTTGTTTTGATTTCAGATTGATATTCTAGGAGAATACTTCAGCAGCCAGTTTTGATTAAGCTGTTTCAAAAACACTGAATGATGAACCTGTGCAGCATATTTATGGTGTCTTTATAAAGTGATCACACCCATTTCCTGTCTGCAGGTGCTTTGAAAAGGTTCGAAAGGCCTGCTTCTTGGCTAAGGCATTGGTCCAGTGATCTGAAGGTCACTGGTTCGAGCCTCAGCTGAGGCAATGTGTTGTGTCCTTGAGCAAGGCACTTAACCACACATTGCTCTGCGACGACACAAGTGACAGGCTGATTGGGTCCTAGTGCCCTTCCCTTGGACAACATCGGTGGCGTGGAGGGGGGTGACTTGCAGCTCGGGCAACTGCCAGTCTTCCATCCAACCTTGCCCAGGCCTCAGTCGACATCGAAATCGATGGACAGCCAAAGAAGAAGATATTTGGACCTACAGGTACTGTTAGACCATAAGTTATAGGTGCAGAATTAGGCCATTAGGCCATTTCATCAAGGAGGATCCATTTTTCCTCTCAGCCCCAATCTCCTAACTTCTCCCTAATTCTCTTCCTGCCCTGACCAATCAAGAATCTATCAACCTCTGCCTTAAATTTACAGTATGTAAAGAATTGGCCTCCACAGATTCACCACTCTCTGGCTAATGAAATTCCCCTCATCTCCGTCCTAAAAGGATGCTCCTCTATTCTGGTCCTAGGCTCTCCTACCATAGTAAGCAGCTAGAGTGTTATCTCCAAAATTGAAGGAACTGGATTCTGCCGTTTGGAATATGAGTTAATTCGGGGCAGCACGGTAACGTAGCAGTTAGCATAATGCTATCATGGAGCTGGTGACCATGGTTCAATTCCGCTGCTCTTTATAAGGAATTTGTATGTTCTCCCCGTGACCACATGTGTTTTCCCTGGGTGCTCCAGTTTCCTCCCAACATCCAAAGGTGTAAGGGTTAGTAGGTTAATTGGTTACATGGGTGAAATTGTGCAGTGTGCGTTCATGAGCCGGGAGGGCCTATTACTATGCTGTGTCACTGAAAAAAAAACATTTGTTCTTTGTGTTGGAAGTCATAGACTAAAGGTAGGTCCTCATAATCTTGGTGATTGAATCCCTTAAGTACTATATATTGTCACTCCAGTGTATTGCTGCCCTGCCCCAGAGATTCGGGCTCCACCCTGAACTCAGTTCCCGTCTCTGTGGAATTTGCCTGTGGGTTTTCTCCAGGTCCTCCCTCATCCTAAAGACTTGCTGGTAGGTTAATTGGCTGCTCTAAAATGCCCCTAGAGTGAAGGAGTGGCAAAAGAGTCAGGGTGGAGACAACGAACACGTGAGAGAGAAGACGTTATCGAAAATAAATGGGGAACTGAGACTGATCGGAATATTCTTGAGAGCTGACATAGATTCGATAGACTGAATGGCCTCCTCTCTGTCATTATGAAATTTAAGTCCAGAGGCAGGATGAAGAACTGACTGATCCAAATCCTGGTGGGTTTTTGATGACGCAGCTGCACCATCCAGGATTGTATAATTCCCAAAATGAGCTGATGCAGTGTAGATTTCTGCAAAGTGAATTATGTTTAACTAACCTAATTGAATAATCTGAAGAGATAATAGACATACATTTTCAGACTACATGAAAGGCTGGTTAGAAAGATAAAATAAGGCTAACGCAATTAAAGGAGCAGTTGGATTGGAAATTTCCTTCACGTGCTTAAATCCTTGAAACCGAAAGGGTACAATGAGACCATAGTTTGTAAAAAAAAAATCTGGAATCCAGTGATCCATTAAAATACAGGGTACTGAAGCAAGGAAGGTACTTCAAACCTGCACAATAAACAGATTAGACCAGAACCAGGGGGATGATTCACACTGCATTCTCCAAGGAACTTTCAAACCATTGAGAGACCAAGGAATTGATTGTGGACTTGAGAAGGGGAAGTTGAGGCAACATTTACCAGTCCTCATCAAGGGGGGGGGGGGGGTGTCAGCAGTGGAAAGGGTGAGCAGCTTCAAATTCCTTTGTGCCAGCATCTCTGAAGATCTATCCTGGGTTCAACATATTGATGCAATTACAAAGAATATTTCACTCGGAGTCTGTCACCAAACACTAGCAGATCTCTGCAGCTGTACTGTGGGGGAAATTTAACTGGTTGCATCCATTGCCTGCTGTGGAAGGGCCTTTGCACAGGATCAGAAAAATCTGCAGAGGGTTTTAAACTCGGCCAGCACCACCGTGGGTGCTGGAGTCCCCACCAGAGGGCATACGGTACTGTGCAAATGTCTTAGGCGCATATATTTAGCGAGGGTGCCCAAGACTTTTGTATAGTACTGTATTAGGAACTGTGGAGCGGAGAGCAAGTTTATCAGACTGGTGGGAGCAAAAGATGTTGGAAATGGTGAGGATGGAGTGCTGCGAGAGGGATGTTGGACAGGTGGTAGAGAAGGAGTGCTGGGGTGGGGTTAGTGTGGGTACAGACACACCCAGCTCTGAGACACCAGGACAGGCAATTTGATTCCAAACAACTCATTACAGAATGTCTCTCTGGTGCTTCTCGCTCCCTCCACACTCCCTTCCCCCTTCTCACTCTCAATCCACAACAGAGACCCCTCTCAGAATCAGGTTTATCATCACTCACATGTATCGTGAAATTTGTTTTCTTATGTGGCAGCAGTGCCGTGCAATACATAAAATTACTACAGTACTGTGCAGAGGTTTTAGGAGATCTATCTATATCTTACTATAATTTAGAATATACACCGGCTTTTCCAGTCAAAATGGTGCCAGCGGACAATTCCTTGGGCAACATCTTCCAGATGGTCAATTTTTTCACTCTTTCTATGTGTTCTACTTATTCCTTTTATCTTAATTGTGTTTCAGAAACTGTTGGAGCCTCTGACTTACAGTTTGGAGTACAATTGAGTGATCTAACACTCTGCTGTCTCCAGGAAAATTCCAGGAGAGGACCACAAGTGTGAGCTACCTCGGGGAGAAGACCAGGGATGGGGCGCGGGGCCGCAATCAACTCCATTTCTCAGCAATCAAGGAAGATTGAAACATCGAGGCGAATGCGGAGGAGACTGTGGGTCAGAAGGATTGAGTTCGAGTGGTCTCTCTCTTGATGCTGTCAGAAGATGTGTTTAGAAATTCTGAGATCTATATTCGGCATCTCTTAGTGATGTACCATCAATAACTCTAGGAGACTGGAGGTGAATGATAGGCTTTTATTAACAGCAAAAAAGGAGCATGACATGTTGAAGACTGAGGGAGGAGCAGTGCCCCAATCGCCTTTATACAGGGGTCTGTGGGAGGAGCCACAGGAGCAGTCAGCAGAGGGGCATGTCCAGACGGGTATACATAGTTCATCACACTTAGTTTTTGTGCAAGGGAGGGGTTGGGGGCTTTAGGATTTGTCAGTTATTGTTTCTTTTTCTTTTTTGTCCAGGGGGGTGATTTCTTTTCTTTCAATAACTTCCATGGTTTTTCTGTATTTCCATGGCTATCTGGAGAAGATGAATCTCTGACTTATATTCTACATACTTTGATAATATAATGAACCTTTGAACCTTTATATTTTATGTATTGCACTGTACTGCTGCCAAAAAGCTACAGATTTCTTGACATATTTTGGTGTTGATAAACCTGATTGTGATTTGAAAATATATACCACTTGCTTCACGTTAATTGGACCAAATCCTGTATATCTCTGCTCACCTGCACCAAAATGGCCATAACTTAAAAAGGTAGCCTACCACCATATTCTCAAGGGCTATTAGATTTGAGCGATAAATACCCAAATCCTAACACAAAGGAACGTAAGTCCCTACAGTGATTTCCACCTTGTTCTTTGTTGATGGTTGTCTGATTGTACGTGGCCTATCAGCGGCATCCCTGAGAGGGATTTCTCGCAGGTTGGCAGCGGTTATTTAAAAAGGGAGCTTTGAGAGCGTTTGTCCATTGTACGTGGCCTATCAGTGGCTATAACGGGCGCACCAATCGTGAGTTGGAGAGCAGGGAAGGCTCAAGCATAAAAGGGAGACACTGCCCAGCGGAGTGGTCATTGACGGAGTGATCTGAGGCAGAATAGTAGGGCTTTGGCGAGGAAAGTGGATAAGTGGACTTGTTTTTGCATTTTTTTGAGGGATAGAGAGCACGTCTGTAGGGTTAGTACTTTGCTCTGGGTGTCAGATGTGGGAATCCTGGGAATCTTCCTGTCTACCAGATGGCCACATCTGTGCCAGGTGCACTGAGATGCAGCTCCTGAGAGACCGTGTTAGGGATCTGGAGCTGGTGCTTGATGACCTACAGCTTATTAGGGAAAGTGAGCAGGAAATAGATAGGAACTAAAGGGAGTTAGTCACCCTGAGGCTGCAGGAGTTAGATAAGTGGGTGACTGTCAGGGAAAGGATGGGAAGAGATCAGATAGCAGAAAACTCTCCTGTGGGCATCCCCCTCAGTAATTGTTATCTCGTTTTGGATGTTGTTGGGGGTGGGGGGAGGTGACCCGACAGAGGATGGCCACGGCGATCGGGTGTCTGGCACTGAGCCTGGTTCTGAGGTGTAGAAGGTAGAGAAGAAGATGAGGAATGCGGTTGTCATAGGGGATTCCATAGTGAGGGGAACAGACAGGAGGTTCTGTCAGCCTGATGGAGATACCCGCATGGTGTGTTGCCTCCCACGTGCCAGGGTATGAGATGTCTCGGATCAGGTGCAAGGTATTCTGAAGGGAGAGGGTGAACAACCAGAAGTCTTGATACACGTTGGTACCAGTGACGTAGGTAGAAAAAGGAAGGAGGTCCTGAAGAGAGAATTCAGAGAGTTGGGTAGGAAACTGAAAAGCAGGACCTCGAGGGTAGTAACCTCAGGATTGCTGCCTGTGCCACGTGCTAACGAGTGCAAGAATAGCATGATCAGGCATATTAACGTGTGGCTGAGAGACTGGTGTAGGGGGCAGGGCTTCAGATCCCTGGATCATTGGGCATGTTCTGGGGGAGGTATGACCTGTACAAAAAGGACGGGTTACACCTGAATCCAAAGGCATCTAACATCCTAGCAGGCAGGTTTAACAGAGCTGTTAGGGACAGTTTAAACTAATTTGGCAGGGGGATGGGAACCGGAGTGATAGGGCTGAGGAAGAGAAAAGCAAAAATAAGTCTGAGATAGCTTTCAACAGAGATAATAGAAAGGCCAGGCAGGAGACAAGGCATAATTATAGCCAATGGGATGAGTTACAGGGCAATAGAGGCATGGTGCAGTTAAAACAGAAAGCAATAAATACTGGACTGAAAGTGTTGTATTTGAATAAGAAATAAAATGGACTATCTTGAAATCCAGCTACAGATCAGCAAGTATGATGCTGTGGCCATCTCTGAAACTTGGCTAAAGGATGGCTGCCATTGGGAGCTGAATGTCCAAGGATATACAGTGGATTGGAAAAATAGGTTAGTAAGCAGGTGAGGCCTGTGCATAAGAAATAATATTAAATCATTAGAAAGGGATGACATAGGTGAAGAGTCTTCATAGGTGAAGGTGAAAAGTCACTATGGGTTGAGTTAAGAAATGGCAAGGGTAAAAGGACCCTAATGGCAGCTGTATACAGCCCTCCAAACAACAGCCAGGATGTGGATTACAAATTACAGCAGGAAATAGAAAAGGTATTATCAGAAAGGCAATGTCATGATAATCATTGGGGATTTTAATATGAAAGTGGTTTGGGCAGATCTGGCCAGTACTGGACCGCAAGAGAGAGAATTTGTAGAATGTCTAAGGGATGGCTTTTTAGAACAGCTTGTTGTTGAGCGCACTAGGGGATCAGCTGTGCTGGATTGGGTGTTGTGCAATGATTCAGAGGTGATAAGAGAGCTTTAGGTTAAGGAAACCTTAGGGAACAGTGATTACAATATGATCGAGTTCACTTTGAAATTTGAGAAGGAGAAACTAAATTCCAATGTGTTGGTATTTCAGTGGAATAAAGGAAATTACAATGGCATGAGAGGGGAACTGGCCAAGGTTGACTGGAAAGGGACACCAGCAGGAAGGACAGCAGAGCAGCAATGGCTGGAATTACTGTGAAAAATGAGGGAAGTGCAGGACAGATATATTCCAAATAGGAAGAAATTTTCGAATGGAAGAAAAACACTGCCGTGGCTGAGAAGTGAAATCAGAGCCAAAGTAAAAGCAAAATAGAGGGCATACAAGGAAGCCAAAGCTAGTGGGAAGATAGACGATTAGGAAGCTTTTAAAAACTTGCAGAAGGAAACTGAGGTCATTAAGAAGGAAAGGATGAATTATGAAAGGAAGCTGGTGACAAATATCAAAACCCTTTTTAAGTATATAAGGGTAAAAGAGAGTTGAGGATATATGCAGGACAAACAGAAAATGACACTGGAGATACTGTAATGAGAGACAGAGATAGCAGAGGAATTGAATGCATATTTTGCATCAATCTTCACAGTGGAAGACATCTGCAGGATTCAAGAGTGTCAAGGAAGTGAAGTTCGTGCAGTGAAAGTTACGACTGAGAAGGTGCTGAGAAAGTTTAATGGTCTGAGGGTGGATAAATCTCCTGGACCTGATGGAATATACACTTGGGTTCTGAAGGAAGTAGTACCTGGAGAGATTGCAGAGGCATTAACAATGATCTTTTAAGAATCGATGGATTCTGGCATTGTACAGGATGACTGGAAAATTGCAAATGTTACTCTGCTATTTAGGGAGGGTGGGAGGCAGGAGAAAGGGAACTATAGACCTGTTAGCCTGACATCAGTGGTTGAGAAGTCATTGGAAAAGATTATTAAGGATAAGATTACAGAGTACCTGGAAGCACATGACAAGATAAGCCAGAACCAGCATGGTTTCCTGAAAGGTAAATCCTGCCTGACAAACCTACTGCAATTTTTTGAGGAAATTACAAGCAGGGTAGACAAAGGATATGTAGATGTGGTGTATTTGGATCTTCAGAAGGCCTTTGACAAGGTGCCGCACATGAGGCTGCTTAGCAAAATAAGAGCCCATGGAATTACAGGGGAGTTTCTGGCATGGGTGGAGCATTAGCTGATCAGCAGAAAACAGAGATTGGGAATAAGTGGATCCTATCCTGGCTGGCTGCCAGTTACCAGTGAATTTCTACAGGGGTCGGTGTTGGGACCACTGCTTTTTACGATGTATGTCAATGAGTCGGTCTATGGGATTAATGGATTTGTGGCTTAATTTGCCGGTGATACAAAGATAGGTGGAGGAGCGGGTAGTGTTGAGGAAACTGAGAGCGTGCAGAGAGACTTAGATAGTTTAGAGGAATGGGAAAAGAAGTGGCAAATGAAATACAATGTTGGAAAGTATATGGTCATGCACTTTGGTGGAAGAAATAAATGGGCAGACTATTATTTAGATGAGGAGAGAATTCAAAATGCAGAGATGCAAAGGGACTTGGGAGTCCTTGTGCAGGATACCCTAAAGGTTAACCTCCAAGTTGAGTTGGTGGTGAAGAAGGTGAATGCAATGTTGGCATTCCTTTCTAGAGGTATAGAATATAAGAGCAGGGATGTAATGTTGAGGCTCTATAGCATCGTGAGACCACACTTGGAGTACTGCGTGCAGTTTTGGGCTCGTTGTTTTAGAGGAGAGGGTTCAGAGAAGATTTACAAGAATGATTCCCAGAATGAAAGGGTTACCAATATGAGGAATGTCTGGCAGCTCTTGGGCTGTATTCCCTGGAGTTCAGGAGAAAGAGGGGAAATCTCATAGAAACATTGTGAATGTTAAAAGGCCTGAAGAGATTAGATATGGCAAAGTTATGTCCCATGGTCAGGAAGTCTAGGACAAAAGGGCACGACTTCAGGATTGAAGGACGTCCTTTTAGAACAGAGATGCTGAGAAATTACTTTAGTCATAGGGTGGTAAATCTGTGGAATTTGTTGCCACGAGTAGCTGTGGAGTCAAGTCATTGGGTGCATTTAAGGCAGAGATAGATTGGTTCTTGACTAGCCATGGCATCAAAGGGTATGGGGTGAAGGCAGGGGAGTGGGGATGACTGGAAGAATTGGATCAGCCCATGATTGAATGGTGGAGCAGACTCGATGGGCTGAATGGCCTACTTCTGCTTCTATTTCTTATAGATACTAGATCAAAGAAATCTCTGGAATCCAGTGATACTAGACTGAACAACCAATCACATTAAACAACTTACATGCCATGGAAAAAGAGAAAATGCAACTATTAAACAGGTTAGGGATATAATAAACATATGGAACATTGCACATAATGTTTTACTGACAGCAGATATAAAATTAGCTTGTGCAAATCAAAAGATGTTAGAAATCTGTTGAAGAATCTTCATCCTAAACCATTATATTTTTCTCTCCATAAATGCTGCCTTGACTGTTGAGAGCTTCCAGCACTCTTAAAAATTCACTTCATCACTTAACAAAGCATAACAGAGTCAAGGTTATTTTAAGAAAGCAAAAGTGATTTGTTGATTCTCAGCGGGGCATGCCGTAACTGTGGGAAGGGAGAATTTGAGTTAACATTTTAGGTTATTGACTTTTCATAAGAATTAGACAGCTTGAAGACAAGAACGTTTTGAGTTTTAGACAAGGGAAAAATACAGAAAGAATCACAGGAATGCCAGAGATGGATGAAGGTCATCAGAGACCACGATGGGATTGGCAGCCAGACCAAATAGCAAGCACGATGATGACACTACTCTAAGTAAAAAGGAGATGAATGGGAACAAGGGACAACAAAAAAATACTAAAACTGCTTTGTGTTATCATACAGAATTCTTCTGTCATCCAAGGATGTTGAAGTACTATTAGTGGTTAAGGTCCAAATTAAAAAGCTCTGCAAAGATGATACTTGTTGGGCGATTGTCTGAACCACTTGCAAATCAATATTGGGTAAGTGATCGAGTCCTCAGCATTAAGTGGGAGAACGAACAACCAGAAGTCATGGTCCATGTGGGTACCAATGACATGGGTGGGATGAGTGATGAGGTGCTGCATAGGGAGTTCAGGGAGTTAGATGTTCAGTTAAAGGGCAGGGCTTCCAGGATTGCTACCCATGCCATATGAGTGAGGTCAGAAATAGGAAGATTATATAGTTTAATAAGAGGTTGGCTAAAGAGTTGTGTAGGAGGGAGGGCATAAGATTTTTGGATCATTGGGCTCTCTTGCAGGGAATGTGGGACCTGTACAGAAGGGATGATTTGCACCTGAACTGGACGGGACTAATATCTGAGCAGGATGGTTTGTTAATGCTGCATGGTGGTGTTTAAACTAATTGCAGGTAGATGGGATCCAGAGTGCCAGAACAGTTAGTGGAGAAGTTGCGGAGGCAGTGGTTGGTGAAACCTCAAAGTTAGGAATCAAAAGGTTGAGCATGGTGTGACTAGTGTCTGGAGCTGCCTATATTTCAACGCAAGAAGTATCATAGGGAAGTTGGATAATAGTGTTGAAGATCAGGTAGCTGGTTTACAAACAGAGGCAATGTGTAGTGAGGAAAGGCTGTTGATAGAGCAAAATTGCAGTCAACAGGATAAGTTGCAATGTAAAAATTCAGACAAAATCAAAAAGGGTGAATACAGCACTGAAGTTGTTGAATTTGAACGCATGCAGTATACAACAGGGACTGTGGAGCATCCTTCTCAAATCTCACTTCCCTCAAAAATTTGTCTCCATCCTAGACCTCTTCCCACCCTAATACTTGTAAAAATGCCATCCTCTTCTCACTTCCTCCGTCTCTGCCGCATCTGCTCTCAGTATGAGGCATTTCATTCCAAAACAAATGAAATGTCTTTCTTCAGAGAAAATATAAAAACAAAGTGATAATGCTGAAGCTTTATAAGACTCTAGTCAGCCCTGCTTGGAGCATTGTCAACAGTTTTGGGCCCCTTATCTCAGAAAGGATGTGTTGTCATTAGAGAGGGTCCAGAGGAGGTTCATAAGGATGATTCCGGGAATGAAGGAGTTAACATACAAGGAGATTTTGGCAGCTTTGGGCCTGCGCTCTTTGGAATTTAGAAGAATGCGTGGGGATCTCATTGAAACCTACCGAATGTTGAAAGGACTAGATATGGTGGATGTGGAGAGGATGTTTCCTCTAGTGGGGCTATCCAGAACTAGAGGGCAGAGCCTCAAAATTGAGGGGCGACCACTTAGAACAGAATTAAGGAGGAATCACCTTAGCCCGAATGGTGAATCTGCGGAATGCTTTGCCACAGACTGCAGTAGAGGCCAAGTCTGTGGGAATATTCAAAGTGGAAGTTGATACATCCCTGAGTGGTCAGGCCATCAAGAGATATGGTGAGAGCTCAGGTGTATGGGGTTGAATGGGATACGGGATCCGCCACGATGAAATGGCGGCGCAGACTTAATGGGCAGATTGGCCCAATTCTGCTATGTCTTATGGTCTTCTCAATCTTTTTCATTGCCAAAATGTACCTTGCCTCCAATATCGATTGAGGTGGAGCTGGTCTGCAGGACAAATCGTAAATTTTAAAAAGAGATCTAGTGTTGTCCCATTGTATATGATGAATAAACTCTTTCATGATCTTTCATCCCTAAAGAGGATGGCAGATTTTGTCATTGAAACGTCAGTTATAATCAATACCTGTACCCGGCTGGAAACCAGAGAGTTTATAAATCAGAAACTGTTCAACCTATGCCACAGGCTTTCGATGACACAAGGACATCCAAGTTCTGGTATCAATCGTCAGTGTGCAGACAATGTTTGTATGCAAGTATCCAATGTCTAAGCTTCAAGTCATAGTGGTGTCACCCAACACCCTTGTACTTCCTATCTTCAAAAGAAAGGGACATCTACCACTGTGCCATCATTCCACAACACTGCTGGACAATAAAAACCCAAAGATCCTAGAGTGCACGAGTCTGATTTGCTCGGCCTGGGAACTATTGGCGAAGAGATGCAGCATCATCTTCAATGTGCCAATGTCTTTGGCTGTGTAATAAAAATATAACGATCTCAAATTGAGCACAGTGCCCATGCTCTGCTGAACTGCCTACAGTGGACATTCCAAAGTACTGGAGAAATACCACTATCTCCACCAAATTTACTGACTGAATATGCAAACTAATATCTCCAACATTGAGGCCTTAATTAAGCTGTTGGATTCAAAGATAAAGACACATCATCTCCATACCCGATAGAAGATTCTCAAAGCAAACACTAATTGGAACTCCATGACATCATGAAATTAACAGGTAAATAGAGGAAATAATTACAGGATGTTCTCAAAGCTCAATGTAAAAGACAGAACCTGTGCATTATCTCCCAAATTACCTCTCCACCTGTCCAGTCAAACCTTATCTGTCCCAACTGTGGTAAAGTCTGCAGGTCCCACTTTGGTCTCATTAGCCATTTCAAAACTCACAGAATGAATTATCCCCAAGGTAGAGGACTACTGAACTTGAGTGTAATATTGAATGCAATTCAAAATTAGTTAATTTGCAGTAGAAAGTTTTGGGACATCTTGAGGCCAGTGAGAGTGCTAAAGTCATTAACAATGATTGACACACTTTATTATCACAATACTGTACATTTTTAATTGTTGAAGAACAAACTGAAGTAACAGTGTTTACATCTTCATGATGTCAAACACTCAAATTCACATGCAATGCAAGTCAGTCAATCAATTTAAGTAAATTGGCTAAAATTTAACCTCAAAAAAAAATCTGCAAATCCTCAACAATCTCATTTTAACAAAATAAATGTATGGACTATCAAAATTTCAATATTTCACAGCTGATTTTTAAAAATGGCCAGGATATTTGTACTTCAACTCACTTTTGCAGTAGTTCTATCAGTCACTAAGATTATTAACTGGATGATACAGTAAGATTTATTTGTTTGAAGAATATCATGTCTGAATACAAATTAGAGTTTAATTAGGTGGCACGGAGCTAATGAAACTGCTACCTCACAGCCCAAGAGACCGAGGATTAATCCTGACCTCTGCGATGACATGAATGGAGTTTGGATGTTTTTCCTCTAACTGTATTGGTTTCCTCTGGGTGCTCCAATTTCCTCCCACATCTCAAAAGCAAGCCAGTTGGTAGATAAATGAGTTACTGTAAATTGTGCCTAATGTTGGGGATTGCTAGAATCTGGGAAGTTTACAGGAACACAAAGAGAATAAAATGAGATTAGAGTAAATGGATGTTTGATTGCCAGTGTGTACTCAGTGGCTGTTTCCATGCCGTCTGCCTGAATGATTCAATAAAAGCACTCAAATTCTTAACTACAGTAATAATTTAAGGCCAGTAGACAAATATTTTTTCACATTCTTATTATAGAAGTTGAAGCACATATAAAAAGCACACCATTAATAAATATGGATTGACTTCCATTTGGACATGTAACTTTGCTCAATAAATCTGTTTAAAGTCTGTTAGGAGACCAGTTTATATCCCAAAGTAAAGCTTCAAGAATCTGAAACTTAAAACATGGACTGAATCTTGGTAGAAAGGGTGCAACTAACATTAGATCAGGATTACTTCAGAAGGTGCATCAACATGCCATGGGTGTTTTGGAACACTCACTTTTGGTCGAACTATTGTACGTCAGTGGTTATAGTCTAGGAGTAAAATTATATGAATAGTAGGCAAGTTAATACAAAATAAGAATAAAGTTGTCTTCAGTTTTAAATAAAAACCATTTCATTGTGTGGAGAAAAATAATAAAAAGCATCACCAACATAAACAAATATATTTAGTATAAAACATTAGGATCTATATTTCCTCATTGTTAATCAGCAAGGAAGACAGTTCATTTTGGTTTACTTTAATGGAACCTAGAGCCATCTCGAACAAGATTAAGTCGTAGGAAAAGAAACTTCTGCAGAATACATGTAGTTAACACTCCTTCTTGGTCAGTGTCATTGTTTATTTGACAATGTGAATAAGTACAATATTTCAAGAGGCCTTATTGCAGGATTTGGTCTTAAATACTAAATAATATATTACATCACAACATTTTTACCACCAAAATAAAATGCGACCCGCATCTTCTTATTGTGTTACTGGTAGAGCAACACCTGTGGAGACCTGGTTGGAACTGATGGCTGGTGAAGCACTGCTTGTTGGTTGTACTGGAGCTGCTGGTTCCACTTTGCTTATGTGAGTCACAAAACGTAGCCGGAGTCTTAAAGCTGGCCTTAACGTACAGATAATTTTTTCCACCTAGAAATAAGGAGCAAAGCTCTCCAAGTTAGATTGTTGGTTGCTCCTGAGCAAGTTACGAACTATAATTAATGTGTATCCATTCATCAACTGACCCATCTTATCTTTGAGAATTAATTGCCCTTCATTAGTATCTGAAAGGAGGATTCAGTTTCTCAGAATCTTCACTACTAGAATACAAAAGAACATTAAACCCTCCCAATCCCATGTCTTGCAAACAATCCAAGATTTAAAGCCAGAAGGCAAAGTATCAGCATTGAAACAATGCATGGAGAACACCAGTAATTCAAGGCAAACAACACTGCTGTTTATCTCAAAATCCTTAAATCCTATGCTCTCTGATTCCACCAATGATTGATGAAAATAAAAAAAAGCGACTTTCTCTTAGGCAAATTTTATTACTTCAAACGCACTTTACCAAACTTATTAAGGTCCTTATAATCTACTCACCTGATCCTTCACACTATCTCCTGTAAACATGTACTTTACATGGTATAGGAAGTCGCAAATGGGGTCCATATAGCTCAAATGTTTGCTGTTTTGATCTACATTCTGTAGCATCTCATAAAACGCTATGCCTATCTGTAGGGAATAAATGTTAAAATTGATTAAATACACTAGCTCTGCCAGAAATCCAAGAGTTGCTCATCATTCAAGGTAATAAATTTAATACAACAAATTGCTCTCATTAACATTTGAACAGAAAACATCAAGTTGCCAGTGGGTCCATACACATGTGGGACGAGAGAAGTTAAATTTTGCTGTGAGCCTTCACGAAAGAGTGTTATAGAGGGGAAGCAATCTCATTAGCTGCAAAGCATAATAAACACTCAACATTTTATTTTGAACTGTCTCTTTTGAAGAGCAATTTGTAACTGCATAGAGCTTTACTCAGGCAGAAAAAATGATCCATCATCTGAAAATTTAATGTAGCAAATCAGTTGAGAAGAAAATTGAGCTTGCCATCTTTTTCATTTCATGCAAGTGTATTACCTTCCAGCTGATTAACTTGTCAGCTGTTCATTAGGTTTCTAACAAACTTTCAAAAATATTGGTTAACATTAATAAGAAAAGGTGCCAAAGAATTTGACGCTGTCAGCAAAACATTTAGAGGATAATGATTACCATTGGAAGCAATGGAATGATTATATGGGAAATATATACAACTGTCTCAAAATTCCAGTGGAATCCATATCACCACTTACCAACCACACTCATGTAATATTACATTATGTGGCAGGGTTAATTAAAAGGGAAAGAATGATTAATAGAAAACCAGACCAATAAAAGCAAGTAAACCAAAGGACAACAGTATTTTAAGGCTCACCGATGAAGGAACTAAAAGACAATCATGGCCTGATTGATGAAACTGCCAAAAAGTTAGATTTTATGCATGACTTGAGTAGACCTCTCAGCATCTCATAACCAATCAGCCTACCCCTCTTATCTCCATCTGAAATCCACCAAAAATCAAATTCATGTTTCCATCTCCAAATGGCAATCACATGCCTGCTACTGACTACCATGAGTCAACCCTATCACGCCCACCTACCAACCCCAAGAAACACCCTATCTTTAGTTCCCAACCTCTCACCCAATCAACCTGGCATTAGTTACTGTGGAAATCCAACAACAGTCATACTAAATCCTTAACCCGATGAAGGGGTGTTATTCAATAGTGCCTGTCCTGAGTTTCAATATATTGATTCCATAACAAAATGCTCTCTGACCCACTATAGAATGAGAGTTTTATATTCCTCAATGGAAACTGATGAAATTCTAACCCAGGATGTCCTCATAGAAGTCAAACCAATCACTGTACACATGAGTTTCAACAGGTTCTTATGGAAAGGACATAAAGTTGAAAAAAAAAACATGAATTATAAGTGAACTGAACAAATGGCCATTGAGCTATTGCCGATGCCCATAACTCACCTCTGTCTTGAAGAATAAATATCACTCTCCTTGTAAGAAAATTCTACAAACTTCCATTCTCAGCAGTGAAGCAGAAAGTAAACAGGTCAGGCTAAAGTGGAACATACACAACACCCACCAGAAGCCACAGGTGACAATGCCTAATCCTACTTTAGCAAGGGAGCTCAATTGACCAATTCTTGCACTGCTATGGACTTGTCTCTGTTGGTGTATTTTTTGTGCACTAATGTCTCATTTTGCACAGTCCTTTTCTCCTAATTGTGTAATAGTTTGTGTTGAATACTGTCTGACCCTATGTGCTTGAGATGTTGCTGCAAGTTTTCCATTGGACCTGTACCTTACACTACTTGTGTACATGATAAACTCCACTTGACCTGGCCACATTTGCTTTGGCAAAACATTAATCACATACAGAAAATTCACCACTAGCACACAATTAGCTCATTTTCTCCATCTTATCCTTCATGTCTTCACATCCCTTTACACTTTTTCGGTCTCCTCCATTCTTATCCCTGACTTTTTCTGCTTTTGCTCACTTCAGCTTTCCAAGTTGGCCTATTCCTTCATTTCCCCCACTACTCTCTACTTTCCTTCCTTTGCTCCATTCAGCTAATCTGATTTTAATCTTAACTGCACACTCATGTCTCCCTGCAGTAACATTTCACTCCCTTGCTTATCAAGATTTTATTCTTCTCCACCTTAAGAATATTCAAAATACTTGCTTCCAAGTTCAAGGAAACAAATTCTAAATATTCAACTTCATTTGGAAAGAAATTATGCCTCATTTCTCTTGCAAATGGCAAACACCTCATTTTTAAAACAATGACCCTACAGTTGCAGCTTATCTCATAAGGAGAAGCATTCTCCCTATACTTATCCCTTCAAGGCCTCTCAGGATTTTGTGCATTTCAATTACATCGCTTTTAACTTTTCTAAACTACAATGTATATAAGCCTACCCTCTCCAATGTCACAACTTGTCATATTCCACCCGTTCCAGCTTATACCATTAAACATTCTCTGAAATGTTATCAATATATTAACAAACATTCCTTAATAAGGCCAATTCTATTCAGAAGTCTTTTCCCTCTTCTCCATTCATTTGCTGTTTCCAATCCTCAGCCACTCTTGTATTTCTCTCTGCCTTATCAATGCTTTTCCGTCGTGCAACCCAAGGATTCCTTGTTCACCACTCCACTTTCTCCTTTTGCCTGATTTCTTATATACTTCAAAGTTGTTTACATATACAACAATTCAGCATGACCCGAAGTGCCTTTGGCTTCAACTGTTCACTTGGATATTATGAGAAACAAACCACAAAACAGTGAAAAGGGCACATGACAACTATAGATTAGCAAAATCCAAGTGATCCTGCTGCTAAAACATAACAGAATTTTAGCATGTGCAAGTAAGATTAAACTTAGACAGTAGAGGCCTTAAGGATTGTCTCCTTGTGGTTTAGTGTGACAGGGGGTAAAAGCACAATTAGATGAAACAAGCCTTACATACAGCAATGCAGAAAGTGTAAATTAAAAACAGGGTACCAGTAAACAATCTTAATAAAGCAGAAGGCGATAATCGTTTGTGACATTAGGAGTTCCATTTAAATTTATGCTTGCTAATTTAGTTCAGATCTGTTAAAAATGCTGTTCTCCATCTTTCCCCTAGATCAACAATCTGTTAAGATTTCAGCTTTTCTTTGACTTAGCCCATTTAAGTACCCCCAAATACAATCTTTCCACTAGTGGTATCAGCGAAGGCACCTTGGCCCCTAAACCCTTAAACTCTCAAATTACATCGCCAAACCCCATGTTTCTCCTCTTTACCTGAAGGATACTTGTTGAAACATACCTCTTTGGACAAGCTTGTGCTCAATTGCCCTAATACTAGATGCTACATTCCAGTCTACCCCTAACATGTACTGACTATGAAAGTAAATTGCAGACTTCTTTATCCAACAAATCTGTGGCTTGAAATTTATTTTGGTAAAGAAACAATTTAAATTATACCTTGCATAACTTGTAGAAAGCCAAACAGAAAAGTACATTTCCACACAAACAACATTCTTGCTTTTAAAAGCTGCTTAAATAGACAATAGGCGCAGAGTAGGCCATTCGGCCCTTTGAGCCGGTACCACCATTCAATGTGATCGTGACTGATCATGCACAATCAGTACCCCGTTCCCACCTTCTCCCCATATCCCTTGACTCCGCTATCTTTAAGAGCTCTATCTAACACTTTCGTGAAAGCAACCAGAGAACTGGTCTCCACTGCCTTCTGAGGCAGAGCATTCCATAGATCCACAACTCTCTGGGTGAAAAAGTTTATCCTGAACTCCATTCTAAATGGCCTACCCCTTATTCTTAAACTGTGGCCTCTGGTTCTGGACTCCCAACATCGGGAACATGTTTCCTGCCTCTAGTGTGTCCAATCCCTTAATAATCTTATATGTTTCAATCAGATCCCCTCTCATCCTGCAAAGACTTGAAAATGAATTTAAATGCAGTGGCTCATTAATTAAAGTATACAAGAACATTAGTTTTCCCCGTGCCTTTATTATTTGCACTTAACTGCATTCAAAAGGTTTTCATATAACTAACATTTCAAGAGTATAGTACAGTCAGCCCTCCTTATCCGCGGGATCCACATGCGTGGATTCAACCAACCGCGGATTGGGAAAACCCGGAAGTTCTCTCTCCAGCACTTGCTGTTTGAGCATTTACAGATTTTCTTTTTCCCTTGTCATTATTCCCTAAACAATGCAGTATAACAACTATTTACATTGTATTAGGCATTATAAATAATCTAGAGATGACAAAGTATACAGCAGTATGTGTGTTAAGTTACCACAGATCGGGATTGAAAAAAAAAACAGAAGCTCTCTTATTAAGTAAGTCGGGATAGATACATCCAGTACTATTTAGCGTCAGTTAGTCAAATGTTTTGTCTTAGTATATATTTTACTTTTCTATGCATATAAAACACTTCAGAAACGTATGTATTTCAATAATTAAACCACTGTGTTGCTTAGTAATAATTGTAGCTTTCATCAGGGCAGGGCCTTTCTCACTTTACCCTTTAAAATTGTTCCAATCGTTGACCCACTGTAGCCTAACGCTTTTCCAACGACTTATGGCGTTTCACCTCTTTTCGATCGCTTTATTATTTCCACTTTATTTTCAATTGTGATCGTGATCGTGATCATTTTCGTGAATAGAAACACTGTGGATTCAGAGCTCTGCCGGGTCCTAAAGTCCACCACACTGAGACAGGTTAAATAAGGGACTTGAGCATCCGCGTTTTTTGGTATCCACAGGGGGTCCTGGAACCAATCCCCCGTGGATAAGGAGGGCCGACTGTAACTCCAAGCAATTCTCAGTTTTAAACTAATACAAAACAATTTAGAAACCATCTAGGGCCTCTTTTCCCTATGCATCACTAGCCTTTCAACCACAGTTTACTCTAATCATTCACTCATAAAACAGAAGACACGCCGTGAATAATGAACATATATTTGATACAGAGCAGGGCAGTAGGTGGAATCGCTGGAGCTGGCTGACTAAGAGAAGTTTTAAATTAATTATTGAATTAATATGTGTGATGTGTAATAATATGATTAATTCAAATGATGACGGCCATGTTAAGAGGGTAATAATATCAATACAGAATGGAAATAAACTGTTTGTCAAATTGAATCATTCTATACAGATATGAAGAAAAATGAGCTGTAATTTGGATGCAACATTTTATAACTGAGATAGATACAAAAATACATTTCTTAATTGGAAGTGAACTTCAAATAACTTACATGGTGTAATTTGCTGAGAGTACACAGGCAAATTCCTCATCTGAAGATTCAAAGTTTCGGACATTGAAAAAGAGCAGAATTTTGTTCTAAGTTGTAATTACCTATCTATGGACTACCACTCTAAAATAAAGAGTTTCATGATAAACACTGATTATAAATGTATGAAAATTTGAAGAGATGATGAGTAGATTAAAAAATTATTAATAAGCGAAAGTAGGCAATGTCAATAAGTACATTAACTTTGTCAAAATTTTCATTACTCTGATTGAAAAGTCATTAACCTGAAATATGAACAAATACTGCCTGATCTGCACTTTATGTTTCTGAGAAATGGCAAACTCATTTTCCATTACTTGAATTTCATATTAACATTAATCATCAACAAACTGACCTCAAGCATGCACCGAGTCCTTTCTTGCTGGAACCGTTGCAGAAAAGGCCCGACTAGATGATATACATACAACAGTTGGAATTCTGTCTTCACTAATGGTTTCAGCACTTCCGTGAGAAATCTGAGGAAGAGGAGCAGTTTACTAATTTTCACTGGATATTCAAATTAAATATTTATTGCAAACAAATTACTTAACATATTTCTATGGCATTGATTTATGACTTTATTCACATTTTATCTAAGGTTTCACATAAATCTTAATATGATAGTTTTCTCTGACCTAAAGAGAGCAGCTTCTTCAATATCATCACATGCCTTGATAGCTAACTCAATGTGTGTTATATAATATTCTAAATGAGCCCCAACTTGTTTGCACATTTTGTGTCTTTACGTTCAATGCTTTTATTTATGAAGTCAAGGATCCCTTATTCATCTTTACCCTTTTATTGACCTTTACTGCAATATTTAAAAATACAGTAAGTAAATACAGGCTCTTTCTAGTTTATGACACTCTAGTTGTGTAAATTCCATACACATGAACAAGCATCTGGGAGACCAGCAGCATGAATTTGCCAGCTGCTGCAGGGTTTCAGGCATTTTGTGTTGTGCAGGAACTCAATTTGCAGTCACATTTAGCAGCACGTAAGTGCCATTACAAAGGAGGCACTGCAGCACCTCTACTTAGAAGTTTATGAACGTATGGCATTTCAAACCTTAACAACTTCTACGGATGTACAGTGGACCGTATCCTGTCGGGTTGTATCATAGCCTGGCATGGAAACACCCAGTGTCCAAGAATGGAAAAGCCTACAAAATGTAGTGGATGCAGCCCAGTCCATCATGGGAAAAGCCACCCCCTCATTCAGCAAATGTACAAGATGTGCTGCCACAAGAAGGCAGGATCCATCATCAAGGACCTGCACCACCTTTGGCATACTCCCTTCTCACTTCAGCCATAGGGAAGGAGGTGCAGGAGCCTCAGGTCCCACACTACCAGGTTCAAGAACTGTTATTACCCTTCCACCATCAGGCTCCTGAATCAGTGAGCTCGCCTCAACACTGAACTGGTTTCATAACCTATGATTCACTTTGAAGGCACCTGCAATTTTTGTCCCCCAGTATTATTTATTTATTATTATTTGTTTTTCTCTTGTAGTTGCAGTTTGTCTTCATTTATACAACGTTTGTTTCGTCACTCTTCGTGTGCAGTTTTTCCATTGATTGTTTTGTATGTCTTTGCTCTACTGTGAATGCCCACAAGAAAATGAATCCCAGGGTAGAAAATGGGGACATATACACACTTTGACAATAAATTTACTTTGAACTTTGAAAATTTCGGACTTGCAAACTGTACACATTACAGTTCACAGGAACAGAATATCTGGTCATTACCCAAGACTGATGAACCTCTCTTTTGTTATTATGCTTTATCAATATTGGTTAATCAGGATTGCAATGGTGGCAGAAAAAAAACCTTTAACATCCTGATGCTGTTGGTGAGGACGACCGACCAGGTGTGAGCCACGGTGGCAAGGCCTTGGCACAGAGTCTGACCCTGTGGTGCAGAAGGATGGGACGGAGAAGAGGAGAGCTATCGTCATTGGAGACTCTATAGTCAGGAGAGCAGACAGGAGATTTTGTGTACGTGAGAAGGAAACCCGCTTGGTTTGTTGCCTCCCGGGTGCCAGGGTCCGGGATGTCTCTGACCAAGTGCATGACATCCTGGTACGAGAGGGAAAGCAACCAGAAGTCGTGATACATGTTGGGACCAATGACATAGGCAGGAAGGATGAGGTCCTGAAGTGTGAGTTTCGGGAACTAGGCAGAAGGCTGAAGAACAGGACCTCAAGGGTGGCGTTCTCAGGATTGCTGCCAGTACTACATGATAATGATGGTAAGAATTGGAGGAGATGGCAGTTGAATGCTTGGCTGAGGAGTTGGTGCAGGGGGCAGGGTTTTAGATTTTTGGACCATTGGGATCTCTTCTGGGGAAGGTGGGACCTGTACAGATTGGATGGGTTGCACCTGAACTTGAGGGGGAGCAATATCCTTGCTGGTAGGTTTGCTAGCATGGTTCGGGAGGGTTTAAACTAATTTGCAAGGGGGATGGGACCCGGAGCGATAGAGCAGTGAAAGAAGTGCATGGAGTAAAGCCAGATCTAACATATAGAGAGGCTTTGAGGAAAGAGAAGCAGAATAAAGGATGTAAAGGTAGTAAGGTAAAAGGGCTAAAGTGCTTGTACTTCAATGCAAGAAGCATCAGGAACAAAGGTGATGAACTGAGAGCTTGGATACATACATGGAATTATGATGTAGTGGCCATTACAGAGACTTGGCTGGCACCAGGGCAGGAATGGATTCTCAATGTTCCTGGATATCAGTGCTTTAGAAGGGATGGGGGGGGGGGGGGGGGGGGTAAAAAGGGAAGGAGGGTGGCATTAGAGGTCTGGGATACTATTACAGCTACAGAAAGGGTGGGTAATGTAGCAGGATCCTCTTTTGAGTCAGGATGGGTGGAAGTCAGGAACAGGAAGGGAGCAGTTACTCTACTGGGGGTATTCTATAGGCCCCCTGGTAGCAGCAGAGATACCGAGGAGCAGATTGGGAGGCAGATTTTGGAAAGGTGCAAAAATAACAGAGTTGTTATCATGGATAATTTTAACTTCCCTAATATTGATTGGCACTTGATTAGTTCCAAGGGTTTAGATGGGGCAGAGTTTGTTAAGTGTGTCCAGGATGGATTCCTGTCACAGTATGTTGACAGGCCGACTAGGGGGAATGCCATACTAGATCTAGTATTAGGTAATGAACCAGGTAAGGTCACAGGTCTGTCAGTGGGTGAGCATCTGGGGGACAGTGATTGCCGCTCCCTGACTTTTAGCATTATCATGGAAAAGGATAGAATCAGAGAGAACAGGAAAATTTTTAATTGGGGAAGGGCAAATTATGAGGCTATGAGGCTAGAACTTACGGGTGTGAATTGGGATACTATGGAAATGTGGTCGATGTTTAGGGATCTCTTGCAGAATGTTAGGGATAAATCTGTCCTGGTGAGGAAGATAAAGAATGGTAGGGTGATGGAACCATGGGTGACAAGTGAAGTGGAAAATCTGGTCAGGAGGAAGAAGGCAGTATACACGAGGTTTAGGAAGCAAGGATCAGATGGGTCTATTGAGGAATATATATAGGGTAGAAAGGAAGGAGCTTAAGAAGGGGCTGAGAAGAGCAAGAAGGGGGCATGAGAAGGCCTTGGCGAATAGGGTAAAGGAAAACCTCAAGGCATTCTTCAATTATGTGAAGAACAAAAGGATGACAGGAGTGAAGGTAGGACCGATAAGAGATAAAACTGGGAAGATGTGCTGGAGGCTGTGGAAGTGAGCGAGGTCCTTAATGAATACTTCTCTTCGGTATTCACCACTGAGAGGGAACTTGATGATGGTGAGGACAATATGAGTGAGGTTGATGTTCTGGAGCATGTTGATACTAAGGGAGAGGAGGTGTTGGAGTTGTTAAAATGCATTAGGGCAGATAAGTGCCCGGGGCCTGACGGAATATTCCCCAGGCTGCTCCACGAGGCAAGGGAAGAGATTGCTGAACCTCTGGCTAGGATCTTTATGTCCTCGTTGTCCACGGGAATGGCACTGGAGGATTGGAGGCAGGCGAATGTTGTCCCCTTGTTCAAAAAAGGTAGTAGGGATAGTCCAAGGAATTATAGACCAGTGAGCCTTAAGTCTGTGGTGGGAAAGCAGTTGGAAAAGATTCTTAGAGATAGAATCTATGGGTATTTAGAGAATCATGGTCTGATCAGGGACAGTCAGCATGGCTTAGTGGAGGGCAGATCGTGCCTAACAAGCCTGATAGTGTTCTTTGAGGAGGTGACCAGGCATATAGATGAGGGTAGTGCAGTGGATGTGATCTACATGGATTTTAGTAAGGCATTTGACAAGGTTCCACACAGTAGGCTTATTCAGAAATTCAGAAGGCATGGGATCCAGGGAAGTTTGGCCAGGTGGATTCAAAATTGGCTTGCCTGCAGAAGGCAGAGGGTCGTGGTGGAGGGAGTACATTCAGATTTGAGGGTTGTGAATAGTGATATCCCCCAAGGATCTGTTCTGGGACCTCCACTTTTTGTGATTTTTATTAACGACTTGGATGTGGGGGTAGAAGGGTGGGTTGGCAAGTTTGCAGATGACACAAAGGTTGGTGGTGTTGTAGACAGTGTAGAGGATTGTTGAAGATTGCAGAGAGACATTGATAGGATGCAGAAGTGGGCTGAGAAGTAGCAGATGGAGTTCAACCCAGAGAAGTGTGAGGTGGTACACTTTGGAAGGACAAACTCCAAGGCAGAGTACAAAGTAAATGGCAGGATACTTGGTAGTGTGGAGGAGCAGAGGGATCTGGGGGTACATGTCCACAGATCCCTGAAAGTTGCCTCACAGGTAGATAGGGTAGTTAAAAAAGCTTATGGGGTGTTAGCTTTCATAAGTTGAGGGATAGAGTTTAAGAGTCACGATGTAATGATGCAACTGTATAAAACTCTAGTTAGGCCACACTTGGAGTACTGTGTCCAGTTCTGGTCGCTTCACTATAGGAAGGATGTGGAAGCATTGGAAAGGGTACAGAGGTGTTACGAATGTGCCACAACTCTGAGGGGCCGAAGGGTACAAAGTTGCCCCCTCCTTTTTGAGAATCGCAAGATCTCTATTAATTCGGGTCTGGGACCCAGGAAATGAGAGAGAATCCACAAGGTTTGGAATGTGTCCTGGCCTCAGCGAAACAAAACCACTGATAACGGTCATTGTCTCTTGGAGACAGAATTGTGTATTCAGTACTGTACTATTCATTGAAGCCCTCAGGGGACGACCAGAGTGGGCTGGTTGAGGGATTGCATCAACCCAACCTGACTGACGTCTGAGACCCCGTGAGTAAGGATAAAAGAGGGTCTGGGGAACAACCCCTTCAGACGCACCAGGAGAAACGCTAGAAATCCAGTGACAGCGTTTTATAGCAAAAGCCGGTGGGGCCCATGTGCGTCCTCCCTTGCCTGGGTTGGCGGGCTCACCACAGAAGAACGGCTTAGCTAAAGGAGAGGCCACAAGTGAACGGCCACACCAACGAGACTCCGACGGATCGAAATCATAAAAGGAATCAGCAAGTTTTCTCCAAAGTCTCTCTCTCTCTCCCACCAAAGGCTGCAGCCTGCATGAACTGAGTGACTTTTATATTTCCATCGGACAATACATCATCCCCTAGACAACGATAGAGCTTATTTCTTATTGATTATTATTATACCCGCACTTTTAGATTTAGTATTGATGACGTATATTATCTGTATATTTGCATTGATATTATTTTTGTTTATTTTTACTAATAAATACTGTTAAAAATAGTACCATCAGACTTCAACGGACCACTCTATCTTTGCTGGTAAGTGACCCAGTTACAGGGTTCGCAACAGAGGAGATTTACCAGGATGCTGCCTGGTTTAGAGAGTATGGATTATGATCAGAGATTAAGGGAGCTAGGGCTTTACTCTTTGGAGAGGAGGATGATGAGAGGAGACATGATAGAGGTGTACAAGATATTAAGAGGAATAGACAGAGTGGACAGCCAGCGCCTCTTCCCCAGGGCACCACTGCTCAGTACAAGAGGACATGGCTTTAAGGTAAGGGAAGGGAAGTTCAAGGGGAATATTAGAGGAAAGTTTTTCACTCAGAGAGTGGTTGATGCATGGAATGCACTGCCTGAGTCAGTGGAGGAGGCAGATACACTAGTGAAGTTTAAGAGACTACTAGACAGGTATATGGAGGAATTTAAGGTGGGGGGTTATACGGGAGGCAGGGTTTGAGGGTCGGCACAACATTGTGGGCTGAAAGGCCTGTAATGTGCTGTACTATTCTATGTTCTATGTCCTCTGGATTGAAATGAGAAGTTATGATATACATAGGTTTCCCTGTCTCTACCTCTTTCAAACATGCAAGTTTTTATTATTTCACTCCATTTGCTACTGATCATTCTGTGAATACTTTCTCATTCTCTGGTCAATCTGGTATTCAGGAAAAAAATCAGTGTTTTGTAAAATATACGAGTCAATATAGTGATTTTAATTAGATGCGCAAGTAAACAGATTTTAGATCCACAGCAAATTTTAAACACAAATTCTGGATAGGTCTGGGTGATATGATCTCAGTTGAGCAGCAGCTAATCTGTTACAATAATACTGTAAAAGTAGTACATAGTTTGAAGGTGCAAATGAAACGTTATTTATTCCTTTAAAAAAAATCAACACATGGAAACAAACAGCATGGAATGCAATTCACTTAATTTGGCTGCAACTGTTATACAACATTTGTCATGTGTGAATTGCCTGGTTAATTTCACACTTGAACCCAGGAGTTTGAATAACTTCTGTCAGAGAAGACAACTGACCGCAGCTCAGAAATCACGACAAGATGCAGTGTATTAACTTTTAATAAAGTTCCTCTATTTCAAAAGAACTTTTATCAAAAGTGATGAGTGGGGCAAGTCTTTGGAAAGTATTGGAGGAGGAAAATTTGCATTTCATCAAAAACTTCCTTTTAGCTTCAGTATTATCAGACTGAATAGGAAAGTGGTCAATACCACAGAGAAGGAAACAGTAAAATCTTGGATCATTGAATTTACTTCTCTTACTCCATTATCCCCTCCTCTCAGTGTGTCTACCTACTGCTTCTCCTTTATTTGCTCAACTACTTCCATTTTTTTTTACCCAATTTACATCTTTATCTAACTCTACTTAACTGAATTTGTAATGATGGAGCCACAAATAAGTACCAATTCCCTAATGTGCAAACAAGAGAAAATCTGCAGATGCTGGAAATCCAAGCGACGCACACAAAATGTTGGAGGAACTCAGCGGGCCAGGCAGCAACTATGGAGAAAAGTACAATCGATGTCGATAGATGCTGCCTAGCCTGCTGAGCTCCTCCAGCATTTTGTATGTGTCCCTGATTTGCATGTTTTTCATTCTTGTCTTATGATTCTCTGTGACTTTAACTCGTCATTTTTAGTTTGGTAGACAGCTAGCGAGGCATAATGGACTGAATTGTCCTTTTTGCTGTACTGGTTACATGATTCTAATTTCATACTTTAGATGTTATTTCAAATGCTGCATATTTATAACTGTACTATTGAGAAATGGCCAAGACTGCAGCAATATTTGAGGCAGATAATTATAGGAACAAAAAGAAATAAAGCAGTTGGAGCAAGACTTAAAGGAACAGGAGCAGAAACCAGAATGAGCTGAGACAAGTCAGAACAGATAAAATTCTCGTGGCGGAACAGTGCGAAAGTAGGGGAATGGGGAACTTTCTTTTTGATTTGGACTCTGATTTGGATAATAATCATCCTTCACAACCTCTGAATGCTCAGTTAAATATTTTGAAGTGAAATTTAGGATGTACACATCAAGGTTCCACAACCAAATTGCTAAATGATCCGATAATTTTTTTTTTTGTTAATGCTTAATGAAGACATAAGGGAAAGATGGCCCCCTTTCTTGACAATGCTCAACACACCCTGCTGACTCAAAATCAAAAGTGCTACCAACTGAGCTATAAAGACTTGCTCCTTCTGTGGTATTACAAAGCTAGAATGACCACGAGCAAGCCCACCACATTTTAAAAGTAAAACAGCAACGCACACCCAGAGAGAACATTTCAGAAGAGATAGATACGTAGAACTCTAGTACATACTTGGGGATAAGAGAAAGCTGTCCAATACTTGAATGGTGCCATACAGCATGGGCCAAGGCTAGAACATAGCTGCAGTACATCTCGCAATAAGACTGATGGCAAGCTGTGAAATCAAAGAGTTGGAATGGATAGCCAACCCATTCTGTATCCGAGGTCAGTGTAGCACTGTTGATAACACTCACAATGCGATCATTCAATACTATCCAGTAGGGCTCCTTAAAACATAAAATTTTAAAAAATTACTCTGTAGAGAAATATATCTTTATTTGAATGCATTTTCAAATTCTATTTTTCAATAATCCATAACAACATATCTTCCCATTCTCCATTCTAAGAACTCCTTATTTGTCTGGTTTATGTTCCCACTGGGCATCTAAGATTCAGAAAACATAGAAAACCTACAGCACAATACTGGCCCTTCGGCCCAAAAAGTTGTGCCAAACATGTCCCTACCTTAGAAATTACTAGGCTTACCCATAGCCCCCTATTTTTCTAAGCTCCATGTACCTATCCAAAAGTCTCTTAAAAGACCCTATCATATCTGCCTCCACCACCATTGATGGCAGCCCATTCTACGCACTCACCATTCTCTGCATAAAAAACTTGCCCCTGACATCTTCTCTGTACCTACTCCCCACCACCTTAAACGTGTCCTCTTGTGGCAACCATTTCAGCACTGGGAAAAAGCCTCTGACTATCCACACAATCAATGCCTCTCATCATCTTATATACCTCCATCGGGTCACCTCTCATCCTCCATCGCTCTAAGGAGAAAAGGCCGAGTTCACTGAATCTGTTTTCGTAAGGCACGCTCCCCAATCCAGGCAACATCCTTGTAAATTTCCTCTGCGCCCTTTCTATGGCTTCCACATCCTTCCTGTAGTGAGGCAACCAGAACTGAGCACAGTACTCCAAGTGGGGTCTGACCAGGGTCCTGTATAGCTGCAACATTACCTCTCGGCTCCTAAATTTAATTCCATGATTAATTAAGGCCAATACACTGCATGCCTTCTTAACCATACAGTCAACCTGCGCAGCTGCTTTGAATGTCCTATGGACTCAGATCCCAAGATCCCTCTGATCCTCCACACTGCCAAGAGTCTTACCATTAATACTATATTCTGCCATCATATTTGACCTACCAAAATGAACCACTTCACACTTATCTGGGTTGAACTCCATCTGCCACTTCTCAGTCCAGTTTTGCATCCTATCAATGTCCTGCTGTAACCTTTGACAGCCCTCCACACTATCCACAACACCTCCAACTTTTGTGTCATCAGCAAATTTACTAACCCATCCCTGCACTTCCTCATCCAGGTCATTTATAAAAATCTCGAAGAGTAGGGGGTCCCAGTACAGATCTCTGAGGCACACCACTGGTTACTGACCTCCATGCAGAATATGACCTGTCTACAACCACTTTTGCCTTCTGTGGGCAAGCCAGTTCTGGATCCAAAAGCAAGGTCCCATTGCATCCTATGCCTCCTTACTTTCTCAATAAGCCTTGCATGGGGTACCTTATCAAATACCTTGCTGAAATCCATATACACTACATCTACTGCTCTTGCTTCATCAATGAAGAGAGAGCATCTTCAAAAAATTCAATCAGGCTTGTAAGCCACGACCTGCCCTTGACAAAGCCATGCTGACTATTCCTAATCATATCATACCTCTCCAAATGTTCATAAACCCTGCCTCTCAGGATCTTCTCCATCAACTTACCAACCACTGAAGTAAGACTCACTGGTCTATAATTTCCTGGGCTATCTCTACTCTCTTTCTTGAATAAAGGAGTAACATCCACAACCCTCCAATCCTCTGGAACCTCTCACATACCCATTGATGATTCAAAGATCACCACCAGAGGCTCAGCAATCTCCTACCTCGCCTCCCACAGTAGCTTGGGGTACATCTCATCTGGTCCTGGCGACTTATCCAAATTGATGCTTTCCAAAAGCTCCAGCACATCTTCTTTCTTAATATCTATATGCTCAAGCATTTCAGTCTGCTGCAAGTCACCACGATCCTTCCCCACAGTGAATACTTAAGTAATTCATTAAGTACCTCTGCTATTTCCTTCGATTCCATACACACTTTTCCACTGTCACACTTGATAGGTCCTATTCTTTCACGTCTTATCCTCTTGCTCTTCACATACATGTAGAATGCCTTGGGGTTTTCCTTAATCCTTCTCATCAAGGCCTTCTCATGGCCCCTTCTGGCTCTCTTAATTTCCTTTTTAAGCTCCTTCCTGTTAGCCTTATAATCTTCTAGATCTCTAGCATTACCTAGCTCTCTGAACCTTTTGTAAGCTTTTCTTCTCTTGACTAGATTTATTACAGCCTTTGTACACCATGGTTCCTGTACCCTACCATAACTTCACTGTCTCATTGGAACGTACCTATGCAGAACTCCACACAAATATCTCCTGAACGTTTGCCACATTTCTTCCATACTTTTCCCTAAGAACATCTGTTATCAATTTAAGCTTCCAACTTCCTGCCTGATAGCCTCATAATTCCCCTTACTTCAATTGAACGCTTTTCTAACTTGTCTGTTCCTATCTCTCTCCAATGCTATTGTAAAGGAGATAGAATTATGATCACTGTCTCCAAAATGCTCTCCCACTGAGAAATCTGACACCTGACCAGGTTCATTTCCAAATACCAAATCAAGTATAGTCTCTCCTCTTGTAGGCGTATCTACATATTGTGTCAAGAAACCTTCCTGAACACACCTAACAAACTTCACCCCATCTAAACCCCTTGCTCTAGGGAGAAGCCAATCGATATTTGGAAAATTAAAATCTCCCATCACAACAATTCTGTTATTATTACACCTTCCCAGGATCTGCTCCTCCATATACCTGTTACTATTGGGTGGCTTATAAAAAACACCCAGTAAAGTTATTGATCCCCTTCCTGTTCCTAACCTTCACCGACACAGACTCCATAGACAATCCCTCTATGACGTCCACCTTTTCTGCAGCAGTGACACTATCTCTGATCACAGTGCCACGCCCCCATCTCTTTTGCCTCCCTCCCTGTTCTTTCTGAAACATCTAAAACCCAGCATTTGAAATAACTATTCCTGTCCCTGAGCCATCCAAGTCTCTGTAATGGCCACCACATCATAGCCCCAAGTACTGATCCACGCTCTAAGCTCATCCACTTTGTTCACAATACTCCTTGCACTAAAATAGACACATCTCAAATCGTCCGTCTGAGCTTATCCCTTCTCTATCACCTGCCTATCCTCCTTCTCGCTCTGTCCCCAAACTTTCTCTATTTGTGAGCCAACCGCCTCTTCCCCAGTCTCTTCAGTTCCGTTCCCACCTCCCAACAATTCTAGTTTAAACTCTCCCCAGTTGCCTTAGCAAACCTCCCCGCCAGGGTATTGGTCCCCTGGGACTCAAGTGCAACCTGTCCTTTTTGTACAGGTCACACCTGTCCCAAAAGAGGTCCCAATGATCCAGAAATCTGAATCCTAGCCCCCTGCTCCAATCCCTCAGACATGCATTTATCTTCCACCTCATTCTATTCAGTCGTGTGGCACAGGCAGTAATCCCAAGATTACTACCTTGAGGTCCGGCTTCTCAACTTCCTTCCTAACTCCCCATAATCTTTTTTTGGGACCTGTTCCCTTTTCCTACCTATGTTATTGGTACCAATATGTACCATGACTTCTGGCTGTTCTCTCTCCCACTGCAGGATATCTTGGACGTGATCTGAAACATCGATTTCTTGATGTTTTAACAAAAGAAGCAAATTGGTAACAGTTCAGCAGTTATTGTTTAGAACAGATTTAATTGCATGGTCGTAGAAACACCCTCACATAATAACACTATATAGGACCAGAAACAGGCCAATTGGTTCCACTACTGAAGAAGATAATTGCCAGACCTCCATATACCTCACACCCAAATCTGTTAACATGTCTCAAAACCATATTTCATATGCAAAATTAACACTCTGCAAGCAGAAAGCTTTCAAAGCTGATTAAAATTTCTAAATCTGGACTAAACAGGAATCTGAACCATTAAGTATTTCAGTTTTAGCCTTAAAATTACAGTGAGTATACAGTATAACCAGACACGTCATAAAATCTAAAAAACATTGTTCAGCTTACTAATATACCACTGTTGCCAAAACTTTGTCACAGCAAGCCCTTTTCATGAATTACCATATTAGCTGTTTTATTTTAGATCATTAACAAAGCAAAGTATCTCAGGCTAGAGCAGTTACCCAGCAGAATTTTTCTAGCTTGGCTACAGGCTTCACTTCCCACTTAATAATGTTTGCTCCCCATTTTAGAATACAGTTATTATACACTACTAATTATGTGATGTATTCTGTTTAGCACTTTCTTAATATTAATCTATAACTGAAGTTGACGTTACGCACAGCAAACTGCTTTACCTAAACACAAGCATCTGTGCTGGTGGGGAACTTAAAAATCTGGCAGGAATCTTTTATTTGGCATATCTGAATTGAACATAAGCCAGAGTCAGTCACTTGAAAGCTAATGGGTTTTCAAAAAAAAAACAGCTGTTTCTCTCAGTGATTACCAAGTCCTACATTAAAAAGAATTCTTCTGGTTGGAAGAATTCCTGTTAATGCACGCCTAAAATACAAAAACCTACTGGCTTCATCGTCTATTGCTGTGGCCCCAGAATAATGAAAAAGCTTTTAGACTTACAGGTAATGCAGTAATTACAAGTCCAATTGCATTCATCCAAGCTGTAATATTTTCTCTTGGTACCAAAGGTTGACTGGAAAAAAAAAAGAAAAATTATCAGTGTAGGAGCAAATACCTCTAAAATATCTGTCCACTTTCTTGAACTAATTACAACACTAGATATTTGAATTTTTAAAGAGTAAATAATGAATTTACTCTGTCAATTTCATGTGAAATCAGGTTTTGTACTGAGATCCATTTTGACATTGTAAAGCACATTCAGTGCTGAACCAATTTCCTGTGAGTGAGCCTCGCCTCTTCTGATGTAATAGACTGTGAAAGTTTGTTTGTCATTTATACAATAGATTTAGATATAAATAATGTTACAACATTAAATATTACACAACTACAAACACTTAAAGTTTAAAAAATGTGCTCATTACCTACATCATTGCACTAACTTTGCAAATGGTACCAGGAATCTTGAAAACACATGCACACAGAATTCACAAACTTTTCAGCAAGACCTTTCCTTACATTATATAAAATGTAATTGATCATTTCATAAGTTAGCCATTTTTTTTAGTTTATCCTTGCAAATACTGAATTAAAAACAATTTCTGGAAACAGCTACCTCTTAAGAACAACATTTAGAAGTGCATTTCCAACTTCCTTCCCTGATACAGATAATGCCATAAGTTCCACACATGTAACATGGAGGGCGTGTGCTGCTGGGTTAGGAAATTCATTGAATCTCCAGTCACAGTTCGGAAATGGACCAGGTGATTTTCCTGCCATAGCTGAAGGACTAATTAAGGGAAATGTTACTGAACACAAGGACCTTCACATGGAGATGACAAAACAAAATGCAGATTAAACAACCCACACCTCATTCAAAATAATCTTGCCATATTGAACAGTATTTGATATAACTCAAAACAGCAAACACATTCTAAACAAAAAGGAGTAAAACAAATGGTTCAATAGATTTTAAGAGAATTAAGGGATCGAGGGGTTAATGCAGGAAGGTCATGCTGAAGTAAAAGCTTAGCCACATCTTACTGAATGGCAGTGCTGGCACAAGAGTCTGAATGGACTATGCTAGCTTCTTATTCTTTGGTCCTTGCTAAGTCTTAATTATCACCAATGGAGCCTCAGGAAAGTAAACCAAAAACTGTATTGATGATTTCTGGCAGTTTTATGCAGAATGCCTAGTGTTTGGCTGTTCATAGTTAAGTATCCTTGGATTCAGGTGGCATTGAGGCACCCTGTCTGAAATGAACTGAGCAACAGATACTAGCACATTAGGCTGAGGAATTTGCATCAGTTATTTTCTATGAGCAAGACCTCATGCAGGATTGAAACTCCCTTCATTTTATGAGAATTCCTACCTGAAGCTCAGGAAATAAAAGCTCACTCTTTTTTTAAATTTAATTTTCCTCTTAAATTTCCTATAAATGTCTATGTATATCAGAGATATTTAAAAATCTTATTTCCTGTCAGCACATTCTGAAAATAGGACTTTAACAATATACCAGATGTGACTAAGTATTGTCACTTACTTCTCATTATTTCTTCACCAAGGGACAGGTGACTGGACCCTACATCTCTGCCAGCTTAGCATAGATATGGGAAGAACAGGGCCCAAATTCCGCATTTTCCATTCACATCAATGAAGTTGTGTCACAATTACAAAACATCTGGGTTTTGCCAGTTATTCTGCAGGGAGCTTCTGATAATTACCTTTGTAAATACTAGTAATTTCAAATCCCTTGCATAATTTAGGGAGGCCACAAACTTAAATGCTGCAGTTTGCTTCAGGACTTTGTTATTCAAGAGTGAGAAAGAAGTCGGCATTTTTCGCAAATCCAGTACCTTCTGACTCAATCAGATGGATCACATTATATGCTACAAATAAAATCCTCCAATCAGCTGGAACGATTAATTTCTATTATAACATCATATGCTCCTTCTACATGTAGAATTTTAATATATTCTGGAAGTATTAAAGAAATCTAGTGGCTCTTATATTTTTAGGAGAAGACCACAATAACTCTTTAATCTTCAGGATAACAAAAACCTCTTGCAATGTTTTTCTGTAAAGACACTATTTTTGATTTATATATCTTCCTATGAGATTAACATTAAATGCCCACAGCTTTTGGCGCTGATCACTTTTTGCATGTAAGAATAGGTAGCACAGAAGGATACTCTCCACTAATCGACCAATCAATTTGCAGTAGTACGTGTCATCAGGAACCCATGGATTATCCTCACGTGCATTCATAGCAGATTTCAAATAGGTTTCACTTAAACACCAGCCCTGTGGACGGTTATCTTTTAGAGAACCAATAACTGCATGAACAAGCTTGCGTTTAAGATTTGTACGGTCTCTCAGATGTCTCTCATAGTAATGAAGAGTGTTGTACAAATACGTCACAGGTCGGTCTACAACAAAAGCAAAAATGATTATTCTTAAACCTATGTAGAACTAATCAGCTTTGTATACAAATTTGGGCACATCTTTTAATATTAAAATATAAATTCTCTTCACAAACAGGAATATAACAGACACCAGGGTCAATTGCTCACCCAGTACATTATATTTTAATGCAATGAGTTATGATCTAGAAAGCAGTAAACTTCAGAGTTTTTCTAGCCTATGTAAGACCCAAACATACTTATAAAAGTTTTTCTTTACAGATTCGCTAATGCCTTAAAAGCTCACATTAACAGCAATTTCAGTTCTGTCCAAAGCCTTTCCTTTCCCTCATCTAAACCCCATGAAGAATGTAACTTGGGGATGCTCTGTTATACAAGTTACAATATTTGACACTCCTCTCATCTATCCAAGACAGGGAAAATTTCTGAGGCTTCATGATAAATGCACAACATTTGACTGACAAGCAAGTTGACAAATTTCCATTAGGGTTGGCTTTCCAGTCTGCAGAATCTATATTAAATGACACCATGCACCATATGAACAAGAGAAAATCTGCAGAAGCTGGAAATCCAAGCAACACACACACAAAATGCTCGAGTTGATAATTGAGTTCTAATGTAGGGTCTTGGCTTGAAATGTCAACTGTTTACAATCTTTTCCAAAGATGCTACCTGGCCTGCTGCGTTCCTCCAGTATTTTATATCTGTTACATGCATATTATACATGCATTACTAATCTTCAGGTTAGAAATGGTAATGCCAGTTCAAAATCACATAAAGAAAATGATGAAAATAGATTAACCTGAAGATCTTAAATTATAAATAATAAAAAAATCGACTTAATTTGTGGATTAATCAAGGAGCCAGAGCTAATTATTATACTGAGGTGTTTAGAACTTACCATGAAACTTGTACAGGCCTCCTAAATGATCAAGAAGTGTTTCCAAAGACTTTGAAACTGGAAGTAATTCTAAGAATCTGTGGATTACAATATCAAATACAGGCAAAAATCGAAGGCAGACATTTCCAAAATAAATGGGCAGATATTGAGGCTGAATCTGCA